>NC_086076.1:0-2400000 GCF_948474715.1 Cydia amplana
AGGTTGCCGGATTTTCCGGCAGCCTCTAGGATAATATGGGTCGCCTCCCGCACTATTTCTATGTAGTCCGTCCCTGTGTATAGGGGCGGGCTGCTTTCTGTCATTTCTTGACTTGGAGAAGGGGACGGGCTCACCATCCACGGCTCCTTATCCCCCTTCTTTTTGTTGTCCCCCTGGGACCTTCTCAGGAGTAAAGGGGGGACCACTCCCTTTCCCTTTCCCTCCTGGCTGTCCAGCACCTCCAAGAGCAAGTCCTCCTTATAGGCCTTCAGTCTGGCCTTGGCTGCTGCCAGGCCGGTAAAGTGGCCTATGGAGGCTTTCTTCGCCATGGCCTTGGCCCTACCCCTCAGCGAGGTGCTAACTTTAGGCCCGCTCCCAACGTGAGTCTCATAATCCAGGACCCGGTTTCCCTCATGGGGCCTCTTCTTGGAGGCGGCCGCAGCCCTGTCCTGGCCCTCCATAGGTTCCTCCCAGTCGGGCGAGGTCGAAGAACCCGCCCCTGAAGCCCCTTTATGGGGCCCAGTGATTGGAGCCATCTCCGGATTCAACCCCTGCGCGGGGTTATCCATATAAATACTACGCGAAGACCACCCCTTATGGGTGGAATTCGCCTAAAAAGGTGAAAAACCAAAACACCTAACCTAACCTAACTATTTTGGTCAAGTGCGAGTCGCAGCAGAACCAAAACAGCAAAAACAAACTTAAAATTATTTTATGCGACGGGCTGTAGCGTCACTCCTGGTTGAGCTACAAATCTCGAACCAAGGTCAAAAAATAGCTCTAAGTATGTGCTATTTACCACTAATTTTTTAAACTAAAAATATTAAATATTTTACAATTTATAAAATTTCTAAGACGAAAACCAACTTATGTTTGCGTTTACCGACGCCTGATAAACAGGAATAGCAATCCTTTAAAAAATTAATAACTACTAAACTAAGCCCTCTAAAAATATAATTCAAACGGATTTGAATTCCCTACAACTAGCTTAATCTAACTAACCTACTACAAAGAATTTATTTACACAAGAACAGAAGATATGATTTTTTGAAAGTGAAATCTCCTAACGTCGTCAACCGCAAATGGGGTAAACTTTTTACCGAACTCGTGAGATTTGAACTCCAATATCTCCCGAACCAGAGGTCGGATCGATATGGGGTAAAAAGCTCCGTGTAGAGCAAAAAGCCGACCCAATTACAAAATTAACAGACGTAGGAGAAACACAAAGAAAAAGAAGATGTGAATTTTTCAAAGTGAAAAAGCGCCTGAAGAAAAAAGTGAATTTATATGTAAAGTGAAAGAAATTAAAAATACTATAGAAATCTAGGGAAAGGCTGGGAAAGAACAACGGTATAAAATAGAACTCAATTAGCTTTATCTCGCCACAAAAATTCGCAAAATTCCCTCAATTCTACCTCTCAAATTTACCTCAACCTAACCTAACCTAACCTAACCTAACCTAACCTAACCTAACCAAGTCGCGCGCCAAGCGCTCAGAGCGTACGCATCGTTTCCACGCCGCTCCGCGGTCGAAAAAATCAAAGTTGTGGGTTTTTTAAACCAAATCATACTGTGTTATATATCAAATTGTGCGCGCTGACTCCATCTATCCTCTCGTGAAAGAATTTCGTAAATCGGACTACTTAGTGAAGTGTGGTGAGCGAAATAGTGCCCGACAACTTGATGCGGCCAAGGAAAACCCTTATAATGATCATAATTTTAGTGCTAGGATTAATATTTTTGTTTTAAAATACTCTATAGTGATTGTGCTAACTAGTGGTAATAACAGTTTTAATCGGACACATACGACGTAAGTACATTCACTCTCTAAATCTCAAGTGCCGAATAAAATCAGACTAAAACGCGATTTATTGATAAACAAGATCTATAACATACCATAAACTATATATTGCCGTGTGTGTTTCGTTTAGTACTATAATCTGTGAAATTTTGAAAATTTTCCCATGTAAACCTATTGAGTTATTCATGAAAAACCGTAACTGCGCAGTTATTGCAAAACCCACTTCCCATATCGTGCGGCATTTTTTGGCAGTGCCATTATATGCCTGTGTTCATAAGAACTATTAAACAATTGTTAGAATATAAGTAGCTACCATAGTTTAGATTTTATCCAACTTTTCCTGAAGTCATTGTCAAATTTCCGAAAATAGTAATTTTGCACCTGTAATTTCTCGAGATTTTCAGTGACGACATATAGTTTTTCATACACCTTTCGATTCGTCGTTTAATGGACAATTAGTGTACCAAGTTTCAGATTTTTAGATAAGATAGTTTTTGTGTTAAGTAATAATAAGTAAAACAAGTCCCTTAAATTGCCCGATTTCTATAATTACGTCTTTTGAAAATCGACTTTTTTCCTATGTACTTTTTCTAAAATTTTTTGTTCTATTCTTGTGTATTAGTGTTAAAAAGTAGTTTTCGCACTAATTTTGATATTGTTAACAGTTTAGTTTTAGCACAAATTACATTTTAATTTTTAGACAGTAAATTTAGCTTTTCGTTTTCAAAATCTAACTTATCACTAATTGTTTGTATATAATACTGTTTGTTCTACCTATTTCTATATGTTAGTTATAATTCCTAACCTGTGTATATTGCATAACCCAGAAATAATTTGAATTTTGTAAACTTTGAAGTTTGACCCCCATTTGCTCGGAAAAAATAAGTGACGTCATATAAATTCAGACGCCGTTAGATCTGCTATCTAATGGACAACAAGTGTGCCAACTTATAGATTTTTTGGTCTAATAGTTTTTGTGGAAAGTAATATTAAGTAGAACAAGTCTTAAAAAACCATGTGATCGACGTAATTATCATTCTGAAATTCACTTTTTTATCTGTAAACTTTTTTAATATATTTTGATATAATTATATGAATACGTACTAAAAAATAGTTTTAAGCTACTTTTGAGTATATGTTAACCAATTACTTTTTGATTTATTTCAATCTAAAATTTCTTGTAAATTTAAAATTTTTAAAAGTTTGTTAGATTCATTTAATTTGGCAAAATGAGTGACTCTGACGATGATGATGGTGTTGGAGACTTCGGAGGTGATTTCCTCAACTTAGACTTTTCACCAGCCAACAATGCTACGCTCGAAAAAACGGGCGGAGGACGACCTACTGAGAGAACACATGAAGAGGCGTCGCCGCCACCCATTCTGGCTCCCCCGGACTTGTTCACGGAAATAAAGAACCTGTTACAGGAATACAAGGATGAGCTCGAGATGGCTGTAGACATGATTGACGAAAACCTGAAAACAGATAGGCAGCACAAAAGCGTCACTGTGGAAAATAAACGATACATCACCACAGCGGGCAAGAACATCAGGTCTGTAGCTTTAGACTACACGGACAACATTATAAAATTGTGCTCCAAGCTCAACCCCACCAAGCAAAGTAATTTTGGTACACAAACCGATTTTACTCCGCCTCTAGAACAAAGTCAAATTGGAAATAGTGACAACCACGTGTCTGCTGTAAGCGGCGTAACTAATCAGACAAGCGACATCAAAGCCATAATAACTTCGGTTATCAAGAAAGAAATTAACAGTTTAAAACAAGATTTAAAACTTACTAGCCAAAACACTACAACTAAGCCTTCCTACTCGTCGCTGGCAGCAAAGCCTAAACAAACATTGAACACTCCCATCACAGCCACTTATAAACCGGCAATAATTATAACTCCCAAGAAGGCCGACTCTGGTGCTGCGGAAACATTGAACGTTTGGAGGAAATCGGTAACCTTCCGAGACACAGATTTTGCTCCCATCTCGACGAAATTCATCTCTAACGGCAAGGTGAGAGTTGAATTCAACAACGTTCAACAACGAGACATCGCCCTCAGCAAGACAAACGACACAAACGCAGAAGTTACTGCGGAGACCTCCAAGACACTTCGGCCAATGGTCATACTTAAGGGCGTGTCTGCAGATGTCCCTGTAAACGAACTCACAGATATTATTATCAATCAAAACCAACCACTTCAAGATACAGTTAAGAACAAAACAGATTTAAAATTTCACTTTAAACGTGGGAACTACAAAAATACTCACCTTTATAATGCCGTTTTGATGACCACCCCGGACACTTTTAAAGTCTTACTAAAGTGCAACAAGATAAATATTGATCATCAAAGAGTGCATGTGGAGGAGTACGTCCCTGTTCTCCAATGTTATAAATGTTTGGAATATGGACACACTCGAAAACACTGTACATCACCGGACACCATATGTTCGCACTGTGCGATGCCTAACCATGAATACAAGGACTGCCCACACCGCCAAAATAACAATAAAGTTAAATGTCACAATTGTGACAAGGTAAATAAAGGAAACCAGCAAGAAAACAAATACAATAGTGCCCATAGCGCTACATCAAATTACTGCCCGAGAATGGTCTCCATGCACAACAGAATCAAGTGCCGCATCGATTATGGACAATAATAAACTACCGACTTATTTGTTATACATTGTAACTCTGCTTATTCTGTAACTAATTTGCATTTTATACTTTGTTAAACCTAAACAGTAAACAGTATTTTCTTTGTTTAACTTTGAAAATTTTGTGAATATGATTAGACTCTTAATTGTATATTGCAACTTGTAAGTTGTGAAATCAAAATTAATATTAAAATTCCATTATTTGCTCTGTCACTCACTCACCACATGAACACGTAAAATAATTATTAATTACTTTATATTATCACCAATCTCTTGCAGGGGGGCGGTGGTCGGGCGACCGCCCGCACTCATGGACTTTTGTAATGAGGCGGGCGGTCGGGCGGCAGAACTAACCCCCCTCAAAATTCTTATTTAGGATAGCTGGCCAGATGTACACCGTTAGCGTCTGACAGATATCCATAAATCCAAACCACAAACACTCCAGCAACACTAAACACACACTAAATCACTATATATCACACTATACACAAGTGGGGGAGGTTTTAGTCCGTAGGCGGCTGGGCTCCATTCCCAGCTGAGTCGGACATAACTGTCGGCCCGGGCTGACGGTATACATGAGTATTTCCTCCCTCACCGAAAAAAAAAAAAAAAAAAAAAAAAAAAAAAAAACCTAACCTAACCTAACCTAACCTAACCTAACCTAACCTAACCTAACCTAACCTAACCTAACAACTCAAAACCTAACCTAACAACTCAAAACCTAACCTAACAACTCAAAACCTAACCTAACAACTCAAAACCTAACCTAACAACTCAAAACCTAACCTAACAACTCAAAACCTAACCTAACAACTCAAAACCTAACCTAACAACTCAAAACCTAACCTAACAACTCAAAACCTAACCTAACAACTCAAAACCTAACCTAACAACTCAAAACCTAACCTAACTCCGAACCTTACCTAACCACTGTAATTGCGAAATCGCCACAAGATTCTGAGAAAACTTTTAACAGCGCCATTTATCTTAAGCTTGCATTTATTTACTAGAGCCATCTATCGGTAATACCGTGTAATTACTTTTAAATTAATTTCCTTTACTACACACACTTCTTTTAATTAACATCCTAAAAAAAAAAAAAAATAGTATATATCCGTGTTTTATAAACTTTGGCAGATTTTCTTATTTATTTGCTGGCTTGTATTGTATTATTTTTGCATTTAGTTATTCCACTTCTCACTAAGTGGAAGTAGTATCTTTACTTTAGGTATTGTTCCATACAAAAGGTGATGTCATTCATATAAGGTGTATTTGGGTAATTCCGAATACTTTAGATTGTCAGGTAATTTCGAATATTAACTCTAATATGATGGAACAAAAGTTTTTTGTAATTGCCCCACGTACTGTATTGGCAATTACCCGATTATTAAATAATAAAAATTTGAAGATTACTAAAAACTATATTATGTCTAAGTTATACAATAGATATATTTTGCCATTGCCATTTATCCGTTAGATCGCAAACGGGGAGGCCTCTATCAAAGTGGGGCAAATTACGATTTAATTATAATTCATCTTTGATGCTTGACTTTTTTTGCGGGGTTCTTATGTCCCATACAATTAACGCTTGCTTTAAACGTCAACTCCAATGTATTTGCGTAAAGTAAAAGAAAAATAACATCTGGTCTTAATTTGAAATTTCTTTCATCTTCTAAGTAATCTTTTTTAACTTTTTTGTTGGTGACAATGGAGAGCATGTTACTGGTCGTCCAGGAGCCTGTCGGAATGCATGCTCAACCACTTCGGGGCCCTTTTCCGGAAATGCTTGCTCTTGATTTTGTTTAAATTTAGATGAACTAACTTGTCGGCGTCTTCCTGGGACTTCCTTATATGACTTTTTGTCCAATCCGTGGGTAAAGACTCACTGGGCGCATTTTTGGTCTTCCAGATGCTAATTTTACTTGTGTTCACGCTCAACCGATTGCCGAAGTCTTCACTCTGAGACTTCCAAATGCTTAATTCATTTGAACTTGTGCTCGAAGACCCGCTGGTTTGACTCTGAGGTTTCCAGATGCTTATTTTATTTGATTTTTCTTCTAACATTTCGCTGAGTTCCTCGGTCTCAGATTTCCAGATGTTTATTTGATTTGTTTTCGCGTGTAATTTACTGTGATCATCAGTCTGATAGGTCCAGAGGTATGTTTTGTTTATATTTGTTATGGGTTTCTCCCCAATTTCGTTGCGTGGATTCCTGATTTTCGTTTTGTCTGCTTTATTAATCGATGCGCCAGCATGTCTCTGGGTCTTCCAGAGACTCGTGTTGATGGCATCCGCCTTCAACGCCTCTTTTTGGAGTTTCCAGAAATTTGTTCGAATCGAATCATCGTCCAACGATCCGTTAGCTTGCCTATGAATTTGCGAAATGCCGTTTTTGATGGAATTTATAAACAAGTCGCCTTGTGCCTTGCCTATTTGGGGGTTTCTAAACTTTTTACTAGCTGATTTAGTACCAGTAGCATCCGCCTTCAACGCCTCTTTTTGAAGTTTCCAGAAATTTGTTCGAATCGAATCATCGTCCAACGACTGGATAAAAGCTCGCCTATGAGATTGCAAAGTGTCCTTTGTGATGGAATTATTAAACGATTTGCGTTGCGCCTTGTCTATTCGGGGGTTTCTTAACTTTTTATTAGCTGAGTTAGTACTCAACGGTATGCCTGCACCTCCTGGAAGCTTGCTGGTGTTGTTACTTGTTACATCTGAATCCGAGGCCTGTTCACGCGCAATCTGACCTTTCCGTACATCATTTATATCTATTTCCGTGTTCGACTGCCCGGTTTTATTGTTACGCTTCCAGATGCTCATTTTCGTAAAATTTCTTGTGAAAAAGTCTTCCATCTGTGGACTTATTTCAGCCCAATCATCATCATCTTGAATAGCCGATTGAATCACGCCGAAAGTGTCTGTCGCATTCGTCGTGGTTGCATTGTCACCGACTGTCATGGGTTCCCTTGGACTAGTTGACGTCTTCCGTTCTTCAATTTTCTAAAAAAAAACACCTGTCCAGATCACTGTAAGTTAATTTCAGCTGTAATAACATTTCTAAAGCGCGGACACAGAGCTAAATTAGGGAAGTTCCTATAGTTTGACAAGCCCTTCCCTCAGTAGCAAAAGAGGGCCAAATTTGAAAAATGAAGGCGTAACAGGTATTCCATAGATAGAACTTCAAGCCTTTTTCCTACTGACAAAGTGGGTTTGCTAGAGTATAACTAATATAGAGAGTTTATATAAATAATAATATAAAACTAGTCGTAAGACTGTAACAGTTAATTCCAGATAGATATAGGTTAAATTGCCATGTTGACTTATGGTGGCCATTAATTTGTGACGCGATAATATGGTTATCACGTTATAACATCTCCCATCAAAAAATGATGATCGTGTTTGTCACGTGACAAAGCCGGACATCACAGAGTCCCGATATGTATTTATGCACACGTACACGGTGGATGGCGGAGGTGTGCTCGCAGACGATGTTTTGCCACGTGACGTCGCGCGGGTGCCACTCGCCGTTGACGCAGTGCATGTAGCGGAAGGGCCCCCGCACCAAGTAGTCGCGGCGGCAGCGCGGCTCCACCACCGTGCCGTGCGGCACCACGCCCTGGTCGCAGTGGTACGTGCCCACGTAGTGCTCGCTCGGCAAGCACGTGCGGATCATCCCGTCCGTCCGCTTCAGCAGCGTGCACACCGTGATGTCCATGAACACTATAATGCAGAGCGAAATAATAATAGTAACACCAGTCAATCAATATTTCTCGACAGTTCAGACAGTTCAGCTCTCAACAGCTCGAAACGGAGCCACAATCATAAACGTACTCACTGCACTTGGGCATGGGCCGGTTCCAGTGTCCGTCGTAGCAGGCGAGGCGCTGCCAGCCCACCAGGTAGTGCAGCGAGTTGCAGCGCACGACGAGGCTGATGTGCGTCTTGCTGATCTTCTCCTCGCTGGTGAAGTAGCCGTGGTCCGGAGGCCGCGGCAGTACGCACACGCCCTTCGGCGCCGCCTTCGTTGAATCCTCGTAGTAATAGTCGTCGTTGTAATAATTCACTTCGTAATATGGTTCATCTGAGGCGAATACAAACAATTATGTATTTATGTATTCTGCCACGCTAATACAACATGACAAGCGGTTGTACGGTGTGTACATTGTAAGATTTGTAAGCATAGCATAATATTATATGAGTAGATATTAGGTATACCTATGAGACACTAATTCGCCAAGACTAACTTAATTGTTCTTTTAAGAAATAATAACAATTTGGCTGCATATTCTTGTTAAAATTACCATGTGACACTCCAAAAAAAACGGCGCATATCATATGTGATATGACATAACCTTCACGCCAGAAGACAGCACTTCTTTGAAGCAGTGTTGTGGTTCATTTCGTGCTAGAGAATTGTATTAGAAATTAAGCTAAAATTCAATTCAATTAATATTTTATCAATGTATATTAATACTAGCTGTTGCCCGCGACTTCGTACGCGTGGATTAGTATATTGGTGGTTATATAGTATATTATACATTAGCTTAGAATATTATGCAGCAAAAGATAGTAGTAGGGACGGTTAATCTTATTATACAATGCATGAGATTTGTATTTCACAACCTGGCTAAGAAGTTTCAATAAACTGAATGAATAACATTGTTCTCGATATAATCCCTCTCAACCCCCAATATATTTTCAAGTCCACTATTTAGTAAAACCTACTACCTAACTACGAAGTTTGAAGTTCCTAGCTTTAAATAAAATTTGAACTCTCTACCAACTTTCATATTCATATTCATATTCATATTCATATTTATTTGCAGAAAAAGGGTTAGTTACAGGTCTTACAGTTAGGTTAGTAATGATCTACCTTGATCCGCTATCTCATGACAGCATGCAAATTATTCTTAAAACTACATTCTACAACATTCAAGTAGGTATTTACAAAGTACATTAATTAGCTATATACACTTATACACAATACATTTACATTAATTTAAGAACAATGTCAAATTAAAATTATGCCAAATAATAAGAAAACAAAAAATTAAAAATCAATAGGTACATTTTTCATGTCATCATGTTTTTATAATTCCAAAATTCTTTTAAGTTGTAAAAACAATGATCTTGGAGCCAAATTCTAAGGGTACAAATGAATTCCTTGCCTTCAAGATTCCTAATTTCTGTTGGTAGATTGTTGTAAACGAGAATACACATATAATACGCATTCCGTTTATAAATTTCAGTCCTACAGCGTGGCTGGTCTAAAAGATCTCTGTAAGGTGCCCTCAAGTTACCTGTGAATACCTCAGACCTTTTCTTAAAATAATTTGGAAATTTGTTAATAAACAAAGATATTTTGTAAATGTACATACAAGTTAATGGAAGAATGTTAAGCACTTTAAAGATAGGCTTACAGCTACATCTTGTCCAGGCATTTGCAATTGCGCGTATACAACGTTTTTGAATCTTGAATACTCTATCGACATCTACAGAATTGCCCCATAGGATGAGGCCATAATTGAGGACGGATGAAACATAGCCATGGTAGGCCGTGAGTGCTGCTTCAACGGATACACCCTGCCTTAACTTTCTCAATGCGAAGACAAACCGGTCAAGTCTACCACAAATAGAATCAATATGACTCTTCCAGTCAAGAAAGGAATCCATATGAATGCCCAGAAATTTTACTGTTTTCAACCCCTTCTTAAACCTCTTAGGGGATGAATTTTCACAAACGCTGAAATTACTTTTCTTGTATTCTTATAATATGCCCTTATACAAAGATTCAAGCCCCGCACCCAAAAAAATATTTCATGTACATACAAACTTTCAACCCCTTTTTCACCACCTTGGGGGATGAATTTTCACAAACGCTGAAATTAGTTTTCTTGTTTTTTAATATTATACCTTTTTACAAAGTTTCAAATTCCTAGCTTAAAATAAAACTTGTACCCCATACAACCTTTCATCCCCTTTTTAACCCCCTTAGGGGTTGAATTTTTCAAAATCGCTTCTTATCCCTTGTACACTTTATAAATGCAACCTACTGTGCAAATTTCAACTTTATAGCTTTTGTAGTTTCGGCTCTGCGTTGATGAATCAGTCAGTCAGTCAGGACACTTGCATTTATATATATAGATAGATAGTATTAACTACTTTCGACATGAAAATTACAAAAACTTTGCAAATTCCAGCCAAAAATAGACAAGAAAAGCTGACCACCGGTGCACGGCTGAGCACTGGAGCGCCTCTACCCTCTCTAGTGTGCGCTAACCGGGCACGCAGTCCGGCAGCGGCAGGTTCCAGCCGCCGCTGTGGCAGAGCGCGTAGGGCAGGTGGCGCGGGCGGTAGTGCTCGTCGCAGGACACCCACAGGCGCAGGCGCGGGTAGCCGCGCTCGGGCCGCGCGAGCCTCTCGTCGGGCAGCGTGCCGTGGTACTCGCCGTTGGGCGGGTCCGCCCGAGGGACGAAGCAGCGCCCGCGACGAGCGACGACGCTGCGCACCAAATAATTATGTACTTGTTTAGTGCAGGTATGGGGCGCTGGCGCTGAACTTCCCAGGTTGTTTAACCTGGACGCCGCGCCTAGGTGGTCGCCCGGCTAAAGCTTCCACTCAATTGGCATACTTAGAGATTGCCTTAATTTCCAGTCCAGGGGTTGTTACTTTATTTTGGGATTAATCGTAGCAGTAGAAAGTAGCTGAGGTAAAACACACCGGGCAGAAATATTAAAGGCCCAGAATAATAGTTAATAGGTACAGGGCCGGATTAAGCATGTCGGGGCCCCTAGGCAGTGCAATGCTCGGGGCCCCCGTACAGTTAATTCTGCATACTAAAGTCTATTTTTTTATTCCGTAGACTGAAATGACAGTTAATAGTATGAACATGAAATGTCATTTCATACTATTAACTGTCATTTCAGTCTACCGAATAAAAAAATAGACTTTAAGTTCAGTTGTTCAGTACAGGCAAGTAAGTTTGCGGTTTTAATTTCAACCTTCAGGTGTCGGTTGAGCCGATCCGAACATGCCGAATGTTTTTATCCCTCTTGCGTGGACATAAAGGTTTTTTATATTAGTTTTTGGCGATTCCTCCTGGCGTCCAGTGTGGGCAGAGCTCTTTTTTCTCAATAAGTAGTTAAATATTTTGCGAGGCTGAACAGCGATTATCCGACCATATGAGCCACATGATTAAAATTAACCTAATAATAAAGATTTTACATGTGTTTAAATGATTATTCATTAACCAGTCAAACTAGCATGTAAGTACAGGGTAAATCGGAAAAGCAATAAAAATCGCGAACGCAGCGAGCGCGAAATTTTTTGTGAAAAAATTGTGAAAGCGTGTTAAAAAGGCCTAAAAATCCGAAGTTGAAGTGAGGTGAGCTTTCATGCGAGGTCAAAGCCGTGCTTCAGGATAAGCTCAGCTCAGCTAGATCACAGACGACAAAACCAATGTCCATTCTATTAATAAGCGAGACCGCAGGCCGAGCTTGGCGCAGCGAGGCCAAAGGCTAAGCTGAAGAAGAGATTTGGTAGGCGAACCAAAAATTGAGGTAAAAAGTGAGGCTGAAGGTCGAGCTCAGCAATCTCCACATACTTAACAAGCCCGAAGCGTACTTAACCAGCGAGGTAAGCTTTCATGCGAGGCAAAAGGCTAAGCTTCTGAAATCAATGAATCAAAGCAGCGCTCTGATACGAACCAATCGTCAAATGTTACTCAACAATAATATATGTGTCATACAAGAGTTACTCGGAGGAGTCGGAGGGCCGAAGTTTCATTAAGGAGGTTTTAGGCCCTAGGGAGCCTGAAATTCGAGCTCGATTTACAGACTTTAAAAGCTATAAAATAACATAATTTACATAATCATTTGATGATTGTGTGTCTGAGAAACTGATATTGGACATTAGATGTAAGTAGGTAACATAAAAAATTATTTATGAATTTTGGCCATATGCCAAACTTGGCAAACACATATTTTTGGGCGCGCGCGGGGCCGCCGGGGCCCCCTAGCCGAGGCGGGGCCCATAGGCAGTTGCCTACTCTGCCTTAGGGTTAATCCGGCCCTGAATAGGTACTGTGCTTTCGTTAGCATATAATGTATGTATGTATGTATGTAAACACTTTATTGTACATAAGACAGGTTGAGATACAATTAAAAGAAAGTATACAATGTATCAATCAATCAATCAATCAATCAATTTATTTTGCTATAATAAGGGTTGGTTTACAGGTGTTATTACAATGTTATGTACATTCCTTAATTAGCCATATTCTATAGCATGCAAAATATTCACAATTATTTACATATATACAAATTCATTGAAAATTGACTAAATAACTAAATAATATTATATTATATTATATTATATATTATATTATATATATTATATATGTATAAAGGCGAACTTATCCCTATAAGGGATCTCTTCCAGTCTACCTTCGAGCAATTGAGAGTAGAGAAATAAAAATGACAGACAAACGAACACATATGTACAGAAAAGTAAATTATGGTTCAATTATTACCCAAGTAAATAATTAAAACCTAATGTTACCTATATTAGCTTTGTCAATATTCATGAAAAGGGCTCACAGAGGCATATTATTGTTCTGAGCATTGTTTCCAAAACACTACCTACCTATGTGGCTTCTTAGTCAGGGACCCGTAAAGGGCCTACAGCTAGGACAACTCACTTGGTGTTTGGCATGGTTACGGCTGTCGTTGCATTTGGATCTGGAAAGAAATGAGCGAAGCTATTAGGTTTTCTATTATACGTACCTACAGCCGCAAAATTGCATGGACACATTATGAATAAAATGAATTCATAAAGTGGCCATAAACTTTTGCAGCTCGTTGTACAATCAGCAGCAAAATATTTTTTTTATTTTATTTAACATTTTAGATCTGGCTACGCAAAAAACTCACGAAGACTCACGAAATATCTGGTCAAAATTATGGGTCTCATTTTGGTGGCAGACTGGTGGTGGTTCTGGTTTGGGCTTATAAATATAAGAAGTTCATTCGTGGGGTGAGTTCGTGAAATAACGATACCCATCAAAAACATTACATGTAAAAAGATGCAAGTCTGCGAGACTTTCGCAAAGAGACGCAATTCTTCAACTACATTAAAGTTTTGAGATGTAATGAGAAACCAAGTCGGTTATTTTAGTCAGTGCCAGGGGGTGTTAAACCGTATCAATAAGATATCTTAAGTTTTTAATACGTATAATGACTTGGCCATCGCACGGCTGAATAATGACATAAGGATCATAAAACTACTATTAAACATAATTCTAATTTAACATAAACATAACGCTAGCGCAATCACATGCAGTTTGAGCATTATATGCATAGGTATTTACGCTTATACGGTACGAGTATTTATAATTAAAGATATCTTATTGATACGGTTTTACGACCCCCTGGCACTGGCATTGACTAAAATAACCCACTTGGTTTCTCATTACATCTCAAAACTTTTTTGTAGTTGAACAATTGCGATACGAGACTTGCATCTTTTTACGTGTAATGTTTTAGATAAGTACACATCAGTTAATAATGTACGAGTAAGCTAAGTAGCAACAGCCGATAGTGTGTATATTAACCTCGTAGCGCATTAGGCGCGCCGCCGTCGGCGCCGCCCACTCCCGCCGGCACCCAGCTCGAGCGCTGCAGCACCTCTCGCCGATGCGAGTTCACCACGCAGATGAAGTATAGCGTCACTGTAACACAACAAAACATGGACTTCTTACGCGAGAAAATTAACCTCTGGTTAAGAGCGTGCGTGAAGCGGCAAATATAGGGAACAACAGTCCTGGAGCTCTCGCCCGCGTCAGCCCACAATATCCCACACAATCAGTCTACTACACGTGCTTAACATAGTTGCTGTCGTTGCTGATACCATTAGAATACTTACTTACGTATGTAGTAGAGGAGTGCGACGAGGGGCGCGAGCGCGGCGCCGCGCATGTGCAGCGCGCTGAAGCCGATCAGCATCACGATCAGCGCCATCACCATCACGGCCACGTACACCAGCGTGAACACCATCCACACCCAGTACAGCACTATACTGCTCTGCAATAGGTACAACTATTTCATTATTTAACAAGCATAAAGATAACACTCCATCTGTATACACGTTGCTGTACCTACCTATTACGTAGTCAACGACAACGATATATTCATGAAAACTTCTTACCTACCTAATATCCTAATCGTGGACGTCAGCTGCCGCTCCGTTGGTGGGTTGAGGAATGGCAGCCACCGAAACACGTAAAAAAAACAATCTTTTCAGTCATCGCGTCCCGTTTGATACTTTGCCAGATGATAGTTTAGGTGCCATTGTTAATAAAAAATATCGTCAGCCGGTTGTATCGCGGTGGAAACACCGTCAGCTGGTCACATGAACGTGTAAAAAAATTTTTTTTTCAGTCATCGCCTCCCGTTTGATACTTTGCCAGATGATAGTTTAGGTGCTATTGTTAATAAAAAAAATCGTCAGCCGGTTGTATCGCGGTGGAATCACCGTCAGCTGTGCATATGAACATGTAAAAAAAATATTTTTTTTTCAGTCATCGCCTCCCGCTTGATACTTTGTCAGATGATAGTTTAGGTGCTATTGTTAATAAAAAACATCGTCAACCGGTTGTATCGCGGTGGAATCACCGTCAGCTGGTCACATGAACATGTAAAAAAAAATTTTTTTTCAGTCGTAGCCTCCCGCTTGATACTTTGTCAGATGATAGTTTAGGTGCTATAGTTAATAAAAAAAAATTTCAGCCGATTGTATCGCGGTGGAATCACCGTCAGCTGGTCACATGAACATATCAAGCAAATAAATAAATAAAATCTAATATATGTTCATGTGCCCAGCTGACGGTGATTCCACCACGATACAACCGGCTGACGATTTTTTTATTAACAATAGCACCTAAACTATCATCTGACAAAGTATTCAAGCGGGAGGCGATGACTGAAAAAAAAAAATTTTTTTTACATGTTCATGTGACCAGCTGACGGTGATTTCACCGCGATACAACCGGCTGACGAGTTTTTTTTATTAACAATAGCACCTAAACTATCATCTGGCAAAGTATCAAAAATGGGAGGCGATGACTGAAAAAAAATTTTTTTTTACATTTTCATGTGACCAGCTGACGGTGATTCCACCGCGATACAACCGACTGACGATTTTTTTTATTAACTATAGCACCTAAACTTTCATCTGACTAAGTATCAAACGGGAGGCGATGACTGAAAATATTTTTTTTTTTACGTGTTTCGGTGGCTGCCATTCCCCAACCCACCAACGTAGCGGCACCGTCCACGAGGGTTCATCATACATGGCCGTTAACCAGTATACGAGTTTTCACCCGGGAGGCGATGACTGACGAAATTTGCGCCTGGCTCGAGGTCTATAAGAAGCGAGCGACCGGTACCTACCGGCGGCGCATTCGGCAGGCCGTGCATGCAGCTCGGTTTCGAACTGCGCCGCGTGCACTGCGGCTGGTTGTATATATACAGTGTGGAAAGTTAACTCGGGCCCTGGAGGGAAACTACCTTAAATCCTTGAGCTAGCTCATTTTACTTAAAGGAGACATTCCTTTATTTTTAAAAAGAAACAAAACTGCATTCAAAGATTTTCTAAAACTCGCTTGCCTCGCCCGGGACTCGAACCAACTAAAATTAAAAAAAACACACACACCCTATTTTTTATTATACTAATCGATAGTATTCATATTCAGGATAAAATTTCTCTAACAAACATTTGGTCTTAAAAATAAAAACAATCGTTAAATCTAACATTAACTTTATTTTACTATCAATTTGTTACACTTAAATTATTTAACTGATAAATTGTTCGAAATGAGCCCCGTGGTTCCGTCTACACAAAATTAGTCGCCGTTAAAATTCATTTCTTGTAGCCTTCATCAAAGTGTTGTGGTGTATGCTCCTAATAACATTTTCTACCGCAACCCTTAGCTCTTGAACGGTTTCATAGCAAGTTTCATAAATAACATTTTTTACATGACCCCATAAAAAGAAGTCCATGGGCGTCAGGTCTAGACTTCTTGCAGGCCATCTAATCGTCCCGTTTGTACCTATCCAGGTATTGAAATGTTCATTGAGGTAAGCCCTGGCAATTCTGCTGTTGTGGGCAGGTGCACCATCTTGTTGAAAAATGATATTATTTCGTTCCTCTTCTGGTAGAAGGTTTAATTGATTTTGTAGAAGCTCCAATATTTCAATGTATTTTGCTGCATTCAGCCCTAGTAGCACGGTCGCATTTTTATCGTTTATCACCATGCCTGTCACGTTCTAACAAGTATGTAAGTGCGAAAGTGACGGGCATAGTGATAGTCGATAAAAACGGAACCGTGCTGAGCCCGCAGATGTCCTTCGTAAATGTGCACCAAAACAACCATATTACTTTTGATTCCACACCAAACATTAAACGAAAATCTGACCTGATTGTTCGTTTCACGGACACGGAATGGATTTTGACGACACCAGTAATGATTGTTATGAGAGAGATAACAGAATTGTTACGTGTCTTTTACTTGTTAAAAGTGAACAGTAACCAAATGTTTGTTAGAGAAATTTTATCCTGAGTATTAATACTATCGATAGTATCGATTAGTATAATAAAATAGTGTGTGTTTTTTTTTTAATTTTAGTTGGTTCGAGTCCCGGGCGAGGCAAGCGAGTTTTAGAAAATCTTTGAATGCAGTTTTGTTTCTTTTTCAAAATAAAGGAATGCGTCTCCTTTAACCACTCACATGATTCCGATTTTAACAAAAGGTGCCCTGAACTGCTCTGCCATTTCGCAGATACGACGGCACAGTGTCATGATATTTTCAAAAATCGATAACTTTACTTCTGCTAAAGCATTTGCAACGATTCTTTTGGTTTTTTAATGATAAAGAAATAAAGAATTTATTTTACTACTATAGCATTGTGCTGTTATAATAAAAATAATTATTAAAAATTCACAAAGTTGACCCAATGAAATAATGTCCGCGTTATAGTAGAAAACTATTTTTAATTAAAAATCTAAATCGATAACGTATCTTTTTTTTGTATTCAATTTAAAGAAGACTTAATAAGCTTTTAATTGGTACTAAACATCTTGATAGCTCACCTATGAAATTGCCGAGTAAAACTAATTCAAATTCCGATAAGAAACTTTCGAATTGCTCAATCTGCTGTGAAACTATATATTATGTTCATGATTTTTTTGTGGCTAATTTAGACACTGAAGTACTAAAATATAGTAAAAAACAGTTTAAGACACTAATAATCTTGAAATAAAATGCATAACTTATGCAATTATAACGATGATAGTAGCTATATAACTTAAAATAACAAAAGAGTATCTACGTACCTACTAAATTTTGGTGTTTTTATAATTGCCGATCACCAACAACCGAACTAACTTATAACTACACTAACACGTTTAATACATCCACCATAACACACACTTCACAACATATTAAGCACAATAAACCAATAATAACTATTAACACATAAAATTATACTGATTACAAACGTAAATAAGCCGGTAAACTGACTTCTTCCATCTCAAAAATAAAGATGGCTACCCATTTAGGGTGGAGACACAACAGCGCGCGGTGCAGATGTTCAACAGAAATAGGAACTTTAAAATTGTAATACCTAATTAATTATTTATTTAATCGTATAATTATTTAGTTTATTCAATGTAAATAGCAAAGAAATATTAGTAAATACAAATTATAAGTAAGTAGTAAAAAAAATCCCAAAACGCGTATGCAACGCGTCTAGTACACCACATGCCTTACGATATGCAGAAATGCTTTAAGCAACCACAGTTGCCGGGTTTGTACTTACAATTTACCGTCACAGGTTTTGATCGCTAATCCTGTGTAATACACAGTGATTTAATACATTCTATGGTTTATTAATGTAACTTAATAATCGAACTATTTAATGTCTATTGGTTGCTCAAGATATATTTAGTAATCTTAGAAATGTAGGACATTCAAATAAGAAACACGTCAAGAATCTACAGAACTATTGTTTTGAAGTGATATTATTTGGTCATCAATATTAAGTAGGTCTAAAATATAGTTTTAAACTAATAGACCAATAAACGCGGAGTAGTTTAATATACATTACTAATAGAAATATCTAAATTTGAATACTTGAGGCATTTTAAAACACGCAGCAACTTTTTACACATCGCACTTCCTGAACAACTTGCAAAGTAAAATAGATAAGAAATACTGTGGTTGTGTCTATATGGTTGAAACATTTTTTAAATATTGTCACGTTGGTAGTCTGTGTTTTAAAAATTGTTTATACCGTATCTGTGCAGCCCTTCACAGATAATAAATAAAAAACCGCATACACTCCTTTTGCAACTCGAGTTGCGACGATCATTTTAGAGGTGCGCAATCTTGAAACTCTAGTTGCTGGAATCATGTGAGTGGTTAAGTAAAATGAGCTATCTCAAGGATTTAAGGTAGTTTCCCTCCAGGGCCCGAGTTAACTTTCCACACTGTATATATCGGAGAAGGATGGTCCTAATGGCGGTGGGCGCGTGGGGGTAGTACCTAGATGTATTACTTCACAGCCAAAATAGTAGGTATGCTACCAACGCATGAAATAAACATTCAGACTCGTTACCCATACTAGTGCCTACTATATTTTAGTACTAAATAATCAAAACGACCAATCACTAATTGGATCCAAAATTATTTGATTTAAAACAAAAAGATCACATGAAATCGTTCAAATCTTTATTTTACAAAAGTAAGCTTCTAATGGCACATAAGAAATCAACATAACACTTTTGGAATAAAACACTTAGCTAAACGGTTAAAGAACGTGAGAATCTATAAGCTTTCAGAAAAATCCTTCAGGTATAAGCCTTCAGGAACGTAGCGAATTAGGCACGAGGTATGGCTAACGATAACGTCCGATCTCTAGCGCGGTCCGATCAAGCAGAAGGAATTAAGCCAGTTCCAGCGGCGGAGCCAACCGCTCCCGCCTCCAATTCAAGTTGGTAAACCTGCCTGACCAGTCTACCAACATAACGACAAAAATGCCCACTCGTGCCTACGTTCACTCAAAATACACCTCTTGACGTCCCAAACCCTTCTACCTGTCATATTAGTTCAACAATACGCCAATAGATGGTGGCGTTATTCACTACGCAACTTTATTATTTCGTTACAAGCAAATAATACGTAGCCAAACATTGCTAATCGACTTTATACAGGCGTTTAAAGCTATGAACTGTAACACTGCAATACGTCCTTCTGGTGTCTCGCTCCGACATGTATATATATATATATACATGTATATACACGTCTGCATTGTTGACGCCGCGCCGCGCCGTACGCTCAGTTCAGTTTGTGGAGACTCACCGCGAGGATGCCGACGAACAGCAGGAAGCTGACGAAGCCGGCGACGGCGGCCAGCACGTACAGCGCCACGAAGAACTCGCTGCGGAAGCGCCGCGACGGCACCACGCACGCAATCCAGTGCACCTGTCACGGACCGAATACCGGTATACTTTTCATACCAATTAGCCGGTATTCAATTTAGGTATCACGGTTGTTTATTGTACCTATATTTTGCACTTAGGTAATTTAGCTAATCTGATCAATTCATTATCCTTGCCTAAATAAGTACTAAATTACCTAAGGTACCTAATATAAAATAAATATTGTGAATGCTATGCATTGGTATATATTTTTATAGGTAGAACCGATAACGTCCCTGCCTGCAACGAACAATCACACCGCGCCTTTTCATACGCTGTCGGCCAGGACGTACAGGACGGATCTCACCTCACTCGAAGCAGGCCCTGATACCGTGATACCTAGACCGCCTGCCTACCCCCACGCTGCGGGCTCATAAAGTAATCATTGACTATATAGCCGTAGGTATCATGAATTCTTGACATTAGGAATTTACTATCTATCTATAGGTAGCAGAAGGTTCAAATCCTGGTAAGGGGATTCATTTGTGTATTCATCACAAATAATTGATCCTGAGTTAAGTATACATGTTTTCTGTGTAGGTACATATTCTTCAAGTAAGTATTTATGGACAAAAATGCTTTAGGTACACAGCTCAGCAGAGCCTAGGGATTGCAATCCGGTCTGGTTTTGAATTTGGCCGGATTTTGGCCTCAATCCGGGGATCCGGCCGGATTGGTATATTGCGGATGAAAAATTCGTCCAGTCACGTATTCACGTATTTTTTTAGCGTTATATGCGCAGTTAAGGATATTTTTCTAATGGGTTAATAAAACGACAGTTTGAGGTTTCAAAAATCAACGTTTTTATTACGTAACCACAACCACTAAGTATTATTACAATAATCAGTCTCACAAATTAAAATCTTCTTTTTCTCTTAAAATATATAATAGCCCCACAATTCCCAAGTCCCACAAAAAGGTGCTTTTAATTCTTCGCTTTATTTAGTAACATAATAATAACAAAATAACATATTCTTACTTTAAATTCGACAAAACATTTAACTTGACTGCTGAATGAAGCCTTATAAATATTTCTTCATTCTATTTTAAATGCAGTTAACACTTATTATAACTGGGCTATAATGGTTTGTACTAAATTAAACGAAACAACATGTACGTTATATTATCATGTAACAACACAATTAATTAAATATAAAACAATTCAGTACTTACTTACAGTGCACGGGAATCTCAACCAACACTACGATGACACATATTTCGTCGGTAGAAGACTGGCGTGGCGTCAACTAACAAACAAGTTGTGTTGCTGTTTGCGAGCGGGAACGCGGGGAGGGGAGCATTAAAATAGAATTACGTTCGAATATTGGCGAGAACTTTTAAATTTTAGCAGTGTTTTAAGCTGTTATTTTATATTTTAGCGCTTTTATTCCTTTTACCGGATCCGGTGAAATTTGCCGGATCCGGTAGCTTGAAAAAAGTACCGGATCCGGCCAAATTACCGGATCCGCCGGACCGGATTGCAATCCCTAGCAGAGCCATATGTTATATATAGTTAAATTGATCTTAGGTATCTTAGTATCTATCTATGTGGTACTCGATCGATTAGTGTAAAATTGTCTCATAATACTTATGTACCTAGGTATAATTACGCATTACTTACCATGCCGACAACGGCAATGATTATCACGGACGTGCGGAGATCGAGACCGACAAAGGCAGGGCACTCCATGTCTCGTCATTTATACCTACTTATATCATTTCCGAATTAAGTTTAGACACAAACTGTTAATTTAGGATCGGTTGTATTGGGGATCGTGGCCCATGTTAATAATAGAATCGCTCAATTTTGTTTCAAACCGGTATTTTACCCTACTTTTACAAGTTTTACAGCAGCCGAGCCAAAATTAACAAAAGTCAGTTTTGTACTTTTGTTGTGACATGAACTTGACAGAGTAAATTATGCCATCATAAGATTCTCTCTAAACGATCTCTAAACAGGGGCAGAGAGGATCTAAGTAGATTTTGTTTGTCTATGACTTACCGCGGTATTCGGAAAACAAGATCCGTTCTGCATTAACTATAAATCGTAGCGATTAATCTGTGCAGTCCGATTTGCGCAGTTTTATCTACCGTGTGTATGACAAATCGTTACGATAATCAACGATTTGTCGTGTGTAGCCGGCAAGAGAGAAGTGAACGATACGATATGTACTAGATACCAACTAGTTTAGATTACAACTAGATATCTTTTGCAGCACAATTCGGGAAACCAATGTCACTTTTTACGTTAAACTATCTAATAGATATCTAGTTCAAAATCTGAATCGGGCCCATAGTGATGAATATAGATCGGCATCGAAAGTTGAACCAACGATGCCATAAAAAAACCGGTCAAGGGCGAGTCGGACTCGCATTCCAATTACCCAAATTTTAATAATGTATTTTTTTATGTGGAACGTGAATGAAATGTCTTAAAGAACCCGTAGAGCTCGAATCAAAATTAAGTCCGACTCACGCTTGACTGCACATTTCTAATAGGTTTTCCTCTCATCTATACATAGATATGCATCATCTATCTATAGGTTAAGAACTATTTTGTGTATTTTTTTCCCAGTTGTTTCGGAGACTTTGTAGTCGTACTTAAGTCGTTCGATATTAGCGTAAAGATTCATGATAATCATGATTGAAATAATATTTAAATTACCTACTAAATTATTTCAGATGTTTTTTTTTTCCAGTTCAATACTCTCACGTCCTTAATCGCACAAATGGAACACCTTTCAACTGTTTTTTCCCTCGGTGTATATATAGGTAGGTATACAATGAAACACACATGTCATGCGCATGAGTTTATTTCATTAGAAGCCAGTAAACATTACCTACAATAAAAACAGTACGACACTCTATTAGACGACGTACATACAAAATATCTTAACATAATTATAATATAACAACTCTTTAAATCTCATGTAGAATATGACTCGAAATGCGACATACATCGCTGTTACAAACAATAGACTTTGTTATTTAGAACCTGACTGAGAATCTAAAATAGGTAGCTAAATACGGTGTGTAGGTACAGGTACCTACCTACTTCGTACGCTGCTAATGTAAGGACGCTAAGCACGAAGAATTTCGTACACTGACCCGGCTGTATCTATCTCTGTCGCACACCCCCGCACGCGCGTATTTACCTAGGTATATTAATTGGTGTCCCGCCCACGATGCCGGCAGTCAATGACGCTGTCGTGCGACCGGGACCGCAACATAATTATGCGCGTACGATACCGATAAGAACAGGCGGCTCAATGTACGGAATTCTTCGTGTTTAGCGTCCTTAACTTTAGTAACGGGTTTTAATCTAAGGTGGCCGTTTCATATACCTAGTTCTTAGAGAACCACAACAATCGATAAAGCCATACTCGTAACACGGGAGGGATCACAGACATTAGGCAACTACAACACTAGGTACCTACCTATTAAATTAAGGGTGTCATTTAATCGATCTACAAAATATTCCCATCATGATGAACAAAAATATATATTCGGTCGGCCAAAACGTACCTATATTTGAAACGGCGGGACCGCTCGACGGTGACAATACACGGCGGGGTGAACCTCCCGGCTCCTCAAAATAAAATAAAGGCACTAGCCGTCGGCCGCTAAATAAAATATGGCACTGGATAACGACGCACTCGCCGCCGGCGTCAGGCCGCCAGGCTCAGGAAGTAGAACGTCAGCAGCGCCAGCGAGTAGAGCAGCGCGTTCAGCCCCAGCAGCGCGCGGACGGCGGCGCGGGGGCTCCGCCGCCCCGGCCGCTGCTCCGCCCCAAGCGCGCGCCGCGCCCGGGACCGGCGCCGCGCCCCGTTGTCGTAGCGCTCGGTGTCGAGCACCGCGCGCTCGTCCGCCGCGCCGCCGCCCGCCTCCTCGTACACGCGCGCGTCCTCCAGCGCGAACTGCGGCCGCGGCGCCGACTCCGGCGAGCGCAGGGACAACGGGCGCCGCGGCCGCGCCTCGCCCGCCGGCGGCGGCGGGGCCGGCGCCGCGCCGCGCCGCGACTGCCGGTACTCGAGCGGCCGCGGGCGCGCCGGGTACCCGCCCGCCGCGCGCCCCGCGCCCCCGAACACGCGCGGCAGGTCGCGCCGCGCGCGCCGCATGGGGGCGTCGCGCGGGGAGGCCGGCGCCCGCGCGGGGGGCACGCCCGCCAGCAGCCCGCGCCCCGCCGGCTCCGGCCGCGCCGGCAGCGGCACGAAGTGCGGCGGGCCCCGCGGGCCGGGCGGCGCGGCGCGCAGCGGCAGCCCGTACCGGAAGTAGCGGTCGCTGTAGGCGACGGTGGCGAGCGCGCCGCGCGACCCCGTCAGCAGGTCGTAGACGGCGCCGGCGACGCTCGGCGGCCGCGGTCGGCCGCGGCGTCGCCGGCGCAGGAGGCGGCGCACGGCCCGCAGGCGCGGCGCGGGGCCGGCCTCGTAGGGCTCGGCGTAGGTGCGGTCGGCGGCGGCGGCGGCGGCGGCGCGCGGCGCGTGGCGGAGGCGGCGCGGGTGGCGTCAGTCGGCGGGCGGCGGGCGCGCGCGCCGCGCCGCGCGCAGCTCGTGCAGCAGCTCGAACAGGCAGCCGCCGGACCAGGCCTGCGTGCGGCACGAGTCGCGGCAGGGCGCGCCGCCGGGGCCCGTGAGCTCGGGCAGGCCGCGCCACGGGGAGCTCCGCAGCTCGGCGGCGGGCGCGGCGAGCGCGGCGTGCACGGCAGCGAGCGTCCGGGCCCGGCGGCCGGCGTCGTGCGCGAACGCGAGCCGCGCGCGCAGGTAGAAGCCGAGCGGCCACGCCCACTCCGGGCCCTGGTGGTAGTTGAACCCGTGCGCGACGCTCGGGTCGGCCGAGTTGTCCGAGTTGTCGTACTCGGGGCGGTACGCCCAGTCCGCCGGGTCCAGCGTCTTCAGCCCGAGCGGGCCGAGGAGGAGCCTCTCGGTGTTGTCGAGCGCGAGCCGGGCGTGCGCGGGGTCGAAGAGGTCGGGCGCGACGGCCATGGCGACGACGGCGTTGCAGCGCAGCTGGTAGTCGGCCCAGGGCCGGGAGGCGCCGTGCGAGTCCTTGTAGATGCCGCGGCGGTGCACCAGGTCGGGGCGCAGGTCGCGCGCGGACGGCGCGGCGGGCACCCAGAAGTAGCGCTCGAAGGAGCGCCGGATGCGCTCCGCCCACTGCGCGTAGCTCCACGCGGTGAGCGAGCCGTCCTCGTGCCGGCGCGCGACGCCCGCGTGCGGGAAGCGGCCGGCGCGGTGCAGCTCCGCCAGCCACGACACGGCGCCGTAAGCCAGAGCCACCAGCTCGACGGCGCTCCCGTCCCGGGGCGTGGCGGGCTTGCCCCGCGTGCCGGCCCGCTCGGAGGAGCCCATCTTGTCCATCCAGGTGCCGCAGTTGGCGTCGTTGCCGCCGAAGGGGAAGCCGGTGTCGGGCTGGATACCGATCTGCACGTTGAAGCCCGCGTCCGTCATGTGCGCGTCGATCTGCCGCCCCGCGTTGCGCTCGCGGAACACCAGGCCCTGCGAGTGCAGAGAGGAGGTCAGTTTCGAAGAGCTCGGAGTCGGGTGTTTCTATTCCGCTTTAAAGCGTGACTCGCCTGGAAGTGCACGGTGAGCGCCTCCTGCACGACGTCGGCGAGCGGCTGGTCGGCGGCGCCGGGCGGCGCGGGCGCGCTGTCGTCGCGCGGGAACAGGCGCGCCACCGGCTCCGCCAGCAGCGCCGCGCCCTGCGGCGCCGACCTCACGTACTGAAAACGACTCATGTGTCAGCTTTTCTGTTCGCTCGGACCAGGGATGTTGCGAATGCAGATTTTTTGACATCCGCGGATGCGGATATTTAAAGGCTCACATCCGCGGATGCGGATGTCAAGATTAGGTACTTAGAAATCGTCAAATATTACATTTTAGTATTTTTTTATTAAAAAAAAAAAAACGAAACGTTTAGTATTTGAGCAAGAATATAAGGTGCGTTATACTTTATGAACAGTAACTTGGCCGACTTTTCTGGATATAGACGATTTCGTTATAGGTAATGACGAAATTACCTAGCACTTACGCCGCCGCTAAGACGTTCCCGGTCCCGTAGCCAACATGCCAATCGCTAACGCTCCGTAGCGAACGAAACGCAACCGTCACTGTCACACTAATATGGAAGAGTGATAAAGAGACACGAAGCGATTCGATAGCGATTGTCACCTTAGCTAGGCCGCCTGTACCGACTTGTTCGACATCCGCATCCGCATAAGATCCGCATCGATTTTATGCGGATGCGGATGCAGATGCGGATGTTGAAATTAATGCGGAAGTTCCGCGGATGCGGATGCGGATGTTCGCAACATCCCTGGCTTAGATTACGTGGTTTTCTCAAAGGACGCGATATGTACGAATAGGACGCACGAAACGACTCTATCGGTGGAGACGTGCCTAATACCTCCTAGACTAGAGCCTGTAGACTCTATCGGGCGAAGACCTTAAATTCTTGTGGCAATGTTCTCGTGTGATTTGTAGTAGTGTTGTGGACTTTCTTTTACCGGTCGAGTAGCCCGGTGTGTTGTGTTGCCGTTGTATTGTGTAGCAATTTTATATTTAACAGATATTTAAGATTTTCTTTTGACAAGTATTACCTGTTTGATGGCGTGCAGCCACCACCAGACGGCGTCCCTGCAGTTGAAGCGCGCGTTGTTACCGCCGTCGAGTAGGTTCGGGATGAGGCCGTGTCTCAAACACGCCGCGAAACCGAGGATGTGCGCGCGGGCCTCCTGCGAACACAAGTATATTCAAGAACGTCGTTATTCAATAGTACATTACTGCAGACGCCGGGAAAGAAGGGCTTGCCGGTTGAGTAGGTATAGCCGGATAGTGATACGAAGCCGGCAAGACCTTTTCACGGCTAGGCATGTATAGTGCTTTTTTCAAACATGCAATGAAATAAAAAAATACACCACTCAAAAAAAAATAATTTATAATCTTTATAATATAAAAATCCAACTTCACAACAAAAGATGTTTAATTTTCCTTCCAATCCCGCCATAATTGTTTTTTTTTACGGAAGTCGTCCGTATTTCGCGTGTGTAGTGTTCGAATAGACCTTATTAGGGCCATTATACACAATCTGATAATAAGAATCTCAATTTCTATAAATAAAATAAAGCAGAGGACTCTGGTGACTTACGTATAGACAAAATTTTAAATTTATTAATCAACACATTGAATCATACAGATTCGTATCGTTAATATCAGTACGTTCGTGTATAACAGGCGTTAACACGGATATTTTGGTCCGATAACCATTCATTCACTAAACATAAAAAATAAAATATAATTCGGCTGTTTAGCCTGTTCATGGGCACAGATCCCATGTTTACATTAGAATTAAAAAAAAATTACTTCCCGGCCTTCAATTTCGTATGAAATTCCTTTACAGTACTCTGGAGTCGCTCCGCCCTAAACGTGATACTTCGAAGCCTGATATAACGCCCGGAGCGACGACATTTCATTGCGTGTTTGAGAAAAGTTAGTTACCAGGCGGCCGTCGGCCTACTTCTGGCAGCGCGGGGGCGGGCGCCGCACGCTGCACAGTATAGCACACACCTGGTATCTCCCCTGGAGCAGCAACGTGCCGCGCAGCGCGATGAAGGTGTCGCGGCCCCAGCAGCGCATGTAGCCGGTGGCGAAGTGCGGCAGGCCCGCGGAGAGGGTGACGGCGGTGGGGGGGCGGGGCGGGGGCAGCGCGGGGGCGGGCGCCGCACGCTGCACAGTATAGCACACACCTGGTATCTCCCCTGGAGCAGCAACGTGCCGCGCAGCGCGATGAAGGTGTCGCGGCCCCAGCAGCGCATGTAGCCGGTGGCGAAGTGCGGCAGGCCCGCGGAGAGGGTGAGGGCGGTGGGGGGGCGGGGCGGGGGCAGCGCGGGGGCGGGCGCCGCACGCTGCACAGTATAGCACACACCTGGTATCTCCCCTGGAGCAGCAACGTGCCGCGCAGCGCGATGAAGGTGTCGCGGCCCCAGCAGCGCATGTAGCCGGTGGCGAAGTGCGGCAGGCCCGCGGAGAGGGTGAGGGCGGTGGGGGGGCGGGGCGGGGGCAGCGCGGGGGCGGGCGCCGCACGCTGCACAGTATAGCACACACCTGGTATCTCCCCTGGAGCAGCAACGTGCCGCGCAGCGCGATGAAGGTGTCGCGGCCCCAGCAGCGCATGTAGCCGGTGGCGAAGTGCGGCAGGCCCGCGGAGAGGGTGAGGGCGGTGGGGGGGCGGGGCGGGGGCAGCGCGGGGGCGGGCGCCGCACGCTGCACAGTATAGCACACACCTGGTATCTCCCCTGGAGCAGCAACGTGCCGCGCAGCGCGATGAAGGTGTCGCGGCCCCAGCAGCGCATGTAGCCGGTGGCGAAGTGCGGCAGGCCCGCGGAGAGGGTGAGGGCGGTGGGGGGGCGGGGCGGGGGCAGCGCGGGGGCGGGCGCCGCACGCTGCACAGTATAGCACACACCTGGTATCTCCCCTGGAGCAGCAACGTGCCGCGCAGCGCGATGAAGGTGTCGCGGCCCCAGCAGCGCATGTAGCCGGTGGCGAAGTGCGGCAGGCCCGCGGAGAGGGTGAGGGCGGTGGGGGGGCGGGGCGGGGGCAGCGCGGGGGCGGGCGCCGCACGCTGCACAGTATAGCACACACCTGGTATCTCCCCTGGAGCAGCAACGTGCCGCGCAGCGCGATGAAGGTGTCGCGGCCCCAGCAGCGCATGTAGCCGGTGGCGAAGTGCGGCAGGCCCGCGGAGAGGGTGAGGGCGGTGGGGGGGCGGGGCGGGGGCAGCGCGGGGGCGGGCGCCGCACGCTGCACAGTATAGCACACACCTGGTATCTCCCCTGGAGCAGCAACGTGCCGCGCAGCGCGATGAAGGTGTCGCGGCCCCAGCAGCGCATGTAGCCGGTGGCGAAGTGCGGCAGGCCCGCGGAGAGGGTGAGGGCGGTGGGGGGGCGGGGCGGGGGCAGCGCGGGGGCGGGCGCCGCACGCTGCACAGTATAGCACACACCTGGTATCTCCCCTGGAGCAGCAACGTGCCGCGCAGCGCGATGAAGGTGTCGCGGCCCCAGCAGCGCATGTAGCCGGTGGCGAAGTGCGGCAGGCCCGCGGAGAGGGTGAGGGCGGTGGGGGGGCGGGGCGGGGGCAGCGCGGGGGCGGGCGCCGCACGCTGCACAGTATAGCACACACCTGGTATCTCCCCTGGAGCAGCAACGTGCCGCGCAGCGCGATGAAGGTGTCGCGGCCCCAGCAGCGCATGTAGCCGGTGGCGAAGTGCGGCAGGCCCGCGGAGAGGGTGAGGGCGGTGGGGGGGCGGGGCGGGGGCAGCGCGGGGGCGGGCGCCGCACGCTGCACAGTATAGCACACACCTGGTATCTCCCCTGGAGCAGCAACGTGCCGCGCAGCGCGATGAAGGTGTCGCGGCCCCAGCAGCGCATGTAGCCGGTGGCGAAGTGCGGCAGGCCCGCGGAGAGGGTGAGGGCGGTGGGGGGGCGGGGCGGGGGCAGCGCGGGGGCGGGCGCCGCACGCTGCACAGTATAGCACACACCTGGTATCTCCCCTGGAGCAGCAACGTGCCGCGCAGCGCGATGAAGGTGTCGCGGCCCCAGCAGCGCATGTAGCCGGTGGCGAAGTGCGGCAGGCCCGCGGAGAGGGTGAGGGCGGTGGGGGGGCGGGGCGGGGGCAGCGCGGGGGCGGGCGCCGCACGCTGCACAGTATAGCACACACCTGGTATCTCCCCTGGAGCAGCAACGTGCCGCGCAGCGCGATGAAGGTGTCGCGGCCCCAGCAGCGCATGTAGCCGGTGGCGAAGTGCGGCAGGCCCGCGGAGAGGGTGAGGGCGGTGGGGGGGCGGGGCGGGGGCAGCGCGGGGGCGGGCGCCGCACGCTGCACAGTATAGCACACACCTGGTATCTCCCCTGGAGCAGCAACGTGCCGCGCAGCGCGATGAAGGTGTCGCGGCCCCAGCAGCGCATGTAGCCGGTGGCGAAGTGCGGCAGGCCCGCGGAGAGGGTGAGGGCGGTGGGGGGGCGGGGCGGGGGCAGCGCGGGGGCGGGCGCCGCACGCTGCACAGTATAGCACACACCTGGTATCTCCCCTGGAGCAGCAACGTGCCGCGCAGCGCGATGAAGGTGTCGCGGCCCCAGCAGCGCATGTAGCCGGTGGCGAAGTGCGGCAGGCCCGCGGAGAGGGTGAGGGCGGTGGGGGGGCGGGGCGGGGGCAGCGCGGGGGCGGGCGCCGCACGCTGCACAGTATAGCACACACCTGGTATCTCCCCTGGAGCAGCAACGTGCCGCGCAGCGCGATGAAGGTGTCGCGGCCCCAGCAGCGCATGTAGCCGGTGGCGAAGTGCGGCAGGCCCGCGGAGAGGGTGAGGGCGGTGGGGGGGCGGGGCGGGGGCAGCGCGGGGGCGGGCGCCGCACGCTGCACAGTATAGCACACACCTGGTATCTCCCCTGGAGCAGCAACGTGCCGCGCAGCGCGATGAAGGTGTCGCGGCCCCAGCAGCGCATGTAGCCGGTGGCGAAGTGCGGCAGGCCCGCGGAGAGGGTGAGGGCGGTGGGGGGGCGGGGCGGGGGCAGCGCGGGGGAGGGCGCGGGCAGGCGCGCGCTGGGCACGGCGCCCAACAGCTGCACGCTGCACAGCGCCAGTGCACGAGCCAGCTCGCCTGTAGGGACGACAATCACCTAGCTGTCAGCGTGCCGGCACTTTCATCATTGTTATCATAGATTTATAAAGAAAGGGTGTTTTTTTTTAGAGGTTTGGTTTTTAAATTGGCATAAATGTTTCTAGTGATTGTCAATGTAACAGTTGGCGGGATATTTGTGGTTAGTACGTTTTGCCATTTTCACAATGAATAGACTTACTCCAGAACAACGACTGCAAATTGTACAAATTTATTTTGAAAATCAAAATCACCATCAATTTATTGCGTGAAACATTCGATGACCGCATAATTTTCCGTAATGGACCTGTGAACTGGCCTCCACGATCGTGTGATTTCACACCTGTGGATTACTTTCTTTGGGGATACCTATGTGAAATCACAGGTCTACGCAGATAACGTTGGACCACTTGGAAGCCAACATTCGCCGCGTTATTGCCAAGCCAATATACGGCCCCAGTTGCTCGAAAAGTGGTCGAAAATTGGACTTCCCGATTACGCTTCATTCGAGCCAGCCGTGGCGCCCATATGCCCGAAATCATTTTTAAAAACTAATGGCATAAGGATATCTTTTAAATAAAACCAATAGAGTCTGTGCGGAAAGGGAAGAGTCGTGGGATTTGAGGGCGCGCCAGTGCTATTTTATGATTTTTGCTATGCTGACAACACTGGTCACGTGATTATAGTACGACACTAAAGGTCATGATACTTGAATCCCTTTTGTTCCGGTTTTTTGCCACGGCTTACTAAACGAAGCCTGGTGGTGGTGTCGGCTCGTCGACTCAATCCTCTGATTTAGCGCTGGCACTAGTTTTCTTTTTAAAACACACTCTTGTTTTTATGTCTCAGATACTAAATAAAAAGTGACAGTGCGATTGACAAAACTGCTAAAACTAGTTAAGAATCTGCCCAATACAATTGTCATTTTAGTACCAAACAAGAGTCTCATTTATGTACTGCCTAATCTGTGTAGTCCAACAGTTATTTTAATACAAAACCGGGTAGATCGGGTAGAAATTGGGCAATAGAACTGTAATTTTACTATCTGGGATATAAAAATAGTGCCTTTTACTTCGCCGAAAAGTAACTGCTAAATATGTAATATAATTTCGTAACTAACAGAACCTAGTAAACGAACTTACAAAAAGTAAAGAAATATTTTATTAGAAAAAGTTTTATTATTTGTAATCGAAGTCTGAATTAAAATATTCAATGTTACTTATGTTTGATTGAGCTAGCTTCTGAACAACCAGGGACACTCATAGAACTATCTTCATCTGAATTGGATGTGCTTGAATCCGGCACGTAGATTACATTACAAATTATTGCATATCACCTAACATAGCGGTCTTTATTCGAGATACCGTAGGTACTTTTACTCAATCCTGAAAAAGAAATTACATATAAATATGCATAAAATGGCAAGTACCAAGACTATTTGTCAGTTATTTTAAAGATCATGAATGGCCTGCATATTTATGAAATTGAATATCCCATCAAAAACATGACATGTAAAAAAGGTGCAAGTCTCGCAACGCTTTTACTACAAAAAAGTTTTGAGATGTAATGTGAAACCAAGTCGGTTATTTTAATCAGTGCCAGGGGGTGTTAAAACCGTATCAATAAGATATCTTTAATTTGTAATACGTATAATGACTTGGCCATCGCACGGCTGCATAATGACAAAAGGATCATCGTCACCTATTAAAAATAATTCTAATTGAACATAACGCTAGCGCTAATTGCAGTTTGAGCATTACACATATTTACGAGTTCTGTACGAGTAAAGCATTATTTGCGATTGCCAAGTCATTATATGTATTACAAATGAAATATATCTTATTGATACGGGTTTAACACCCCCTGGCACTGATTAAAATAACCGACTTGGTTAATTTCACATTACATCACAAAACTTTTTTGTAGTAAAAGCGTTGCGAGACCTGCACCTTTTTTACATGTCATGTTTTTGATGGGATCTCATCTCTTTTTGTAGGCAGTCCTTCTTTTCGGGTACTCATACCCATACTATGTATACACATATCATAACTAAACATAATTATTATCTTCATTCATACTCACATCGTACATCGTAGTGTACCTTTACTTCACCTACTATTTATAGGAACTGCAACAGTAACTTTGTAATATCATATATTTATATGGGATTACAAACTTACTTATGCAGTTCTTAGATCTTTAAAACGTGACTGATATTGCAATATTGTTAGGTTTTCCCTTTATGTGGCCATGAAACCCTAACTCTGTACCAAATTTCAGCTCTCTGAGTTTATGGGAAGTACTAGTTCCATTCTGATGGTCATGAGTGAGTGAGTGAGTGTCATAAATGCGAAACTTTGCTTTCGCTTAACTTCGGAACTAAATGACCTACAGACTTGAAATTTTGGATTTTAAGTATGTGATTATAGCTTACTGGATGACGAAAATTTCTGCGTTCTGGTCTTATCCAGAGGTTCTCAAATAGGGGCCTGAAAATGCGGCGAAATGGTTCCAGTAAAGGATGGTACGGCAGTGTTTGCTTGGCGCTCGACTTGGCGGGGGCACTGCCGTGCCCCCAGATATTTTAAATGAATATACTTACCAGTTATGTACCGGAAACAAGTTACTTAGCGGGCTTATTAAATAGGTAATTATTTAATATTAAATACAACATCAATACCCGTCAATAGCGGAAACACGTTCCGCGAGTTTTTGTAAGTCGATAGTCGGCTTTTAGCCGTTTTCTTCCCGCTGACAAAACCGAACAATGTTAAATATAATTTTCTTTGTGGTTTTATGTACGGTTTTATCGTGTTTTGAAAATATTTTATACTTATACATAAAACTTGCGGTTTTTGTTAATAAAAATATACAATGACAGAAGTTTGTTTACTTTTTACAAGACAAGTGTCAAAGGTTTGATTGCCATATAAAATTGAAAATGTTAGTTTCCGTTTCTGCTACGACTCTTCTCTTTCCGCACAGACTCTACCATTATAATAAAATGTATTGTTACGTTATTTATTTAATTTTGAATTAGTATACCTTTAAAAAAAACACCCTTTACTATTTTTATTATACATTTACTCAAACTTCTAGCTAGACGTACTTTTTTAACACAATCGGCCTATAAAAGTTTAAATACAAAAAATCAAGATACTTTTCCATTTCTAACTCTGCATGGATTTAGATGAAAATTACTGGGAAATTCGAATCATGTAATAATTAAGCCGTCTATCTTGTCTTACCGGAGCGGCATTCGGGCGTCATGCGCGCTAACGCGGCGCGCGTCACCACGTCGTACACCGCGCGGAACGTCGCTTCCGCATACGCCGGTACTAAGTACCTACACACAAAAAAACGCTTTAAAAAATCCAACACATTCTATAAATTCTTTCTAACCATTCTCAAGACTTCATAGGTTATCAATTATATCACTCTGAATATAAGTAACATAATAAGTACTGATGCATACCTGATACCTGATGATGGTTACCTAAGCATTGTAATTTCGCCAAGAGACAACGAAATCTTACAAATTAAAATGTCATTCAATAGAACTTGCTAACTATGTAAACAAACCGCCATACTAAAATTTACACTAAATGTCAATTTACTAGTAACTTTTGTTTACATTGTTAGCAAGTTCTATTGAATGACACTTTAAACAAAAATCAACCTTGTTTAGTAACCTCCTCCAACCTCCCGCACCACGGGAGGTTTTTTTTTGTAATCTATAATTCATAAAGCACGCCCTGTACACAGTACCTCGGTAGGTCGGAGAGCGGCGACAACAATTCCCGAAGCCTCGTGGCTACGTTCGCGAGCTGCGGCGCCGCGAGTCGGCGCCACGTGTAGTCCAGCAGCCAGTCGCCGGCGCGCAGGTTGTCGCACACGGCGTGCCCGAGCGCGTCGCCGGCCCGCACCTCTTCCAGCAGCGACACCAGCCCCTACATGATCACAACTTATCTATACCACTTATGGCAAGATTAAAATATTTAACTATTACCTGTTCATTTTGTGTCTACATTTTATTTATGCGAGTTATTTTATACGAGGAGTTATCATTAGGCATCGGAGTTTTTGTCGCATGGTAAGACTAATAGCAAGCTATGGAGTCGACATTTGCTATAAATGTAAACTCTTATTCATACTCATACTCATTTATTTAATTTATCTTAAAATGCCTTTAGAGCGGTCAGTCGTGTATATTATCTTAGTCAAATTATATAAAAAAATATTTTTCTATTACATTATGAATTCATAACTTCATCTATTTTAACATACAACTATACAAACTACATCGCTGCGAAAGACCTAATGTCATGTAGGTACTGACCGCTGATAAAATTGATTCGACCAAATCGCACATCTGATTAATCTTTCCAATTTCTCGTTTAAATAAGAATGAAAGTATAGACGGACACATGTTGAAACGTAAAATATCTTTCAAGTAAACAACTAATCAATGACAGTAGTGATAGAATTAATTCATAACTTTTTTAATTGCGGAAGGTTATTTTCTTAGGTGACAGTTCCATTCACTTTCGGCTCTATTGCAACAAATGAGGTTTAATAAATTAAACTCATATACGTAGTAACTATTTTGTAATCCGTTCTCATGTTAAATAAAATTAATCATGAGTATGAGTATGAATAAGAGTTTACATTTATAGCAAATGTCGACTCCATAGCTTGCTATTAGTCTTACCATGCGACAAAAACTCCGATGCCTAGTTATCATACAACCTTTGACAAATAGAGCAAACTAGGGTAGTGTTTACGTACACCTGAGTGGCGTTCAGCGCAGTTCCGCCGAGGCGTCATAGAGTGCGCTGTCAAAAATGAAATCCAGAACAATTGACGTTATGCTGTAAATCAATCTTCAGATGAAAACGAAAGAGAGAAGATGACGTCTGTGGCAGTTCCTGGGTCTTATCCACTGGTTTGCTTCGAATAAGAAGTGTTATGATTTGTAATCGGTCTTGTCCAAATGTCCAGTAAAGACAGTGAGTCGAATAAGGTATTTCATTGAAAGTCCTCTTCATCCGCGATTGAAGGCCCCGATATACTCCTGATAGTATGATACGCCCACGATTCTCGACATATATATTAAGCGAATCGATTTATATTATTAGAAAAACATACAAGCGGCAAAGAAATGGCAATCGTATTCATTGTAAATGTTTATCTACCCAAATATCATAAACCCTCTATGATGCGTCCAAGAACCACACATTATGACCACCATAAAAATATACTGTTTTGTTAGAACAAATTTCTTATCTGTAACAATGTTATTATTGCTAAATAATAACATCGATTTCGATAATATTATGCATTCAAATTTCGAACATCTTTGAAAAACAAAGAAATTTGATTTGACCTCTATTCTAATATCAGTCGAGATGACGTTTAGTTCGAAATGAATTGTTAATTTTCAAACAAATTTGACAAATGTCGCACGTAAGTAAGATATCGAACGATATAATAGTTGGGGCCGACTCTAGTTTGTCTCTGAATTAAAAAAAAAACTATGACAGCTGCCAGAAAACTTTTCAATACTGCCATTACAGGTTAAAATTTGTTTTGTTGCATAAAATTGTTCAATTTGTTGAATTTAAACCATAAAATGAGCGATCAAGGTGATATAGATATTTCGGCGACGCCTCCTGATATCCGTGACAACGCAACTAACGTTATAAATGACTTATTACCAGCTAAGTCAAGGAAACAATACAAAGGAACATACTTCTGTCCGAGCTGGGTAAGTGAATTATAATAATTGCACCATCCAAACTGTAGGTAAATCATTATTATTCTTCTAAATCAATTTCTTCATTTTCGCATTTGTTTTCTGTTTTATTTTACTAATAATTATTGTTAGTGGCCCTGGACAACACCGCGATGCCGGTCATAATATGCGGCTCCTGAATGCATCATGAAGGCTTATGATATGTGGGTAGATAAAGTAGTATATGTAACTGTACATAATTAGGCATTAAAACACTCGTGTGATCCTTTTAAGAAACTCACTTCGTTCGTTTCTTAAACCCACACTCGTGTTTAATGCCCTTCATTATGTACAGTCACATAAACTACTATTATGAAGTCGGCCAGGTCGGGCGGCTGTATACAGACTACCGACCTGCAGGCCGGCGTAGACGAGCGGGCCGTGGCCGGGCACGTCGTAGACCCCCCCGACGCCCGCGTCGCGCTCCTCCGCGTCGCAGCGGTACAGCAGCACGTTGAAGTCGGCCAGCTCGAGCGGCTGCAGCGCGCGCTCCAGCCCGAGCGCGTCGGGCGCGCGCGCCTCCCACGCCGACAGCGTGCGCGTGATGCCGTCGAGCGCGGCGCGGTGCGCGGCGCGAGGCGCTGCCGATCGTGACCATAGTCAATTACATATACATTAAAGAAAATATTACGATAAGTGACCTTAAATAAAATACAACAGCGCGCCAGTTCAAAATAGCAGGATCCGCGTCTCTGCACACGGCCGATATGGATCTGACTCGTAAACGTAGCGAGCACACCTAGTACACAGTCTCTCACCTATGCGCACGGCTATGACCGCGCCGGGCGGGAAGGCGCGCCAGTCCAGCACGGTGTGCAGCCCGTCCCTCCGCGCCGCCGACACGAACCGCGCGGCGTCCAGCGCCGGCCGGCGGCGGACGGCGGCCGTCCACTGCTCCAGGCCGTTGATATAGCGCGCATTTCTGGTGTACACCGCGCCGCTCCTGTACGAGTCACGTGGCTTGTTAGATCGTATAGACAAAACTAGTGAGTGCCAATGATGCAACATTTAGTACACAATTGATATACAATTAATATTTTTAAATCGAGGTCATGTTTTCGGCAGAATATTTACAATTTAGTGTAGTATAAACAACCAATTGAGTACCAGTACTCAAGTGGTTAACCGTGTGTAACAAAAGTGACGTGGGTTTTTTACAATTGGTGCCGTGACCAGGATAAACACAAAAAAATTGTTTTTTTTTTTTATTAAAGTTTTTTATTAAGGTTCAACAGTGGCAACAACTGCTTATGGAGTATTATGGACTAACACACTTGCGTACTATTAAACTATGATTGCGCCACCAATTACAGGCGCAACACAGCATGTATTTTATTCTTGATAAATTACGTAAATAAGCTTCCGCCATATAATAACCAGGCTAATAACCTAAAATCTACAAAGGGGAATGTCAAGAGGTACTTCAATCGGGAATCGAAGTAAGTTCCTTTTTAAAGCTTTTCATTAATTATTTGTAAAATACTATGAGTTGTAATACAAACAGCAACACTCCTAATGTACATCGGTGGACCTTATGCCTTTTGTATTAAGGTCCACCGAAGGACAGTTCTGTTAACAGTGTGTGTAAAGGTACAAATTGTATTACTAAATACAAATAAATTAGTATGTTCGTTACTTAAAGAATCCGTTAAAGTATTGTTATATTGTATTTGGATTTATTTACAAACAAGATATATACAGTGGTATTACTAAAAGAAATTAAAAACTAGCTCAAATCTAAAATAGGCCTTCGAGGCAAGGCCACATGCTGGCGACATTTCCTCGCCGTATCGCAATGCTGATTTAGTTCTCATTTGAGAAGTTGTAAAAAAAATATATTGAACATACTCGTAACGTAATTTAACATATTTCTGTAAAGCAATTCACACAAGCCCTCGGAATTCCTACCCGGGCTGCAGCTTCATGTCGACTTCCTCTAACGCGAGAACGTGTGTAAGATGAAGCGCCGACACGTGGACGAGTGACGGCCATGCGCCATCACCGCGCCAATCATCTGATCCACGTACTTGACGCTTGATATGTGTTACCTGGGCTGAAGCTCCATCTCAAAGAGTATTTCCTCGAGATCTCCCTCGAAGCGCAGCGGGGGAGGAAGGGGGCCGTCGCCCTGCGGCGCCGAGAACGCCGTGTGCGCGACCAGCAGCACCGAGCGCCGGGACGTGGACGAGTGCCGGGTCACCGCGGTCACCGCGTCCGTCATCTGGTCCACGTATACCTGCACGTATCAAGACGGGACCTTGCATATTTAAAACCGTCGACAACATTTTTAAAGTGCCATCTATATCTAAGAAGCGTCTCGATACGTAATATTTTTTGGGTGCCATTTAATGCAATAATATTCCTATTTTGATGAACAAAAATATATATTTGGTCAGCCAAAATGGATAATTGGTCAGCAACTTAAGGCACAGTATAATAAAGAGTACTAGCGTACAGTATGGACACTCCCTACCTCCCGTTAAAAGTGCCGCCCACCCGTTCTCGGTTACCTCACAGTTACCCTACAATGTCTTATCTCACTCACACAAGCATGGTACGCGTTCACCTACACGAGCTTAGGCTGTGTGCATAGGAACGCGTTTGTTTCATACATTTGATCGCCAGTGTCCGAGGTGTGCTTAAGGTTAGCAGGTATTTCTAAACCAGTTCGCAATTAGTGTCATACTGAGCCGCTCTAAATTGATTTGGTTGTCAAATTAATTAATTGAGCGGCATTTTTTTTTCCGACGGTCTCCACTTTTGCAAGGCGCTCATGTCGGGGTCCTCAGTTCCCCGTCGGGGTGCCTCCGTTACAGCTGCAACATACCTCGTCGTAGCCTTGTTGAGCGAGCTGACAGTGCAGCAGGTTGAGCTCCCTCCTAGCCCGTATCAGGCCGTGCGAAGCGCCCACGTCGCCCTCGTCGGTGCCCCACTCCGGGTACAGCCTGGCTTCGTCCACCACGTGTATGTGGTGCGGGACCAGCTCGTCCAACCCGCGCGTCGAGCCCGACGCGCAGAACGCCATGGTCACCAGCGCCGCTGCAATATAGAAATGATCGTAATATCGAAACCGGAATCGATTGTGGGGCGCCACGACGCCGGTCGCCATCGTCGATCCGTACGGCGACGGCGACGCGCCAGCGTACCTGTGGGCAGCACGTCGTGCACGGAGCGCTTGTCGAGCGGCGAGGGGTTGTCGTGCGTGAGGTCGAGCAGCAGGGCGGGCGCGACGCCGGGCCGGGCGGCGTCGGCGCGCGCGCGCCGGAACGCTCCCACCGCCCGCCCGCCGAAGCGGTGCAGCAGGCGACCCTGCTCGCGCGAGTCCCATGCGGCCTGCGCCTCTATTACCATACAAGGAAATATACATTAGCTTATAGTTTGTAGCTTTCTAGTAGAGCCGGAAGGCTTATCCTATTATCTATTGTTCGGTAAAACCGCCCGTGCTACTTACCTGCAAAAAAGGGTCCTAATTATTCTATTTGGCACCTGAGCGCGGGCTAGTCCGACGCTCAAAAAACCAGTGTAGGTGCGCTCTCCGATAACGCGCCTCTGTTACGCATCTCGATGACACATTTTAGACTGGTTCTGTAGCGTTCGACTCGCCGGCACTCGGTAACCGAAGTACCGATTTTTTATGCAGGCGGTCGTGGCACGTGGCACGAGAAGTTTTAGTTAACAATAGACAATAGGTTTAGCCTTCGGGCTCTATTAGAAAGCTACAAACTATACACTAGAATCAAAATTCTCTGTTAAAAACTAAACCGCAAAAAAGCGGGTCCGATGAAAAAAAGGGGAAAAAGTTGTCGGCGTGGAGACTTTAAATCGCCTCGATGGCGATGATGATGAGAAACGGCGCATCGCAAAGGCCGACCGCCGAGACGTAATCTGACTAGACTGACCGCGGATGAGCGCGGAGATGCCGAGCCGGTTGACGAAGATGTTGTCGACGTGGTCCGAGTTGGTGAACAGCTCCGCCGCCACGAACAGGTCCGGCTTCACGTTGCGCGCGCGGTCCATCATGTACTCCGCCACCTGACGCACACACACGCGACGATCGTCATAAAGTTCACATCGGTGCATTAAGCCGGCCACACACACTAGGTTATAACCGATGGTTATGCCTGCGCAGTTTACTTGTGCAGGCATAACTGAACGTGTGTATGACATGACTCCTTGCCTGCGCAAGCAATCTCCTTGCCTGCGCAAGCAAAATTGAAAATATCAAAATTTATATTTTTTGCCTGTCGGTTGTGCTTGCGCACTTCGCTTGCGCAGGCATAACTGAACGTGTGTGGCTGGCAGGCTTGATAGGCTTCAGTTATCCAGTGATTGCCGAGGGGATAGGTCGCAAGTCACTGTGCAACAATGTCGTCTCGCAAACGGAATGCAATTGTCGAGGATTTTTAGGGTTCCGTAACCAAAGGGACCCTATTACTAAGACTCCACTGTCCGTCCGTCCGTCTGTCACTAGGCTGTATCTCATGAACTATGCTAGTTAGACTGTTGAAATGTTCACAGATGATCTATTTCTGTTGCCTCTACGAGGGGTATTCAAAATATTCTCGGTATGAGAATGAAAACAAACAAGTACGAAAAGTTTGATATTTTTATTTTTCAATATACTCCCCCCCTATGTTCATACACTTAAAAGATCGATCAATTATTTTTATTAATCCTGCATAAAAATATTTTTTATCTTTGGTGTAAAAATGCTCCTCCACTGCCGCCTTCAATGCTTCATCATCGGAAAATTTATTTCCACGCAGATCCTTTTTAAGATTGGGGAACAAAAAGAAGTCGCTGGGGGCTAAGTCCGGACTATACGGTGGGTGAGTAACAGTTTCAAACCCACATTCAATAATAGCTGCCTTGGCAATATGAGCAGTATGGACGGGGGCGTTGTCATGCAGAAGCATAACACCTTTGGTTAACTTTCCTCGCCTCTTTTCTTTGATTGCATCCTTTAATTGACGTAGAATGTTAGCGTAGTACTGTCCTGTGATATTTACACCTTTTTCTTTATAATCGATCTGTAATACTCCTTCACAATCCCAAAATATCGTGGCCATGACCTTGCCAGCTGAAGGGATGACCTTGAACTTCTTGGGATGAGCTGAACCCTTAATGTGCCACTGCATGGACTCTTGTTTACTCTCTGGGTCATAATGATGAACCCAGGTTTCATCTCCAGTAACTATTCTTTGCAGCACCTCATCAGGATTTTCACCGCACAGGTCAATAAAATCGGAACAACAAGCTACACGCATGCCTTTTTGAAGCCGAGTCAGCATTCGCGGAACCCATCTTGCACTTACTTTTGACATATTAAGATGGTCATGGATAATATCATGTATGGTACCAATAGAGAGATTGGTTACTTGTGCTATAGATTTTACCTTCACTCGACCATCTTCCAATATAAGTTTTTCCACTTTATCAATATTTTCTTGTGAAGTAGCTACTACAGGCCGGCCAGGTCTAGGGTCGTCTTCAACACTCTCCCTTCCACGTTTAAACTCGCTTGACCACTTTTGAATGGTAGATAAAGAAGGAGCAGACTCACGGTAAACACAATCCATTTCCTCTTTTATGGTTTTTTGATTTTTACCCTGTTTTGTCAAGAATTTTATCACGCATCGATGTTCTAATTTAGTTAACATTGTCAATTCCCACATGATGTTCATGTTTGTTCAGCAATTGCAGAAAAACAAAAGAACATCTCGCTTCGAATTATACTTTTTTTTAATGTCAATGAATAAACCTTAGCGGCCAGTAACGAAAGAAATTTTAGAAGAGGTTGTAAGATATCAATACCGAGAATATTTTGAACGCCCCTCGTAGTACAACAAATACTACCGGCCAAGTGCGAGTCGGAGTGGGGCTCCCATGATTTTTTTTCCGTTTTTATAGATAATGGTACGGTACCCTTCGTGCGCGAGTCCCACTCGCACTTGGCCAGTTTTATTATTTTTTAAGTGTGGAGTGGATTCATGGTTTGTATGCGTGTATGGCTGACGAAATATAAACCTAATAACGCTATTGCGTCGACGTCAACCACCGCTACCGGTGCCATGATGGTTTGAACTGAGAGTTTGTGCAGGTTTGTCGTTACGTGTGTGTGCCCTATGGAACTCGGTCGTGCCTGTTGGTTTTGCTTGCACAAGCAAAACTGACACGCAAAACCTAGTGTGTGTGTGGCCCTTTAGGTGGATGTCTTCGTCTAGGGCTCTCCTGCCGATTGACCACCGAAAGACGGCGCGATTGTGCACGATTTGCGAATTATCACCATCGTTTCCAAAACTCAAACGTATTCTAAGACGTGTTATATGAAATAATGTAATCGACATGTAGAACTATGTTTTATAAAGGAGTAAATGAAATTAAATGAGAAATGTCGATATCGACAACCGTACGCCGTCGCTATAATGTCTAAACTCACGTGCAGCGGGGTCGAGTGACAGTTGTCGAGCCGCAGCCCGTCGAACAGCGCGGCCGTCAGCTCCACGTACTCGCGCATGCGCGCCCACAGCCACGGGCTGTCCTCCGGCTTGTCGCCGTACCTACACATGCCGACGACATTCATAATAACTATATATCAATATGATAGGTTTATTGAAGGATTTGTGGACTTTCTTTTTTTATATATCGATTGGTTGTAATCCTGCAAAGTTGATAGGAGATGTGGATTATGATCGGCATCCACGAGCCAACAGCCGTCGTGCGCCCTCTATACCTGAGCTTGACGCTGTCGCCCCAGGCGATGAGCTCCCTCCGGAGGTACACGTGGGAAGTGTTGGCAAAGTCCATGAGCGGGTCGGCGTCCATGACCCAGCCGTTGTGCGCCATCACGTGGCGGCCGCCGTCGCCGAACACCAGGGCCTCCGCCTCCGCCGCCGAGCCGCACTCGCCCGCCGCCGTGAAGTATCTGAGGGAACGTTACGTATCAATTATACGACCAAAAATGTATATTATTATATAATATTACCCTAGGAATTACCCTACTTCGACACACCTTTCGATAAGTACCTAATCGCAGAGTTACGAGAGCTTTCGATATCTCAAAAATCTTTAAATCGGCGCTCAAAAACTAGGAACGACACTCACCTAGGCACCAGTGGATTCTTCTCGCTAACCTCTTCTATTTTAGGCCCGTCGGCCTGCAAGCGGAAGTATCTAAAAAGGACAAAAATATATAATTTATAGGTACTCTCTTGCAATCTTTAGTAAATGAAATATTTGTTATAATTGAAGGTATAAGGATTATGATTTAGATTTAGAACTCAAATGTCGACTGTTGTTGTTGTTGTTGTGAGCAGTTGTTGAAGCTCCTAGCTACACACCTCATGCCAGCGATGCAGTTGTCGACGGCGGAGCGGAGATGCCCCTCCACCTCGTCTCTGGCTGAAGCGTTGAGTTGCTCGAGCCTGCGGCCCCCTGTTAAAGCTCCTAGCTACACACCTCATGCCAGCGATGCAGTTGTCGACGGCGGAGCGGAGATGCCCCTCCACCTCGTCTCTGGCTGAAGCGTTGAGTTGCTCGAGCCTGCGGCCCCCTGTTGAAGCTCCTAGCTACACACCTCATGCCAGCGATGCAGTTGTCGACGGCGGAGCGGAGATGCCCCTCCACCTCGTCTCTGGCTGAAGCGTTGAGTTGCTCGAGCCTGCGGCCCCCTGTTGAAGCTCCTAGCTACACACCTCATGCCAGCGATGCAGTTGTCGACGGCGGAGCGGAGATGCCCCTCCACCTCGTCTCTGGCTGAAGCGTTGAGTTGCTCGAGCCTGCGGCCCCCTGTTGAAGCTCCTAGCTACACACCTCATGCCAGCGATGCAGTTGTCGACGGCGGAGCGGAGATGCCCCTCCACCTCGTCTCTGGCTGAAGCGTTGAGTTGCTCCAGCTTCCTGCGGAGCTCCTCGCAGCATTTCTTGAGGCGCGCCTCCTCGTCGTAACAGTCGGCGCGGTACACGTTGTATAACTGTGTAAGATGTATAATTGCATATAGTTTATTGAATGCTCCAAACCATATATGTACACATTTCACCGAAATGAGATCTCCAACTAAATCTGCCAATGAATTAACCCTTTAATATACCAAATAAAATAAAATAAATCACACACAAATCAATAAATCACTTAATTAGGGTTTGCGATCCGGATCCGGAATGTATGAAATTATCCGGATCTGGATCCGGATCCGTGGATCTTCCCATACATTTCGGATCCGTCGTGTAAACCTACATTTAAAAGTCCTAAAACTGAATCCACACTATATTATCCATACTAATATTATAAAACCGGCCAAGTGCGAGTCGGACTCGCGCACGGAGGGTTCCGCACCATCAACAAAAAATAGAGCAAAACAAGCAACAAAACGGTCACCCATCCGAGTACTGACCTCGCCCGACGTTGCTTAACTTCGGTCAAAAATCACGTTTGTTGTATGGGAGCCCCACTTAAATCTTTATTTTATTATGTTTTTAGTATTTGTTGTTATAGCGGCAACAGAAATACATCATCTGTGAAAATTTCAACTGTCTAGCTATCACGGTTCGTGAGATACAGCCTGGTGACAGACGGACGGACGGACAGCGGAGTCTTAGTAATAGGGTCCCGTTTTTCCCCTTTGGGTACGGAACCCTAAAAAGGAAGTCTGTCTGTCAGTCTGTTACCTCTTCACGCTTAAACCGATTTAGATGAAAATGGCATAGAGATTGTTTGAGTACCAAGGAAGGACATAGGATAGTTTTTATCCCAGAAATCATCCTTTAAAGGGGTGAAATTTTGTACGGGGACTTAACAACTACTGCATAACAAACTTTGTCGATAGGAACTTTGTCGATAGCACCGGTGCTGGTGCACGGTTTAGTTGAAGTTTGGCATAGAGATAGTTTGAGTTCCGGGGAAGGACATAGGATAGTTTTTATGTCGGAAGTCATCCATAAAGAGGGTGTGGAAGTGAGAAAATAAATGAATTGCCTGTTAATTGGTGTAAGCAATAAAGCATTATTCTCAAAATTATTGCTATTAGATTTTATCCAGGCGCTATACTTTAACTGCTAGAACGAATTCCACGCAGACGAAGTCGCGGGCAAAAGCTAGTAATATTATAAATGCGGTAGTGTGTTAGTCTGTCTACTGTCTGTCTGTTACCTCTTCACGCTTAAACCGATTTAGTTGAAATTTGCCATGGAGATAGTTTGAGTCCCGGGGAAGGACATGGGGTAGTTTGTATCCCAAAAATCACCCTTTGAGGGTAAAAAAGGGGGGTGGAAGTTTATATGAGGAATCGTTTAAAAGTAGATCGGGTAAAAATAAGCTACCCAAATTACTAACTCCACGCAGACGAAGTCGCGTGAAAAAGCTAGTAAAAAAATAAAAAGAGCTTATTTATGTCGCGTCAATCGCGTGATCAGCTAGAACGGTGATTTTAATAATCTTTTTTTTGTGAGAATTCATAAAAATCACACTAACCGGCAATAAATGTGTGTAGGTATATATTGTAAGTAGAACCTACCTGTAGCGCTCGGTCCATGTCCACAGTGGCGTGGAGGCGCCGGTACAGCGCGTCCGGAACTAGAGTCAACTCCGCCGCGGCGCTCGCCGACACCGGGGGCACCCTGAATCACAATTCAATCAACCGAACCACGGCAAGTAATAGGAATTAAAACATCAAAAACCCGACAGCGCAAAGCAAAGTTTTAGATAAATATACCTACAGCTAGAACGCGACAGTCTATCGTTTAATTCGGCGCGAAAATTCCAGACTCGGATATAGAAAGTGGAAACGTACTTGTTCCTCGCGAGGCAGTAAAACTGCTGCAGCAGCGCGGCGACATTGCAGGTGTACAGCTCGTGCAGGCGCAGCTCCGGGACGGCCGACGACTCCAGGTAATGTCGCACGGCCTGCAACACTCACACTTGTAGCGTCCACGGTCTCGCCACCCGCACAAAACAGATACAGTACAGAAGTCAATCACATGTATGTACTTCACTTTTCATACCTACGCTCGGCGGTCGCTCTAGGGTTGTCAACTATGACTTATGCACAAAAAATTATCGTGGTAGTGGCACTCGTAGTATCTAGTAGTGGTCGAGGCGGGGTGCTCACCTACCTACCTAACTGTTCTGTTTAACGTTAAAACGAACCTTCGAATTACAAGCGGATACCTACTTACCTAATAACTTACCTCTCTGAAACCACTGGTAGTTTAAAAAACGACAATTCACAGTTTAATGTTGAATTTAAACAACCGTCCACTGAACAGTTATAATAACTTTTTTTTTGTTTCTCCATTATTGCACAAAAAAGTTCACAGACGCGTGTCTCAAGCGGATGGCACTCGCGCTCGCACTGGTCCCAACCGGTCCGAGATATCGTGTCCGTGAGCAGTGTCTATGTGTGCGTTGCTCGAGCGCACTTTGTATGTAGATTGATTTCTGTACTGTATCTGTTTTGTGCATTCGTTCGAGAGCCTCACCTCCAGCTGGTCGTGGGAGTCGAGTCTGGCGGGAATGCCGCGCGGCAGCAGGTCGCCCCGCGCGGCGTCGCGCGTGACGCGCGCCAGCGCCGCGTCCAGCAGCGCGGCGGCGCGCAGGCGGGGCGCGTTGGCTGCACACATTACAAACATGTCGTTCACTAGTCATTATACAGTCGCTTCACATTCATTGCACGGGAACGGGCTCTCACCGCAGTTGTAGGTGGCCTCGGGATGGAGCGCCAGCCACGGCGTCTCGTTGGCGGTGTGGTTCAGCACCACGTCGCACATGGAGGCCACGCGCCACTCGCGGCGCAGCTTCGCGAGCAGGTTCCCGACGTCCGCGAAGGAGGCGTCGGCGCCGAACGCGGGGTTCAGCTTCAGCTGGTCCGCCAGGCTGTAGCTCGACTCGGAGGCGCCCAGCTCCTGGACAAACAGTCGAGGGGACGCTCGGAAACATTACATTTCTATCTCGGACGAATATAAAGTATTTTTTATTTAGGCTCACTCGGTTTTTGGAAATAACAATAATTTTAAAATCATTTCCGAAGAGTCACAAAAAGTAACGATTCCTCGCCCGTACGATTTCACGAGTCGGTCCGCGAGGCCCGCGAGACAAAGGAGAGGTAAAAAAGCTCGGAAAACCTGTATGGGGGTGAAGTGTATCATGTTGTAGCCGCTCTCCTTGGCGACGCGCAGCGTGGCCTCCCACCTTGGCAGCGGGCCCAGACACTTGGCCAGCACGGTCTGGCACGCCAGCGCCTCCACCGGCAGCCCGCCCGGCCCCGCGGGCACCCGCGGCGCGCACTGCAGCCAGCCCGACCCCGTCGGACCCACCGGGGACTCCCTGCGACATCGTAATGTTTAGCCTGACCCGACCCGACCTGACCTTCCGACCTCCAGGAAAACGATTCGACGACGGACCGGTTCCGCTTCGAATACCGGGGGCCGGGGGGCCCAGCCGAGATGACGATCGTTGATAGAAAACACCAATCTAAACTTAAATAATGTATTAAGATGGTCGCTTTTCGTTGCGTCTCTGTCGTCCCGATAGAGTCAGTATTCCCCCCGCGCCGCTACGGGTCGGACGCGCGAGAGATCGCTCCGCAGTTTTTAATCACAAAATACATAAAATGTCGCTTATAAATATCGAAAGTGATGTGCAAAAAGTGCTTCAACACGTGTTTAAACTAATGGATAAAGTGAACCAGTTGGAAAGCGTTATTAGTGAGCAAAATGTGAAAATTTCAAATCTGTCTCAGCTAACTCGCGAGTTTACAACAAAAATGGACGGGAGTCAACCTACCCCCAAGTCTCAGCTTAAAAAGCCAACGGTCACACCGGCACTTGCTCAGCCGCGTCCCCCGCGGCAAGCGCGCATCAACGCAACTGCGGCGTTAACTCGTGCAACACAGAGTCGAAAGTCGAGCACTCCGGCGACGGTCCTGACACCGGTTGTAGATGCAACCGTCGCGAACTTACCTACGGATACTATGCACGAGATACCTACTGGACCTGGGTTAAATAACACGAATGTATCCCCAACGAATCCTGAAATTCAGCACAAATCCACCCCTGAACCGACAGCTAAAATCTCACCAGAATCGGCAATCATTTGTGATTTATCCGAAAATATTGATGTCACGCAAACATGGGAAGAAGTACGGCCACGAAAGAAAAACCGAAAAATCATCCGTAGATCTGTTATTAAAGGCACCGGATCGGTAGATTCTGAATTGCAATCAATGGAGCGAGTAAGACGCATTCATGCATGCTTTTTTAAGGCCCAGACCACACCCGACGTCTTACTACGATATATGAACAAGAAAAATAAATGCGACGGATACAAAGTGGAACAGCTTAAACTAAGGCATAATTACTACGCCTCATTTTCAATAACACTACCTAACGACAAATACGACTATTTTATGGACCCGAGCAGCTGGCCGGCAGGAGTAGAAGTCAGTGAGTGGTTTCGTGGCGGCACCCGGCGCGGCAAGCCCGCGCCTGACAGTGCCACTATCAGCCCGAGGGCCTAAACACAATGAGACCGGCAACAGTGGAATCATACCAATTAATGTACTCCACCAGAATATAAACCGTCTAGAAAATAAAACCTATAGATTGGAATGCGAACTCCAATTACGCGATCCTGCCGCTGACGTGGTTTGCCTGACGGAGCACTGGCTGCAGTCAAATCAGCTAAGTACAGTCAATATCCTTAACTACTCCCTTCGTGCTCAATACTCTAGACCCTCGCGCCGTGGCGGAGGTGCCTGTATTTACGCCAGGACCGAACTAATAACAATAGAGCGACCAGAAGTTGGAAACCTGTCAGTTGAGATGCACTTCGAAACCTGTGCCGTCGAGTGCATCGGCGCCGACCTCATCGTGGTGTGCATTTATAGACCTCCTAGCGGTGACGTACAATTATATTTTTCTAAGCTAACCGAATTATTAAATATGACAATCATGCAAAATTATAAGATCTTGTTAGTTGGTGATATTAACATAGATTTGCTGACAAAATGTAGCCTGACATGTAAAATGAATGATATAATCAAACAATATGGATTTAAACAATTAATTAATATGCCTACTAGAATAAGTACTTTATCTAGCACTTGTATCGATCATGCATTTACTAATGTTCCGAAATCTGACATCCAAAGTTTATCTTGTATTGAGCTTAACTTGTCTGACCACGTAAGCATAAATGTTACTGTAAATATTAAAAATAATTTAAATACAAGTAAGCATGTATTAAAGCGAACTTTTTCAAATAGTAACATAAACAATTTTATTTCAAACATGGAACAATATAATTGGGTTGAAATTCATAATAAATGTATATGTCCTGGTGCTAAGATAGGTTTAGTTATGAACGTAATAAAACACTATTTTGACATATGTTTCCCACTTAGAAAACAGTTGGTAAAAAACAATGTGAGTAACTGGGTTACCGAAACGGTTCGACAAATTCGTTACCGAATACACAAACTTAAGTTAGAAATATCTAAAACGCCTAACGATTGTGAGTTACGCCTGACCCTTGAAAAAATGGAAGTACTGTATTGGTCCACGTTGAAAACTACACGTTGTGAATATGTAAACAGTCAGATAGCTAGATCGAATGAAAACTTGTCTCGGTGCATATGGCGCGTAATCGCCTCCGAAACATGCAAAACCTCTAATAAGAATAATAGTGCCATAAACGTGTTTATTTCTAAATCAGCTGGTGAGAGCGATACCGCCCGCGCCGCAGCTGCCGCCGACCGCCTAAACCGGTACTATATACAAACAAATGTAAACAATACAAAGCCGTGTCATCGCTCCGCTCTTACCTATTTGTATAACTATTTACCAGTGTATGTGCCTACATTCCAATTTGAACCCTATACTCTAACTGAATTAATTAAAGCCTTCAAAACAATTAAACGAAAAAAATCTCTAGATATTAATGACATGTCTACTTGCGTGCTGGATTATCTACCGCCAGTGGTCGTGTCATTATTCCTACTATTATTCAATGAGTGCCTACTTAACGGAGTATATCCAGATATATTGAAACTTATAAAAGTACAACCTATATATAAGGGTAAGGGAGAAATGGACCTCGAGAAATATTTTCGACCAATTTCTCTAATACCCATTATGTCTAAAGTGTTCGAATATCTTATGAGTTCATCTGTTATGAGATACTTCATAGGGAATGGTTTATTAAATAAACAACAGTATGCCTATCAAGCGGGGCGGTCGACGACAGACGCGACACGCGACGTCGTGGCGCGGACGTTGTCTCATCTCGACGCCGGGCGACAGGCCGCTGCTATTTTTTGCGACCTGTCGCGCGCCTTCGAAATGATCGACCATTCTTTGCTCCTTGAAAAATTATCTAGGTATGGTATCGGAGGCCAGTTTCATAATACCATACGCTCCTTTCTAAATAACCGCAAACAGAGTACATGCGTTAAGAACTCTAAATCTAATTTAGAAAACATAGGAAATATGGCTGTACCACAGGGGTCCACAATGGGAAATGTCCTATTTTTGATCCTGGTAAACGACATCTCATCGGCTAGTCCTGATTTGGAGTTCATAACGTATGCCGATGACACTTGCATCCTGGTAAGTGCTGACAACCTTCAAACTTTAAATTCTAAGGTCGAAATTGCTATGCAACTAATATCTCAATGGTTTGCAGCAAACGGAATGCTATTAAATTTAGAAAAAACCAATATTTTACATTTCCAGCTTAGACATAACATCAACAATAAACTAGTTATAAAGCTAAATGGCGTTGAGGTACCACAAGTTAAAGAGGTAAGGTACTTGGGCTTCATTCTGGATGCCGGTCTCACGTGGTCCCCTCACATCGACCGTATGTGCGACAAACTGTCTTCTGCATGTTATGCGCTTTCCAGAATAGCACCGACCTTGTCACATGAAAATGTGTTAAAAGCGTACTATGGATATTTTCATTCCGTTCTTATTATGGGTGCTGACCTGTGGGCGACGGCGGCTGACCGCGAAAGGCCTTTCAAATTACAAAAACGTGCTGTTCGTATCATTAGCGGAAAGTCATTTGATCATCCCGCAAAAAGTTTATTTAAAGAGTATAAGATTCTCACTCTTCCAAGTGTTTTCATATTAACCGCATGTAAGTATGTTAGGGCTAACGTGGATCAATACGCTACCCATTCGCAGGCCCGTAGAAATAACCGGTTAAGAGCGCTCCAACAAGAAAAGTCAAAATAATGCAAAATTGATGATATTCCTCGATGACATTCAGTACTTTAGGGTAATTATTAGAAACAATGAGTACTTGTTACGGTAAAAGCGTCTTCTTATCTTTAGGAATTACTTTTTAAATATTAGAAAAATAATTTATTAAATTAGTAATGATTTTTTTTCTGATGGTCGTTTCCGAAAAACCACGTCTAGTACTGAATTATGAGCTCGTATTTGTAAATGTTGAGAAGTTTACTCTGGTAAAGCTGGCTATTTTGTATTACTAATACCCTGTACATTAGGAATTACTTTTGACATTTTTCCTAAATACCTTTGAGAAAGAGAAAATCGAAGAAAAACAAACTCAATTTTCTCTCCGAAACAAGTGTCAATTCCTACGAAATTCTACTTAATATCGAAGTCATTTTCATACTCAAGCAATCTACAGCGTTTGCTTATACTGATGGTATACATTAGTGTTTATGAAATTCTACTATAATTTTTTGGCAATTTTTTGAAAACGACTCTAATATTACCGATGACGCGCGGTCGTGAGCTCAGTGCCGCGGCAGAGCTTGTAGAGGTAGGACGTGTGTCGGTCGGCTCCGCACGTTTTCAACGGCGACGACGAGGTTTTTTATCATTGTGTGCGGCAGGCGCCGTGTAAAATGCTATACTGTGTGCGTGACAGTGCGTGTATACGGCGACTGAGAAACTTTGATCCTAGTACTGTGTATTTGGTTTTATAGTATAGTATGTAACTACCGGACAGCATTAAAGATATTTGAAATGATCTGATATTTTATAGGTACTAAATTAAAAAATGGCTGAATACAAATGCTTTTGATGACATGTCAGAATCAGAATATATAGGTCTGATGATGGAGCTGGGAGGTGGTCACCGGTACCAATCAACCATGCAACTAAACCACTTCGTGTTTCGGCTCGTTTGATTCGTCTCAACAAGATCTTTGACACAAGATAGGACTCAGGGTCTGATGATGGAGCTGGAAGGTGGTCATCGGTACCAGTCAACCACGCAACTAAACCACTTCGTGTTTGGGCTCGTTTGATTCCTCTCAACGAGATCTTTGACACAAGATAGAACTCAGGGTCTGATGATGAAGCTGGAAGGTGGTCAACGGTACCAGTCAACCATGCAACTAAACCACTTCGTGTTTCGGCTCGTTTGATTCGTCTCAACAAGATCTTTGACACAAGATATAACTGAGGGTCTGATGATGGAGCTGGAAGGTTGGCACCGGTACCAGTCAACCACGCAACTAAACCACTTCGTGTTTGGGCTCGTTTTATTCCTCTCAACGAGATCTTTGACACAAGATAGAACTCATGGTCTGACGATGAAGCTGGAACGTGGTCAACGGTACCAGTCAACCATGCACCTAAACCACTTCGTGTTTGGGCTCGTTTGATTCGTCTTAACAAGATCTTTGACACAAGATAGTACTGAGGGTCTGATGATGGAGCTGGAAGGTGGTCACCAGTACCAGTCAACCATGCAACTAAACCACTTCGTGTTTGGGCTCGTTTGATTCCTCTCAACGAGATCTTTGACACAAGATAGGACTCAGGGTCTGATGATGGAGCTGGAAGGTGGTCACCGGTACCAGTCAACCACGCAACTAAACCACTTCGTGTTTGGGCTCGTTTGATTCCTCTCAACGAGATCTTTGACACAAGATAGAACTCAGGGTCTGATGATGAAGCTGGAATGTGGTCAACGGTACCAGTCAACCATGCAACTAAACCACTTCGTGTTTCGGCTCGTTTGATTCGTCTCAACAAGATCTTTGACACAAGATAGTACTGAGGGTCTGATGATGGAGCTGGAAGGTGGTCACAAGTACCAGTCAACCATGCAACTAAACCACTTCGTGTTTGGGCTCGTTTGATTTGTCTCAACAAGATATTTGACACAAGATAGTACTGAGGGTCTGATGATGGAGCTGGAAGGTGGTCACCGGTACCAGTCAACCACGCAACTAAACCACTTCGTGTTTGGGCTCGTTTGATTCCTCTCAACGAGATCTTTGACACAAGATAGAACTCAGGGTCTGATGATGGAGCTGGAAGGTGGTCACCGATACCAGTCAACCACGCAACTAAACCACTTCGTGTTTGGGCTCGTTTGATTCCTCTCAACGAGATCTTTGACACAAGATAGAACTCAGGGTCTGATGATGGAGCTGGAAGGTGGTCAACGGTACCAGTCAACCATGCAACTAAACCACTTCGTGTTTCGGCTCGTTTGATTCGTCTCAACAAGATCTTTGACACAAGATAGGACTCAGGGTCTGATGATGGAACTGGAAGGTGGTCACCGGTACCAGTCAACCACGCAACTAAACCACTTCGTGTTTGGGCTCGTTTGATTCCTCTCAACGAGATCTTTGACACAAGATAGAACTCAGGGTCTGATGATGGAGCTGGAAGGTGGTCAACGGTACCAGTCAACCATGCAACTAAACCACTTCGTGTTTCGGCTCGTTTGATTCGTCTCAACAAGATCTTTGACACAAGATAGGACTCAGGGTCTGATGATGGAGCTGGAAGGTGGTCACCGGTACCAGTCAACCACGCAACTAAACCACTTCGTGTTTGGGCTCGTTTGATTCCTCTCAACGAGATCTTTGACACAAGATAGAACTCAGGGTCTGATGATGAAGCTGGAATGTGGTCAACGGTACCAGTCAACCATGCAACTAAACCACTTCGTGTTTCGGCTCGTTTGATTCGTCTCAACAAGATCTTTGACACAAGATAGTACTGAGGGTCTGATGATGGAGCTGGAAGGTTGGCACCGGTACCAGTCAACCACGCAACTAAACCACTTCGTGTTTGGGCTCGTTTTATTCCTCTCAACGAGATCTTTGACACAAGATAGAACTCAGGGTCTTACGATGAAGCTGGAACGTGGTCAACGGTACCAGTCAACCATGCACCTAAACCACTTCGTGTTTTGGCTCGTTTGATTCCTCTCAACGAGATCTTTGACACAAGATAGTACTGAGGGTCTGATGATGGAGCTGGAAGATGGTCACTGGTACCAGTCAATCATGCAACTAAACCACTTCGTGTTTGGGCTCGTCTGATTTGTCTCAACAAGATCTTTGACACAACATAGTACTCACAGGGTCTGATGTGCAGCTGGAAGGTTGTCATCCCAGACACGAAGTGGTTTAGTTGCATGGTTGACTGGTACCGGTGACCACCATTCAGCTCCATCATCAGACCCTGAGTATCACCTAGTGTCCAAGATCTTGTTGAGACGAATCAAACGAGCATAAACACGAAGTGGTTTAGTTGCATGGTTGACTGGTACCGGTGACCACCTTCCAGCTCCATCATCAGACCCTGAGTATCACCTAGTGTCAAAGATCTTGTTGAGACGAATCAAACGAGCTCAAACACGAAGTGGTTTAGTTGCATGGTTGACTGGTACCGGTGACCACCTTCCAGCTTCATCATCAGACCCTGAGTCCTATCTTGTGTCAAAGATCTTGTTGAAATGAATAAAACGAGCCCAAACACGAAGTGGTTTAGTTTCATAGTTTACTGGTACCGGTGACCACCTTCCAGCTCCATCATCAGACCCTGAATATCACCTAGTGTCCAAGATCTTGTTGAAACGAATCAAACGAGCTCAAACACGAAGTGGTTTAGTTGCATGGTTGACTGGTACCGGTGACCACCTTCCAGCTCCATCATCAGACCCTGAGTCATATCTTGTGTCAAAAATCTTGTTGAAATGAATCAAACGAGCCCAAACACGAAGTGGTTTAGTTGCATGGTTGAATGGTATCGGTGACCACCTTCCAGCTCCATCATCAGACCCTGAGTATCACCTAGTGCCAAAGATCTTGTTGAGACGAATCAAACGAGCTCAAACACGAAGTGGTTTAATTGCATAGTTGACTGGTACCAGTGGCCACCTTCCAGCTCCATTATCAGACCCTGAGTGTCACCTAGTGCCAAAGATCTTGTTGAGACGAATCAAACGAGCCTAATCATGTTACTACATGGTTGATTGGTATCCGTGACCACCTTCATCATCATCATCAGGCTTCATCATCAGATGCTTAGTATCAGCTCGTTTCTAAACTTAAGATACAAATTAAAGGTTTTATTATATAGCTAAAATAGTTTCACTATACAACCTATACCATATGCAATGACGAAAAATGAAAATAAGCGAGTACCTAAGTAAGTACGTATAATTTCTTTCTAGTAATAATGACCTACATAAGTATGTATATTTGCACTGGATTTAGTATTTTCGTACCAAATAACATTTTTAGGACTTTGATATTAAAGTACAGTTAGTGTTGTTATGATTGATTTCAATATGCTTCACGATCGGATCAAGAATGTTTAATCCATCATTGTAGTGCGACCGAGGGAAAATGCGGTGGAAGGGTTCGGCGACCTGAGATCGCGGGGCCTGCCGCAGCGCGTAAAATACCTAAACTCGCTCATCCCCGAAATGTAATAGCACTCTTAATTGTCCCGCGGTGCAGGCTCGCAAAGGCCCGGAAGTCACTTGGGATCTTAGGCCTAAAATTATATAACTTGCTACCTGAGGAAATAAAACTATCAAAAACTGAAAAAAAGTTTGACGGAAATCTTAAAAAAATGTTAACTGACTTAGCATGCTATAGCGTCGACGAATTCGTTGAAACGTGCACTAACCCTAAGTAATTTATGTACTATGTATAACCTGAGATGTATAATCAAATGTATACCATGTATGTATTAGTTGAATACGTACCTACCTGACCTGTAAAACATTGACTTTTATGAATAAATGTCTTGTATCTTGTATCTTGTATCTTGATATTATTTTTTTGCCTTTGTCGATGTACGATTGTCATCTTGGCTACACCCGCAGGTGTGATAGCTATTCCTCTTAAGTAGCTAGCTGAGACTTGTAGAACTGAAGATTACTATGAAGTGACTCACGTGCGCGTGAATAGACGAAGTTGTAGTGGAAGGCTCCAGATCGTGTCATCTTCGGCTCGGCGTAGATATCCATATCGGTGATGAGGGCCCCTTTGTCGGGTTCCTCTATCCCTTAAGGTGGAGGTTCGCGCCACGACGGAGACGAGCGACCGAGACAGAAGACCGCGACCGGAGAAACGCTGTCGCGTATATGTCGCCTATCGTCGAGTGATGGTCGCGGTCTCCGGTCCCGGTCTTCTGTCTCGGTCGCTTGTCTCTGTCGCGGCGCGAACCTCCACCTTTACTCGTCCTCGCGTCGTCACTCTAGTAGTACTAGTTTTTACGAAAGCGACTGCCTTCTGACCTTCCAACCCAGAGGGAAAACTAGGCCTTGATAGGATTAGTCCGGTTTCCTCACGATGTTTTCCTTCACCTACTAAAAGTGACTGGTAAATATTAAATGATATTTCGTACATAAGTTCCGAAAAACTCATTGGTACTACCCGGGGTTTGAGCCCGCGACCTCCGGATTGAAAGTCGCACGCTCTTACCGCTTACCGCCACCAGTACTTCATGCGTAATACCTAGATCTAGTAAATGGAGTATGTAACTCACGCGCTGTCATAAACGAAGTAGTAGTGGAAGGCCCCAGCGCGTGTCAGTTTGAGGTCCGCATACAGATCGGTGTCTGTGACGAGCGCTCCCGTGCCGAGCTCCTCCGTCCCTTGCTCGTCCTCGCGTCGCCACTCCAGGGCGTAGTACTGGTTGCGGACGAACTCGGACACTTCCGCCTTTTCATCCTCTGGACAGAAACAGAAACAACTCATGGGAAATGATTAAAGACACCGTTCAGATCCGGAAAGCCTGCCCATTACCACCAACTTTTAATGTTGTTGCCGTTGTCGGACATGATAATGGGACCTGAAAACTGTCAGAAGACAGTAGTGCAAAAGTTGGCGAAGATCTTCGGCTCTGAAGTCTGCATTGTTCCCGTAATTCTATGTAAGTATCTAATACGATGCGTGATCGCGTTCGACGATATTTATTTCGAAGTCAGCATCAAATGAACTTATAAAATCTTTGAACAAAATGCTGCAGAACTTACGGCTGTCGGTGATGATGTAGTTGGTGTAGAGGAACACCTTGCGGCCGAGCAGACTGGGCCCCGGACAGAAACGGATGGTCGTCCCCTTCTCAAACCTAAAACGGAAACTCGTATCAGATATCAACAGTGAGGCTGCCTTGCCACTGAAGCGGAGACAAGACTCCTCTCATCTCGCCAGATAGACACTCGCCGTGCACTCACCGCACGGGAATCAACCAATAGCATTGGTAGTATGTAATCCAGCGGAGCGGAGAAGACAACCAATGCGCATTTGTATTTTTAACCGACTTCCAAATCTAAAAGGAGGAGGTTATCAATTCGGTTGTATGTTTTTTTTTATTTTTTAACCGACTTCCAAATCTCAAAGACGGAGGTTATCAATTCGGTTGTATATTTTTTTTTTATTTTTTTTTTTATTTTTTTTTTTTTTTTATGTTTGTTACTCCATATCTCCGTCATTACTGGACCGATTTTGGAAATTATTTTTTTGATTGTATGTATATGCATACAGATTGGTCCCGTTTTTGTCAAAACCCAGTTCTGATGATGGGATCCATGAGGAATCGAGGGAACTCCTCAAATCTTAAAGGCACACATATAGTGATTTTTGTATTTTTATCAACAAATCAAGCATATACATTCAAAAAAGTGACATTTGATGAGGTGGAACTGCTGATGATGATCAGAACGGAACTCTTCAACGATGCATAGCACACGTCTGACGATTTGTCCTCTTCGTTATGTTTGTTAAGCAAGTTAAGTTTTTAAGCTACATTTTTGTCAAGCTCGAGTGCTGATGATGGGATCCATGAGGAATCGAGGGAACTCCTCAAATCTTAAAGGCATGCGTATAGAGATTTTTGTATTTTCATCAGAAAATCGAGCATTTTTATTAAAAACTGTCGCATTTGATGAAGTGGAACTGCTGATGATGATCATAACGGAACTCTTCAACGACGCATAGCTCGCATTTGGCGATTTGTCCTTTTCGTTATGTTTGTTAAGCAAGTTAGGTTTTTAGGCACATTTATGTCAATCTCAAGTCCTGAACGTCCTGAAATCCATGAGGAATCGAGGGAACTTCTCAAATATTAAAGGCATCCGTATAGAATTTTATATATTTTCATCAGAAAATCAAGCATTTACATTAAAAACTGTGGCATTTGATGAAGTGGAACTGCTGATGATGATCAGAACAGCGGGCTCAGCACGGTTCCATTTTTATCGACTATCACTATGCCCGTCACTTTCGCACTTACATACTTGTTAGAACGTGATAGGCGTGGTGACAAATGATAAAAATGTGACCGTGCTACTAGGGCAGAACTCCTCAACGACGCATAGTACACGTTTTGTGATTTTCAATTTCGATTTTGACTTGGATTGGGCCCCGGACTCCGGACTCGGACCCGTACTCGGACTCGGACTCGGACCCAGACCCGGACCTTGACCCGGAAAACCACTATGATACCTAAACTAAATCAACCACTATGATTACCATAAAATGTATACATATTACCAAATAAAGTATAAGCACCGTTAAGTGGGTTAGGCTAGTAGTTAGAGAAGTCGGTTTTTTTCTATTAAAGATTATGTTGTAATCCAGTGGAGCGGAGAAGACACCTATGATATATTGGATTAGTTGATTCCCGCATGTCTCCTCTCATCTTCGCCTCAGTGGAAAGGCTAACATATGCTGTTGCTGTTGTCTGTCTCGCTACGTACTTTTTACGCGCACATCACTAGTATCTGGCACGTTGCAGATCCTTCATTCAATTCTGTCCGGTCTGAGCTTTGTAAACAATTCGGGAGTATCTGTTGATGATTAAATGGCCCAGTGGAGCAAAACTCGAAGGTATCCAAGGTGTTACCGACCGGTAGATGGTGGAGTCGTGGTGCTCGCCGTGCGCGAGGGTCAGCAGCCGGGTGGCCGGCTCACGCGGGGCCTCGTCCGGCGCGGGGCTGGCGGCGCGCGGGGTGGGCGCCACCTCCGCCGCCGCGCCGCGCTCGATCGCCATCTGCCTCTGAACATGTAAAACAAAACGTAACGCCATCTTGACTGATGGAGAATAGTGGCCAGTCTAAATCGGGGGTCTCCCAGATTTTAAACCTGACCAGGCCTTCCGCTCTTTTCGGCACTTTTCCATGGGCCAATACTTAAGTTTAAAGAAGAGTCGAGGCAGTAGAGTAGCATAGGGTTGTATAGGTATGCCTCTCTAGCTGTTAAAGAAATATCTAAAATCCATCCATAATTGATTAGCCCGAATCTAATAGACAATAAATTATTTTTATATCCATACTGTTTCCAAGAATAATCTTAAGAGGAACTTGAACTGAATGAACCGAAAGTGTATTACAAATAAATAAGTGAAAGACAAAGTGATACGCGAGATCGCACCCTCGCCAGAACAGCTCCATCGGGCGTGCGCGCTCTGGGCCTGATCTCCTTATCGCGCTTGTCCTTGTCGCGCCTGTCAGGCTTTTCTCGCTTGTCGTGGTCGAGCTTCTCGAGCGCGCGGCCGTAGTCGGTCTCGCGCTCGCGCGCCGAGTCGCGGCGCAGCATGTCGTGTCGCCCGCGGGAGTGCGCGCCGCGGCCGCGATCGGCGTTTATACACGACACGCAAGCGCCCAAGCGTACATAGCCCCACCCTTGTCTTATAACACAAAAGCACTAGTGATATACTAACAGCAGCAATCTTGACTGATCATCGGTGAATCTTATATCTTTGCAATAAGGTTTACAAATTGTCAGTTAACTGTATGGACGATGGCATTAATTTTAGACGTTCTTACTACCATTCTCTATTGCGTAAGCTTTGACATACCCTCTGAATGACAATAGCTGTAACTTCCCTACATTTCCGTACGTTGTAAAGTCCTTTCTCTTCTGCTGACAATCCGTTTCAGGTTTCACGGGACGCGTGAGCGACGCCGCACAAAGCCGACACTCTAAACCCCATTGTGCCTGTTTCAGGTTTTCCTACGCAACTACGCATAACTGTTACCATGCACTGATTTGTGTTTTACTTATTTAGAAATGTGTAATGCAATAAAGAGAAAATGTGAGAAAAACATTTCCCTTTTTAATCATTCAACATGTGTTAGAGACAGGCAATTAAAGTACCTACATGTTGACAGCTAATGCAGTTTAATCTATTGAAGATTGGACCTTTAAATTTTAAATAGACATAAGTATATTCTTCAAATATTGTAGAGGTCCACTAACACAGGATTTTCTGATATTAAACTGAAATTATACTAAAATCTATTAACTAACAACTACACTGTTAACTAACAATTATTAAGATATAAAGTCCACCAGCAGTCAGTAGGTACAGTGACTACAGTCTACACTCTACAGTAATCTACTGTATGAGTGAACTCTGAGCATGTCTGGTCATTATTATTATTTGTAAGAATCCACAAAAATCCTTTGTTTGGAAAAAATGAAAAACCATTTAATTTCACAAGTCAACAATATCATGTGTATTACGAAATTAACTTAACTTAATATTAACTAATAACCTAAAATGTACATACTATTCACTTTGTTTGAATACCTAACTAAAAATCTCACCATAAGTGATTCTGAGCACCCCATTAGTACAAGGAGTTAGTCCCAATCCCGAACCATTTACCATCACTGAGAGCAAAGTACTGCAGAGCTGCATTTGCCCAAGCTCAGATAATGCTGATAACCGTCACAGTCCACAACCTACAGCTATGGTAGAAATGCACGCCCATTGTTAAAGTGTAATGTAATGGAAAGAAAACTAAATCATTTACAACGTTACATTATTATTGTATTCTAGTTAAAAATCTAACACTCAGGGGACCATGCATTTTGAGTAAATATTTATTTATTTAAACTTTATTGCATAGTAAAAGTTGTACAAAAGTCGAAATTAATGCCAGAAGGCATTATCTGCCAGTTTAATAACTTTTGGGCCAAATAGAGATCAAATAGTAATAGGTGCGGAAATATTTACAATAGGTATAAGAGAAATTGAATACTAAATACAAAAATGTATGCCAAATAACATAATTATTAGTAGTAATTCTAAACATAGGTATACTTCGTTTTTTTAGCATTAGAAATTAGGTAAACAATCTTGATGGGTCTTTTAATTGAAAAACACATTTTAAAAATAAGTTAAGGTAAATATGTAACAATTATGAATCTAATACGATCTTTTATAGTCTTCTGCTTTCATAAGTAATAGTTATTGATTTTTAAAAAGTGTTTTTCAATTAAAAGACATGTCAAAATCGCTTACCTTCTTTCAAGTTCTTTCTAATGCTAAAAAAAACGAACTATAGAAACATAGATTTATAAGGCATTGCATTATTCGTTTAAGGGTAGAAATATGCGTTTGTATTTTATGCAGCTTTTATACTACATTATTTTTACACTACAAGGTGAGCAAGAAGACAAGATGGTCCATAATTATAGATAAGAGAGATTCATGATCTGTAACATTTCAGACACAATCAATTGGAAAAGGTACTGTTGGTTTTATGTGCAGTTGTATTCAGAAACCCTCAATCTCCATGTATTGAGCATACAAACACCTATTTACCCAGATGATTTGTAAAATGACAGAACAAGATGCTGAACTTTCTAATCCAGGTATTATGGGACAGAGCAGTTTTTCTTATTACTTTTCCAATGTACTTGACCTAGGATTTGCACGACGGATCTGAAATGTATGGGAATATCCGCGGATCCAGATCGAGATACGAATAATTTCATACATTTCGGATCCGGATTGCAAACCCCAACTTGAGCCATTGTTTAACAAATTCATTGATCTATCATCATAGTAATACAAGGGATAAATTTAATACTAGGCTAGCACTCTAGTAGAAGTAACCTGGGTTTTGTACTAAACTTGCGTGTTACTTTAATACCTTTCGAGTAGGTGGTATTGCTAAAAACGTAATTATCACGAGTATCAATACCTCTAATTGTGTAGACAACGTAGATTGCGTGTTTAATTAGGTGGGTATGAGAGGTTTTCGATGGGCAAAAGCCAGCGGAAGCCGGGCGCTTACACCTAATACACTTACCGTTCAAAGTCACTCCACAAGTTGCATACGCCTTCTCTCTGCTCTCGCACAATGCGTTTTACTCAGTGCACTTGACTACACCACTTGTAGCTATCAGCTATTGACTAGTTTAAAGATATTTTAAAATGTTCAAGCAATGTTGTTGTGAACTAGCCGATTTGATTTTGATATATAAAGTTTTGATTTTGACAGCTGCGTCCTCTGCGTGACCTTCACAGCTGATCGGGTGTGTTTACGAATCTTGATACGAGTTCCAAATTTTTGTAGATCAATACTACATAGATTCACGAACAAAAAAAAATACTGAACTTTTTGTTGATGATCTCTTGTTCTAAACTATTGAATAGAACATTAGAGTCAGACCAAGAAAAGTCTGCAGCGGATTTGATAGCCCACGCAGTGCAAGTGTTATTTTAAACGTCAAACTTCTATGAAATTATGACGTATACATAACACTTGCACTGCGTGGGCAGAGATGTGAAAAATACTTTATAAAAAGTATTTAAATACAAATACTTCCTTGATATACTATTTCAAATGCAAAATACAAAATAGTTTTTGAATTTGTATTTAAAATACAAAATACGAAATAGGTATTTTCAAAATACTTTTTAAAAATACAAATACTTTGCGATAAAAGGTACTCTGAATAGTGAATACCTAGTCTGAATTAAAAAGTATTAGGTACTCAAAATATCCGAATTGAAAAGACTCTCTTCATTCTTTGAAAACAGTGTGTCAATCAGTCCTCTAAGTGCAAATTTCTTGTTGTTTGCTCATATTAACCGGAAGGATGGATGGATGATGGTTTATAACGGACAATTTTTAAAAGCATTAATTTAGATTTGTAATTTTTTACAGCTAGTATAATGCCTCTCGTTAGTGTGATGAAAACGTCTCGTTTGTGCAGAAAAGTTTCATCAGGGCAGAAAAGTTTGTTCTCCTCTCGTACCTTGAAACCCTCGCAACACTCAAGATTCCACTTTTTTAACCACTCGCTACGCTTGTGGTCATGTGCGACGTTACTAAACAGATTCAACAGTATGAGAGAGTTGCCAGGATTGTAACATCAGAAGAGATTGTAACTCCTACCTACATTATCTACTATAAAGTATTTTGTATTTTGAAAATAGAAAATAGGTCCCAAAAACTATTTCAAATAAAATACAAAATAGTTTTCTTCAAAAGGTATTTAAATACAAAATACAAAATAGGTATTTTGCATTTAGTATTTGCATTTTAAATACAAGTATTTCAAATAAGTCACATCTCTGTGCGTGGGCTATCAAATCCGCTGCAGACTTTTATTGGTCCGACTCTACCTACTTTCTTTAAAGTCCGTATTCTTCTTTATTGAAGCCAAAGATTCAGTTCGGATTTCAGACATAGCATGGGCACAACATGACACTCGATCACCATCAAAGAATATAAAATGATCACCAATATCACCATTCAAATAAAATTATACCTACAACTTCCAATACCTAGCAGCACAAACAACAATGTTGAGCTAGATGGGTGGGTTCACAAATACTTACAACTACGGACTCGGAGCAGCCCATCTTCTTAAAAGTCCAGGAGCCGCAAGCCCCGCGCAGCGCTCAGTCGCTCACGTCACGCCGCACCGCAACCGAACACGGCCAGGCGACGGCTCTGCACGCCAGGCCAGAGGTCATACGCAAGGGGTGACCCGTCATCTCTATCTCTAATCGCCAGTAATCGCGTATTATTAGAATAAGATTAAGCAGATAAACCTATTAGACTCGCATTTAACAGATCGCCCTGTTCTGTATCGAGGGAATAGGTAGGTAAAATTAAATTATACCTACCAATATACCTACGCGCCCATATAAGGACCAAGGGCCGAATGTTTCGGGTTGAGCACTCCGAAATCGCAGAATTATCAAGTAATTCTGCTTTATAAGTTTAATTTTAGACATCTACCTACTTATTTTATTGGAGTGGATTTTATTAATGATCACGCGGTAGGTACCTACCTAAAAGTATATAAGTTAAGGTCAGCATGTCATCGCGTAGGTATGTACCTACCTATATACAAACAACCGCATAGGTACAGGCGGACATTACCCGATTGATATTAAGTAGGTATAGAGGTACCTAAAGCTGATAAATGACTAGTTAACAAAGTCGTCGATAGTACCTACACCGTTATCTCTGCTTCAATTACATAACTTCTCGAAAGATTTACTTAATTAACACCAATATTATCATTATCACAAGTCAAGATTTATTTACTTACTTAGACCAATGTTCCTACTCAGTAATACAAATAGGTTTAATCAGTTTAAAAACAACGCTCGAAGAACTCACATCGGAAATATTCTGGTAGAAAGATACATACCTATAAGATGAAGTTAGTAATAACGGGAGCCGCTGGATTTCTGGGCGCTCGGCTGGCAAAGGCCTTGCTGGCCCCAAACTCCGCATTGGCCGTGTCCGAGCTGGTGCTCGTAGATGTGACAGCGCCAACTCCACCTCCTGCCAGCATACCGGTGCGGGCCCTGGCTCTGGACCTAGCCGCACCGGGTGCCGCAGAACAAATCATCGAGGCCGATACAGCTGTGATCTTCCATCTGGCGGCCATCGTCAGCGGCAACGCGGAGAAAGACTTCGACTTGGGATTCCGCGTCAATTTCGACGCGACCCGCGCGCTGCTGGAGGCGGCCCGGCGGCGTCGCGCGTCGAACCTGGTATTCGTTATGACTAGTACTGTAGGGGTGTACGGTGGAAAGTTACCGGACTCGCCGGACGAGGATTTCGCACCGATGCCGCAGACGTCGTACGGCTGCGCCAAGGCGATGGCGGAGCTGCTGGCAAGCGAGTACGGGCGGCGCGGCTGGGCCGACACCCGTGTAGTTCGGCTCCCGACGGTCTCGGTGCGCGGAGGAAGCGCCAACACCGCCATCTCGTCTTTCGCGAGCGATATTGTCAGAGAAACGCTCGAGGGCCGCGAAGCGACGGTGCCGGTACCGCCGGAGCTGTGCATGTGGCTGTCGGGTCCGGCAACGGTGGTGCACAACTTGATTTACGCGGTGACGTTGCCGGCGACCGCCTGGAAGGAGCGGCGCGTGCTGTCGCTGCCGGGGCTGACGGTGGCGACGCGGGAGATGGTGGCGGCGCTGGGCCGCGTGTGCGGGCCGCAGTACGCGGCGCGCGTGCGCTGGCAGTCGGACCCGCGGCTGGCGGCCATGATGGCGTCGGTGCCGGCGCGGCTGGCCGCTCAGCGGGCACTGAAGCTCGGCTTCCGAGAGGACGAGACCTATGACGACCTCATCCGCGAATACATACGCGACGACCTCGGCGGCCGCATACCCAAGTAGCCGCATATCATTTGATTTTAAATTGAACTAAAATTTGGCAATACTTGATTCATTTATTCAAAAATAAAGATGCTCAATCAAATGCAGCTTCAAAACATTTTTTATGCTTCGTAAGTATGTACCTATTAACTTTGTACGACATAAGTGCATTAAACTTATCCATAACAATAATAATAGAACTATTACCTAAGTATACATATAAATGTAATAAAATACAAATACGGTCAAATTAAACGTTGTAAGGACTATATGTAAACATCATCTCAGGGCCACCGCAGACAGATCAGAACTCTGTTAGACAGACGTGTTAGTCTGTCAGTTCTTTCTGACAAATTTCTGTGACGATATCATATCTGAATCATTTGTCTGTGGACTCTGTGGTGGTCCTTTAAGAGGCAACAGGAGTGGTCATTTCTCCATACAATAAACGTACTCGACTGTTTCCTCCGTGGATTTTGAAGCTAGAGCAATGTTTTTTTTCAACACAGATTGTTATTATTATTATCTGTGTCGGACTGTTTTGTTGCTTCTTTTGATATTTTTGTTTTTAAGGCGCTAGAGCACATCAAATATTCGCAAAAACGGCCTCATTTACTAGGCCGCAAAGAGAAGCATGGTATTCAAAACTGACATCAATTAGCCTAAAAAGCAAAACAGTCCGATAAAAATAATTTCATTACCATTTAGACCTCAAAATATCGTTACATTACTTACATTTGGTTAAGTTATGGGGGAGGTAACAGTCGAGTACGAAACCTTGTGTTTTGAGATTTTTATGCAGGATTTTTCGCCTTGTCCTTTCGCACTAGTTGTAGGAGCCGCTTCCATTAGCGGGACGGGTATATTTACCTAAAATATTTAAATCTCAGCTCCCGTATCCTCTTAAATGTTGAAATCAACAATTTCAAAACAATCCTGTTTAAGTTATTGCAGAAACAATGGAATTCAGATTTGAATAAATTATAGCTTTTGAATACGTTACCCCTGCCCAGGCAGAATCGGCTGAATTCCTTTACGTCTCCATTGAGATTTATACACGATTATTAATTTTTGTAAAATACATGACTCAAAATATGTTGTTCCTCTGATGTTCATCACTTAGGTACGATAGAGCGTTCGATCACTCCAAATCAGTACTTTTTCTACTCCCGTACACACACCGTACATACCTTTAAACGGTTTTATAGCATAATTTCTAAAATCACATTTCCTAAGTACGAAATTCTTAAAACAGAACATCGAAAATTAAAATGTCTAATGTATGAAATTCCTAAAGACGCATGTCCTAATACACTTTTAATCGAACGATCTCATTTTCGAAAATCAATATTCCTTTGTACACAATACCTAAGGACAATACTTTGAAAGTCAATATGTCTAGTGCTCAAAATAGCTACGTTCAAAAAGCCTAATGACAATATATTGAAAATCAATATTTCCGAGAACATTTCCTTCTTACCCTAAGTTGACGGAGCCCCGAGCGGGGCTCCTATTTCTGGGCGGTTGCCCTTCGGGCATCTGAAGCTACCTAACGAACCTAATCTACCTACCTATTGATTTAGTTTAGTGTGACGTCCGTGAAAACAGTACACTTTGGGGGAAAAAGCGTAGGGAGGTAGGTAGGTTAGGTTCGTTAGGTAGCTTCAGATGCCCGAAGGGCAAACCACCCAGAAATAGGAGCCCTGCGAAGCGGGGCTTCGTCTAGTTAAGTTGTAAAGGAAGTTTTTTGGAAATAAAGTTGCGTACGTTTGACTCTTTAAGCTAAGGTCAGCTAAACGTAGGACAAATGTCGTTAGAAATTTCGCAGTTTATACATTTTAAACTTACTTAGGTCAACTGAACGTAGGAAAAAAGATCGTTAGTATTTTCGTGCACTAGCAGTATTGTACTTTAGACATTTAAATAGTAGGTTGATTAACCGTAGGACATGTATTTTTAGGAATTTCGTACATTAGACATTTTGATTTTCGATGTTGTCTTTAGGAATTTCGTACTTAGGAAATTTGATTTTAGAAATTATGCTACATAACCCTTTAAACCCCTATCTTATAGTTGTCAAGACAAGTCTTGATTATGAAGTAGCAAAGAATGGAGGGTACGAGCGGGAAAATAATGAATGAAAAAAAAGCGGCCAAGTGCGAGTCGGACTCGCCCATGAAGGGTTCCGTATTTAGGCGATTTATGACGTATTAAAAAAAAAACTACTTACTAGATCTCGTTCAAACCAATTTTCGGTGGAAGTTTACATGGTAATGTACATCATATATTTTTTTTAATTTTATCATTCTCTTATTTTAGAAGTTACAGGGGGGGGACACACATTTTACCACTTTGGAAGTGTCTCTCGCGCAAACTATTCAGTTTAGAAAAAAATGATATTAGAAACCTCAATATCATTTTTGAAGACCTATCCATAGATACGCCACACGTATGGGTTTGATGAAAAAAAAATTTTTGAGTTTCAGTTCGAAGTATGGGGAACCCCAAAAATTTATTGTTTTTTATTCTATTTTTGTCTGAAAATCTTAATGCGGTTCACAGAATACATCTACTTACCAAGTTTCAACAGTATAGTTCTTATAGTTTCGGAGAAAAGTGGCTGTGACATACGGACGGACAGACAGACGGACAGACGGACAGACAGACAGACATGACGAATCTATAAGGGTTCCGTTTTTTGCCATTTGGCTACGGAACCCTAAAAAACATGTCTAATAATGTTCACTCATCTGTCAGAGATGACAATTAAATGACAATGGCAACAATGTATTTCGTACAATATTTTTTAAGCGGTGTTTAAACGAAGTATCGTAAAAGTGCCAAAAAGATACTGCGTGCATGTACAAATACTTTTTTTGGGGAATAGACTAAAGACTCGTCTCGACAACTATAAGATAGTCGTTTATTATTACGACCCTTTAAATGACAAATAAAAGTACGGGAGTAGAAAAAATACTATAACACGACATAATTAAAAGTCGAAGAGGTTCTCCTCGATGGCCCGCTCGGAGTCCCACACGGCGGCGTCGTCGCGCCGCTTCTTATCTCTCTTTTCTTTTTTGACCTTCCTCTTCCGCGGCGGAGACTCCCGCTCCCGCTCGGGCTCGCGCGGCCCGGGCCCCGAGCCGCGTCTCCGCTTGCGTTTCCTCCGTTCGGGCTCCGGCTCGACCTCCGGCTCGGGCTCCGGCTCGGGCTCCGGCTCGGGGTCCGGCTCGGGCTCCGGCTCGGGGTCCGGGCGCTCCCCGCGCTTCTTTCTCTTCTTCTTTTTGTCTCGCCGCGCGTCGCGATCGACCTCGTCGACGACCTCCTCCGAGCGGGCGCCGGCGGCGGCCAGACGTCTCCTCACGTCGGGCGGCAGCGCGCGGTCGAAGTCGGCGCCCAGCAGCGGGTGCCTGGGCCTCGTCTCGGGCAGCGGGACGCGCTCCGGCTCGCCGTCGTCCTGCTGCCGCGGCGCCGGGACGCGCGGCGGGCGCGCGCGCAGGCGCAGCTCGCCGCGCACCGGCACGGCGCGCACGCAGAACCCGCGCCCGCGCGCCGCCGGCGCCAGCAGCGCCACGCGCGCGCCGCCCTGTCCCGCCGCCGCCGGCGTCGCCTCGTACGCCCGCCCGCCGATCTTCACCTTGCTCCTGAAGTCGACGTCGAGCGCGATCCCCCTCAGCGCGCCGACGGGCAGGTCCCGGGGGCAGCGGACGATCCACACGTCGTCGTCGGCGGTGACGGCGGCGCCGGGCGGGAACTCGCCGAGGACGGGGCGCATGTGCGCGTGGGCCCGGAGGAACCTGCCGAGGCGGCCGGCCGCCTCGGCGCCGCGCCCCGGGGCCGGGGGCGAGGCCGCCCGCGCCGCGGCCGGCGGCTCGGCCGCCCGCTCCGGCTCCGAGTCGGAGTCCTCGAACGTGATCCTCTCGGATATCCTCCGGCGTTCGACGGGCGGGGATCCCCTCCGAGTTATCTTTTGAGCCGGCGCGGGAGGTTCGGGCCCCGCCCGCGAGTCCTCCTCGAACGTGATCCTTTCCGATAGTCGGGGTCGGCGGGGAGATTCCGTCGACGCGTGCGATTCTTTTCGAGTTTTAGATGCGGTCTCGGCCCGCGACTCCTCCTCGAAGGTTATCCTGTCGGACGTTCTCGCTCGCCGGGGAGGTTCGACGGACTCGGCGTCGCTCGGGCTAGCTCGGGAGCGCGCCGGGGGAGCCGCGGGCCGCTCGTCCTCCGAGGAATCGTCGTCGCTGACGAACTCCTTACTCGTGAAAGGCTCGACTTCTTCCTCGCGCTTCTTTGGCGTCGGGCGTTCCCGGACGACCGTCTCCTCCGCCTCGAATTTCCACCTCCCGTCGAAATGTTCCCGGTCGTTTGAGGATTCTCTTACAGTTTTCTTTCTTTTCTTTTTTTTCTTGGGGGGCTCGGAGCCCTCGGCCGGCTCGTCGGTGGCGGCATCGTCGGGGTTCTCTGCGGGCTCCGCGGCGGGGCCGTCGACGGCCTCAGGAGCGGAGGATTCCTGTTCGTCTCTTTCTTTGTCGCGCTTCTTCTTTTTTTTCTTTCGAGGCTGTTCGGGCTCGGCCTCGGGCTCGGGCTCGATGTTGGCGGCGGAGGCGCGGCGCTTGCGCGGGGAGCCCCGCGGGACGGCGAAGCTCGCTTTTTCTTCCTTGATCTTCCTCTTGAGCATGTGCTCGGCCGCGGCGGAGTCATCGTGCCCGTTGGCGAGAGACTCGCGTTTGACGCGGCGGGGTGAAAGGGATAGGGAGGAGGACTCCTCTCGCTTCAGCTTCTTGAGTTTTTTACGCTCGTGAGACTCATTGTGGTCGCCATTTTGAAACAGCTCCTTTTGAAGTTTCTTTTTGTAGATTTTGCCAGACTCTGATTCGCCATCATATGGCCTGAAATAAAAGAAATAGTATGTGAAAATGAATGCAAGTCTCTCAGAATATGCTAGTTATTCAATCACCTACAATCATCTTTATTAAACTAACAGATAGACAGGGTATGGGTTGCGAGGGTCATAGTCAGAGTGCGCTTCGACCATGGCCGGCTCTCTGTAGGAGTTGACGGCGCCCCAGGTCATATATCGGTTTGAAGGCGGGAGCCGGTGGGGTTGGTACGTGTCTGCTTCTGGTTCGGGGGATTGGAAAGATGGTGTGACTGAGGAGAAGACGTTTTTGATGGCGCTGAAGGCGGTGTGGAGGATGGAGGAGGGTGGTTCGAGGAGGGTGTGGCCGGTGTGTGTGTGCTGGGCCTCGCTGGTGCCGCCATCTTCCAGCGGCGTGAGTATGATGAGTCCGGCGTGAACTCCGTTCAGTTTACCTCGCCCTGTCTCGGAGAATCAGTTCTTATTAATCATAAAGGTATATGGAACTTAACTAAACATGGGCATATGGGGATTAGCTAGCGTAAAGTTATTAAGATAAGACGTCTGTTATTATTATACTCTTTATTTACTTGAACTCTTAGGCTAGGTGATTTATAATATGAATATAAAAGTAAAATATAAAAACACAAAACAATAAAAAAATACATATAAACATATTTATTTATTTATTATAAAAAACCTAACCTATGGTGCCGCCAGCAGCGGGGCAAGGCCCAAGCTGCCGGTGCTCAGGGTCGCAGAGAGGAACCGGCGGACTATCCGCGCCGTGTCCAAGATCACCGCCTTCTGCATCTGGCCCTTGATCCAACCACCTAGCAAGAGTCTCTCAAGATGTTGGTCGAGACTCTTCGCTATTAGACCGTTCGCTGAAACAACTATCGGGACAATGATCGTCGAATCAACATCCCACATGACGGTTATCTCGTGAGCCAAGTCTAGGTACTTACTGGACTTGTCCTTCTCGGCTTTCACGAAATTCTCATCATGGGGGATGGTGATGTCAACGGCGTTGCGCTCGATCTATTATCACAATGTCAGGCTTATTGGCTACAATAGTCCTGTCAGTGATGATAGATCGATCCCAATAGAGCGTGGCACGACCATTCTCGAGAACTGGCGCAGGTGAATACTTGTGGTACGGTACTTCGCGGTCCACAAGGCCGTATAAAAGAGCAAGCTGCTGATGAATAATCCTGGCTACGAGATTATGTCTGTGCAAGTACTCGCCGTTAGCAAGATGAGAGCAACCGGAAATGATATGCCTGAGTGACTCTCCGGGACGGCGGCATGCCCGACAAATGTCGACCGTACCGTCCTTCAGGATATATTTCCGATAGTTGTTCGTCATCATTACTGCGCCGGTCCGTCACCGTAAACGCAAGTTCCTGATGACACTTCTCGGTACGAAGTGAAACATGTCGAGCGTTTTTCGACTTAAAATACGTGAGTGACCCGTTTTTAATATATTTACTATGTCTTTGTCTCACGGAAGTTTTGTTATTAAAATTACTTCGTCCGCAATATTATTATTCACTTTATTTATTTTTGATCTTAGGTTAGGTTATTTTATAATATGGATATAAAAATAAAATACAAAAACACTTACAAAAACAATACAAAATACTAGAGATGCAACGGATAGTTGTTTGGTCGGATACCGGATATCCGGCCTGGTCACTGGCCGAATATCCGGTATCCGGCCGCCGGATATTCGGCCAGCGGAACTATACCTATAGTTTGAGTTTTGCAGGTGCGCGTCGTGCAGGTTTCGACCTGGGGGCCGACTTTTGAATTTCGATTTCGTGTATTTCGTTCAATAATATCTCCACTGCTAAGCATTTAAAATCTACTAATAGAATTGAAATCTAGTGGTCAATACCACTAGATTCCAAATTTCTATTGCTCGTATTATGACCGTGACTGTTTTTTAGATTCCATTTTTTACCCCAAAATGTGTTAATTTTACTAACGGTATCCGGCCGGATAGTAGGTCACTATCCGGTATCCGGCCGGATACTAAGATAACGGCCGGATAGGCCGGATACCGGATAGTAACCGGATATCCGGTGCATCTCTACAAAATACATATAAACACATTATAAAAAACCTAACCTAGGGTGCCACCAGCAGCACCACCATTATTATTATTATTATAATCTGAAAAGTCCTACTGGCTTGTGATAATCTCCTTCATTTATTACACATTAACATTATACATAACTAATGAATATATTCAATAATATATTTCAGCCAACAGCTCTGAAGCCTGTGTGAATGATTAACTGAGAGTGAACACTCATTCTATGTTCACTCACTTGCTGTTTCTGGCTTGAGAGACTTCAGAGTGGTCAAGTATATCCAATGGATACAAAAAATTAAAGTTACACTCATACACTGGCATAAAAAAGTCCACAAAATTGCAATACATATTTAATGAAGAAAAAAACTCTGGAATAATCTTTTTATGTTTGGCAAACAATTAGGTAACTGATATTGTTTAATCTGGCTATCTATGCAATAAGTATGTCAATACAACAAAACTAACAAAGATAAGAGACAACACCAATTTATCTTGTCAAATCAGAATTTGGGGAAATGTTATTTCAGCTACTTTTAACATAATATTGTCTTCGGTTACTGCAATAGTTACTCATGAAATAAGACTATTAAAACGGAGGAAAATATCACGTATATTGAATTTATACAACATCACAACATTTCGAATCCTTTACAGCGTTCATGGTCAACAGGTGACTGAGGAAAAACTACTTTGAACTATGCAACAAGCACTGGAGTTGGACCAAGCTAAGTTGGCACCATAATATTGCATTTTGTCACCCAACTTACATATATTATGTATGCGAAGTTTCGACTCAATCAAATAATGGAGAGTGGGTCTAGTTTAGCTTGCAAGAGTTGACCCGAATATTACATTACATACAAACTTTGCAAGTAAAATAAAAGTTTGTTAAATAAGAGTGCGTAATGGCTGGTAGTTAAATGCTGTAAACTTAAATCTGACTTAGTTAAAATAAAAACATCACTCTTATCAATGGACATACAGTTTTTGTCTACAATTAATCTTGTTAAATAAATAAAATGTTATTGTTAGTGTTTACTAGTGTGTGAATTTGGGTTTTGAGCGGAAACCAGCCAGCAGGCGTAAACCAACTAATATTTAAAAAATCTTACTTTTCCGGTTCCGTATTGGAGTCATCATTTGATGTGTTCGTCCAACCAAACTCCTCGTCTGACGACCCCATTGCTACAGTGGACGGTGCACTATTCTTCTCAATATTTTATTTAAATAACTAATTTAAGGTTATAATAATAACATAACCTGTAAGAGCATGTATATCGGTTGTTTTGACAAATTTTTGTTACCATAACCAAAAACTCATTTTTTTCTTTTTTTAAAGTATGTATTCATAAGCTCCCTCCACACTCGTGCGCGAGTGTGGAGTCAAGTCTTTTTTATTACATACAAAATACAAATTAAAAAGATGTCGTCGTAACTCCTCTCCTTTTTTTGGTGCTTCGGTTCAAATTGTTTCAAATGTCCTAAAGATCAAATCAAACGTATCGATTTTCATACTTTTAAAGGCCCCAGTACACAAAGGGCCATCGCTGGCCACTCCAAGGGACGCATTTATGCGTTAGAGGGAGCAAGTGATATTGCTATCTCATTCTACGGCATGGCTGCGTCCCTTGGAGTGGCCGGCGATGGCCCATTGTGTACTGGGGCCTTAACACCATTTGCAGAATTTATTTAATGAATGTCAGGTGGTACAGCTAAATTCACTATGGTAGTTTTCGAGATTTTCGTCGTATTTTACCTTTAATTCTACGACTCTTCTCTTTCGGCTCTACAGCTTCTCTACAGTGTTTTGACTTCAGTGAATTACTAGTCAGACCGCGAAAAGTCTGCAGCGATTTTGATAGCCCACGCCATGTCCACGCAGTGCAAGTGTCATTTTAGACGTCAAACTTCTATAAATTTATGACGTGTAAATAACACTTGCACTGCGTGGGCTATCAAAATCGCTGCAGACTTTTCTTGTTTTAACTCTATACCAGGGATGTAACGGATGTTATCGGAACCGAAAACGGAAACAGATGTTTTCAGTTTAGTTTATCGGAAACGGAAGCGGAACCAGAAACGGAACCGAAAACGGAACTAGAATCGAACCTGAGTGATAGATATACTTGATCAACCAGATCTTGACAGTAGAAAAAGGCGGCAAATTTGAAAATTGTAGGCGCGAAGGGATATCGTCCCATAGAAAATTTGAATTTCGCGCCTTTTTTTACTGACAAGATTTGGTTGACCAGCTATAAGTAGGTGGAAGAGATGTTATAGTCCGTGGTAGTGTTAACGACAAAAAAGTGCGATTTACGGGAAATGATGATGATGGAATTTCCTTGTCAACCGAATTTCTGATGCAAAATTGACTTAAGGGGGGGTAGGCCTCCCGAAATTTGTAAAAAAATTAAGTTTTGCTATGTGGTATCGATATTTTCATGTAACTCAAAGATGCAATTAAGAATTCAATTGGCTCCCCTACTAACCTAAATCAATCTGTTAGTCAAAAGGAGCAACTCTGCAAAAGGAAATTCCATCATCATCATTTGCCGTTGCCGTATAATTAAGTGAACACCACGGACTATAAGGGTAGGTCTATTAAAAACAAAATTCCAAATCGAACTTTGAAACTGATTTTGATTTCATTGTTCGTTTTTTTACTCACTAACATTCACCACACACAGTAGCCTGTACTGTCCGTAGGTACACATTACGCAACACAACACATACGAATAGGTAGTTTTAATTTCAATAGGTAACACGAATAATACTAAACAACAAATTAGTGCAGCACGTGGCAAGCGGGGCGATGAGCGAATGACTGGTATAAACCTGTTTGTTTTTGATGGACGCTGCTCATGTCCCGCTGCCGCGCTAAGCATTGACATTCGATATACTTCCGTTTCAAAAGTAACGGAACCGGAACAGAAGCGGATGTGTAATACCAAACGGAAGTTCCGACTTAACGGAAACGGAAACGGAGCTCCGTAACATCCCTGTTGCCCACCATAATCAATACTAATTTACGGTGGAGAATAAAAAAATGTGAGACTGTGACAAGGACAAACAATAATAGGGCTTTCGCTGCTACTCCTACTGAAAGATACATAAGACTATCCCGTTCGGTCATTTCCCCCGACCCTTCATGCCAGATCCAGTTATACTAGATTCATGATCAGCCCCCTTTTTTCGCACAGAAAGTGGCCTTCTTTTTCGTACTTTCGGCAAATTCCGCCGTGGCAGACTATTGAATTCGGACTTAGCATCACTTTTATGGGAAACCATTGTACATTTCATCGTGGTATCAAGTCGGTTAGAAATTTTGCGGCCGGCTTTTCTACTAAAACAAATTTTTGGGGCGCAGATTTTGTAAGCAAGCGTTTTGTTAACAAATGTTTGCTTCGTAAATTAGCAATAACGAAACGCTTGACGCAAATGCTCAATACTCTGTGACAGTGTATGTAAAATTTGACATTTCCTTTCTGTCAAAAGTTTGTCTTAAACATGGTGAGTCTAAGTAACTTTTAAATGTAAATCCATAAAAATCGCCCATTTTATGTGCATAAAACTAATTTAATCCTATTTGTAAAATTTGCGTAGTGTCTGGGGATTGATTAGACCGCGTATTTTGATTTATAACCTTATATTTACATAGTTATTGTGAAGACAAAATTTGCGGGTTACTTGTCGTCGTCGATTAATAACATGATATAAGTTTACGGTACAGTGATTATTTTCTCTCGTGAGAGCTGTCTATGCGGCGCTGCCGATCAGGCCGTTCTTTGGCCTCATTTGCGGTTTGTCGGTAAGTGTGTTTGTGTGTGCAGGCTCGCGGCCCCAAAAAGCACTTGAAGCGTCTGAACGCGCCCAAGGCATGGATGTTGGACAAGCTTGGAGGCGTATACGCGCCGCGGCCGAGCACGGGCCCGCACCGGCTGCGCGAGTGCCTGCCGCTCGTGGTGTTCCTGCGCAACAGGCTGAAGTACGCGCTGACCGGCGACGAGGCGCTGCGCATCGTGAAGCAGCGACTCGTGCGCGTGGACCACCGCGTCCGCACCGACCCCACCTACCCGGCCGGATTCATGGGTGAGTGCTGCTTCACTACTGCACGCCCTTACTGCCGGCTGAGGACTGGCAGCGGACAGTTGCCATGCTAGAGACATCTAGGTCTAGATCAACGCCTACCTCTATGCATTGTCATAAACAATTTTCTGTGGTCATTGTGACTAAGTTGCGATTAAGTTGTCAAGAAGAAGTTTTCTGTCACAGCTCTACCATACCTTGAAATGGAAGGCTATAACAGCTACTTTCTGCAAATCCTAACAGGTGGATTTTGATTTGAATGGTTTTTATGTATGTTGTATGTGCTCTACCGCTATTGAACATTATAGAATCAAGATGTCGATTAATTCGTGTTTAATGTCCTGGGTAACATCACTACATAGTATAAAACAAAGTCGCTTCCCTGTCTGTCTGTCTGTCTGTATGTATGCTTAGATCTTTAAAACTATGCAATGGATTTTGATGCGGTTTTGATTTAATAGATAGAGTGATCGAAGAGGAAGGGTTTATGTATAATTTGTTAACCTTTGCAAAGCCAGGGCGGGTCGCTAGTTGACTATATATTTGACTGCCAAAAACTTTGGTTGTTTGTGTCTATTCTTCATTATATTATGCTGGTCAGTCTAAATATTCAACACTTTAATATAATTTTAATAACTTATTGTAATTTCCCAGCATTACATCCTGTATTGATGCCTAGTGTTATATTTTGCTTGACGTGTGGTATGTTCTAGATGTGGTGTCGATTGAGAAGACCAATGAGCTGTTCCGTCTGATCTACGACGTGAAGGGACGCTTCACCATCCACCGCATCACTCCCGAGGAGGCCAAGGTTAGACACTTGCTCTATTTCATATCTTTTGTGTATTTGTGTGAGAGCAAAAGGTATTACTGCCAGAAATATGCAGTAACTTATTGTTGCTACCAACAAATGACTACAATATGGTATCTCTAATTAAAAATGTCACATTTTAATTTGTCATAATATAATTAACATCACATATATTATATCAAAAGTGCCAAGGTCTATAATATCTGAACATGCATGTTTTGGTAATAGAGGCTTTGTTCAAATATTTGCAATGATCTATATTTGATGATGACTTGAGGAAATTAAGAGTAAATAAAAATGATGTTTTAAAATGGCACGGCTTACAGCAGCGGTCGGCAACCTTTTAGCAGCCAAGGGCCACATAGTAGGTAACGAAGTTGACGCGGGCCGCACTCTGTTAATATTTATGACTAGACTAGACATTGTCGTTTGTCAATATTACATACAAAATAGCCAGAGAGGCTCGCGGGCCGCAAGTGACAGGTTCACGGGCCGCGGGTTGCCGACCGCTGGCTTACAGTAACCTAACTGCAATGTTTATTAACAAAATTTCAGTTTCGTAGTAGTAAAAAGTATAAGATGTCTAAACAAGTCTTCTAGGTTTTATAGAAAAATGTTTTTGTCACGATTGTCGTGTAAAAAGGTTAAAACTATTAATTAAATTAACTCGTACTCAGCGGAGTAGTAATATTGCTTTCTGCAAGCATTTTAGGTTATATTAGATGGTCGTTGACAGTGTTCAGTTTGCTTTCCTCTAATGGTGCCGCTAACGTTGCACGGCCTTAATACATTCCCCGCTAGCGACCCGCTAGATGCTTCTCTTTCTCGGCTCGCGTCGGCAGGGAAAGTGTTAATACTGACGCTGTCGTTTAGGAGGCGCTAGTGTGGGTGGTGATGTAGCGTGTGTGGGTGGTGATGTTAGTGTCGTGGTTGCAGTACAAGCTGTGCAAGGTGCGGCGCGTGGCGACGGGCCCCAAGGCCGTGCCGCTGCTGAGCACGCACGACGGGCGCACGCTGCGCTACCCGGACCCGCTCATCAAGGTCAACGACTCCGTGCAGCTCGACATCGCCACCGGCAAGATCATGGACTTCATCAAGTTCGAGTCCGGTGAGTGGACACGCTGATTACATTACTGAAATGTATGGAAATTATCCGCAAATAAACATGAATAAAACTCTAGATTCTAGTCGGGACAGAAGAATATACATATTTACTATCTCGTGACATTGTCAACGTCGTCGAAAAGATATAGACAAACGCGGGAGGATACATACCGATTAGGCAGTTACAAGTATACTCTTGGCTCGCAATTTGTAAACGTGATTGCAAAGACATTAAGCTTCACTGGTGTTCAGTTTTTGTTGTTAGTACTAGGTTTTGTAGGAACTACAAATACATGAGAATTTTATTAAATTTTTTCCATATCCTCATCTTGATGTTTTTTATGTTTCGTCCATATTTTCGTTACCTCATATTTTTGTTTAAAACATTATTACTCATCATTTTCCTCGCGTCGTCCCGGCATTTTGCCACGGCTTATGGGAACCTGGGGTCCGCTCGGCAACTAATCCCAAGTTATTGGCGTGGGAACGAGTTTTTACGAAAGCGACTGCCATCTGACCTTCCAACCCGGAGGGTAAACTATAGCCCGTATTTGGATTAGTCCGGCTTCCTCACGATGTTTTCCTTCACCGAAAAGCGACTGGTAAATATCAAATGATATTTCGTACATAAGTTCCGAAAAACTCATCGGTACTAGCCGGGGTTCAAACCCGCGACCTCCGGATTGCGAGTCGCACGCTCTTACCGCTAGGCCACCAGCCCTTTTTTTACAACACATTATTACTAATTGTTGTTAATGTTGTTGCATAGAGAAAACTTAAAAAGCGGCCAAGTGCGAGTCGGACTCGCCCATGAAGGGTTCCGTATTTAGGCGATTTATGACGTATAAAAAAAAAACTACTTACTAGATCTCGTTCAAACCAATTTTCGGTGGAAGTTTACATGGTAATGTACATCATATATTTTTTTTAGTTTTATCATTCTCTTATTTTAGAAGTTACAGGGGGGGGGGACACACATTTTACCACTTTGGAAGTGCCTCTCGCGCAAACTATTCAGTTTAGAAAAAAATGATATTAGAAACCTCAATATCATTTTTGAAGACCTATCCATAGATACCCCACACGTATGGGTTTGATGAAAAAAAATTTTTGAGTTTCAGTTCGAAGTATGGGGAACCCCAAAAATTTATTGTTTTTTTTCTATTTTTGTGTGAAAATCTTAATGCGGTTCACAGAATACATCTACTTACCAAGTTTTAACAGTATAGTTCTTATAGTTTCGGAGAAAAGTGGCTGTGACATACGGACGGACAGATAGACGGACAGATAGACGGACAGACAGACATGACGAATCTACAGGGTGGATTTTCTTTTTGGGTCAGTGAGGGCAGCTACCAGATCCCGTGCTGCTACGAGAAAATGGTCTTAGAAGACCTTCCCTCGATTTCAAATTAATGAAGATTGGCTTTTACAGATTTTGAAAAAAACATACAGGGTGCGAGAAAAAGGGCATTTTTGACAATTTTTTTTTTTGATGCCAATCGATCCCATTCCTATTCAGGATCAAAAACTTGTATGGAAGCAAAAAAAAAAATTCCGGCTAGAAAAGCCACAAATCGAGGAAAACTTTTCCCATACAATTTGTATGAAAATGAAAACTTTTATTTTTCATATGCTATTTTTGTATGCCAATCGATTCCATTCCTATCCAGTATCAATAGTTTCCTAGGGGTCAACTTTCGATAATGTACTAAAAAGCCACAAATTAATAAAAACTTTTGCATACATTTACTATGGAGAAAACGTGAAATTTAATTCACATTTTTCTATCTGCCCAATCAGTCCTGTTACATTTAAGGATCATAATACTGTATGAAGACATTGCTGTAAGACTGATGGGCGAGATAGAAAATTGTGAATAAAATTTCACGTTTTCTCCATAGTAAATGTATGCAAAAGTTTTTATTAATTTGTGGCTTTTTAGTACATTATCGAAAGTTATAGGAATGGAATCGATTGGCATACAAAAATAGCATGTGAAAAATAAAAGTTTTCGTTTTCATACCAATTGTATGGGAAAAGTTTTCCTCGATTTGTGGCTTTTGTAGCCGGAATTTTTTTTTTGGTTCCATACAAGCTTTTGATCCTGAATAGGAATGGGATCGATTGGCATCAAAAAAAAAGTTTGTCAAAAACGACCTTTTTCTCGCACCCTGTATGTTTTTTTCAAAATCTGTAAAAGCCAATCTTCATTAATTTGAAATCGAGGTAAGGTCTTCTAAGACCGTTTTCTCGTAGCAGCACGGGATCTGGTAGCTGCCCTCACTGACCCAAAAAGAAAATCCACCCTGTATAAGGGTTCCGTTTTTTGCCATTTGGCTACGGAACCCTAAAAATCAGTCTTTACCACAGCTTGCACATTTGTACAAAGATTATAGTTTTAAATTCGTATCTTTACGGTTATTTGATTATTTTCCAGGAAACCTGTGCATGATCACTGGCGGAAGGAATTTGGGTCGCGTGGGCACCATCGTGTCCCGCGAGAGGCACCCCGGCTCCTTCGACATCGTGCACGTCAAGGACAGCACCGGACACACCTTCGCCACCAGGTCAGCCACGTGGCACCATTATAAAGATAAAGATAAAGATAAAGATATATTTATTTGCAAAAATGTAGTGATAGACATAGGTGGACAATAATTTTGGAGGCGTACATTTCACTTGAAGAAGCATGCAAATTTTTCTTACTAGCTAGGTACTAAAACTAAATATATACAAATTGAAGCTAAGTTTAGTTATACAATAATAACATCATCAAAATACACACACATATCATTACATTTCTACCTTTGATTTACAATATTACCATTATATAAAATTATTTATTCATTTATAAATGTCAAATTTCTACCTACGATTTACAATAAGTATTACCATTAAGTATAAAAAATATTTATTCATTTACAGATGTCAAGTATTCATTAATTTTGTAATAACATTTATCTAAACAAAATTTATACAATTTGAATTTAAATTCAGGCATGTCTGAGTTCCGTATTTCTATGGGTAAATGATTAAATATTTTTATTGACATACATAGAACGTTATTTGCAAAGAAAGCTGACTTTGAGTGGTAAGGATAACATAGGTCGCTGCCGTTTCGAGATTGATAAGCGGTGGTAGATGTCTTATTTTTAAATAAACCTATATTGTATTTGACAAATAGACCTATTTCATATATATATAATGATGGTAGCGTCATCACTTTCAACTCATGGAAAAGAGGTCGACAGGGTTCTGTATGATGCACGCCACATATAGCCCGTATACATTTCTTTTGTAGAAGAAATACTTTTTGCATATTACTGCAGTTACCCCAAAGTATTAGGCCATAACGCAAATTTGACATTACATGTCCATTGAATGCTAATAGGGCAGTTTTTTGTGAAGAGATTTGAGAGAGCCTTCGCAGGGCAAATATGAACCTATTCAATTTATCTATGAGCATTTCAGTATGGTCTTTCCAATTTGTGTGGCAATCTAAAAGAATACCCAAGAAGCGAATTGATGACACACATTCTATTGCATGACCATCATAATTTATATTAACATTCCTAGGCCTCCCTTGTGGTGCATAAAATTCCATAAATTGTGTCTTAAGGAGGTTGACTTTCAAATTATTATTTACGAGCCACAGGTTTACATCCTCAAAGACTTGGTTGATGGCATTTTCATAATTTATGGTGTCTTGCTCCTGTACTACTATCGAGCAGTCGTCGGCAAAAAGCGTCATCTTATGATTAGTAATAGATGGCAAGTCGTTGATATAAACGAGAAAAAGCAATGGTCCAAGGACACTGCCTTGTGGGACCCCAGATGTAGCATTAAGATAATCAGATCGATATTTTATTAGCGTTTTTGTGGCATCGTCATATTTCGGTATTTCTGTACATTGCACACGCTGGTTTAAGTACGTTCTTATCCATTCATAACAGTTCCCCCTGATACCATAGTGGTGTAGTTTTGTTAACAAGATGTCATGACTTACTCTGTCAAAGGCCTTTGACATATCCATAAAAATTATAACAGTTCTGACTTCCCGGACGATTCTAAATTATGTCCGAAAATTAGGCGAGTGGGTGGAAAACGATTTCTATGGATCCTGCACAACTGAGAGCCTACCGCAAAGATCGAAGAACGAAATATCATTTTCACCTCAGCAGCTCGAACAAGGGTACATTGCTACTTAAAAACAGTGAGCAAAATCGCATTTTGCTCACTGAATGAGACAAAATGAACAAAATGCAATTTTGCTCATTTTTAAGTAGCAAAGTACCCTTGTTCGAGCTGCTGAGGTGAAAACTTAATTGTTGGTATATCTTAAGAAAACATGAGTGAATAGGTAAGTGATGAAGAAGGAATACCTTTTTACGGGTTTTCTAATATGTTCTCACTGCTGAGGTGAAAAGTTTTGTGAACTACACGAGATCAAAGTTATTTACATCTCGTGCGCTTTTGAGTCCCTTACTACGCTCAAGATTCTAAAGTAGTATAGAATCTTTCGCTTGCACGGGACTCAAAATAAGCACTCGAAGAAATATCAAACTTTGATCTCTTGTTGTACAAATAACTATTTCCCGCATCTGGGGCCCTGTTGCATAATTATTATTACCACTTAATACGAGTAGAATTAAAATCGCCGGGAAGGCAGGACCATTCTACCGGCCAACACAAAATGTAATTTCTCATTCTCCGTTTTTGAAGAATAGTTACGAGCCGGGGCCTATCGCATAATATAATACGAGATAATTTCATACACACTATTAGTGATCTTGCATGTAAAATTTGCATTTCCCATTCTGTAACTTGTTACGGGATGTATCATGGCTATCATACAGGGTGCTTCCTGTAATAGGAACAATAAATTAAACTGTAGGCTGTACTCCTCAAACTGACCAACATTTGTTCAGCAACTTTTGAAAATAACTCATGTTTTGATTTTTATTACACTTTAAAGTTTATTCTAAGACGCAATGTATTGCAAATTTTGTTATGTTTAAAGTGTGACAAGCAACGTCAAACACACTGATGTCAGCGTACATTGAAGGCAATATTTATTTTGTATGAAAAAGAGGAAGTCTAAAGGATTCATAATTTTTAAAAGTTGCTGAACAAATGTTGATGAGTTTGAGGATTACAGCCTTTAGTTTAATTTATTGCTCCTGTTACAGGAAGCACTCTGTATGTAGGTACTAAATTGTTTGAAAGATAAAGGCCTGGCAAAATGTAATTGAACGCGATCGACGCAGGGCTTGATGCGTGCGTGTTGTTTGTGCGCAGGTTGAACAACGTGTTCATCATCGGCAAGGGCACGAAGGCGTACATCTCGCTCCCGCGCGCGCGCGGCGTGCGGCTCACCATCGCCGAGGAGCGAGACAAGCGCATCGCCGCCAAGCAGCAGGCCGGATAGGTTAAACCGCGATCTAAATAAAAACATTAAACCCGATACCGTGTTCTTATTCTATCTTGTTAGAGCTAAAATCCAGGCCCCTATTTCACCACGGCGACAGGTGGGACAGTTATAAAACATCACTGGTTGCTGACGTCACAGGCATCCATGGGCTACGGTTATCGATTACCATCGGGAGGGCCGTATTCCTGTTTGGCATCATCAGTGTATTATTTAAAAAAAACTATTATATGGGAAAAAACAGACATTTCTCTTACCAAGTTTCTGACAATTGTCACAAGATTTAAAAGAATTGTCGGCAATTCTTGACAGGAAATGAGTTCTGTGTCGGAATTATGTGACAATTGTCGTGTTTCTTGTGACAATTGTCAGAAACTTGGTAAGAGAAATATCTGTTTTTTTCCCGATATATTTTTTTTTTAATAATACACTGATGGTGGCAAACAGGAATACGGCCCACCCGATGGTAAGCGGTAACCATAGCCCATGGATGCCAGTGACGTCAGCAACAGTGATGTCGACAATTGTCGCACCTGTCACCGTGGTGAAATAGGGGCCAGGTCGCACCGGTTGCGTGTGCGTAGACGTGCATGTTGCGGTGTGCATTAGTCTGCGGAGTGCGGAAAGAGAACACTTAGATGGGGACTTATAAATACATTCTATGACTTCTCTTTCCGCACAGACTTAAGCCCTTGCTACACGGTCGCCGACAAGCCCCTCAGACCGCGTGGCCTTGGTCTGGACGGACCGTGTACAGTTGTTTCCAACAAAATTTGACTAAAACTGACCAAGGACAGACCAAGGTCAGACGGTTAGAAGGCTTGTCGGCGACCGTGTAGCAAGGGCTTTAAGGAATATTACGCGAAACTGCGTAGGGGGCGCCATTTCCATGAGGGTCTGTCTGTCTGTCTCGCAAATGAGAGTCGTTTTGTTATTTAACCTCTATCGTCACTCGTCGGCATATTCGCCTGAAAATTTGTCAAAGTAAATGTGTATAAATTACTCTATGGTTTACGATGGGTGCTAGTGCTGCACTCTGGCGGCAGAACATTGCAGTAATGCTCCCTATTAGTCATCCCTTTAGTTGGGGGGGAGTAAAGAGGGGTGGCAGTTTAATGTATGGGTAATAAACAGTAGATACGTACCTAAATTATCCTTTGGATCCACAGTGTCCACTGTCACAAACGGCACAAACCGTTTGAAATAACTCATTCAAAAGACTATTCCATCGGGTAACCAGTTCCGGGATAAAATATTATAATTTGAAGCTTAATAGAATATCAGCTATAGGTACCGGTTATACGAGTTAAAAATAGTAGATTGTTAACCAAGGGGTGAAAGGCCCTCATTTCTAGAGCGCCAATAGTCCGGGGCTGAAATTATGCCTTTCACCCGAGTTAAACACTCTACTACTTTTCATTTCGAATACGAGGAAAATAAAATGCATGTGATTTTAACAAACATGACTGAGTGTCAGATTTTTATACTGTTTCTCGAGGGTTACTTTCAATTAACAATTTGGGAAAATAATCGTTATTTATGTAATATTTGGGGATTGTAGGTATAACAAATCCATTTAAAACCAAATTTCAATTGTTTAATCTTAAAAAATGAAAAAATATCGTATACTTGGAAATTTAAATGCTCTAGTCTAGTGCAGAAACGTATCACTCTCTGCAGACCTTTTAGAACAACAATGACCCTCTTTCAGAGCATGAGAAATGAAAATAAATAATAAGCGAGCGCAATGTGGATGTATTCAGATTTTTTTTATTGAAAAGTAGGTAACTCGCCTACACTTAAACTTACATATTAAATTTCATTATTAAATACTTATTATTCGATAAAGTATCGTCTCTATAAGCATGTGTAAAATATAAATACTATCACAGTTCAAAAATGACTCAAAGGTCGACATTTTATCTCGTATCCATCATTAATGAAGGTCACGTTATAGCCAAGAATTGATCGGTCAGGGTGTCGGGGAGCGGCGGGGCGTGCTCTCGCTGGTGCCGGGCGCGCGTGTGGCGCTCGAGGTCGCGGCGCCGCGCGAGCAGCTTGCCGCACACGCCGCACGAGTGCGCGCCGCCGCCCCGCCCCGCGCCGTGCAGCTTCACGTGCTTGTTCAGGTTGCTCGGGTCGCCGAACGCGCGCCGGCAGTGCGGACATCGCAGGGGCTTGTAACCGGTGTGCGTGCGGAGGTGGATCTTCAAACCGTAGCGGCGGGAGTAGAGCCTCCCGCAGTACACGCAGGCGTGGCCGGCACCGCCGCCCGCGCCGCGGCCCCACGCCGTCGCGAGCGCCTCCAGCGCCGCCGGCGCCAGAGTCGGCGTCGGCGGAACCGTCGTGTAAGGCCGGAACGCGCTCCGCAGATCCAGTGGTGTAGTTGTGGCGTGTATTAATGCGGAGAGGAAGAGCGGAGCTGAAGGTGTCCGGCAGGCTAGGAACAGGTGCACCCGTAGGATGTGTGGAGCCTCGAAGCGGGCGTCGCAGCGGTGGCAGCTGTACTCGCCTGGACCTGAAGGAAATTTACACTTTATATAAGATATGAGGTAGGTACAACTTACTTAGGTACATGAAAAAGAAAACGATGAATCTTTGCTGCTTACTTGCTAAACCTTTGCTTCATAAAGCGTTATATATTATAATATTTTATTTTAATTTTTCTTTATTTAGAAACAAACAGTCTCTTATAGTAATACATTATTACAATGAAGGGTTATCAGACTTATAGACCTACAGTTTCCTTAAATAGAATATATATTAACCATATAACTTATATAAGTAAGTATTTTATATCTAGTTCTCATAATATTACATTCGGTTGATGTATTGCGTATCCATTTAATTTCTATTCAAAAAGTATAAACATTAAGTTTAATAATTATATATTTAGTAGGATAGGAAGAAGTACTTAGGTACCTAAGTACCCACCTAATTTGTTATCCGGCGTAAGCTGCGGCACACCTGCGCGCGCCAGCACATCCTGACTGGGCCAGAGCAGCAGCTCCGCGTGCGGCGCCGCCGCCGCCGAGATAACCACGCGCCATGCGCCCGGCGCCGACGCCGCCGCCGCCGCCGGCTCGAGGACGGCGTTCCCGGGCGCGAGCCGTGCGCGCGCCGCCAGAGCCGCCGCGCCGCACGTGCCACGGGCGCCCGCCGGCACCAAGTAGCCTTCCGCGTCCACGTCCACGTATATCTGTTAAAAATAAGTTGTGTTTACAATGAACCCACATCACATGCAGTATTTTGCATAAGAGTTGGACCAAGCTATATTACAACTCTGCATAAACTTTGCAAGGACAAAGTGTGGGAGTGACAATATTCACACTCCTACACTTTATGTTTTAAAATCGGCACAGAGCTGGCATTGGCACGGCTATCTATAATCAATTAATCACCTAGTAGGCATTAATATATTATTTTCGACAAAAGGCATCACTACATTAAAACATAAATACTTAGACTTAGACATTGTTAATTTGTATCTTGAATTCGTATAACATCAGGGAGCCGATTTTTTAATTTCGAGCGCTAGATTTCGTGGGGCTCCCTTCACCACCTGCTAGGACCCCGCAACCCAAACACTTAACGCCACTTGCACCATCCTACTAACCCGGGGTTAACCGGTTAAACCGTTAACTCAGTGTCAAATTGTACTGGTAACCATGGTAACTCCAGGTTTAACCGGTTAACCCCGGGATAGTGAATGGTGCAATTGGCCCTTAGTGGTTTGACTGGTTGTAGAAATAAAACTAAAAAGAAAGAAGCGTTTACTGACCGGCCTGTCATCCGCGTCGGCGGCGGCGGCGGCGGCCAGCAGCTCGGCGGCGGCGACGGCGCGCGACGCGCGGCCGACGCTCAGCCCGCGCAGCGCCACGCACCCTGCGCCTCCCAACATGCCACACGACTTGCTGTTGTGACGACACGTCCACACCTATTGTCCAAGCTACTAGTTGCTTGGCACGACGATGATAATAGAGTTCACTACACTTTAACTTAGCTAGGTACTAATTACTTTTTGGTGTCACAAGGTTGCTGTAATTTCTTTAAGAAGAATTGATCAAAAATAAGAATAAATAATCTAGTTTTTTTTTGCAAAATTTTACTGGCATCAGAAAACAAATAAGGTACTTTGCAAAATGAGTTCTATTTTAACACTTTTTTTTATGTTGACTAATTAGTGCGACCTGTGGATAAGGTTGATGGCAAAGAGTACCCAGAGAGTGACCGGCGCGGGCGCTTGTCGAGGTATATATGCCCTCCCGGATCCTCCTCAACATTTCTCCACGACTTGTACATTTCATACGAATCTGAACCTTATTTCTTCAGGGTTGTAGAGTGACAAAGGGGAGTGCCCGCCCTCTGAGGGCGTGGAGAATCACCCCGCAGCATCCCTCGCTAATCGCGCGACGATTAAACTATTGTTAAATTTGCTAAGCCCGCTGACAAGTGACGGTACCAAAAAAATAAAATATACTTGTCGGGGATTATGGCTAAAAAATATTAAATTAATGGCATAGAGATTAACTACGCTACGTGTTGCATTGTACATAATATACGTAATATCCTCTACCTAACCTGATTTTTGCGTAATTTTTTCTCTTGTGTTACTACTCGTACTTAATTATCTTTGACTGGTAAAGTGAGTGGCATGAAGCCTATAAACGCCTAAACGCTGAAATTACGACTTAGAGTAATAACATAATTGCTAATAAGTACTATAATCTATGCTGACGACCACGAGAAGAGTAAAATGACAAAGAAGCGAAGACATAGGTAAGTATGTAGGTACTTACACCTTCCTTCTCCGAAATAAAACACGTTGCTGTTTGTAAGAAAAAAAAATCATACTACTTGTTTTTTTGTCAACCATACTTTGCTACCAATACAGCACGTTGATAACGATCACTAGTAATCATAAGAATTTTATTCCATAATAATAATAACAAATAAGGGTTTAAATATAAGTATAGAACTACACCTACACAATGTACAAACGTCGCGGCTCGACACAAACAATAAAAGGTTTAAACAATAGGTAGTTTACATGATAGTTATAAGAGTACAAAATGAGGCTAATTTTAACAAACATAGTACTTACTGAGAACTTGAGATACATATAAAAATTTATAAGTGAGTAATCACTGCTGTTGTAATAAATATTTCAATATGAAAAACGATTACAGGTTATCAAAAAAATTACAGTTATTGGTTTCCTACATAATACTTACTTCATAATTTAGTAAGCCGCTTGCTAAAATGTTAAAGCCACTTTATTAGGATTTCGTACAATTCGACTTTTCCTATAACTCTCCCTTTATGTAAGTAGGTAGGTAATTTATGTGGTAGTCAATGTATTAAGCTTCTAAGAATCTACTAAGTACCTAATAGCTTTCTTAAAAACTTGCGCATGGACGAAGTTACAGCTACCAGCTACGATATTTACAGAGAGAGATTTCTTGTGATAAAGTCAGCGTTCTCCAAAAAAGCCAATTAAAATCTTGCGAACTAAGCGGAGGTCTTGCTTTGGCTCTCTGCTCAAAAACTTGAACAGGTGAACAATGAACATCCCTACTCTAAATTTCTGTCAATTGAAACTCTTGAAGTAGGTAGACGCTTGGCATCCGTCATCCGTGATATTGGTAATATTTTGGAATAGGTATTGTTTTCCGTGATAATTCCGCCTGATGGTGAGTTGAAGTGGAAATGTTCGTGCGCCATATATGTATGTTCACAGGACGCTGTAGTATTTAAAGCCGCTCGGTGATGTTCTACGTGGCCACTGCAACAGGAAAGACAAGTTTAGTAACAGAATAAGCGTGTTTTAAGGGCGCGTGTTACTAGGTTGAAAGTCAGTTGTTTTCCGTGAAAAGGCCAATTATTGCGTAATTTGCGTACCTAAGTATATAATACAAGCTTTTATTTAACTTGTCCTATTACTTTTCATTATAGTTTGTTAGGCCAGTTATTTTGGGTCAAATCTTGGGTTAGATGTCTGTTGAAAGAAACGTACCAGCAACAGTCAGCAAACATATTAAAAGTTTTGTACTTTTAGGGTTCCGCACCTCAAAAGGAAAAAACGGACCCTTACATATAGGAGTACTCGTCCGTCTGTCTGTCTGTCCGACCATTCCCCACCCTTTATCTCCGAAACTACGAGGTCCAATATTTTGAAAAAAAAAAAATCACTAAATAGTTCATTACCTACAGATGACAGGAAACTCTATTAGAAATGTGCAGTCAAGCGTGAGTCGGACTTAATTACTTAGTTTTTGATCCAACCCCTACGGGTTTTTAAAGACATTTCATTCACGTTCCGCATAAAAAAATACATTGTTAAAATTTGGGTAATATACGGAACCCTTGGAACACGAGTCCGACTCGCACTTGACCGGTTTTTTTATATCGGTAGAATTATTATACACCGTGTTTTTATTGAATTCCGTTAACTTCGGAGTATGGTTAAGTATATACGTTTAAGAGAACTAAACGGCATAGTTACTTTACAAAAAAAAATTTTTTGTTTTTTTTTTACAAAAAAAAAGTTTAAAAAGTAATTAAATGTAGCATATAGCGTTGTTGTAACACGGGCATTACATTTAACTCAACCAAACAATTGAAATCTGTGACATATCAATGTCATTTCGAACATCGATCGACCGAGATTGTACTTAAGTTTAGTAGCAATAGTAGCAAATGTATGAACTCATTCTAAACACTAATCAATATGTAAACCGGCCCTAAGGCAAGTGTACACGCTTGTAGAGGCCTTATAGGAAAAATATTAATTATTGATTATCTCCGAAATGGAGTTAATTAGAATATCGGTGTCTTTGAGAAAGTTACTTAATCTAAGCTCAGGAATGCACCCTTGAAATTAACGGAAATAAAAAAAAAACACGGTGTATACGTTTAACAGAAACGAGATCCGAAAATCATTTTTTCTTGGTGGCGATTTTCGCTTTATTTTATTCATGACTACGGGAACCTGGCTGTCATCTGCAATTTGTCCAAGCTAAATCTGCGTAAGTAAGTGCTTAATGCCAACTTCAAACATTAAGAACATTACAAAACGCTTAGATCGCATCCACCCTGTTTGCCATTAGTCTTAACACCGTTGTACCGTCGTTCACACTGTTGACTGACAGTGACCCTTATTGCGTAGACTTAAAGTTCATCAATGGTTAGTGAAGTGTTGGTGTTAGACTTAGTACGCTGGATTAAGTCGGCGAGTGAGGCCAGTACTCGCGCGAGTGACTGCCCCGGTACTGCCTCGGTGTTTACACAAGTGTTACGGCAGTCTTTTAGACAATAAAATTATTGATAAGTTAATTGTCAATGATAACGTAAAGTTAGTTTAGTATCAATCTTTCAATATTCGTAGCACGTAGTAGCCATAGTTGGGTCGTAGCACGTGCTACGGTTACGACGCGTGCGCCTCTACGTTAGGGTGGTATTCCACCTGTCCAATTTCTTGGTCCAATGTGCATTGCGTCTCTTTCTCTCACTAAGCAAAATGTGAGACGAAAAACACATTGGACAAAGAAATTGGACAGGTGGAATACCTACGTTAGCTGATGTTTCAGCGTAGCACATGCTCCGTCAAGCTTTAACGTAGCAAAGCATTATGGAGCGGCTTTAAGAGCCAACAGGAGCTGAGATTTAAATATTTTAGGTAAATATACCCGTCTTGCTAACGGAAGCGGCTCCTAAAACTAGTGCGATAAGGACAAGGCGAAAAATCCCGCGTAAAAATCTCAAAAATCGAGGTTTCGTACTCGACTGTTTCCTCCTCCAAAACTTAACCAATCGTAACCAAATTTGGAAATCTAAATGATTATGACATTATCTGTGTCGGACCGTTTTGCTTTTTTGGCTAATTGATATAAGTTTTGAATAGCGCGCCTCTCATTGCGGCATAGTCAATTAGGCCATTTTGGCCATTTTTGAAGGGCTCTAGCGCCTTAAAAAACAAAAATATCAAAAAAAGCAAAACGGTCCGACACAGATATTGATAATATTAATCTGTGTTGAAAAAATCATTGCTCTAGCTTCAAAACCCACGGAGGAAACAGTCGAGTACGTTTGTATGGAGAAATGACCACTCCTGTTGGCTCTTAACGTAGCAAACCAGAGCGGCTTTTTTAGGAATCCAAGTAAACCTTTTTAGAGGTGCCATAAAAAAATAAACACGACTTTTCGTATCACCACTTTTTATGTACCTAATGTACCTATTAGTTTTGAGATGCATTCTTAAACTAATAGGTCTGCACATCAGTCTTTAAAACTTTTTTATAAATATATGGTAGTAGATCAAATAAGTGATAAATGAGTTTTACACAATAATTGCTCACTTGATATACCTAACCCACCCAGTTAACTAAAGCAGCAAGCAAAAGGCAGTCGGTTTACATTTCAAAAGCAACATTATTATAAAACCATTTAAAAACTGCACCAAAAAAACATCCACCCCATTAAATGAAATCACCACAAATGCGACACGTATTGTGCCTTCATTAAGTGCTCCAAATTGTAACGTTTAAGCTCTTTACACTATTGTTGGGCGCGCGGCGTGTTGACGCAGCTGCGCGCGCGCAGGCATGCCAAAATCAACTCTAAATCCTGTGCAGTACGGCTCAAAATCTGATGTAACGACTATTATGGTGAGTCTCGTAGTCCATTTCAAACAGCACTTGCAATTTTGAGGACAAATGCATGAGAATTAAAACTAAATGCGGCATACATAAGAGTCAGTTTGGTATGGGTCCAGATATGGCCCTATGGGCAGACAGGACTTACGAAAATATTGACTCTGGACGCGGAAGAGCATGGGACAAGACAGGTGGCTCTAGGGAACTCTTCGTCAATGGTCGTGTTTACTACAGACAGAGTGCTCTGTCTAATTGTTTTAATAGATGGCACTAAGAGGAAGCAGAATAAATAGTTTAGGTAAGTTGGATGTAAAAGTGAAAGCAGATGGTCCTAACTGATGTTGATGAAAACAAGAGCCTGGAGGAATAAGTAATATTAGTCCACATTTACCTCATTTACAAAACCGTGGACACTAAGTTTCGCAGTTCGCAGTGCATCTTGCAGTAATATCAATCAACTCAATATTATCACACATTAGTTTAAAAAAAACCTTCGTCCTTCCTAGTAGGCGGCTGGAGTCAGTAAATAGGTACTCCAAGCCGTGTTTTTTATACCTACCCCAGCAGACACGTTACTGAAATTTAAACTCGTAAGCATCTCTGACAGTTACAAGCTGGCTTCCCTGAATATCAAAAGTATCAAAATAGTATGGTGACCGCAATAAAATTATGTATTTATTATTCCAACATACAGCATCTCATTCTCAACCGCACCTGCGTCACAGATTAACGATTTGCATCAGGACAGACCCCGCATGTGTATATCAATCAACTAATGCGCGGTCAAGTGCGTGATTGCATTACGCGCCATCTGATAACGTTATCAGTTATCAACCATCTAACACCCCGCCCGCCCGCGCCCCCCGCTCGGCCGCAACTCGCACACGTGTTTTGATACCATTGACCAATCGCTCCCCTATTCCTACACATTTTGAACACTTCCCAGTATAAATTGACCCCTCAATTCCTAACTGATATAGGTGGTCTTTTTGAATCAAGATACACTGGCCTCAGTCATGGGCGACTGAGAATTACAGGTCTGATACCATCGCCATCGCGGTAATGCATCGACAATGCAATTTAATTGCTGCGCCGATTACAATTGAATCTGCGTAGAGTGCGTGGAGCTTATTTGATTAATGCGGATTTTGTACGGTTGTTTATGAAGTTTAGTAAATAAAATAATACTCGATGTAGATGTTTAATGCAGATACAGTTTTAGTAACTGTGCTTAAAAGATTATAGGTATACATTTTTATGTATTTGTAATGTATACGACATGTTTCTCTATTCTACAGACTACTCAGCTACTGACTGGCTGATGACAAGTCCGCCGGACGATAGGTATCGGCTTGTCAGTTGTTCCGAGCTGCCACCTTTTGCGTTTAACTGACAGGCCGATATCGTCCGGCGAACTTATCATATTAAAAAAAGAAACAAAAGGAGGAGGAATCTATTTGACTATATTTACAATTAAATTTTTATACCTAATACGTCTATTTCAATTGGTAGGAGTCGACAGCAGCGATCGACAATAAAATAGAAATCCAACTTTTATAATGACGGTATGTTACACAACAATGAATACTGTTAATAAAATGATGGCATCGTCAATATGTTACTGATACGCCATTGTGAAGACACGTGACCGCCGCTGTCGGCTACTATGGTCCCCCTGTTGCATTGCTACAGCGGACAGCGGAATATACCAGACAATTGCCTACTATTTTAATTGTAAAAAAAAAAGACTTTATTTCAGACCTGTTTACATGATCCATATTTAAGTTAGTAAGCATATTTAAGCTTGTTGGTATTTGATTAACGTTTTACTTTAATTTTTGCTTAGAAAAGCATTTTTTCTTCATCACTGTTGTTTCCAAGAACTAAAACAGCAACAGACTTCAAAGAGGCTAAGCATTTCAAAGATTGCATATACTCGAGAGATATTGGGATGAGTATTGAGTATTAAGGCCTGTGCACACCGGCTTGCGTGTGCGTGACGTGCACGTGCGCGTGCGCTAAAATTTTGGAGCCGCACACGCACACGTCACGCAAGCGGTGTGCCGTCTCTCATAAGGATCTGTATACTACAACGCTGCACGCGCACGTGCACGTCACGCACACGCAGCCGGTGTGCACAGGCCTTTAGGTACCGTCTTGACCGGATGGCCCAGAAGTTATGGCGTTAGCTGAGAAAGCTGAAGATGAATTCATAGAAATGCCCTCTGGGCATATTTGCAGTAGGTAGGGTGATCTCATCTAATTGGGTGATAAAATTGAAATTTGAATAAAAGTCCATGTTATTATCAATAAATGTCTTTACTTTTAATAGGAACTGCAGACAGTCTTACTATTGGCATATTCAGACATTTAAATCTTAATTATAACAAATAATACTGTGCATAATCTTCTTTTTTTTATGCAGCCTGAACTTCGCTAATTTGGTGACAATAACCTTAAGTCGGTGATACGTACTACTCTAATTAGACTATAACCAAATTACACAAGTTTTTATTTTTTTTATCACATAATTAGGGATAATGAAATTTTATTAAAATATATTTAGAAAACAATATTAATTATAAGGTATTAAAATAAATTGCTTGTTTAGATAAAACGTCTTGAGAATACAATCCACTACAAGAACGACACCTCCAGTCATTTTCAGTCTTTTCCTTCATTTTCTGTTTTTTTTTTGTTTTTTCTGCATTCGATTCACCTTTATTTGAACTTTTCCTTCCTTTTTTGGATCTAATGTTCTGAGAATAAAAAAATTACAATAATAAGTAAAAAAAAATAACTCATGTAATTTGGTGATACAGACCCGCAAAATAATATGCTAACGTTACTTATGTATCGCCAATTTATTAATTATAGACTTTTCAATACAATACATGCATTAAATAATTAAAATACGGCATTGTAACTACATTTCACTCATTTATTTATTTCACACTTAACTTACCTTGTCTTATTTGGTGATACCGTTGCGGCGTCAAACGTTTGAAAATGATAAATTTTTGACCGGCTTTCACAACATACTGTGAAAAAACTATGCAAGTTGTGTTAAAAATAATAATGGATATACCAAAAATAATATCCTTTTACTACTCTGTGCACTTTTTGTACAAATTAAGGCACTTTTAGTATTTAAAAACGAATTATAAACGGAGAACCAGTTTGTACAAGTCCGCGCGGCGCCGAAATGAGGTCTAGCGCGAGAAATTTGCAAATATTAACTATCTCGCTCTCTCAATTTGACCCACAAGAATGCAAACGGAATTCTACCTTAATACTTTGCCGTAAAGTCACATTTAAAAGGCCCTAAATCACTAGCTTTACTGGGTGTCATGCTTTAAAACTTGTATCACCGAATTAGGCGTGTCACCAAATAATGCGAGTTTACCCTATGTCATATTTCGAGCGGCAAAGCTGCTGCACTTATTTAATCCCTCCATTAAAAATAATAAAAAAGCATTGTATTATAACTGTTCCAGTTGAACGCCTCGCGAGAGGTTTTGTCGAGCGACATCACGCCGCCGAGCGACAAGTGACACGACAAGTGTTACAAGTGACTGAAGTGACAACGCACGTGCAGGCATTGTGCGCGCTATCAAAACGATATGTTGTCTCTGCTGTTAGATTGGAACTCAGGGTGACTGGCGCTTACGCCGTCTAGCGCCGCATTTGTCTGGGGCATTTTTAATGGCTCTTTTGCCGGAAAGCCACTTTTATTTCTATTGGGTAAAATGTTAGAGAAGAGTTGTGAGAGAAATTTTCCCAAAATTTCTAGAAATCTTTCATATCATCCATTCGTTTTTCGTCATAGACAGTCTATGAAAAATGGTAATGGAATGAAAATGTGGAGTTCCACATTTGCATTCAAGTATCGAAAGAGCCTGTGATTACGATTAGAAATAACTTAAAATTTTCCAAATTATAAAGCTGTCAACTTTCAAAAAATGGCATAAGTGCCAATTACATCACGGTCGCTTTTTCCAGGGTCAGAAATGACCCCACTCGCACTCGGACCCCTCGCTGAACCGACACCGTCCCCGCACCGGCGGAATGGCGTCATACCACTTTGATAGGATTTGGATACACTGGTTTTGCGGGGATCATTTTATTTGTGGTGAGTTTGTGAGTGTTGAAAATGGGCCAAGTTTCGACAAAGCATGGCAGTTTTGTAGCTTCAACCTTTAATCATTTTTAGGGTTCCGTAGCCAAATGGCAAAAAACGGAACCCTTATAGATTCGTCATGTCTGTCTGTCTGTCTGTCCGTCTGTCCGTCTGTCCGTCTGTCTGTCCGTCCGTATGTCACAGCCACTTTTCTCCGAAACTATAAGAACTATACTGTTGAAACTTGGTAAGTAAATGTATTCTGTTAACCGCATTAAGATTTTCACACAAAAATAGAAAAAAAACAATAAATTTTTGGGGTTCCCCATACTTCGAACTGAAACTCAAAAAAATTTTTTTCATCAAACCCATACGTGTGGGGTATCTATGGATAGCTCTTCAAAAATGATATTGAGGTTTCTAATATCATTTTTTTCTAAACTGAATAGTTTGCGCGAGAGACACTTCCAAAGTGGTAAAATGTGTGTCCCCCCCCCTGTAACTTCTAAAATAAGAGAATGATAAAACTAAAAAAAATATATGATGTACATTACCATGTAAACTTCCACCGAAAATTGGTTTGAACGAGATCTAGTAAGTAGTTTTTTTTTAATACGTCATAAATCGCCTAAATACGGAACCCTTCATGAGCGAGTCCGACTCGCACTTGGCCGCTTTTTAGAATTGAATCGTGCCTAAGTTACAAATAATTAGAATATAATTTAATTTACATTTTGATTTAACACTAGAACTCAAAACTTGTAAGTTTATTCAGTTCTAGAATTTATAGTCAATTAGCAGATGCGGATGGATCGTGACCATTATTTGTTACCTAGTATTTAAAGTAACTTTGGTTTGAAAACCTTGCATGGAACACAGCCTAATATTGAATTATTACATGTATAAACTGTAAATAAAAACTGTTTTCCTTTAAGAAGTTAAATAATTGTGTTAGGTAAAATTTAATACTTCATAGGTATTTATTTCGTTAAAATCCATTTGTAGAATTTGATAAGGCTAAAATAAGTTCAAAAATTGCATCGCATTTAACATCGATTCAAAGTTTCCAAATTTTCATACTTGGCGCCAACTCTACCCTGTCCCCAACACAGTGCATTGTGATGCTCAAGCAATGGCTCCGTAATGAGCGTATTCATGGCGCGACGAATCTGCGCCCGCGCCGCACCGGCTGCGGCCGCACGTGCACCGCAGCAAATCGCCACACCACCCCTACTGGTCGCCTACCATGCTTATTGCTTATACTAACCTGTACTTTATCTCTTAGACATAAAGTTCGAAACATGCTGTGTTCATGTAGGCGCGTTCTTTCTTACTGCTCGTCAACATGTTTACAAATCTGTACCTTAGCTCTACGGCATAAAGTTTTAAATAAATTGAGGAAATAGTAGACGTGAAAGCCCTTTTTGGGATTTTTATGGTTGTGGCGACAGGTTGTGTCGCCGGCGCCGGGTGCCGCTGACAGCGCCACCCACATATTGAATCCGCATGTATTAGGTTATTTGTAATATATTTCTAATATAATTATGTTAGGTGGTCAAATGTGATGTACTGATATAACACCCACTGAGTACAACTACGTGTGGCTAAAGCTTGTCTAAATTACTAAACAGTTTGTCTTAAAATTTTTGGGCGTACTAATATATCGGTAATTCGAAGCAACTTTTATAACAAGACCCGAAATCCCGTTAATGCTTTTTCTGATAATCACTCAGATTAGTCATTTAGCATGCATGATTCGGGGAAGAATCTCCAGAAGAGAGATTTAAACTGAAAAGCTGCCCGTAACTGAAAGAAGAAAACTGCCTGAAAGTCCCCATAAATGTTGATACTTTTCTTGTAGCTCATGGCAAGCGCTCGCAATGGATTGATCGGTCGCACCGTGGTACGTGCTGCCTTATCTTATTGTTTCGGGGGCCTTTGCGGATACACTTCGACCCCTCGGCTTCATTTGCGCAATCACATCCTCGAGAGCGACCCTTTGCTTACTCAAGAGCTTTTTCGATCATCTCATGTATGTGCTTCCCAAAAGAACGAGCTGCTAGCGCGTACCTTCTGGTTCCTCCTCCTCCTCTTCATCGGTGGACGGCGGAGTGATGGATTCCTCCGGTTCCACAACTTGAGCCTCTGCTTCTGCGGCAGCGCGGTACAGTTCGTTGCGGGCCTCCACCACGTCGCGGACGATCTCTGCAACATGAGGGTTTCAGTCGTTATTGTTAATGAAAATTTAGCTGATGGTATGATGGAATTGGAATTGGACCAACACTTTACGGAGATCTTATGGGGTTAGCAGATAAATCCCCAGGTCAAAGATCTTACGACACGAATTCAGTTTTAAATAAGGGAGATTGTAACTTGTAAAATAAGTGGAAGTATTTTTCTAATCAAAGAAGACGCAACTTACAACTCAGTTACAAGTAAGTACTGATGAACCTTTCAAGACTTTGACAACTATCATGAAAGGTCATGTCGTTGATGATGAATTGGTGATCGGTGAACATACCCGTGATGACGTCGCGGCTCGTGATGATGGAGTCGAGCTCTTCGGACACAGCGTTCACCAGCCACGGCATGAACTCCTCGTCCACTCCTGGAAGGATACAATTGAGTATCAGATCTCATCATGGTCACATCACGAAAGGTCGTAAAGACTACTTGTCAAAAGAAATACGTCAGGGTCGGGACGAATTTTTAAAATATTTTTTTTATAAGCCTATTAGACTCTTACCGTCCCACTACTGAGCTCAAGGCATCCTTTTTATTATTCCACTTATCCTGGTACATATTGAGAATTTTTTCACCATACTTTGTCACAGCCGTCAAGCCATCTCCGACGAGATATGTGGGATGGTGGGACCCAATTGGCTGTCTTGGTATGTATGCCAAGCGATGTATCGCAAGGTTATCCATCCAGCATATGCTGGTATGACCTGCCCAGTCCCATTTTTATCGGTACTAGGTACGGCATATGCTCACTGTAGCGCATATACTCGTATACCCTGCAGTAAAGGCTGGGTATCAAAATCTAGGAAGATATATGTTTCTGGAGATTGCCCCACTTGTGCATACGTACCTCGGTGCACGCGCTCCAGCAAGTAGCCCTGGTCGCGCAGACCGGCGAGCACGGCGGGCAGTAGCTCGGCCACGTATCCCTGGACCAGGGTGGCCGCAGCAGCCCGCGCGCGCGCCTCTTCGGCCGCCACTTGCGCCACGCGCGCCTCCGCCACGCGCCGCTCTTTCTCGTCGTAGAGACGCTGGAAAATGCCAAGTATATTTTCATCAGTCATCCTTTCATGAGTAACATGCCATATCTTATGCTTGACGTTGCATTGCAGTAGCAGTTTTTACCATATATATGTACGTCGTAACAAATATAATATAATACAGGGATGCCGTGGCTGTTAACTTTAATATGCTTATCAGGGCACTCTATATTTAACTTAGGCCCACTTGCACCATTCCACAAACCCGGGGTTAAACGGTTAAGCCTGGAGTTACTATGGTTACAAGTACAATTTGACACTTGGTAAACGGTTTAACCGTTTAACCCCGGGTTAGTGGGATGGTGCAAGTGGGCCTTAAGCATGTATTTTATTTAGATCGCCACTTAAATGGAAAATTTTAACAGCAACATACGAAAGATTTATGAGGATTTTATATGTATATTCTGTCCTTCTTTATTCATTATTGGCCGTAGCCTCAAACATTACTACAACCTTTAGCAGCGTTTGATCCTGGTTCTCCGAGTGAAGAAACCCTAGAAGCAGATGTAGCATATGGGTTGAAAGTTTTTGTGAGAGATTAGATTCGGTCGGAGACGAATGTTGCCTCAAAAATATGTGTAAAACCATTCGGCATCAAAGGAATGTACCGGGTCCATGCCAGCCGCTGCCACTCGGCCTACGCACTCGGTGCGTTCTGCGTCTGCGTCCCTGAGCTCGGCGTAGCGTCGTGCTGTGCTGCTCCCTCAAGGTGGCTAACTACTCCTGCATTATTATCTGCTCCATGGAGTGTAACTCCCTGTAACCTGGAATGTACCTGGTCCATGGCGGCCAGCCGCTGCCGCTCGGCGCGCTCGGCGTCCCTGAGCTCGGCGTAGCGTCGTTGCTGCTCCCTCAAGGTGGCCAACTCCTCTTCTTGAGCCACCTCCGCCAGCGCCTGCTCCGTCGTCTTCCCCACCAGCACCTCCAGGATCGGAGACACTTCCAAGTCGAAGTCGAATAGCTGTGGGTAGCACAATTACATGATGAGCAAAATTTTGGAATGTAAAATTTGTTCAACTACAACTGGGATTTCCATTAATCATAGAAGACAGTCATAGAGCCATAGATTGTTCTACCGCAGGTGGCTTCAGTCATGAGCGTAACAAACGATAGGGAATTCTCTGTAAATTTCCATAAGATAAAAGCGTGCAGAGGTATATAATATGTACTTACGTCACCGGGATAGATCTGCGTAGCGGCATCAGCACCAGTCTTAGCCGGCACGTAGACGGGCGTGGCGGGCCGGTCGAGGAACAGGTCGGTCTGCACGCCGACCTCCATCTCCACGCCCTTGTCGAACAGCTCCTCGAGGTAGTACTCGGTCTGGATGGGGTGGTGGCGGCGGCCGGGCGCGGGCGGCGGCGTGCCGGGCCGGAGGCGCGCGGCGGCGGCGCGCCGGGCGAGCGCGCGTCGCCGAGTGCGCGCTGCCTTCGCTGCGGCGCTCTCGATACCATCGCCCTGCGGACACATCAGAATTAGGTACTTGGCTGTTACAATCTATAGTCTGGCAAATCAATTTGTCATTAAATATTATTCTTTCAGTGCTCTATTATGCTGGCCTGAGTGTCCACATCCTCGATAATATTATAGAGTTCAATATTTAGACAGTAACACGGTTTACATTTTATTTAAAATATGTAGAACGAGAATAGATACCCTGGAACTTTACATTTGTATTGCATTTATTTAAAAGTTGAATGCAACACAGTAGTTAATTCCAATTAGCTAATTGTGTCGTCACGACATATGAACGTATACTTTAAGCACTGAAGGTTTCTTATAGAATTAACATTTTACGGTTGAAATTATTTCTTCTATCTTTTCTGTCTATTACCGTTGCACGTTGAATGTATTATTTGCCTGAACGAAGCGAAGGTATCCGTTTCAGCTTAGTCAAAAAACCGGCCAAGTGCGAGTCGGACTCGCGCACGGAGGGTTCCGCACCATCAACAAAAAATAGAGCAAAACAAGCAAAATAAAACAAGCAAAAAAACGGTCACCCATCCAAGTACTGACCCCGCCCGACGTTGCTTAACTTCGGTCAAAAATCACGTTTGTTGTATGGGAGCCCCACTTAAATCTTTATTTTATTCTGTTTTAGGGTTCCGTAGCCAAATGGCAAAAAACGGAACCCTTATAGATTCGTCATGTCTGTCTGTCTGTCTGTCCGTCTGTCCGTCTGTCTGTCCGTCCGTATGTCACAGCCACTTTTCTCCGAAACTATAAGAACTATACTGTTGAAACTTGGTAAGTAGATGTATTCTGTGAACCGTATTAAGATTTTCACACAAAAATAGAAAAAAAACAATAAATTTTTGGGGTTCCCCATACTTCGAACTGAAACTCAAAAAAATTTTTTTCATCAAACCCATACGTGTGGGGTATCTATGGATAGGTCTTCAAAAATGATATTGAGGTTTCTAATATCATTTTTTTCTAAACTGAATAGTTTGCGCGAGAGACACTTCCAAAGTGGTAAAATGTGTGTCCCCCCCCCTGTAACTTCTAAAATAAGAGAATGATAAAACTAAAAAAAATATATGATGTACATTACCATGTAAACTTCCACCGAAAATTGGTTTGAACGAGATCTAGTAAGTAGTTTTTTTTTATACGTCATAAATCGCCTAAATACGGAACCCTTCATGGGCGAGGCCGACTCGCACTTGGCCGCTTTTAGTATTTGTTGTTATAGCGGCAACAGAAATACATCATCTGTGAAAATTTCAACTGTCTAGCTATCACGGTTCGTGAGATACAGCCTGGTGACAGACGAACGGACGGACGGACAGCGGAGTCTTAGTAATAGGGTCCCATTTTTACCATTTGGGTACGGAACCCTAAAAAATGCTTTCGTATGTACGGCTGTTCGCTGTTCTTCTTTAGAGGGTACACTCTTCAGCTAATTGTAGTGCAATTTTGTGAGCAGTTTCAATAATTAGGTACATAATATACCTAATATATTTTTTTATCGATTCACTGTTTGAAAATATTTCAAGATGGCGGAGCCATTGGGAGTTCGCTATGTCTTCAGCTCACAAAGCCAAAGGAGCCTCTACGGTTCGACGCGGCGGTCAACGGACGAGTAACTTGGTCCAATTCGGGCCGCGCGCCGCTAAGCCTACTTTCTATTACTTTTTTGGAGCGACCGGAAGCCCCCGACACACACACACACACACACATACAGAAACATTCACCCCTGTATCCCTTTGAGCAAAACTAAGGCATGCTACGAATCTATTGTTTATCTTTGCATGCCTTTGACATAAATTTTATAGGTGCGTCGTTTACCTGTGACTGGGATGATTTCAAGCCATGTTTAAGTTCGAGTTCTGGTTAACTGATCCTTTTCTGACCCTCTTATCCCTTATTCATAAAACTTTGCAAGCCTCATTTATGTTTTATCTCTTTCTTACAAATACACATGTAATTTAAAATGACAAATAACAAACGAATAATTATAGCTAATTGAGGCTTGTAAGCGCGTCTTTTAATATCACCGTAATTTATTTTTAGTAGACGTTCAGACGCCGATTGTTGGCTATCCTGGCCCGGCCTCCTATCCAGGTTTGAGCAATGTAAGTATGTTTAGTAATTAGGTACATAAGTACTATAAAGCTATGTAAGGCGGAGTGCGTGACCGCGTAAGGAAATGCGTCATTCAAGGCTAGGGGAGTTCTAGGCCCGTGGCCGCCACCGCGTAGGACATATATTATTAATATATAAGTACATATATATTAACATATTATAAATAAGTATTCGTGTAATAGTTGGTCTTTGCCCAGCGAAGCTTTTTAATTAAAACTTGCGAAATTGCGAAATTTCGATACGGAAATATTTGGGAAACTTCTAAATTTTTTGTATGGGAATCGAAATATTCCAGTTTAAAAATAAGTTTATTATTTCCTGTCAAATTTTCCCGATTTTTCAGAGATTTTTTTGGTAACTTTCCACAACTTGCTCAATATGGTTAATATCATCGTCTCCGTAATCCGGACAGAAAACTATATTAGGTACTTACGACGCGTCACCGATATTGAAGAAATACCATTGGTTTGTTGCCCTCAGATTCCTAATTCTCCTATTAACCAAAATAAGACGCTCTGACTAATAAAATAACGCTTCTTAGAAATACTAATCTTGTAGTTCATCTTTCGCGTAGCCCTATACTACTTAAGTCACTTCACCTTGACTTGGCATTCAATGGCTAGAGCTTAGTCATGGCGAGTAGGTAGTGACTATTGCTGAAATAAGAGTGATAAGGCTTACAAGCGATTTCGCAGGCGTTGGTCTATAATCAACGGTCATTTATACTAAAGTTGCATCAGGGTCTACATTTGAGATATAACACCTGTATTTTACACATGTCAAACAATTATTTAATTGATAAAAGCTGACCAAAAGGCTTTTGCGAAAAGATGGCAAGCAAAGGGATAATCACGCATTAGACGGGCGTTGGCAGACTTGTTTAGTAGGTATCTATGTAAATGCAAGGTATAAAGTGTAAAAGGGGGCGCATTGCGTGCGTGCTTTGCTTCTCGGGCCCCGAGCCTCAAGCGTCGAGTTTCACTAAGCACCACGTGTATAACCACACGGCTAGTGGCGGTATGATATTATTGCCCGTAAATAGTTGGTCTGTTACTACTTGCATACTTGAACTAAACTAATGTATTTTCAACGATGACCTCCACAGATAGATATGAATATTATATCTGTGCGAGACGCTGAAATCTGCGAGCCGCCTTACTTATCGTAGGGTAAATTGTTTCTTGCCAACTGCAAAATTATCTAAATACACAATTATGTGAACAAAGCGCAAAACGTAAATCGGAGGAAATTGCTAGCAATCGTTAATGAAAGACATGTCAAATGATTACTAAAATGACAGTAATTTTTCTATTCTTGTCTGTATCGATTACAGGTAAACAAGCGGGCTAAAAGATTTACATTTTAATATAGTAAACATGTCCGTTTGTACAAGAAAATAGGAAGAATGCAGAACAGCGGCGCCAGGCGCCGTCGCGGCTAAAGCATAGTCAACTCTACTACCTTAATGACAGAGTTCAAATTGGAGTCGGTAAGTATCCAAGGGTCATTTATAGCAATTTGCCCGAACACTGACTGACATGCTAATGTTGTTTTTTTACTGAATTATTTGCATGTGAAGGAATTACGATAAGTTTCTTGGGTGGACTTTTAAGTCATAGTGGAAGAGCTGCAAGTCATATGGCGGGTGGCGTTTCATGTTATTTCACGATGATTGGGATGCGATATCGCGTATTGTTAGTGCATGATATGATAGAGCGATTATTGCGTGGCCCGCTGCTATAATAATGTCAGTATTGCCACTGCAACAACTTGTTGACTTTCGCTTTGTGTCATTACAGTCCTGCACTTGTGTTTTTTATGCCGAGGACCACCAACTCCTGGGTTGGGTTGGGTTGTTCTGTTTATAATTTCACATTTCAGTTCCCTGGGACTATCAGTAGTCTCACCGGTTATGACCAGTGGCCACTGGTCTAGTTTCCATTTTGTCTGTGAGCTAAATTTAAAGCGTTATTAAGCTCGCAGACGTATTACTTAGATACGGCGACGATATACAGCCGGTTAAACAAACAGCAACACAGTGACCGTTAATATACCTTATATAATCGCATTAAGGACTACTATTGGTCAGGAACCCGGCAGACTGCGGGCTCCGGGCAGTCAACGGCCGGCCCACTTACGGCGCCCAAACATCTAATATTGATCACTGTGTGGCGTGGCCAGCGGGCCGCGGGCCACATTTCGTATGCCCGCTCATTTCAGTTATTGCGAGTATAATTGGGTTGCTGTTTGTGCGATATTTTTTTCTTTTATTTTTATTTTATTTTATTTATTCGGGAAACATACAGCACATAATAACACAATAAGGTAAAAGATATAGGTAGAACATAAGCCAAAACAGTTTCCACTTATAGTTATTACAAAATTCCTTTGCTCCGAGAAAGAAAGTACAATTATTAATTATTTTGAATTTAAAAGTAGAATCTAACAGTAACATTCAGTAACGAGCACGATTAAAAATATAACAAGCATAATCTAGAATTTGGAAAATACCAAGCACAATTTTTAATTTAGAATTTAGAATTTGAAATTTCAAACAATAGGTACAATTACAACAACATACAATTTAAACAATTAGAACAAGAAAAGATTACAATTTTATTATTTTATTACAAGCTACGAATGAACGGAATTTGCCAAATTATGTGTTATTTTTTATTTTGTCTGACTCTAAATTATCGGGATTAAAAGATTTGAATTTATACTTCATACGATTAAGAATTTTTTTTTGAATACGTTCTAATGAATTAATGTGCACTAAAAAGTGGGGACTCCAAACTGTAGATGCATATTCCAAATTTGACCTCACATATGCATTATATAAAAGAAGTAACGTTGTGGGGTTTTTAAAATCTCTACTTTGCCTAAAAATGAAACCAAGCATTTTATAAGCTTTAGATGTAATCTTATCTGTGTATGAAACCAATTGAATTTCACTGTCTAAATATACTCCTAAATCTCTAACCTCAGTAACTCTAGTAAGTGGTTGGTTTCCAATAGTATAATTAAATGTTATAGGGTTGAGCTTCCGCGTGAATGTAATAATCGAACATTTATTTATGTTCAAATACAGGTTATTACATAAACAATAGTTGTTCAATCTATTAAGGTCATCCTGCAAATTGATGCAATCAGCTTCGGACTTCACAACGGTAAAAATGTTAGTATCGTCAGCATACAATAATACTTTAGAATTTAAAAAACAGTTAATGACATCATTAATATATATGTTAAATAATAGTGGTCCTAAATGCGACCCCTGCGGGACCCCTGACGTAATAGGCACAAAACTAGAGGTGTATCCTTTAATAGTAACTGCTTGAGTTCTATCCCGCAAGTAAGATGTAAGCCAACGCAACAAGTCTCCATGTATACCGACCATTTCAAGTTTATTTAATAAGACTGAGTGCGAAATTTTATCAAATGCCTTTGAGTAATCGGTATAGATAGCATCAACTTGATAATTCTTGTCCATTGCGCTCAAGACATAATCAAGTAGCTCGCACAAATTAGACTCGGTTGACCGTTTATTAATGAAACCATGCTGCTGCGTTATTAACATCGGTCTTATTGTTGGGTAGAGCGTGTCATAAATTATTTTTTCAAATAGTTTAGGAAGTAGGTACTGATAATTTGGAAATGCCACGGTAGTTTCTAATATTATGTTTATCACCGCTTTTAAAAATAGGCACAATGATAGATTTTTTCCAGATTTTAGGTAAGGACCCAGACCTAAGTGAAATGTTGTAGAGTAAACATACCGGTAATGCAAGAGATTCACTGCAACGTTTTAAAAACACAGGATGAATGCCATCTGGGCCACTGCCTTTGGATTCATTTAATTTATTTAAATAAATACCTAAATAAATAAAAAGATGTTTATTAACCGACACAAAAAAACAACGAATTGCAAGTACAGTGAAAAAAACAGGTAGAATTTACAAATATTTGTGCATAAATAGTAGTAAATATTTAAGTATTTTTCCACCAGAGGTACGTCAATTTGGACGCTATTAATAAGAATCAGAATCAGAAAAATATTTATTGCCACAAAAAAAAATAACACAGTTTTGTGGGCTATTTACACTAGGCAAGGAAGAATGAATAGGTTCAAATACTGAATGAAAAAAGTCATTAAATAAATTAGCCGTGCTGATTCCATCGTTTACCGTAATATTGTCTAGATAGAGCGAATCGGGAATACCAGGATTTTATAAATGACCAAAACGACTTAGAGTTAACTTTTATATTATTTTCAGCCCTAGTTTAAAAATAAATTGTAGCAAGAAATTTCTTCGTTTTTAATTTTACAGCGTAAATTAGAAAAAGCGTTATAGTCAGCTACTCGTCCATATATTTAGACTTTTGTTTACATAGGTAGCAAATTCCATAGAATGACACTTTACAAATGTTTGTAAACAATACACATACAATACAATGTGGTAAAAAGCTTAGGAAGGAAACCAACAGTTTCAGTCAACGCCGCTCACCGTGTCACCGTGTAGGGCGTGTAGAGTGCTGTCGGCTTATTCAAATAATATAGTAATCATATGTAATAGGTTGTTTTTTTCTAAGCTTACAAGTTTACAGTTACACAATACAGAGCATTGTATGTACGGTCAAGGAATTTAATTTCAGTAGCATTTGTTAACTTATGTTATGTCACAGTGTCACTAGTATGAGGTCCCTAGCGACTTTAATATTCATTTCGTACTGCAAAATGATATCCACTTTGATCGCCTGTAGTTAGCACATCGATTCAGGAGTGCAGAAGAACCTACGTTCCCCCGAAACGTCCCTTCGGGACGTCCCGCTTTCCATACGATACGATAGTTAGAGGAGTGTTCTCCTAACTTAGACCAGGGGGGCCCGTTCACGGCCCGTTTCTCAAAAGCTTGTAACTTGTAATACAAGCGGATGTCACTTTTTGACAGCTTTAGTTAGAAAAGGACTTCAACTTGTATTACAAGCTTTTGAGAAACGGGCCCCAGGCACTCAAAAAAATGTAACTTACATGAGATTGGGGGTGCGCAGCGAAGGTGCTCCCGCGCACGACGCGCTTGTCGTGCATGAGGTTGCCGCCGCCCGATGCCGCCATGCTGCCGCTGCAACAACAACACACTATATAGATACACTATCAGAGGTTAACAAACATTTTCAAGGCGTGCCACTTGTCCTCTGAGTTTGGATATGTCCTTGAATTTGATACTGGCTTTTGTTGGGGATTGGTTGAATTTTATTTTCAGTTGTGCAAAAAACTGGTGATCATGGTAGGACTGTGTTTACAGGCAAAATCGTTGAGTTGATGTACTTAGTAGTCAGAATAAATAAATAAATCTTAAGAAGTGCGGCTTAAGTGAGATTGTTTTAAAGCTTTGTTTTTTAAAGTACCTGCTTAGTAGGTCCCTAACCTAATATGGCAAATTTGTCATACTAAGTGTTTTCAATTTGATCGATAGCAAACTTCAATCAAATCCGCTAACATTCGCGCTTCATCACATCGGTGCTAGAATCATTCCCATTCCGAATGCCAACTAAAAACTGCAATAAAGCGGCATCGTGATAAGATAAGCACTACAAATGAGGGCCCGACTCAATAATGGACGACCCCAATTCGGCCATGAATCGTTAATGTTACTCTCAGCTGGCAGTTCTCTGGGCCACTCGTCATGTCGAGGCATACCGAGTCTATCACTTGTCAATTTCGTGTTAAAAATTCACACATATATCGCCGACCTGGTTTACGTAGGTAAGGTACAGCAATTCACAAAACCTGGAGCGCTGTGCTGGAGACAGACCAGCGTGACTCTGACCTTTGGTTAAGAATTGTAGGTCACTGTGTCTGTGTCACTGTAAATGCTTTTATTGAGTTGTGAAATAGCCCTTGAGGTTTACTCGCAGAATTGAATTTTGAATTAGCAGCAGCAGAAATAGCGTATTTAGTGGGCTAGGTGTTCACTTTACAATAAAAGGCGTGCTAATAGGATGCGGATAATAGGAAGCGTGCGATGCTTAGCTCTTTCTGCAGCTAACTGGAGAGGTATGTATGCCTATAGATTTTAGTACCTATGCGACTGGGTGCGACTTTCGACCCTCTACGTTGGAAGTTCAAAAGTTTGGACTTGTGGGTTGTGGGCGCTTGTGCATGAAAACTATTAGTCAGAAAGTGTTGGCATAATTGCATAATGCAGTTTTTCTTGTTACTAAAATCGATGACATGGTTCCTAAGAAGAGATCGTCGTATGTCTTATAGTTTCAGATTTTCCCATACTGACCGATCTAAATGGGCCACCCTGTATATTGTGTAAAAGCTGTTTCATGAACAGCCATGCATTGCACTTGAATCAACCGCCACCGATCGCGCCTCGGCGCTGTTTCATGATTGAATTTGTTTGGTTCGTGCAGCAGTGTCGTGTCCGCCGCAGATAGAATACCTCGTCGAACGGAAATGTGTCAGTTCCGTTCATAGACTATTGAATATGGGTTAAGGTTGAGTAAATGCCGACTGCCATGAAAGTGTGGAAGGGGTAGTCGTGTTTAACATACATACATATATTAATGAGTAAGAAGTTTTAAAACTAACACGACTAAGTATAGACAGATTGTCTTCGCATAGTACTCATCTCTACTACAAGGTAATCAGGAAAATTTTGACACATTATCAACATTGGCTATGTGGTTTCAACGCTATTGTGGAATACAATACCTTACACGTAATTAATAAGAATACAAACATGTAATGCTAAAATCAAAAGCCTTTCGATTTGTTGTGTTTGTCTCCATACATAATGTGTCTGTGCAATTTTGCAACCTAACCTAAGAGATAATGAATTATGGACTAATACCAAGTTAAATTGACATTCAGAATTAAGCAGATAAGCTCGCTTCCGCCAGCAGGAGCGTCTTAGAAATGTGATAAAGAATCTTGTGCAATAAAATGGGAAGTGAGGACATATTACGCGCTCTCTCTCTGTTCAACCATGTGCCGCAGGCCAGCCACGCCAGCAATGAGCGCCCGGACCCCGCTGAACACATCGCCCGCTGCAGGCCGCTTCGCCACCGGCGCCTCCTTACGTTCCGGCGCCGCGCGTTTACTACGCCCAGCTACCGCCTTCGGCCGGCTCGCGTATGAGTAAACTACAGGCGCTGGTGCTGGGTACAGAGAGTCCAGGCCAAGAAGCTCGGCTAACTCAGGCGGTGGAGGAAGGAACTGCCCAACTTTGACAGTCGTGACAAAGCGAGGCCGCTCGCCAGGACTCGCGTGGCGTTTAGCGCGTCGGCTACCACGCCCGGGCGACGGAGAAGCCTCCGCTGGCGGGCCTGTTGGCGAAGCATCTTCTTCAGGCGCTATCACATCGATACGTGGATGTGATCTGCTCATGCCTTCAACACAGTTATGCGCTTTGGAACCCAAGCTCGGATTGGAAGCAGCAAGCGGCGCCGCGCGCGCTCTCCGTGTAGGTCTGCGTAAATTCGCCTGGAGTATCTCTTTTTCTTTCAACCGGCGAAGTTTGAAATCAAGCGCGCGGGAGAACTTCGGGTCAAGTAGGGAATGTGGTGTCGGAGCGACCATGTCGGCGCGCGGCAGCGGCCGCACCACGTTGACGGGCGGCTCCTGCAGCACCGTGAACGCCTCCTCCGACAGGTCCACGGGCGGCATCCTGTTACATGCTGGGGCACGGGCGGTCGCGGCGCGGGCTAACGATCACTGGCGGTCGGCGGTGGTCGCCGCCGGTCAGCCGCGCACGCGCGCCGACGACTGACCATTAGTCCTTATCTCGAAGCGATAAGGGTTACGAATGGTCAGTTTCTAGCACGCACCGTCTTACTACCATCCACACTGTTCATTGACAGATCCTATACCTTCTTGCAAACACTGAAGGTCCATTTATGGTTAATAGTGTTGCTGTTAGTCCTGTCGCGATTACATGATTGCAGTTTGTACAACAAATAGCTCATACACTATTAACATGCGCCGGTAATTGTGCATTTACGACGTCATTATGTCATTTGTAGAACAAGCAGTTCAGAGTCCTTTAATGCACTTTGACGACTTTTTCTTATGTTTGTATTGTAATGCTCGTCCATGTGATTGTCCTGGTAAGTAGGCCGGCGAGAATCATCGATCAGCTGACGCGACGTCATCAGAAGATTGAAATACAAACGCACGGAACAGGGGGAAAATTTTGAACGCCTTTGCGGCCAACGTGTTCACAATATCTAAACAAACACTCTAACGTCGAATTGAAGCGTGTTCAGATATTTGTGAGCACTGCCGACTGTACGAGGAAATAAAATGAAGCTTCAAAAATTAAGGGGCACGCATTAGACTAAATGTAGTTAGGTACCTAAAATAACTCTCTGCAGACGAATATCTATTCGTCTGCAGATAGTTATTTTATTATTATTAGTTCTCAGAATTATTTCCGTATAAGATTGATGGCAGCCAACCGCACATTTTTTTTTAATAGAGTGATTATTTTATTTATCAAGTCGGTACAGTTGTCTCACCGTGGCGAAGGGCCGCTCGCGCTCGGTGCATGGGAACCGCCGCGTGACGACCTTTATCCTACTGATACGGATATAACATGTGATTACTGCCACGATTACCTGTGACTTGTGTTGGGTTAGACTGCAACGCCCTTGCAATTATTGTATAGTCGCCATTAGATAGGTATATTGAAGCGGCCAAGATGTTCAGAAATATCTGAGCAAATCCTCTGTCAAGACGTAAAGTACATGTTCAGATGTTTGGGTAATTGCGGCTAGTGCGATCAGGTTTTGCGATAGCAAATAGACGTTACGAAGTTATCCCTTCAAGGTATAGTTAGTTGAAGCTAATCGAAGCGTCTCAATTTATTGAGCTTGGGTAAAAAGGTTTTCATAAGTAATTAGGTGTATCTGTCTGTCTGTTATTTAATTGTTCTCCTCTAGAGGTCGCATTTCTCAATCGATTCTTGTGAAATTTTGTGAACAGGTTCTACAAGTATAAGTATATGTTTTTTGTTTCCAATAATTTAAGAAACAAAGGTTCTCTCGTCTAAAGACTTTACAATAGTGCATTTGTTATTTTTTTTTTTGAGCGGGTTTTTTTTTACGATAATCTTGCCAGGCAAGATGGTATTTTATATATTTTTTTTAATGTATAGTTATTTCAGCAGTATGTAATCCTGGGCTTTCGCGTGCAGTGTGGTGTTAAGGTTTTCCTCGAAGACCTCCGTAATGACAGGTTCCGCGGCCTTGCGGCTACGCGGCAGGAAGTGCGTCACGCGTAGCCTGCGTAGCGTAGCATGCGTAGCAGTTCGTAGCGCTACGGTTTCGTCTTTAGTAAAGCGACATACTTACATGACGTGACGATACCACCGCAACAGCATAAAAAATATGCGTTTTCAACTTTTCATTTTACCTAACACAGCACAACCACTGCGGCCATAATGGATTGCGCGATTCATACACTTGCCAAGTCATTCCCGAACAATAGTCGCTAATAACATTGTATGGTTATATCACGAGGGCTACCGCCACACCACACCGACGGACGTCGTATTAATAGATTCTCGAGAATGGACAACTGGCCCTGGCAAGACTAAGACACTCAGAAGCTCAGAATAGATGGCTGATGGGATGAGACAGAAAGAAGGCATCCAAAAAGGTGGTCCGATACTTTAGTCAAGATCGCAAGAATTAGATAGTCGAAATCCTTGGTGGAAGCTTTTATCCAGCAACAGGAGTGGACCTCTTTCTGCTGACATGATGGTAAAATTGATTTAACCCGTGACGGCCGTGACACAAAAAGGGGATAAGTAAAGGGGGGGTTTATCACGGCTTGTGGCTCCCAAACGTATGAGCCGATTTGAATGCCGTTTTTGGTGAACGATTTGTGATACAAGGAGATGCTGTTGTTTTGTCGAGTGTTTTAAATAGAAACCCACATTCATTAAAGTATACCTACATATATTTGAAATTCAACAATCATTATTTAATGAACCTATTCAAAGAAAAGAGTTTACGTCAAAGGGTAGCTAGCCTTATTGCTTTGAATCCATGATTGAGTCTAATATCAGGTTAGCAATCCGTACAGCAGTTCAAGTGGTGATTTATAGAGCCAAGGGCACTAGATATGATTATTTACAAGTATAACCTTCAAAGCGGTTTTTATTGAGTAAGATTTCGAGTTGGGCGGGACATCAACGCGTTGATATTTAAGTACATGTAATTATTACAACTGCCGATGCCGATTAGTTTTGGATTATTTGATATTAGTATTTTAAGATGACCTGATGTTAACTTTGAAGTTCAGTAATAGTTTTAAATTACGTGTACACTTACTTATGTGCAGATACATTTATGAGTAGAAATAGATACGGAGATTTTACAACCAACCATAATAAAATAAAAATAAAAATGTTATTTATTAAGGTATCAACCCATTGGAATTACATACATACCAAAATATTAAATTTAATTATTACAGTAAAACTACTCTAAACTAATAAACTACTAATAATACTCTAAACTAAACTACTAATAATACTATTATGAAACTCTGCTTATGTTTTGAGTGTGTTTTTAACCGACTTCCAAATCTCAAAAGGAGGAGGTTATCAAGTCAGTTGTATGTTTTTTTTTCATACATATACAAATTTAATTACTTGTCGAAAAATGTAAAGTTTTGAGATTTATTAATTCGTAAAAATAAAATAAGAAATAATTAAATTTAGTATTTTAATATCGCGATTAAAGTGTCGCCGCCAAAACAGTCACGCCAACACTTAACCACGTTTAGTCCACGGTTAGATTTAGTTTAGTCGGTGCCAGATAAGGGAACAGTAATAATATAATGACGAGTATATTAACTCGTAGTAACCTTCACGACAGGCGTCACCCACTACTCGTTAGTGGGCGACAGAGTGGATGAGAGATGAGAAAACCGATAAAAAGAATTGCAGACTACTTGTGTAGTATAAAACAACCACGGTTTTAGTATTCGTATGCTGAAAATATGTTATGGGTTTGCCTTTTGTTCATAGATTCGTGCCACATTTGCCATGCAGGTTTCACGGAGTCACGGACATTATTTGTTCGTAAATCCCAATTGACAGACGGGCAGCGCCAGCGTTGCGTACAAAATAAAATACTGCATTTATTATTATACCCGGCAATGCGGCGGGATGGTAGTGGCCTCGCCAAGGTCGCAAGGTTAAGGGCGTTGCTCTCAGCGTTTACGTTTATAAGTGACCAGGCGGTGACCACCCACTACCACCTGCCACCTTCACACGAAGGCGGATTGAGCGACTTGGGTTGAACTATACAGACTGGAAGTCGCCAGCAACATGATGAGATGAGGCTATTTCCTTGCACTTACGTCATTGTACGTTTTTCTAAGGGCCACTGGCGCGTTCCTTAGTCTTTAACTAACTCGGAGATAATCGCATATACCTATATACAGTACAATTTAATCCTGTTAGTTAGTTTAACTCCGAGTTAGTTGGCTAATCCAGCGAAAGTGACACATAAGGGTATGTATTTTGTTTCATTTGTATTTGTGTTTACGAATAAAAACTCTATATTTCTATGCAAGTTACTAACCACATAGATCTGCAATAAATTGACTCTGGTTCGAAGCCTCTTGGAGTTTTGATTACTTACCTATGATCGAATTATCTAATCTAAAAAACTCATTGTGCTACTCTCTTTAGATGAAGTGGAAATGGAACCACTATTATACATACAAACTCTTATAATATTTTTCTACCGTAACTAAACTAAATTACACTAAATTTTTGTTCATAGGAACAGTCGGCATCACCTCACCTGCTTAGTACTTAAGCTGCTAAAGTGATAACTCAAAGATTCTTACTCATTTCAATTTTTTTTATCATTTATATTTAAAATTTACGGTTTTCTCTCACTATCTCAAATAATAACTCTTGAATTTAGGCGCCATTCACTACTTATAAGCTTACTTATACACGTCCTTACATACATACGCCCTGTCACTAGTAATAAAACATAGGTAAGACTTCTAACTGCGACTGCTTCTAACATGTTTATTATTAAAGCCCAGTGCACACCGGATGTGTGTGCGTAGATGTGCACGGGCAGGTGCGCGTTGTAATATACATCATACAGATCCTTGTAATGGCTCCTCTAAACGATGGGCCAACGCCGGCCACTCCAAGGGACGCATTTATGCGTTGGAGCAAGTGATATTGCTATCTCATTCTACCGCATGGCTGGGTCCCTTGGAGTGGCCGGCGTTGGCCCATCGTGTAGAGGAGCCATAAGAGACGGCACACCGCTTGCGCGACCAGTGCGCACGGCTCCAACATTTTACTGCAAGCGCACGTGCACGTCTACGTACACGCAGCCGATGTGCTTTGGTCGTTTCATTTCTTATCTGATGGTTAATGAAAAAAGACCTAGAGGGGTAAGTATATACAAGTGTATAGGGGTAGGTACGACTTGGTTGGGAATAGGTCGTAGAATCTGTATTAATAAGGTCTCAAAACCCCTGTCTAAAGACCCTTGCTCAGAGCCCTTGAGCGGTTGAGCGGACGGGTCAAGGTTCCGATCACAATCTTGGACGTGATGGAGTACCATTAGTAATTATTACGTGCCTCGTTAATCCTTGTTTATGACGTAAGTGGAACCATAGAGAAGCTTAAATTAAAGAATGGTGTAAGAAAGTTAAGCAGCTAGATTCCGAATATACAGCCGAGTATGTGACCGGGATAAACGCTTTGAGTGTCTCTGTATTGTTCTTCAGACCTACTGAAACTTATGCGAGATTTTTTATATGGAAAGATCTTTTTATGGTATCCTATGGAAAGTTCTATAGATAGGTAATGGTTTGTGGTTGAATCGAGTGGACAATCTTACTTAGCGAAATGCACCGTCGCTACATGGTATAAATGTTTAACAGAATATAAATAGATGGCATGTTGGAAGACTAGTATTTTTACCTAGCTAGCTAGCTGGCTACATGGCTTATAAAAGCTATGAAAACTGAGAGTTTCTTTAGTGTCATTCCCAACAATGATAAGTAACATGACTTTGTATAGTGGAGAGTCAATCAGTGTTGTGATGGTCAGTTTGAAGTGAACAGCTATTACTTACCTAGCTCTGGTTGCGACTAACAACCACACCTCTTAACTGAAGATTGGTGGGCCTCTTTCACACCGACATTGGTGCACATAAACGTTTCATCAAATGTTTAGAAGGTGCCTTTTCCTAACCACCGGCCGTGGGTCACGGACAAACAAATGAGGTCATTTCCTTTTGTCCTTTCCAAATAGGTAAGTACCGCATAGCATGATTACAACTTAATATGACTTATTATGGAACTTATGGTATTGCAAGTGTCACATAAGTTGACATGTCGTTAATTTTCACACTTTATCTAGAATTGCTTTGTTCCGGTAGGTACCTACCGGAACTAAAAGAAAGTGAAAGTGTCTGAAAGTGCGACAAGATTTATGAAGTACTTTTTCTTTACAATGTAGGTAATACCTAATTGTAAAGAACAAGTCTGGCACTCCTAGTAATGTGTGCCATGGCAGCGTGTCAGACCAGCAGTAACTAAGCAGTCAAGCTGGTGTTCAAAATGATGTCAGTAACACAACTTTTACTTTTTAAAGAGTAATATAAATAAATAATGATCTTATATAATATACCTATTGTTCTTATAGCCACACGGCTTGTGAAATAAACTGTAAATAAATTGTCTAGGAATTAATTTCCTACGTATAAGTGAATTTGGTTTTGGTATGAATATTACCTATATCATTTCGTAGGTCATTATTTATAGCAAATTTAGGAATTTTGCTTTGTTTTTATCCCACAAATGAGATTGTAAGTATATATAGATAAATAAGTTTGTAAATAGATAAGTGAAGCCGAGAGGGTAATGCAGGTGCTGGGCATCCCTGCGTTTCCTTAATTCCGTCCCAGGCGGTGTTAAGTCCGGAGAGGTCATTGTCTCTCCGATTTGCACCATAAATCGTCTGCAATAGACGCAAAGGCCAATGAATGAAATAGATAAGTATAAACACTATAAACAAGTATCACCATGACCAGGAAAACAAACTCACTTAAAAAGATTGCACGATTAAGTATCTCATCTTACAATGCAAGTTTCCAAATATTACCTACTTCCTTATTATTTATCTTCCTACAAATTTCTTGGGATAATATAAACATGTAAAATGCTAATGTATTGTTTACCTTACAAATAGTTGGTATGCTATTTTAAGCCTAAGGTAGGAAAGTTTACAATACCTACTGAACGACCTTCATTTTGCTGTTTGTGTACATAACATAATAGACACAATACAACAACGTTTCACCAAGCAAACCTTTTCATCAAAACATAAACAAGTTTTGTTTGTCAATAAATGCTACTTACCAAGACGGATCCTTCTTCAGCCTCATATTATTGTAGAGGCCCCGAGGGACGCTAGAGTAGGTATAGGGCCCCTTCGGCTTTTGGGGCCCCTCCACGAGAACCGACCGCACGGACACGCTCATCGCGCCGCCTCGCGACCAGGCCCCAGCACTCCTCGAAAATACTTAGAAACACACAACACATCCACCACACTCGGCACGAGAGGCTTTGACACTGACATGAGACACATTCTAATTTCAAAACACGAAATCGATGTGTACGGACAGTCACCCTAACGATGTTGTCCTATCAGATCTCCGTGGCTACGCGTCAATAGGCTGTGCTGAGCCGTCACTACGGATACCGTTCACATAATGAATTCATCATTCCTCAACCTTATTTGCAACTAGATAAGGTACTATCTTTTAAGTGTAGTTGTTAGCTCATGGGTGTCATTCTAATTGCTTGACATGATGATCGCTCTAGTCGACCAGTATGACAATGCTCTCGTATAACACGTTGTCACTTCAGACATAGATGTCACGATACAATGGAATGCCTAAAAACGAAAATCACAGGCGTAACGCGAAAACAATGAGAATATATGCCCTTGACCGTATGTACATGTCGCAGTCGGATTGTATAATCCGCCGTATTACATTACGGCTAGCCGTTTTACAAAACAGGGGCGTTTTGAAATGCGGCGGTTCGACGATTAGCCGGATTGTCATTGCGACAACAGGCAGAAATTTGAATCATACGATCTTACCCGGTGTCCGATCTTAGTCGAACTCACCTTAGTAGATACGATGCGGCTAAACGTAGGCCGCCTTATTGAAGAACGCTTCAATAAGGCGGCCTACGTTTAGCCGCATCGTATCTACTAAGGTGAGTTCGACTAAGATCGGACACCGGGTAAGATCGTATGATTCAAATTTCTGCCTGTTGCGGGGCTTTTTTTTAATGCTGGCAAGGTGATGCAATGCCCGGGACAAAACAGCGCATTGCATGGGGTAGGTAAGTACCTACCTACGCTTTTTTCCCCAAAGTGTAATGTTTTCACGGACGTCTCACTAAATCAATAGGTAGGTAGGTTAGGTTCGTTAGGTAGCTTCAGATGCCCGAAAGGGCAAACCGCTCAGAAATAGGAGCCCCGCGAAGCGGGGCTCCGTCTAGTTAAGTTGCGAAGCAAATGTTTTTTGAAAAGAAACAGTCCGACGAACTCCAGATTTGATGGACACCCCAGCGTTTTTCATAGTTTGTTGTTGTTATGTCAGGCAGCGCCACGAGTGTTAAAAATGGGAACTAAAAACTGTCAAAGCGGCGGCTAATGACTCGCTGTATTACATTACGGCTAGCCGTGTTGAAGAACGTATGGCGCCGAATACATTCCGGCGGATTTTCATTCAGCCGCATTCAATCCGGCTAATCGTCGAACCGCCGCATTTCAAAACGCCCCTGTTTTGTAAAACGGCTAGCCGTAATGTAATACGGCGGATTATACAATCCGACTGCGACATACATACCGTATCAACTTTAGTTGAGGGGTTTAGCTTTATGGGAAGCCTCAGCTGCTGAGTGGGTAGTATTATGGTTGAGACAGTTCAGTCTGTATAGTTAATGAGTGTTAAGAATTAGTTGACCGCTTACATGGCCATTTCGTGTTTAGTTCAGACGGAAATAAGAAATAACTTTAATGATTGATTGGCTGTGTTCCGATTTTTGGTATCATTAACTAAATATATGTAGGTATGTACATATAAGTATACTTTAAAATTAACTAAATGGGGTCATCTGAACAGGAACAATTTGTTCGAATTATATCACAATTTTCCTTTTAAAATGACTAAGTATGACTATTAGCGCTATTTTTATTAGTGAGTGTAGTGGGTCCAGGTAAAAAGTTGTAATTTGTATTTCACCCCATTGTCGAAGTAGTCGCAGTAAATGAGCCACCTATTAAAACTGTGCCAAGGTGTAGCCGACGATTGCATCCACAGGTGGAGAGGAGCGAAATAAGAACAACTAGGGATACTTTTTGAGGTAAGTGTTAGAGCGCATGGACATGCGTGTATCGCTCGGAAGCGTATAGGGAACTGACGTTGATTGGTCGATAGCCGAGGCTCGTTGCACACATATGCATGCTCTCGCGCACACTTTATTAACACATAGAAAACAGCAGTGGTAAGCAAGGTAAGTACCTACATATTATTTTTATAATATTTAACTAAAATGTATATTAATTACTAAGTTTTATGTTTCAGGTTACTCATTTCAGGTCCAGTACATTGCGTCGTCTACATTCTCGGCCCCATTGTCCGTCAAGGACAATCATCATCAGCTGTGGGGAGCAACGCTAAACGCGCCACTGGTCTGGTAAGCATTCCGGATTGTGTTTTTACATCGACGATTCGAATGCGCCCATCGGCGCCAGCGTGAACTTCATGGACCCGTCCTTTGGGCCAGACATTTCTAGGCATCGCTGGGTCTACGATTACCACGACATCGCCCTTTTTTAGCTGTTTGCCCTCTTGGCACCATTTTTGTCGTGGTAGAAGGTTTGGTAGTACCTCGCGCATCCAACGCCGCCAGAATGCATCGGTAAGTCTTTGTGCTATTCTCCACATTTTCTTCCGGAACAGGTCAGTATCATCAAATACTCCAGGAACTGGGAGGTTCGAAGAGGAGCCTATGAGGAAGTGGTTTGGTGTCAAACTTTCTGGGTCGCCGTGGTCTGTCGATACGTAGCTAAGCGGACGACTATTTACAATATTTTCCACCTCTGCCAACAATGTGATCAAAACCTCTTCGCGTGGGGCTCGTTCCTTTAAGATCACTTTCAGGGATGTCTTGACGCTTCTAATTAATCGCTCCCAGGAGCCGCCCATGTGTGGACTCGCCGGTGATATGAAGCGCCATTCAAGTTCATGTGTAGTCAGTAGGTCTCTGACGCTAGCTTGGTCGTTTATCTCTTTAAACGATCTCCTCAATTCGGCATCGGCGCCTCTGAAGTTGGTACCGTGGTCTGAGTACATTCTGTACGGCCAGCCTCGTCGTGATGCCATTCGTCTCAAGGCCATGATAAAGGAATCGGCAGACAGCGAGGGTACCAATTCTATATGGATTGCTCGTACTGTCATGCAGGTGAAGAGTACTCCGTACCGCTTCTCGTGACGACGGCCGACTGTCACTTCCATATGCCCAAATAAGTCAACGCCGCAGTGAGTAAACGGGCGTTGATGATGGGCGAGTCGCGCCGCCGGTAAGTCTCCCATCCGTGGGTTACTAGGTCTTGCTTTTTTAATTCGGCAATACAAACATCGTGTCGCGACTGTACGTACCGTAGGGCGTAAATTGACAATCCAATATTTTTGACGAATATCGTTGACTACAGTTTCGTTATTGCCGTGCGCAGCCATCTCGTGATAACGCTTGATTATCAATCTCGTTATATAATCATGTCCGTCAAGTATAACGGGACGTTTCAGGTCGAAATCAACATACGAAGCAGCGTCGATCCTCCCGCCGACGCGTAGCAATCCGTGATCATCTAATATTGGGGTTAACTTGCGTAAACGGCTGTTTGGTTCGATTGCCTTATTATTTTTCAGTGCATAAATCTCTTCTGGAAACGATTTCATCTGTGAGTAACGCAATAATTCAGTTTCAGCGCGTTGCATCGTGTCGGCATCAATCTGCGCATTACCAGGTCTTCTGCACCTCGTAATAAACAACAAAACGTTTGCCATACATCTCCATAGTCTGGTCCACGAAGAGAATTTATTCAAATCAGGAACAACAGGTAAGTCTTCAACCTTTATTTCATATAGCGTGTTTACTTGTAACAGCTGATCTTTGTTTATGTTTTGTTTTGCAGCGTCATACTTCGGCCAGGTGTCCCGCGGCGAGTACAGGAATTCAGGGCCGCGGAGCCAGTCGCAGTCGTTATTCAACTCGTAAGTATTTAACTTTGTCGCTTTGTCAGCTATATTCAAGTCGGTAGGTATATAATTCCATTCACAGGATTGAGATAATTCATCAATTTCGCCAAGTCTATTAGCGATAAAAACTTTATAGTTGCGCGTGTCGTTTTTTATTTGATGTAAAACGATTAAGGAATCGGTCCAGAAGTATCGTGTGCAGGCGGTCAACCTGTGTTCGCGCGCTATTGTGTCAGCGAGTCTGCAGGCGATAACAGCTGATTCCATCTCAAGTTTAGGTATAGTTATATATTTCTTCACAGGTGACGAACGACACTTACTCGCGATGAATGAAACTTGTACTTCATTGATGTTATGTACTTTACGCCAATAAGCGACGGCAGCGTATGCAGTGGGAGCAGCATCGCAAAAGATGTGAAGTTCGAGTTCTATAGTCGTCTCATTCTGGCGCAAGGTGTGGCAGCGAGCGTTATCAGTATTATCGCGCTCGCTCATAACTCGTTCGTCGTGAAAATAAAACCTTGGAATGCGCAAATCTTTCAAAGTTTGTAATTCCGTTATCCAGTTGCGAAATACTGTATATTCATTCGTAGGAATCTCATCGTCCCATTTAGTATCCGTTCTCCAGATATTTCGTAGCATTATTTTTGCTTTAACAGTAAATGGCGCAAGAAAGCCAAAAATGTCAAATATTGACATATAGATGCGCAGGAGTTCCCGCTTCGTAGGTTTTCTTTGCAGGTTAATTATCTCCGTCGGAATGCGTTTAAGTGATAAATCAAAGCCGAATGTGTCGCTGGCCGGGTACCATAGCAACCCGAGCGTTCTCTCAGGTACGTCGTCGCATCCGGTTTTGAACCTTATTGCCTTATCACTTAAGGTTTCTTTTGGCGTGCATTCCAAGACTTCGGGTTTGTTAGAAATCCAATTTCTTATTTCGAAGCCACCTTGTTTGTGGATTTCGGAAACTTCTGTTATCATCTTGATAGCTAACTGCTCGTTGTCCACACTCTCGATGTAGTCGTCCATATAATGTGACTTCAGAATGGCTTTGACCGCTTCAGGCAATTCGTTTTGGAATCGCATTGCATTTTTATTTTTAATATGTTGTGCAATGAATGGAGAACAATTGGTTCCAAATAACAATGACGTCATAACGTAGGTTTTTAGTTCGCTGTTTGCGTTTTCGCGCCATAAAAATCGTAATGCGTGCTGATCTTCTTTCGTTATCTTGATGCGAAGGAAGAATTCTTTTATATCGCCCATAATTGCAACAGGTTTTTCTCGAAAGCGTAGTATGATGCCCAGTAAAGACTGAAGTAAGTCAGGACCCTGGAGTAGGTAGTCGTTCAGGGAGCGACCGGCGGTGGCGGCTGAGGCGTCATGCACAAGTCTCAATTTTTTCTTGTTTTTGTTATCGACTCCGAAATGGGCTAAATAAAATATGCGTTTATGTGGCGCTAACAATTCGTCGTCTGATAATAATCGGGCGTAATTGTTTTCAAGTAGATGATTAATACGCTCCGTATACCTAGAGGCGTATCCTTCATCTGACAGCATTCTTCTTTCCACAGCGAGGAATCTCTTGTAAGCATTTGGGTAAGAGTCAGGCAGTTTAGCATCGTTTTTCCATGGTAAACTAATTTCATAACTCCCGTTAATTAATTTTGCAGAGTTATCAATGATGTTGACTGCGCGAATGTCGTCCTTATTTACGCGTGGCTTAGAGTTCACTCCTATTGATTCGAGCGCAAACGATCGGCGAACCAGTTCATGAAGTTGTTTATCTGCGCTGTCGCTAAGTGCATCGCTTGACGATTGAGGTGATGAGTGTGTGTCTGCGTTTGTGCATGTGTGCGTCTCCCGCCGCGCGGGAAGTATGTCCGCGGGGGTGGCGGTGGAGGGCGGAGTGCATGCGTTGCAGATTTCGGCGGCCGGTTTAGCGCGCTCATACAGTACGGTTGTCAAGGCATGCTCGGCGGTCAAAGGTCGGCCGAGCACAGCTGCAGGTAAGGTTCCATGTAAACACCAACCGAGTTTTGTTAATGTGGCACAAGGTTCAAAATTGCCCCGATAAACGGTCTTTAGCGGCATTATCAAATGGTAAAAATCCTGTCCGATTAATAACTTCGGTTCCATATTACAGCGGGGGAAAACACTTGTTAGGTCGCGTAAATAATCGTAAGAGTCTAAGTTCACGTTAGATAGGTCCAGTGTTGGTAAGTCTAGCTCACTCATTTTTCGCGCACGTAAGTCATACATTTCACCACTTGAGTTCGAGATTTTAAAGTTCACAGTTTCACTTATACACTCGAATTTAGATTTCCATGCACATTTCATGCTTATTGTCTTTGGCTGACCTTGAAGGTTGACACAGTTAGCAAGATCAGCTGATATGAGACTCACTGCGGCCCCATCGTCTAGAAGGGCGTATGTAGCAATAGTGCCGGCAGGGCCATGCAGATTCACTCGTACAGACTTTAGGTAAACACTATCACTAGGTTCCACGACAGTATTTGTTACGATTGCAGTCGTGGGATTGTTATTGGCAGATTCATCTGTCGCGCTTAATGTTGGCGTATTATTTGGGTCTTCGTTAGTGCTGTTATTGCGTGGCGCTGCACTGGCTGCGTTAGGTTTATTCGGCCAGTGAAGGAGGCGGTGGTGGGGTAGCCCGCAGCCGTCAACATCGCACGATGCGGCCGGGCAGGTTTCTTTCCCGTGGCCTAGCAACAGGCATTTATGGCATATTCTATTTATTTTGACAAAGCGCCATTTATCCTTGCGTAGCGCGCGTTTAAATTTAATGCAATTAGTCAGCGGATGATAAGACACCTTACAAAACGTGCACTTCGTGTTAGTATCATTATCGTTGTTTAAAATGGGGTGAACTTGAAGTTTTCGGTCTTCCATCTTTTTGGAAAACTTGTTTTCATTTTGAGAATGGATATGAGTTACACCAGCGGCGGCGATCTTCGTAGCTTCTTTGTGCAGGAACTCGGAGAATAACTGCAATTTAGCTTTATTTGTATCGCTATGTTCGTATATATAGTCTGCCCACTTGTTGATAAGCGCACTGGGACACTTTGATATAACGATGCTTAGTAACTCAGGGCTTCGAAGATGATCGGTCTGCTTAATAGACTCTGCAGCTGCCACGTAATTCTTCACTCTGACGGCGAAGTTCACCAACTCGATATGATACGCTTGCGGTAAAGGTTGCAATTTTTTAAATTGTGTTAAGATTTTATTTATGATTAGGTCGGGTCTTCCGAATCGTAGCTCTAGTGCGTCTAGGATGGCGCGTGGTGAGGTATCAGTCGTAAATAAAGATGAGACCGTTTCTTTAGCTTCACCACGGAGACATTTCTCTAATCTCGCGATATTTTCGGTATCACTATAGTTGCATAACTTCGTGGATTGTTCGTATGATTTTTTAAATTGAATCCACTCGAGCGATTCACCAGAAAATAACGGTAAGTCCTTAGACGTGGCTAATCGAGATAACAGGCGAGTATTAGCACTTTGAGTTGTAGTAGCTAGTTTTTCCATTGCTTGTGCTAGGGTTTGAAGTGAGCTGGGTCCGGGGTTCAGTTCTTGCCAAGGGGTCGCGAGAACGCGTTCGTCTTGATCGTCTTGGCGACTTTTCTCGAGCCACTGTTCCACTTTTTGAGATGTTTCGGACAAAATAGATCGTTGTTCTCCACTACAACGGGACTTTTGAGAATATTCTTCATCCAGCTTAGCGAGTTCAGCGTCTAGCTTTTTATCTATTAACTCTTTCTCGATCCTAGCTTTAGCTTCGGCGGCGTCTAACTCTAATTGTTTTCTTTTTGCCTGTAGTGAAGACATCGAAGTTTTATTTGAAGTATTAGATCGGTGATAACCATGTTCAGTTTCAGTTTTGATGCTACCCTCTTTCGCGGTGGGCTGAATCTGCAAACTGAGTGCCTTCGCGTTGAACTGGCTCGCGTGATCCATAAATTCTTCTTCTTTGGAGTTCTTTGGGCATGGCACTTCACTCTGAGCATCCGTGGTATGTTTCAACTTCTCTCTTTCGAGAGCACCCCGCGTTTTAACCATTGTGTGCGGAGGCGTGTGGAACATTCCTTTGCGTCCTGACATCCGTGCTCCTCTGGATCCGGTTTGATAGGACCATGTGTAGCCGACGATTGCATCCACAGGTGGAGAGGAGCGAAATAAGAACAACTAGGGATACTTTTTGAGGTAAGTGTTAGAGCGCATGGACATGCGTGTATCGCTCGGAAGCGTATAGGGAACTGACGTTGATTGGTCGATAGCCGAGGCTCGTTGCACACATATGCATGCTCTCGCGCACACTTTATTAACACATAGAAAACAGCAGTGGTAAGCAAGGTAAGTACCTACATATTATTTTTATAATATTTAACTAAAATGTATATTAATTACTAAGTTTTATGTTTCAGGTTACTCATTTCAGGTCCAGTACATTGCGTCGTCTACACAAGGTAAGCTGCCTATCGTGTCAAATCTACCCCTCCGAATTATATTAAAAGTTTATTTTTGGCACGTTGTGTTGTGTCGTATTTGTGTGGCTAAGAAACACCTTAGACATACGTAGTGACATGACATGAGGTAGTTTACCTATAGGTAAGGGTTCCGTTTTTGCCATTTTGGCTACGGAATCCTAAAAAGAAAAGCACTTATTAGGAATTTATTCACGCTAGAAGAGAAGGCAAAATAAAAACTATGTAAAAATGGTACCGTTTCAGGTACTTAGACTTCATTTATTTAATCTCTACCTTACTACCATTGTTTTTAGGGTTCCGTAGCCAAATGGCAAAAAACGGAACCCTTATAGATTCGTCATGTCTGTTTGTCTGTCTGTCCGTCTGTCCGTCTGTCTGTCCGTCCGTATGTCACAGCCACTTTTCTCCGAAACTATAAGAACTATACTGTTGAAACTTGGTAAGTAGATGTATTCTGTGAACCGCATTAAGATTTTCACACAAAAATAGAAAAAAAAAAACATTAAATTTTTGCGGTTCCCCATACTTAGAACTGAAACTCAAAATTTTTTTTTTCATCAGACCCATACGTGTGGGGTATCTATGGATAGGTCTTTAAAAATGATATTGAGGTTTCTAATATCATTTTTTTCTAAACTGAATAGTTTGCGCGAGAGACACTTCCAAAGTGGTAAAATGTGTGTCCCCCCCCTGTAACTTCTAAAATAACAGAATGATAAAACTACAAAATATATATGATGTACATTACCATGTAAACTTCCACGGAAAATTGGTTTGAACGAGATCTAGTAAGTAGTTTTTTTTAATACGTCATAAATCGCCTAAATACGGAACCCTTCATGGGCGAGTCCGACTCGCACTTGGCCGCTTTTTTGAGCTGCAGCAATTGCATATTTAGGGTCCGGGAGGTGATTGCATTACTAAATGGGAAATGATTTAAATTATACATTAAACCGCTTAAAAGTAGTGTATATTGGGCACTCGGTTTATCGTTTTGTTTTCCGTGATCGCATTGTAAGTAATGTTTGGCATTGTTATCGTTGTAAAATATATAATTGAGTTTGAGGCCATCTAGCGATCGCTGTTAAAACTACTTGCTTCACTGGAATGCTGACTGCACTAAGGCAGAGGGGCGAGAGAGCCAAGCATGGGCGAGTGTTCGTTGTTTGTTCCAACGTGTACTGTGGGTCTTCTGGCAAATGTTAGCGGTTAGACGTGCTGTGTAATTCGAGGGTTGATACATAGGTGGCGCTTTTGTTAATATGGGAAAATGTTCTCTGTGTTTGATAATGACTTGATGATTGTAATATTTTGCATGAAAAATATTAAAATAAATAATTTACTCTAAGCTGAACCTAACCCAACGGTTCGTCACTTACGTGAGCATTTTAGAGCTAATCTTTTAAAGCTGACTTGAGCGGAGCGGTCACATTACTCATTTAAGCAGCAATTAACTCGTTTGCATACCTACGCTCTATGGAAACTGAGAAAGATAAGCACGAAAGATACTACTGCAATACAGGTATAGGTATCAAGGTATCATGGATACATTTGTTCCCGCTTAGCTATGGAATACTTTTATGGGGTAACTTGAGCCATGCCGAGCGAGTGCTGATAGCCCAAAAACAGTGCATAAGAGCAGTTAGATGTTATATGTATAATCTTAATGTATCATTTGTATGATGTGTTTATTGAAATCAAACATCTCAAGTGACTTGTAAATAAATAAAATAAGTATGTATTTAATGACGGGGAAGTGATTTGCAGACGTGCCACCGCCCTCGATGAAGTTGTCATAAAATAATGACCTCCGTAACAACCCTCGCGAGGGCCCTATCTTCACCGCTCCACCCCACCCGAAAACCAACCCTAACAACTGTAAGATACGGTTGCTATTTGAATAGAAAAAGCGCGCGCGTGGGCACTCCGCAGCCCTCCCGCAGTCGGACAGGGTTGTCAAACCATGCAGCAATAAATATAGTTGTGCTTTCAGTGCTTTACTCGGCTTAATGACCTGTGCTTGGAGCATAACTTCCGCAGTGTTTTGTCGTAAAAAGTCTCCCCGAGAATTGCCAGCTTCCGGGCCTTTAATGTTTGCATTCGTTTTTTAGGGTGGTCATGGGAAAGCTATAGAAAGTCGAGCAGTCATATGTAATTTATACGAAAGTGATCACCATTAATCAAATATTTTCTTTAAAGATTTCAACCTCTATGATTCCAACTAACATTATGTTATGAGTTGCAAAGAAAAGTTTAAAGTGTCCTTTTAGTTTCTGCGGTATAATAAAATACCTTATGAAGCGCCATTTCAAAGCTTGCGGCATCCTTGAGCTTGAGCTTGGAAGAGCTTACGGTTTTCTAACACAGTCATGCATGGAGTCCAGAATGGCGCAATGAGGTGAGATAAGATGTAGCTGCTTCCGAAGAAGCCCGGCAGCTAGGCCTTACGGCAGTAACTCTTATTAGCTACAAGAATTTATAGGAATGCTTAATGATGTGCTGTCGGAATGTTTCCAATATTGCGAAGTATCCACATTGAAAAACTTCGGGAACTTGTCATATTTTTGTATGGGGGATGAAATTTTCCAAGAACTTCACAACTTTTTTAAAGGGTTCTCAACTTTACACATCTGTAGGAATGCCCCTTCGAATACAGTTAAAGCGTGACCGAAGTGCAGACAACGCTTCATCAATTATCCGTGTAGCTACAAACATCACACTTATCTGATCATCAGTAGGCCTTATATCTTTACGATAAGGTTTACATTAGGTCAGTAGAGTGTCTTCGCCTACAGAAGCAGCGACGGTCTGGGAGAGTCGAATATAACGCCGTCACGCGTGTTCCATATGCAAATGCAAACGATCACACTATTAATTATCAATTATAGTAAACACAACGGGTAGAATTATAGCAGGAATAATAGCTGCTACCAATTTTTTTTCCGATACACTTGGAAGACTTTAAATCGAAAAATCACTCACTATTAGAGCGAGAAGTTGGTTAGACGCCATACAAATAATGATGCAGGTATCTAAGTCATCTCGGAAGCTTAAAGATGACACTCGTTGATAGAAAACGCTAATCAAAATTTAAATAATGTATGGAAATAGTCACGTGACTTTTCGTAGCATATAGTCATAGCATCTGCTGTTTGCACAATTTCTTTTCGTTTGACGTTTGTCGATGTACGATTGTCATGTTGGCTAGGCCCCAAGTTCTTTACTCACGATATCTGTTACTCCATTTCGCAGCATTATCTAGAATTCTAGATACTTACCAATAATGCCAACAATGACGACTAATGAGTTTCCGCTTCCGGCCGCTGATTTATCGCCACTTTTTGACCCCCTAAAAAGAGGGTATTTCCCGTTCCTGTAACTAATGTTTGGAACTTGAACTCTATTCCTTTCATGTGTGGAATAAATGGGACGCCTTAAAAAAGGGGGCGCGGGGCCGCGGGTCGCACGCGCATAACAACTGCGAGGTTTATTGCACAAAAATAAACCATTAAGCTTTTCATGAATTAAATGACAGTGAAAGGGTAGAATGTTTAAAGCGTAAACGTAACCTTAATATGAACTCCTTCAACTCATTATCGAAGGAAAGATCCAAGGGAAAAGATTATCCGGACGAAGACGTAACTCATGGCTCAAAAATCTCTGAACATGGTTCAAGTAGATCACGCGCTTACTTATACGCGCAACTGTGTCTAAAGTTCGTATAGCCCTCATGATAGCCGACCTCCGGTAGATGGCACTGGAAGAACAAGAAGTCACCTTGTTGGTGATTTTACCATAATTTTGTTACCCTATTCTGAGCCATCATAATTTTCAGTCAGTCGTTCACTAATATGCTTTTACTATCTTAAAGGCCCGCAAACGCACTTGCAAACCCTCTGGTGTAGCAGGTGTCCATGGGCGGGGGTAATTGCTTACCATACCATTAGGCGATTCCTCTGCTGGTTTGCCTCCTGTATCATTAAAAAAAGCCTTTACTGAACGTCTGTCTGAAAGTGGGCTCTATCTCAAAAAACGGAACCGAAAAACGATTGAATGATACTTATATTTTTTGAAATTTTGGACTTTCAGATTTTAATTTCTGAATGTATTTACATACATTGAAAATTGCTTTGTCGGATGGAAATACAGACACAGGTAGGTACTACCGGTTTGTAGGTACCTACAAACCGCCGCCGCCGGCACTTTTGACACTGAACCTTATAATAATATTATACAATACAATCAGAATACGCCAGGGAGGGATGCCCTGAGCAGGTAAATCACTACTCATAATATCCCTTTACAAACCGAGTGGTGATTAAAGGGACAGGTGTGATGGGCATTCCGGGCGTAGCCTCGCTGTGTATAGATCATTCATTATGAATGGGCCACTTAACGAAATACTTCGAATGCTTGCTTTGATTGAAATACATAATTTTATGTTTGCTGATCTTTTTATTTTACTCATCGTTAATTAACAACAACATTAATTAACAAACTAAAGAAATTGTCTAGTTTGAGTTACAATTACAATATTGTTTGTAATTTGTATTGTATTGTTTTAAATATAATACGTTAAGTTATCAATTGAAACTCTCAATTTACCCTTGACTAAATATTACTTAGTGCAGGTAAAAGGCTTGAAACGGCGGACATGTTTTATTTGAGGAATAACAACTATTGCGGTATCTGAAAATTATCCGGTACCGGTGTTGATGACGCATCTGAGCAATCACGTACTTAGCAAAAATGTAGTACACGTATAACACATAAACTTCATGTCTCCTGTTGTAACACGAGCAAATAATTAATAGGGTAGTCCTCAAACGATAAAACGTTTGTGCAAAAACTTTTGAATACTATGAAGTCTTTAGATTTTCTCTTTTTCATACAAAGGAAATGTTATTTTTCACGAACTCGTACGCTATCCTCAGTGTATTTGACGTTTCTTATCACCCTTTAATTAAAAATAACAAAATTCGCAATACATTGCGTCTTAGAATAAACTCAAAGTACAAGTTGTTTTTTAAAGTAGCTGAGCAAATGTTGGTCAGTTTGAGGAATATAGGCTACAGTTTAATTTACACAACGGGACAGCGGGGATTAGATTTCTAAAATATATATATCTAATGTAAAAGGAAGACTATAAATAAACACACAGTTAACATAAAGCTACCCGAGCGCGGTGAATGCTGCCGAGACATCCCGGAGACTCATTAGACAATGGGATACATTACTCTTATTGCCCGCATTTGTCGAGCCACTCGCCAGCGCCAGGTACCCCAACCAATTTATTAGAGCGCCATCCATATGTATCGCGACCCGGCTGAAAAACTACCGCTAATGCAATCAATTGAATTATACATTAGATGGCCATTTTAGGGATTGCGGGAAAAAACACAGTTCGGAGATTCGAAGAGATAAGGGACCAATTCCAATTCAACTATTTATTATAGTTATGATCTTGTTTTGATACGACCTTGACAGCGAGTTGCAAAATTGCATGAATACATTGTAAATAAATTCATTCATAATGTGGCCATGGGATTATTATGCGGCTGGGTGTACCTACATCTCTCGCGCACTAATAAGTGCGAGCAAAATTCCTTAAGTTGGGTACTGACACGACGACTTTATGATAGGAACGCGCGCGCGGGGACTAATAATCGAGAACAGTCGTGTCAAAACAAGACCAAACCTTAACAAATAGTGAATCACAATCGGCCTCGCAGGTCGGAGATCCGGTGAGATAAGTGCAGTTTATGCGACTGCCTAGACGCGAATGAACGACTGCCACTGCGACTGATGTATTTAAATCTGTCAGTTTAATAAAGTGTGTAAAAACGGTAATGCAATCAGAGCGATTGCGATCGGGCGCATTGTTTCGGAAAGTTTTTTTAGATCAAGACGAGTGTTTCAATTTTTATTGAAACACGGCTTCATCGAAGTTGATGTTATTTATTTCAGAATATTTAATAAGATTTCGGTTGAATTATTCATTTTTTATTTTGAAAGGTTCAGTAGGTATACTACATATCTGATACATGTACCATATCATATAAATCATATACGTAAGTAACTACATTAATGACAGAATAGTATCTAAATAACTAAACCATCAGGTTTACACAATAATCATATTGTTTTCGGATATTGCGATAGTTATTACTCAAATAAAACAAGTCCGATGTCTCGACTCTCGAGCATTTTACCTGCACTATTCACGGGTAAATTGAGAATTTAAATTGATAACTAAACCAATTTGAAGCAATACAATACAAAACAAATAACCGTGTACCCACGAGTAAAATATGGGTATACATTGCATGCATATAAAAATGTATTTATCTAACAAAATCATGATATCAAGGTTCAAATGTTATGTTAGCTTAAACAGTTCCCATACAACTCGGATGCAGCCTATCTGTGTATTTCGTCCCTGTCCGTGACAACATCACACTCTCGTCGCGTCGCGTCGCCTGCGCTTTCCTTTTAGGCGGGGAAAGAAAAAATTTTGCTTGCATTAATTCGTACAGTCTCGAAAGCTTTTTCTAATCAATATTTAGGGTTTACAGATGCCCACGATACGATTATCTCGAGTACCGTAATTGAGCTCTTCATGAAATTAATGACCCTAGGGTCAATATCTAGAACACTATACAGACTAAGTCATACAGTCGGGATAATGTATCAATTATATGTCTTAAGTTAGTTCATGATTAATAACAAAGAAATCCCGAGAGTTTCCTGTGAGCTGTGTACAGTAAGCTCAATCTATAGTTATTTTTTAAATAATCGATATAAATGTAACTTAAAAATTCCTACACAATTCGAAAATTTGATGATTAGGTCATAATATTAATCTCAATTGATATGGAAATTTGCACCACTCGGATACCGTGAGATCTATTTATTATGATTTTTTATTTTTTATTTTATGCTTAAAAAATATGTTTATTCATCCTACACTCGAAAATTTTATATTTCTACAATTATCTGTTTATTTAACACGTGTTATCAAAAAAATATTGGAATAATAACAAGTGCTTTGCGAGAAATCAAAATAAATAACAAATAACTTGAGACCAATACTTTTAAAATTGCTACGCTTAAAATAGCTACGTTCAAAAAGCCTAATGACAATACTTTGAAAGTCAATATCAAAAAAAAAAAGTCACCTTTCTCACTTGTTTGACCCTGACATATCCCATCCATACAAGTGTCAAGAGTGACGTTCCTTCAAAAACGTCACTTTTGTCACTTGTTTGACACTGCCATAGCCCATCCATACATGTCAAAAGTGACGTTTCTTCAAAAACGTCACTTTTGTCACTTGTTTGACACTGACATAGCCCATCCATACAAGTGTCGAGAGTGACGTTTCTAAAAAACGTCACTTTTGTGACTTGTTTGACACTGCCATAGCCCATCCATACATGTCAAAAGTGACGTTTCTTCAAAAACGTCACTTTTGTCACTTGTTTGACACTGACATAGCCCATCCATACAAGTGTCAAGAGTAACGTTTCTAAAAAAAACGTCACTTTAGTCACTTGTTTGACACTGACATATCCCATCCATACAAGTGTCAATAGTGACGTTTGTAAAAAACGTCACTTTTGTCACTTGTTTGACACCGACAATCCCATCCATACAAGTGTATTAGTGACGTTTCTTAAAAAAAATTCAGCTTTCTCACTTGTTTGACCCTGACATATCCCATCCATACAAGTGTCAAGAGTGACGTTTCTTCAAAAACGTCACTTTTGTCACTTGTTTGACACTAACATAGCCCATCCATACATGTCAAAAGTGACGTTTCTTTAAAAAAAAGTCACTTTTGTCACTTTTTTGACACTGACATATCCCATCCATACAAGTGTCAAGAGTGACGTTTCTTAAAAAAAAGTCACATTTTCACTTGTTTGACCCTGACATATCCAATCCATACATGTCAATAGTGACGTTTCATAAAAAACGTCACTCTTGTCACTTGTTTGACACTGACATAGCCCATCCATATGTCAAAAGTGACGTTTCTTTAAAAAAAGTCACTTTTGTCACTGACATATCCCATCCATACAAGTGCCAAGAGTGACGTTCCTACAAAAACGTCACTTTTGTCACTTGTTTGACACTGACATAGCCCATCCATACAAGTGTCAAGAGTAACGTTTCTAAAAAAAAACGTCACTTTAGTCACTTGTTTGACACTGACATATCCCATCCATACAAGTGTCAATAGTGACGTTTCATAAAAAACGTCACTTTTGTCACTTGTTTGACACCGACAATCCCATCCATACAAGTGTCAATAGTGACGTTTCATAAAAAACGTCACTTTTGTCACTTGTTTGACACCGACAATCCCATCCATACAAGTGTATTAGTGACGTTTCTTAAAAAACTTTCAGCTTTCTCACTTGTTTGACCCTGACATATCCCATCCATACAAGTGTCAAGAGTGACGTTTCTTAAAAAAACGTCACATTTTCACTTGTTTGACCCTGACATATCCCATCCATACAAGTGTCAAGAGTGACGTTTCTTCAAAAACGTCACTTTTGTCACTTGTTTGACACTGACATAGCCCATCCATACATGTCAAAAGTAACGTTTTTGAAGAAACGTCACTTTAGTTACTTATTTGACACTGACATATCCCATCCGTACAAGTGTCAAAAGTGACGTTTTTGTTTGAAGAAACGTCACTTTTGATAGTTCATGAACGACCAAAAATCGTGATATTAAATAAAATTATCAGTTTCGTACGGTAGTTCCCACGCTAGCCCAGTGCGGATTGGGGACTTCACATACACCTTTGAATGTCTTCGCGGTACACTAGACTTTTTAAACTTAGGTTAGCTAAACGTGGGACACATGTCGTTAGAAATTTCGCAATTTATACATTTTAAACTTAGGTCAGTTGAGATACGTCAAATGTTAGTTATAGAAACGATATGGATCGGATATATCAGTGTCAACAAGTGTCAAAAGTGACGATTCTTAAAAAAAAACGTCACTTTTGCCACTTGTTTGACACTGACATAGCCCATCCATACATGTCAAAAGTGACGTTTCTTTAAATAGAAAAGTCACTTTTGTCACTTGTGTGACACTGACATATCCCATCCATACATGTCAAAAGTGACGTTTCTTTAAAAAAAAGTCACTTTTGTCACTTGTTTGACACCGACATATCCCATCCATACAAGTGTCAAAAGTGACGTTTCTTAAAAACAAACGTCACTTTTCTCACTTGTTTGACCCTGACATATCCCATCCATACAAGTGTCAAGAGTGACGTTTCTTCAAAAACGTCACTTTTGTCACTTGTTTGACACTGACATAGCCCATCCATACATGTCAAAAGTGACGTTTCTTTAAATAAAAAAGTCACTTTTGTCACTTGTTTGACACTGACATATCCCATCCATACATGTCAAAAGTGACGTTTCTTTAAAAAAAAGTCACTTTTGTCACTTGTTTGACACCGACATATCCCATCCATACAAGTGTCAAAAGTGACGTTTCTTAAAAACAAACGTCACTTTTCTCACTTGTTTGACACTGACATATCCCATCCATACAAGTGTCAAGAGTGACGTTTCTTCAAAAACGCCACTTTTGTCACTTGTTTGACACTGACATAGCCCATCCATACTTGTCAAAAGTGACGTTTCTTTAAAAAAAGTCACTTTTGTCACTTGTTTGACACTGACATATCCCATCCATACAAGTGTCAAGAGTGACGTTTCTTAAAAACACGTCACCTTTCTCACTTGTTTGACCCTGACATATCCCATCCATACAAGTGTCAAGTGACGTTTCTAAAAAAAACGTCACTTTAGTCACTTGTTTGACACTGACATATCCCATCCATACAAGTGTCAAAAGTGACGTTTTTATTTGAAGAAACGTCACTTTTGACAGTTCATGAACGACCAAAAATCGTGATGTTAAATACAATTATCAGTTTCGTACGGTAGTCCCCACGCTAGCCCAATGCGGTTGGGGACTTCACATACACCTTTGTATTTCTTCGCGGTACGGTAGACTTTTTAAACTTAGGTAAGCTAAACGTGGGACACATGTCGTTACAAGTTTCGCAATTTATACATTTTAAACTTAGGTCAACTGGACGTAGGAAAAAAGGTCGTTAGTATTTTCGTGTGACAAAAGTGACGTTTTTTATGAAACGCCACTATTGACACTTGTATGGATGGGATATATCAGTGTCAACAAGTGTCAAAAGTGACGATTCTTAAAAAAAAACGTCACTTTTGTCACTTGTTTGACACTGACATAGCCCATCCATACATGTCAAAAGTGACGTTTCTTTAAATAAAAAAGTCACTTTTGTCACTTGTTTGACACTGACATATCCCATCCTTACATGTCAAAAGTGACGTTTCTTTAAAAAAAGTCACTTTTGTCACTTGTTTGACACCGACATATCCCATCCATACAAGTGACGTTTCTTAAAAACAAACGTCACTTTTCTTACTTGTTTGACCCTGACATATCCCATCCATACAAGTGTCAAGAGTGACGTTTCTTCAAAAACGTCACTTTTGTCACTTGTTTGACACTGACATAGCCCATCCATACATGTCAAAAGTGACGTTTCTTTAAATAAAAAAGTCACTTTTGTCACTTGTTTGACACTGACATATCCCATCCATACATGTCAAAAGTGACGTTTCTTTAAAAAAAAGTCACTTTTGTCACTTGTTTGACACCGACATATCCCATCCATACAAGTGTCAAAAGTGACGTTTCTTAAAAACAAACGTCACTTTTCTCACTTGTTTGACACTGACATATCCCATCCATACAAGTGTCAAGAGTGACGTTTCTTCAAAAACGCCACTTTTGTCACTTGTTTGACACTGACATAGCCCATCCATACTTGTCAAAAGTGACGTTTCTTTAAAAAAGTCACTTTTGTCACTTGTTTGACACTGACATATCCCATCCATACAAGTGTCAAGAGTGACGTTTCTTAAAAACACGTCACCTTTCTCACTTGTTTGACCCTGACATATCCCATCCATACAAGTGTCAAGTGAAGTTTCTAAAAAAAAACGTCACTTTAGTCACTTGTTTGACACTGACATATCCCATCCATACAAGTGTCAAAAGTGACGTTTTTATTTGAAGAAACGTCACTTTTGACAGTTCATGAAGGACCAAAAATCGTGATGTTAAATAAAATTATCAGTTTCGTACGGCAGTCCCCACGCTAGCCCAATGCGGATTAGGGACTTCACATACACCTTTGAATTTCTTCGCGGTACGGTAGACTTTTTAAACTTAGGTCAGCTAAACGTGGGACACATGTCGTTACAAGTTTCGCAATTTATACATTTTAAACTTAGGTCAACTGGACGTAGGAAAAAAGGTCGTTAGTATTTTCGTGCACTAGCAGACATTTAATTGCTGGTGACTGTACGCGTACGCTCGTATAAAACGCTACTCTGTAACCGCCCTAAGATACCTTCATCCTATCCAATCCGTTGCTTTGCGGCCGTGCGGCCTTGAGGTATCGCCATCGCTTCCCCTCCCGCCCCGCGCCGATCATTTAAATAATTTAACAATAGCCATTTTTACAATTGTGACAAAAGCTCATTGTATTAATAGGAGATTCTTTGACGTTGTGATAACATTAATTACAGGCTGTATGGTGCATTAAAAAAATATACTGTAGAATTAATGCGCGTGGGGTAAAATACGTTATAATTGTTTAAAAAATAGTAAAAATAAAATCCCCTGGTTTTTTATTTTATTAGATTGAGTAGAATAATTGGCGTAACAATATAGTGGAAAATCACCAAGTGTTTAATTAATGTTGTATTGTAATTATTTATTTCAAACATTTTTATTGCTCGTGACGTATGCACCACTAAAAAAGTGGTGCATATTTTACTTACAGTGTAAAATATTTAGTTATGCCTTTTGAACAAAAAATCGCTACTGTAGAATTTTATGTTTACATCTTTTTAAAAACTAAATTTTTAAAATTTTTTTTTCCAAAAATCTCAATATATTTTTTAGAGATTACTTTACACATACATTCACAAAATAGTGTTCTATTATATTCCAAACACAAATATACTGTAGGATATAATGTGATGCTCTCGAACAATTTAAAGTTTAGTAACCGGCCTATTTGCGTTTGGCGACTGGTCGCAAAAACCTGCGTCGGCCGACATGATCTTTGTTGTTCGCTTTTTGCCGATGAATTAATGAGTGTAATCCTGATTTCCAATGCTTGTCGGACGGGTGTGTAATGCTTAATATAATTATAAAATAAAACTATCATACATTTGTTATAACGCCATTTCATATATTATTATACGTTATAATGTAATTTTTATTATACGTTTCCTTTGTTATATTGTGTTTTCGTCTAAACTGTCATTGATATAATGCCTATTGTAATATAATTATTAATTAGTATAAATACATGTTTTATAATGACATTTGTTATAATATATTTTTGTATAACGTAATACTTCATACAGTTTTATCAAATCTAAATACATATATTGTATAACATTTTTTGTCATATTTCATTTAATGATAACGTAAAGTTTTACAAACTTTTTAAGTTTTTATTCTAGGGAGGTCGCAGTTCTAACCTAACCTAACCAATTTTTCCGCGGTTTTCAATTCTGCGAGGGCCGCAGTTCAAACTTAACCTAAACCATTTTTTGCTAGGTATTTTATTCTACGGAGGCTCAAAGTTCTAACCTAACCTAACCCTCCTTTTGCTAGTTAGTTATTCGTTTGTGCGGAGTCGCAGTTCTAACCTAACCTAACCCATTTATGTCATGCAACTATTACGCCATACAAATAATTATGTGATATCACTTGTTATAACAAATAATATGCTTTAGAGTATGTAATAATTATGGCAATGTATATTAGACGAAGTGTAAATAAACCTTATGACCATTATACCAATAATAACATGATGTATATCCTTAATTAGTTATTGCGGTAGTATGCCATTTATTACGTTATTCAAAATAACGATATATCAATAATATATGAAAAGTAATTATAAAAAATGTAATGCACCCTTGTCGGACAACAGACGAAACAGTATTTCTGATCTAGGGATAAATTCAGTTGCTAAAAAGCTTTGGCCGAATTCTGACTATTCTGAGACGGTTGTCACTGTTTTCATGGGTGATATTTTATGAATAAGGCATAAGGCTGTGTACTCCATTTTTTCACTGTCCCGCCGGTGATGCTAATATGAAACTGTAACAGAATTTTAATGAAGAGATTCATATATTTAATTTTGTCAATTCCTTCCAAATTAAACATGAGTTTTTAACAAGTTTCCAATACACACTTACAATGTTGCAGAATCATCATAACAGAGTCCGCAGGAGGAGGTGACATAAGAAGGGAATTAAATCATATAAGGAGAGACTTTTAAAATAAAATGTCCTAAAATAAAAAGTCCATGACCGTTCCTTCTGATTTGGCCGCGCTTTGCTTGACCAAAGTTAATCTCTTTTTTTGTATTAGAAAAGAAAGCAAAGGAAATCTTTCTTCCGTCACACTGCGTATAGTTCATTACATCCATACATTTATATGAATAATATTTGAAACAGTTGTCGTGCAATTTTCAGTGCCCAGTGTTGCAGTAAACCACGACGCGTGAATATCCAAATAAAGCGCAGCTCACGTAAGCAAACCTTCATCTTACGCCGAAACAATCTTTTATAACTAAAGGCCTCATGTGCTGGCCAAGATTAAACAGCATGTGACCTTTCTATATTGGACGGTAAGCTGGAAATATCTGCGGAGATGATCCGTGTGGGGGGAGGTGGGGGGTGTGAGCGGACAATCGACAATAGCCGCGGAAGCCTTTGCGGCCGCGGGTCGCGCCGCGAGCGCGAGCAATGGCCAAACAATGCACTGTGAGTGAAACTGCGCAGTTTAAGGTTGCCATTCCTCTGAGGCGGAGATGAAAGGAGACGTGGGAACCAAGCATTGGTTGTAATCCAGCGGAGAGGAGAAAAGAATTAATGCTAATGGTGGATTCATGTCCTGCACTTGGTTTACTAATGAATGGGCCAAAAACGTTTCCCAAAGTATCACATCCCAAACTATGTTTCCCAAATTATCATTTCCCAAAAAAATGTTTGGCAAAACAACTTATCGCAATTTTTCACTTAGCAATAGTCTTTTTTGGCAAGTTATTGTTTAGCAAATAATTACTTGGTCAAGTTTCATTTTACCAAGTATTATTTAGTCAAATGTATCATTAAGCATAACTTACATGTCCCAAAATATTACATGGCATACAATTTACATACCAAAAGAGGGCCTGCAGTATTTTTATTTTTGCTTTCATTTGAAATACTTTATCATTTTGGTTATGTTTTACGCAAACGGATGTAATTTGTTGAACCATGAACATATCTGCAATAATATTTTAGAATTATATAAGGACCTAAAATAAAAGTTAAGGAATTAAGATTCGGTAATCAATGGGATTGGCCGGTCAAAGTATTTAGCAAATGGCGCCAGCATAGATTGCTCTGTCAATCCCTAGAATTGTGTCAAATTCTTGTTTATTATATAGAATTTTATGCCCTAGATGCCAGCCCTTTAAGCCAAATCTCATAGAACTCAACTAGAGAAGGGGCAAGCCCCGGCAAGCTATGATGGTGCCATCTATGCAAACCATTGACAGTTGCCAATCCCATTCAGTATAGTGTAACTCGTAAAGCGGTATCCAGACGGGATGATCAAATCAATCGATTTGATCAGAAATGAAATTGACTTGATTTTGAAATTTTGGTGATTAAAAATTTAATAAACATAGTAATTTTTTTTGTACTGCATTGTACCTACTATAACTTAATTGATGAAGATTACCCCCAATCTGCATTACACACAACTGTGATTTTTTGTATTATTTCCAGTCAGAATCACGAGCTCTTTCGACCCTAATACGAGTAAAAAGTGACCCCAAAATTTCATACAAATGCACCAAAAACTTGTGGACATTTTTTCTCAGTAAGAATGGAGAAAGCTACTGATCCTGAGTAGAAATATTATATAAATTCAAAATTCTAACAGAACGAATTTAGGTTCAAATTTAAATAGAGATGCCTATTTGCCAAATTTGCGAAGTGACAATTTGAGCAAACATCTTTTTGGAATATAATATTAGCCAATAAAAAACGTTTGCTAAATAAGTTTTTGTCCTAATAACATTTGACAAAGTAAAATCATGCCAAATGATAATTTGACCAAATAAGTTATATGCGAAGTGTAACTTTGCTAAAGGTTCCTTTGGGAAATGAAACTATTGCGATAAGTTTGTTGGGAAGTGAAATTTGGCGAAATGTATTTGGGCCAAACGGAAGTACACCCCTGCACTTTTCGTCATTTTGGATTGGGCACAAAATCGTGTGTGATCTAATATGAATAAGGATTCATGGGATTCTATGAAAATTTATTTGTTTTTGTTATTATAACAACAACGCTGCTATTTATTTATTTAAAAGGGTTTCCTGTACATAGTGTGTGCGCTACGTACAGGAAGCCCTTCTAAATATGGCCAGCCACAGCGAATGCGTTTTTGTCAATAACACAGATTACATGCGTCACTCATACACTTGTTTAGTTAATGTGAATAAAAACGCACAGACTATCCCGAAAGAACAGTTTCTTTTGCGGTTGCTAAGACCTCGAGGCTGCTTTTTCACTCAGGCGGAGATGAGTGGAGATAAGAGGAGACGTGCGGGAATAAACCAATAGCATTTGCTGTACCTAATCCAAGTCTTTTTGACTCCGCTGGGTTACAACCAATGATTCCCGCGCGTCTCTTCTCATCTCCGCCTTAGTGGAAAGGCATGTTGAAGCACGGGAAGCTGTAAGCTGTGAGCGAAAAGTCGCTCACGCAGAGTTGTAGCGAAAGCGCGCAGTCTATCCCGAAAGACCGGGCTGTTCCCTCTGCATTCGGCAAGAGCTCGAGGCGCTCGGGAGCCATAAGTTACACGCGTATGAGCGCCATGAGCAGCTCGTTTAGTTAGTGCAAATAAAAGGCGCAACAAACAATAGTGCGGTCAATACGCGGCCATTTGCATATCGCGCATCGCGGCGCAGCGCAGGCGCACCGCACGGAAGGGGGGGCGCGGGGAGCGATTGTTCGCGACCACTTACACTACACCATTGTTTTAAACTCAATAACAATAACCTTTCTATTTCGACTCGTTTTAAGTAAAGTCCATATGTGGGCGCTGGAATGCGTGAGGCTTTTCGCGGGGTTGCTAGCTGGGCGTTGCTAGGTACTTAGATAGCTGTATTTTTCAAATAGGTATACTAAAGTATATTGTTTCACTATATTTTTTTTATTTGGCTTCCAATAAGTTCAGACAATTGCGAGAATTACAATATTAATACAGGTACCGTAAAATGGGGTGAGTAGGGTTCGCGGGGAGCGATGGGTTATGAATGGGGAGAGAAGGGATGAAAGGGGGGGCATTTCATATGAAGCGGACAGGAAAAAATAAGCGAGGTTCCCGAATTTGTTTATATTTGGTTTAGTTCTTCTTCTAGTAGGTATAAAACCGGACGCCAAATATTTTTTATATATGACGTTTATTTTAAAAATTATGAACTTTTCAAAAATTACCGTAATTGAAATTCCGATTTTTTTAAACTCGAATATCGAATAATTAAAATATATAACTTATTATTAAACCAAGCGTTTTGTATAGAATTTTTAATGATCTTTTCAGAGAAGAAATCAATTTTGAAAAATAAATAAAAAATAATGGTTAAAACCGGAAGTAAACTTTTCGAAACCATTTTTCGAAAACTTTGACCAGTTTTTTTTTATTTATTTTTATCTCAAAATATAGCCCTAAGTATGTACAAAATACACTAGAAGTTGCAGAATGGGATCTCCATTGGTTAAGACAATAGTTCAATAAATGTACATACATGTCGCCCTGAGTGCGACGTACCGTACTGGTCAGGGATGTTACAGAGCTCCGTTTCCGTTTCCGTTAAGTCGGAACTTCCGTTTGGTATTACACATCCGTTTCTGTTCCGGTTCCGTTACTTTTGAAATGGAAGTTATATCGGATGTCAATTTTAATAACAATTCGGATGTCAATGCTTAGCGCGGCAGCGGGACATGAGCGGTGTACATCAAACACAAACAGGTTTATACCAGTCATTCGCTCATAGCCCCGCTTGCCACGTGCTGCACTAATTAGATGTTCTGGTTTATCCGTGTTTTCGAATTTAAAGTACCTATTCGTATGTGTTCAATGATTTATAACTTAAGATAGGTTATAGGCGTTCCAAAATTGAAGCGCTTAACTTGTGACAAATTGGACAAGTTGCCTTTAGTCGCGGCTGGACAAGCGAGAAATGTGCACGTGCTAACGAGCTCCCGCACACCGAAAGAGAAAGAGACGACCTTATGTTTAACAACAAGTGTGAGAAAGATGGATGGAATTAGAAAATTAATCAAAAATAACAGATTTCTTCGTAGGCATAGAAATAAATATGGAAGTATTTTTTATGCTCCTCAAGTATGAGTATAACCTATCTATGGTTATATATCATTGTATGTGTTGTGTTGTGTAATGTATACCTACTGATAGTACTGACTCAGGCTCCGGTTCTGGTTCGGGTTCCGTTTTCGGTTCCGATTCCGTTTCTGGTTCCGATAAACTAAATTTAAAACATCTGGTTCCGCTTTCGGTTCCGATAAAACCACATCCGTTACATCCCTGGTACTGGTATACATACATATAGCAGCTGTTTTACTTATAAGAACATGTATTCAGTAAGACTGCTGGTAAATTCTAATCATAACATTCATAACATAATGAAATAAGAAAGTCAACAATTCTGACCAGTTTATTTCATAATTTTTATTATTTTACAATAAGAATTATAAGCTAAACAGCTGCTATATGTATGTATACACTGTCGCACTCAGGGCGACATGTATGTACATTTATTGACCTATTGTCTTAACCAATAGAGATCCCATTCTGCAACTTCTAGTGTATTTTGTACATACTTAGGGCTATATTTTGAGATAAAAATAAATAAAAAAAAACTGGTCAAAGTTTTCGAAAAGTTTACTTCCGGTTTTAACCATTATTTTTTATTTATTTTTCAAAAATGAATTCTTCGCTGAAAAGATCATTAAAAATTCTATACAAAACGCTTAGTTTAATAATAAGTTATATATTTTAATTATTCGATATTCGAGTTTTAAAAAATCGGAATTTCAATTACGGTAATTTTTGAAAAGCTCATAATTTTTAAAATAAACGTCATATATAAAAAATATTTGGCGTCCGGTTTTATACCTACTAGAAGAAGAACTAAACCAAATATAAACAAATTCGGGAACCTCGCTTATTTTTTCCTGTCCGCTTCATATGAAATGCCCCAGGGGGGTGAGATGGGATTTTAAGGCTACTGCTACAAAAATAATGTATTCCAATTTAAAATGGAGCTATATAGTAATACTCATAATAAAAAAAATCGATCCAACAATCTTCCAAAATCACCTTTGTATGAAAACCCAACTCACCCCAAATACGAGGGACTACGGGGTGAGGTGGGATTTCCTGTTTATCGTCAAAGTTATGAAATGGAACTACCCAAAATAAAATAAAAATTAAAATACAAACGTCCGGAACACTTATTATGTACACCATTCAGTTTGCATATGTAAAAATAAAATGTTATCGAGGTTTGAATGTCAGTTTTGCACCTACTCACCCCATTTTACGGTAATAAAGTTCAGATCATGTAATTAAAAAATAAAAATAATTTATTCCGGACGATTCAATCCAAAGTTGTTAGTTACAAACTTACAATTAGACTTAAATTACTATGTTAGTACCTAAACTAAGATTTTAGGAGGTCCAGTGCCTAACTAATGTGCTATCCCATCTCCATGCCACGACGGCCAGGAGACTGTGGGCCAGGCCACATGTCAGCGGTGCGGCGCCGCCGCCGCCGCGCGGCGCGGCACCGCAGAAATCTGCGGCGCCGCAAACCGCTCTGCGGCGACGCCCGCCGCAACGCAAAATTTTGCGGTGCCGCGCTGCGGCGCCGCAAAGCGGTGAGTTTCGCCGCGCGCGGCGCCGCGCGCGGTGCCGCAAAGCGGTGAGTTTCGCCGCGCGCGGTGCCGCCGAGCGGCGTGCGGCGCCGCAGATTTCTGCGGTGCCGCGCCGGTATTTTCTTTTGAAATGATTTGCATCTTCATTCATTATACGAAGATATGGTTTCACCCAAAATTTTCTTTTCAATTGTTTTTTTATTTCTGCGCCTTCTTAATAGCGCTGGCAGTACACCGAAAAATTCAGTAAAATGCTGCAAATGATGTTAAAGGTATGAAAATCGGTATGATTGATCTTTAGGACATTTGAAACAATTTGACCCGAAGCACCATTAAATAAAAAAAAAAACGAGATGAGTTATCTTTTTTTGTATGGAATTTAAAAAAACTGTTTTGAAACCTATCGTGTGTGGTATTAAACGAAAGGGCTTTCTGAGCCGATTCCAAAAATATCATATCATTACATTTCAGTCATTTTTTTTAATTATAATAAAAATAATTTTGTAAATTGGCAGCAATGCACTTAGTACTCATCTGTCAGAGATGACAATTAAAATTAGGTTGGCAACAATGTATTTCATACAATATTTTTTAAGTGGTGATTACACGAAGTATCGTAAAAGTATCAAAAGGATACTGCGTGTATGCACAAATACTTTTTTGGGGAATAGACTAAAGACTTGTCTTGACAACTATAACATAGGAGTTTAACGGTGTGTGTACGACCTTTTAAATGACAAATAAAGGTACGGGAGTAGAAAAAAATTAAAACAAATATACTAAATGTAAATATTTTCAAAATTGCTTTATTAGAATTAGATATGAGGATATTAGGTATAATTTGAGTTATATTTAACAAAAATAGTAGTTTATGTGACTGCTACATAATGAGAGGCATCAAAATACGAGTGTGGGTTTAAGAAACGAACGTTAGTGAGATCTACATACCGTAGGTAGAAGTCCACTAGATGACATGAAAAATATTTGTTAAATTTACAATTTTATTTCAAAGTAAGTGTTTGCTCGTAGAAAAAGTATTGTATGCAACGTTGTTTAACTAAGTCAAAAAATACTCGTGGCGTCTTTATTAACAATGTTCGGCTTCGCCTCAAATTGTTACTCACGCCACTCGCCTTTTTTGACCCCTCTTAAACAACGGTTGCATAAAATACTATTTATTATAATTGAAAAAAAAATGACTCAAATGTAATGATGTGATATATTTTTGGAATAGGCTCAGAAAGCCCTTTCGTTTAATACTACACACGATAGGTTTCTAAACATTTTTTTTTTAAATTTCATACAAAAAAAAGATGACGTCATAACTCCTCTCGTTTTTTTTTTATTTGTTGGTGCTTCGGGTCAAATTGTTTCAAATGTCCTAAAGATCAATCGTACCGATTTTCATACCTTTAACACCATTTGCAGCGTTTTTTGGCGAACCGCTATCGCTATAACAACAGCAAGAGCAGAACACGTGTGAAGGGATCCATGTCTGATTAAACAACTGGTAGTCGAATTTTATTCTTTACTATGCAGCGTGGCATCGCACGCGGCGCCGCACGCCGCTTGGCGGCACCGCGCGCGGCGAAACTCACCGCTTTGCGGCACCGCGCGCGGCGAAACGCACCGCTTTGCGGCACCGCGCGCGGCGCCGCGCACCGCTTTGCGGCGCCGCAGCGCGGCACCGCAGAATTTTGCGTTGCGGCGGGCGTCGCCGCAGATTTCTGCGGTGCCGCGCCGCGCGGCGGCGGCGGCGCCGCACCGCTGACATGTGGCCGGGCCCTAAGATTTTATGACGCAAATGACGATTGATAGCAATTATATGACGAGTCATGTTTGGACATTACATTGTAATTATGTATAGAGAAGAGATGGATTGTGTTAGATACAATTTGCCATGTAAGTATTAGGTACGCGTACCTATCAGCTTATTAAAGAAAGCGTACCTATTTCTTCCATTTTATTAACGCAGTCATCATCCCCGCTTTATACGATTTTTCTCCATTTCTAGATTGCGATAATGACGACCAGATTACTATTTTGGATAGAAAACGTTATTTAATACTCTACAATATTCTAAATTTATTTACTGTGTAGGTAAAATATATTATACGTAAATCAGTTAGACATAATTGCAACAAGAGATTAACGCAGTCTGGCGTCGGTCATTCGTCATCCAGCGGGAGGGGGGATAATTCAGCCAGACGCATTAAGATAACAGTTCTGCCTAACCGTAACCGTCCTAACCGTACCTCATATTAGTCACACACCTCCTCCCTACTTGTAACTATCATTGCAGTGTAACATTTAATTGTAGTTGTTAATATAACCGTATGTGACTTCGAAAACTCATTCAAATTGTCTACCGTATTTTTGTGCAATACTTATTTTCGAAGTTCAAATTGGTTTTACAATAAGACCTGTGTACTTTTTAGCTGCAATTGCTAAATGTTCGCTAAGCGTTAGAACGTCTAGGACCTAGGTAGAGTGTCCACATGGCGACGGCATGTCTACGCGCTACGGACTACGTGCGTAGCGGCCGCTCTATAACTAGCTAACACTAATGAAAATATTTAGTGTATTGGCGCGAACGAGACGCACGGGCAAATGAGAACAAAGTGACATCATTTTGAAGTCAGATGTAAGTTTGAATTGTCCTCCGGGTAACACTAACTTCTGCCTTTACGACGTTTATTAAACGTAAAGTAAGTACAACCTGAAAGTGGACATCATTGGCTTGGGACAATTTAGACACACTTTCAAGGTATAGCAGATCGAGAATCAGAGGGTTACTCAAGGTTTCAATTACATTTCTACTCATGTTTTTGGGTTGTTAGAATTATGTTTGGGTTTTTTAGAATTTTCTCGATGAGTTAAATAAATTAAATACATAATAGGTACTCTTTTTTCTAGATGAGTTGAGTGTTGAAAGAAAAAAATGTAATGAAATTTTTGACAAAATCTTTCTGAGAATGTACAAGTACGAAAGGGGGTCAAACGCGGGATGAAATTTAGCAACAGAGCACTAAGTGGGAGTGGAAGGATCCAGTTACTGACAAACAGATAAGCAGGGGTACCTACTAAACCATATTAACCCAAGTTATCCTGTTTATTGCCAACACTAAGAATACATTACATGGATCATCTCATATGTACGAGGCGGTCACGCGGCGCCGCGTGCGCATTTCCATGTCACATACATTACGCTTGATTGACAGCTGTAGGTCCAGAAAGATCCATGGCTTCACACAAAGAGACACGAGGCGAGGCGCGTGTAACACAGGTGTTAATTGCGTAATGATCTTCTGAACACATTAATTTTAAGTGTTTCACTCAATTGTTTAGACGCGCTCGGCTCATGACTGCTCCGGGCAGTCGTTATAAAGCTAGAATCCATCGTGGCTATTTGTAAAATCCAGCTGTCAGTTTACTAATATCAAATAGGTCGGTAACTATTTGATATTAGTAAGCAACGTATACGTCATGCTTAACGAGCACTTCTAATGTATTTAATTTCAATTTAATAGTGATGTAGTGAATTTAACAGTAAATAGACGAATATAGATGAAGGCGGCAATACATAGCAATAATGGGGCTCTAGGCTGGGTAGACCTGCCCAGATTTTTTAAAGCTATAAGGATTTTTTTGTTAATCTAAATTTGAGGCGTGTCCCATGGCTGCACATGCTTGTAGGTCTACTAATTATGGAAATTGTGATGTTTGATCTTGTGTTCGTCGATCACACTTTCAACCTATACTTTCAACATGGCGTTTTTTTTAAATAAAATCTATATAGTGTTCTTACATTGTATTTTTATTTTAAATCAATGTGTTCTAATTAGTTTCTCATTGGTTGTTATTTGTCACCACTATTTCGAGGAAATCACCGTGTTGATTGATCTTGATCCTACACGTGTGGATCGCAACAAATTATCAGATACGATCTGCCAACAACTGTTATTGTTATAACAATCGTCCATCTGATAGAGACAGGTAGCGGGTCGTTTTTTGGCCCCGAGATTCCTCGAAGCAACTAATGGCGATCATTCGTCGGAATAACGGTGACGTTCAAAAATAAGTTTTAGATGAAAAAAATGTTTGTATATAAAAACAGTAGCAGAATTGTAAATAAGATGTTTGAGGGACGAATCTTAAATATAATTTGCTGTGTGACCTTTAAATGGTCTTTCTATTTGTTGAGAGCATTTACACAGTTCATTTTTATACGGGTCGTAGGTCGTAGCAGTAGGCCTTTAATGTAGTTGTGTTGTTACTAGCTTCTGCCCGCGACTTTGTCTGCTTGGGAAAAACCTAACCTATCTCTATACCAAATTTCATCTATGTAAATCGGTTTACCGTTTTAAGCGTAAAGAGGTATAACAATCACAGAAAGCTAGAGTTACTTTACGCATTTGTAAGGATAAATATCTACTCTGTCATTTTGAATGTTTGTTTGTAATGCATGTTTTAAGTATGTTTTTTTTCTTATTAGGATCAAAAAACATATACAAATGGATTCCGAAATAAAAAGTTTGTTTTTAACATGGCTCCATCAAAACACAAAATACCTAATTAATGTCAAAATGTACCTACCTATCAATTAAATTTAAACTTTCTGCCAAAAACATAAGTATTTATTTTCAATTGGGGCTGCATCCTTGACTTACGTCCAACTATTCGCCCGTTCCGTTTAAATCTATATTAAACTTTTCTCATAAAGTTAAACCTCTCAGTCAATAGAGTTCCAATAAAGCGAACATCGGCGGCGACGCGACAAATCGCCTTAGTTTTTAATTTGCGTCATGGCGGGCGCGGATAATCCGGGGATCGCCGGCCGGGTCGGGGCCCGGCGGGCGGCCGGACCGGCGAGCCCGTTGGCTCTGCAACGACCAACTAGAATAACTATACAAGTCCGACTAAAGTTCAAACATTACCTCGCGTGTGTTGTGCCGCGACCGACTCAACTGCGCGTAGCTTGACAACCTGAAATATTGTAATTCCGCGCAACTTATTAGTGATACCTTTAGGGGCATCGCCTGAATGAGTAAACTTTGAAGGGTAAACTTATGACTATGTAATATAAGAACTATTATAATATTTTGCTGACCGGCACAGTAGCATTACGAGGGGCGTTCAAAATATTCTCGGTATTGATATCTTACAACCTCTTCTAAAATTTCTTTCGTTACTGGCCGCTAAGGTTTATTCATTGACATTAAAAAAAAGTATAATTCGAACCGAGATGTTCTTTTGTTTTTCTGCAATTGCTGAACAAACATGAACATCATGTGGGAATTGACAATGTTAACTAAATTAGAACATCGATGCGTGATAAAATTCTTGACAAAACAGGGTAAAAATCAAAAAACCATAAAAGAGGAAATGGATTGTGTTTACCGTGAGTCTGCTCCTTCTTTATCTACCATTCAAAAGTGGTCAAGCGAGTTTAAACGTGGAAGGGAGAGTGTTGAAGACGACCCTAGACCTGGCCGGCCTGTAGTAGCTACTTCACAAGAAAATATTGATAAAGTGGAAAAACTTATATTGGAAGATGGTCGAGTGAAGGTAAAATCTATAGCACAAGTAACCAATCTCTCTATTGGTACCGTACATGATATTATCCATGACCATCTTAATATGTCAAAAGTAAGTGCAAGATGGGTTCCGCGAATGCTGACTCGGCTTCAAAAAGACATGCGTGTAGCTTGTTGTTCCGATTTTATTGACCTGTGCGGTGAAAATCCTGATGAGGTGCTGCAAAGAATAGTTACTGGAGATGAAACCTGGGTTCATCATTATGACCCAGAGAGTAAACAAGAGTCCATGCAGTGGCACATTAAGGGTTCAGCTCATCCCAAGAAGTTCAAGGTCATCCCTTCAGCTGGCAAGGTCATGGCCACGATATTTTGGGATTGTGAAGGAGTATTACTGATCGATTATAAAGAAAAAGGTGTAAATATCACAGGACAGTACTACGCTAACATTCTACGTCAATTAAAGGATGCAATCAAAGAAAAGAGGCGAGGAAAGTTAACCAAAGGTGTTATGCTTCTGCATGACAACGCCCCCGTCCATACTGCTCATATTGCCAAGGCAGCTATTGTTGAATGTGGGTTTGAAACTGTTACTCACCCACCGTATAGTCCGGACTTAGCCCCCAGCGACTTCTTTTTGTTCCCCAATCTTAAAAAGGATCTGCGTGGAAATAAATTTTCCGATGATGAAGCATTGAAGGCGGCAGTGGAGGAGCATTTTTACACCAAAGATAAAAAATATTTTTATGCAGGATTAAAAAAAATAATTGATCGATCTTTTAAGTGTATGAACATAGGGGGGGAGTATATTGAAAAATAAAAATATCAAACTTTTCGTACTTGTTTGTTTTCATTCTCATACCGAGAATATTTTGAACACCCCTCGTAAGTTGCAAGCGTTCATATTAGCAGGTAGTAATACCTGTCGGGTGTGCCCTACGTTACGTCACCTTACCTATATACCTAATTATGAAACTTGTTTTTGATCTGCCTGAAAGTCGGCGACATCTGACCCCAGCTGACCCCTGCCTGGAAGCTAATAAACGCCGCTAGGGCTAGATGTAGGTAACTGCAGGGACTCGTCAGCGCGGCTGGCGGCGGGACACCGCTTTAATTCGATCCGGCTAATCCACATGCTGTAAATAACGGTAGCTATGTACCTATTTTTAGCAGGCTAGACAAGTTCATGAGCGTAATTTTGTGTTAACAAAAGGTACCTTATCTTAGGTGCCTTAGTACAAGATAAAAAATTTAAAGGGCCGGCTAATAAGCGCACATTATACGCAGTCGTAGGTGAACCCTTGGAATGGCAGGTGTCCATAGGCCACGGTGCCCGCTTTACCACCAGACGAGCCTAATGCTTGATTGCCATCGAAGTGGTATTAAAAAGAAATTAACAGAATCGTAGTTTGACAGTTGTGAACTCAGTTCACAGAAAGCAAACTGCAAAAACTGAAGTTAATTTTTTAAACATTCGACACATTATTTTTTATTTGATTAATTTTCTTATCTGAGGAGAGTTGCGTGGGTTTATATTTTTATCTAACTGAAACCAAACGTATGTATTACCTTCAAAATATCCTCCCTTGGCTTTGATACGCAAACGTTTGCTAAACTTATCAACATAAATAATGTCGCAATAAATGATTTTTTTTTATTGCGACATTCCTGTACCTACTTCTATTTATTTGGGACAATTTGTCTACTACCTAGGTATACATACACTAGAACTCTGTTATTACAGCCTGCTTCTTTTAATAAGCGTTTTACATCCCAATTTCAATCAGCACGTTCAAATTAAAACCCAGCGACGCGTCTCGAAGAGCGCTCCACGCCACGCGCCGTACACAAACAAACACGCAAACAAACAACCAAACGAACACGGGTGCGCAATTATTATTGCGCAACACACCGGAAAATGGACCCGACAATGACATGTCATTCCTAAAATCCTGTCGCTGGACAAACGAGTATTTTCTGACCTCTAATAACGTAGTGTTATTATGATATTAGGGAGCAAGTAAAAGCAAAATGTAGAGATATGAAAGAGTATTAGAATGGGGGTTGTTTGTACTTTACACTTAGGGAATATTATTGCAGTTGAATGAATGCAGCGGGGTCGGGGGCGGGGTGGGACGTGGGTGGGACAGTAATGTTAAATGTCAACTGCATCTCGTGGTGTGAGTTTAACTTTTATTGCGTTGTTAGTTTACTAGGATTAGGATTTTTATTGACAGTTAAAAAAAAACCTTTTGGAAAAAAACAGAGTGAATGCATTGCTTATAATAGCTTAAAGATTCACGGGTTAATAGTTAGTAGACACTTCATTAAGTAAGTAAGTTCGAGCATAATAAACAAGTAGACATTGAAACATACAACATATACAGGGTGCTTCCTGTAACAGGAGCAATAAATTAAACTGTAGGCTGTACTCCTCAAACTGACCAACATTTGTTCAGCAACTTTTGAAAATAACTCATGTTTTGATTTTTATTACACTTTAAAGTTTATTCTAAGACGCAATGTATTGCAAATTTTGTTATGTTTAAAGCGTGACAAGCAACGTCAAACACACTGATGTCAGCGTACATTGAAGACAATATTTATTTTGTATGAAAAACAGGAAGTCTAAAGAATTCATAATTTTTAAAAGTTGCTGATCAAATGTTGGTCAGTTTGAGGAGTACAGCCTTTATAATACTTATTTAAAACCTTCGCGTTTTGAACACATATTAACTCACATTTATAGACGGGTCTAACGCGAAATTTATTCAATTACCTTTATATACCGACGTTTCGACACAGGTTTCACTGGTCATGGTCGCGGCCAACTAAAGTCTCAGCAAAATGTCAAAACAGAGATTTGTGCAACTACCCGACGAAAAGTGTATGAAAAAGTTTGGGGTAGACATCACATTTTCAAACCACCCACTACACATAATGTTAATTGTCAAACGTCGGTATATAAAGGTAATTGAATAAATTTCGCGTTAGACCCGTCTATAAATGTGAGTTAATATGTACAGCCTTTAGTTTAATTTATTGCTCCTGTTACAGGAAGCACCCTGTATGTACCTATCACCTTGAGAAACGGTGTTTCAAGCAAGCAAAGAATTAAAAAATATGACTTATTCCGACCTAAAATGAAAAGTAGAGTAGGTAAATTAAATTTCACTCATTTACGACCACTTACATGTAAAACTAAATCTTTATGCTGTTGTTTCAACCATTAAGACCGTATCATAATATTTTGCTTATCAGGGCCTATTTGGTTTCCTTTAGCCTTTAGTACAGATAGGTAGATACCCCACATATCGCAGTGGCAACGTGCTAGAGGCTATCAGATCCTATCTGAGTTCTATAGAATCTTCCCGCGCACCTGTCATGCGCACTGTCACGTTTTTGCCCCCTAAATCACGCAGGAAGGATTGTGCCATTCGCCACGCCGGCCTGTGCCGGGATTTATATGGGAATAAAGGGATTACTAACTTAACTTACCATGGTAGACCTTATTTTAATGCATTAAGGTTGATAAATGATCAGTTAATTGTGTTGATAGTACAAAGAGTGCTCCTGCGGTGATCTACTGCTACGAAACAATTGACAAAGGAGTGCCGCTGACGAAGTGACAAGTTCGGAAAGAATTCCATTCATTCAATAAGGTAGAAAGGTTAATATAGAGTGGTGCGTTGTTCTGATCGTTTTAATTTTTTATAAAATATCATAATGGAATATTTATTTTCGGGAGCAGAATTTTGGACCGACTAAATATCCTAAAATAAGTTGTTGCTCTATTACCCTGCCTGTATTTTTTTGAAATGTGCAAGATTTAAAGTAGATAAGTAGGTACCTACCCATGTAGATTAAAATCTACGTCCTAATTTGTTATTCAGAATTGTTGAACCTTCCCATAAATCTTGGTGTTTACATATTATGTAAATGATTTAACACGTGTCCAAGATTGATATACGCGTTCAATATTTATTGGGCTGGTATTTTTTGGCTTTTTTCGGATGGAAAATACCGGGAAAATAGACATTATTTAGACAGCCTGACGCTTAGCTACGGATTCCTTCCATTGAATGCGTGTAGAATGATGTTAATAGATTAATACGAGTATGTAATTATAACTCAATTTCGATCAAAGTGTCGCTGTCGCTTAAAGGGCTGTATTTATTTGTGATGTCGGGTTACAAGGTTTTTTACTAACAATGTCAATCGATCAATCACTTTATTTGCAATAAAACATACTTAAATACATGCAAATAAAATTTTATGATATGTAGGTGTTAATTACATTTTTGGTCACTGTCGCAATACGAGTAGAAGTTACAAACAGTCTGTCAAACACTGGGTACATAGAGTAAGTACTTCGAACGTTTACCTTACTTAAACATTTTTAAAAATTTTTCATAACGGCACAAATTATGCAAAAGCTACCCAAATTACCTACTTATTCCTTTGCTATTTTATTTTGCGCGCTCAGTAAATATTTTATACTTATGCTCATATTCACTTAACGTAACGTGTTCAGGTAATTTTGAACATCTCTAAACTGTTAAGTAACTTCTGATGCTGACTGTATCTGGAATAAACCGTGTTTAGGCTATCCCAGCTGTTCATCGGCCCGGCTGATTTAATTTTGTCCCACCGTTTAACTGATCATCGATAGACCTTATGTCTTGGCAATACGGTTTGCAAACGGCCAGTTAGGTAATAGTGCGGACGATGTATGCAGAGCGAGCAGAGCTCATCAATATTTGATCGCATCAGAGTTCAGGATAATCGAGGCTCATTCTATGCGTTTGTAACTTAGAGAAGTACACTGCCCACAGACATAATTAGTCTTACCTAGCCACAGAGATAAGTAAGTTATCTAAAGAGTAAGAATATTTGCCATCATATTTTGTAAAGCGCGTCTTTATGCGCATCCCGGGTACAACATAGGTAGGTTCCTAGGCTAGTACTTATTGTTGCTGGTGTGTGTTCTTAGTAAATATAAAAAAGGCTAAAAAGCTTTAGTCCTGATTACAATGCATCTTAGCTAATTATAGTTCAGCCTTTATCTAGCCAACTATCGTTGTTTAGTTTTTTTGGTTAACAATAAATGCAAATGTATGCTGTATTAAGAACTCACATCGTTTTTAGAGCGTGGTGCAATTACAATAGTACAAGGCCACATCGGCTACCCTTTCCGAACCTTCCAAAAATTCAGAGTTCACACGGCGCATTAAAACTTTACCTCAAACAAAAACAAGCAAACAATCACTTCCTTTAATTAATACTCGTCTATTGTCGATCAAACCTTTGTGCAAACGCCAATATTGCCGCAAACAAATGACATCCGATCGCGAATCGTCCGCATATTGCCGGCCCCCGTGGCGCCCGCGCACGTATCGACGCCATTGACGTATGGATGGTATTGACAAACAATTCATTACCGAGCCACGCGGCTAGCGACACCTATTACTACCCCTTTATTACACGACTGCCCAAAAAGGTGTATTGTTTTCAGGGTTCATGTTTGTGTGTGAGTTTCTTTATTCCACCATCAATCCGGTTTTATGTAGGTACCTACAGGATAAGCACATTAAGGTACATACAGGATAAGTTTTACATACACTTACCTACACTATTTGCTTTTTTATTAATATAATATTTTTTACTTAATTATTTATCTCAATAAATAAATTGATATTTTTTACCAACATAAACTTAGTGTCAGAGATAATATATGTTATTAATAATAATTAATATTTGAATTATAATATTTGTATTTTGTTATTAATATTTGAATGTTATGTTATGTTAATTTAAAAGTTTAATTGAAATGAGAGCATTACTTCGATTGTACCGCATGGGAGTGGCTTTTTGGCGGCGCGGCGAGTTCGTGCGAACTTTTTAGTTCTGTTGTTATTAGTGCAGTTCTCAAGGTTTCCCGCGTAGGTAGGTACCTACAAGAAGTATGATTGACGAACAATGACGTCTGACGTGTGATTCGCGGCATTGGTTTTAGATGAGGTTCTATCCAGCGCCAACACCGTTAGCTTGGCACACGGTTTTTAAAGCTGAAGAACCTAGCACTTTTAATTAGCTTGGGTAACTGACGTTTTGTGGGCGTATTTTGACGTTCATAAGCGCATTGTGATATGCCTACTTGAAAAATAAACTATCTGTATCTTTATCATTAAGGATGATAACCACGACCACTTTGGCAAAAATATAACAATTGAAGACAGGGAGAAATTTTCATTTCATGTAATTATAACACAGAATAAGCAATAAGTAGTATTATATTATAGTCTGATTGTCCTGCCTGGGGTCTTCTATGACATTCGATTGATTCTTGAGATTTTGGTAGCGCACACCTAAAATGTATCCTAAGCCCTCTAGATTTGGTGCTCTATTCAACTGTTTGCTTTGCTTTGAATTGGTTAATTCTCTTCTCAATTACAAAATGTTTTAAATCCTCTCTGATCTTTCCTAAAATATGAAATACAAAACCTTATTATTTATATGAAATAGCCGGGCGTGCTTCGCAGAGCCACGAGCGGGTGTCGACGCGACGCGCGACGGCCACGTCTGCATTAGCATGACAAAAGTGAGTGTTTTACAGAATTAATGGCCACTCCAGGCCCCTGGCTGTCAGGGCCCGAAACAACACGATTTGAGGATCTGCTTCTTCAGAGATAACGACTGATATTTTTAATGATTGGTATAAGTTTTAAGTCTTGTAAATGTAAAAAAATGGGTACACATAAAACAGAGGGTGACTATAAATTGTTCTATGAATTAAGATATTTCTCCACCCACCTTCTCATGTAACACAACTGAAAAAAAGGTTTTGAGCTTTACCTATAGATCCCGCTAGCGGACGCTTGAATATGAATACCAAAACGTAAGCTTAGCGGACTGGAAATTGCAGACTGTATTCAGGGGATAAGGTGGGTGACTGTTGGAATATGCTGTTACAAAAGCAATTTACGCAATCACATAGAATTTTTGCCTAGGTACTTCCTACGACACATGACATCATTTCGATTTTGATCGCGCTTTTGAAATTGCCAGACAATCTTGTACTTGGGTCAAAAATAATACTGTGTTCAGAAAAATGTACAGTTCGCGCAAACACACTAGTTTTCTCTCCTGTGGGCAATAGTTAACAGCTTGTGGGCATGTAAATAATGATTTTATCATAGTTCTCTAAATAAAAGGAGAACCTTTTCACGTGGATAAGGATTAAATAAGAAAATTAACCTTTATAGCCCTTAACTCTTGTGTATGTCTACAGGAAAGACGTGAACACAGTATTATTTTTGACCCACTTGTACTCATTGTAGATCCGTGGTACGAAGTGCAAAGCGAGACGAGCGGCGAACCCACCCGCGCCCCGCCCGCCTTGAGGACTCTCCTATATTAAGTTTGTTTTGAATGCGAAAGTGATTTAAATGCGAGTTTTTATCCCCTGTACCTATCGCGTTTAGCGCCCCACGTTCCAACTCTTTTGACTTAATTTGGGTAAAGAGCGTGATTTCGTTGTTTAACGAGACTGTGCAAACAATTTGGAAGCTACAAAGGGAGAGGATATAGTCTGTCGGTATGTATATGTATATACTTACCTACACACCGTTGTTGTAGTTGGAGACACACCGGTGTCGGGTTAGTAAAAATATAAACAAAATTAGTTTGCTGGTAATTAAATAGAAACGACTCGATGACTTCGTACATAATTATAACATTTATAACACTTGAAACATTAAGTACAAGCGTTTTGAACTTTAATTTCTAAGTCACATCATATTTATTTCAGCAGTAGAGTGATGATTTTGGTTTAGAGGTTATTTTCATTTGTGTATGTGGGCAGTAAAGTATCCAAATTATTCACATGCCATTTTCGGTGGCACTTCGAATAGGTACTTCGATACTCTGCCTAGCTCTACCACCTTTTTAGGGTTCCGTAGCCTAATGGAAAAAAACAGAACCCTTATAGATTCGTCATGTCTGTCTGTCTGTCTGTCTGTCCGTCTGTCTGTCCGTCCGTATGTCACAGCCACTTTTTTCCGAAACTATAAGACCTACACTGTTGAAACGTGGTAAGTAGATGTATTCTGTGAACCGCATTAAGATTTTCACACAAAAAAAGAAAAAAAATTTTTTTTTGGGGGTTCCCCATACTTAGAACTGAAACTCAACAATTTTTTTTTTCATCAAACCCATACGTGTATCTATGGATAGGTCTTCAAAAATGATATTGAGGTTTCTAATATCATTTTTTTCTAAACTGAATAGATTGCGCGAGAGACACTTCCAAAGTGGTAAAATGTGGGCCCCTGTAACTTCTAAAATAACAGAATGATAAAACTAAAAAAAATATATGATGTACATGTAAACTTCCACCGAAAATTGGTTTGAACGAGATCTAGTAAGTAGTTTTTTTTTAATACGCCATAAATCGCCTAAATACGGAACCCTTCATGGGCGAGTCCGACTCACACTTGGCCGCTTTTTGTTGATGTCACTTTTTGTTACATAAATATTTACGTTTTAACACTTTTAACCAGTGACCGATAGTTTCGATAGGTAGTCAGTGTCAGTAACTCGTGGCAGATCAACTGTTGATCGCCCACGACGGTGTCATATTGTGCAGATGCAGACGCAGTTGCGTCAGTTCAAGCTGCACCTCTGTGTACTCTGTGTGTCTTGACCTGCAGTGAGTGTGGCCGCACATTCTTTGAAAAAGCGGCCAAGTGCGAGTCGGACTCGCCCATGAAGGTTTCCGTATTTAGGCGATTTATGACGTATAAAAAAAAACTACTTACTAGATCTCGTTCAAACCAATTTTCGGTGGAAGTTTACATGGTAATGTACATCATATATTTTTTTTAGTTTTATCATTCTCTTATTTTAGAAGTTACAGGGGGGGGGGACACACACACATTTTACCACTTTGGAAGTGTCTCTCGCGCAAACTATTCAGTTTAGAAAAAAATGATATTAGAAACCTCATTATCATTTTTGAAGACCTATCCATAGATACCCCACACGTATGGGTTTGATGAAAAAAATTTTTTTGAGTTTCAGTTCGAAGTATGGGGGAACCCCAAAAATTTATTGTTTTTTTTCTATTTTTGTGTGAAAATCTTAATGCGGTTCACAGAATACATCTACTTACCAAGTTTCAACAGTATAGTTCTTATAGTTTCGGAGAAAAGTGGCTGTGACATACGGACGGACAGACAGACGGACAGACAGACAGACAGACAGACATGACGAATCTATAAGGGTTCAGTTTTTTGCCATTTGGCTACGGAACCCTAAAAACTAGCTACGATTTTAGCAGTAGAACACAGTCTCTGTGGCCGAAAACGGCCAGGAGATGCTGATGATGAATTCTTACATGAAGAAATAGCCACCAAGTAGGCTATCACACAGTAACTGGCGGGGCGGGCGCCGCGCACGCGCAGCGGTCCCACGGGCTGTGCCGTTTATTGTCATTTCGTGCGAGTGCGCCGACGCCTCGCGCACGACGCCGCCGCGCCGCGGGAACCGAGCGGGACACGTCTACGTTTCCTGTGACTTCAGACTTGTCACTGTTATATTTAGATGTGCAGCTTTTTTAGCATTAGAAAAAACTACAAAATTACATACCTGCGAGGATTTTTATCAGACTAGCGCAAACCTAATTAAGTTGGGAGTCAGGTCTTCAATTGCAGCAAGCACGCTTTATTCGCACTTGCATGGCCTTATGGAACGGGACTCTCCAACAGAGTATTAGCAGCAGCACTAAGAGCAGGTTTACGAATAGGTAAAAGGTAACTACGGTACCTTGACTATTATTTCCCGACTCGCCACTTGGTGCTGCGGCAAGTATTTATAGTTGCAGGAGTCTTGCGAATTTATACGGAAATAATTATGGCACCTACGTAGATATGAATAAAAATCATCTTTTACCATTGAATTGCAGTAATTTCGGTCCAGTCTCGTTATCTCCAGCATCGCGGCCGCATCACGCGCCGCGGCACATCAACCACACGTTAGTCTTATCTAATCACATATCTACATTCATTCATAAGGGAAGAGCTAAGATCTGCCTTGTAACTTGACTAACAGAGGGTATTATATAGTTTCTTGAACGGTATTAAACTAACAGACCAATTCGAGTTTTAGTTATTCGATCTGTTTCCGATATGATTATAAACAGTCAGAGTCAAAAGGGACATTTCTTCAACCAAAAACGTTACTATTAAATAGCCCACTTCCCACTGCTGCGATGTGCCGTTGTAATTCGGATGCAACCTTAACCCACAGCGCAGACAAATGATCTCTTCCAGCGACAGTAATCAAACATTGATTGGTTGCCTTATACGTCGCTATCTGTGTATCTGATCGCTTATCGTAATAACTGCAATATATATATATATATAATATCGCATAACGCGATATCGCCAGAGACGAGTCAACGATATAGACTGTTCTGTCGAGTCTTGAATGCTTATTTTTTGCTCATTGAGAATGATCCGAACTCACTCTAGCCAGACGTTCTGTCTTAAAAAGGGCCGTAGCCAAGAAGGCAACTGTTTATCGAGACAAGCTGAAGAAAAAGAAGAAGCAGTCCGTCTAAGCAAATGCACTGACTGTATCGAAATGACAGATGCGAACGAAAATCACGTGATAATGTTCATAAATTATTTAAGTATCGACTGGCGTTTTCCATAAACAATTTTTAGATCTTGGCGAAACCTGAGGTGAAAGTTATAATTTCGTCAATTGGTTGGTAAAATTAAATCTTGTGTGTACACTATTCAATAATGTCTTCAACAAATTAAGATGAGTAACTCAAAACAGCATGAATTTTACCAGTCTGTATCTTTACTTGTCTCTGATACGCCCCAGAGTATTGTTTATAGCGTCCATTAGAACTATGATTGCTTGATTGGTATGAAGTTTGAATACTTGTCCTGCGCGGATATGATGGTAGTACTTGACTACGTGATGACGTGATAATGACAGTACCCGCCTCTTTCCACCTCGCAGTGTTAAAAAGTGACGGGAGATTTATTGAGTGGATAACACCGACCTTCGTAATCGTACGCTCATTGGAGTGGTCAGGTGTTCAGGGATATTGTGGAAGGTTGCTTCTGATTACCATCGCACAGTCGACGTCAAATATATGTTTAGGTACCTATTTCGTGTTATTACAAAGAAGTAAGGTAAATAAGTGTAAATTTTATTAAATCTTTGACCTTGACTGTACAAGTCACCTCACCTGCAATAACATGTTACATTTATGATTTTACTATGAACTAATTATGTACCTATGTATAATCCTATGTTGTTTATTACTTGTTAATTTCCATGCATAACGGTATCTTATTCAATTTCTATTTATTAATGTTTAAAATTTGGAAACGTAGGTACAAGAGTTTGTTCTGAAGTTCGTAAGTTAGGTAGGTAGCTATAGCAAAGTACAGTGCCAACCACTTAAATAGCCTCACCTATATATTGTGAGTATTATAATTATACGTGATTATTTTTATCAATATATCTTAAATTTGAATTGTACGCCCTGACGTTTATCGAACGACACATTAACAAGTCCGAATTTGTCTGCGCGCGAAACGTTGTGGACGCAAGAGCTAATACGGGCCGTCCACATGAATAGCCTCAGTGTAACATAATCGTCCAAACCGTGCATTTAAGTTTCGCTTTCAAATTTATTTTATTATGATTAGATAATACAGATGGCATTCTATTAAGTACCTGCAGTAACGCGATAAACACAGTGTTTTTGTGACTATGGGACGTGGAAAAAACTTACAAGTTTAGAAATTGAAAAGGTTAATTTTTATTTAACTCTAAAATTATCCCATCGTGAGATAGCTCAAAAAATAGGTCGCAGCCCTAAAGTTATTAATAATTATGTTAAAAATAAGGAAAATTACGGCCACCAGTATAAAGGACGCACAAAATTTGCCACTACGGATCGTGAACGTCGACTTATTTTACGCACTGCTTCAAATTCCACCAAGACCGCCAGGCAAATAGCTAGTGAAATAAATACTAGAGCACCTCTCTCTACAGTTCGACGGATTATTAGAACATCATCCCACCTCAAACGAAAAAAAATCATGAGTAAACCTCCTTTGCGCGAACAACATGTGGCGGGTCGACTGTCTTTGGCTAAAAAGTACATGTGCTGGAAAACCGAGTGGCGAAATGTGATTTTTAGTGATGAGAAAAAGTTTAATCTAGATGGTCCAGATGGATTTAAATATTATTTTCATGACCTAAGGAAAGAACCGAAAGTACTATCACGTCATCATTCAACTCTCGGATCGGTGATGGTTTGGGGAGCAATTTCTTACTATGGTACTGTTGATTTAATTGTGGTAGACGGAAGACTAAATTCTGAAAAGTATTTAAATTTATTAAAAGAAACAAAAAGTAAGATCAGAAAAGTAATAGGTAGAAAAAAAGTGTTTTTTTAGCATGATAATGCTCCCATACACAAGTCAGCCATAGTTACAAAGTGGTTTGAAGAAAACCAGATTGAAGTTCTAGATTGGCCATCCTTGTCCCCTGATCTGAACATCATGGAAAATGCCTGGGGTTGGCTTTCTCGGCAAGTATATTACAACGGAAGACAGTTTAGTAATAAAGAAGAACTCATTCAAGCTATTTACACTGTTTGGAATTCTGTGGACGTTAATTACATACATTCTTTATATGAATCACTACCTAAACGTATTTTCGAATTAATAAGGTCTAATGGAAGGTATACGAAATATTAAACGAGAGTTTTAATAACTAAACAGTATCTTTTAGCATGTGAGGCTATTCAAGTGGAAGGGTCAATTTATTTGTTTGACGTTATTTCTTAAAACTTTGATTAGATAACAATAAATATTGTATTTACTATTACAAGGCTTCTTGTTTTATTTCATATTTAATGTTTAATATATATCTCCTTTTTATATTACTATGAGAAATATTAATTTTGTTGAGTGAGGCTATTCAAGTGGCTGGCACTGTACATCGTCTAGCAGATTCTATCTCCAGATCGTCGATGGCATCTCGCGTTTGTTTTGAAAATTCCAAAAACACGAACAAATAGCAGTGGAAAGGTGCACAGAATTCGCCCGGCCCGGCCCGCCCCCTCAGCTCGCCCAATGGTGGCATCGCACGCGCGCGATTGGCCGACGTCAGGAAAAAACTCGGCGAAAAACAATGGCACTCACTTACGAACACTTGAGTTTGCTCATTGTTTGACAACCATCCTTCCTTGAACCCTTTGTTGGTTGTCTTGGCAACGGCAACGCGGTGTGGTAAGGCTCTAGCTTGCCTGGTTCTGTAGTTGTAATACGTGTAGTTGTGTAGTTACATCTAGTGCGACGTTCGCGCGAAGCTCGGTAGGTGGCGGTGTACCGCATCGATCATGAACACATCATGAATCACGAAGCTATGTTCATGTAAGCTCCGTTCAAAGTCTAGGTCTCTAGGACACTAAGTTAATTGCTAGAAGTACATTTTTCTCGAGTTCCATAATATGTGAAAGCTTTGGTTTAGTACGACTCTGACACAAACGGATATCATCATTCATCACTAAATAGCTAGTCCTAAAAGCTATCGACGCCACTAAATACATACATTTTCATGTTTAAAATACGCTGATACGATTTCATTCTAAACTGAAGGACAATACCTACATCTTATTATCTACATAAAATATATTTATTTCTTCTGTTTCTAGTTATGGGCAAGTCAAAGATTACAATTTACAATCATAACACATAATAGTACGGCTGCAGAGAAAAGGTGTATACCACAATACCACCCCTGCATAGAAGTTTGTATGCAGGGGTGGTACCTTTTGTCTGCAGCTGACTGTATTACACATACCTAATTATCTACCTACGTAATTCAAGCAATTCCAGCATATTTAAGTACCTAAGCCTTAAAATCTTGAAAAATCTATGAATTTCTTGATGACTTTAGAATTCAAAATACTTAAATAAAAATACTACTACCTAAATACACTGCGTTCGGTTAAGTGAAGAGCCTTAAAAAACTTCAACACAAGAAACTTGACTAAAAGACTAGAGTTGACATTAATGCCGACTTTACTTGGCAGTCTGTCATACGTGTCATATATCTGCCATAAGCGGCCAAGTTCGCAAAAACTGCGAGTATGACGCATGGCGCACCAGCACTCTTGTGCCGTGTAAAAACTATATCCATCGTTTAAATAGATATAAGCCAAGTTTTATTTAGTCGACTGACGGAACAGAAAAATACCTAATGTTTTGTGAAATGTTTATTTTAAGTAGAATTTTGGATGTTAAAACAATTGTCGAATTTGGACATAGGACTGAGCCAACTTTTGTATGACGACAAACCATAGAGTACGCTGTACTCTATGGTTTGTCGAGTACGGTGACATTTTGAACTGCAAAATTAGACGGTAAAATAACGGAAGTTAAACAAAAAAGGGCGTAATAGCAAGTTCACTGTTCTCCATACACTTTTATTTTGACCAAGTTTTATTTTAGCATGATATCTCAAGGCTGCTACTTAGGTATAGGTAAAACAACCCAACCATTTTAATGCAAAAAAACTGATCATTAAGTCGGTAATGAACTAATGACCCAGGCTATGAAGCAGAAGGTCCCTAATTCGAATCCTGGTAAGCCGGTAAGGGCATTTATTTGTGTGTTTATCACAGACAAGTATTTGCTCCTGAGTTATAGATGTTTTCAGAATTCTATGTATGTAAGTACCTATTTATATATTATACGTAATCACAGCCAGCGGCCTCAGACTTGGCGTGCGCACTTCACTGTCCCCGCAGTCTTCTTTTATTTTCAATAACTTGTTACCTGCCATTATTGTTTTTGTTCAGGATATTGTTTGCGAATTTTGCGATCTTGGTGTTATGAACTGACATCAGAGAAGTGACTTGTTGAGTAAAAAATGTTTTTGAGACATTTGAGATATTATACTTACCTAGGTAACGTCAACAACGTTGACGATGGAACAATTGCTTTATAGGTAACTGGAAACAAAGGTTGAATTAATTAGGTTTTCTATTGATCTTTCACAGTAAACACTGCAGGCAGCAAATACAGAGATGAATGGTTGATAGACAAGTGTGAGAAAGTAACAAGTTGTGTATGTGTTCCCGAGGCTCCCGTGCCGTGCCGCTCGGTAAAGTGTAAACAGCCGGTGCGCCCGCGCCGCGCCTCCGCCGGCCGGGTGAGCCCAGCCCTAGTAGCACGGTCGCATTTTTATCGTTTATCACCATGCCTGTCATGTTCTAACAAGTATGTAAGTGCGAAAGTGACGGACATAGTGATAGTCGATAAAAATGGAATCGTGCTGAGCCCGCAGGTGCCAGGTTTCGCGCTTGCTCGAAACGCGGCGCGGCGCGGCGGCCACATTGTTGACGATGACCGGCCGTCGTTCTGATCCACAATAGGGTCTAATGTGGTTAAGAACTACCTTGTCGAGTTCATGAACATCTTTACAAGCCAACGTTCTAAAATATATTAAAACGCCTATTAGAAACAGATAATCAGGTCTAATTTGGAACTTGCCTTGTAAAAATGTTTGTGAACCCGATCGTGTTACAATCGAGGACTTTAATTGTTTAATGTTGAATTTAGTAGGAAAATATCAATTTATAGGAAAATAACGGTATTTGAACCTATATAATTTTATATAGGTTCAAATATTTAGCTTGAACTCTAAATCTGTGACCGTATAGGAACGTAAGTTTAACCCAAATTAAATTATGTCTTACTCCAATGTGCAAGCTGAAGAGCACTCTCTAAATTTCCGAAAATTTCTGGAACTTTCATGAGAAAATTCTTAGCAAGTTTCCATCACTTAGAAAAATTATACAGATTAGGGATTATTATTACCAATATTCTTAACTGTTGAAAACTATTTCAAGTGTCATAGAAATCGAAAGTAACTGATGTAAGAAGGTTTTTCAACAAACGTGCAAGAAAAATATACCGAAAACATTTTATGACATCATTTTGAAAGTTCTCACTGGCAAAATATTTCAAATCAGAATCTACTACCTACACAACAATATCTATAGGTGACAAATTCCTCCTGAAATAACAACGGCAAATAATTGCATGAAGTCCTCTGAAAAGCAATTATAAATTAAATAGTTGTTTTGCGTGTAATAATGTTTATGAAAACTGGGCCATTTTGTATGTTTTTGAGTGTACGTTAAGTTAGAGGCAACCTTGTGATTCATTGAACTGCCACAATCGCCACCTCCGGGTGACGCTGCGCACGCGATGGCAGATCGGCGCTCGCACCGATACACTACCTATAATAACCACATTACATTTGCATAAACGTGCATATTACCATGATATTACTGAGAAACAAGTATTATGATGACTGTTTGCGGTACGGAGCGGCGGCGGTGAGACACTATCTTATAATATGTATGTACCTATGTAACGGCAATATTTTTAATTTGTTGCTTTTTTTTTGGTCAGATTTTAATGTGAAGTTTGAAGAACTCCTAAACTCCTCATACTGTGCGGAATAAATACAAATCCCAATTTGTGACAAAATAAGTATATCTATATGTAATGCTCCGCTGAGTTATGAAAATACAATACTTAATATATACATTTTTGTAAATCTGAGGAAGATTTTTTAGGACATACGATGAAATAGTGCTTAGAGTTAGACCAAGAAAAGTCTGCAGCGATTTTGATAGCCCACGCAGTGCAAGTGTTATATTTACACGTCATAAATTCATAGAAGTTTGACGTTTAAATTGACACTTGCACTGCGTGGTCTATCAAAATCGCTGCAGACTTTTCTCGGTCTGACTCTATACATATTATAATTGTACAAAATAGGGAATTTATCTTCTTTCATTTTGGTGTTTTTTTTTGTTTTCATTATACATATGACATCCGTTCTTGCCTAATTTTTCTTTTTTAAGTAAAGCTACAAAAAATCCTTTTATACCTCCCTCGCGCTTTTCCACCATCCTTATAGTCCAGGAGCCGGTATAGCGTAGGAGCTATACGTATAATAAGTAAGTCATTGTTCGCGACGTGCGGGAGCTCGCATGAGTGACATAAATATTGTATAGACGAGCGCGGAATGCCTGATGAGCTGCGTTTTTGTCGAGCGGCCACGTAAGGTAGCGGTGCTCAAACTTGCAGGGTTGCAGGGTCGCATTATTATTATTACCTTAAAAGCCAACTAAAGTACAAATAAAGTCCATAATCTCCCAACTAAAGTACAAAAACTTACTTAAAGTAACTTTAATAGTACCTAGGTTTAGATGTGACTGACTCATCATCTTCCTCGCGTTGTCCCGGCATTTTGCCACGGCTCATGGGAGCCTGGGGTCCGCTTGGCTACTAATCCCAGTAATTGGCGTGGGCACTAGTTTTTACGAAAGCGACTGCCATCTGACCTTCCAACCCAGAGCACACAGGCGGATTTTCCTAAATTTCTGGCCAAAACTAATGGATTGAATTAAAAGTTAGAAACGCTTTAGGAATCAAATAAAAACATATTTAAATTAAACTACAGCTTTATTTAAGGTCGGTTCACTGTTTCTATATTTATTTTATTCGTTTTTTTTCTTACATGTCCAATAAATACTTTAGTTCTTTTGGATAATCATTTATTTTTGAATCCTTCTTGTAATGTTTTCGTGAAATATCTGTTATGTAAGGATCAGATGATACAAGAAGGTTATTCAGCTTAGCCAGATGTACCATCACATCCCCATTTCGTAATCAAAGACATGGTATCAAGTTGGTCTTTAGAAAGCGAAGAAATTACTTCATGCAGTGAATGAACAAGTCTCATTGCTGTATGATCTCACAAGTCTTGGATAGCTATTTTTACAGATGATTCACTGACCAATATATTTTTAGGATAACATTTCTTTTTGGCGGAAGTAACATTTTCGTAAGGAGGATAGATGTTGCAGTAATTATCACTTGCACTTTTCCTAATTAAATTGTATTGGAAGTTGGTAAGTTTTGCTCCAACAACAAGTGCTAAAGCTTCATCTGGTGTGAAAAGAATGTGAGATTGTCCAGAAGTGGCTTTTTGTTTTGTAATTATAGTTTCACATTCTTTAGCAGATTTCAGATCACCATCTCTTTTGAAGTTCATTTTAGCAGCAAACAAAAGTTCACTACTAGTTCTTTCCTTACGTAAGTCTTCGGTTTTTCTGCGTTTGGACCGATCACTACTCTCACAGAAATCTTTCTAAGGTCTTCCGCTTACTTGCTTTGAAACTTGTTTCTTAACCACGAAACAAATACCATTATTAAGCCAATTACATTCTTTTCTATTGAAATAGGCATTGTTTCTTCCAACAGATGCCCACTTTTGTTTGTAGTCGAGTACGAACTTAGATAATAATTGTTTTGAGTCATTTGTTAGACCATCCTCAACACCTAAGAAACTTGCTACTTGGTTAAAAAGATTGTTAAGTTTTTCATTATTATCTTTCGAATTGCACGTTCTATAATATTCAAGCAATTGTTGACGACTTATAATGATATTCTCAGAAAATGAACCTAAAAACAATGAAAAAATAAAAAAAAAACTGTTTTCGTGATTTTTACTTCTAACTGATCATTGTCTAATAAAAAACAGATTAGCACGTATTAGCAACCTAAACTATCAAAATAGTCTAGCTAATATGTTTGTCTTTACTATAATATTCATTCAGTAGTCAGATTCTATTGAATATTGAACTTTATACACTAATATAAGTAACCAACAGGTAAAAATTCGATTGTAAATTAACTTTTTTTTTCCTGGGTATAAACAAACTGAAAAGTATGAACATTCATGTTAAATATATAGTTACATACCTCCAGCTTCACAATCCATTATATAAATCACACCAAACAACTTCAAAACAATAGAATATGTTATATAAATACACCTAGTTTTAACAAGTAATTAACCTTTGGTCAGAAGTCGATACTTCGTTAATGTGGGTAGTTATGAAAACGTTCGTTTAAATTGTTATGAGGGTTGTCATTAAATCTTAGGAACGATACAGATACAAAAAATAAAGTCACGTGACTATTATCGTTGATTTGGTACATTGGACTTTTGGCCAGAAATTTAGGAAAATCCGCCTGTGTGCAGAGGGTAAACTAGGCCCGTATTGGGATTAGTCCGGTTTCCTCACGATGTTTTCCTTCACCGAAAAGCGACTTATTTCGTACATAAGTTCCGAAAAACTCATTGGTACGAGCCGGGGTTCGAACCCGCGACCTCCGGATTGCAAGTCGCACGCTCTTACCGCTAGGCCACCAGCGCTTCTTAGATGTGACTGACTATTATTTTGAATTAGGTTACTTAGTTCTGAAGCAAGATCCGAAAGCACTCAGAAAACTCTAAAATAAATTGATAATATTGTTACTAAATTAAGCAATGAACTTGTGGTCAATTTTTGTAGCGGGTATTGTATCTACATACACTATAGTAGGGTGCTTTTACGGCACTTGGTGCATCCCAACCAATGAAAACCTAAGAACTAAGATGCAATTCTAGCATCATAGGCGGGGAAAGAAAAAATTTTGCTTGCATTAATTCGTACAGTCTCGAAAGCTTTTTCTAATCAATATTTAGGGTTTACAGATGCCCACGATACGATTATCTCGAGTACCGTAATTGAGCTCTTCATGAAATTAATGACCCTAGGGTCAATATCTAGAACACTATACAGACTAAGTCATACAGTCGGGATAATGTATCAATTATATGTCTTAAGTTAGTTCATGATTAATAACAAAGAAATCCCGAGAGTTTCCTGTGAGCTGTGTACAGTAAGCTCAATCTATAGTTATTTTTTAAATAATCGATATAAATGTAACTTAAAAATTCCTACACAATTCGAAAATTTGATGATTAGGTCATAATATTAATCTCAATTGATATGGAAATTTGCACCACTCGGATACCGTGAGATCTATTTATTATGATTTTTTATTTTTTATTTTATGCTTAAAAAATATGTTTATTCATCCTACACTCGAAAATTTTATATTTCTACAATTATCTGTTTATTTAACACGTGTTATCAAAAAAATATTGGAATAATAACAAGTGCTTTGCGAGAAATCAAAATAAATAACAAATAACTTGAGACCAATACTTTTAAAATTGCTACGCTTAAAATAGCTACGTTCAAAAAGCCTAATGACAATACTTTGAAAGTCAATATCAAAAAAAAAAAGTCACCTTTCTCACTTGTTTGACCCTGACATATCCCATCCATACAAGTGTCAAGAGTGACGTTCCTTCAAAAACGTCACTTTTGTCACTTGTTTGACACTGCCATAGCCCATCCATACATGTCAAAAGTGACGTTTCTTCAAAAACGTCACTTTTGTCACTTGTTTGACACTGACATAGCCCATCCATACAAGTGTCGAGAGTGACGTTTCTAAAAAACGTCACTTTTGTGACTTGTTTGACACTGCCATAGCCCATCCATACATGTCAAAAGTGACGTTTCTTCAAAAACGTCACTTTTGTCACTTGTTTGACACTGACATAGCCCATCCATACAAGTGTCAAGAGTAACGTTTCTAAAAAAAACGTCACTTTAGTCACTTGTTTGACACTGACATATCCCATCCATACAAGTGTCAATAGTGACGTTTGTAAAAAACGTCACTTTTATCACTTGTTTGACACCGACAATCCCATCCATACAAGTGTATTAGTGACGTTTCTTAAAAAAATTTCAGCTTTCTCACTTGTTTGACCCTGACATATCCCATCCATACAAGTGTCAAGAGTGACGTTTCTTCAAAAACGTCACTTTTGTCACTTGTTTGACACTAACATAGCCCATCCATACATGTCAAAAGTGACGTTTCTTTAAAAAAAAGTCACTTTTGTCACTTTTTTGACACTGACATATCCCATCCATACAAGTGTCAAGAGTGACGTTTCTTAAAAAAAAGTCACATTTTCACTTGTTTGACCCTGACATATCCAATCCATACATGTCAATAGTGACGTTTCATAAAAAACGTCACTCTTGTCACTTGTTTGACACTGACATAGCCCATCCATATGTCAAAAGTGACGTTTCTTTAAAAAAAGTCACTTTTGTCACTGACATATCCCATCCATACAAGTGCCAAGAGTGACGTTCCTACAAAAACGTCACTTTTGTCACTTGTTTGACACTGACATAGCCCATCCATACAAGTGTCAAGAGTAACGTTTCTAAAAAAAAACGTCACTTTAGTCACTTGTTTGACACTGACATATCCCATCCATACAAGTGTCAATAGTGACGTTTCATAAAAAACGTCACTTTTGTCACTTGTTTGACACCGACAATCCCATCCATACAAGTGTCAATAGTGACGTTTCATAAAAAACGTCACTTTTGTCACTTGTTTGACACCGACAATCCCATCCATACAAGTGTATTAGTGACGTTTCTTAAAAAACTTTCAGCTTTCTCACTTGTTTGACCCTGACATATCCCATCCATACAAGTGTCAAGAGTGACGTTTCTTAAAAAAACGTCACATTTTCACTTGTTTGACCCTGACATATCCCATCCATACAAGTGTCAAGAGTGACGTTTCTTCAAAAACGTCACTTTTGTCACTTGTTTGACACTGACATAGCCCATCCATACATGTCAAAAGTAACGTTTTTGAAGAAACGTCACTTTAGTTACTTATTTGACACTGACATATCCCATCCGTACAAGTGTCAAAAGTGACGTTTTTGTTTGAAGAAACGTCACTTTTGATAGTTCATGAACGACCAAAAATCGTGATATTAAATAAAATTATCAGTTTCGTACGGTAGTTCCCACGCTAGCCCAGTGCGGATTGGGGACTTCACATACACCTTTGAATGTCTTCGCGGTACACTAGACTTTTTAAACTTAGGTTAGCTAAACGTGGGACACATGTCGTTAGAAATTTCGCAATTTATACATTTTAAACTTAGGTCAGTTGAGATACGTCAAATGTTAGTTATAGAAACGATATGGATCGGATATATCAGTGTCAACAAGTGTCAAAAGTGACGATTCTTAAAAAAAAACGTCACTTTTGCCACTTGTTTGACACTGACATAGCCCATCCATACATGTCAAAAGTGACGTTTCTTTAAATAGAAAAGTCACTTTTGTCACTTGTGTGACACTGACATATCCCATCCATACATGTCAAAAGTGACGTTTCTTTAAAAAAAAGTCACTTTTGTCACTTGTTTGACACCGACATATCCCATCCATACAAGTGTCAAAAGTGACGTTTCTTAAAAACAAACGTCACTTTTCTCACTTGTTTGACCCTGACATATCCCATCCATACAAGTGTCAAGAGTGACGTTTCTTCAAAAACGTCACTTTTGTCACTTGTTTGACACTGACATAGCCCATCCATACATGTCAAAAGTGACGTTTCTTTAAATAAAAAAGTCACTTTTGTCACTTGTTTGACACTGACATATCCCATCCATACATGTCAAAAGTGACGTTTCTTTAAAAAAAAGTCACTTTTGTCACTTGTTTGACACCGACATATCCCATCCATACAAGTGTCAAAAGTGACGTTTCTTAAAAACAAACGTCACTTTTCTCACTTGTTTGACACTGACATATCCCATCCATACAAGTGTCAAGAGTGACGTTTCTTCAAAAACGCCACTTTTGTCACTTGTTTGACACTGACATAGCCCATCCATACTTGTCAAAAGTGACGTTTCTTTAAAAAAAGTCACTTTTGTCACTTGTTTGACACTGACATATCCCATCCATACAAGTGTCAAGAGTGACGTTTCTTAAAAACACGTCACCTTTCTCACTTGTTTGACCCTGACATATCCCATCCATACAAGTGTCAAGTGACGTTTCTAAAAAAAACGTCACTTTAGTCACTTGTTTGACACTGACATATCCCATCCATACAAGTGTCAAAAGTGACGTTTTTATTTGAAGAAACGTCACTTTTGACAGTTCATGAACGACCAAAAATCGTGATGTTAAATACAATTATCAGTTTCGTACGGTAGTCCCCACGCTAGCCCAATGCGGTTGGGGACTTCACATACACCTTTGTATTTCTTCGCGGTACGGTAGACTTTTTAAACTTAGGTAAGCTAAACGTGGGACACATGTCGTTACAAGTTTCGCAATTTATACATTTTAAACTTAGGTCAACTGGACGTAGGAAAAAAGGTCGTTAGTATTTTCGTGTGACAAAAGTGACGTTTTTTATGAAACGCCACTATTGACACTTGTATGGATGGGATATATCAGTGTCAACAAGTGTCAAAAGTGACGATTCTTAAAAAAAAACGTCACTTTTGTCACTTGTTTGACACTGACATAGCCCATCCATACATGTCAAAAGTGACGTTTCTTTAAATAAAAAAGTCACTTTTGTCACTTGTTTGACACTGACATATCCCATCCTTACATGTCAAAAGTGACGTTTCTTTAAAAAAAGTCACTTTTGTCACTTGTTTGACACCGACATATCCCATCCATACAAGTGACGTTTCTTAAAAACAAACGTCACTTTTCTTACTTGTTTGACCCTGACATATCCCATCCATACAAGTGTCAAGAGTGACGTTTCTTCAAAAACGTCACTTTTGTCACTTGTTTGACACTGACATAGCCCATCCATACATGTCAAAAGTGACGTTTCTTTAAATAAAAAAGTCACTTTTGTCACTTGTTTGACACTGACATATCCCATCCATACATGTCAAAAGTGACGTTTCTTTAAAAAAAAGTCACTTTTGTCACTTGTTTGACACCGACATATCCCATCCATACAAGTGTCAAAAGTGACGTTTCTTAAAAACAAACGTCACTTTTCTCACTTGTTTGACACTGACATATCCCATCCATACAAGTGTCAAGAGTGACGTTTCTTCAAAAACGCCACTTTTGTCACTTGTTTGACACTGACATAGCCCATCCATACTTGTCAAAAGTGACGTTTCTTTAAAAAAGTCACTTTTGTCACTTGTTTGACACTGACATATCCCATCCATACAAGTGTCAAGAGTGACGTTTCTTAAAAACACGTCACCTTTCTCACTTGTTTGACCCTGACATATCCCATCCATACAAGTGTCAAGTGACGTTTCTAAATAAAAACGTCACTTTAGTCACTTGTTTGACACTGACATATCCCATCCATACAAGTGTCAAAAGTGACGTTTTTATTTGAAGAAACGTCACTTTTGACAGTTCATGAAGGACCAAAAATCGTGATGTTAAATAAAATTATCAGTTTCGTACGGCAGTCCCCACGCTAGCCCAATGCGGATTAGGGACTTCACATACACCTTTGAATTTCTTCGCGGTACGGTAGACTTTTTAAACTTAGGTCAGCTAAACGTGGGACACATGTCGTTACAAGTTTCGCAATTTATACATTTTAAACTTAGGTCAACTGGACGTAGGAAAAAAGGTCGTTAGTATTTTCGTGCACTAGCAGACATTTAATTGCTGGTGACTGTACGCGTACGCTCGTATAAAACGCTACTCTGTAACCGCCCTAAGATACCTTCATCCTATCCAATCCGTTGCTTTGCGGCCGTGCGGCCTTGAGGTATCGCCATCGCTTCCCCTCCCGCCCCGCGCCGATCATTTAAATAATTTAACAATAGCCATTTTTACAATTGTGACAAAAGCTCATTGTATTAATAGGAGATTCTTTGACGTTGTGATAACATTAATTACAGGCTGTATGGTGCATTAAAAAAATATACTGTAGAATTAATGCGCGTGGGGTAAAATACGTTATAATTGTTTAAAAAATAGTAAAAATAAAATCCCCTGGTTTTTTATTTTATTAGATTGAGTAGAATAATTGGCGTAACAATATAGTGGAAAATCACCAAGTGTTTAATTAATGTTGTATTGTAATTATTTATTTCAAACATTTTTATTGCTCGTGACGTATGCACCACTAAAAAAGTGGTGCATATTTTACTTACAGTGTAAAATATTTAGTTATGCCTTTTGAACAAAAAATCGCTACTGTAGAATTTTATGTTTACATCTTTTTAAAAACTAAATTTTTAAAATTTTTTTTTCCAAAAATCTCAATATATTTTTTAGAGATTACTTTACACATACATTCACAAAATAGTGTTCTATTATATTCCAAACACAAATATACTGTAGGATATAATGTGATGCTCTCGAACAATTTAAAGTTTAGTAACCGGCCTATCAATCATTTTAAACAATGTGACTTGAATTAGTTAAATATGTGTATTCATTTTTTTCATGGAACGTCACATATTGACATCTATTTTAATTTGCAAATATAAAGTAGTATTAAATAGTTTCAAATAATACATATCAAAATGTTTTAAGTATACAAAATAACAAGGTTTGTCCATAATTTCGTGAAGGTATTTTATTCTCTTTTTAAAATTTTAATCATTTAATCATTTATTTGCGTTAAAAAAGGTTATATACAAGTTCTTTCTATAAAATATACATTTTCAAGTCCCATCTTTCTTAACTCATGCAGCAAAACTCTAATCATAATATTATGTCTTCTCTTACATTTTAAATAAGGTATTTTAAACTGCTAGGAAAGTTTGAGATCCGGCGGGTGTGCGCAGCCGCGTCGCACGCGCACGGCGGCGACCAGCCCGACCTCTCCAGCCAGTTCAACAATACCTTTTTATAACAGGATGGTGGCCAACAAGCACATAGACCGTCCGATGCAGCCATACTCAGCCAGCGCCCGCGGGGCTTTTTTAGGTGACCTGCCAGGTGATCGTGGTACACAGAGATAAACCTTAGTAAATTCATCTTGCAGCCTCGGACGGACCTCTCCACATCGAGCTCAATAGCTTTTTACACAGACACGAACTGGGGACTTACCACGATGTCTTATTGCGATTCTGTTTAAGGGACGGAGTTATGAGACTTATTATATGTACATATAGCTCCGTCCTTTTAGCAATTCAGTTTAGGTCCTAAACAGAATCGCAATAAGACATCAAGGTAAGGCCCCTGGACTAATGATAGTTGAAACCATTGTACTTGTACCCGTAAACGCATGAAAGGGTGTAGCAGGATAAGCCTTCAAAAATTGCCCCCAAAGCTTTGAGTTCAAAACTACTACCAGTTGATGCCCCGTCAAATGAAAATAATCCACACTAATTTTTAACCCTCTACTGCCGCCTGGAACCCCGTGACATTCATTTAACCCAAAAAAGTTTTTATTTTTTTTCTCAAAAAGTATAAAACGGACAATTATGAAATTTTTCATAAATGTTGATGTCATCTATACAAACTATCAAAAAAAAACTAACTCTCTACTTACTTATTTTCCTAGAAAAAACCTAAATAAAAAAATAAAACACCCTGTATATCAGTTCAAGCTCGTCGTACTATCACCATTTTTGTACTAATTATTAACCAACTACCTATCTACATAATATATAAGTTTCATGTAAATAACAAAGGTGGAACAGTGTGAAAATATAAGTATTGTTCAGTACGTACCATGTATGTAACACGCTTACCAAACGTTGACGACACTAGTAAAAGATATCGGCCCGCCAACCGGGAAGCCATCCGTAATCATTTTTTTTTTGTTAATTACGAAAAAAATATTTGAAAATCGAACACGGCCAGCATCACGGCCGAGGGCCATTTTTTTTAATTTATTTCGCTTGCAGGACTCAAGAACTTACATAAAATGCTAAGTAACTCAATTACGTAGTACCTTTTTACAAAACAATAAAGTAAAATAAACAGAAACACTTGTTCGAATAAGTATTAATGAGTTTCATTTGTCCTCCATTTCAAATTAACAAAAAAAAAATGATTACGGATGGCTTCCCGGTTGGCGGGCCGATATCTTTTACTAGTGTCGTCAACGTTTGGTAAGCGTGTTACATACATGGTACGTACTGAACAATACTTATATTTTCACACTGTTCCACCTTTGTTATTTACATGAAACTTATATATTATGTAGATAGGTAGTTGGTTAATAATTAGTACAAAAATGGTGATAGTACGACGAGCTTGAACTGATATACAGGGTGTTTTATTTTTTTATTTAGGTTTTTTTCTAGGAAAATAAGTAAGTAGAGAGTTAGTTTTTTTTTTGATAGTTTGTATAGATGACATCAACATTTATGAAAAATTTCATAATTGTCCGTTTTATACTTTTTGAGAAAAAAAATAAAAACTTTTTAGGGTTAAATGAATGTCACGGGGTTCCAGGCGGCAGTAGAGGGTTAAAAATTGGTGTGGATTATTTTCATTTGACGGGGCATCAACTGGTAGTAGTTTTGAACTCAAAGCTTTGGGGGCAATTTTTGAAGGCTTATCCTGCTACACCCTTTCAGGATAAAATGCGTTTGGTGTGTAAGGCACTGAGAAGGAAGAACTCGGAAGGTCTCGCCGTTTTTTCTCTCAGTGTTTGAGCACATTTAACCCCATCCTCCGTCTAAAGCGCCGCCTTGACGTTGTGAGGGATGATAAATATGCAACCTACAATTCACATCTGCGAAGTGGAGAAGAAAAAGCTGGAACTTGGCCCCGTGACAGCAGCTGAGGACGCAACTGGAATTTAGTAAGAAAAATGGATTTTTTCTATTTCATTGCTCCCTACTGAAGCCCATATAGCATAGTAAATATATTAAAAACGGGTCACTCACGTATTTTAAGTCGAAAAACGCTCGACATGTTTCACTTCGTGACCCGTTTTTAATATATTTACTATGTCTTTGTCTCACGGAAGTTTTGTTATTAAAATTCCCATATAGCATTCCTAAAAAATAGTAAAAGTAAACGTTTAGTGCCTGCTAGATGTCGGCGCCGCGGGTCTTCGCGGCGGTAACGGTGCTCCGGCGCGTGTGACGGCTAGGCCAATCGTGCCGCTCGTGTGCTGGTAGTCAGTGCCAAAAAACCAGCAACGCACATCAGATAAAACAAAATAAGGTTTTTATACCATGCGGTTAACAAGGAAATCATACAGCCCTCCTATTAGTAAGCCGCTACCGCAGGAATGGATGCTTGAAGCTCCAGGCAAAATGACATTCGTACATCGACAATCGCCAAACGAAATGAAAAATTGTTTTGGGATAACATAATTATGTTGCGAAAAGTCTCGCGACTATTTCCATATAGGTAGAATCACGCTCCGTCATTGTTACGCCATTTAGGGTTCTAGCTAAATTGGACATTCCATAGCGTAAGTATGGATCAACCAATTTAGTTAGGACCCTAAATGGCGTAACCATCCCATGTGGTGATGACTACATTGTTTAAGTTTTAATTGACGTTTTCTCTCAACGATTGTCACCTTGGCTAGGCCGCCAGGAGTATAACATGCCTCTTTTAAAACTGCTATTTTTTGTAGAATTTCTTGCCTTATGCTTTAAGAAAACCTCTTTCTTTTTGAATTTACTGTCAGCAAAAATATGTTATGTAATTATAAATAAATACACCTCTTTTCACATAAATAGAGACAAACGAATAAAATCTTTCAAACGCTACAAATAACCCCCATTGTTTCCCACTGCAGTGCATTCGTGTTCCATTGCTGAACAAAGGTTAAAGAAGCTAATATGTAATATAACTACCTATCCTCGACACTATTTGGCCATTTGTAAACTTTACTGCATTGATATAAGGTATAGAAATGGTCAGTTTAAGCCGTTACTTGTAGTAGTTGTACTAGCACCGAAAACATCAAGTCAATAACAAATGTGTTGTGTACGGTCGAGTTCACAAACATCTTTACAAGCCATCGTTCCAAAAAATTACACGACCTTATTGTCAGTGCCTTAGACGTGTCAATATATTTTCGGAACATTGGCTTGTGAAGATGTTTGTGAACTCGACTGTACAAAGAACAAAGCATCGTTGTACAAACAGAGACGGTATAGAAGGATTCATAATCATTTGTGAACTTTATGACGAGTATATAAGGTTCATAGTGTCAGGACAATGTTGCCGGTTATCAAAAATATGCTCCGACAAGCTGGCCCTTAAAAGAAGTAGGATAAGTTTTGGTTAAATAAATTGCAGGATATAAGCAGACTTAAGCTTTCCGCTGAAAATTTTGTTTCGAAAAGGTTTTTGTGTTTCTTAATTTAAAAATATGCAATTACATCATCAATCCATCGTCAGTTTATATCTGTCGCAGTAAGATAGATAAAGCCGTTATATAGTTATAACCCTAGGGATATAATTATATGTCGTAACATAGTTATACGAAAGCGATTCATTACTATCTTACTAGGAATATAACTATAATACGTCTTTAGTTTAGTGATATAGTTATATTACTGGATTCAGTTTAGTGAAATAATTGTACGTAGCAGTGCGGCGGTGCGGCGGAGGTATAGTTATATCCCTAGGGATATAGTTATATGCCGTATAGTACGTATTATAATCATATTCCTAGTAAGATAGTAATTGTAGGTAGGAGTGCGGCGGAGGTCTAGTTATATCCCTAGGGATATAGTTATATGCCGTATAGTACGTATTATAATCATATTCCTAGTAAGATAGTAATAAGTAATTGGATCTTCAGTTTTGATAGAGATACCAAAGGTAGATCGTGGACCATTGGATCAAAAAAATATGTTGGGAAAAGTTTTAGAAAAGCGAAATGAAAGTCATAAAATTGGAACTTCAGTTGGTATTCTGAAAGATTGCTTACCCAGAAATGCAATACAGCTAACAAACATTACTTTGAATGATCCTATACCAAATGAAGAGTTGTCGCTGAGAGAAATATGCCAAAAATTTTCGCCATTTGGTGGCCAAGGTTATTTCAAATGTTCCTGTATAAAATGAAATACACAGTGTTCTACTATAAGATGCGCCTGCAAGAAGCATTCAGTACTATGTAATTCTAGATGTCATGATTCCGCGTCAGATTTATAACCATTTAACCACATTATTTTAGTCAAATACCGTATTATAATCATATTCCTAGTAAGATATTACTATCTTACTAGGAATATGATTATAATACGTATTATACGGCATATAACTATATCCCTAGGGATATAACTATACCTCCGCCGCACCGCCGCACTCCTACCTACAATTATTTCACTAAACGGAATCTAGTAATATAACTATATCACTAAACTAAAGACGTATTATAGTTATATTCCTAGTAAGATAGTAATGAATCGCTTTCGTATAACTATCTTACGACATATAATTATATCCCTAGGGTTATAACTATATAACGGTTTTATCTATCTTACTGCGACATATCCATAAAATATGTTTGCATTCAAATAGTTAGGTATGTACCAATGTTCAAATTCAAAAGCACAAAATGTAACGTCTGTAACGCATGTTTAGTATTCGTACACCGTTGTCTTTTTATTACACACAGCATTGCATTGTCGCCAGGCATGGACAGCCGGCCGACAATCACTAAAAACTGTGTCTACTTTTCTCAACTCTAGTTACACAAAAGAAGATGCCCTCTCCATATATCCCTAAGTCCTGGGATCAAATGGGGGAATTATACGATCCTATACAGAGCGTCGCGTTCGCATACTGATGTCGCGATATCCCGTACATTCCGAACCACGAAATCTTTCTTACCCGAAATGTAGATTCGTTTTGCTGAATCAACTCATTATACGGGCTTAAAAAATAGGACATGTTGAAGCGAAGCCTTCAACAGATTCTGTCATCGCAGGTATTCACGAACATTCCATGCGCATTGTCACAGTCCGTCCAATATAAGTCAGACCTCTAGCTAAGGATTATTGTGACAATCTCCAAGTTCAGTTTAAAAATTATGAGTATACAGACGCGTATAACGGTTTCTTGGAATAGCAGGACAGGAATCAATCGCTGGTGGAACGTTTAGGGACGTAGAGAATGGCGTGCGTTTTTGCACGCGCACTCCGGCGCATACCAAGCAGCCGCGGCCAAGAAAGCGCCCCGCGCCCCGCGGACATGTGAACAAATCCAATTCTTAAACGAATAATGACGAAAGAAATGCGATTTATTAACAAAGATGACACGAGGTTTTAAATAGAGTCAGGCCAAAAAAAGAGGTGCCTATTAAAATCGAAAACAGAAAAGGGAACACGTTGGCATTAATCAAGACTGCTACAGAAGGGAAAGTCAAAGGAAGAGAAAAAAGTCAAAGGGCATACATACTTAGTTCTAGTAAAATTTATCGTCATCTCGTATCAAGGAGTAGCTTTAGCTAAAAATAATATAGAGTATTGTTTCACCAAAAGGAGCACAGATCTTATAAAGTATCTGTTCATGATTACAAAGATGAATAGGACTTGAAACACAATGAACTCATAATACCACTACTACGAGTACTGACGTCAAGTTCGATCTATAAAAACATAATTTTGCTGCGTAGCTCACACTTTTTTTCATAATTCCGTAGGAGTTTGCATACGTCTTCGACATAAGTTTAATTTGTCTGTATACATATTGTATCTAATTAACAATTTCGAATGCCGAAGCCACGGTGCGCGCTGTCGATCCTCCCGAACCACGCGCGGAATGACGCTTAATTGCACAATGTCGTTTTAAGTGGGTTTTAGTGTTGATTAGTTCGTCAACTCTGAGTTCCACGCGGACTTCCCATTTTATTACTACTAAACCTTTTAGGCGTGACATTGCGTTTAGTACATATTTTCATATTCAAGGAAAAATGGAAAAATTCACCGCTTCCTTTTTATTTACACGCCATACGGAGGCGCGAGAACCAGTAATAACTTCATTTATATCATATTCGGATAGATATAATTTAATTGTAAGTCGGAATTAGGTACCTGAGATGACCAGTAATCATGAGTCTTATTCATGACGTCAGAGTCTAGTGGAAGAAGGGCGGGCAGTGGCGTCACTGATGGATGTGTCTGCTTATGTCACCAGCCTGACATGTTGCCTACAGACAATAACTTGCATAAAATACTCCGCAGAGAACCAGTATGCATAATAAGTTGTAACTGACTTGTAAGACCTGTAAGAGTTATTCTTAGATCACGCTTTACCTATAGCAATATAACTTGACTATAAGTAGTTTATATGAGATATCAGGTTAAACCTTTGTAAGACCTCTTCGAATAGAAGACGTGTATGTATGTTTTAAAGAGTCGCTAAAAAGCAATGGTCTTAGAGACGTGAAACTTTCTGACCCTAGAGACTTCGACGTGTGATATGGTAAAAAAGTTTTGTCATACAAGGTTTCATTGACGTTTGTATTTTACTCCTCTAAAAAATTTAACTTATTAAAACAAATTATATGAATTCAAACTCGAGGGATCTACTAGTATACACCAACCGAAGAGGTCCCTATATATAAATAGCCAATTCCTAGTACTATCGTTAGATCAGTTCAATGATATCTACAATTATTAATTATTATTATATCGTTACCTGGATAACTTACAATGTATTTATAAAGTTTCATATCCAATGACAATAAGGTACATACAATGAACGCTACAAGTATTAAAACGTGTTATACAGATACAGCCGGCCTAGTCAAGGTAACAATCGCTTGCGTTACGACAATGAAACGCTTCGTGTCTCTCTATCGGCGCGATTCGGGAAATGAATTAGACATTCACTAGATATGAAATAGTAACGATATGTGACGTTCCACGGCAAAAGGTACCTTATGACCGCAATAATATTGGAGCGGCGTTAATAATAGCGTAAGCGCAAACCGCCATAGGGTACCTTTTGCCGTGGAACGTCACATATCGTTACTATTTCATATCTAGTGAATGTCTAATTCATTTCCCGAATCGCGTCGTATCACTCTTTCATATTATTGCAACAGTGACGGTTGCGTTTCGTTCGCTAAGGAGCGTAAGCGATTGACATGTTTGCTACGGGCCAGTTTTAATTGTTTTCGAAGAGAAACAGGTACTGGCGTAAAGTATTTAAGTAAGTTAACAATTTGGCAAAGCAAAATTGAATTTACTAAGTACAAAAAATACGTCGTTACTAAGGTAAGTAGGTACCCGCTTCATTTTAATTCACATTACACTCGAAAAGATTGTAATCGTTCTTGTGGTATGCATGCGGAATTGTGTTGTCACTTCACAGTTTTAGTGACCGATAAAGTTAACATACATGTGTGGAGCGTTGGGATCTTTATTTTTTATTGACAGTTAAGTGACCATAGCACGGCTTGTAAAAATAATGACCCACATCATTATTTTTATTACAAGCTTTTTTAAAATATTTCTGTGTTTATTAAATTTACGGTTTAGTAACATAACTTTAGTATATTTTATGACAAAATTATAATACCTGTACCTATGTATATGTAGTTACCTAAGTCTATGTTATTTATCTAGCAAGGACATTTATTTGTTGTTCATCACAGATTTTTGTTGCTGAGATGTCTTATGGATGTTTTCCATGTATAGGTATCTTTTGTATTTATCAGTCTATTATGTATATGTATATTATAAGCTAGGATTCGAACCCATGATTTATATGAAAGTCACAGACCTAAACCTCACGGCGGCCGGTCGACAAATCTCTCTTATCAGCTTGCCTTCGCCGCGTCGTCGGCGGCGCGGCAAAGAGTGTAACACGGTGGCCCTGCTAATGCGCTGGAGTCGGGATAATCGCACGCCGAAACAAATGACTGCAGCATATTACGCACGTAATTAGATCCCCGTAGTGTTGATAGCTCTTTAGCTTTATGATCAGAGATACTGGATAAAGTTTGTGCTAAAATATTAAGGTATACATATGTCAAGAGTCGGATATTGTGGTAATGCCATTATTGATGTCAACTTTCTATGAAACTATGTTAGTTAGTTTAGTTAGTTAGTTTATTTATTTCATAATGATAAATTACAGTATAAATTATTCTTGCGCTAATCTATATGAATTTACATTATGGTCGTCAATAATGTAGCATGCAAACGTATAATTATAAAATGTCAACAATGATAATCAAAAAACAATACAAACTATTAACACTAACAATTTATAAGATAAGTTCAGAAATTTCAGAATAAATAAATAACGGAATACATGTCAAACAAAATATATATAATAGGTATCTCATAATGATCGTCATACTAATACTAAGAGCGGTAAGAATAATAAATCAGAACGAATGTCAAATAAAATCAATTTTACATAAACTAAGTATACAATTTCAAACAATTATTACAATTTTAATTCCATATATTCGTCCACTGAATACAATGGGTTATTCAATAAAAAGTTCCTCAGTCGACGTTCAAATGCCTCGTCAGATATTTCAGTTCTTAATTCGGCGGGTAGACGTTCGTAATAAGTTGGGCCTATTACTCGCGGATTCTTACATGAAAGTGCCATGCGACGCGGCACTATTCGCAGTCTTCCCGTCGATCTGATTTGTTTGCCCATGACTTCGACACGTTTGAACAAGGACAAGTTCCTTCTCACGAACATCAGAACTTGAAACATGTATAAGGAATAATGCGTCATTATACCATTATTTTTAAAAAGTTCCTTACAGTGGTGCATTGGCTTAACTCCAGCTAGTAAACGGATAGCACGTTTTTGGAGAATTAAAACTCTCGTGGCATCTGTGGAATTTCCCCAAATCAGTGTACCGTATGACATCAAGGAGTGAAAGTGCGAAAAATATAGGTACAGCTTTGAGTGACTTCCTTGATATTCGCTGTAGCTTTTTTAAAGCAAATATAGAACTGCTCAACCTATTACAAAGCTGATCGACATGGCACTTTCAGTTGAGATTCGAGTCAAGTATGAAACCCAGAAATTTTGTTTCATTGCATAATGGCATTGGACCGTTACTAATACATGGAGGCACTGTGATACTGCGATCCGAGAACATCATCACATTGGATTTCACTATATTTAACAGTAGGCCATTTGATGAAAACCATGTTTGTAGCTGGTCACAAGCATCATGTATTCCCTCGGCTAACTGCGCGTGTGTTTTTGCACTCACGACAACAGTTGTGTCATCTGCAAATAACACAGATAGCCCATTTGTGATTGCAGAGGGTAAGTTGTTCACAAATAATAAAAACAGTGTATTACCGGCTGCTGACCCTTGAGGAATGCCCAAATTTACATTACCAGTGTCTGAAACATATTTTCTGCCATTGAGTGACATTTTCACCACTTGATGACGGTTAGACAAGAACGATGCAAACAATTTGTGTGCAGAACCATTTACAATGACAGACCCTCACTTTGTTCTGTTGAAATAGGTGTAGAGTTACTTTAGACAGACTTTCGGTTCTTTCCCCGACACCCAGGTTTAGATAGCTTAAAAACCCACGTGACAGCTGTTTGTATTCGCCTCACCACTGCGTAGTTCGGTGGTCAGTAAATCCCGGTAATTGGTGAAATTCCGTCATAGCGGCGCGTAGACGCGATTGTTAGGCGACGTGTTGCGCATACGACTCTATTTAAATTATTTTGTACCGTCTCTTAGCTCCTTCTTACTGTAATTTGATCTGTACTTGCGTAGCAAGTGTAGGTAGAATGAGTTAGGTCTTATTTGGTCTACTTGTAGTGAGGTGGTGGTGTAAAGCTTATGAATTGGAAGTGAGGACCGTGGGAGACCAGCGCGTGCGCCGCGCCGCGGGTCGTTGTGACCTGAAACTGGCGCCCTAGGTCTGCACAATAGTTAGGTATAGCATTGGCTTCTTGGAAACATGTTTTCTCATAAAAAGTAGCCTGGCTTACGACGATTAAATACAAGCTCATTTGGGACATTCCAGAAAAGTGTCAATGTCGGGACGTGACACCTCTTTTAACACACCTCTGATAAAGCTATAAGAAGCCAATTAGCCATGATAACGTTTGATAACTTTGCTTTACAGTCAACGGTACCTATATCCTAACACAGACTTCAGAAGGTTATTAATGTAGCTACCATACGCGTCACGTCCCCGATAAAGTGGACTTTTTACTGGAATGCCCCATTGTTTAACACTAGGTATATATGCTGTGTACATAAAATATTATCAATAATGATTTTTTTCTGGCGTCTAAGGTTTACATATCATTCAAACTGGCATACCTATGTATAATATAATCTCAAATACTATATCGATTTTGATATCGATTTTCGACCTACCTATAATTTTTCCTTAACTTGCACCCATTCGGCATGTAGTTGTGTGATAATCTTGTATTATAAATAATAAAAATAATAACTGCGCAGGGCAGCTTGTGGCGAGCTGTTGGGGAGTAACGACCCTACGGACCCGAGTGCTCCAGAGAGTCGGTCAGGGTCTCCGTCTCCGGCGTGTCTTCGTCGGTCGGAGTAGAACCCCAAGGGGACCCGCAGGATTCTCGGCTCTGGCTTGCCATAATTGGCCGTCCAGAGAGGAGTCGTTAGAGCTATATGCTCCAGAGGTGGAAGTGTTAAAGGGCATAACGCCGCGAGTAACTTCGGAGAAAGCGCAGCACACCTCTCGACACCCCTGACCTGCTCGTGTTGCGCTTGGCCGTCTTTACGCCGATCTAACGAGTGGCGAGTCATCGCCTGCCTCGATAACTTGTGCGAGCAATGTTATGGCAGGTGTCCGGACTTCTTTGCAATAGCCCAGCTTTTTTTCCACCCACAAACTTAAACCATAGACCAGTACTCTGTCCATATTCTCTACAATAGCTTCCAATGCCTGCTGAAACTGGTTCACGGGCATCTATTGATGTACCCGTGAATGGGTTCCAGCAGGTGTTCTACATGACATCAAATCTCTCCAAATGGGCTCTACGTGTTGGATCTATATCCCCATACGCACGCCTTATAAATGACCGGGCTCGAAAGACCCGAGAGTTATAAAACGGAGAAATAAAAAATAGCCTATATACGTCCCACTGCTGGGCACAGGCCTCCTCTCATGCGTGAGAATCCCACGCTGGCCCAATGCGGATTGGGGACTTAACATACATTCTTTGAATTTCTTCGCAGATGTATGCAGGTTTCCTCACGATGTTTTCCTTCACCGAAAAGCTAGTGGTAAATATCAAATTATATTTCGTACATAAGTTCCGAAAAACTCATTGGTACGAGCCAGGATTTGAACCCACGACCTCCGGATTGAAAGTCGGACATCATTTCCACTCGGCCACCACCGCTTCTATCTTGTATTATTTCTTTACTTTCTATCGGAAATGATATAAATACAATTCGGATCAATCGGCGTTAAGAGCAAAAAGTATCACGTTTCATGCCACTGAGACACCATGAAGACTGAGACGGATGCCAAAAGCGATACCTTCTTGAAGCCTTGCACGCTTCGGGGGTTCAATATATCTCGTCACGTCACCCGCTCAGCAGATCGAGACTGATGCCTCCACAACACAATACCACAACGGTAACACTATTTATAGGAGTATCGTTTTGACGGACATTTCGCAAAAATAAAAGCACCAAGAACGCAGGCGCGAAATAAGAACAATAGCGGTTTAAAATACAATGAGTGCGCTCAAATATATAACGCGACATTCCGAACACGAGCGCGCCTTTTTTGTTTTACTATTTGTTGGACTTATTAATAACGTGGCTTGAATTTTCAAAGCTATACCCACGCAGGGGTCGAACCCACGCACGGACCCTTAGCATGCGCTGCGGCATATGTGGTCGTGATCCAATGAGCGAGTAATGCTGCTAATTCTGATCGTGGACGCCTGGCCTAATTGCTGCGGTCATCCTGCTTAACATACATTACAATGGGAATCAGCCCGGGCCGAGGCGTCTTAGTCTAACCCGCTAAGAAAGCTCCACGCTTCTCAAGGATTCTGGTTCTAAAGCGCTCGGAAGAGTGCTCTGGTTCGCTTGAACGATGACACTCGACGAAGTGGCGCTTGTGACGGTTCGCTGGGAGTCGTGAAAGCAAATTTCTGCAAGCATACGCAAATTGTCTAATTAGTGTGGCGGCCGCAGCCGAGTCGTGTTTTAATAAGAATCACATGCAAATGTCAGACTCTGTATGGCGCGCGCGTGCGCGAACGGATGCCTCCATTTTATGACCATTTGCGAACGAAGACAACATTTTTTGCCCTTCGCAGGTGCCACTACTGTGTCCTCGACGGTGCTATTTACAAAATCCATGACAGCATGGACCAGAAAGTAAGAACTCTGACCTCTGATATGCGTGGTTGTTACAGGGGATCAGACTATAGTGGATACCAGGTGATGCAAACGTTTTTGATGTAGAAAGGCCCGGCGAATACTAAAAGAAACGAAAATGCAGAATTCTTGTAATTTTAAGCGACGTCGTCGTCACCGTTAATGGCTTATAAGGAATTAATTTAATTAGCAACGTGCAAACGCAAGTTTTACGATGCTGATCGAGCTAATAAATGTTGGTGGCTGGTGTTGAAAGTAGGTACTTAACGTAAACACATATATGTTTTATTTGAATAAATAATTGAAATTGAATAAAATAAAATTTCTAAGTATTTCTTTTTCGAAATAAATGCAGCAGTTAAAGTATAAGTAGGTTAGGTATTCCATTATAATGTTTGCAATTATGCGCGACATCAAATTACCCGTGTTTTAGAGCTCCGCACAAAACTGTTTCATGATATATTTAAATTACTCTGGATAAAATTAAAGTTAGTGGATTCAGAAATGATAAATAAGCCTATTTTGCACGAATTACAACCTGAATTGAGGTAATATTGCCTGGCATCTAAAAACTCTGTTGATTGTCACCTCAGTATCAGTGACTTTGTTGTGATATATTGATTTCGCGATGTGTGAATTGTGTGATTGTAAACACGGTAACTAAATAACGATTATATCATTCTGATGTCAGTGTATGTTCGAATTGGCCTAAAAACCTATCATACAAGATTGAACCGACTTTCTCCTAGTCGGTTATTACCAGGCCTTGACTATGGGCTCGATTCGGATTTTGTAATAGACATCTATTAGATATCTTTTAGACATCGCCAAGATACGATAACGATATGTTTAAGATCTAACCTGTCAAATTTGACATTTCCGCGATTCTGGAGATACTCTTGAACGATTTCCACAAGATATTACTTAGAGATCTAATTCACATCTAATAGATATCTAACACGATCTATCGTAAAAGTGACATTGGTTGCCCGAATTGCGCTGCAAAAGAGAACTAGTTGAAATCTAAACTATAACGTATCTAGAATGGATCTAGTACGTGTCGTCTCTTGTGAATATCTTGAAGTTCGAATACGGCAGTATGTCTCACCGCGCAAGGTGTGATGATTAACAAGGGGTAAGAAGCGTGATGCTCCACCGGACGTTTTGTAGAGACGTGCGCGCAGGAACAGGCCCTTACGTGCTTGACGTTAGGTAGGACCATGTTTTTATACCAGACGTACTTCCTGCTCACGATTTCCTTTAACATCTTGCGAATCAAAGTTCCTACATAGAATTGAAAATAGTTGCATAAAGCTATTTTGAAAACTTCGGCGGAGCTGCAGGCGTAGCAAGTATTGAATGCAGATAACTATATAGATATAGATATAGCTATCTAAGCAATTAACTGCATTAAAATGTTCTAAGAACAAAGATCAAGTCTATTTGTGTCTGACCTAGGTAGCAAACGACAAGTGCCGATGGATGGAAAGCCATTATCTACACAAGTAACATCATAAGTATAACTTTTGCTTTCCCGAAATTTGAGGACCTCAAATACTTACACCTTGAGGAACCCCACGGAATAGCACAACGGAAACCCCACAGACAGAAGGTAGCTCAGAGAAAGGAGTTTCTAACCACCCTAATCATAATTATGAATACAGTTGTGTGCAAATATAGTAATAATTCATAAATATGTAGCAGTTAATGAGGAAATGAAAATTAAGAGAAAACCATAACTTTAGATTAACCATATTCGAACTTCTTATTTAACATTAATTCAAACTTAATTGTAAACAGTGTAAACTTTGCCGCAATAATATTGGAGGTACTTACAGAAAAACATGAAAATCGGATTATTTACTTCGTAGCAATTCTTATAAAGCTGGAAAACCTCATGAAAAATTTACAATTGTATACAATTTACGTCTTCGTCTCGGCTAGTCAGTGGCCATGAGTAAGCCCATTTATAATAAATAAATAAATCATTATTTCAATTTAGTATCTTGCCTATTATTCTCAATCGAAGCTTAATGTCTACAGCAATGTCACCCAGAAAATAAAATAGGTATGAAACTTTTTTCAAAGCCAATCTTGCTCGCAGAGTGTACCTACTAAAGTAGTAATTCATAAAATATATACAATTTCATTTATCTGAGTATATAAATAATAATATAGAAATATCATGGTTGGATATAAAAAACGTTAAGTCATTTTTTTTAATTGGAGCACAGTTACCCACCAAGGAGCAAAGTAGGACCATTTTACGGTTCCTGTTCTGAGTCACGGGTGTTTTCTATGTATTTAAATGTATATTATAATATTATACATAGGTACCGGACCGGTTTCTAAGTACTCACAACTCAAGCTTTATTGAGCTTACCGTCAATTTGTGAAAGAAGGTCCTATATTTTTTTTTAATTTGATGTATCACCTGCAAGTTCTGCAAACTTCTAAACACCTAACATTAATCTGTCAGCTCCCACGGCTCATATATGAGCCAGAACGCTTATGGTGACGTCATATCGTGGGATTCGACAGGTTAATTGAAAGTCTAACACCTTTAATAGTTTTTCCAACCATATAAAACGGGATATAGACGTTATGTGCACAAAAACAACCTCCATATATCTCCTTTTACGACAAATGTATATTTTCGACGGTAATGATATTCAGGAGCCGTGTGAAGCGACGGCTGCCTCTGCGCACGTCCCTTAGACGTGCTTCCTGCGTGTCAGGGCTCTACATAAGGTCGTATATGTATACAACCCTTATGTACACTTACGTCCTTTTGTGTCATCTAAATAGTTCTTGCTATAAACCCGAAGGAGTTGGGGACACGAGAGTACGTGGTGCTTTTTTTATGCTGAACTTTTTTGAAGAGTTCCGGTCATTTGTCGTGATCTCTTGATAAATATCTAGCTTATATACTTACATGAGTTGTCGCTTCGGAGTATATAGGTAGGTACCTACCTACCATTTTAAAGGGTCTCCTTTGAAGAATTGAAAAAATGAATTTAACTCAGCTAACTGAAATGATTTTTAAAAGGACGGCTTAATCATAAAAAAGTAAGATTAGAATGCTCGACATAGTAGATAAAAACCTATTTATGATAATTATGTATAATAACTAATAAATATTAATTTTTATAAATAAGTATCAATTAGTTTTAAGCCTGTGTAAAACAAATTTATAATAAGTTTAACCATACCGGAAGTGTGATACGTCACATATTATTATTAAAATAATTGTTCCTGAGTTTAAGATGTTATCTAAGATGTGTCTATGTAAGTGCCTATGTATTTATTAATTCAACTTTGCTGCGACCGAAATGCTACGAGATTACTAATGTGTATTCATGTCTGGAAATAGAATTACAGTAGGTACGATTATCCTGTAAATATATTCTTGTATAGGCGTTAAGCACATTTGAATGCGTACCGATTTACTTATTATATGCGTTGTATATTTGACCGGCCACCTGGTGGTGAGATTAGCATGATAACACGGGATAAAACACTGGATATGGCTTGCACAAGCTTACTACTTAAATAACTGTACCTGCAAGTTTAAAAGAAAGCAGTACAGTAGGTACCTGTAAAAAGTAGTAAAAATATTTATAGCTCCCCTCTAGCGGAAAACCGATTCCTAGCTCAATAGAAGACCAACTTTTTTTTGTCAAATCCAACTCTCTATTTTAAGTACCTAATACATAAGATTAAAAAAAATCTGAAATTATTAAATTATTTTTTTTTCCTTTCCTCCGAGTTGGGTTAAGATTTTCATTAGTGATTTATTTGTTTAAACTTTTTTGCACAGGAAAAAAAATATAGCTACAAAAGGTAGAAAATGCCGTATGGTATTAAGTCCGCTTTCTACCCAAAAACCGTTGCTTAAAACTTGATCTAACACTGTCTTAATTAATGCACCCAACAGTTAGGTTAATACAGGAACCTATTTTCTATAGGTACGCGACTAACTTCCTAACACAATAAATGCTGCGTCGCCGGCCCTCGATGAATAATTAACAACATGTCCACTCATGCATTATTGCTACTTAAGCGCAAAGTAAGTTGTTTTACACTAAATGGTCATGTTGCACAATTCATGAAATTGACATTAAGTAATAATTAGTAGTATGACAATTATAGGATCGGTATGCAGCTGCACATTCGTCGTAAGCGTCACTAAGTCATATAAATAATACCGATAAATATCGTTTCATTACCTGCAGTTAGTGGTTTACAGCATTTTTTCAAGATTAGTGTGAAAATACGTTACCGACGCAGGGGGTAAAAATGCTTGAAATTATATTATAGTAATGGCTACATTTGGCTTGTTAAATAACTGGAAAATATCTAGTAAATTAGTAGGTACACTTTGAGTAAGAATATAAAATAAGTTCCATGTGTGTTCTATTATCCATAATGATCCTATAAGAGAATTTCTAAATAATCAAATTAAAATTGCATAAAAATTAAACATGTTTTTTCAGACTTAACTGAATATCAATATTAAATTGTACAACGGGACTTAATCGCGTATCTAAGTTTTAAGAGGTTTTAAGTTTTGAGTCTTCTCCGAGACCACGGGGACAACGCCGTCCTCGAAACGTCGTCTTAAAACTTAGATACGCGATTAAGTCCCGTTGTACAATTTCATAATATGTAAAAATCGTGAAAGTTTAAATCAGTGTTAACTATCAATTTCAATCGCATGGTCAAAAAAAAATTGTGTAGAAAAAACAATATGGGCCCGATTCGGATTTTGAAATAGACATCTATTAGATATCTTTTAGACAGATACGATAACGATATGTTTAAGATCTAACCTGTCAAATTTGACATTTGCGCGATTCTGGAACGATTTCCACAAGATATTACTTAGAGATCCAATTCACATCTAATAGATATCTAACTCTATCTAACGTAAGAGTGACATTGGTTGCCCAAATTGCGCTGCAAAAGAGAACTAGATGAAAAAAACTATAACGTATCTAGAATGGATCTAGTACTCTTGTGAATAACTTGAAGTTCGAATACGGCAGTATGACGCAGGCACTATCCAGCAAATTACTAACAACGTTTTCTAGTTTTTTCTCAACTTTTTTTGGAGCCAAAAATAGTTAAATGTTTCCAGTAAAATCACCAATTGTGATCGTGTTGTTTTCAATAAATCGCCATAAATCTCAATATATACATACGATGAGACTACGTCATTTGTCTCATTGCTATGGGCCCTATTTAGCATCATTTTAAGTTTCCATAAAAAGTTTTAAAGACACAAAGATTTTGCGTTCACTACCGCCTTTTTTCCTGTGACTTTAGGGTTAAGTTTCGTTTGATAGGGGGTTTTTATTGGTGGTTTAGTGTGTGGATGATTGACGCTCGGCCGGCACTCGCGGCGTCAGCACTATGAATTACAAATGGCCGCCGCCTGCCATATATCAGCGCCGGACGGCGATTACTCTTATCACCCATATTCCATACTCACCTTCATTGCTTTTCCATTTGAATCGATTACCTGCTATTTGAAGTTTTTCTGTTGTAACACCAGTACAGCTGCGTTTCGACACTTTCGACCAGAAATGTGCTGCGACGGATGTGTTTGTTAAGAACGTCTGAGACCTCTGATTTCCTTATCATGAACTGAAATAGATGGTAGATGACTTATTTTACTGACTAGAAAAAGTTACCAAGCCGGACGGTTTGGACCTCTAGACGGACGGTTTTGGTAGTCGTCAGTCTTTGACCAATTCTAAGGGTGAGCAGTACGTGCTTGCACTTCCTATACGATTCTCTTACAGGATGCTTCGTGAGGTCTCAACGTAGCATAATAAATCTGATCATGACAGTGTAACTGCATACTTTGATGAAGCACCGTACTTTGCCCATATCCTATACTTTTTGGATGGCAACACGCATGACCTCGCCACTCGACCATTGTCCACCACAATTGCCTAATTCCCATCTCTACCTCCCTCCCACCACACCCACCACATGAGACAAAGCATCGGGACATTTCTACCGAAACTGCTTAGGATTCCGACCGTGCACAGAAATTACGATCGTCGCTTCCTTGCTTACTAAAAGAACGTAAGTGTACCGTAAAATGTATGCACTAAAGTCCTTTTTAGAGTGGGGGTTTGAGACATTGGGATGCAGCAGGCGCTCGCGCATGTATGGGAACTTCGACGGTTAACGTGAGGTTACAAATAAGGTGTTATTTTGTTACTCTATTGAACTATTTAAATAAACTTTTAACATAAACTGCTGAAGTTGTAACTACTGTAAACCTCTTATCTGTGTATATGATCATTAATAAGAACCCTGACTGCATTTTTAGTCGAGTACGGTTTTTTCTACTCTATACAGGACAACTTAGGCTTGAACCCACGATTTTTGACGAATACTGTAAATACTATAGTATAAATAATACTAATCTGAACTGAATCCAAAGTCCTTTTGGGAAAGGAAGTCTGTTAATAAAAAAAAAACCGGCCTAGTGCGAGTCGGACTCGCGTTCCAAGGGTTCCGTACATTAAGTCCGACTCACGCTTGACTGCACATTTCTAATAGGTTTTCCTGTCATCTATAGGTAAAGAACTATTTTGTGTATTTTTTTCAAAATTTTAGACCCAGTAATTTCAGAGATAAATGGTCATTTTTTGCCTATTTTCCTGAATAACTGCTAAACTATTAATCCTAATATTATAAAAAAATATATATTTGAGATCCTTACAATGAGCTCTTTCATTTGATATATAACACGATATAGTTTGACAAAAAATATTTTTTTATTTTCTCATTTACCCCCCAAAAATGGCCTCCATATTTAAAATTCATTTATTTACGTTACACATCTATCTTTGGGTCACGAACTTACATATGTGTGCCAAATTACAACTTAATTGGTCCAGTAGTTTCGGAGAAAATAGGCTGTGACAGACGGACGGACAGACAGACGAGTGATCCTATTAGGGTTCCGTTTTTTCCTTTTGAGGTACGGAACCCTAAAAAAGTAACCGAGCCCTCCAGTCTTCTGCTGGTACCTTAGGCTATCCGGTCACTGTGGTAGGTACCTGTCCCAATTTCTAGAGTAGGTACCTAATATGCAATCTTTGCTAGACTATAGGCGCCATCAGAATATTTTAAGGGCGATCAGTACGTAATACCTACGTGCTTGCAAACCGTGAGAGATTCGGATACGATATGAGGTGTATTTCCTCTTCTTCATTCTGCTTTAATCTAACTTTCTCTAAAAAAAATCTATTATTTGAACTTTGTTTCACCATTAAGTTTACTAACAGTTCCTGAAATGTAGGTAGGGACGTGTACATTTCGTCGCTGACAGTGATTGCTGATATCCGCTCAATAGAAAAGAATCACCTAACATCCAGTTAGCCGACTTATTGTGGACTCTGCTACATCGGAATAAGATCTACAATCGGTCACAGAAATGTACGTGTTTGCTGACACTGATAGCCGATATCTGAGAAATCTCTGGCACCGATCTCCCGGAGGCGGGTGTCATGCTAATCATGCTAATGGGGTGCTGTTACTTTATTGAACAGTTTTACGCGGAATTCCAGGATGACTAATTACTTACACCCTACATGTAGTTTTGTAGGTAGTACCAATGAATTGATGACGCTCAGAGAAATGTTTGAAATGTAACATACCTAGTGTTATTACTTATTAATACCTACTTCGGTACTCTGTCCTCTCTGTAGGTACTTTTGTTAAGAGGGCCTATTGCGAAAAAAAAAAAAAAAACGAAGTTTCGATATCAGATCTGCCTCTCTATCGCTCTTGCCTATTCGAGAGATAGAGGCAGATATCGAATTTCCGATTTTTGTTTTGGTCCCGTTTGGACTGCTGCAGTATTGTAGAGCGACATTACTGCTGACAGCATTGCTGTCGTAAGTATCAAAAATCCGGGTCGACAGTGATGTGCGCAGAAAACGACAAAAAGGTTATTTTAAATAAATAAAAATAAGTTTGACATTACTGCACCCGAACAGTACTTTTGATCTCATTGATCGTATTGTTATTAACATTTGTTGACTTATTTATATAGTATTGTCTTACAAATATTATTGTCGATACAAATCGAATAGTTAAGCGATTGAAAAGTAGTTTGAACAACCACTTGTATTGTATAAAAGGTTTAATTGCTTATGAATAATTCGTACAACCATAACACCGCACTAACACGAGTAACTGCTAACTGCGGTGTGTGGAATGAATATAGGAGTGCCATTCGAACTCTAAAAAGCTGTTATTGATTTGTTATAGGTTATAACTTTGGGAACAAATGAAATTATTTTATTACATTATTTGATTTGTGTTTTTATATAATGACACAATGTAGGGATATATAATGAAATAGATATAATACCTAATATACTAAAGAAAATCCGGCCAAGTGCGAGTCGGACTCGCGTCCCAAGGGTTCCGTACATCCAACTCACGCTTGACTGCACATTTCTAATAGGTTTTCCTGTCATCTATAGGTAAAGAACTATATTGTGTATTTTTTTTTCAAAATTTCGACCCAGTAGTTTCGGAGACAAGGGGGGGGGGGAGATGGTCATTTTTTGCCTATTTTCTTGAATAACTGCTAAACTATTTATACTAAAATTATAAAAAAAATATGTTTGACATTCTTACAATGAGCTTTTTTATTTGATATGTAACACGACATAGTTTGAAAAACTTTATTTTTTAATTTTCTCATTTACCCCCCAAAAATTGCCTCCATATTTAAAATTCATTTATTTACGTTACACGTCCATCTTTGGGTCACAAACTTACCAAATGTGTGCCAAACTTCAACTTAATTGGTCCAGTAGTTTATTCGGATACCTAAAATAGGCTGTGACAGACGGACAGACAGACAGACAGAAACACGAGTGATCCTATAGGTAAGGGTTTCGTTTTTTCCTTTTGAGGTACGGAACCCTAAAAAGTCAAGCAAGCAATGGTGGCAGGTGGTGGAATGGTGGTTGGTGTAGCCTAGGTCGGGCGTTAGCCGCGTAAGCTGAAGACGCCGGTTCGGATCAGGCCACCGCCGATGTGAGGCCTTGGTCACTTTTCCTTTAGTATTTATGACAGAAAGAATAGCTTTCTATTACGAGCTGGTAAAAGTCTAAATGAACTATCGAAGGAGCGAGATATTGACGTTTTTAATAGCAACATCACAACTAAGTATAAGACGGATTCTGACAGACAGATTAATTAAGTGAGCGAGTCGTATATGCGGTAGCGTATTACTGTATCGATAAATGTATATTATTAATAAGTTTTGTTTTCCTAGTTCCGTAGGTACCCATATAAAGAGTATTGTTTTGTATTGTATAGTAACATAATAAGTATTCATATTTAGATTATTAGTGATAACACGTTGTAAAAAATTTAGTGCTAACCACTATTTTGTTTGTTAATCTGTTGCTATTGGTGGGAACCTATAATTGGCTTTCTGTTATTTACATATATAACTATTGTACAATTGATAGCTGTTGGTTCTCCGAATAATAAATAAATAAATAAATATATTTCAGTTTGTTATTGATAAGATAAGTTATATTATATAGGTAATAGTAGAGTGCTAAGGTGATATATGAATGGTGACAAGTTAGCACTGGTAGATAATATATAGAAATGATGATGAGTTAGCACCGTGAACTATAAAAGGAATGTGGACGAGTTGAGAAGGTGCCACATAGGAATGTCAAGACAGTGTAGTGTAGTGTAGAATGACAGTGGACCATATGGCAATGATGACAACTTAAAAAGGTGATGAAATAGACCTGTGGAAAAAGTCGCCCTGAGTCTAAGCGAGCGACCACATCATGTCAATATCAAAACCTTAACAGACGTTAAAATCTGAATAGCGCAGTACCGTTGTGAATGTTGCGCTGGCGTCGCCGATGTGCGATTAGTCGTAATCGTCGTGGCCATTTTGCATGCTCGGGATTCGGAAAGGCATATCAAGTGTGAGAACATTGTTAGCATAATTAGCTGGCCTAATACCTAAGTTGTCAATAAAATTAAAAAAATATTGTAAGCAGAGACTTAAGGAATATTTATATGCAGACGAAGCACTCAGTACATTTTTGACTTCGTAAAACAATCCATATTTATTTAAACTTTATTGCACACAATTTACACAAAAAGAGTACAAATACTTAACGCTTTAAGGCATTCTCTGTCAGTCAACCATTGGGCTAAACAGAGACAGTTTGTTACACCATATGGCTGACACTTAATAATATTATCTGCCACATATCACTGTTATCCTTTATTCATAAATACATATACCCCGCCCGCAGCTATGAATAATACTTTTGCGCATTATTTTGTTTGTAGGTACCGTTCATTTCAATGTTACAAATCGACCTAGTCCCAATGTAAGCTCAACAAGGCTTGTCACTTGTGTTATGGGGATCTAATATAATCTAGATAATTTTAAGTTATTTTATGCTTTAGGTACGTAGTTTTAACCTAAGTAAACCTAAGTACAGGTTTTGTTAAATCCTTTGCACCTTAAAAAAATACGTAAACAAAGCAAGCGAGCATAAAAAACTGGTTTCCCACTATAACAAGGAAGCAAATTTGGCAAAGTTAAAGTCGGCAGTCTTTGGCAGCGAGCCGAGGTTACCACCTCCCCGATCCGAAACGTCGCAAGCGCCTGTGAGTCCCACGGCGCTTACGTCGTTGTTTGTAACGTTGCGTACGCAGGTTATCTCGCATCGACGGCGCCGGCGCCGCACGCCGACCAATTGCTGGGTTGTGACGAGAATAGGAAGAGATAGTGAGGGCGTGCTTGTGAGATAGTGAGTAGTGTCCGGACATTTGTGAGGACAGTTCTATGAATACACATCAGTAGAGGTAGAGGCATAGATAAATAAGAAATACACTCACAGAATCAGGAGAGGCTTTAGCTAAGTTTTTTAAGCTATTAAGTACCATAGAGAATTATAAGTATTCTCTAGTTAAGATTACTTATATTTCTCTGTGGTACCTACTTAAATAGCTTAAAAAACTTACCTAAAGCCTCTCCTGATTCTGTGAGTGAAGTGTATGGATAGACGTTCCATATATGTGAAAGCAATATCTTTTATAGATTTTATTTAGAACTTTGAAAGGTATAAAAGCAACCTGAAAAGGTCTCATTTCATGTTTTTATGCACACTTGTCTAAAATAAGGCAAGCCGAAGATAGTTCTATAAACGCCCTGCCAGTATCAGGTTCCCTTAAAGTTCCCTTAGAACCCCATAACTTTGAACATAACCTGCCTGGACCGTGATAAAAGCTAGGGCCACCAGTGCTGGTTAAGACTTGAGTCCTTTGAGTCCTCTCCTTTAAGACTCGACTGTGTTTTTCAGACTCATATAAACCCACTAAAAACATTTTCATGTTTCATGTCTCGCACCGTCAAAAAGTTATCAGATCTCACGGAGAGCCAAGCTTCGAACTCTACAAGCCCTAACTTGACAAACCCTACACCTTAGTCAAAATATGTGGCTTGGACGATTTCTTACTACAAGAACTATTTTATAACAGAAAAGTAATGAACAGTAAATACATTTTCACCTCAGCAGCTCGAACAAGGGTACTTTGCTACTTAAAAACAGTGAGCAAAATCGTATTTTGCTCACTGATAGAGACAAAATGAGCAAAATGCAATTTTGCTCACTCAGTGAGCAAAATGCGATTTTGCTCACTGTTTTTAAGTAGCAAAGTACCCTTGTTCGAGCTGCTGAGGTGAAAACTTAATTGTTGGTATATCTTAAGAAAACATGAGTGAATAGGTAAGTGATGAAAAAGGAATATATTTTTCGGGTTCTCTAATATATGTTCTCACTGCTGAGGTGAAAAGTTTTGTGAACTACACGAGATCAAAGTTATTTACATCTCGTGCGCTTTTGAGTCCCTTACTACGCTCAAGATTCTAAATTAGATTCACTCGCTACGCTCGTGAATCTAGTATAGAATCTTTCGCTTGCACGGGACTCAAAATAAGCACTCGAAGAAATATCAAACTTTGATCTCTTGTTGTACAAATAACTATTGTCACATAACACTCATGTGGCGGTTAGGTACTCGTCTTGATCAAAGTAGTCCAGATAAAGTCGAAACTCGAGTTCTTTTCAACTTGTAAAAGGCCCGGGTCTTTTATAGGAACTCGAGTTTTCTTCTTGTTACAAAAAAACAGTATATATGCCTTCGTATGTTATGTACCCTGTGTCTACATGTTATCCATACACATTTTGATCAAATCTACAAAATTGTTGGAGGCTCAATAAAGGCTTTGATTTTGGGCTTTAGACTCGGAAGTTATTTTAGTGCAGCCTCGTAAAACCAAGTCATGTTCTTCAAATGTAGGCTCAAAAGACTCTTGTCCCCGAGCCCAGCACTACCGCCTGCCCTGCGGCGAGGCAACAGTAATTACGTTATTACAAAAATAATATTTCAAACCTCCTCGTTTTGCAACCACCGGCTTTTTTATTCGTAATTTATAGTCTTAATTAACTGAACACGGTGTCGCGATGATGGTGGCCATACATATCCATCTAGAGCCATGCTTCATGTCTTAGTTTTTATCATAGTATTATCATTCATAGTATTAAGAATATCTACATGAGTTCAATCAAGAATCAATTGTTTATTTATTAGTGTACTAGCAACCTGCCCCGCGGCTTCACACGGGTTACAAAAAACCTTAACAAATTATACACCTAAATCTTCCTCAAGAGTATATGGATAGGTGAAAAGCGCATCATGAAAATTCATTCAGCAGTTTTCGACTTAATCGCGAACATACATACACACAAACAGACAGACGCGCGGTGGGGTATTTAGATTTATAAGGTGTAGGGGATGCGTATATCGACTGTTATATATAACTATACTTTTGACGCTTAGTCTAAAACGCAATTGATGCTGACTGTACCCAAGGGCTATTGGGGTCCTCAATTAAAGTATAAAAATTGTTCAATAAGCCCAATCAATATGAACAAATTACTTACGAGCTAATTTCACCCATCATCAGACAGCAGTTGGCCACCGAGCGCATTATGCGATACATATCAACTACCTACCAACATCACAACAATACCGACGACGCTACTTTACTCTGCGGTAACCTCGCCAAATTATACAAACATCCTAACTACACAAGTAACCTTTACAACGTTAGACCTTCTTTATTCGGCTGTGGAATAATTTAGTTGGAGCGCGACCCTTAATCTGCGGGATCACTGAGAACGTATGTGAATTTATTGTTTATGAAATTGTTTTTGTATGTACGTCGTTAACGGGCGATCAAATCTCGTGGACGTATGCTAATGCGTAGGATATTCCGTTTATGATTTGTATTGTGGACTTGTGGAGATACTTAAAATAGGCTCTCGCATCCTTAAAGAAAAGGTATGGTGAAAAGCTAAGTATATAATAGAGAAACCTGAATTATAGCATCTTTAAACCACTATAAGAGCCACTTACTTAAATGTAAATATCTGGGGGCACGGTGGTGCCCCCGCCAAGACGAGCAAAGCGAAGCGCAAGGGCACTACCTACCTTTTCTCGAAGCGCTTCGTCGTTTTTTTGAACCCTCATAACTTGGGTTTGGATTATACCAGATAAACAAAATTCTCGGGATATGATGTCAATAGTGGACTTATTAAACATAAAAAATTTCAATTGCATAGCTCTTATACTTAAGATTTTATTCATATCTAAAAAACCCTAATTTCGTCACTGACTCACTCACTGTTGATCATCAAAACCTCTAGGGTACTTCCTGAAGTCCCAGGAAGCTGAAATTTGGTATGTAAGATAGTATTAGTACACAAACAACAAAATAATTCAAAAACTTGAATTTTTTTGCCCCTAAGGGGGGGAAAAGGGGGGTGGAATTTTGTATGGGAAATCAATAACCGCTGAACCGATTTAGTTGAAATTTGGTATGTAGATAGTGTTTGTAATGGGGAATGGCATAGAATAGTTTTCAACCCCAAAATCACCCCGTAAGGGTGAAAAGGGGGTGGAAAAGGGCGTTAAGGGAAAAAGAGGGTTGAAGTTTGTATGGGGAATCAGTAAAAAGCAGATTGTATAAAAGATGCCCCGAGGTAAGTATTTCAGGATTTTTAATAGTACCTTAAATCACACGCGCAACCCTTTAAATTAGGGCATGGAAGCAACTTACAAAAAGAAGTGAAATCCCACCAAAAACATTTTCATGTAAAATGTTGCCAAGACGAAACCATAAGGCTCGCACTGACAAAAAGTTATCAGATCTCTTGTAGAGCCAAGCTTCTAACTCTACAAGCCCTAACTTCACAAACTCTACACCTTAGTCAAAATATGTGGCTTGGCCGTTTCGTTACTCCAAGAACTATTGTATTATAAAAAATAATGAATAGTGAATACATTTTTTACCTTACGTCCATGTGACAGTAGCGAAACGGTCAAGCCACATATTTTGACTAAGGTGTAGAGTTTGTGAAGTTAGGGCTTGTAGAGTTAGAAGCTTGGCTCTACAAGAGATCTGATAACTTTTTGTCAGTGCGAGCCTTATGGTTTCGTCTTGGCAACATTTTACATGAAAATGTTTTTGGTGGGATACGTCTATCAGGATCAATAGTAGCGGCTGAAACAACGCGCCAAAGGTATCTGCCACGCTGGATAACTTTTTCAAATGGAGATAAATCTCCACAGGTTGCGTTCAAAAGTATCTGTAAGTCTAATTGTTCTACATACGAGTATAGAGACATATACATATATCTCTTTTTGTTAAGATGTTGGTGAATGGTATGATGGTAGGTAGTGAATTGGACGCGTAGTCCGATCCACTACTTTTGATGCCGACTGTTCCTACCAAAACTATAAACTATAGTTATGAGCACGAGCACGCATGATTACGTATCGTAAAGCATGTGCGGCGGCTGGGTGCAAGCGCATCTTATTTAGCAAACAATGCCCTTCCCGGGCCGGTATCGGGGGCTCTGGATCTGGCTGCGTACGCGCCGGTGCAGTACTCAGACTGTGTTGATTGTCCATCGAAAAAGTATACAACTATAAGTCTTAACAATAGACTTTTAAAGACATTATTGTAATTTTATGAAGAATAACCTTCTCCTAGACATTTTTATTGTAGCTTTCACAGTTTTCATTAAAATTTATACGAACTAAAAATGGGAATATAAGAGTGGGGGAACAGGTAAATAATTAATTCTCAGCGTGTTTCAACTTCTATTTATTCTTATAAACCTAAAAGCTATAAGTATAGGTGCATGGCAAGTTTGGTGCTTTCTGCCGGATGGGACCATAGTCGAGGCTAAGAAGCCGCATTCCTGTATTAATTGTTACTGCATTGAAAGCTCATAATTTGTATTTATATAGATTTCGCAATCGGCAATGCCACCTGCTTATGCACATTATAGGAAACATACCAAGGCGGGAAACAAACGATTATCATTACACGCTAATGGAAAAAATCTAGGCGTGGTCAATCAAGCTTAAAATGCAGTTGCTTTACAAAATATCACGTTTGTTACAAAAACACGATATTTTGTAATATCTTGCGATTGATCCGTGAAAGGAACAGGTTAATCGTTAAAGGATATGCTTGTATAAATAAGCGTGATACTTGAAGGTGTTAAACCTATATAGCCCTATGCTAGCCTAACGGAAATAGAAAATTTACATACGCAATGCATAGGTACATCTGTACATAACTATTAGCAAAAATGGTATTTCTCACTTAAATCCACAAAACTCGTTTATACAAGCAAGGGTTGAAATCTTCTAGTTTGCGTCCAATAACGCATTTGATTGAAGCAATCATTCAGGTGAATCTTTTAAAAATAAGAAAGACGTTAGTAACGTTACTTTCCTTAGTAAGTTTCTCGGCTATACATAGTCGAGTAATTACGTAAACCCCCACTGTATAAATCAATAAAAAAAACAACTGGAGCATCGTAATAGGTTTATTCTCTGAATTTAAATATTGTAATTACTAATTAGGTTGCTACATTGTAGAACGTTGCGAATGCATGCTACGTTTCGACTTCTGCGCTGAAGTTTCGTAGCGTGTGTCATGTTAGCTTTTTGAAGACAAATATACTATTGTATTATTTTATAGTAAGCACATTCAACCATATTGTAAGATGAGGTGGAAAAGTTTAAACAAAAATTGACACTGCCAAATAAGTATGCGAAACAGGCATTCACTTATAAATTTTCATGTGATGTGAAGATATCATTATGCATATCGCAATGATTCTGACATTACGAATATATGACAAGCTGGAGTGGAAATACAAGTGGATACCTATACCAACCTATGTGAATAAGATTTGCCATGTTTCGCGTTTTAGTGTGTTATTTTTCAGTTGTTGTTTAGTACATATTTTTTACTTAAAAAAATATATTTTAGTATCATTAAATAAAACAAAGCTACCTATTATTTCGAACTGCAACAAAATTCCTCAGATAAGATTGCTCAAGTCTGAAGAAATATTTTGTTCATTTCTTGAAATAACCGAGATACAATGATATCGTTTTAATTTTCCTCATTAAGATTGGTTTAGGATATGAAACACAAGTAACATGTCTTCATAAAATGTCAGTCAGTCATCCTGGCAGTCGTATCCGACCACACCTCGCAACGCGCGCAACGGGCGGCAACCGGAGCGGAAACTTTTTTGCGATGTTACGGCAATCGGTGGCGACTTTTTCGACTGCAACATTGCTAATTGTGCGATTTGCGTGGTTACTTGTCAATGTATTGATTTACGGGTCTGTCCGTTACAGGTCACTGCTTCGGAGTATTTGTTTCAGGCTGAAAACTGCTGACAAAATATGCCTATGTGTGTGGCGGTAGAAAATCGTGAGTTCAAACATCGGTTGTGCTGTATAGAGCAGGAAAAAACTAACAAAAACGCAATAAGATGACTAAAATATCAGTCGGGATCTTTATCATAATATCTATATATTATGACATACACAGACAAGAGGTTAAGACAGAATCTTGTCAACATATTAAAATAAATAGGTTAATTTGCCGGGTCAAATCCTAATCCTTATTTATGCGGTTACGGAGTTCTTTCTAATGCTATTTTTTTTATCAATTGCTTAATTATGCTTTCTTCAATAGTGTAATTTCAAGACAATAGCAACATACAGGACAGTTTAACAGACATACGAATTTCATAAGTTTAGTAAATATTAAGTATTGATATACAAGTATTGGTATTAAGTGTTGAAATATTAACATAAACTTTGAGCAACGGCACAAGACATGATATTACAAATTTCACTTAATTTCTACCCGGGAAAAAGCGAGGTCCGGTCAAACTTTTTTGCTACCGTTCCTTAAAATGAAACGACTCCCGCGCCGTCATTATTATAATGCGTCTAATGCGCGCGCGCATATTTAATGGCGTGACGATGCACTGCCAATCGCGCTACACATCGTGTGAGCCTGAAATATTAACATTACAGTGCTTTTAAGAGGAAAGTGGACAACCGCTCCAAAACCACCTTTCCTATAAACGTATTCCCCATTTACCTCTTACTTAGCCACATATTTTGTCAGGAGTAGAGTTTGTGTTAGTTAGTGTTAGAAGCTTGGCTCTACATGAGATCTGATAACTTTTTGGCAATGTGAGCCATAAATAGTCTCTTCTTGGCAACATTTTACATGAAAATGTTTTTGGTGGGATTTCACTTCTTTTGTAAGTTACGTAGTTAAGTTCCATACTTATGTTGCGTAGTTTCATCCCCTAATTTAAATGATGGGCGGTAATTTACTCAAAATCCTGAAATATATATGTTTTATTATTTATAACAAGGAGTCCCTATGTCAATTTTTGGATCTCTAGCATCAAAATTTGTGCAGAAATCTCATACATACTTTCTATCTCGTCAATTCCGTCTTGGCGGGCACTACCTTGCCCCCAGATAGATTCTTAGTTCTGATAGGTATTCATTGAAGTCAAAGACACATCTAAAGAATTAATGCAATCAAGCTTGCAAGTAATTATGTACCTACAATTTTGCCGGGTATCTGTCGCTAAAGCCCGGTAGCCCGCGCTGCGCCCGCGCCGGCGCTGCGCCCGCGCCGGCGCTGCGCCCGCATTCCGCCGCCATTTTTATAATTCCTATCAATTTCCGACGCAAACGACCGATCATGTAATAGGGAACCGATTGAGAGAAGTACGGTCAGCAGACTCATTTAAGATATTTTAATTTGCTTGATTGTTATTAAAGAGATATTATAGTTTTATTTAAACGGAATATTTTGAAATTAATTTATTCTAAAAGACACTGCACCTACTTAATCTTTCTGGTTTGACCCATTGGGGCCATTGGTTGACTGGTAGAGAATGCCTTAAGGCATTAAGTCCGCCATTTGGACTTTCATGTATTGTGCAATAAAGATTAAAATAAATAAATAAATAAAGTACCTAGCTAAAAAATTTAAAGAAACGTAAGTATGTATTTTTACAGTACTTTTACAGTACTAAGTAAGGATACAACAAGTCCTTCGCAGTGCGTCCAGTGAAGCTGTGGAATGAGCTGCCTGTTTCGCTCAGGCAGGCACAATCGGTTGCGTCGTTCAAGGAGACGTTAAAGAAGCTATGGTTATCTGATTTGGCTGTTTAATTTGTCAATATTTCTATTGTATAGTTGCTTTATATTTTTCTAATTCCTTCTAATTTTTAGTGTATTTTCCCCATTCCTTTTTGTGTAATATATGTATGTTTTTTCTATAAATTTTGTATGTATTTATGTCCTTTATCTTTTTGGTACCTTGTTGTACATTTTGCTGCATTATCCACCCTCTTTTCACTTTCTCCTCTCATCTACTCAAAGGTTAACTGGAAGAGATCCCTCATAGGGATAAGTTCGCCTTTGTACTTCTCACTACTTGTATGTTATTTTTAATATGTCTTTTTGTACAATAAAGAGTTTACTACTACTACTACTACTATTTAGACTTCTTTTCGTGAAATTTTCTCCAGTATAAAAGTTAATAAAAAGAAAAATAATCTTGCATAACCACGCTGCCATAGCAATGTTTCGATGAAGGAGAACATTGTAAAGCAACTGCAATGACCAGCATAATCACAGTTGTGGTTTCTTTTCTGAGCTGGAAGCTTGTTGTTTGGCTGAATATGTATAATGCACTTTGTTTCGCGGGACTTAGATTTATTTACATTTACACTCGTACAAAAAGTGTTGACATTATTTAGCTGTTCAAATCTCGAATCTTACTCGATACCTGCCTAACGCGGTACTCGTTTTAAAAGCTCTGTAAGTATTATGTCACGATTGTATAAAATACTTAGGTACAATAAGCTACATTTATGAAATATATTTAATAATGTTTGTTCATTAATGAAACTTTCTATACATTTTGGCGCAGCCGTGCGGCCATCCACCACGTACCACATTAATTTCGCAATTTGGAAATATCTGGAGTACAACAGATAGCAGGTTTATTAAAAACAGTTGAATCTCAGAAGTAGAGACGATTGATATTTTCCAAAAAAATCATGCATGTAGCTAATTTGCTGTCGCTCCCTTTAACATGAATACCATCCGTGTCTGGCGTCTGGCAGCGCTCGCGCCGGTGCCGCGACACGCCGCCTGCGCACCGCGTGTTCTCATTTCGTAACGTGATTGCTACCGTCCCCATCAGACCTATATCTATCTATAGCCTCAGACTTCTGGCCGAAGGGTGTAGTGTTCCGGAGGTTCTGGGGCAAACAGCCTAATCTCACAAGGGAGCCACGCCGTTCTGTCGCCAAACTAGTGTTTAGTTTTAAGTTTATGAAATGTATCGCTATTCTTTCCTGCCTGACTATATATTTTTTCAAACTCCGGACAGGCCTCCTGTCTATTCATCTACAGCTGTCGATCCATTACCATCTGCAACTAATACCACCAGCTTATTGACAGGTGTCACCGTGGGGGTTAGGTTTGCTCAAAGTAAACCTTAAGGAGTCTTTCCGTGACCACAGCTGGTGCAACTCAGCTGAAACGTCGAATTTAAGGTAAAAACAATGAAACTATATCGCGGTAGATCCGTTTGTGTAATTAAATATGTGTACAAAACGCGAGAGTTTAACTCGTGTCATTATCATCACAGATTTATCAAGTACCTATTTACTTTTTATCACTAGCTTCATAAATCTGTCGACGTTAACTGTCTTCAATGTCGGCCAAGTAACGCCGATAGCAGATTATCTCCCCGATCGGCAGAATGAACCTGCACAGAAGCAGGTTACGCTAAACATTATCATCAGGAGATTAGGCGCCCGCGCGTAATATTCCTAAATCATAGTGCGGGTAGCACGGAAGCCGTGTTCATCTGACGTGCGCAGGCGACTCTCTAACTCGATCGGAAACTAGATAAAAGTTTTTACATTGAAAAAGTACCTAAGATGTAACACGTTTATTAAAAATTAAAAACCCCCTAAGAATTACAACAGCGCCATCTAGTCTATCTAGCGCTATCTTAGAAAGAAACCATTTTATTTAATAGTGAACCAAAAAATTGCACTTACCTAATCCGATTCATCCGTTTAGGTCAGGAACTACATATATACACAGACATATAAACTTATAATTGTATAGTCTTTTTCCGTCGGGTGTAAAAAGTAGAGATGCCCCGAATAGTGGTTTTGGCCGAATACCGAATACCGAAAATTCGGCCCCTCTCTCGGCCGAATACCGAATATTCGGCATGACATGCGAACATTTTGAGTCGCAATTATATTATGAAAACTGATCGCTAACAAAGCTCAACGTTAGATGAGGTTAGCTAAGATATATTTTTGTTGAAGAGCATTAATGAATAGAGTCAAACAAAACAGACTCATGATAAAAATAAAATGTTTTTTAATCAACAAATGCTCAAAAAAGGGTTTTCGTATTTAACAACTTTCTAAGAACACGTTCTAAATATACCTACAAAGTTTTTGGTTATTTTTATTGTGACATTTTTCTTTTTAAGTAGGTGCAACAGATATTCGGTATTCGGCCGAATACTAGGCAACATTCGGCCGAATACAGAATATTCGGCAAAGTGGCCGAATAGGCCGAATACCGAATAGTTGACGAATATTCGTGGCATCTCTAGTAAAAAGTGCCTGTTGTTACCGATTCAGAAATGCAATGACAGACAGACAGAAAATTAAATGGTGCACTTTATCGATTCAGTGAAGCGAGTCATTTTCATGTTATTCGTTTGGAGTAAGAATTACTTACGAAAGATATATTGTCTTATGGTAAACCTTCTAAGTAATCAATTTAAAGTACCTATACTTTTATTTTATTTTGAAGACGTAGAATATCAACTCCTAAGTACCAATCTGCATGTAGAAGTGTTTATCGCAACGGAGTTTTCATTGCAATTCACAAGACACAATCCTAGCAGCAAGATAAGGCTTCTTGCCTGCAGTCCGCGTTGCGGTCCTCAGTAATCGAACACCGCTGTTGCTACCGTGCGGCTTGTAAGTCTTGTAACCGCGTCGCTAAGTCTTGTTACGAGAGATTAGTACACCGAGGAAGGCACAGCCCGTACATCCGTTGTCAGGTTGGGTATTTTGTAGCATGAAACACGTTTATACCTTAGAGTAGGTGCAGTTATAGTTACTATAGTTACATTTACAAATTAATTTCTAATTTTGTATAAACATACAACAGGGATATATTAGTAAGTGTTATTGTTGAACCTAGGTAGGTACCTCTACTCGTAATTTTATTATGAAATATAATATGATGTGAACGGTCATCATTTTTAATGCAATTTTATATGACAGAATTAAATTTACTAAAATTCCGTGAGACTCCGATATACAAGCCTGGACATATATATTAACCTACAGGTACCTGAAAATATTAAAGATCTAGTTTGTAATGTATTTGAGTAAGTAAATAATAGAACTTAAAATACTAAACTAAAATTGCCCGGTTTCACTTGAAGTTATGAAACATAAGCTTCTATGATTACCTTACGAACAGAAACTTTACACAATATAATAAAATAAAGTATTTATTCAACTTGTAGTTGTTATAGAACAATCTTTTGATTCTCCAATGAGGCAGATACATATCGGATAGTAAATTCAATTCCAGTAGTCGATCGAAAACATTTGCAAATTACATTATTTTTCCTTTAAAGCCGAGTCGTTCAAATAAATTAAGAAGGCTCCGATGCGCATTTGTTTTAATATGGGCCATAAAGTGCGCGAGCGGCGATTTATTTCGGCCGCGGGAGCCGGGAGCACAAACTATTTGATTGAACTCCGCCCACTAATTATATTCTTATGAAATAAACTCTACCTTTAACATGCTTTCACTTAAAAACAAAAGGTCTGAATTCACAACGCTATTAACACATTTTGAATTCTATGGACTTCCGATTGGGTTGAAAACTGCGTGCGGGGACGGAGGATGGCGATGCGCCGGAGATGATACAGTAGCGATGGGGAATGTGGGCAGAATGTCCGCGGGATAATCGCCGGTAATGCCGGCGGCTAATGACGCTTAGATTCTAGACGGTTACGACTACAGGTTTCTTATTAAGCTATCAAATTTCGAAATTTCGTCATGTCCTTTCCCACTATGGCGAAATTTAATGACGTTATTGGACATGGGGCATGGATGCTTGTAGGCAGTAATTTAACGACGTGATATGGCAAAAACCTCATGCCTATGGTCGTAGTTATTAGAGTATTTCCAATTTACAATGTCTATCCCGTTGACCAAACGCGAGAAATAATTCTGCGTATTTGCAAAATGCACAAATATTTATATCGAAAATTAGTAAGTCTACGAGAATTTCGTTACTAAGCTGACAAGAGTGACAAGGTAAAGAAGATTTCGAACTACTAATGACATACATATTCTGCAAATCATTTATACGTCTGATGCACTTTTGGAAATTGCAATTGAAATACTAATTTCCCCAGTCTACTTTTTAACACTTTTAAATTTATGATTATTTAGTATTTACAAAACATCATCAGCTCTTTAATGTTTCAAATATTTTTCAGTTCCTCTATCATCTTAGGCCGGACTTTGAAAAATCACTCCAATTAAGACGAGACTGTCCATCATTTTTCATCCCAGGACACCAACCCGACCGGTTGCTACCGTCCTACCCTCCGAACAAAACATCCCAACTCCATTCCTTTTCAACACACTTACCCCTTTTTACTATATATTCCCTATAACTGTCTCAATACAAGAAGGGTATAAGGGCATAGATTCTTGAGGATATATAATACGTTTTAGATTGATGGTGTGATGCGCTGACAGTACGCGATGGACGCCATTATTTTGCGCTGCGCCCGCGCGCCAATATGTACGCATTAGCGCACCATCTGATAACGCACCTGCTGTTATTATTAATTGAAATATTATTTTCGACACGGTTTCAGTCAATGTTAATGGCTTGGGTAATTTGGGATATCTGATAATTGGCGAACTCAATCTCATACATTCTATATCCAATATTCCTCATACATAACATATTTAGGTATTGCTTAAGAGTGGCCTGCAGTGCCAAATATGATACTAGAAATGCGATCGTCTCAGAAGATGTCCATAACGATGCCACTCGATCAAGTTGCCACAGTTTAATGAGCGGGCCACATACACTGTGTAAAGTTGACTGCTAATGGCAAAAATCTTCTTAAATCGTGAACACTTACTGGAAGTCATAGAAGTAGAAGGTAAAGATGGCCTATACACAGATATATTTCGTACATATCTTATATATCCCAAAGCTAGAATGTTGGCACCTAATTTTATCGTCTCACCGCTCCATATGATGTTTGTGCTTGGGGTTTCTGAACAATCTTTTAGAAACAAATAATCTAAAGACATGTTTACCTAATACAAATGGGTTTTCTTATTTTTTGGCAACCGTTTGCGTCTGTAATTGAAATAAAAACTTAGGGAAATGTTGTCTAAATTCTGTTTGGGATATAAACCATTTCCTAAATTTAATCCGAAGGGCAGTATGATACTTCAGATACCTGATATGTATTCTAAAGAAATTAATTTTAGTCCAACGATTATCACCCGTCAGAAATATAGATTGCTGACAGAAGCGAGCCACTTCGAGTTGTCTTGTCGTGCGATCCGTCATCGCGCCCCGCCCGCGACAATTATCGCGCGAGTGATTGTCGCGCGAGACGCGATCGAAGGCAGCTGGTAATTGGATGTGGTATCCAGATCATTTGTTAGGCCGTGCCGTTATAAAAGCTCGACGAGCACTGGGCGGCCATAGGCGGGTCAAGTCGGGATTCGTCCTTAGGGTCGCAAAATTGGAATCTCGAATCGACACACAATGCGAATTTCAATATACCTATATATTTTTTCAGGAGTATAATTTTTTCACGATCTTCATATCGGTCCCAAAATATATTAGTCATACTGAACAAAATTTCCCATGGGAAACTTTTGACTGTTTGGAATCACGACCGCAAAATCACCCAGTGGTAATAAGGGATGGCTGCGAGACCTAAGGTAACAGACGGAAAGTTTAGCAAGAAATGTGTTTAGGTTGGACTTTCGAAATGGTAGAGTCCATTTCAGTTGCATCCCTGATACGAGAACATGTTAAATTAGTCCACTCGCGGACTAAACTCGTCGAAATCTTGTAAGCAATTAGAATATGTGGTAAAGGATAAAGAAAAATTGTGGTCGATACATTGAGCAGAATGCACTTTCTTTATAGTTCATTTGTATGCTGACGTTTTGATGGTGTTGTTGCATGTTATACTACTCGAAGTAGGTATTACCTACCTATTAGTGTATCAATGGTTATTACCTACCGTATTTGGATTTCTAGATTAATAGGTTTGCCCATTTTCCATTTTATTAACACAAAAAAATAATGTTAGAAAAATTATCCAACTGAAACAGTCTGAATTTATTGCAAACGGTTCTGTATCTGCTACTTAATAATCGTATATGTATTATGTGTGATTTGTATAATGCCATTCAATAAACATGTACAATTAAGCTTTTATTAGTTTGTGGCTATATATATCTAAGTTTTCTTCTTCTTCCCTCGTGTCTAGGTTTCCCTCAACAGTGGTTGTCCAGAAAGCAGCGGTGCTGACAGCCCGGACTGTGGCATCTCTCAGGTCAGATTCAGAGCAGGGGTGCGGGCACGCGAGACAATAGCACAATTGAGGCATCAAAAGCTACAGTTATTTCTGCCATTGGTTTTCCAAATTGACCCATCATGTGGTAACCATTCTGGCCCTCATATTGGTCAATGAAAACCATCACAATGTTTCAGAGATAAATGTAATTTCTTTAAGTATAATATCTGCCATTACGGCGTACTATTTCCCGCCGCATGCGATGGGCGGGTCGCCCCGCCCGCGCCCGCGCGGTCATCACGCGGTGACGTGCGTGCAGCGTGCACGCTTTCTTGACGGACACAGGGCATTTTTGACGTAAATCACTTAGGGCCACTTGCACCATCCGACTAACCCGGGGTTAAGCGGTTTAACCGTTAACCCAATGTCAAATTGTACTGTAAACTCCAGGTTTAACCGGTTAATTACAACAGTTTAAATTTTTTGACGTACGACTTTAAATGAATAGTTTTAAGTTTTCTCAACTGACTGTCATCATCATGATCATTTATGTTCAATTCAGTACCTATTTTCAAATGCCCGTGTTACGGGTACGAAATCTGAACCTTTTCTGAGATTGATAATTGATACAGATCAAAAAACAAATCCATCAAACAAAAAAACATTAAAATCCTACTAACTCTTCTACACCTAACATACAGAGTTCCTTCTCACATTTAGGGAAAAAATGTAGTTCGTACCTCAGAAATTGAATTATGTAGTTTATACTCGTAAGTAAGGTATGATTGAGATGATTGCCGCATTTGCACGAAAACACTGCACTTTAATACATATGTAACAGTTTTTAGGTGGATAACTATTAAGCCAAGGGACTAGTAAACAAAGTAGACTGACGGCCCTCAGAATCCTCAATGTTGTAGATGACATTCAAAACTATTTTAGTTTTAGTTATTAGCGTATGAAAACTGGCACGCTACTATTTATAGTTTCATAACGTAAAATTGGACTTATTTCACCGCAGTTATATAGATTCACAAAAGTAGATTTAAAGCAAAGGTATATATATAAATAAAGGATTAAAAAGCTCTTAAACATATTTATTTTTTAAACTAGATGCCATCAACCACCCTTACATAACAATATGCCTTAAACGCCTTAAAATAAGTAATTATGCGTTAATTGTACTTTATATAACAGCGGCCAGAAAAGTCGTATTTTACGTTTAGGAGACATAAAGTGACAGATTTTATACGTACAAGGTGTAACAACAAATAGTGGGGATCCGTTTAAAATCATATTCGGATATCGTGTTTTGATTAGGAAAAAGTACATATAAGATTTTTTTTAACGCGATATTTTTATTCCTGCCATACAAAGACAAAAACATTTTTCTTTTACTTTTTCCTAATCGGAACGCTGACGAATATGTCCTTAAACGGATTCCCACTAGTTACATCTTGTATAAAGCTAAAATGAATAAATAGTAAAAAAGGCACGCCAGGAACGCGGTGTTACATGGAGGTAATGGAGGTTCGTCTTGAATATTCACTAGTCTCTGACCCCAGGCAACACAGTACTGATCACTTCATCATGTGCATTTGAGAATGCGATACAGTTTACCGACTATTTCTGGATAACTATAATGGCAAGACAAATTTAATTATGGGTCAGACTGAAAAACAAAAGGTTAAATTGAAATTGAAAAAAAAAAACGCGTGTTCTACCGGAACGGGAGAGTAAAAATACTTTGTAGATATTAATAAAAATGTGAGCTAAATGGTGATAACAAAAAATGCGTATTTTATTCATGGATTATGGATTAGGTTGGTTGCACGGATGATTGGTTTGCTTGGGACATATCGTGGCAGTCTGCTCGTCGCCTTACGCCACCCCATACCGTATCTGGTCGCAAAAGTACTCAATTGATTAAAATAGTTGTCTGAGTGTAACAAGCCTCTTTGAGCTTACTTTGGGACTTAGTCAATTTGTCAAATATCTCCTACTTATAATATTTATTATTTATTTATGATTTATTTTATCTACACGAATAACTTATGCCAGCAGCAAAAGGTCGGTAAATCCGAAAATCAATTTACGGGTCCGGTCCGCGCGGAACGGATCGCGCGCGCCGCGCTGCGAATTTTTGATTATAACCTGCGTGCGCGCCGGCGGTGCCCGGGCTTGGGCTGTTCGGATTTTAAAATCTTAACTTTATTTGCTATTCATCTGTATCTACTTCGCCCGCGAAGAAGTCTTTAAATTGCTTTTAATTTCTCCTACTTTAAAAATTAATGAAAAAACGTGAAAATTATGAAAGGTCGTCACATTTTGAAATCATCAATGAAAAAAACCTCTTTCAATATTAAATTTAATTTTCGTTTTTAATATTGTGTCTATTATATTGTTTGAGTTTACTTGCAGTCTCGCTCGTGAGAGCTTTTGGTGCGACCTGAGTCTCCTGATGCCAAATAGTTATTTCATTTCGACTTTTGGACAGCTGTTTTACCAGCAAATATTATTATTATAATTCAGGTCTGAAATGTACTTTTAAAACTCTGCCTGCGACTTCGTCCGTACAGAAAAGGTTTGGCTTTTAATATTTCAGTAAGTAATAAAATTCAACCCCCATTACGTTTAATGAGGGTTGAATTTCCAGCCGAGTTGGAGCCAGTGGACTTAGGGGATGAATTCCGGAACAAAAGTATTCTGTCCCTTTTAAAATTATAAATTATAATATTATTGATTTCCATTCCGCTGTTTTTGCGTGATGGGGGAACAAAGATCCTCAATTCTTAATTTCCAAACATAAACTAAGCATCTCACTCGTAATTATTAATTTACTTAAATTGGTGTCCGCGCGATGATATTTATTTGTGGTAGCAACATCAACATATATACGTTTTGGACGTTTCTTGCAGCAAAGTAGTCGGCTGCATAACTGAACAGCAGTGGTTGTAAAATGAATGCCTTTTATAAAAAAAAACATCTGTATCTGAATTGCAGAACGATTACTGCCAACTGCAAATGTCAAAATCAATGTTGCTGCCCGGATATTTAACATTTACGTCATGTCAAATTAAATTGGGATTTTTAATATTCAAATAGGCCTTCTTGACCATAACCTACAAAATCATATTGGGAAGTTTAATGCACAATCATTTTTAGGCATAAAAGTCAATAAAATTTGTATGGAGCCGTTTCAAAATGTTTTATATACCTATTTCTCTATAATCTCTCCCGATTTATTTAAACCATAGCTAATCCAGCAGTTGCGGAGATGTTGATAAGCTTCAATAATTGATTCGATTTTTTGGCGACATTTGATGACCATAGACTTAAAACGCTTGTTTGTATTTTGTAACCCTTCTCTAATCTAGAGAACTTATAAATAACATTTACAGATGTGCAAATTTCGGAAACTTTCCAAAAAGCTGGAAAAGTTGTCAGGATACAGGAACGTTTCCTTTTGGAAATGGGAAATTTCGATTGCTACACAAACATATGAGAACATTCCGAAATGATTCCAAGTAGAAATTTCGGAATAATTAACATTTTCCGACAGTACATCAATATTGATGTTTCGAATCCTAATATAAACATACAATCACCCAATTAAACTATACTTTATGAACTCCTACACAACCGTCCTATACTTCTCAAATCCCCATTGCAATAGCTACCGAAGTCCCAACTTTCGCCATAAGATCAATCTCAAACGACCCGGCAACATTATAGAAGTGTAAGCGCGTTGTCACTTCATAGGGCCGCCGTAACGTAGAGGGGGCGATACGTAAATATTACGCCAATATTTGAGATCGTAAGTGGGCAGTTTAAATTACACTGCACACAGTTTTTTTTTAAATTGAGAATTTTTGTGTTATTTCTACTCAGAATCTCGAGCTCTTTCGATCCTAATAGGAAAAAAAAAACTGAATTCCAGCATACATTTTTCTTTCTATTCATTCCGTTACCGTCATACAAAGTCTATAAAAATTGGTAACGGAATCGAACAAAAATCTTAGAACTCTTTTTTCTCATATAAGAACCGAAAGAGCTCGTGATTCTGAGTATAACATAAAAATGTACGAATTATAAAACAGTCTGGTGTACAAATTAAAAAAAAATTAATTGCAATAAATAAAGACACCTCCCGTTAAAAATAAATAAAATAAAATTGGCCAAATCCAATGTGACTGTTTCTTATTATACATTTTGATTTTGAGCTGCTTTCATTAGGTTTGCAATACGAGATGAATACGTTACTCGTACGTTAATTGACTACATTAGAAAATATCATTGGTTATATTATATTAACAATTCATCTGATTGTCCACTGATGGTATGATATTCACTGTTTTATATTTTTTCTTATGTTTTAATACAATAATTGAATAAAACACTAGTAATAGGTGTAATTCTATTGAAGCAATAAATATCATATAACCTACAGAGACATTAAATAAAAAAATAAAAAGCAAAGCAGTCTTACAACTGTAAAATACCGTCGCGTTTATTGCTATGAGATATTTTTATGAACTGTGTAATTCTTTATTGAAATACGTATTTATAAGGTACTTTACGTAGGCATTTAGATTTCCTTAGCATTGAAACGGGTTAATATAGAGGTGCACATTTACATGAATTGTAAATAATAATCACATACTTAACCGTATAATTTATAACACTTATCTGTAGGTATTAACACTTCTAAGTGATAATATTTATGAGTTTAAAAACCTGCCGTGAATTCATTTAATATCCTCTTATTTAAGCTAGTAACAGTATTTTACATACCTACTTTATTTAATATCTAATAGTTTGATATACTTAAGTGAGTTTTATTTACAGTTTGTACACGACACTTTTTTCAGATTCAGGTATTTTTATGTTATTTCCACTCAGAGTCACGAGCTTTTTTGATCATAATATTAGAAAAAAAAACTGTCCAAAATATATCCATAAATTTTCGTTCCTCTCATTCCGTTACCGTCATACAAAGCCTATGAAAATTGGTAGAGGTATAGGAACAAAATCTCGTGAGACTTTTTTCTCCTATTATCCTATTAGGAACGAGAGAGCTCGTGATTCTAAGTAGGTAGTAATAACATAGGTAAATATTTCTAAATAAAAAAGAAGTGTAGAATGAAACTTTAAAATGAATATTTACCATAGTAAAGTAAATATAACACCAGTAAGGGTAGAGGGAGCCTCAATCCACGGAGTAGTGAGCGCCCTTGCTGAGCCACCCCTCCGACTAGTGCCGCTACCCCGCGGTAGATCGCGCTCAACCTAGCTGTAGCGAATAAATAAACTTTTAAGGAACTAAAGTTCAACATTAAACTATTTTAAATTAAATTTAATGTTGAAGTGAGCAATGCAGATATGCATAAAAGTTTTGTAACATTTAAAGTTATTAGAAAATATTTTTCTTCACTGCATAATAATATCAAACTGCCTACTTTATTTAGATTCATAATTTGTTAAATTATTATTTGATTACTTTAATTGTGTAATAATAAATTAAATTATTTATAATATTACAGTAAATAACCTGATAAAAATATTAAGCTTTGTTTAATTAAAATACTGCTTCTTCGCGTATTTTATAGAGTATAGTTCGTCTACTCGACGACAGATGGCGCTAGCAGTAACATCTAGCACAAAGTCTCCGCATTAGCATATCTTGTACTACGGTACTTGTAGTACGGTCGAGTCAACAAACTATTCTTGTAAAATTAATGTTATTAATGAATTTAAATGATTTATACCTACATAGATTATGAGTAGAGATCTTTTTATTACTTATTAATAAAGATTTTTCATATGACGATAATTTTGATATTTTCCGGCTTGGTAGATATTTTCTTTATACCTATCAGTTACGAGTTCGTAGTGTAAAATATTCGCAATATAGGACATCTAGGTTCCAATGACCAATGATGTAGTTGAGTACTTTAGAATTAAGTTATTGTTTTATTCTTATTAATAAAAATAAGGCAGCTAATGTTTTAGGACTCTACCTACTAAAATTAATGAATTTATTTGTAGTTAGTTGGTCTTCTTTATTAAACTCGTATAAAAAATGTTTTATTAATTCAGTATTTGATTGGTTTTTACTTCCCATAATATTTTTTTTATCTTCAAAATTTATTTATGGCAATGGGGAAATGGCCTTCTTTCTATTTTTCTTTTCCCATAATATTGAAAGTTCTGAAGTTTATGCATGACTTATTTAGGTATCGTGTCAATACGAATATTAGGTTTATTGCATACATTCCTCATGAAGGTAGCTTTTAATCCTAAACAATTATACCTGTTATGAACCTCGTAACAATAGTATTAAGTAAAGTGGGTATTGTATATTAATTACAATATAATAAACACAAAATAACATACCTAAATGGCGATAGTTTTTAAAATTCCAATTAGTATTTTTATAAAATAACCTGCTCGTAATTAAGATACAAGTACTTAAACAGGGTTGTTTGTATTTAAATTAATTAAATGACAAATTACAGTTATACCTATTTTGGAATCAAAGCTACATATCTTATGTAAAGACGATTTATTTTTATTTTTAGATAGTCGCATACATTTTTATAGATACATTCAGTATTAATTATAGAAAAGATTATTCTTTATAGCGATTAGAACGGCGAATGCAAATTCAAATTCATAATTAAGAATCTAATGTGTTCGATAGCATCTACCGACTTTTGCCGAAGTAGGTGATTAACATTAAAATATCGCATGTCGACATATTGGCTCTACCTAATTTATTTTAACATAGGAGAGTTTGGTGTTGTTTGACATCTGTTATAAAAACATAGAGTCGTTACAAAGATCAGAAAAATAAACTCAGAATAAACCCTCGTTATGATTCGGAAAAATCGTACATTAAATTGTAAAGTTGTAAGTCGAGGAAGAAAAGGTGAATGGTGAAAATGGCAGTGAAGTATGTCGTCGGTCGCCGTCGGGAGGCGGCCGCGGTACGCTGGCGCGGGCTCGCGGCGGCGCGGGGTGGGGCGGCGGCCGCGCGGGGCCGGGCGGGGCGGGGCGCGGTAATTACATCGTCATTAGGCGCCGGGCGGCGCTGGGCGGGGCCGCCCCTCTCCGAGCCGCGGGCGCCCTGCGCGCGACGGCGCCCCACAGTCCGCTCCGAGCCGCCGCGTTGCTCGCTCGCGCATGTCGCTCGTTGACGCGATCGGTGATGTGAGGTGGCCCCCGCCGCTGCCGCTCTCGCGCGTATCACGCGCTAGTTTCGCGAACACAAGCGCCAGTTGAAGGCTCAAAAGCCTTCGAGCCGGCAAGACGCCGTCCACCGTGGATTTAAGGTACGGCGCCATGGCGGCGACCACGTACATGCCGGGGGAGTTGGACCTGGGTACCCTGGGCGGGTATCACGCGGCGTCCCCCCGCAGCGCGGAACCCGCGGACATGAAGTACCAGCATCACCTGCAAGCGGGAGGCTCGCCCTCGCCGGGAGCGCCCGTGCTCAACCCTTGGGCGTCGCTGCCGCCCGCGGACCCCTGGACGATGCACCAGCACCACGCGCACGCTCACCAGCCGGACGTGAAGCCGCCGAGCGGCCACGACGCGCGCCACCTGCCGCACCACGCGCACCACCACCACGCGCACGGCTGGCACGCGCCCGTCGTGTCCGCGCACTACGGCGCCGGCTCCCCGGTGCCGCTGCACGCCGGCTACCCGGTGCCCATGCACCAGCACCACATGCTCAGAGACGTGCAGCCGTCCCCGCACCTGCACCACCACGCGCTCGATAGAGACGCGCCAGAAGAAGACACCCCGACCAGTGACGACTTGGAAGCTTTCGCGAAACAGTTTAAACAGCGCCGTATAAAACTCGGCTTCACACAGGCTGACGTCGGCCTCGCGCTCGGCACGCTATACGGAAACGTGTTCTCACAGACCACAATCTGCCGCTTCGAGGCGTTGCAGCTCAGCTTCAAAAACATGTGTAAACTGAAGCCTCTGTTACAAAAGTGGTTAGAAGAAGCGGATTCGACGACAGGCAGTCCGACGAGTATCGACAAGATAGCGGCACAGGGTCGCAAGCGCAAGAAGCGCACGTCGATCGAAGTGTCAGTGAAAGGAGCGTTAGAACAGCACTTCCACAAGCAGCCGAAGCCGTCCGCGCAGGAGATCACGTCGCTGGCGGACAGCCTGCAGCTGGAGAAGGAGGTGGTGCGCGTGTGGTTCTGCAACCGGCGGCAGAAGGAGAAGCGGATGACGCCGCCGAACACGCTGGGCGGCGAGCTGCTGGACGGCATGGGGCACGCGCACTACGCGCACGGCGACGGGCTGGCGCACGGCTCGCCGCTGCAGCACGCGCACAGCCCGCCGGGCCTGTCGCCGCAGCACGCGCACCACCACTCGCTGCCGCAGGGCGCGCACACGTTGGCCGCGCACTAACAGTTCGCCCCGTGGGCGCCGCCGCGCCCCTACTACGCCGAGCACTAGCCGCGTTGCCCGCGGGAGCCGTGTACATACCGCCGCGGCCTGGACGTGCCGCGGCCGCCGCCGGGGCCCGTGTACATAGCCGAGGGCCCCCCGGCACAGTGACTGTGGACCGAACGATCGCTTTCAGTTGTTCTTTATAGTTTCGTCGAAGTGAAGTCATTAATTAATTATGTGAGTAATGTTAAGATGGAAGCCAGTAATCGTTTAACTTGGTGTCGCGCCGAGGTTCGTCCGGAGTGCCGCCAGTGATCACCGATATGTTTAGCTAGATAGTCTAATTGATACTAAGAGCTTACCGCGAGGAGCCCGGCGCGCGCCTCGCCGGCCCGGTCCGGCTGGATCAGGGTAAGTACCCGGTACGGTTCGGTACGGCACGGTGCGGACGGCACGGCACCGCCCGGCAGGGCCGGCCCGGCGAGACCGCCTAGCGCCATTCACTTTTGTAAAGGACGATTTCATCGAATTTATTTATAGATATTATAAATTAACGATGTTCATACATGCCTACCTGTCAGTAGGGAGTCATTGTGGTGTGTGGATTACATTTAAATTGTTGCTATTACTGTAAATTTATAATTAGTGATGAGGACGAGAGTAAAAAATACGAATCGGGTGGAAGCTTCGTTTTGTAAAGAATCCGAGTGAGTCAATAGGTGCAATTTTGTTTTAGTGTAAAATAAAACGAGCGGCGCGCGCCGCGGCCTAGGTCCCACGCATAATTTATTAAAAAATATTATTAAAAGGATGCAGACACGATGCCAAAATGGTTTTATTCCTGTTTTTTACTTGTTTTGTTGTTTTTTTCGTTTGTATGTATTTGTGGCCAACCTTGGTACTTAATACTTGTAAAAATAGGTATTTTTTCTATATAAAATAATGTACCTACGACGTATATGATGATATATATTAAAAAAGTTCTTTATAGAAATGGAAAGATGGAAATGTCTTTTATTGAAAGCCCCGTCGATGTCTCCCGGCTGCGTCGGGCGTCGCGCCCTGCTCAACTCGCACTTTACCGGTCCTCATAAACCTAGTTTCTAATAACGAACAAAATTAGTCATAAAATGTTTTATAATTATCTAAGTATTTAAATAAAACAGAGTAATATTTTAAAAGAGAGTATTTTTTACATATCCCGGTCAATAGGTCACGTAACAGGAGTCCTTTATGTCGTTGGTGTCATTTTGTTGCCAGTGCAGCCAGGTAGGGCCCGAGCCTCGATCACAAAACGAATCGGTGGTAAAAAGTTATAAACTCGACTGACACATTTTGTTGTTTCGCGTCGGGAGTTTGAAAAAGGTTTTTGTGTACGGGTCACCGTTTTTTACAAAAAAGAGCAAGAGCCGAGCTCGCTGACATCCAGTTTATAAGTATTGTTATTAATTGAGTTTCTTTTGTAGTTGGTTCTTATTGTGTTTCTTGCCGTTAATGTTTCAAAAATGATCTCGTTGGAAATTACTTTGTACTCGTTGGACTTATAGTCAAAAAGTTCTTTAAAACTAATTAGTACCACTAAAATATAGGTAGGTTAATTTTGGGTTGTCTGGTATAGAAACTATGACTTCATGTTGAATCCACATTCTCATTGTCTGAAAATAAGTGTGTTGCTGCCGTCGGCAGGATATAACTACATAAATCATGCTTATTTACTAATCTATCTATAGGTTCGATTACATAATTATGCGTATGAACGCGCATAACATTTAAAAATATTGTTTCCGTTAACAACCTTTTACCTACATTGCCAACTTTCTATACAAACACAGTAGGTAGTATTTTAAAATAAGGTAGTCTTTTTCAATATTTATAACACAATTTTACATATTATTAACTCGAAAGAAGTTGTGTTTATGGAGAGAATGAGTTATGAGCGTTGATTTTTATTATTGAACAGCTATTTTAAAATTTCTTCTAACAACATGTGATTGTTTGCCTATAAATAGTAAACGTGATTCGTGATAATATAAGTGATATGCCAATACACTTTAATAAAACTATCATGCTACCGCTTAAGAGACAATTAAAAAATAAAGAAACAATGTACTGACTTTTATCATTCATTGAAACTGACGATTTTTAATCAGTCTCAGTCTCTAAACATCTATGTTGACGTAACTAATCGATCAAGAATTCACCTTTTTATGTTTAAATGGACTAAGTATGCCAAGTCATGCCGCTCTTTAAAATACCTAACCGTTGTTTCAATAACATTTGATGTTTTAAATAGATATTGTTTAGCAATATTTCTGCAAATTTTTGTTTGATCCCGAAATTTCGCAGTATTTCATTGAGTGAAGTCTAACTGATAAGTTTTAAGCGTCAGTTCAGAGGCTAACTCCACAAAAAAGGAAAACAAACGAGTTAGGTACTTACCTATAACTACATAAGTTTATTATTAATACTTACCCATGTTACTTTGTTTTCGTGGACGTTGCCTAGTTTTGAATATTCTATATAATATTTACTGCAAAACCTATCTCATTGTTTCGTTTTGTTATATCCATTTAATACAGAACTTAACAGTATTATAGTGTGATTGAAGACAATTTATACAAGCAGTGCAATTGCATTTATCCACGCACAGATGTGCACATACCTATTTTATCATCACGAATGATTGCTATTGGCAGCAAAATCTAAGAAACCAATGTATGAACTATATATCTCCACCCTTTACTTAAGTATGTTTTTACATGCAATATCTAAATGAAACGAGAACAATGCTTTAGGCAGATTTTTTATATTTTTTTGGCGTTTGTAGGTAGGACATGACAAAAATGCGATATACGGCAAATGATGATGATGGAATTTTCCTTTGCAGAGTTCGTCCTTTTGACTCATAATATATATTCATTTAAGAAGGGGAGTTAATTAAATTTATCATGCAAAATTGTGACTTAATGCGGATTTCCCCCCAAAATTTCTAAAAAAATGTTTAGCTATTGTGGTCAAGTTTGGTATCATTTTCGTTTGAGGATGCAAAATTTATTTCTGATATTTAACTTGTTCCTTAATACACATGTACATTATCATTAAAGTGGTGTACATTAATAATTAGGTGTACACCACGGACTAACGTTTCTCTATTTTATGCGGACATGCATTAAATGTATCTTCTATCTATAATATCTATAGGCTTACTACGTGCGTTAAACCAGTAGGTATAAAATATTTTAAAAGTTAAACTGTCTTCAAAATGAACAAGGTATTTAGAAATACGCCTAACGGAGTTTAATCCGTTGTACAAGTAGGAATTAATCTGGCGGTCAGTTTTTGTGAGCGCTGCGCAAGGCTCCACTCTCGGCCCGAAATACTACGATCATAAATTATGTTGCCGTGATTGAAATGCTACACGGGATCATCAGAAGCATTTAGTTGATTGATATTGTACTGACCGAAACTAATTCTTTAGCATTTACCTCGCATTAAACTTTGGTAATAGCGGAGGGGATTCGTTCGAATAGGTAAGTGTTTGATACTATTTAGTGGTTTCTTTTCATTCAGAAAAAACATACAATGCTAATTTGAGTCAAGATCTATTAAAGTAAAAAAGCCAACATTACGTTTATCCAATCATTTTTAGGATCAAAGACATGTAAGTAAAAAATGAAAAAACAAATACAAACTTGAAGTATAAGTAATTGTGAATTTAAAATTAATACCTAAACATTTTGATAAAAATATAAATATGTTCAATTGAGTTGACGTTATGAATGTCACCAAGTTCTCTATTTATTCAGAAGAACCCTTATTAGGACATACATAGGCCACCCAATGTCAGGAAATATCACTTTATGATTTAATGTCTTAATTATTTAAAACCAAAAGATTGCCTCTGGGCATCATCTGTCAAAATACTGGACTTTTAATGGACAGCTTCTGTAATTAGCGACTGTTTCCTCTTCATTACGATTTACATACAGTTGCAATGAGGAAAACCGCCCGCACTACATACACTGGCTTTTAAATACATGTACTTTATTGGTGAGGTGTCCGTTGTAAACCTGTCTTAGATTTGTATACTAGGTATTTTAATAACAAAACTTCCGTGAGACAACGCAAGCTCCTGATGACACTTCTCGGTACGAAGTGAAACATGTCGAGCGTTTTTCGACTTAAAATACGTGAGTGACCCGTTTCTAATATATTTAATATGTATACTAGGTACTCGGACATTTTGTTTACATATTTTTCAAATACATATACTTATCTTATACCATTACTTTATTTTAAATTTTATAATTCACCATAGGACATTAATTATTAATAGGTTCTTGCTAATATTTTTTGCTTAATTGTGTAATATATTATTTAGTTATTCGAATAAGTGTGTTAAAAAAGGTAACCTTCGTAATAAAATAGTATTTTACAGAAGTTTTTAAACTGCGCCACGTGCATTAATTTATCTTGAACAAAACATAAATATTTCTTATTTAAATTTTGCGTTTGTATTTTCATACCTAGGCCGTAGTTACTGATATGTCAAATGTTTTTCATACAGTTACAATGTAGTATGTAATTACATAGTTGTTTTTTTCTAGATGAAAGATGGTTATCAAATCTAATATGTTAGTAAACAATGCACTTAACGATTAACATGAATAAATTATACTCACGACTTTGCTTGGATGTTGACAAGTAAATAGCACTTTTATACACTTTACTATATTTACGTATTGTTTTATTGTACTTTTTGCTTTTGTTTACGCAAATTCAAAGCAATGCAATTCATAACTGTTTGAAAGTGTATCAGCAATTACTTAAGCATATATGTTACACCTCCCGAAAATATATTAACATAACAAAGCATTAAATACATTTTGGGCAATCTAATACACCACTTTGCACTTTACTGTTATACAACGTATAATTATTGGTGCAATAAAGAATATTTACTTACTTTGTTATTTATGTACATGCATACTTTATTGCACATAATAGAATAGAATAGATACAAGAATAATGTATAAATGGCAGACTTAATGCCTATTGGCATTCTCTACTATTCAACCATTGTTACTTATTAAATAAAATAAGAAACATTTCTTTCCGATTTAAATTTTCCATATTACTACATTAATAAATGGGTATTTATTTAATCATAATTTTTTTTCTTTTTTTTAATCATTTCATTACAAACATTTATTTCAATGTAAAATCAAATGTTACCGAATTAATCAAAACAAAACCTTAACAAAAATATCTACTAATTTTCGCTGTCTGCGATCGTTCTTGAATCATAATAGCTACAAATACCTACTTATTACCTCTTACTATACAATAGAGTTTTTTTTTATCTTGTATCAAGGCTTCAGAAAACTTACATGTATTTTACGACTAGTTAGTGTACCGCACAAACTTTGGTCGCGGTACACTTATGGGATCACATCGGTCTTGCAAATCTGTTAAATGTGTTTTTTTTTGTTGAGTTATTGTATTTTCAAGAAAAGAGCGTAATCCCATTTTAAAGACCGGCAACGCACGTTTAACCCCTCGGTTGTTACCATCAGTTAATTCGTCTGCTCGTTTACCACCTATGTCATTCATATCATTGGTATAAAAATTCACAAAACATAAAAAAATAAAAATAAAATGATAAACTAAATGCTAATTTACATTTTCTACCAGTCAACAATCAGGCGAAGACAGGCGCTGAACATTGATTATAATGATTATGGATATAAAAAGACTAGTTATCATTATAACGCACATACTATCATTTGCACATTATGCAGAAATATTTTTATTACTCGATATTTGTTTTATTGTAGAACTATCAATATTTTACGAACAAGTTCATAGAAATTTGAAATTACTGATGACATGGCCACACTTTGTCATTGCAAATGTCATGCAGAGTTAGCTTGGTCCGACTCTGTGAGAACGTATTGTACTGTAAAGTCACATTGAATCCACCTCTTTTTTTTATCGAGTTATTATAATAATTGAAAGCTCAAAAACATGCCCGATTGTGTGTTTTTTTTTTTCATTGTATTCTGGTAAATTCAGTATCGTGACCGGTGTGAAAACCTTCTTCAATTTATCTATAGGGAACAAACCTATTCAGATTTAAGTTGTCAAGTTTGTGTGATTACGCATAACATAACGAATCCATCGACTTGAAGACGCACTGTTTCAACTGTTTCAATCACAGCTTTCTCCTGTCACTACCAATAAAAAATGTAAGGAGTTAGTTTTTCGCATCAAACGCGAGCATACGCATGTACCGCGCAAAAAGTTGTCGTGTCGGCCATGGTCGAAATGGCATTCCAGTCGACCAATCAAGCGCGCGCGGTGAAACCGATGAGCAAAAATTGACATTTACGGCCTTATTTACGGCTAGTTTTTCGCCGGTCGCTGGAAAAGCAATAATTGCTGGTCAGGTTACATTTTAATTACCGACTTTCCCTTCGACCGCGTTAATATTGATGTAAGTTCGAGCTAATAATCTTGCGTTTTTTATGCGCTTCCTTCGGTAATGAAATCTAAGTGATTCCAGATTATTCAGCGATTAGCTTCTTATTAATAACAATGTTGTTTTTATGCCTGTTACCGTACAACGCTTGTCACTGCATAACCGCGACCTTTCACGATAATTCCGACATGATCATTAAAACGTTGTTGATGCATTATTGAAAGAGCTATCAACCCTGACTTTGAAAAAAACATTATGTATGTGCATTTTTTCCGTTTATAATTAGGCGAAGTTACCCTGCTGTTTAAATCATACTATTTAATTAAGTATAATAAAATTAATGCAGTAAGGTTTTATTCTTATCAATATTGGTTTCCCCGCGTTTTTACTCATGGACATTATACCACATGTAACTAAGTATTAACTTAACAAAGTTTCTGCTTATTTTAAGCAGTATTATAATAGCTAGTTTATAATGGAGGTGAGCCAAAACATGAAGTATTGTGAAACTGTATGGGACAATGTTTCCAAGTATTTGAGTGGCGGTAGCTCACAAGTACCGCCGGAAAACATAGCTGGCTGTCGAATTTTCGATAGGTACTTTTTATACCTTCGTTACCTAATAAACTCAATGTGTAACGTTATCAAAAAGGTTTGTTTATTAGTAATTAAAACTGTTGTGCTAAACGCCGTTGATATAGTTTACATAAGGAAAAGATGTAACGGCAAGCGAATTCCCATTTTAATTTTTTGTCATGTTAGATAACTTATAATACATGGGTATCTTTTAGGTAGGTAAATATACGGTATATTTATGTCCTGGCTGTTATGATTGTATCCATAGGTATGCACAATGTCAGATATAAGAAAACATTGGTACTACCTGTAGGTATCTATAATATTTTGTTAAGAAACTATTCTACAATTTCAATAAGTTTAAAGTGATAACCTTTCAACATCCAGGAAAACTTACCTATTAATGTTTTTTTTTTCATAATGACCAAACACAGTACTTAAACATACCTAACTTTATTTATATTGAAACACGTTGATTATTCGCAACAGACTGACATTTATTCAACAAGTAACGGTACTCATAGGTTACACACACATTGTGGATAGATGGCGCTAGTAGTAAGGAACATACATTTAAATTATTTTTGATACTATACCAATACCCCCACTTATCAAAATAAGCTAAACATCCTCAATAAAACACAAGGATAAACATTCTTAAGAAATTAAGAAACCAAAAAACCACCACCACTACAAAAGAAACAACCCCATACATAGATATATATTGGGTAAACCTACAAAGAAACAATACCTAGCATTTTCATAAACTTGTAGTGTTTAAGAGAACACAAACCTTTGGTCAGTAAATCAGCTGGCATTTCCTCAGTAGGAATGTACTTAATATTAACATAATTATTTTTAACAACATCTCTGACATAGTGATATCGTACATCTATATGTTTAGATCTATTGTGACTTTGATGACTAGATGCTAATTTCAAAGCACTCTGGTTATCACAATTCAAATTAATTGTATGAACCTTTCCTGTAATTTCATGTAATAAATTTCTGAGATAAACCGCTTCTCTGGAAGCTTCAGAGAGAGCAGTGTATTCTGATTCCGTACTAGAAAGGCTAACAGTCTTCTGTTTTCTGCTTTGCCACGAAACAGCTGACCCTGACATAACAAAACAGAAACCAGTATAAGACTTCCTATCTATGGCATCACTTGCCCAATCACTGTCAACAAAACCTTGCAAATCACTATTATTATTACTATATCTCAAACAATAGGTTTTTGTTAACTGCAAGTACCTTAAAATGCGTTTTGCATAATTGTAATGTTCACTGTTATAACAATTATTGAACTGACTTAGGTAGCTTACCGAATATGCAATGTCCGGCCTTGTCAAAACAGCCAAGTACATCAAACTTCCTATTAACTTTTGTTTGGTAAGGAACATTAGGTAAACTTCCTACAGTTTTTTCTAAATTTAACTTGGGTTCAATGGGAGTAGTTTGCGTTTTACATTCTGACATCTGAAATTTAGACACTAACTGTTCAATATATTGCTGTTGATCTACAGTTATCACACTTTTATTTTTATCTAAATTTATCCTCATGCCAAGATACTGTCTTACAGGGCCTAAGTCCTTCAACTTGAACTCTGAACTTAATACATTTTTCAATTTTTCTGTTTCAGTGTCATTGTTTGAAAAAATCAGAAAATCATCTACATAGAGCCCGACAATTATCTTTACTTTCCCATTAGTTTTTGCAAACAAACATGGTTCATATTGACTGTTTTTAAAGCCTAATTTACAAAGACAATCTTTGACTCTCTCATACCATGCTAGAGAAGACTGCTTCAGCCCGTAAATAGCCCGCTTTAGTTTTAACACATTTCCCCCACTTTTGTTTGCAAAACCTTCAGGAATTGACATATATATGTTTTCTTTCAGAAAACCATTTAAGAAAGCTGTAGTAACATCTAAATGCGTTATACTCATTCCTAACTTTACACTAAGAGCAAATAATAGTCTCAGAGTTGAATGACGCACTACAGGAGAAAAAGTGTCCGTATAGTCTACACCAGGCTTCTGCGTAAAGCCTTTGGCCACGAGCCGCGCACGATAACGCACATTATTGTCCACATCACTTTTTTTATTAAACACCCATCGACACTTCACTACAGACACGTTACCGGGGTTCTCAACGAGCTCCCACGCATCATTGTCCTCGAACGACTGTAGCTCTTCAGCTATAGCACGTCTCCACTGCTCCCTCTCGGGCCCCTCGAGAGCCTCTGAGTATGAGATTTCCTCTGATGCTGGAACAGTACTGGGAACACACATGCTGCTAAAGCCATACCTCTCAGGCTGTTTTCTCAGACGCTTACTTCTCGGCTCTGGTGTTGATGTATTCAGGACTGGTTGCTCTGGCTCTTCATTTGACAGAGGCTCGGTTAATGTCTCATTACCATCAGCGTATACTGAAGAATCTGAAGAGAGTTCAGAATGATCCTCATCTGGAACATCAGGAAGCGAAGCCCCCACTGAAACGCTGCTCTTCTCCTCCACACTGTTTATCGGTGCCTCTTCATTAGGTATCCAGATAGCCAAATCTTCACAGGAGTCGCTACTATCCATTTCACCTTCCATCACAATGACATCTCTGCTGGTAACAATGGTCTTCTTTGAAGGATTATACAATCTGTATCCTTTCACATTCTCTCCATATCCAACCAAGATATGCTGCGCAGCTTTCTTATCCCACTTCAAGCGTTTCTCCTTCGGGATATGTACCATCGCTTTACTACCAAACAATCTAATGTGACTTAAGTCAGGTTTTGAACCATACCATAGTTCAAACGGAGTTTTCTCTAAACCTGATACAATGGACCTGTTTTTCAGATAAACTGCGGTGCTGGCCGCCTCTGCCCAAAATCTCTTGTCCAACTTTGCATCATAAAGAAGACACCTAGCTTTCTCAACCACGGAGCGGTTGGCTCGTTCTGAGATTGAGTTCTGTTCTGGAGTGTAGGCATTTGTAGTCTGATGTATAATGCCGGCAGCAGCAAGGTAAGTTTTAAACTCACGGTTGCAATATTCCAGACCTTGATCAGTATGAAATATTTTGATCTTCTTTCCTTGCTGATTCTCTACTAGTGCTTTAAATTCTTTAAATTTACTAAAAGCTTCGTTCTTTTGTTTTAAAAAGTAAATGAAGGTCATCCTGCTGTAATCATCAATGAACAGCATGAAATATCTGTTACCATTTAAAGAATTAACCTCCATGGGTCCACACAGGTCACTGTGTATTCTGTGACATGCCTCTGTGCTCCTGGTACCAACATGAGTAAAAGGTAACCTTGTTTGCTTCCCTTCACAACAGGTTTCACATTGCGCCTTGGTTATGTCCGAAGATCCTTCATATGACACACCATCAACAATGCCGTTCTTCATTTTATTTAAATCTTGGCTATTAATGTGAGCCAAACGTTTATGCCACAGCTGTCCTGTAACTGCCGGAGCTGCCAACAAACAACTCTGTTTCTGTAGCCGCACCTTGTAAACACCGTTAATTAAATCGGCTATGGCAACCAAAGCATTGTTTTTGTCACTAATATAACAATGTTTTTTATCAAAAGTGACACTGTTGCCATTTTTGGTGAGCTCGCTTACTGATAACAAGTTTGTTGTCAAACTAGGCACGCACAACGCATCCTTCACAGTTATTTGACATTCCAAATCCGAAACAATTTCCACGTCTCCGGAACAAACAACTGGCACTCTTTCATCATTTGCCACGATGATTTCTGGTAAACACGGCGTATAGTTTGCATTTTTCACCCAATCTTTGTTTACCACAAAATGCCCGCTCGCACCTGAGTCCACGTAAAAATCTTCCTTACTGAACTTCCTTGTGAGGAATACAACACTGAATACGCATTTACTAGCATTTTTCTTCGTCATAGGGCATTGATTACGATAATGACCGCTGGATTTACACTTATAGCAAATAATATTATCTTTAACCTCTTTTGTTGTTGTATCTGTCACTGTCTTCTTGTTTGACATTGACTGCCCGCCATTATTTTTCGGCTTAGTGTTGCTAGAGTGATATTTATTTCTCGCTACGAATGCCGCACTGCTGCCAACTTCAGAATCATTCGTTACTTCCATGTCAAGTAACTTTGACTTAATGACATCTGCAGTTATCGAAATACCCGAATGCTCAATTGCCATTATCATGGGTGAATAACGGTCAGACAAACCTGCTAACAATAATGATCCTACCCATTCATCGGTTATTGTAAATCCTGTGCCGTTTAACCTTTGAGCTGTTTCGACCATTTGTGTGACATAGTTAGACATCGAGTCACAGTTTTCAAGTCTTATATTAATCAAATGTCGAAGCAAGGTTATCTTTCTTGAGAATCCAGAGTCGTCAAACATGGTCTTCAACTTAGTCCATAATTCCGCTGAGCTCTGTGTGTTCTTGATATGCACGTACAATGCTGGATCAATAGTTAATATTAACTTTGCCTTCGTTTTTGCATCTTCCGCTGGTTTATTTTCAAATCCCTCCGGCGGGTTGATGTACTTGTCAGTTCCGTCGAGCACCAACAAGCTTTGGGCCGCGAAACTCCACTCGTCGTAATTCTCCCTGCCTTTCAACTTAGGCACACTGGCAATATAGTTCGTAGTCATGTTTCCGCGAATACACGTTCACTTTTATCTACTTTAAACTAAAATAACTGATAAAAACTGGAAACGCCCATAACCTATTGAAACACGTTGATTATTCGCAACAGACTGACATTTATTCAACAAGTAACGGTACTCATAGGTTACACACACATTGTGGATAGATGGCGCTAGTAGTAAGGAACATACATTTAAATTATTTTTGATACTATACCAATAATTTATTTTTCGTCTTAAGTTAGAAACATACCTAACTTTTATTATTAATTTTTCTTTTTGAAAATTAGGTAAAGTGTCAATCAATAGAACTTGCTAACTATGTAACCAAAAGTTACTAGTAAATTGACATTTAGTGCCAATTATAGTATGGCGGTTTGTTTAAATAGTTGGCAAGTTCTATTGAATGACACTTTAAAGACATACGGTACGGTTATACACATAGATAAGAAAAATTCTACAAATCAACACGGAATGTACGCCAATGTCATAAATATCTGACGTGGGAATCATTTACACAGTAACTTCAATACACGACGTAGAGTATACGAGCAAGTAGATACACATCGGTGTGTGTAATGTAACACACGGTACAAATTGTAGCATTTTCATTAGCTTTTTTGTATTTTCATAGCTTTGCTTGACAATAAAAATGAAAATTGCGAAGTGTCAATTCAACCTTTTGAACTTTATTTGCTCAATAAATACATACAAGTATCTTCTTAAATTAAGAATGATTTGAAAATCAATAACCTTAAGCTTGCATCTAAATAAATTATGTAGAAACAATAAGATTTTACACAAGTTATTGAAATTATAATCTAGTTTCAATTTGCTTCTCTGTAATGTTAACATGATGTTAAGTTAATTTTGCATAAACTTTCCACTTTACTTAATACCGTAAGTATGTGTATTGTCATTGTACCAAATTAGGCTATGGGTTCATGTAAAACAAAAACTTTCATAAAATCTATTTGCTATTTTTTTATCTCAAGTTTACATATACCTATATGTAAACTTGAGATAAAAAACAGGTATATGAAATAAAACTATTTAGACGGATTATATCGCGTATAATTAATTTAAAATACATCCCGACGTTTCGAACCCATTACAGCGTTCGTGGCCAACGGGTGACTGAGGCCTGGGTGACGTCGGGATATGTTTTAAATTCATTATAAGCGACGTAATCCATCTTAATAGTATAATTTCATGAATAACTAACGCGGTAACCGAATACAATATTATATATATAGGTATATAATTAAATTTACAGTGCATGCTGTATTAGCTGTTCCAAACGACTACTAAAGTAATTTCAACCATCAGTTTTTACCGAATATCAGTGTCATCGCTACCCGTACTCAAGGCGACACTGAGTTCAGACATTGTTCGATAACTTCGAATACCTACTGACGATCTTTTGAACTCTATATATACGTAATAAGGGTGACAATGACATGGCAGGTAGTTATATACCAAAGGCAAGTGAATACCTACTACCGGCTCGACAGACAATATTCCATTGTTGTAGATAGTGACAAAGGAAGCGTATTTTACTTGCTTGTTACACGCTGACGTATTTGTTGCGTTCTAGGTTACCTAAATTATGGAAACGGTTGGTAGTTAAATGATCTTAGCGTTGGTAACATGACTAAAACTCCACGATAGCGCAATGAAATGATTTCGAACATTAAATATGTATTTTTGCTACTTCTTAGGCTCTGCTACAGAGTAGATACACATTTATTCAAAATTTAGCTGAGTATTTTGCAAAATCTTACATTAGATCTAAATTACTTTTTGCTAGCGTAATATGATTTCAAGTCCCTAATTGTTTACATCCGCATTAGGTAATTTTCATTAAAAACACAGTTACTTTATAAAAATGTGAGAATAGGTATTTATTTACCAACTTATGTAAGTTTTTGGTTTCATTGCAATAAACGTATGTAAGCTACATTTATAACTTTCGAAGAACTAGACAAAAAACTATACTAACTGCTACTAACTATTGTCAGAAGAAACGTACCGTAAGATATGGGTAGAAACCTGTTGCGCCATAAAGTTAATAAGGAATTTGGTGGAATGATGGATCATTCGAAAGAAATGAATTACTTATCCGGCGCGCGCGCCGAGGAACCCAACAAAACACTCGAAAACTAATTAAAATCCGAAACGACAGACATATTCACTTCCCTAAATCGTTTATTTATTCAAAGTGTGAATATTTTCCATATTTATATCGTTTTACATAACGTTCACTTTCAACCCGAAACTAACGGTTTAGAATAGTGTGAAATATTAACCAATTAACAACATTTATATATTCAATTTGAGGTTTGATGCGATAGGAAAGTCCAAATGTGTAGTGCGTAGGCATTTAATTAGGTGACTGACAAGCTGACTCGGGCAAGACTTTTGATATAATTAATTGGCGAGTGTCAATTAGAGTGCAGTTGGGTAGGTAACTCGGCTGTCAGTTTTTCTGCGTTCCCCGTAAAATATGTTTAAAAAGGCCGCGCGGCGCGGCAGGTGCGCGGTGCCTTTATCAGCGTGCATGTTTTATTAAATTTATAGGTTGTACGGTTTCGGCCGCGCCCCGAGCGGTCCCGGTACCTTTTTCTGTGACACTTGTTTTTTCCCCGGCCAAAAAACTTAGATCGATCGCTTTTAATGCGTGGCGGATAGATTCGCCGAAAAGTACGGTTTTCTGGCCATGTATCACACGTGAGAAAGATGTTTGGGATAGTGTCGACTCGATTAAATAAATAATTGGAGCCGGTTACCTACATTCTTAACACGTTATAGGTCAAATAAGTCGTATGTTAGCATGAGATTGATATGGACATATGACTTTTTAGTTTTACGCGATATAGATGTCGTGTTCGCGCGTCGATCGCGGCAGTTAATTATGAAGAGTTATTTTAATCCATTTTAGTTTTGGTGAATTACAGTTGGGAGCAGAAAAACTGATCATTATACATTAAAATACTACACGTACCGACTTGACATGTTTACCTTTAAATTATATTTTTAAAGTAAATATTATAAGCTCTGTTAATAATTATTTGAAGTTGTTAATTAATTGTAGATATAATTATAGCTACCAATATATAAAATTGCTATAACCAGCCACAATTTAATAACATATATTACCTACAAAAATGACAGCCTTTTAAGAACACATCTTACATAAAATTATAAATTTAATCAACTTCCAAATAGGGGGCTACCTTTGTATCAAATGTGTTACATACTTACCTCTTGTTTAATATTTACTCGTAAATATATAACATTTTTATATGTCGATTTCTACACAAAACATTAAAGTGGATAATAAATACTACGTACGAAGTTTAAATTCTGTTTGTAAACCTATTAATTACCTACAGTTACTTTATAAAACTATAAATATCGCATACCTAACATTGAATTCTTAAATTCATTAATAAACACACCTATATCAAGATCACGACAACATTCGGTAGTCCCTAATCTAATTTGTCAACATTCAATCAATGCATAGCACTCCCATATTCCCTTTGCACTAGCAGAAGCAGATTCAAAAGAATATTAGTGAGAGTAAAAGAGTATTAAAGAGTATTAGTATTATATTGGAATTGTATTTACAATTCCAATATAATACTACTACATCATGATTTATTTGTCTTCGGGTGTTGGGTTCGTACCCGGCGCGTGCGGTCAATTGCCAATTGTGATTGCGGGTCGCCGGTCACTCGGCCAGGCCTTGACCCCAGGGCCGATAATTGTCCAGAGAAATGACAGATTGGCACAAGTGGGAGAACAACATAGGGTCAGGATTTATTTGTTTATAAAGTTTAGGTTTATTTAGATTTGTGAAAATTGTCCATGTAATTAAATATAATTAACCAGAATAAACAGGCTAAACTAAAGTATATTGCTCATAACTAATATATTGTCAAGTTTATTGTGCCAAGGCATTTTCTATCCGACATAAGTAGGGCCAAACTAAAAATGACTAATGACGGTACAGCATGAAAAAGACACTGAATACTACTTAACTAAAAGAAGATGCCTTCGCCCAGCAGTGGGACATTAAAATAGGTTAATAAAAATATTGTACACATAGAGGTCCTACGACACCATTACAATATTTTTATCACTCTACAGTGATAAAAATATTGTAATGGGGTTTTCAGTTAACATAAAATAATCAATACAAATGGCGGACAAGATGTCTTAAAACTCATTCTCTACCAGTTATAACCATAACTGGTAATACCATACCATAACCATATATAACCACTGAGCCGAAAAAAAAGAAGTTTATTAGGTTCAGGCTTTATGATGGAGAATATTTGAATTAAATAAATTACCTACTAGAGTCTATGCGGAAAGAGAAGTGTCATAGAATGTATTGGTTCCCATACATTCCACGACTCTTCTCTTTCCGCACTGACTCTATTTACAACAGCCGTGTATTGATGCTGACTCTACAGTATTAATGATCTAGTTCGATTATCCATTTATCCAGTAAGCTGGTGAAAAACACCATTGATTGAATAATCCATTGCGAAGTGGGTTCTTGCGGCATATTTAATGGGATAAACACTTCTTAACCAGGTATTACTCGTATTTTAATTGACTGGGTTATGTTGATAACTTATTACTGATAAACCACGGATTCGTTTTATAATATTGTAGGTTCATGGTACTTTTAGTACTCTCAACTTACACTTACAGACCATTTTCAAAGAATAATTTATAATGAATATTAAGTCATTACACTAAGAGTAGCCAGTGTAAGGATTATTTTTAATTTCTACATTTGCTATTTAAAAAAGCGGCCAAGTGCGAGTCGGACTCGCCCATGAAGGGTTCCGTATTTAGGCGATTTAAGACGTATAAAAAAAAACTACTTACTAGACCTCGTTCAAACCAATTTTCGGTGGAAGTTTACATGGTAATGTACATCATATATTTTTTTTAGTTTTATCATTCTCTTATTTTAGAAGTTACAGGGGGGGGGACACACACATTTTACCACTTTGGAAGTGTCTCTCGCGCAAACTATTCAGTTTAGAAAAAAATGATATTAGAAATCTCAATATCATTTTTGAAGACCTATCCATAAATACCCCACACGTATGGGTTTGATGAAAAAAAATTTTTTGAGTTTCAGTTCGAAGTATGGGGAACCCCAAAAATTTATTGTTTTTTTTCTATTTTTGTGTGAAAATCTTAATGAGGTTCACAGAATACATCTACTTACCAAGTTTCAACAGTATAGTTCTTATAGTTTCGGAGAAAAGTGGCTGTGACATACGGACGGACAGACAGACGGACAGACAGACAGACATGACGAATCTATAAGGGTTCCGTTTTTTGCCATTTGGCTACGGAACCCTAAAAATTACCGAGTTGATTGATAGCGGTATCATAAATACACAGTATGTAATTTAGCTGCAATGCTAAATATTTACTACAAACCTAGTAGGTACCTACTACTTAATGCTCAGAATTGAAACTTAAATATTACGGGATATATATTCTATATTTCCTTTAGTTTAATTTATTCGATTCCATTGATAGGTAACATACTTATCAAAGTGTTCAATATAATATTTATTAATCATATGAATAACATAAGCAATCTATAAAACGCATAAGGCAATATTGTTATTGTTGAGGTTTTACATACAATTAAGGCATTTGAAATGTGCGAATTAAATTTTTATAATTATAACTATAGGTCCATTGGGGGTTCATATAAGAGCACAAAATGACACCATATTTTAGTTCTACGATGTAAGAAACAAAGGGCAAATAAAAACGCGTCCTACAATTTGCGGGTAAAATTGACTAGTTTCCTTTTAACCTATTTAAAATAAGTGGTAATTATAAAATGTTTAGCAGGTGAGTATTACCAATTTAAGGACAGTCACCTGCAATAATATCTTGCACTCGCAAGTATTTATTTGAAAGATATTGTTGCATGACTGTACTATTTGGCTTATGAAATTTGGGAGCATTATAAAACCCATAATTTTAGTAGGTACCTATTTGATATCATCAGTTGATGTCATTCTGATATCAGTGTATATAAATACGTTGGAACCGACCAGTTTGAAGAAATAAATGTCATATTTTCAGAAATTTTATATTTATTGAGACACTTCACAATCTTCAAAATCTATGCTATCTTAGTCCGACTCTAGTATATATAAGTACCTAGTATATAAGATTACATAACTGTTTGACAAACGCAAACACATAGAAGGAGTACATAAGGTTCGTGTCCACAGATCCTTGACCAGCGTGGGAGATCTGCGTAAGTATTGTGGTAAGTATATTATTAAAGACTGATCTTTGGTAAGCCTTATTGTAACGACTTAAGGTTCAAGAATCGTCAAGAGGTTGCTGTTAGAACCATGGTCAATTAACTGGTTAGTTGTTATCTTAGCAAAGATATAAGGAGGCCAATTCAAACTTATTTTTTGACAGAAAATGATATGTTATTTAGTTACCATCACGCGTGATTCCGCTCTACTTATCCTTATAATGTGGTCGCGCGAGCGAGACGCACGGGAGAATAATAACAAAATATGACGTCATTTAGATATCATTTTACTGTCAAAATTTAAGTTTGAATTGGGCTACAGGTCTAACGAACGTCACCTTATGGCCGACATATATATCTATACATTCACCTGAGTATGTAGTGTTAGGTATATTAGAGTATTACGTTACGAAGGTGTTTTTATATATGTAGACGCCCGCCCTTGAGGCAGGCTTTGTTCTTTCTTTCTACCGTCACTAAATACTTATTACATGCTTACTCATACACTTGTGACGTCAAACATTCAAAGCAAACATGCAAATAATACACTAAATTCTTGTGAATTATTATATTTAGTATGCAACCGTGCTAAGCGAATAGTTTTGCTGATTGTACACATTCGTAGTAGTAGTACAGGTAGGTAGGTAGGTAGGTACATAAACAAAACTCATCGCTAGAACAATGCACAGGTTCGCTGTTCTACCTGATACGAGTATTCCACCATTGGCCACTCTGTTGACTGACAATTCGTTAAGAGGATAGTGGACGACCGCCTCTCCATACAGATGTAACTAGTCCCCCTGTATTTATATTGATATTAAGGAAAACATTTATACACAATTTATTGTATCCCCCTTCGTTTAACTTTCTACGATTTTTTGAAAATAAATTCCATTCAATTTTTTAAAAGCTTCTAACTCAATCGAAAGGGCATAGATGTGCTTAATATACCTACTACAAATTGCGTTATAGTACAATTCGATACAAGTGCAAAACATAGGAAATTCGCGATCAATTAAAACCCGACCGAAGGGAGGAGGGAGGGAATTACCTATTCGCAGATGTATATCGTACAACGTTTTGTAGTAAGTACAATGCATAATGTCCCTTTAAAATTGTCGACATAGTTACGTAATGTGTTAATTATAGCACTAGTACGTTAAAGAGAGAACAACGGGGAAGTTAGTATAAAAAAGCGGTTATCCACTATCGTCTTAACAATGTTATTGTTACAATGGATAGCTGATCTCACTGATAACGCTACTTTATGTCATCTATTTCAGAACTTGTTTAGTAATTAAAGGTATGCTAATTCGCTTTGATTTGTGACCGCCGCCGCGTATTTACGCACGTGGGTGGAAACAGGATGTTTTCAATGGATTTATTTACTTCATTAGTGTCAGTAAGTACTACTTTTTGCTTGCCTCATAAAGAACCGCGTTTTGGTAGCTATAAGTTTGAACTTTAGGTACATCCTTGCTATAACATAATATGTTAAATTATATTTAATGTGTCTGTAATTATGTAATCTAGACATTCTAGACCAAAGTCATTAAAACTATAAGTAATGCACTTTCATTTATTTTTACCTGATAATGAATATGAATATAATATTACAATTATTAATAGTAACTGACACACATAATTATTATTTTTATTATTAAGTATTAAACATTATAAACATTACTAGCTTTCGCCTGCGACTTTGCGTCGCATTTTTACCTGCTTGAAGTTTTTTCCAAAAATCCTTACATACCTAATGGAGTTGTACCTACAACATTTAATGATGTAGATCGTGCGTTGTGTCCTTAACGCAACAGATTTTCTAATATTTAGGTTCAGATAATCTGTAACGTTTTTCAGGCAAAAGGTTATCAAAAATCAAAATCAAAATACATTTATTTCAGATAACTATGATCCATGCATGATAAATTTAAATAAAAATACAAAAACACTAATAATCACACATCACAATAATACAAATAAATGTTAAAATACAATTTGAATTCAAATAAATAAAATAAAATCACACAGTTAAAATTAATAAATTAAGCACATAAAACATAAAACTAATTAAAATTTTAAAAACATAAAACAAAGATTAAAATTAGAGATGCCCCGGCGAATAGTGGTTTTGGCCGAATACCGAATATTCGGCCCCTCTCTCGGCCGAATACCGAATATTCGGCGACCGAATATTCGGCATGACATGCGAACATTTTGAGTCACAATTATTATGAAAACTGATCGGTAACAAAGCTCAACGTTAGACGACATTAGCTAAGATAATATATTTTTGTTGAACAGTATTAATGAATCAAACAAAACAGACTCATGATGAAAATAAAATGTTTTTCAATCAACAAATGCTCAAAAAATACATTCTAAATATTCCTACATAGTTTTTAGTTATTTTTATTGTGCAATTTTTCTTTTTAAGTAGGTGCAATAGATATTCGGTATTCGGCCGAATAGTAGGCAACATTCGGCCGAATACCGAATATTCGGCAAAGTGGCCGAATAGGCCGAATACCGAATAGTTGCCGAATATTCGTGGCATCTCTAATTAAAATCACAGTAGGTAATATTTTAAAAACTATTTATGATATGATACACACCCCTTGAGACTGTCTACCCACTGTTTCTGTATTTGACAGCCACACGTCCTTTCAGCAATGACTTTTAGAATGCTGTTGTGACTATCCCTCAATCGCCTCTGCATCGACGCGTACTTTTTGCGCATTATGGGCCCGATTCGGATTTTGTAATAGATATCTATTAGACATCGCCAAGATACGATATCGATATGTTTAAGATCTAACCTGTCAAATTTGACATTTGCGCGATTCTGGAGATACTCTTGAACGATTTCCACAAGATATGGCTTAGAGATCCAATTCACATCTATTAGATATCTAATTCTATCTAACGTAATTGCGCTGCAAAAGAGAACTAGTTGAAATCTAAACTATAACATATCTAGAATAGATCTAGTACGTGTCGTCTCTTGTGAATATCTTGAAGTTCGTTGCCATACTGCCGCGTGAAAACCATCAACGCGAGCGCCTACGAACATACCTGAAGCGCTGCATCTGCGGGGCAGTCCCATCAGCATTCTAAAAGTATGGCGTCGTATGTCGTCGTCGTATGGTCACATATTAACTCACATTTATGGACGACCCGTAAATTATCGCGAAATGTATTTTATTACCTTTATTTACCGACGTTTAGACGCAGGTTTCACTGGTCGTGGTCGCAGCTAACTGATGTCCCAGCAAAATGTCAAAACAGAGATTTGTGCAACTACCCGACGAAAAGTGTATGAAAAAGTTTGGGGTAGACATCACATTTAAAATAGTCCGACATGCAACACTCACAATATCCACATATCTAATGTGAGTTAATATGTGTTCAAAACGCGAAAGTTTTTCAGTTTTAGAACAGAGGACGCTGGTTCGATTCCAGCTCTGAACACTGGAGGCTTTGGTAATTTTTTCCTTCGTATATGACATTTATTTCGGTTTTTTTAAGGCATCGTTGATTTATCCAGGTAAGTACTTAAACGATTTCCGTACTATGGTGTATCAGCCGTGGTATATATATACGTAAGCGGAGTGGATCCCTGTCAGCTCAAAGGGCGAGGTGGACTCACCCAGACACTCTAAATTGCTCGCAGATTCAATTGCCTAGGCTTCCGGCTGGTCTAGACACCAATTTGGTCTAGAAGCAATTTTATTGTCTGCGAACGGTCTGCTGCTCGTTATAATGTCATGTCATGTCATGTCCAATAGTCTTTTGATTGATTCCTGGTAAGGTTATGAAGACTGTAATATAGGTTCATCTAACGCAATGGGGTATGTCTTACTTACAATATTATTATTTATTACCTTCGCCTGAACGATTATTAAAAAAAAATCCATATCGAGCCGTCCACCTGACAAATGTTACCACCTGACAAGTGTGTAACATAATTAGCTGCTTAAATTTAGCACCGAATTGGACACAATATTGAAGTCATGTCATAGGTACTTTTCACATTGATGACTCGAATATGCCCCTTCTTAGAACCCTGTCGCTTTATTGTAATAGAAATGTCCCTAGCTTGCCAGCTGAAATAGATGGCTCTGTGCGCTTTGTGTTTTGTGGTCACTGAATTGTCAAATTTTTTACAACCAGACCGCATATTGTACAGATACTTTACACATCTTATAGAATCAGAATGTTCGGTGTAACGTGTATTAGCATCCGCTAACAACGTCATTATGTAGATGGGACTCCAATTGACTCCATCATATCGAGATGGACGCATGATCGGCTAATTATTCAATTCGGTTGTGCTATAGCATAATTATAATGGCAGTAGCTCAACTCAAGTAATGTGTAACTGAAGTGACAACGGAAACTGCGTGGTGATGGTAACTCATTAAGACAAATCAATGAATAAAAAAATTGGCCTTTCTCTTATTTGTCTTGTTCTTTAAAGTTGAAGGTTGTTTATTATGGAAAATAAATTTATAGGCAGTAAAAATTAAAATTGCCAAAATATACCTACAAATACTAATACAATCATTAAAACATATATATCATTTTTGTACTATTACCTACATCAAATCCCAAAGTAAGTTAAATAAACTTTCTGCTGAGCTTGTTTAGAAATCAATACCTATTATGTATGTACAAATATTAAAAAAATAGTAAACACCCATGATTTAGATCATTATACAATTGAATGCCCTTACCGAGATTAAGCAAATTTTACGGTGTAACTCACGTGCGTAACTTGTCAAAAGTGGAGTCATGTCATTTAAGTATTCAGTTATGCTCACGAGGTGTACAGCTCATCTGGGTAGTCTTTAGTGTTAATATATTTATAAATATACAGTAAATGTAAATAGACAAACAGTTAGGCTACTGCTTTGAGTCATGACCACACTGTGGTTTATTACCCTGAATATGAAAATGTTAGTAATGCATACGGTAGCAGTTAATATGATAATTTGTCGGATATCAATGTGTTATTTGTGTATTAGACTATAATTTGTGTAGGTATTAGACTATAATTATAAGTTAGCTCGAGTGGGTTACTAGTTTACTATTCTAAGCGCCACTTGCACCATCCCACTAACCCGGGGTTAGCCGGTGAAACTATCAACTCAGTGTCAAATTGTACTGGTAACATGGTAACTCCAGGTTTAATAGGCTAACCGCGGGTTAGTGGATAGGTGCCAGTAGCGCTAAGTGGTTTGTATTTCTATAAACCTTAACTTAAGACTTAATAATGTTTTAGAGTTCCGTAGTCTAGGAACCCTTACTTCGACACTTTTGACCCGTGGGTTAACCTACCGAATATAAGTAGGTAGGTACAGTCAGTATTTGCAATAACAAAGTATGGCTATGTCATCACCAATGTCAAATTTCTATGAACATATTCCGAACTTCCTCACGTTGATTTGATCAAGTCGCTGCCACCTTAGCAGATTCTAAACGTTGGCTAATATTCAAAATTAAAGTAGGCCAAAAGAAAAGATGTCTCACTACATTGTGGTCTGTATGTTTGTTTGTGGTGGCCTCGTTTATGGTTCCTCGACGGCCTGTGGTTTTGGTAATTTGTGGCCGAGCCTCCCCTCGTACCTTTCCAACTGTCAACTTAAACTGAACCTTTTCACAAAGGTATAGAGTCCACCGATGGTCATGCAGTCAAGAGTGTTGCTGTTAGTAGTAGATAAATTCTTGATGATAATTGAAAGAAATGGAACAAGAATTTTAAAAACACCTAGGTACTAACTTTTTTTTAAACACAGTAATTTTTTATTTGATTATCTTCCTGTAATATCGGTCCGTGACATTACGCAATTGAATAAAAAGTCGTTATCTAAATAATATGCAGCGGCAGGTACTCGTACTTGGTACAGTCGAGTCGGTACACGGAAGCTTCGTAATTGACGCCTACGTCTAAGGGCAACATGCGGACAGGTAAACCTAAACTGAAGCAGGTTTTAAAAGGTTTAAAAAAGACCTTAAGCCTAGTTTGAATGTTAAGGTTACATTCAGATTATGACTACAACAGCGATACTGCTGCATTGTTAATTTCATTAATAAAATGCGTAGCCTGTCATTGCCGCAGTGTAGTGCCGCGATTAGAACGTTCTATCTATTACTCATTTTATTTATTTAATTATTTACTCTTTATGGCACAGTAAAAATAAGTACAAATGACGGACTTAATGCCTTAAGGCAATCTCTAATAGAGCTCTCTCATTGAATTTTACTAATATAATGCCCTTGTATAGCTCTCAGTGAGTTTCAGCATATGTTTGCATTCACTTATAAAACATTTGACGACTTTTGTATTTTTCAATAGTTATTTCCAAAATATAGTCGAAGGTGTAAGACATACGCGATACTTTAAATAAACACACGCGGTGTTGTAACAAATGCCTGTAAATGTTCAAAATCCCCAATTTTCCCATGAACATATATTGTCAGTGCTACATATAAACGTAAAGAAATCAAGTTTATCTCTTATCAAGTAGATCCGAGTAGAAAAACGGTCAAATAAATACAGTTCAGTTAATACGGCTATGCAAATGAGCAGTTAACACCACATTCTACTCTAGTTATACCGAGTCTTTATTACAAATGCTTACCGAGTTTAATAGAGGCCAAAGCTAAGGAGAACCCACTAGACTTACATCGATCGGGATATGAACCGTGATTACCTTTTGTATATTGTTTTCGAGCTCCCGATAACAATAAAAATAACAAACAATACAAAAGGTAATCACGGTTCATATCCCGGTCGATGTAAGTCTAAAATGGAACTAACCGTGAATCATTCAAAACTGTTAATTAGAACCCAGTATAAATGTGCCGGCATAACGTGAATGTTACCTATGGTTGCTACTTTCAATTTTAATTTCTATCAATTGAGGTGCAAAACCGACTGTCGACTAAGGTAAGGACACTATGCACCAAAATTTCGTATATTGACCCACCATTTCCTATCTCTATCGCACGTGCATAATTATCCGCATAGTTAAATATTGCATAGTTTTTAGTAGTTGCATAGTTATTGTCCCACTCGCACAGTGGCACAGGGAGTCAGGGGCAGCAATATGTTTATGCGCGTGCGATAGAAATAGAAACAGGCGGGTTAAACTACGAAATTGTTCTTGCTTAGCGTCCTTACTTTATTTAGAGTTAGGTTAGTTAGTTTAGTACACACAAACACGATGTTATTGCTCCCTGCCCTGTACGGTTAATGATTTTCGTAGTTGTCTACATGACCGTTTGATAATGTTATCGTCTTTTGTAGTCACTGTTAAAAAGTGACACTTAATTTCTCCAACGGATAACGCTATTTTTCTCCTGCTGTCACCGTCCATGGCGGCAAAGTGTAAACGTTGTTCGAGATCATGTTACCCTGGTGTTCTCGAACTCAAACTCGACTACGCTCACTCGACCAATGGGAATCGCTCGTGTGGATAATTAAACCGAAACTTCGCACGAAAACCGACGATTAAACGAACGCCATGACAAGTGGCGATCTGAGACTATGCTAAACATTATTATTGTGTTTAAAAAAACATTTCTTACGCGGAATCCATATCAACATTTTAAACATCAAGAGGTACCTATCACATGCGCGTTGGGTGGGTTTTACGTAAAGGTTTTATAATTATTTATCATTTTAGTTACTTAGCACTTGCGTTCAGTAAGGGTCAAACGGAAGCCAATGACCTTTTTACCGATCTACCGATTAAACTCCCAAGTACTCGCGGCTTAATGTTGTAAAAATATAACAGGAAAAATATCGACTCCCTGTAACATGCTTATTTTATTTTATCTCTCAAATACTTCCTTAGCTTAGAATCTGACAAGGACATTGATAGACATTTCATAATGCATTATAAAATATAGAACATATTTAGCTCTATTATAACCGACAGTAAATAAGTAGAACAATGGTACACGTTAGTATGACGTCACGTGCCGTGTAGGCATTAATACGACACGACGATAAGGGAATTAGCGGCTGGGCTAATTTTTCACAGCTAGGGTGAGCGCGGCGACATGTTGGCGACACGGCGGCGACACGGGGCCGTTGTGAGCTCCCCGAGGCTGGCGCGCTGATGGAAAATGCTCGCTGGTGAATGAGATGAATATGAAAATTATGAATATGAATAAGTATAAAGATAGAAACTTATAAATTCTGATAGTATACAAACAAAACATCACGAAGTAGGTAGTATAATAACAGACATTACGAATATACGAACAACTGCCATAGAGTTTGACTTCTTTGCTAAAACCTCAGTCAGCCACGAAAGTAAGTACCTACTCGTACGTACCTGTCTGTACCGACTGATATAAAATCCGGCATATTCATTTAAACCCTAAGGATGAACATGAACAATTATTAAAAAAAATTTGTATGATTATTATCTCATGATCATTTATTAATGACACTAACCGTATCCCACACGGGCGGAGCGGAGTCATGGGCATAGCTAATATACCTACCCAGTATTCATTGGTAAATCGTAAGGTGTAATGAGGTCCACCGAGTGAGCCATTAGACCGCATTTATGAGGTATTAGCTCACGTGACGTGGAGTCCTCGCACAGTGAGTTATGAGTCCTGAGTGTGTGGTTACCTACTTAGTAAGGCTGTTATGAAAATGTCCTTAAATTATTGAAAAATATCTGAAATAGCTACTTTTAAGTGACATTTGTTAATTGAATGCATATTGCATTTGTTTGGCGACAGTGACACTGTACCCACACTGTACCACGAGTCACTGACAGTGTCAACACTGACATTAGGTATGCGTTAACGTCTACGTATCTTTCTTTCTATGCATCCCGCACGTACTGACATATTAGTTCGAGCAAAAAGTAAAAAGAAATTAAATCACGTAGACGTTAGATTATAATGTCAGTGTTGACACTGTCAGTGACTCGTGGTAAGGGTACTGGTCTAGAAATGATAAATACGATGAATCAGTGACATGAAGGAGAAGTCAATATAAGGGAAACAGAATGTATGAAACTACGTACGGTTGTGAAGCTACTTGTTTTGAAAGCCATGGTTCTCCCATCCACGGAGAGAACAATATCAGCGTCAGAAAAGTTGGCTAGTGTCGCTAATCATATCTACAATTACTTTACAGAAGTGTCATATGAGGCGTAAGAAATATTTAAAGTTCTGTCCTTTTAGAACTGACCAATACAATGTATACACTTAAAATACAGTCCGCAACATACATTAACTTACCTTCCAAATTTCAACTTTATGACTAGAACTGTAATCCACTGGTATGATACAGTGGACTACAAAACAATCCCATCTTGTACCTACACTAAAAACATTATTGCAAAGGAAATAAGGCTGTATATTGAGATAAAAAAAAGGTTGAATGGTTTTAGCGGTGTAGTACAAAGGAGTGTTGACTCAAGTGGGCATGATACCTATAGGTAGATATTAATAACAGATGGCCTCATCAATGAAAGTCAACAAGATCTTAGTGGTTTGTAATAATGTTATAATTATGTAAAATTTGCTGTTTTGATTATAATGGTAATTTCAGCACCACATAAGTTTACAGGGAGAGTATAAATAAGAGTATGTTTATATTTTTGACTTACACTTTTCTGGTGTAATTTTTAACACCATTTAATTCAAATCTAAATTATGAAACTAAGGCCTGTTTACTTTTAAACTTTTAATTGTTCGAGAACATCAGAATATGTCCTACAGTATATTTGGAATGTGATAGTTAGGTACGTAACTTAGAGGAGAGCTATGAAACTTACACAACAAACATAAACATTAAACATAAGTACTTCGTAACATATGTAAACTGATATGCACAATCTTACAATGAATGATTATTTACTTACTTAAGGTACAGAAAAATTAAATATGTTAAAATTGCTCACTTACGTATTTTTAATATATCAGTGTCTCACGGATGATTTGATGCGATCCTAAACGAAATCATATGTAAGTACTGAAAAAGAAAATCAATTGGACATATCGGTTTTAAGTTAACAAGGAAAATATATGTTTTAAGACTGTTAAAGTATATCCACAAAGTTACATGATACCGTGACAACATGTCCCACTGACGCACCAGCCTGCGCAGGTGCGATCAAGAATATCAAGATCAAGATACGATGCGCGTACGCACACCGTGAACCCCTCGGTCAGGCCGTGACGGCGGGGCAATCCGTGTAATTTCATTAATTCCGTGAGGTTCTGAGAATCAATACTTGGAAGAAAAACATCAAAATTTAACTATACTTAGTCCTAGTTTTAGTATATCCTAGTTGGTCGAAATAAAAATGATTTAATTTTAATTTAATTTAATAGTCCTGAGGCTTTAGTGTTTGACGACAAAGAAGTAATGATTATTTTATCAAGATACGAAGCGCGTACGCACCGAGTTTAACCCCCCGGTCAGGACGTGACGCGGGCGGGGCGACGCGGTCAATGCGTGTAATTTCATTAATCCCGTGAGGTTCTGAGAATCAATACTTACAGGGAAAACATTGTTGCAATCAAATAGCCACAGACTATAGGAACAGTATTTGTTTATTATAGTGTTTGACAAACATTTTTAGTTCTTTATCGTAAGTAACCATATTTTCCTGCTTTGCCTTGCTAAGGAAATAACGCCATGCTGTCGTAGCCCTAAATGGCCATATTTACCAGTTATTATAATATGTCGCCGTGTCACGGCCTGCCAATGACCGCGTGACGCACGGACCGTGACGCGAGGGGGCGTCACGCAAAGGGTTGTGCGTGTAATGACGCTTCGGTTGCGTATGCCTTGTGTCGCGGTTATTATATATTTACCATTGATGGAAATGTGTGATAAACTAATCTTTCTGCCGTGTTTTGTTTTCAGAGGTAACAAAGAAACGCTTTTGGGTCGATCTTCCTAGCCTAGTCGATAGTGACCCACCTACGATGCTCATGGTGCTGTGGTCGGGTCCCGGGAAAGGTATGGACCTATTCGTATGTTTACTATGAATATTTTTTCTGAGTTATGGACGTATTCTATGTATTTATATTTTATAACTAGCTGTTGCCCGCGACTTCGTACGCGTGGATTTGTATATTGGTGGTTATATATTCTACATTATCTTAGAACCTCTATTTAATAAAACCTACTACTTAACTACCTATTTACGAAGTTTGAAGTTCCTAGCTTTAAATAAAATTTGAACCCTATACAAACTTTCAACCCCTTTGTAATTTTAGGGGATGAATTTTTAAAAACGCTGAAATTACTTTTCTTGTATTCTAATACTAATATCAACTAATATGCCTTTATACAACGATTCAAGTCCCGCACTCAAATAAATGTTTGACCTCCATACAAATCTTCAAGCCCTTTTTCACCACCATGGGGATGAATTATCAAAAACTCTGAAATTAGTTTTCTTCTCTTTTGATGAAATACCTTTTTACGAAGTTTCAAGTCTGTAGCTTTAAATAAAATTTGCACCCTTTACAAACTTTCAACCCGCTTTCGACCCTTTAAGAGATAAGTTTTAAAAACGCTGAATTTACTTTTTTCGTATTTTAATAATATGCCATTTTACAAAGATCAAACCCCGCACTCACAAAAATATTTGATCTCCATACAAACTTTTTACCCTTTTTCACCACCTTGAGGGATGAATTTTCAAAAACGCTGAAATAAGTTTTCTTTTCTTTTAATAAAATACCTTTTTACGAAGTCTCGAGTTCCTAGCTTAAAATAAAATTTAAACCCCATACAAACTTTCAACCCCTTTTTAACCCTTTTAGGGATGAATTTTTAAAAACACTGAAATTACTTTTCTTGTATTCTAATAATATGCCACTGTACAAAAATTCAAGCCCCGCACTCACAAAAATGTTTGATCTCCATACAAACTTACAACCCCTTTTTCACCACCTTGAGATATGAATTTTCAAAAACGCTGAAATTGTTTTTCTGCCATTTTAAAATAATATATTTTACGAAGTTTCAAGTTCCTAGCTTAAAATAAAATTTGAACCCCATACAAACTTTCAACCCCTTTTTAACCCTGTTAAAGGATGAATTTTACAAAACGCTAAAATTACTTTTCCTGTCTTCTAATAATATCCCCAAATCCAAAGATTCAAGTCCCGCGCTCGAAAAAATGTTTCATATCCATACAAACTTTCAACCCCTTTTTCACCACCTTAGAGGATGAATTTTCAAAAACGCTGAAATGAGTTTTCTTGTATTTTAATAATATACCTCTGTACAAAAATTCAAGCCCCACACTCACAAAAATGTTTGATTTCCATACAAACTTTCAACCCCTTTTTCACCACCTTAGAGGATGAATTTTCAAAAACGCTGAAATGAGTTTCCTTGTATTTTAATAATATACCTCTGTACAAAAATTCAAGCCCCACACTCACAAAAATGTTTGATTTCCATACAAACTTTCAACCCCTTTTTCACCACCTTAGAGGATGAATTTTCAAAAACGCTGAAATGAGTTTTCTTGTATTTTAATAATATACCTCTGTACAAAAATTCAAGCCCCACACTCACAAAAATGTTTGATTTCCATACAAACTTTCAACCCCTTTTTCACCACCTTGAGATATGAATTTTCAAAAACGCTGAAATTATTTTTTTGTTGTTTTAAAATAATACCTTTTTACGATGTTTCAAGTTCCTAGCTTAAAATAAAATTTGAAACCCATACAAACTTTCAACCCCTTTTTAACCCTGTTAGGCGATGAATTTTACAAAACGCTGAAATTACTTTTCCTGTCTTCTAATAATATCCTCAATCCAAAGATTCAAGTCCCACGCTCGTAAACATGTTTGATATCCATACAAACTTTCAACCCCTTTTTCACCACCTTAGGGGATGAATTTTCAAAAATGCTGAAATTACTTTTCCTGTCTTATAATAATATCCCCATATACAAAGTTTCAAGTCCCACACTCACAAAAATATTTGATCTCCATACAAACTTTCAACCCCTTTTTCACCACCTTGGGGGATGAATTTTCAAAAATGCTGAAATTAGTTTTCTTGTGTTTTAATGTAATACATTTTTACAAAGTTTCAAATTCCTAGCTTAAAATAAAACTTGTACCCCATACAACCTTTCATCCCCTTTTTAACCCCCTTAGGGGTTGAATTTTTCAAAATCGCTTCTTATCTCTTGTACACTTTATAAATGCAACCTAGTGTGCAAATTTCAACTTTCTATCTTTTGTAATTTCGGCTCTGCGTTGATGAATCAGTCAGTCAGTCAGTCAGTCAGTCAGGACACTTGCATTTATATATGTCGGAGGCAGATCGTAAAATCGGCCATATCGAGATATTCCTAGGCATACCATGAAACGCCGCCATTTCATGATCTGACTAGCGACTACCAGCCATATCGTTCAAACATCAACGTTTGACGATTTGCCTAGCGACGTTTAGGCATATCAAATAAGTAGGGTGTGATATTCCTAGGCATATCATAAAACGCCGGCATTTCATGATCTGCCTAGCGCGACCACCAGCCATATCGTGCAAATCTCAATGGGTGATATTCCTAGGCAGATCATGAAACGCCGGCATTTCATGATCTGCCTAGCGACGACCAGCCATATCGTGCAAACCTCAAGGCGTGATATTCCTAGGCAGATCATGAAACGCCGGCATTTCATGATCTGCCTAGCGACGACCAGCCATATCGTGCAAACCTCAAGAGTCAAGGGGTGATATTCCTAGGCAGGTCATGAAACGCCGGCATTTCATGATCTGCCTAGCGATGACCAGCCATATCGTGCAAACCTCAAGGGGTGATATTCCTAGGCAGATCATGAAACGCCGGCGTTTCATGATCTGCCTAGCGACGACCAGCCATATCGTGCAAACCTCAAGGGGTGATATTCCTAGGCAGATCATAAAACGCCGGCATTTCATGATCTGCCTAGCGACGACCAGCCATATCGTGCAAACCTCAAGGGGTGATATTCCTAGGCAGATCATGAAACGCCGGCATTTCATGATCTGCCTAGGGACCACCAGCCATATCGTGCAAACCTTAAGGGGTGATATTCCTAGGCAGATCATGAAACGCCGGTATTTCATGATCTGCCTAGCGACGACCAGCCATATCGTGCAAACCTCAAGGGGTGATTTTCCTAGGCAGATCATGAAACGCCGGCGTTTCATGATCTGCCTAGCGACGACCAGCCATATCGTGCAAACCTCAAGGGGTGATATTCCTAGGCAGATCATAAAATGCCGGCATTTCATGATCTGCCTAGCGACGACCAGCCATATCGTGCAAACCTCAAGGGGTGATATTCCTAGGCAGATCATGAAACACCAGCATTTCATGATTTGCCTAGCGACGACCAGCCATATCGTGCAAACCTCAAGGGGTGATATTCCTAGGCAGATCATGAAACGCCGGCATTTCATGGTTTGCCTAGCGACGACCAGCCATATCGTGCAAACCTCAAGGGGTGATATTCCTAGGCAGATCATGAAACGCCGGTATTTCATTATCTGCCTAGCGACGACCAGCCATATCGTGCAAACCTCAAGGGGTGATATTCCTAGGCAGATCATGAAACGCCGGCATTTCATGATCTGCCTAGGGACCACCAGCCATATCGTGCAAACCTCAAGGGGTGATATTCCTAGGCGGATCATGAAACGCCGGCATTTCATGATCTGCCTAGCGCGACCATCAGCCATATCGTGCAAACCTCAATGGGTGATATTCCTAGGCAGATCATGAAACGCCGGCATTTCATGATCTGCCTAGCGACCACCAGCCATATCGAGCAAACCTCAAGGCTCAAAAGGAACATAAACTTGTATTAAAAGGTACAATCTGGCAACACTGGACTCGGACGCAGCGCCATATAGAATGCAGCGCCACCAGTGGCAAAAAATGCAATTATTTTACGATGCGATCGGTATGAATGAAGCTAGGAATTCGACGAATACATTGCTCCCATCGATCTGCCGAATCTTTTATAAGACAGATCGTGATATGCCTGAGTTAATTTTAGTCAGATCATGAAATGGCGGCGTTTCATGATATGCCTAGGAATATCTCATCAATTATTTTACGATGCGCCCGGTATGAAGCTAGGAATATCAACGAATACATTGGTCTGACCGATCTGCCGCCTCTTTTATAAGGCAGATCGTGATACGCCTGGGTTAATCTTAGTCAGATCATGAAATGGCGGCGTTTCATGATATGCCTAGGAATATCTCGATATGCCCGATTTTACGATCTGCCGCCGACATATATATAGATTAATGTCTTCCTTTGGCTAAGATTGTCCATCAATCAAAAAATCATCATTGTCTGCCTCTCTATCACTCTTGCATATTCGAGCGATAGAGGCAGATAACGAAATCTCTCTCTCTCTCTCTCTCTCTCTCAAAAGATTAGGATTATACTGGTCTGGCTTGAAGGTTGTGGTGAATGGTAACAGTTGCCGGTGTCCCACAAATCATGCGCCAGCGACGCGACATGCTTCCGGGCGATCGATATTTATCGCCGATAAAAAGGGACAGTTGCTTTGTCGCGTCGCGGTGAAGTTATTTATGAAGAGTTTTGTCGGTAAAAAATCTAGGCAGCACTTAAACTCGAAGTACACCTTCCCTTTTAGGTTTGATACTTTTCTTATAGGACTTAGAATTACAAGTAGGTATCGGTTTAAGAATTATAGTTACGTCTCTATAGTCTGACTATGTCGCTGTTGGTCTGAAATGTATTGAACTTTTAGTGCGTTTTCGACCAAAAAAACAGTTTTAGCTCTTGGCTGAAAGGTCTTTGTTCAACGACGAATAAGCTTCTGCCATTAAGTACTATATCAAGTAAGAATGTAAAAAATCAAGATGTTTTTAAACTATGGTTCGCCTGCGAACCAGCTACAATTTTCAAATTGTGGTTATTTATATTCTGTATCGGAACCTTATCTAAAATTGTACGGATTTGATCAGAATTTGAATACAGTGTTCCATTTAATTACGAGTTGTAATTCTAGCCGCTAAGCTGCGCTCGCGGCTACGGGCCGATTACACGCGCCCGCGCCGAATTCGCGTAATTTGAGCGACCGCGCCGCGGGGGCACAGCGATTCAACAAGTTACCCTCTGCTGTTCTGGTCTTTCTGAATGTACGCTACGAAAGCAATCGAGTCACTAACTTCATAAACATCTGCTAAGTTAATGGCACTACGCTACTTATGGCATAACGACAGATAAGGACAAACGACGATCATCAACTGATTAAATTAGCAGCCGTTTATGAATAACGCCATAAGTTCTGTACCTACTAACAAGCCCTTTTACTCCAGGCTCAACAGCGGCTGTCATCTCTAGCACAGTCTCACAACTTCTTTGACCATGGCTGCCACCGGGAATAGCTGTTATACGACATGTAGTCCAGGGGAATGTAGATGGTACCAGGTCACAAGAAAAACTACCTATGAGATGAACCAAATGTACCAATAATCAGAGTATTGTGGCGTGCTGTAAACCATGCACAAATAGCTAAAAAGATCACGACTTTCTCAAAAGTGAAACGATAGAAAAAGAAAGAAGAAGCAGGAGTGTAATTATAATTAAGAAAAAAAGAATTTAAAGCTGCATACGAAAAGATTTGCGAATAGCACGTTGTGTTCGCGTGCGTACCGAACATTTGATGCAGCAAACTAATGGATAAAGGTAGATGAATTGTAACGTGAACGGATAGAGGATGATTTTGAATGGCAAAGTTTAGGGGTTAGTTTGTAGTTGTTTTGATCGAAAACATGGGGAAATGTGACATATTACTGTGCGTCTTAGTTAATTCGCGTAAGAATGTCCTAAGATTCCTATTATCATTATAATATATTATTCTTATACAGAAAAAAATATCCGTACCTATGCAATATATTATATTCTAGTAATACTTAAATAACAAAGTCCTATTTTTTGCCTGTAAATATACATTATGTATTTCCAGGGCGGGTTGGGAGGAAAGTTTTCATCTATTGTTAAATTGTCACTGTCAAGAAATGATAGATAGCCCTGAAGACTTTTTTTTCTACATACTTACTACTACATATACCTAAATAAGCCACTCAAAACAGCACATAGTTCAGCACAAGTTTTGAATATAGTATGTACAACGTTATACACTTCATTGTTATTAAATTCTTATATGTATACAATTATGTTGTTTCTCAACAAAAATAATTTAATAATGTTTCAGTTTCTTTAACCAGATAATAAGAATAAGCAGGCAAACTCATACAAAACGTAAATCAACATGCAAAAACAACAAAAATACATGTCATACACTTGCTACCTAAAACAAAAGGGTTATCTTTCAATGCAATCAAAGTATCGAGTTATACACCGACTGCATTGGTACATGCAATATTACACTGTATTTACTAAGGTAATAAGAGTGATGTGCATTAAAAATGCATTGACCGTATAAAACCCCTTTTTCGAAAAGCCTCAAGCAAATATTGACCTGCAACGTTCAAAGCAATAATGTCACAAACGTCATATAAAGTCTGTGTCATTAAGGCTTTTTCCTCGAGAGAAGTAGGGTCACCTGCGCGAGCATCTGCCGGTGACGTCACGGCAATCACGTTTACACGCAGGTTATGATGTTAAGTTTAACCGCCACTTACGAATGGTATTTAACACATGGCCGGCGCGATGAAAGTAAACGCACCCTTTGTTGGCTGCTGTGTGTATGGCAGGAGTTACTAATGTGTTGCAGAAAGTTTTTTGATATATATTTGTATTGCATAATGTTACTTGGCAGAAATGTCGTTTGGCAGAATTACCTTTCGCATAATATCATTTAGCATACAATCACTTCGCAGTTTTATAATCCAGAAACATATTTTGGCATACTGTTGATGATTATAATAGTATTTTAAACGAATATTGATTTCGCAGATAAATACGCATACTATTTTGGTGGCATAAAGCTATCAAGTTTAATTAAAGGTGATGTTATAAATGGTTTTAAATGACTTGCCAATGTGCTGCAGTACCTATATAGTAGGTATGCTCTAACATAATCTGTTTTTATGGCAGTTGATCTTACTTTTCTGGTAGCCGTTCGTTTTAGTAGGAGGTCGCAGCTCTACCCTAAACTATTTTTCTGACAGCCATTCGTTTTTGTAGGAGGTCGCAGCTCTAACCTAACCTAACCTATTTTTCTGACAGCCATTCGTTTTTGTAGGAGGTCGCAATTCTAACATAACCTAACCTTCTTTTCTGGCACACGTCCAATTTGGTTGGGGTCGCAGTTCTTACTTAACTTAGCCCACTTTTCTGCTAGCAGAAAAAATCATTATGCCATAATATTATAAGAGTATGCTGCAGCCTGCAGGATGGTTATGGTACATAAAATTATGCTTAATGAAAGTCGGCAACAGTAATCTTCTGCTTAATGATATGCTGCAAAATGTATTGTATGCGTAGTAAATAGTAATGCCAAGTAATAGTTATGCGTTATCATTCGACTAAAAGTGTTTCTGCGATACATGTTATGCGAAATGTATTTCTGACAAACAATATTATGCCAGATGAGGGGAACCCGTATGGCAGTCGCGCCGGCCGGGCGGCTACACAGTATACACAATCTTTTTTTTTTTAAGATATAGGAAGCTGACGAGCAGACAAATCCCATGTTGCCCATGGACATCTGTAACGCCAGAAGGGCTACAAGTGCATTGCCGGTATTTAAGATGAGAGTACGCTCTTTCTTGAAGGTTTGAAGGTCGTATCGGTCCAGAAATACTGCGGGCGACAGTTAATTCCACTGGCTCGCTCGCTCGTATTTGTAGACGTACTTCGCTCGGACACAGAAGGAAAAGCTTCCCTCCTTCTGTTCTACCGAACTTCTTCAAGTCACTTCAAGTGGAGTATATGTACAGTCGCCATCAGATATAATTATCGGAGCGGCCAAGATACTCACAAATATCTGAAAACGCCTCTATTGTCAAGGCTTTAGAATGCGTGGTCAGATATTTGTGAGCACCTCGGCCGCTCCGATATATCTGATGGCGACTGTACAAACGCAAGAGTTAGAAGCAACGAAAGGCGGTCTTCTCCACATGACCTTATTTTAATTTTTACACGACTGCCCCAAAAAAGGAGTGTATTGTTCCTATAATGCTAGGAATGACAATAGAATGCTCTTCTAAATAAAATGATTTCATCAATTTAACTGAATTTATCTGAGTTATCTATTTGCAAACATGTTTTGTTGGCTGACGGTCGAGCCGGCACGGCGGCCTTGCGCATGCGCTGTGGGGTGGACGGTGTGACAGCCGTCTTTATCTGTCCAGTCCTCTCAATCTAATAACACTACTGTTATTATATTATCTAGTAAATTAGTAATACTTGTAATATGTACAGTCAAGTGTAAAAATATGGGTGCATACATCATACTCTTATATCAGCCAATGAAGAACTATGGGACTTATTTTTGAGTAAGTTATATGCACCCATATGTTTACACTTACTGTAACTACTCGTATGTAATTTAAATATTTGCTGTTAATTCTTTGCCTGTTATTATAAATTGAAGATAGCCACAAAATCGGGTGAAACACAGCCAGATAAATAAAAGTAATCTCCTGGAGCCCGATTCAGATTTTACAATTTGTTACAGTTTTGATCTTGTTTTGATACGACTTTGAAGAACGCCGATTGTTGCATGCGATGAAGTAAAAGTCGTGCATGAGATGCGCGCCAATCACCAAGACAATCGTCAAGGTCGCATCGAAACCATTTCAAAACAAGTTGAATTAGAATCGCCCTTCTGTACCTACCCGAAAGTTAATGATATTGTGGAATAACATTTGGTTGTGACTAACAGGCTGACTCTGACTGTATCTTTTTTAGGGTTCCGTACCCAAAGGGTAAAAACGGGACCCTATTACTAAGACTCCGCTGTCCGTCCGTCCGTCCGTCCGTCCGTCCGTCCGTCTGTCCGTCTGTCACCAGGCTGTATCTCACGAACCGTGATAGCTAGACAGTTGAAATTTTCACAGATGATGTATTTCTGTTGCCGCTATAACAACAACTACTAAAAACAAAATAAAATAAAAATTTAAGTAGGGCTCCCATACAACAAACGTGATTTTTGACCGAAGTTAAGCAACGTCGGGCGGGGTCAGTACTTGGATGGGTGACCGTTTTTTTTGCTTGTTTTGCTCTATTTTTTGTTGATGGTGCGGAACCCTCCGTGCGCGAGTCCGACTCGCACTTGGCCGGTTTTTTTAGTTTCACCTAATACGGATCGGCTAAACACACTGGTAAGTTTTTACTTAGCAGTGTGTTTAGCCGATCCGTCAGCGATACACGCAGGTCAGTTGTAGATACACCAGACAAAATTACCTAACGCGTGAGACACAAAATTAATTTCCAAATCATTTCGTGCGCAATAAAATTATTGCGGACAGTATTATGTCATGCTATTGTGCTATAAATATTTGCATGCTGCATGCATGCACAAATTGGCCGATTAGTCTACGTCTATTCGTTGTCAGCAGGTTAGCAATTTATTTGATAACAGTTTGGAATTTGCGGAATGACTAATTTAAATGCTTATGTGAAACATCTACGTACAAAACTGTATTATTGTTTATATTAGTCGATAGGCAATGATTATGTAGAGATTTAAGTTTTTAGAAGACTAGACTGCAACTATAATATATTTTATTAATTTAGACGTATTTAAGTACGTATGTAACAATATGATTTAGAAGTAATAAAACCATATGAATAAAAGCAAGTTTGATGCTGCAATGGCTCTAGAAAATACTTAAAACTACCTGTGAGCTGCAGACCTCGCCAATCTCTATGACTAGTCCATTTTGCTAATCTACCAAAAACAAAATCGTCAAATAATTAAAACATACAATTATCAAACCTGCACCCAAAATATCACGAGAATGGGTTGAGAAATGCGACATTTGGACGTACAAAATATTTTTATACAAGCTGAATAGACATTTGTTTTGCTCAAACTTAGAACAAGGTTAGAACTTAGAACACTGGCAATATAACCTTACTGTGGCAACAACAAACACCAAGCACTATTAGCCCTCGACCAGCAGGTGTCCAGTGTGTGATAAATGTGCTCCATCAATATGCCGATCCGGCCAATTGTACAGCATTCTTTACTAACCATTAATGTACCTTAAGGCCTTGCAATACGGTTGAAGAATTGTCAGGTGTGTGGTCATTGTACGGCAATACTCTTTACTGACCATTATTGAACCTTAAGTCCTCGCAATAAGGCTTTTTTAAGTGTCAATTAACAGAGTGGATGATGGTACGCTGACCCGCTATTAGGCGGCGATTACATGTTCTTCAGAGAAGTAAAATCCAATAACATCAGTGTTATGTTATTATACTCTTAGAGTAATAAAAAGGGGACGTTGTGTGGTGGTTTTATAAACTGTATCTATTATCATTGGCGATTCAACTACAACTACAACTTTGACTAAATCGTTGGGAAACAGTGATTACGAATCGTATTCATCTTTTTCTAAAAAGATCATACATGCTTGTGCTGTCTTTATCAGTCAAACAATTTGGCTAACAGGCTGCTCAAGAGGCAAAAACGTCCATTTAATCTACATTCAAGAAAAGGTTAGGATATTTTCTAAGCAACAGTAAATCCAAAACAACCAATAGTAATTTTTTTTTGAAACATTATGGAGAATTTTTTTTCTGTGCCTTTTAGTAATATGTGAGAGACAGGTTAGCGGCTAAATGTCCTTGGTAGAAACATCTTGAGGTAACGCCTTTTAGCTATTTGTTCATACCTAATACATATATAGTTAGCATGGTTAATGATGCCGTGAATTGATAAAACGCCACTCTAACGGTAGTCAGCGCTAAGATTGAAAAATTAGGCGTAATCCCGTCGAACATCTTCAAAAGCAATCTTTATAGCAAATAAATAAACCCGCAGCTATCTTAATAGCACATCGAGAAAGGTAAGCCACTCATTAAGTGAAAGGTCGTCCGGAAAAATCTCAAACATGTAATAATGCTGAGTTACTAGACAGTTATGCGTGCGAGCTCGAATTTAATTCCGAATTAAGTTGTAGATACCGTTACTGCCAATATAAAATGTAAAGTGTACGATTCGCGGACCGACTCCGGCGCCGTATCTCATGCGCATTATGCAGGGATCTGATTAGCGAATTAATATTTGTTTGGAAAAAAAGTTAATTTGAGCGTATTCGAAGGTGACATATGCGGTGCATTTTTGTTATTAATGACCGCGTTCACAGCTCATCTGGTAGCTGTGAACGCGGTCATTAATAACAAAAATGAATGCGCGATGACTCCATTAGCGGCTGCGCGGGCGACGTCGCTCGCGGCATCACTCAAACTCATAAGAGTCATAAGCTTTTAAGTTGTACAAATTGCGGAAGGCACGAAGGGTGACCGTTCCACCCAGCGGCACTGCTAGCACAAGCCATATTTTACGTCAGCAAGGTTCTTAATCCACGGCATAAACTGACAGTCTAAATAAATTTAGCAGATAACGTGAAACGTCGTATGTGCAGGTGCGCTATCCCACGCGCGCGCCAAACCTGTCTCTTGCGCAACTCGGACACTACACTTGGTTTCCAATTTTATGTTGACCGGTTCCAAAGTTGTCTTAGCCTTCTAATTTCGGCTCGTTTAGATTTGAAAACGCTCTCACCGGGCGTCCAAGATATTATCGTGAATCAACGGGGATTCATTAAGCGGTATGGCACTGGTTTGTTTTATTCCTAATTAATAATGAAGCTAGTTTTAGCCTTAATATTTGCGTCGGGGCATGCGGCACTAGTTTTGCCTTATACAGCTCTGTTATGGAGCGGGTGTCAAGCCAACGCGCCGTGGAATTCCGCATTAAACGTCAGCAAACAAACTTTGCATCAGGCTTTGAAGCAAACTTAGATATTGCAGAATTATGTGAAGCATATTAGATTAGATTTTGTAGCCTGATTTTGCCACTAAATAACGTATCAAATAATAGCAAGTTGTTTAAAAAATAAAAAAAATAAAAAATAAAACGTTTATTCAGAAATCTTGCTTACAACCAACGTGTATTCTTCTGCCAAACCACAGAGTGGTTTGTTGGCAGACGAGGCTCCTTTATGTATATGCAAGCTAGGTAGTTGATAGGTAACTTAAACTTAGGTATCTACTTAACCCTTTACCGCTTGCGCAGCCCTATATAGCAACTATTAAAGTTAATTTTTAAACAAATACTTTTCATTTATGACATGAAGTAAGGGGTTAGCTCTAGCTCAAGCATGCAAGAGCACTAATAATGCTGGGTCTATCGTACTTAGCTAAACACCTAAAACAAACAAAACTAGAAGGGACATGTAATAGCAATATCCAAAATAAATAATTCCCAAGAAGGGAGATGTCAGAAGCTCATAAACTTCATACTACCGTACAAATCACGGCAGATTGGTAAGCGTCATACAACAATACAATAGCGACAGCGACACACCTTAACTTTATCGAAGAATGCTATTCCTCTTGTTTAAAACTAAACAATTTTCCCTATCCCAACGAGATAGAGTGTACAATCGTATGTATATTAGCAGTTTAGTTCAATGTTACTTCATTCTGGAGCGTAGTGTGATCTGGTATCGGCGCAGGAGCGTGTGTCCGCGATGTCCGCGCCGGCCCACGCGCTGTACAAATACTGACGGCGGGAGTCCGCGCACAAATCACCAGCGCGCGCGCCGGGGGGCCTCCACCCTTAGGGTCAGGCGATGAAGGTACTGGTTAGAAGGGTTGACGTGTTGGAGGTCATGAGGACGAATTCCGAAACCTTATCCTGATCTTGAAAAAGGTGTAGAAATAGGTTGGGTTTAGATCTGATTAGAATTATTTATCTTAATTAAAGTGCTCAAAGTAAGGGCAGACACAGGCGGACTGATCCCAACTGTAACTTTGCATGCAAGTCACATTATGATAACTAAAAGAGTCTGATAACAGTTGTGAACATGTAAACCGTTACAAATCACGATCTATTAAATCTATCTATTTAAACAGATCAATCTAGTACCTACCACAGTAAGCTCAATAAAGCTTCCTCCTAAAGCAGTATCCCCATTTCCAAGAAACTCAAATGAATCGTCATTTCCGTAAGAAAAAAAACATTGTATAATACATACTAAACTTAACTACTAATCTTAACTTAAAAAGATTTTTGAGTGAAAACTAAAAAGCACTGACAATACAATCATCCAACCAGATGATTCCAATTTATTTAATTTTGATGCTGACAATTCTCGAAGTGCCACTCTCATCATGATACGTAAGTAAGAACGAGATGGATTGCAAGAATTGCGGGAATTTTTGAAATTCAAAGCGGGTTGAAGAAATGCACTGGCAACCCTGGCGCCCCGCCGCGGAGCCGCGCCAGCATCTCTCACCTCGCCGGTAATGAACTATATAAATGTGTCATTTGAGGCTCTCACCACGACGGCTAACGGCCGGCGGCCTGTGGCGTTGGAGATACTTCATAGTTCTGACGACGGTCGATAACACCAAATTTCAAAGATACCTACGTTTAGCGCATCTTACCACACAACCTCAGTTGCGGATGAGAAAAACCCCAACATCATACTCAATCAAGATGGTACAAATAATAATAAAAACTCTATATATATGCCAAAAAATCAATTTTATGCTAAAAATGCGTTATATCGTTTTGGAAAGAAAGTGGAACATTTCAAACTACTGAATTTACTCCTATTAACCATAGCTAAGAACAGTAAGAACCACCGCAAGAAAACTCGCTTTCACTTCAAAAAACCGCATCGGTCCATCAGTTGGCGACCTACGATACCACAGACAGACAGTTTTGCGTGGAGGGTTAAAACTGAACTAAGATGACAGGCAGACATTCTAAACTACAGAGTTTAGAATGTCTGACTACAATAATTAAAAATGAACACTTGCTATTTGTAGAGGTTGTAGAGCGACCCCAGGAATCTTCAGACGTTAACGTCCTAGTTTAAGGTTAAGTTCCTATTAAAGTATTCTAAACAATCATCCTATATAGATTTTAATTTTAATGAGAAAGGAGGTTCCTTTAAAAAAAACATTAGAAAGTAAGAGAAACTCACTCTTGTTAAACTTTGTTGATGTAGTTGAAGTATTTATAGAATCTGATATTTCCTGTCGCAGATATCGACGAACTACATACTCAATGTGTTGTGACGATGTTGTTTCTGGGCAATTATCGTTTTTGTGCCCAAGAGCTCGCAGGACGCCAGTCCTGCAGCACTTCCGCTATTAACTCCCATCAAACCCTCAGAACAATATTCAAATTAAACCACCAGCAATCAACCAATAAACGACCATAAACGACAAAAATAAACTATCTTTAAACCGCCAAATTTCATCGCCTATTACCTCCACGGAAATTGTCCTTTTAAAAACTTTTTCCGAGAGCTAAAGGGCTGTGACAGGACCTATTATATTATTAGGATCGTTTTCGGTAATGATAGGGCCGGCGTACGCGACCTCAGATCGCCGGGAGGGACTAATCGCGGAGCACAAAAAACTTTGGGCACTTCATTATAGTATAGCTATACGCTTTATTGCCATCGTCGGGTATCGGGCAGCGCGCACATGATTTCGCATTCCTTTACAGTGAGTGGAGACCGTGACAGCAAGACCAATTAACGAACCAGTTTCATATCAAATATGAATCGAGGAACGAAGATGGGTAAAATAAAAGCTCGAAACCCGGGACACGAGTCTACAACAATAGTCGCGGCAAAAACCGACCACGGACGCAGGAATTTGGAAACGAAATTCGCGGATCGCATATCACGAATGCTCTCGCGTGTTACTGCATTATTATTTAAGTTGTGCCTTTTAAAAAATGGTTCGGATGGCCCGGTGGTGGTTTTTTTGGGGGCGCGTGCGCGGGGCATAATTGGCGCGCCGGACGCGCAGGCGCGGTGGGTTTTTGCGCGAGATTCGTGGCCGTTTGATAGTCGTCGTAACGGACTCTCACTTCGTCCCTTCACTAGGACTTTCTAAATGATAAACAGCCATTTTAAAAGACCGTCTCTTATTAAGTTAAAAATAATAACAACACATTAATTTTATAATCGAGAGACATCCGAAGCAGGTAAGAAAAGGGGTACGTCTGGTCGGTCGAACGTGGCTGCGAGCGATGCTTGACGCTCTTCCTTTTTCATCGCACAAAAAGCAATTTGGACGACGATGACGGGACCCAATATGATAACAGGATCCCGTTGCGTCGCCTCGGGTGCTCGGCTCAGGGCTCACCTTGGATGCAACCCTGGAACACGCTGTCGGTTTTTTGCCTAACGATTGTTCGAAGAGGGCAGACTCGCGCGCAGTGTCCGTCAAATGTCATTCCGATCCAACACAATGGAATAGACTTTGCAAAAATGGTACTCGTGTGGCGACGCGACAGGCCCAACAATGGCTCGAAAAAACAAACAATCGAATAGAAATCGAAAACAGAATTTCTTTGTGCAACGGGATTTTGGAAATCCGGTTTTGATGTTGTCCCAGGGCTGAGGGGCGCGAGCGAAAAAATAATCACATTTTAATAAACTAAACGAACAATAATGGTTGCCCAAGTAAGATTCAAGATGAAACGCCTTTTACCTGACGTATACGAAAAAGGTAACATCGATAATTAGAAGGCCTTTGAAACAAATAATCTTAAGTTAGTCATCCGTTCTGGAAATTGTGCAATGTAGGTATTGAACGTACTCGTACGCTCTGTTCTGTGTTGTTGTCGCGGACGCGGGTCGGGGTGAAGGCGACGGCCCCACCATTGTTGCCTATTGCCCCGACACACTTTTATTCACATCGCAAAAAATAACTGTTCACCCTAAATTTCCAAACATTATTTTGAAATACATACGTATTTACTGAACTATCACGATCGTGAAGATCTTTAATGGGAAACCCGCAATCTAATCTCAGATTAATATTATTCGGTTGTCAAAAAGTCGTATATCAGCGCACGGGTCCGGGATTACGACCGCGACCGTTAGTTTAGGTGTAACACTTTATGACCAAGCACCTTACCTTGAAGCATTCAGTAGTCGAATTTGTAAGCGAAAAGTCGTTATCCGTTTTTTATGATCAATGAAGCTACAGATTTCATTGAAAGCTCATCAATGGACAGAGCGAGAATGAGACGTAAGTAGTAATGGGTACTTAGTTCGGTTTGTCAGTAATTTGAGGTGTGACGAGCCAATGGCGTGCAGCGTGCAGGTGGCCGGGGTGGGGCGGAGGGGGAGCGCGAAAACCGCGGCCGTCCGCGTCCGCGACGCAACCGCCTTTTACGAGATTTGTGCGCACTTCACGCTTGCGCAATCTTTTTCACATCGGGACCATTGGTAAATGCACAAAAAGCACTGAAAAAAACGCAGTCGTTATGATAAAAAATAATCTTTGTGGCAAGGTGAGAAAATCGGCTAATTATCGGGTCCGCGACACCCCGGAGATTGTTCCTGTGGCTTTTGTTGTCAACGCCACAGTCAGGCGTATGTCTCATAAATCCCCTCTGCAGTTACGCCCTTATTAGTAGCAAAGCCAAATATGGAAGTATAATTAGTTTTTGTTCACTGGTATTTTTTTAGCAAACTCACACAACTATTCAGTTGCAAAGCAGTTGTTTACGTGCCGCTGAACACCAATCATCAGCACCCTCGGCGTCAAAATTATGATCTGCAATTATGTTTTTTTTTTGTCTCAAGACCGTTACGCATAACGTTTCACCGCAAAGGTGCATAGAAATCCAAGAACGTAAATAGCATTGTTAGAAGAAAAAAATTGCAAAGATTGCCGTCCCTTTCGGCGCGTGCCCAAACGTTTGTTGTTTGTATAATTAATGCAAGTGACAGCATTACCTGCGCTGGAGTCTTCTATCGCAAGAGCGGCTCGCGCCGCTCAGGTGCATAATCTTTATTTACGCTTTTTTGCCGCTACTTCCCCTTTGCATAAATTATCATTTTTGCGAAAGGATTCGGATGCACTCGGCACAATGGTTTTTTTAGATCGATAACCCTATTTGAAGTTGTACCTAGAAGGTTTTTGTCAATTTTGGTCAATATTTTGTTTACCTACTACTAGGTATACCTTTTGCTGCAATTTTGGCGCGAATCAACCTAGAAACAACAATTGCTCTTGTTTGTCGAAGTAGTTACAGATCACTGAGCACTTTATCTGTTGCATTCATCATAACAAGGCGCTTTACAAAGCAAACAGCTCCTTACATCTTCAATTTTAGGTTCAAATTCACCTTCTTTATTATTGTCTTCTGTGTCATCTTCGTGATCTGTTTCTATTTCATTTTGAGTTTTACTGTCTTCATTATTAAGTTCATTTTCATGCGTACAGTGACCGGGGTGGTCTCACCTGGTGGGTACGGCAGCTGTGTCTTTGTCCGTCTCACTTGACTCCGCGAAAGGGATGCCTGGGAGCCGGGGATGCTCCCGCGCAGATAAAAGACGTCGCGTAGTACAATGGTAACGCGATACCGCTCCTAAAGCAGATAATTATTAGCTCCTGTATCTAGGTGAACTGAATGTTGTATGAATATAATGTAGTTTTATGTTTTTTTTGGGCTATTAGTTACTTTTTTTTGTGATGGACTCATAATATGGGTACATCAGCTGATACTAAAAATCTAAAACGACTCCAATGAGGCCGGCACTGAACATATGATTACTAGGTAAGTGTAATACTTATCATTTCTTAGTGAATAAACATTAAATTCTGTCATAAGGTATGTCAAAACCAATACTAAGTATACCTACCGCTTGATACCTATTAAAATTAATGGTCATTAAAACTATATTGACTCACTAAAACACTAAAGTAATTATAATCGCATAGATCACATCAGATTCATTAGAGTTTCATAAATACAACAACTGGTGAATTAGATTTATTATCAGTCTACTATTAATCAAAGTCTTGAAAGTTGCAACATAATTAATGAAATAGGTATTCAGTTGAGGTTGCAAAGCACTAAATTATTGGCACCATAATATTGCTAAACTTTTATTGGAGGTCGGTCAGACATTATAAGATCCATAAAATATTGGAAGAGAATGATTATTAAATATACTGCAGCATTAATAAAGTAGCTCAGATCTCAATACGTAGCTTAATATTTTCCGTTATACGTACAAAAAATAGAGTGGACAATTTTGTTTCCAAATGAAATTATAATAAAAAAGCCATTGATTGCGCTCGCGCCGGGGACGTTGCCGATTTTCTAATAGATCACGGCATTAATATGCGCGGAACCAGTTCTCAAGATCCGTTAGTGGTTTATGTAAATTATTTGGTTTATGGCAGCTCCTAGTTTACATTCGGTTACCCACCCGCGAGCACCCGGCTTATTTATTGCCACAAAAATATAGAAAGTCGACGTAAAATAAATCACAGATTATGGAAAATTCAGCAGTTAAAACTGCACGCTCATTGCAGTTAATTTTTAACGGCCTTCGTTAATATGCGGATAGAAAGCGGCTTCCCAGGAGTAGGTGACATCGGCAGCGTGACAGGTCGCGGCAGATGGCCGATCAGCTTATTACCGTTACTTGTACTTACTGACCGCTCAATAGACGTGTGACATGAAAGGAATTCGATTACTATGCATCCCGGCTAGATCCCGCGCTCCCAAACTAGTTTACCAAACGGTCGGTCACATAGCACATTGTGAGATTAATGCACAGAACCGGATGCTGCCTCTCCGGGCATCGATAAAACGGTCAAACGCTATAAAACCAGCCCTGGCATCTTTTTGTGATCTCTAGCGCTGACCGCCCTTCGGCCATTCATCACGGATGAAAGGAATGTTTATAATCAGCTGATAGCGGTGACGACTAACGGTTAGTTTTTGATCAATTATCCGCTATCCCCTCTCTGGATCTAACGCATTTCGGCGTTCGCATAGAAATGGAAAGCGGACCTGTTTTCAATAACGTATGCGCGCCGCGGTAACGATCGTGGATGGAATCCGTTCGTAACCGGAGATACAATGGCGACGGGAGAAATCGAAGGATGCTGATGCTGAGGGCCTCGATAATATTGTGTTTCGTGAACTCCGATGTCTAATTTCCAATACAATGGGCGCTGTAAAAAACCGGGATGAAAATAAATGTGTCACAGCGCCACCCTCCGGCAGACAATGGACAAAGGCCCGAGTTTGGCGCACCACAATGCGCCCACGCACAATCGGATCGATCGGGATCGAGCACGTGTGCAGGAACATGTAAATCTACTCCATCTAGAGGTGAAAGTTGACGACGAAAAGTAAAAGTCTACGCGACGCATCTGCCGCTTATGATAATACATGTCGCGGGGGCGGCGATCTGCCCTTATCGTGTTCTACACAATGCACCAAGGATCGTGTTTTTTACAAAGAGTCAAGAGATAAAAAGTGAGCCGTTGAATACATTCGTTTGAATTCGTTTATATTTACTAAATCTACTACAAATCGGCCAATCTCTGGCCCACAAAGCGGTATTGTGGTAGACTGGCATTGTCATACTTTATTATTTGTTTGACATCTTTTTTCTAGGAGATTGTTTGGATGTTTAATGATTTATGTGTGGAACCTGATTGTGTAAGAGTTGAATCAAAAGCGTTGTAGCAGTAGGTGTTCTCTGGAGTGGCACAACAAAGATCGCTGCTTTGTCTGTTGCGGCCAAATTCGTGCGTGATTAATTGACAATCACATTTCGTTTATTTAGACTTATGATTAAAACTGCCGAGTCATCTACTTGAAGTACCAGCTACCTGCAGCGTAAGCATGGTCGTAAGAACATAAAATGTACAATAATCTTTAAAAGAAGTTAAGTAAGCTAACCAAACACCTAAGTTCTAAATACTTTTATATACTCGGTATTACAAATATTGGCATCCCAATTAACTAGCTAGCTCTTTGTCTCCACTCACAAAAAGCGGCCAAGTGCGAGTCGGACTCGCCCATGAAGGGTTCCGTATTTAGGCGATTTATGACGTATTAAAAAAAAACTACTTGCTAGATCTCGTTCAAACCAATTTTCGGTGGAAGTTTACATGGTAATGTACATCATATATTTTTTTTAGTTTTATCATTCTCTTATTTTAGAAGTTACAGGGGGGGGGGGACACATTTTACCACTTTGGAAGTGTCTCTCGCGCAAACTATTCAGTTTAGAAAAAAATGATATTAGAAACCTCAATATCATTTTTGAAGACCTATCCATAGATACCCCACACGTATGGGTTTGATGAAAAAAAAAATTTTGAGTTTCAGTTCGAAGTATGGGGAACCCCAAAAATTTATTGTTTATTTTCTATTTTTGTGTGAAAATCTTAATGCGGTTTACAGAATACATCTACTTACCAAGTTTCAACAGTATAGTTCTTATAGTTTCGGAGAAAAGTGGCTGTGACATACGGACGGACAGACAGACGGACAGACAGACAGACAGACAGACAGACATGACGAATCTATAAGGGTTCCGTTTTTTGCCATTTGGCTACGGAACCCTAAAAATACATTCTTCCAAACCTACAGAGTGGGCTATTATGCCCAGGTATTTCATGTGTAAAATTCGTATGATTGTCAGGTAGGTACTTGCCTAATCATCATAATCGTAACTGTAGTGTGGTTCCTTACCACACATTTTATCCATCTCTTAGCTAGTAATTTACTACCTACTTATGTTCATACACATAGCCATCCAGCATATCTAAGTTGTAGACACTGGCTGGTCTAGCTTCGCAGTTCAGCCCATCTAAGTGTTCCACTACATTGTCGGCGACGGGGATTACTTTATCTCATCTTCTTTCGACTGATATACGGAGCACTAAATCCTTTATAATTATGTTTTTGATTGAACCGCGCGATAATCATCTCGCGGTAGGGCATTGCGATCCCTTTGCACACGTCCAAGTCTCAATATTAGTAGGATCTTTGACTACGCATAATTGTTACGGTTTTCCAGGTCATGAAAAGCTGGTTTTGAGGAGTCTCCGGGTGGTCTGTGCTCGCGAAAGCAATGATAACACACAGTACCCAGGACACGCCATTTGTTCTTAATGGATTGGACAGTTTCGATGGCAATCTCTTAAACGCTAATTTGTCGGGGCCATATGTCGAATAATGGTTGTGGGGAGCACGTGTGTTTTAATTGTTGGCATTGTGGTCGGATTAATTTGACGCGGATTTGGAGTTTGGGGAGAATTTGAAAGTCACTGGCGCTTTTTCTAGTTTGTATGATCGTTGTATGCATGGCTGATATAAATTAAGCTGCAGATTTAGATTCTAAAATTGTACAAAGGAAAATGTATAAAATTATGTGGAAAAAAGTAAATTCATGAGGTATGACGAGGACGAGATGAAGAAAGTATTCAGGGGTCTCGACCAACACCGAATGATGACATTATCACATATCGTCATTCCAAATGAATGCCATGCAGAGTTATTTTGGTCCGATTCTCAAATCAAATACTAGGTCATATGTAAAAATAAAAAATCTCATAGGTAAGCCAAAAATCATGTTGGCGACACAGTTTTCTGTCCTTTTTAGGGTTCCGTAGCCAAATGGCAAAAAACGGAACCCTTATAGATTCGTCATGTCTGTCTGTCTGTCCATCTGTCTGTCCGTCCGTATGTCACAGCCACTTTTCTCCGAAACTATAAGAACTATACTGTTGAAACTTGGTAAGTAGATGTATTCTGTGAACCGCATTAAGATTTTCACACAAAAATGGAAAAAAAAACAATAAATTTTTGGGGTTCCCCATACTTCGAACTGAAACTCAAAAAAATTTTTTTCATCAAACCCATACGTGTGGGGTATCTATGGATAGGTCTTCAAAAATGATATTGAGGTTTCTAATATCATTTTTTTCTAAACTGAATAGTTTGCGCGAGAGACACTTCCAAAGTGGTAAAATGTGTGTCCCCCCCCTGTAACTTCTAAAATAAGAGAATGATAAAACTAAAAAAAATATATGATGTAGATTACCATGTAAACTTCCACCGAAAATTGGTTTGAACGAGATCTAGTAAGTAGTTTTTTTTTATACGTCATAAATCGCCTAAATACGGAACCCTTCATGGGCGAGTCCGACTCGCACTTGGCCGCTTTTTACTCTACGTTTCATTATTATACTTAGCTAGCTTTTAACAGAACTACTAAACTAATACCTACATGTAAACTAATTTACAAAATAAATGAATTATGAATTATCGTATTTCTGACCAGTTCAAACGATAGTTTCTCCTAGGCTTTCGGATCTGTTTTTACAACCGCAATCAGAGAAGTTCGCGATCCTTTCGGCGCGGGACTATAAACCGCGGCCGCGGCCCATTGTACCCCGGCGTAAATAAAGGCAGATGTTACCGCACTCCAAAACATTACACCCCAATACTCCAACACACATACGATCCCAAAAACAATCTAAAACACACCTTAACTACTTCTAACAAAGTCCAAACTCATCTGTTCACGCGTGGTGGTTATTCCCTTCTGGTTAGTGAAGACGGCCTACGGTCTAACATTTGTGTGGGTAGTTTTACAAAACCAAATTGTTAGAGTTTAATAAAAGCCATATTAAAGGGCATGTGGTTGACAACCGGAACATCGCGGAATTAATGTAAACTATGAAATGCACCTACGAATTTAATAAACCAAAGGTTTGGACAATAGTGAGATACATACTACGACTACTACGTATAAGTTTACATACTTTACTATAGTACGACAATTTTTCGAAAAGTGGCGTAATAAAGTCTATTTTTTTATTCGGTAGACTAAAATGACATTTCATAGTATGAAATGACACATGATGTTCATATTATGAAATGTCATTTTAGTCTACCGAATAAAAAAATAGACTTTACGAGAAAATATTGTTTTTAGACAATTCACAGTACTTGCCAGGTTGCATCTGAAAAAAAAATTGTTTAAATAGTCACATATAAAATATTTAGTTCTAGTTTCATCCCGCGACTTCGTCTGCGTGGTATGACGATGATGATGGTTGATAAATACTATCCTTTATCCTTTCTCTGGGCTCGAACTATCTCCATAGCCAATTTTATCTCAATCGGTTTAGTGGTTTAAGCGTGAAGAGGTAACACACAGACAGGGAGGCTGATGGAGTTACTTTCGAAAATAAATGATTTATGATTTATTTATAAAACTTACTATTACTTAATTCGAAAATAACAGTAAATAAAGCAAAATGGCAGACGAGAAAACACGGTCTTCACTTAGTTTCTAAATGAACCACTATTCATATAAATTAGTGGTGATATCAGTCGATTAGTTTTATCTAGCAAAGTAGCTCTACATTAGCTGTCATTAGCTAACTGGTTAGGATTTAATATCTTGATTGGCTGACCAAGGATTATTATAAAATATTCAGCCAATAAAAAGCAATGTTTACGTTAACGTTCATGATTTTCCAAGAGCTAGGTACTGCTTTACTACTTGTAGGTAGTACTTCGTACTTGGGTGTCCCTTATTTTACGATTTTCAGAAATAAATAACGCATACCCCCTAAATCAGTTTCTTTTAATCCGAAAACACTATGTAAAAAAAAATCAGGCCATTCCTGTAACTGTAACCCGTGTCGACTTTCATGACATTTTCCCATAATATATAATGTATGAAATTTTTTTTTTTATATCGATTTTGTATAATATTTATAAACTTTATTTAACAAAAAAATCTCGATGCGAACACAAAACCAATGAAAATTTATCAAATTAGTGTCTGGTCAAATTTCCCCATAGTAATTTGTATGGGAATTTCAGTTGTAAGTCGGCACGGGTTCTTGTTACTGGAATATCCTACAAAAAAAAAACTTCAGGGTGTTTTGGAGTAGTATCGTTATATTTAGGGGGTATGCGTTGTTAATTTAAAAAATCGCAAAATAAGGGACATCCTACTACCTATCAGTTCTCCGAAGTATTTCGTTTTATATTGATTATAATTTATTTATATTGAGAAAGAATGTTTAATAATGTTGATAAATGCTAATAAATGGGTTATTTTAGGTATTTAATATTATTGTGTTATTGGACATGTTAATTTTCGATTTTTGGCATTTGTAATTGTTACTTATATGTGTTTTCATTAACTTGTATCCTTATGTATTCTAGTTTCATAACACACACACAGTTTCACACTTAAAAGTATAGCAATGTGTTCTAATATCAAATAAATATTTATAAAAATATGTAATACAAATGTCTTCTTTGAATAAAAAGCGGCCAAGTGCGAGTCGGACTCGCCCATGAAGGGTTCCGTATTTAGGCGATTTATGACGTATTAAAAAAAAACTACTTACTAGATCTCGTTCAAACCAATTTTCGGTGGAAGTTTGCATGGTAATGAGTACATCATATATTTTTTGTACTTTTATCATTCTCTTATTTTAGAAGTTACAGGGGGGGGGGACGACACATTTTACCACTTTGAAAGTGTCTCTCGCGCAAACTATTCAGTTTAGAAAAAAATGATATTAGAAACCTCAATATCATTTTTGAAGACCTATCCATAAATACCACACACGTATGAATTTGATGAAAAAAAAATTTTTGAGTTTCAGTTCTAAGTATGGGGAACCTCCAAAATTTATTGTTTTTTTTTCTATTTTTGTGTGAAAATCTTAAAGCGGTTCACATAATACATCTACTTACCAAGTTTCAACAGTATAGTTCTTATAGTTTCGGAGAAAAGTGGCTGTGACATATGGACGGACAGACAGACAGACAGACAGACAGACATGACGAATCTATAAGGGTTCCGTTTTTTGCCATTTGGCTACGGAACCCTAAAAACGTTTGAATATGTTATTAATAGAAATTTGGATTAAAGCGAGGTGATCATTTTGAGGTTTTGAATTAAAACTGCTAATTAGTTTTCCAAAACCGACAGATTCAGTTTTAAATATTTAAATTAATATTCTTAATCTAAATTATGCGGAAACGTAGACATACCTAATCCATATTGGTTTATATTAATTGTTTTTATAGAGAATTTTAGAAAACTTCAGATTCATAATTTATACAGCCAGCATCTATAGATGGTACCTATGCGGTAAAAGCTGCAGATCTACAATTTTCTTATAACTTTTCAGCAAGTAAGTATATGTCTGTATCTAAAACAATTAAATTGAGGCAAATAATTTTTAACGTAAAATTATCATTGGATGACTTCTTTTGTCGTGTTTGTCTTACCCGCTACTAGTTATTACCAGTAAACTTCTTCCAAACCCTGATTTCTTGACGTTCGCTCGATATCATGGATATATAGATTTCATGACAGGTCTAAAATATTGCACCAGCGACAAATATATAATATGATTCCCGGATATTTTATTGTCCGGAGCGGTCAAGTGTAAAGCGCGTCGTCGCCATGCGGGTTGGGGACGTAGGGGTGCGGGTGTCATCTGCCGTGATTTGCACCAGCAATAAAAGTGACAATCATTATGACAAATGCCGTGTGATTAACGAATAGGAATGGGGAAATGGGGGAAATATTGTCTGTTAGTATGTTAGTGCGGTAAGAACTAATTAAGTACTAAAAGTGATATCTAAAAAAATACACGTTGGCTTTTATAATTTTTCCGAATGCTCCAGGTTTGGATCAGATAGCCAGTTACTAAAAAGATAAAATGTGACACCCTATATTATACTCCAAACTTTGCAATGAGGTCATTTCTGTTTATTTTTGACACCCTTTATAACTAGGCTGCATTCCGAATGGTCGTTACTGGTAACCAGTTACTGGACGACTATTTTTTTTAATTCAACTCTTCTATACTAATTCCGAATCTTGCATCCGATAAATAGTTGAAGTCATGAATGTCAAGATCAAAACTAAAATTAAAATCGGAACTAAAAGTAGCTAAAAGTAGTACTGAAAGCGAGATACGACTCGTTGTAGAGGTAAGTAAACTACTTAAGTAGGTTTATGTTTTTAAATAGTAAGTAGGTACAACCGCTTATAGTTTTAGTTTTGTTACTCAAAACGCCACAATATCAAGAAAAAAATTAACCAATAAATAATTTTTAGAAACTCATTTATTCACACAAACGACAGATGTAGAAATCAGCTTGTCAACTAAAAATAACATTAACTTAGCACATTAGAGCCAAAGAATTTCACCACACTAAACGGTGTGCAGCGACGCAAAAGCAGATCCAATCTATTAATTAAGTCCACCCCAGCTAAAGATAAACCACCAAATTGACAGACACTTGTGTATTTTAGCGAATGGGAAATTTAATTTTGGAGAATTGCATTACGTTTGATTTTGGTTGCATTTATTTGGATGCGGTAGCGTGCCGTGCCGTTTAGATTTTTGATCGTTCAATGAATGATCTATCAACTATCAATTATACATTGCATAAGTTCTTCCCATTACGGTGTCTGCAAGGCCCAAAGGTCTTTTTATGATCCTCATGGGAGCCTGGGGTCCGCTTGACAACTATCCCCAAGAATTGGCGTAGATACTAGTTTCTGACGTAGGCATGACATTTGGTACGGAAATAGTTTGCCTCCGGAAATTACTCAGCTTTTTATCAGGAAAATCACAATTCTCGCCGTATCAACGTCAATCAGTGCGGGGTGCCTGCAGATATTTTAAATCCAGTCCGTTGTTCTCTGCTATTGTTGGTGCCGATTGACGGCCTGATTCTTTCGAATGGATATTGCATCTAAGACATGGATATCGTGTACAAGAGTGGCACGCTCGAGTTCGTAGCAGTAAGCGCGTGCGGAGTTACGATCACTGCGCTACGGTAGCGCACTGATCGCTGTATGGCTGATGTTTTGATCAACAGGAACCACTTATCGAAATATTTGCTTATATCTAAACCCTCTTATGACGAGATACGGTCTACGTACGGTGAAGTCCTTTGTATTATAAAAGATAAAATTGAATGGACAAATCTGAATCTTATTCAAATAACATACAGTGTAACTGTTAAACAAACAACACAGTTTGCACTTGCATATCATCCGACACTTGATCGACTGATCTGCTTGTTCCTAGTCAGCTCACTGTCTGTTGATTTTATAGACGCATCACTTTCTACAATGCAGTATTTCCTACAGGCAATGAGTTCTTGAAATTTCAGTTTGATGTCGTAGCATGTGTCCGAAAAAAATATCACGGGCTAAAATATCTAAAGGTGCACTCACACCGCAGTAAATTTTTATGGACGGAGCAACTAGTAATAAATAAGAAACTAGGTAATTTACCTAACCAGGTTGCATAGTATTTCTTCACAAAATTTAACTGCGTTGTAGATTACTGATTACACAAATAAATACCCTTACCGGGATTCGAATTCGGGACCACTATTAATATGACTAAGTTCAAAAATTTGATATAGGAAATCCAGTCAATTAATAAATCCAGTTGATTTTATGTTGTCCGCGCCGTAATACTACATACGTCATACACATTTACCATTAACAGACTTTAATACCATTGCAATAAGGGCTAGGACAGGTCAGGTAAGTACGTCGAGGATGGTACCCCTGGAAGAATGCCTCATCAGAGCGAGGGTGTATAATCTCGTTACTCTAACTTCGTTATTGCGGGGCCCTTTAAACTTGACTATTGTGGCTTGTTATAGCTGTAGGTAAAGTTATTGAGTAATATACCTAGTCAAGGTTTAGCTACACGGCTTTGGGTTCGAATCCTGGTTAACGTTTTTCCTGCTCTACCGATCTTCTGTAAGTGAAGTAGGTACAAGTATGAGTACAAAAGCAAGAGTTAGAATAAGCGACGAAAGAGCTTGTAGACGGTCTTACCTGATAGACTGTCTGCTCCACATACCTACCACATAGCTACCAATTTCTTGAATGAATGAACGAATGACTGTTTATTTGCATCAAATAAGCGTACATATATAGGTGTTACATTTTTGTTTTTAAATATTTTTATTTTGCCATGACTGGCCTACAAAAATTGTTTTCATACTAACTAAATTGACTATGTACAAGATACTATAAGCCTAAACTTATACACTAATACTTGGAACTTATTGTGAAATATCATTTGATGTTTAACAGTATGATCTTCGGTGAATTTTATTTGGTTTGCTGACAATGGAGAGTTGTTCAACGAACGTACCGCAATTGATGACGCAACGGCAAAAAAAAAATTATTAATTAATTATACTAAGCAGCCATCATGAGTACTTGTCATTTTCTGTAACAATTGTTTATTATGTAGTTAAAATAACTACATTTGTGTGGCGTTACATAAATGTGTCATCCGTTGTAATTGGTAGACACAGTTAAAAACTCTTTTGCATAATATTTAAACTCGGGTTAAATCACAAATTAATTTTGACGTGAAAACTTAAACTCTATTTGTTTGGACTTCGATACTAAACTTGACGTACCTAACAATAACACAGCCATTTACTGCAATGTCTTACTAAAATATTCACAGACATGTCACTGTAAGCTAATTTACATATAGACATATCAGTTTCACCGCTGCAATTTATAATAATAACTCTCTCTTTCAAATTGTATACAACTGAGTGGGACAGCTGAATAGTGTTTTAAATTAAGTTAGCATAGGTGTCAGAGTACGCACTTTCGATCGATTCAAGTTTAAAACGAAAGTGATGTATCTCAAAGATTCTAACACTTCAATAACGAATTCTATAGCTCAGGTAATAACGTATAAATTTGAATGTTTTAGTTAAATAGTAGATGTATTTTAGTTTTAAGTTAATGTAAGTGTGCACTTGTGCAAATGTCAGTCAGTTGTCAACGCGCACGTCGTCAATGTCACCGTTTTTGTCACGAAGACGTGCTGATCAGCAGGAGATACGTGGTTTTTAAGTAACCTTTACCTATAAGGGAGGACCATTTTCACCCTATATGCTATGTTGCTTGGACTGCTTTAAATACCTACACAAAAAAGGAAGAAAAGAAATGCGTTCCCATAATATTATTATATAGTAATTAAATATCTGTAAGCGGTAGTTAGTAAGATTTAAGTACTTAGACAAGTAGGTGCTAATCTGCCAAATTCCACCCTGGAATAGAGCACGCAACGAAACCTCGGAGTTACGTCGCCTAAAAAGTAGGTAAGTAGTTATTTAAAATTCTATTTATATTCTACGTTACTACGCAGGTATGTAACTGGTATTTAAATGATTATATTTAATTTTACGATACAAAAAAAAAAGATCTAGCTCCGCTAAACCAGTTATCTTAACTTCGTCCAGAAGCGCTGAATATTTTTGATATTTTCTGGTACTTTCCGATGTGACCTCAATGTCTTGAGGATTTAACCCTTGCCTCTTGTCTCTATTTCGCACCCGATGACTGACTAGACGCCGACGCACAATATACGCTAGTGTGGGATGGCTTTAAGGGCTAACAAACTCCTCCATCGGTAAACGACAAAAACTATGTATTTTAATCGATATATTGCTGCGGACTGTATTAGTTTGTATGCTGGGAGCTCACGCGAGTTTAGAAAGTGTCATCTATAATGTCAACGCGATGTCCGCAGCATTTAATGTCCAAAAGAAGCTTCTTCACGTAAAGTCATTACTACACTATGGCACAAGTTAGACATCTTAATGCTCTCATCAGTTTATATTATTTCTATTACTAATAGTTTTTCATTTGGTTTTGCGTCATCATTTGAGAATTGTGCCAAATACTGGCCATAAGTCTGTAGCTTAACGCTGTTGCATGTCGAGTGATACGGCCATGGATTTATTGCCGTAATATTTCTGCTATTAGTGCTAAGAATTTTGCCATCTATCTCTTGATTTATTTGTCCGACGATTTATTTATCCTTGTAAATTCGTTGATATTCCGTCAGGTGACAACTAGAACTCACCAATTGCAAAAAAAATATTTAAACACAAACCAGCCTTGTTTTGGTTTTACAGTATTTATGTTTTAATTGAAAAAAATATATATGGCTCTGAACGAATTACTTACAAAATTAGTGAGTTTTGAACACACTATTGACCGCGTAGTATTCGGTCTGTTTAATTTTTCTTCCCTCCTTCCTTCATGTTTAAGGAGTGTAAACCATACTCTACAAGACAAGTTTTATCAACAACAACAACAAATAATAACCGACAGACAGATTAACAAAGTTATACTTTCGCACTGTTACTTTGGATTACAATTGAACATAGTAACATACTTGCTGTAGAATAAACTTAAATAATCTCCAGCTAATAAACATGTCCATTACGTAACAGTAACACAATCTACATAATAAGAAAAACATTCCACAATTATGTCACAAACAAAGCGAACAAAACGAAATTACAAATTCAAATGCGATACGGACGCCATCTATGCGCCGGTCAACGAACCTAACAATGCGTAATAAAATTATAATAGTTATTTGTTTATCAATATACGATTAGCATGTGTTGAGCCGAGTGCAGCGTGCGAACGAGGATTAGCATTTTAACGCTACAGAGGCGAAAGAGAGTTTCCACATTTTTAACGCATTTCTTCGTTATGTGCGGAAAAAAGTCACAGTGAAGTGACTTGCAAATAAAATGAAAGATTTGTACCTAACTTTTTGTAAAAAGTTCGATATTAGTAATATGTCACTATTTGTCACTGTAACCCAGAAAAAGCGGCCAAGTGCGAGTCGGACTCGCCCATGAAGGGTTCCGTATTTAGGCGATTTATGACGTATAAAAAAAAACTACTTACTAGATCTCGTTCAAACCAATTTTCGGTGGAAGTTTACATGGTAATGTACATCATATATTTTTTTTAGTTTTATCATTCTCTTATTTTAGAAGTTACAGGGGGGGGGGGACACACATTTTACCACTTTGGAAGTGTCTCTCGCGCAAACTATTCAGTTTAGAAAAAAAGCGGCCAAGTGCGAGTCGGACTCGCCCATGAAGGGTTCCGTATTTAGGCGATTTATGACGTATAAAAAAAAACTACTTACTAGATCTCGTTCAAACCAATTTTCGGTGGAAGTTTACATGGTAATGTACATCATATATTTTTTTTAGTTTTATCATTCTCTTATTTTAGAAGTTACAGGGGGGGGGACACACATTTTACCACTTTGGAAGTGTCTCTCGCGCAAACTATTCAGTTTAGAAAAAAATGATATTAGAAACCTCAATATCATTTTTGAAGACCTATCCATAGATACCCCACACGTATGGGTTTGATGAAAAAAAAATGTTTGAATTTCAGTTCGAAGTATGGGGAACCCCAAAAATGTATTGTTTTTTTTTCTATTTTTGTGTGAAAATCTTAATGCGGTTCACAGAATACATCTACTTACCAAGTTTCAACAGTATAGTTCTTATAGTTTCGGAGAAAAGTGGCTGTGACATACGGACGGACAGACAGACGGACAGACGGACAGACGGACAGACGGACAGACAGACAGACAGACAGACATGACGAATCTATAAGGGTTCCGTTTTTTGCCATTTGGCTATGGAACCCTAAAAATGATATTAGAAACCTCAATATCATTTTTCAGACCTATAGATACCCCACACGTATGGGTTTGATGAAAAAAAAATTTTTGAGATTCAGTTCGAAGTATGGGGAACCCCAAAAATTTATTGTTTTTTTTTTTTGTGAAAATCTTAATGCGGTTCACAGAATACATCTACTTACCAAGTTTAAACAGTATAGTTCTTATAGTTTCGGAGAAAAGTGGCTGTGACATACGGACGGACAGACAGACGGACAGACGGACAGACGGACAGACAGACAGACAGACAGACATGACGAATCTATAAGGGTTCCGTTTTTTGCCATTTGGCTACGGAACCCTAATAAAAAGGAAATATGAGTTTTTTTCAAGACTTGAGCTTTAACTTATGTTACTAACAATATCTTGTTAGTAACATAAGGTCAAGTCTTGGTCTGACTCTAACACTCTAAACACTTAAGATTTTTACCTATATACTTATGAAATTATAATTCTTTGATAAGATAGTGAAGTACAAAAGGTATAGATCAAAGCGTTTAAAAAGAATGACGTGAGCATAAGTAGGTGATCAAATGATCAAAAACTTCTTATATTCTATTTCTTCGTATTTAGGAGCATATACGTTTGTTTTTAATTACCTATTGGATTTTATAATAACTACTAAAATATAGTATAGCTATCTATGTTCTTGATTTATAATTAGTGGTTATATAATAATTTATTTACAAACAAGATATATACAGTGTATTACTAAAAGAAATACACTGTATATATAATATACTGTAGCTTACAATACTCTGCTAAACAACTGTACAGGTCCAGATCGCGCGAGGCTTTTGGCGGTCGGAGCCCGGGAAGCCGGTTACTGAGGGCCTACCGCGAACCACGTTCGACGTGTTGCCTCCCTGTCACACTTACGTACGAATTTACAAGTGCGACAGAGAGGCAACACGTCGAACGTGGTTCGCGGTAGGCCCTCTGGCTACATGCCCATCCTTCGCCCAATACTGGTACTTTCTTGGATCCGGCCTCCCTTAGACTGGCGACTGGTTTGCGACTTGGGGTTTCGGTGTGTACGCCACACATATGCTCTTGTGGCACGGACGTGGACCGACTGGGACACCGTGGATTATCTTGTCAAAAAAGTGCAGGACGCTTTTCGAGACATGCGTCGCTTAATGACATAATCCGTCGGTCTCTTGCCACCATCAATGTGCCTGCTCTTCTTGAGCCGACTGGCATTTTCAGAGACGATGGCAAGAGGCCCGATGGGGTGTCCTTAGTTCCTTGGAGCTTGGGACGGATGTTAGTGTGGGATGCTACCTGCGTAGACACACTGGCACCGTCCCACCTCCAACGGACTAATGTAAAAGCGGGCGGGGCGGCGGAAAGCGCCGAAATTTTAAAACGTAACAAATATAAGAGCCTCGGTAGAGAGTACCATTTTGTACCATTTGGAGTTGAAACTCTAGGTCCATGGGGTCCCAGCGCGCATAAGTTGTTCGCAGAAATCGCGAAGCGTCTGGTTGACGTAACTGGTGACCGAAGAGCTGGCGGCTACCTCGCACAACGTATCAGCATTGCGATACAGCGAGGAAATGTCGCCAGCATCCTTGGTACAATGCCTCAAGGGCCTATTTTAGATTTAAATTAGTGGTTTAGGGAACCAAAATATTTGTACACCGACTTCACGGTAGAATATGATGGAATTTGCATTCATTCTAATTTAAGACCACATCAATGTACCTTATTCTGACAAATAAATACATTTTATTTAATTTCATTTCAACATTTACAATTTTTTTTTATAGAATTAATTGTTCACATGTTTTATTCGCTAGTTATCACCTACTCCAATAATCATCAAATTGTAAACGCTTTACAAAAAGCAGGTGGCAAGTCTGGCACGGGCAATTAAATCAATTCTTTATAAGGTGCAAACGTATAATAATCGTATACACAATACTACTGATTAAATTCACTATAACACCGCAAGTGAATATTATAACAACATTAACATAACATTTGAATAATCATTTTTATGATATATCAACCTGTATTTATTCACCTAGTGTTTTTTTATTTATTTCAAAACTAGGTGGCAATTAATTTATTCTTTACGATTCACAACGGTGACCTTTCGATAATAAAATAGTAACATAATTATATAGGTATTCTGTGAAAAAATATTCACGATATTTGACACCGCGTTCAAGGATACCTAGATGTTTATAGATCAAAATTATAATTCCTATATAAATTATTTTTTATCGTTTTGCCAACTTGACACTAAAATGCATTAGCATTCATTTATTTAACAATGTTTCGTATTTTAGGGCATTAAAAGCTATCGATTTAATCCCCATGTAAGTTCAGATACTGTATGGTTCTGATCAAAATATTTTTATTTAGCATTATCTTTATTCATATAATACGTACCTATATGAAGAAAATTCTAAAATAATGATGGTGTCCTTAGGTCAGTGTGTCAGGATGCGATTAATTTGGAGCCACCTGCTCTGCGCGCGCGCACGCGTCTCGTTCACGCTCGTTTCCGCTCAAACCTTACTTATATAATTATAATTAAGTTTTTCTGTTTATAGGATGGATACGATAATGCAGCTTTATTGATTTTGTTATTTACTGGCGTCATCGCTTCATTTAAAGTGTTCTGGAGAAGCGACCAATGTAAATGTATAATTTTTGGAAAAGAAACAATAAAATGTTGGTTACATTAAACGACAATAACAAATAAAGAAATGTCGAGAAATGTACGACTTTATTCAGCTATGATGAGAAATGGTCTAGCTAGTGAACCACTTTTTCCAGATCGCTTAGTGAAGTAGGAAAATCTCTTCATCACAAAGAACAATCAATTAGAAGATACACCGGTAGCATTAGTCATAATTTCACAATCGTATACTATTCACGTCACTCACAGGGTTACCACGGCGCGCAGCGATTTCCAGGCCAATTCGAATGGTTCCTCTACACGATGGCCCAACATATTGGTCCAATATATTGGGCCAACTTGTAGAGAGGGTAGTGGTGTCGGTTGGCTTATGGCGCGGCGAATGGCGATGGGTTGACCGCGGTGTCGGTTTTTCGGCACACATCAAAGGTAGTGGGCCAGCGATGGCGGTACGCAATACGCATCTACACGTGGCCCAATCCACAGTGTGCGCTCGAACGCGGTCGAGTGTGGACGTTTGCGCTCAGTATCAATTTACGGTTTTTTTTATTAAAAATGACGAGTACGTGGCCTCATTATGGAAGTAATGAAGGAATAGGAAATTTACGCAGACAGTACATTTACAATTTAAATAAATAAATATAACAATACATACTAATAGTTAAATAAATGAATATTAGATACATATCTAACTACACATAGTAAGTACCTACACTGCACAATTTGCACAGCTATGTTGGTAAGCTAGTAACAAAATTATAATTATGATCTAAAATAATTTAAGCAAATTGTATGGTAACATGAAATTAAAAAAAATATATTTAATTAATTTAATTCTTTAAAAAAATCTAACGTTCATTTTTTTCGGGAAGTATGTATCATCAAAAAACTCCTGCAGCATCTACGCCATTTTTTTTAATTACTTGAAGAAAATATTGGTACGTGGCGTGTAGATAAATTGCTGCAACGGCTAATGCTTCCACGTCCATCTTGGAAACCGGTCCGATCACAACTGAATGTCGCCATCGTGTAGTTGCGTTCTAACCATCGCATGGCCTCTCATTGGCCCAGCGCTGGCCCATCGTGTAGAGGAGCCAGAACGTAAGTACACTGATGTCTGAATGACATCTAACTGATGTCATCGTGCATTTCGCTTGTACTTGTCCGTACATGTATTTGCGGTGGCGAAACGAACGATAGCTAAATCTCTATAGTAAGTGCGACAGAGACATTAGCGTTTCGTTCGCTACAACGCAAACGATTGACATCTTGGCTAGGCCCCCAGGCATGCGAAGAAGTAACATACAAATCTGAAAGTAAGCCCTCTACGTTGGCCGAAAGCGAGTTTGGATTAATTATGCATGCTAATACGGCGCCAAGGCCGATTTTTGCATACGGCCGTAACGGCGGCGGCCGCATATTGTTTATTCTTCCTCATTATGTTGACACTAACTGTTGCAGGTGGCTTTGCTTGCTCATTTTGGGTTTGATTGCAAATGGGCTGACTGATTTTTTGTTCTGTTCTTTTTAATTAAGGACACGATAGTGGCGTCAACCGGGGTGAATATGGATGGCCGGGGTGAATATGAACAGGGGTAGGTACCTATAGTTTATTGTATAGTTTTTGGACACTAAATATTCGTAAGTAATATTTTTTTTTTTTCAATCAGAAGTTAGGACGTTGAATTCGTGAACTTAATGCATTATTTGACGTACAGGTAACGTCACCATGTTTTTTCTTTGCTCTTATAACGCACCTTTATAGGTACCTAGGTATACGACACCACTTCGTCTAAGTATATAATCATGAAGTTCTCAGTTTCATAAAATTAATCATATCTTTTTATCTCCATACTGCTTATTAATTTTTTCACCTGTGTGCGTAATTTCTATTCAACATTCACTAAATTAGTCCCAATTAAAAAAACTAGTGCCTACGTCAATTCTTGGGATTAGTTGTCATGTGGACCCCAGGCTCCCATGAGCCGTGGCAAAGTGCCGGGATAACACGAAGAAGATTCACTAAATTCTCCTCTTTCTTAATTACGAGATACAACCTCCGTGAACAGAAATGTTTTTTCTATACCTAGTTAGTTTTTTTAGCATTAGAAAGAAGGTAAACAATCTTGACGCGTACTTTTTTTAAACATTGAAAAACGCTTAAAAAAATAGTTTAAATTACTTATGAAAGCAAAATAATGTAAAGTCTATTTTTTTATTCGGTAGACTGAAATGACAGTTCATAGTATGAACATAAAATGTCATTTCATACTATGAAATGTCATTTTAGTATTTTTAGTCTACCGAATAAAAAAATAGACTTTAAAATATCGTATATGATTTATAATATGTCTTTATATTTATTTATATTTATATTTTTCAATGGTGATTTTAATAAAAAGACATGTCAAGATCGCTTACCTTCTTATTAATGCTAAAAAACGAACTATAGTGAGTGTGATCATTCACTCAAATCATTTCCTCCTTATATTCTCAAGCTAAATGTTTGCTAATTTCCCATTAATATTCATCTATTTCTCGTAATTCATTGTTTAGGTATACAAATGTTTAAGTGTTTATGCATTGGCACTGGCGCTTATTCAGATTTCATAGTTCAGTGATCTTTAATACTGTTATTGGTTAATTCAATTAATTTATTTCGATTTGCCGTAAGATTATAGGATCTCATTCAGCATATTCATGAAATTGTTTTGTACTCGTAATGTTTTGTTTTTATGAATGTATTTTTTTTAATCGGCCGCAATGCATAATGAAATATTTAATCTGTTTTAGTAATTAGTACAATAAATAATGCAGTAGCAATTTGTCTATGATTAACAAAATCTACATTCGCTCACGTCTAGGTATTAGTACCTCACTTGTTTGTCATCGGCGTATTATTTTAGTAAGACAAAAATGTTCTTTGTATCAAAAATGTTTAGTTATAGGTCATCGGCTTGTCATCGTAAAATAGTAAGTATGTAGTTTATGTCAAGGTGTTTTTTCTTATAAGCTGATGTTTATGTACAAACAGCTGCAAAAGTGCATTACCACTTTATAAATGTACTTAAGTAAGTTGCTGTACTGTACCTTTAAGTGATTGTTACACTTAGCAAGTAGTTAATATTTCAAATTTCAGTCTTGGTAATCAATTGTTGGTGAACCGAAATAAATAAATAAGTAAACTAATTTATAAGGAGGTACCAACTTATTTATAATGAATATGCCTGGAGTTATATAAACGGTTAAAAAATAATGTTGTTTTTAACTTTGCTGCCGTTTTCGGTAAAATTTGCCTTGACTCCGATACCATCAAACATACGTCCGTATCTTCGTATATTATTAGTTTAATGACAATAAGAATCGTTAATTCACATCATTAGCATTAGCTACACTAGAGTAGCGGAGTGAGTGTCTACCAATAAAAAGAGGAAACCTGTAGTTTTTATTGACAGTAAATCTGCCATTTGGGTTTTAATGTTATATTTTAACGAAAAAAAGGTGATTAAACATAGGTATTTTATGGTTAGCGTGTCTATCGTAAAGTATTGGATATGCAAGTATTTTAGAAACATTTTGGTAATTTGATAATGAACCTGCTTTTTAATTAGTATACCAAATATTAATTTAAACTGTTTAGATGCTTGTCTATTCAATCTTTGATTGCTAATTAGTAGGTATTTTATCAGTTTAATCTTTTAAAAAACATTTTGCACTGCAGACCTATGTGTCTAGGTAGAACGGTTATAACCGTCAAGAAAAGTAAGTAAATAACAATTTTTTTTTATAGTTAATATATGATATTGATATTATTTTAGCCTTTTTTAGTTATCTGATCTAAAAACGTATTCTTGGTGATTTTTTTTTGGGATATAATTTATACCTATACCTTATATAAAATATTGATAAGGTATCTGATTGAAACAAAAAGAGATAATCATATAAGTACATTCTATATTTTTCGTCGCTATTTCTTTCTGAATGGATAAATATGCAGTCCCAATTTGGGACAAAAAATGTACCTACCTCCTTCAGGTAACTTTCCGTTGAGTTACGAAAATACCATTCGTTTTCGTAAATTAATGGAAGTTTTTGTAAGGCATACAGAAAAATTGCGCTTAAATTGGGCAGAAAAGAGAACTCTACCCTATATATCCACCAAATATTATCGAAATGTAAGGAAAAAACAGCAAAATAAAAATGGGCTCATCTAACGTTGCGCATTGTCAATCGCTATCACACCAAAAGGGCAGCGCGAGCGCCGGCTGCGCGATGCTGCGTCCGCGCAGGGGGTGCCACAAGGTCCAGTGTTCGGTACACTGATTTACATAAATCTGAATATTCCCATAGCAAGTGCTGCCTAGATCCGTTATTACGGGTTTGCCCTATGATCGGGATGCTGGTGTTTCCCATGGTTTCATAAACTTGATCAGAATGACGGTTGTTGTGAAGTTATTTCATTTGTGTCTGGCTGGGGAGTGTGTGGCTGTATTTCTTTATTAAGATTCTCGATTAAAGAACCAGTTTTTCATATTTTAAGAATTCAGTTTCATCATTTTCTGGTTTCTTCTAATTGTGTCATAAACAGCTATTAGGTTAGGTTAGGCTCCTGTGGATTTATCCGCGTAGTCTTTTTCTTTTCACCTATGCTATAATATTTAATTACATGCAATGATCACATGCTGTTAACTTATCTCCATAGAAGTGTCAGTTAAATTTTGATTGATATTTAAATCTTAGTATATAATAAGTATAGCGTTTAACATATATAATTCTTGTAACGTAAAGCGATACAGTAAATATTACTTACCTACTGAAAATATAATAACTATCATCATCTTACTATAGCGTTTTTTTCTTAGAACCGCGACGTGTAGGGCAGTTTTAAGAACATTTTTACACTGATTTACCTTTTTAATGTATTCCAAATTCCTGCGGTAAAATATTATGCAAATATAATTGAGTTACACGCATACAAAACCCAGCGTGACTGTACCAGAGGGTGTCCATTCAAAATGCAGGGGTATCTGACCAAGTAATAATAGCACTGTTCATCGTATTGTTATGGACGTGTTATTAAACTCTAAACCGGTTCTATCTAGTTTGTACTTTTGAATTTGCTTGTTCGTTTTGTTGATGAAAATATTTAAAATTTGTCGAGATGTTATTTTAAACGCTGAGATGGGATGGATCGAGGAACGAGTCTGTTTTGATAACTTTTTTAAGTTTTTCTGGTGTATTTTTTTTATTCAAGTTATTCGGTTTGTTTAAAATGATCATTCAGAATTCAAATTAAATATACTTACCCATATGAGATTAGATTACTAGTAGGTAGATTTGCAATGTATTGAAATTGATTCAACGTCGACTCCTTTTTACTGTTTTTACAAAATTAAAAGGTTCTTTAATTCCGAAAATGCTTCAATACTGAGTCTTTCGTGCTTCTCGGTTTTCGTGATCAGATAAAAGATAATAGTCATAATCGTCTGAACGCTACTCTTTCGTCATAGTTATATTATTTCGCAGTATTTTAACTATGTACTTAGCCTATTTACAAGTATCTACCTAGCAAGGCTTAGTGTTTTGGTTATGATTTTATAGCGTGAAAGTGTGTTGATATTTATTCATTAAAACTTCTTGAATTTACATATTATTTATCATTAGAGATGGACCTTATTAACAAAACTTAGCAAATCTTTATTATTTTTGTACCTTTCTAAAAATACAAATAAGATGATTATTTATCAAGACAGACGTTTATGAATAACGCTATGTTTTTTATTTATTTCAGGGCCCATATACTTAATTCAATGCAAATGCAGTCGGCAGTAATGTCGTGCTGCAATACCGCTGCAGTAATGCTGGTGAACCACATTTTTTTTCTTAAATCTGCAATCGGCTGTTCTAGCCATAATAAGAATCAGAATCTGCCACATTGCCGCCATTCTTGTGGCAGTTAATATACTGCTTTATCATTATTGTGTAATTCAGGTAGGTTCGTACAATCCGTAATAGTTTCGCAGAAAGATACAAGAATTCTGTTAATTGTCCGCAATTTGAAGTTCAGTAGCAGCGTTACGATTAAACTGATTAATGTAACGATTAGTAGTTAACACAACGGCTTTGTTATCAATTAATTGTAGCTCGTTTTAAATGCTTGATTACACTCAAATTACTAAAAAAATAATTTTTTTTTGTAAAGTCTTTTTGTTCTGGCATCGGGGCATCACTTATCTTTACTTAACTTTAGACTTGCAGAATCATTTTGTGGTGTGGTGTAAACATTGTTCAAATAAAAACTGCATTCGGACTGTGGAAAAAATTAAATATTAGGAAAAAACAATTCAGTCTACCAATACCTACTGACACAACCTTAATTACACCTATTGTTTTGTCTGTTGTAACTATGAAACGTTTAACTATCGTTTTTTTGCTAATTTTGGTAGTTTGACGCCGCCCGTTGAAATATATGCTGGTTTGTTGTTTGCAAATTATATGTTTTTTGTGTTTATATTTACTTACTGCTGTGGCGCGACGACCCGAAGTGGATCTTGGCCTTCGACACCAAAGACCGCCATGCTTTTCTGTGCAAAGCCGTTTCTGTCGCCAAGGTCTTTTTACCTCTACCAGACGGTATTCAATTTGACCACTTTGGCCGTCATTATCACAGACTTAAATATAATCTATTATATGCTGACTGTACATGTTGACAGTAGGTACCTAATTAAGTGTGTTTTAAAAGCTAAAGTTTTGACAACAACATATTTATTGGTATTAGGCACGGGATCCGTCATATTACAATCGTAAATACTGAAGTTTGGAAAGATGTTTAGCACAAATGTCCCTCGAAGGGGTTTCATTAGCGTTTATTAAGAGCTCCGTAAATCTGCGCGAGGAACGGGCCGGGCCGGCCGCACTTTTATATTTTCACTTCCTGTTTTTTACACGTTCGTTGTGCTAGGAGTTAGGCAGAAACAGAGGGGGCCTATTAGCGAAGATGGCAATCGTTGATATAAAAAGGCAATAGAAACCTTTTAAATTAATGGAAATAGTCCAAATATTCGCATGACCAAAAAAATATTCAAAGTAGCATTTATTTTGCATTTTTACGTTTATTCAACCTTATCTAAAGAAATATTCGTTTTAAGTAAAAAAATAATTGTAATTTCATTGTTTAATATTTGTCTAATTAAAATTTCAATTAATAGGTTGATATTTTTATTTATTTATACGTACGTAGGTACTCTAACATCAACATTAATTATTTTTAATCAATGACGATTTTTATCTTTAACGCTTATTTAAATAAAAATTGTCCTTAGAACTCGGCTGATACCGAACTACAAATTAAAGTAAAGATGAATAAAAAAAATTGAATTCGTTTTTATGTAAAATAATTAAGCATTATATATATTGTTAGCTCTATCCGTTCCTAACTCGCGAACTAACCCTTTCGCGCCGCCAATAATGAAATCCGGGGTGTGAAATAAAAAGAAAAACGCTCTTAATTAAATTTTCTTTTGGGAAATTTAATAAACGCTCGCGTTCGCCCGCGAATTATTAATTTTATAATTTTTACAGCCCTTTCAAACTTTTGTTTTCATTTTTATCGCATTCCTAAATAACCGCGCCAGACTGCGTTACATCGGACATTCTTTCCTAATTCTTTTAAATAATAAACGCAGGGTTTTATTTTATATTTAAAATACTATTTCATTTAATATTTCTTTATAAAAATAATCATTTACGATGCAGAAAAAAATATGTTTGAATTTGCAATAATTTTCATGGTGCTTATTCGTAGCCAGCAACACAATGTAGTGTATGGAACAACACATCAAAAGTAGCTGCCATCCTCAATTACTTTTCCAAATAGAAATATAACCGCGACAGTTCCTGTTCAAAATTATCTGGAACAGTTTGATTGTTCTACGTATAGAGACAAATCTCTTTTTAACTCACATTTATAGACGGGTCTAACGCGAAATTTATTCACATACCTTTATTTACCGACGTTTCGACACAGGTTTCACTGGTCATGGTCGCGGCTAATTGATGTCCCAGCAAAATGTCAAAACAGAGATTTGCGCAACTACCCGACGAAAAGTGTATGAAAATTGTGTGAGTCTATAAATGTATTGTGTTCAAAACGCGAAGGTTTTAAATATTAAATCTCTTTTTATTAGGGTTCCGTAGCCAAATGGTAAAAAACGGAACCCTTATAGATTCGTCATGTCTGTCTGTCTGTCTGTCCGTCAGTCCGTCTGTCTGTCCGTCCGTATGTCACAGCCACTTTTCTCCGAAACTATAAGAACTATATTGTTGAAACTTGGTAAGTAGATGTATTCTGTGAACCGCATTAAGATTTTCACACAAAAATAAAAATAAAACAATAAATTTTTGGGGTTCCGCATACTTTGAACTGAAACTCAAAAATTTTTTTTCAGCAAACCCATACGTGTGGGATATCTATGGATAGGTCTTCAAAAATGATATTGAGGTTTCTAATATCATTTTTTTCTAAACTGAATAGTTTGCGCGAGAGACACTTCCAAAGTGGTAAAATGTGTGTCTCCCCCCCTGTAACTTCTAAAATAAGAGAATGATAAAACTAAAAAAAATATATGATGTACATTACCATGTAAACTTCCACCGAAAATTGGTTCGAACGAGATCTAGTAAGTAGTTTTTTTTATACGTCATAAATCGCCTAAATACGGAACCCTTCATGGGCGAGTCCGACTCGCACTTGGCCGCTTTTTTATTTATTAATCTATCAGAGGCTGGTCCTTTAATGCTGACTGTACCCTTAAAATAAGTTTAATGTTGGTATACTTAACTTGCTGCTTTTACTTGAATGTACTTACAAACAAAATTAGACCGTACAAAATGTAAGTGAAATTTTCTTTCTAATCTTGGGCGTTCAAAGCGCATCAGAAATATAAATTATGTTCTATAAATGCAGTGCAGTGCAACATGAACTACGGCCGAAATAACAATAACATTACGGCGTTCTAACGCCGCAAAAACATCGAGGCATTTCCACGTTTGCTGAAAATACAACAAACGTTTCGAGTGAACTAGTTTTGTTGTTCAATGTTTTACCTATCTGATATTTTAGGATCGCACATAGGACAGTACTACTGTTAGAAACAAGTTAGAATCAAGTAAAACTCATTTTTTTAAATCCAGAGACTAGGAAATATTCAAGACGAACAACCTTCATAGGTAAGTACAACACCACGTTCCTCGCGGCCATTATTACCATTTTATCATCTTAGCTTTAAATATACCTACGTATAAAATTAGGTGACAAATTTTATACGCATACTCTACTTTTATGGCTTATTTATTTACTAGACTCTCAAACTTAATTTTTTTAATATTATTTATATGTTTTTTTTTTATAAAAAGAAAAAAAAAAACAATATGTCAAATAGGTACGATTGAGTTGTAGTAGGTATACCTACTACGGTTATACTTTATTAAATTGTACAACGGGACTTACGGTACGGTACGATACGGTTATACTACTAGAAAATTATAATAATTCGATGTCATTGTTCTCATTTATTCTTAAAATTACCTATTGTTTATTTGAGTCTATAATGATAAAAGTTATTAGTGTAAGCAGATTTGGGAATGTAAATATGAACAAATAATTAGATTAACATGAAATGATAGGTGTAACTAAGTATTCGAGCAAAACAAATTGAAACAGGAGTAAACATGAAACCATAAAAATATGTAGCTACAGAAACTGATGATACCACGAACAATAGCCTCAAACAGATATTTAAATAATAATATAATAGCGGTGCAGATATGCAGAGGGACAGCGGTGTTTGAATAAACACTCGTGTATTGCGATAAGTGCTCAACCCGGTAGCGACTGAGCAACAGATCTGCAGGAACCGGCATCTTATAGGTACGAGAGTACCTGACTGACGTAGTGTACCTATATGTTTAACAGACTTCAATAAAGAAGGAGGCTATCAATTCCACCATTTTTTTTAAATGTGTACGTCAATTCAGAACTCCATCATTTCTGAAATGACTTATTTCTTAAAATTATCTTTTTAGTGTAATTATATATTATGTCGTTTTAAGTTGTTCTAATGATGGGATCAATCATTAATTTCTTAAAATAAAATTAAGCAAAAAAAAACCGACTACTAAAAGTTTGAAGTCGGTGCCAAGTCAAATTAGTTACAATACTGGTCAATAACACCCCCAAGCAACTAATGAATGGCTTTCTTTCTTTCTTATCGAACCACACCAAAAACGAATTCAAGTTTTTCCTTAAAAAACGAACTGTAAAGAAAATATGAACTGGTTTCAAAGAATCCATATCGACAACGGTCTTTCTACGCTTTCGTTAAAACAATCACCCTGACCTATCCTCAATGCTCATAGCTCGAATACCACCTGTAACCCACACCGCCAATTATAAGTACATATCTATAATTACAGCGACACGCTTCGTTTACTTCCATAGAACTCTTGATTGCCATTCTTATAATCTGACCGTGTTTTGTTACTGCACAAGTGAGTCTAGTTCTGAGATTAACCAACGTATCAAGACCTCGAGATACGTCACAGCTATGCAAAATCAAAGAACACACTTTCCACATCACTCAAAAACACCACTCAAAAACATCACTTTGCCTTTTTCACATCTCTTCTCATTTCTCTAATGCTATTGGTTGATTCCCGCGCACATCATCTCATCTCAGCTCATCTCTGCCTCAGGGTAAGGTTAGCTACAGGGCAGGTGTCACTGTCAATCTCCTTCATAAAATGAGTAACGGATTGAACGTTCTAATCGCAGTAGCAATGCGGGACGGAATGCGAAATCAACGCAATTTTTCAAGGAAATTAACAGATATTATTCCTAACGTTAGTAGTATAATGCTACAACAGTCGCCATCCCAATGAAATTTTGGCATACTGGCTCGACTGAATGTTGGTCTCAAGCTTTTCAAGCATCGCGAATGTTATTGGTAAAAAATCGGCCAAGTGCGAGTCGGACTCGCGCACGGAGGGTTCCGCACCATCAACAAAAAATAGAGCAAAACAAGCAAAAAAACGGTCACCCATCCAAGTACTGACCTCGCCCGACGTTGCTTAACTTCGATCAAAAATCACGTTTGTTGTATGGGAGCCCCACTTAAATCTTTATTTAATTCTGTTTTTAGTATTTGTTGTTATAGCGGCAACAGAAATACATCATCTGTGAAAATTTCAACTGTCTAGCTATCACGGTTCATGAGATACAGCCTGGTGACAGACGGACGGACGGACGGACAGCGGAGTCTTAGTAATAGGGTCCCGTTTTTACCCTTTGGGTACGGAACCCTAAAATGGCAGTGTTTTTTAGACTTTCTATATTTTCTTAGACTGGCGTGATAGAATAGAAGTAAGTATTTGATATAATTGATGGGTTCTGAAAAAGGTAGCGGCTAGTTAGGCCGTCGGATCGCGCCAGGCGGTAAGCAATTTGACAGATGCATGCGAAATATTTGAGAGTAAAAATATATGACTAATTTTTTTAGTAATTTTAACGGAAGATATAAGTACCTAGTGGTTTAAAAAAAACATGATAGAGAAGTTAGACCAAGACAAGTTTGCAATGAAATTATGACGTATAAACAACACTTGCACTGCGTTATGCTATCAAAATCATTGCAGACCTATCTTGGTCTACTCGTAACTCTACTTTGTTTTTGAGTGTGAAGGAAAATTGTAAATGTTGTAGTTGTTAAAACAAAATAAGTAGATGAAAAAATTAAACATAGAAGTTCACGATTAAATAAACATTTATGTTGAGGGCCTTATCTCTAAAGCCAATATATGAATATTAAAGAGAACCTGTTGTAAAATGTTCACTTAATATTACATTATCTCGTATCTGTATCAATCCCCTACGACCTACGATACAAACAGTTACAGTGATAAAAATTTCAAACATACAAATTTATGCATTATATATCGCCTTCTTAGCTAAGACCGAAGATTCCCTCCTTTTCTAAAATCAGGTAAAAACTTTAAGAAAAGCGTCGGTGAATGGTCAGCCAATACCTACAGTAATTTATAAGCGTCCTATTTTTCCAATTTTACTACGTAACACTAAAAACCATAATTTATCGTTGCAGAATAAAGTAAGCCTACATGAAGCGGTAGCGGAGTTATTCTACCCGTTGTTTGTACACCGTACTCATGAACCTTACTCGTATCTCATGCATAATGTATCGCGCTCCAAATAATATACGATTACGTAGAGGAAAATGCACTTTCTTTGTCTCGCTGCTCTCTGCCCGCCGAATTCGGGTAATGACCGCTCGCACACATACACGAAACATAGATTTGTTTGTGTATGTGTATGGAGAATGGCGAAAACATTGGACTATGGGCATGGAAGCGTGGCGGTCAGAAATATTATGATAGTTGAATTTAGATACTAGCAGACGGTTGCTATGACTATCTTATGTGATGATCTTTTCAAATACTTTTGAATGTAGAACGATGGATTCTTGGTCATTTGAGATATTTATTGGTGACATTAAGCTCAACACGAAACTACTTGATGCATTGATATTAGACAAGTTCGCATTTGAGATTGTGTTTACACTTCAGAAACTAAAATTAGTGAAAGCGGCAACCTCTCGCCAGGATACCAACCTGTTGCCATTCATAAGAGGAACTGGCTAATATGCTTACTTCGGAAGCTACCTGCATTGGCAAAGGATTGCGCATTCGAACACAATTTTATCGCGAAGAATATCTGATACATTTTGAGATGCTCAAAAGCCATTGATAATATCTGAACTCTGTTAGTATCTCTTCTTCGACTAAACAATTGTGCATAGGTAGTAGTTAAGCAAAGTTTACCTTATAAACTGAACCGAAAGACAACTCTATTGCACACTCAAGAGCAATGGAATTTGATCAGTATAAATATTTTCTAACAATTGACTCTTTCATTGCATTTGATAATATGGGTAGGTACTTTGCTTATTTGGGTCTCAAAAAAATTGGTAAAATGGTCATCCGCTCATCGGATGGGATGCTGTCAGTCATGATGATAATGAGAATTACTTTGCCACCTTGTGGATAAAATGAAATTTTTTCATCCGTTTTTGAACTATATAAAGAGCCTTTACGAGCTGGTGTGGTCGACAATATTATGTTGATGTGCTCTATAGGTTCAGGATTTGATAGTAATTAATTAATGATGGCACGTCAAAAACGGCATACTTTTTTTTCCAGATTTGTAAGATGGCCTATTTATCCTGGACTTGTTCTCTGTTATCTCGAATTTCTTGTATTTCGTGATGTTATCACCACTGCTATAAGTTTTCTCTGGCGTAAGATCAGGTAGTTGAACGGTTGACCCTATAGGATATTATGGGTGTTGGCGGCAGATCATAAAATCGGGCATATCGACATATTCCTAGGCAAATCATGAAACGCCGCCATTTCATGATCTGACTAAGATTAACCCAGGCGTATCACGATCTGCCTTATAAAAGAGGCGGCAGATCGGTCAGACCAATGTATTCGTTGATATTCCTAGCTTCATAACGGGCGCATCGTAAAATAATTGATGAGATATTCCTAGGCATATCATGAAACGCCGCCATTTCATGATCTGACTAAAATTAACTCAGGCATATCACGATCTGTCTTATAAAAGATTCGGCAGATCGATGGGAGCAATGTCAGGCCTATGGAACTCTCCGCGCGAGCTCGGTTTTATACCTACGAGTCTGTTCCCGTTCACGGTAGAAAAGTAAGCCAGTTGGTTGCCACACGCGCTCACGCACGCACATCGTGTCGCCGCGCGCTCGAATATGCCAAATTGTATGCGAAAGAAATGTCTTCTTCACGAACAAATAACACAGCTTGTAGTGTCGATGAATGCAGAAACAACAAAATTAATAAAAAAAAACCGTTTTTGCTCTTCCGATAGATAGGAAAAATATAGTATAGATAGACATTCTCAATATAAGTAGTTTATAAAACGGAATATTATTATAACTAATTGCAACTTATCTTACTCATGTATACCTAGTTATTGTACGCTATGATTTTATATGGCAAGTTATAATGCAAGTTGGACAATTAAATCTTATATTTTAGGTAGGTATCTTCTATAGAATATAATAATATAGTTTAAGTAGGTACCTACTTATTTGTAAAATCATTTCTAAGCGTCGGCAACCCTAGCGTTGTGCCGGCGCGCGCGGTGCGGGGAGCGGCGCGTTGAAGGTTACTCCATTGTATTTTTGTGTAGGTATCAAAACGGTAGGTATTTGCGTTTTCTTTGAGAGATAAGTATCTGTTCGTAAGAACTATTATATAATCTGTGGCAATGTATTCGTCGACTTCCTAGCTTCATTCATACCGATCGCATCGTAAAATAATTGCATTTTTTGCCACTGGTGGCGCTGCATTCTATATGGCGCTGCGTCCGAGTCCAGTGTTGCCAGATCGTACCTTTTAATACAAGTTTACGTTCCTTTTGAACCTTGAGGTTTGCTCGATATGGCTGGTGGTCGCTAGGCAGATCATGAAATACCGGCGTTTCATGATCTGCCTAGGAATATCACCAATTGAGGTTTGTACGATATGGCTGATGGTCGCGCTAGGCAGATCATGAAATACCGGCGTTTCATGATCTGCCTAGGAATATCACCCCTTGAGGTTTGCACGATATGGCTGGTGGTCGCTAGGCAGATCATGAAATGCCGGCGTTTCATGATCTGCCTAGGAATATCACCCATTGATGTTTGCACGATATGGCTGGTGGTCGCTAGGCAGATCATGAAATGGCGGCGTTTCATGGTATGCCTAGGAATATCTGGATATGGCCGATTTTACGATCTGCCTCCGACATGGGTAAATACTATAGTAGGTAGTTTCTTACTTAGGGCTCGCGTGACTGCCACCGTGAGACACCGCGACAGTGCTCTATGAGTGCTGAGATTGTTTACATTACTAAGTACACCATAGAGCAGCGATGGCATGGACTGTCCACGTTACCACAATGTTATGTTTGAGATGTTAGTAAAGGTGTTTCTATATCCAGCTAGATATCTATCATATCTAAATCTATCCTTTCTCCAAAATGCTAACTTTTTCGTCAGAACACTACAGATAAAAGAGTAGGTATTTACGACTGAAATTTGATAGTAAAACAGATCGTTCACCTTCATCATCCTCATCATATGAGCTGAAAGATAATGCTGTGGCATCCCACAAGGATCTAAACAACGAACGTTCGTGATTTGCCTTCGAATTAATTCTTGCAATCTTAACCGAGACTCCGGCCTTTCACGCCCGGCGTGCTGTGTCCGAAACGGGTGTCATTCTGAATCCCTAACAACGTTTGTCCTAAAGCCACTTGCCCTAATTGGTTTGTCCTAATGGGCCTTGGATGATACAACTAAACGGAGTAGCCATTACAGGCTTTCCCCTCTGTCGAAAATAGGCGGCCAACGGTCATACACAATGTATGGACTGACGTTTATCTGACATGGCTATTTTTACGTTACGCATACATTTGACGTTCCCCTCCCCCGCAAAAATCGGCAGACTGTTTTGTACAGAAAATTACAGACAAGGCGTCTCCGTTTGATTATATCCTCTAAGTAATGGGCACATGCCCTAACGATCAATTGTCATAACGATTATTTTCCATAATGTAAGGTTCTGAAAAATGGTTAGGTTTTAGAACTTGCTGCATCAAAAGTGGGTTAGGTTAGGGTTAGAACTACGACCCTCGCAAAAAAGAAAATATGCTTAATAACATTAGGATAGGCAATCAATAATTAGGGAAACCAAAATTAGGGTTTTTAGTGTTAGGACAACTGATCATTATGACAAACAATATTAGGGAATGCAAAGATAGGAGAAAAGACTTTAGGGATTCAGATATAGATACGTCCCAAACATTTTCAGTGGCAATTACATATCGTAATATGAGCGAGGAAAGGTCTCTAAAGTCCAACAAAGGTGAACTGACAAACTTTATTTATTTTATTAATCAATTCACAAATGCTTATAATTTATAAGATTGCAGGGTACCGCTGGACTAATTAATAGTGCTGGTAACAGTGATAAATATGTCTATTTGTGTTCCAGAAGACTGTCTCATCTTTGCACCTACGTCATCATTGCCCTCAGGCACGCCCTGATCGAGTGCTCTCGACATTGTTCGTAATCGCGTTAATCGCTGTAAATAATCGTAATCGTTAATCGTAGTCGTAATCGCAATCGCGTGAAGTCGCATTGGGCTGGGATGGGAACTGATTATCAATCAGCTTACCTAATTGGTGTTAATAAAAGTCGTAATAGTCACATTATCAAGGTTTTTGTGATGTCTTTGTGGTGTACTGAAGTAGTTATTAAATTTTTAGTTGCCAAATTTTTTTTTTCAAGTTGTGTATTTCAATTTGTTGGTACTGTTGTAGGAAAAGGGCTATGTTATTTACTTATACACCTACAATTAAAATAGCCATGGCAGTTAAGAAGCAAATTCTGTAGATGCTAACTAGATGTAGATCCAAGCCCGGAGTTGTGGCAATTAGTTTATTAACTCTGTGTAAGAAGTTTTAGTTAATTTTCGGTGAAGAACTTTGTGGGAAAACTGGACTATTCCCAATAAAGCTTAGTTCCTCCTCTGAACTAGGTCAGATGGCAATGGCTTTCTGTCGTGTGTCAGAAAACTGCGGAGTGTTTAAGGAGATACTAAGATGTGGAAGGACGTTATGGTGCTTAGCCTCAAAAATACCCAGGTAAATTCACCTGATGATATTGGCAATAAGTTATTCTAGAATTTTACTGACTTCTTACTGTACTCGTAGAGCTTTGGGGTCAGATTAGCTGCATGCTCCTAATCACGTCAACAAATTAAAAGCCACAGACATCCGTAAACAAACAAAGCCTCCGGCGCCGACACATCGTTACAATACCATCCACCACCACCACTCCATACCATTCTCATAAGTTACTGCTTTGAAATAAGATCTACTTACGATCAGTCAAAAGTTGTTCTTAGTGCAACACCAACGTCAGCACCACTACTAACTGACCACACGTATACCTTAGTGCATCGAGATAAGATCTACCAAGGACCAGTCAAGTGCTCATACCATCGTCCACACTAATAACTGTCACTTCGTATACCTTATTGCTTCGACATAAGGTCTATCGCCGGTCAGTTAACTATCAGTACAATGTGGTACATCTTCCATGCGCGTCACGCACCGCCGCGACGCCGCGTCGCCGCGTGGTAGCCCACACAAGGAACCGGGCCATTTACATGGCACTAGGTTTGGACTTTCACTGAATGTTTTATCTAGGGAGAGAGGGTTCTTTGGCAGCGAGATATCAAAAACATCCATAGCCTCCATTGAACAGCTAAAGTAAGCGGACTTAATTTCTTTGATAGTTGCGATATAGCACTTTACTTATTCTCTTCTTGGTACGATGTGCTATATCGCACTATCAAAGAAGTTAAGTCCGCTTACTTTAGCTGTACAACTGCAATCAAGTTCAATCAACTTGTATAAATGAAATCCGGTTTTAGTCAATAATTTAAAAAAAAAGTAAGAGAGTTTAAATGCATTAAAAAGTTTACCCAAGGTAGGTACATTTACTAAATATCTACTACCACATGACGTATAGTTTAATAATGACGTGGCTTGTTGGTTATGTATAAATACCACTGTTTTTTTGCCACCATCATCATTGCCTTGTCTAATAAAATTGCTCAAGAACATCTACCACCTACCATACCACAGGTCTCCGTAGACATTCTAAACAAAGTTACTACGCGTCCAGCCCTTCCCTCTTGCTCCCGATTCCTCCATGTGAGCTCGCCTTTAAGCCCTTACCCTTGAAAGCGTCCAAAAGTGTATTATTATTCACTTCATCTGCGAAGGAAGTTAAATAGCCGCGTATTTGTATTCATTACCTGCGCCCGCGCCGCGCCGAATAGCTTACGGACGACATAGCGCGTCTCCATAGATCGATGACGGACGAAGACCAATTGTAGTACCTATTAGATATCACCATAGAACGCATATAGGGACCAAAAAAACTGGGCGTAAATTCCCGTGTGACAAGCGATTCCTCGTTTATTACGAACACCGAATCGGTGAGACATCGCAGTGATCCATTCATAATATATGTAATATAGAAATGGGAGACAAGTCGTTGCTCAAATACTAGACTAGTAGTAGTAACTACTATGCCAAGAAATAAGAATCTAGACGGCATACTTATCTTATGATTGAATCATTCATCGTTGATATTTCTGTTTCGTAGGTACGCGCTTGTGAACTAGAACACTTGGAGAAGCTAGTGGCCGTTGGAAAAGAGATGGTAAGCGGTGTCGTGGCAAGTCTTCTTACTGGTGGGTGGACCAGGTTCTCACAGGCCGATTGCCAGTACCGCTATGAAGAAATTTGAAGACAGGATTAGATGGAAACGACTGGTGACATATCTTACCAATAAATGCTAAACAGCCTGTCAGCAATGAAGATAACGACTTGGATAAATTGATAGTGTGTCGTATCGTATATATATGGAGCCGTACGTACACGGCTGCCGCATGTCGCGGCATTAGTCCGCATTAGACACGGGCGCCGCATTGTAATCCTTCCTTTAGTTCTGGGGTTGACACAGTCATAGCGGCAGATCCTTGTGTTGCTCACAATGACCTGTTGTTGACCGGCAGCTTGTACATATCGACAATTTGATGCCTGGGCTACTATGTGTGTATCAATGACAAAATGTGAACCGAGAGAGCAATCTCGTGTTGTCGTCTGTGGCAGGATCTAAAATCATCTAGCTAGAATCCAAGTTGATTGAATGTAGACATAAGTAAATAAAGAGGTCCGTGCTGTATTATGCGTAAAAAAAATTTCATAAAAAAGTTTGAATCTTATTTGAACCGGATCTAAATCAAATCAAATTACTTTACTCAAATACTGCTTGTCAAAAAAGAAATAGTTATTTTCGATACAAGTGCGAAAAAGAGGAAATTCGAAACGAGTGGCGATAAATTAAAAAAACGACCGAAGGGAGTGTTTTAAATCGACACGAGTTGCGAATTACCTATTCGCACGTGTATCGAACAACATTTTACAGTACATATGGCACTTTAAAGTTTCGACATACGCACGAAAAGTGCTATTTTACACACTAGTGCAGAAAAGTAGCCCCATATGTATTGTAAAGAATATTACAGTACATATGGGGCTACTTTTGTCGCTTCGGTCGTGTTTTAATTTATCGCCACTCGTTTCGAATTTCCTCGTTTTCGCACTTGTATCGAAAATAACTATTTTGCAATTATGTTTATATTTTAATTAAAGCTATACCATTATTTTGTAAATTCTTTAGAATACATTTGAATTCCGGTTAAAAATTGCATACAGAATTATTAAATTTTTACTATTATTTTTGTCACGTTTAAAATCAATTTTTTTATGCACTAGAAAGTTGGAGCAGTCACATTCCCAGCAAAGGTTGCCCGTAAATTACAACCAGCGTGAACTACTTAAGTTCAGACAGCTTTATTAGAAAACTATCCACACTAAAATACTTTCACAAACGTGGAGCCATCCCAACTTTTATATAAACACTTAATATTAGGAAGCGCAATTCATCATTCATTAATCAAGTAACTTACATCCGAGCTACGAGCTCAAATCATAATCCAAAGTCAAGCTAAATAGCCATACTTAATCAATGGTGAATCAAGCTCCCCCGCGCTCGTATCGAATCGGAATGACGTCTCATTCGTCCAATATATTATCAATACACACCACTAAAATCATATAACCACAGAATAAAAATGCCTGTAACAAACCCACCCGCAACCGAACGGTATAGAAGAAAGAATAAACCGAACTTTTTCTGAGTGTGACTTGTTGTTAGTCGGTGGTTGGTGTAGTGTGTAGATGCCGTGACGCAACATTTTGCATGGTGCCTGGCTGCTGGGAACGATCAATCATGTCGCCCGACAAGCAGACAAAGCCGAGTAACGCACCGTGTCTTTGTGGATTTTGAGCGATTTCGGTTTATATTCATTTTTCACTGTTGACGGCTGACGCGCGATTTTACGGTGATCGTGTACTTATTGCTGATATGGGATGGTTATCAAAATATACGTTTTAAATTATATAACAAAGTTTAAATACAATTAAATGATTTCAATTGAAAGCATGTATTGATCCTATCGTATACGTATTACCTACATATTTTTGTCTTGATTGAAATAATGTAGACACAACGACATCAGCTTACAATCGCTCCTATCAATGCATTGCATTTTGTAAATTTATCTGTATTTAATAAGTACAAAGTATACATTATTGTACTATAATAATTCCATGTGCGCTTTGTATGTAATTATTGAAAGGCAACTGAATAGTATGGAATAAGCATTTTATGACAAACAATTTGTTGGATCTTCATTTATGTTGTATTATACTTAATTCAAAATAAAATGTATTCGTGTAAAAGGAGGGCCTCTTCCCAAATCATATAATTTCCCTGGCCGCAACATCTAATGCAGCAGGGTCAAGTAGGCGCATACCCTGCAGAAAGCAAGTACAGACTCCATAGCTTGGATGAGTTGGATGTCTCACGAGTAGCGTGAGCGTCACGCGGCCAAGGGCGACTCGGCACGCACCAACATTCCGGCTATTCGCTAATGACCCCCCTGGCATCTTTCCCATCGTCACTCGAAGTCAATTAACAGGTATTAGTGTACTTCCAGTACACGTAAGTAAATATTAGGGAACATCGACGACAAAACGACCTAGTCCCACAGTAAGATGAGGCTTGTGTTATAGATACTAGACGATGATAAATATAGTATTTAAGATTTAAAAAAAAAAGATATTTATAACTGAGGAACAAATATCCGCGATAAACACACAAAAGCCCTTATATACGGTGTTGAATCCGGGTCATCCGGGACCTCCAGCTTTATAAGCAGGGTCACTACCGACTAGGCTAGGAAGACCGTGATATGTACTTAGTTTTTAAATGGTAGAAATGGTAGATCCAAGTAACATGAGAAAAAGTAAAAATTTAAATATAATTTAAGTAGGTATCAAACGCAATCCAAACAACCCATGTAAATGGACCGACAAGTACACACATACTTACCTACGTGCAAAGACTACACAATGCGGTAAAATTATCAAATATGCATAAAAACCCCAAAAAATCATCGAGAATCAGTCATAAACATCACTAAGCTGACAGTCGGCGCACATCTCATCAAAAATGGAGCCAACGCGCCCTTCGGGACGCGGGTAACGTTCCAACCACAGACCGAGAATTGGCGATTTGAATCAGTTAAACCAGTATAACTACAGGTTCTTCTTTCGTTTAACACTCTCATTTTTAACTTCACAATTGTATTAGTCGCCTGCTGGAAAAAGGCGATGCAAATAGATCTTCTATTATTTGTTCAGAATTTCCAACAACTCACTGGTGATTTGGTGCCTCAAACTTAGCTCTGCAATATTCATTTTGCGAATGTATTTACATTCGCAAAAGAGTCCAGAGAAATTTATTTGTTCTACGCTCGATAGTTCCTTCTTGATGTTTCTTCTTCATCATTTTAGAATGTTTGTCTCGCCTTTTGGCACGACTAGCTAAGAGAGCCTGTGTGTGGTCATACGTTTATTGGTTCAAAATTCGTTTACAAATTCCGCACAGTTGTTACAAATTTCCAGGTCCCAATTTACTGGTTTTCTTAAGAATTTAACTCGCCCGGACTTGCAAGAAATGAGAATACAAGGCGAGCGTATAAACTATGAATTTGGCCAATCGCAGCAGGTGCCTCGATTTATTATCTTCGGCTTCCCCGTTTTATGGCTATTGATGCTATTGAATTATTCAACCGTATTGATTGCCGGTTGTTTTTGGGTGTTTTTTTAAAGTTGAAATGAGGTTCTCCATCACTAAATCCATCGGGACAATAAAAATGGTCAAATCTGATCCAAATAAAGTAGGTGCACGATTTTATGAAATCCATTCGATCTAGAGTACCTATCGGACATACAAAATGTAGTAAGTACATAAATATCTGATTCAAGCGAATAGAAAGAAAAATACAGCTCAAAAGGATCAGGAAGTGGGTCACATAAAAACTGGAAACAATATGAGTGTAATCACGAATTAGGCACTCGTCATTTTATATTATCAGTGAGATATGAATAATATATATACAAATAAACAACCGAGCGCAGGTGCCAGGATTTATTATAGTTTCCCGTTTTTATGGCTATTGGTGCCATTGAATTATTGATTTGAGGGGTTTGTTCTTAGAGTGAGATAGTTGCTTTGTTAGCCTAATTTAAGAAAGAAAACTAGGTACATATATTGATCACTTGCGATGGATGTGTTTTAATAACTAAATTCTTTATTCTAAAATAAAACTGTAAACCACCCAACTTAGGCCAGTCTCCCAACTATGGTGCAAAACTTTGTTTAGGTGTAATTTATATTTGAGCTACTCTGTATTGAGGCAAAACATTTTCATAAATGGGAGAAAAAATTAAAAACCAAGATAAACCAAAAACAACGTTGATATTCTTACTTTATTACTTATTGAATTTGTTGCAGTAAGTATTGGATTGGACTATAGTTGAGTTGGGTTGGGGTTCTAGCAGCCTAAGAACTATAGCTTAATTTATACATAACAGAAAATTGAAACATAATTATTTTGATCGTTTTGGATATTATGGACATACGAGTATAAATTTTTATTTGTTTGGGATACATAAACAAACGCCCTTTTTATAATCAGCAGTTATAAATATTACGTAATTTATAAAAATAAAGTTTGGCGTTTTTGAAAATCTTCGCATGCAAGTTGGTCTAACAAAATCTTCACACTTCAAACTATGGTTGTTCGTAAAAATATCAAAAATATGTTATTGGTTATACCCAAAAACAGATATTGCGTAGTAAATAAATGATGTTCTATATCTTGCGTCACCCCTGTGATAACGTTTCTCTGGTTTTATGGCAGAGCTATTGAATTATTGACTCGTATTGATTCGCGGCTTTTGTTTTGTATTTTGCGATTGTTGGTTTTCGGTTTTCACTGTATTTCTTGTTTAGTAAGCAAATCAGAGTTAAAAATATCATCTGCTTCATTTTCAGTGAACAACCTGATATTTGTTTCTCATATTTATATTTATTTAGTCGAGAGTGTAGGTCCTAAAATACGGCGTAAGCTATCTTCATATAATTGTTATTTATTTTTGGCGACTATAACAGTTAGGTAGTTACACTGTGTGCCTACTAACCTACACTACCTATAGCTATCCGATTTCACATAGGTAAAAGTTATGGGCCTATCGACGATCAAACATAATACTAGTTCATCATCATCTTCCTCGCGTTGTCCCGGCATTTTTGCCACGGCTCATGGGAGCCTGGGGTCCGCTTGGCAACTAATCCCAGTAATTGGCGTGGGCACTAGTTTTTACGAAAGCGACTGCCATCTGACCTTCCAACCCAGAGGGTAAACTAGGCCCGTATTGGGATTAAGTCCGGTTTCCTCGTGATGTTTTCCTTCACCGAAAAGCGACTGGTAAATATCAAATGATATTTCGTACATAAGTTCCGAAAAGCTCATTGGTACGAGCCGGGGTTCGAACTCGCGACCTCCGGATTGCAAGTCGCACGCTCTTACCGCTAGGCCACCAGCGCTTACAACTACACTAACAAACAAACAAACATAATACTAGTTATATTACCATTTTCACACCTGACTGTCCAATAAGTTTTGAAATATGTTAGTTATCGAAAAATTTGTAAAAACATGTGGTTGTAAAAACACTTTTTAAAATATTGTGCGTATAAAGGGTAAAGAAAAGTTTTGGTAAGTTTTTATTTAATTTTTTAACTTTATTGATGAGTTGTTGTGTAACGAAACTATTGATATGGCCACAAATATCTACAAGTATTTCTTAACTAAAGCGATATATCAAACACTATCACTCATACTTACTCCTACTTTCTACACCTCCGCTAGATACCTTAATATCAAGTAACGTGATAAGGCCCCAGATAACAATAAGACACCTCATTAACAAGAGATCATATCTGTTTTGTATTTTAAATTTGACTCAATGTCTTGGAAAATAAAGTTCATTTTGTTTGAAGAGCGTCTACGGGGTTCTGTGATTTTTAAGGCTGATTTAATCCATTGCTTAAACACCCACGCAAAGCTTTATCAATTCTTTGTATAGGTACAGATGTAGTGCATAATTATTTTCCATCGTATTTTCACGGAAACATACGAACGTGTCTTGTTATTTCACTCAGTCTTGGTACAAAAAGTACAGAGGTTGACTGAAGCAGCATGACAAATACGAACGTTTCCGAGAAAATACGATGGAAAACAATTATGCCCTACATCTGTAGTGTATGATAGTCGATGTATGTAGACTCCATTATCTTTCATCTTTGCAGATAATAGTTGCAGGGACTAAAGAGGCATTTTGAGGAGGTAGTCTACAGCCTACATCCACTGCGATGATGCCGATGATTGTATAGACCGGATCTATATCTGAATCCCTAAAGTCTTTTCTCCTATCTTTGCATTCCCTAATATTGTTTGTCATAATGATCAGTTGTGCTAACACTAAAAGCCCTAATTGTGGTTTCCCTAATTATTGATTAGTCATCCTACTGTTATTAAGCATATTTTCTTTTTTGCGAGGGTCGCAGTTCTAACCCTAACCTAACCCACTTTTGTGCCAGCAAGTTCTAAAACCTAACCATTTTTCAGAACCTTACATTATTGAAAATAATCATTATGACAATTGATCGTTAGGGCATGTGCCCATTAGGACAAACCAGTTAGGGCAAGTGACTTTAGGACAAACGTTGTTAGGGATTCAGAATGACACCCGTATAGACCAATGGTCGATTGGCATTTCTTGTCGCATCGATCACAGATGTGTGTTGACTCCTGGGGTGGTCCAGCAGCCCTGCGATCTCGTCTCAAAATTGAAAATAAAATATCTAACATATATGTTACAATTACACGTATAAAAACAACGTATAAACGTAACGTATAAACGTGTGTATACAATTATACGTATAAAAAGGAAGAATACAATATTCTAGGCAATATAGCAGGGATAAAAAACAATAGGTAGCGCAGCGCAGATGTTATTAAAATGATTAAGATAGTTGTTATATACCATCACCGACCCAATTTGACCATTCATTAACCTTACTGCAACGAGATAAGGTCTGCCGATGATCAGTTGTACAGTGGCGCGGTAATGAGCGATCAAGTGCGCAAGCGACGCGCGACGCGAACTTTATGGCCAGCGAGTCGCTAATTGCGGGGAGTAACGATAGCGATGTTGTAAATCGCTTGGTTGTTAACTGAATGATATTTAGATAGATGTTTGTCTTTTTATTTAAGTTTTTCTATTTTGCTACGTCTATTTGGGCCGATTTTGTTGTAGTTTTTTCGTCAGAATTCAATAAGGTGGGTCTATAGAGTTCCCTATTTTATACAATTTTACTGTATGTCCTACAAAATCTTCCTGACTCCTCTGAGTTTTTACGAAAACGTCTGTGTCATAATTCAACTCAAAATTATTATTTTTTGTCCCAAATTGGCCTAGAAAAAAAAACTCCTCAAACTTAACAATTTTTTTCAAAATATAAAAAAAAGCTACACCAAAATAAAAATCTGCCCATTTACCACAGCGAATTTGAGATTCGTGAAATCCCTTATGTACAGTCTTATGTACTAAATTAAAAAAAATGTTGTATTTGATTTTTTATGTCAACTAATACATTTGGTACACGGTTTCCAAAATGTGTAACATTAACATCTTAAAAATAAACTGCTTAGCTAGTATCTACACACGGACAATGGTAAAAGATTTTACCAACGATCCGAACAGTTAATAAAGCATACAATTGAAATTAAAACCAATCAGATAATATTGTCCTCAACTCGTTTATTTAAACATATTCCAGCATTACTTGAACGTGGACTAGATAGGCAAAACTACGCCACCCGAGGTCAGAATAATACTGGTCTGATTACCCTGAATAACAGTGAACTTTTCCTATCAAAGATTGGCGCAGCGGTGACCTGCGCGTGAGTATCGCCTGCTGCTAGTGCTACTGACAGGCGTAATAGGTACTAGTGATGGATGCGCCAATTTGTCCATGTCTGAACAATGTTGATTAAATAACGTTTGTCTTTAGACGGTTGATCGAGAACCTGTGTACAATTGAAGTCAATAGGTCAGATATCAAACCAGTTGATTGTTTTAGGGCTTCTTACCAAAAGGCACTGGGACCCTATTGCATTCAAACCAGTGATCTGTCCATTTCTCCATCTCTTGTACTATAAGTTGGTGAGCCGACGTTACCTATATTATGAATCTTCCCCTCACTTCTCCTTTTTTGTTTTTTCTCAAACTATATTCTTCCTTATCCGCCGCCACTATATTTCTATAAACACTAATAAACGGCTAATGTTAGCCCGCCACAGCTCATTGCGCACAACAAACCTACAAAAACTCTAGATATAACTGTAATATGCGTATTTATTGGCAGTAATATGCTGAGCTTAGCTTTTTATTATTTCTAATGAGGCTAAGCTTCTGATTTACGACCATGGTCTATAGTCTATAATTATAAACATAATTCAACGACCCTGAGTCATTAGTTATGATTCGATGTAGACTTGATGTCTAGCCGTTAAATTATTTGAGTACCGTGTGTGAACTATTTTTTTGTGGCTACTTGGTAGGTATTAACTATTAATGATCTAACTAGATTTGCACTTATACATCTTATATTACAAATCTTTAGACGCCCTCCAATATAAATCATACTTATATTTAAAAAAAAAAACAGGAAAATTGGTACAACACATTAGATTTTGTTTTGATAAAATGCTTTGACATTCGGATTTTTGGGTGATTGATTGTGTTATAAGCTTTCATGACTGTTTATAGTGTCTATTATTGTTTTGGATACGAATAAGTGCTTACCTATTGACTGGTACAAAACATCCGTTGTAAATACAGTTTTTAGATACATTGTGATAGTTACGATAGTGTAATAAATGTATTACTTTAGTTGTAAATATCCTCAAACAGGTGATCGAATAGTATGATCAACTTAATTCAGACGAGCAAAAAAGCTGGCATTTATAAGCGGAACTTCCCATTCAAGAAAACACCATTCATTTGCAAACAAATGAAAAGTGTTTATAAATTATCCCATATAAGTATACTAATAGCTGATGCATCTTACCTAGACGTTACTTTGTTTCAATAAATTGTGTCATTGATGTCACAACTATATCTGACTACTTTTGAACTTCTTTACAAGGATATAAGGTCGATGAAAGATGGTTAATGTTGTAGTTTAAACAGAAGCTATTAAGTTATAACACTGTGGGCAGGACAATCAAAGCAATCTGCAATTTATTGACATTTACGTCAGACCATATCTAGAGCAGCTTTGATTAAAGAATTTATAGACGCATCAGTGGCACTCCTTAAAGATTTTTGCTCAATGTGTGCTAGTGACTGAGCATTATTATATTTTTTGTAAAGATAAATGCAATTTTTCATTTGTTATAATAAAAATTATAACTATAATGGAATGGAAAGAAGGCCCGATTCTTAAACTTGATTACTTATAAAATTGCTTACTTTTATAAGTGTGAATTGGTTCAAATTTTGCGTTCATGCTGATCACTAGTACCATAGATATAAAACTGAGAGTTCAAATTTAACATAAGAAAAAAAAACTAAATAACGATGGGCCTTCTTTGATGCAGGTACCTTAGATCGGATACTTATTATAAACTAAACGATGGCCGTATAAAGTGTTGCGTTCCAAGTTATCTCCAATTCGGACTGGTTTTGGTCACAGTTTCGCCTCATACCGGTCCTGAAGGTTGTAGATAACAGTTATGCTTGTATTTATGTGACTGCGCAAGAGACTGGAAATATCATAGATTCGTGTTTCATAATGAGTGGAACACGTTTTTGTGGGCTAGCGCGAGCTGTGGAGTCGGCTGAGTAAAAAATGTGATGGAGACGAAATAATGGCTGCGACTATTGGAGCGGCGCGCGCCACTTTGCGCGTGTGAGCTGGATGCAAAAAATGTACGTCATCGAGTACACTTTTTCGTGAAATGTTATTTGAAAAGTTGTAAGGAGTAAAACAAGGCAAGGCAAGGTAAGGCAACGGTCAAACGTTAAAGAATATTAACGTTCGTCTATTACGTTATCCGGTATATACACTTCCGCAGTCATTCAATAACTTTTCTACCTTTAGCAGATGTATTCATTAAAGTCTAGAATATTGTTAGAATCTACTAAATAAATATATTCACCTACACATTAGATATGTTAAATGAAACTGATTTTTCTCAAGTGGCTCCCAGACTAGTAGGTCCGTGAGCATTTACATCGCGCGGGGCAGCCGAGACACTGCACATGTCTCTCGGAATTAATCGAACGTAACACCTAGAAAAACACATTTCCATAATGAATTTCTTATACGAGGGGCTACTCTCAAGACTACCAACAGTCTGTCGTCCAGTATAACCCGTATCTCTTATCTCGCGTAAATATTACGAATCGAAAAGTCAAGTAAAAATGGAGATGTGGGTCTCAGTCGAGTAAAAACTGGTCTATGAATAGGGGAAAGGAATTCTTGGATTTCAGAGCTCATTATGATTATTTTTGTGATCTGAATCCTGAGGGGAGGGCAATTGTAATTAGTGCACGCTACGTTAAGGTCTAAAGACTAACAATTTTTAATTAGCTCAGGAAATTTTGAAAAAACTCTGGCGTCAATTAAACTTCTGAATCGATGCTTTTTGAAATTCTTGACCAGAAAAACCGTTTAAGCGCCTTAGTTTTTATAAGTACTTAGACAAAAGGCCACAGGTTTTAACTATAAAAAAAATGTTTTGTAATCTATTAGGTATACAAAGACAAAAAATATGAGGCTTTGGCTATGGTTTAAGTGTAAAAACTGAGGCGCTTATACGTTTGCTGTTCAGGAATTTCAAAAAGCATCAATAAGAATTACTTACGGACTCTTTTGTCGCACCGTACTGTTTTTCAAATGCTTCTGGGTCCCGATATCGTTTGACACATTGCTTGTAGGTGTCGAGTGTCGACTCTGCCACTTTCCTTGTTCGATTTCGGGTGTCCGGGGAGCGGCGCGGACGCACCGCGTGATATACTGATATTGCCTTTTTAGTGCGACACTAGCTTGTGCCACTATCAATATTTTAATACACTACGAAATTGGAACCGAATTTCCACTGATGGCTTAACAATTTATTTGATTAGGATCCACTTACAAAAAAATGTTTGTAATAATCATAGTAAAAAAATTAATTAAATATTAAATAGATTGTATGGTATGAGTAAACATAAAAATTTAAAAAAGATAAATCATGATCGGTTATTACACTTAACTCTCAATATTTACTTCCCAGGGACCGCCCGGTCTTTAGGTACCTATGTGGGATGAGGTAATTAAGTATGTACCTAAGTTTAGTAGGTAATGTAAAGTATACCTACCTAAATATCATTACAAGATAGAAGTACCTACATGTGCCAATTTTCGCAAGTTGTGCGAATGTTTGCAGATCATCATTATCAACTTCATTTTCATCAAAATTCTTATGACCTTACTTGACTAATGACTTTCATATACACTCAGCGTCAGCTCATAAGAAACATATTTGACCAGTGCTGACCAGTACCCGTCTAGAAGTTTAAATTTTATTTATTCTTCATCGTCACAATAACGTATGGATGGCATTGCGCACACTTTTGTGACATTCCAATGGAAACCATTAGCAACCCAAACATGGCGTTTACAATCCGTCCGATCTCGCCAAATGAATGCGACTGATCCACTAATGGTCTAAGATGACTTAACGAGGTGACGGTGACACCTCTATTAACGACGCAGTTTTGAATATCCATGGTGCGTTATTATATCGATGATGTTGGGCCGGTTTTTAGTAGCGAAGAGTATAAACTTGTCGAGGGAAATCTGGGTTTATTATTAGAAATTATCGATATGTCACCGTTACCGTTAGAATGTTGCAGCTTGGACTCGTTTTATAGAGCAGACATATTGACGTCGTTTGGTGTGTTTTCTTCCGTTAATTTTAATGATTTTGCAGACGACTATCTTTTGACTAATTAAGCTCGCTTGACACCAACCGTTAAGAGGATTCTCGCCCAACCACTTACTTCAATAGCAATTACCTATACTTTGAATTTGATCCTAACCTACGAGTAAAAGCTATACCTACAGCGTGCAGCGGGGCAATGGATCTGAAGTACATAATTTGGAAGTTTTAAAATGGGAATCAGTTCAGGTGATTTGGCGGTTGCAAAAGTTGATCTCTCACGAAGTTGGATTGTATATTGGTCGAAGCATGTGGTGAATATTGTCTTTGTAGCAGCTATCATGATGCCTGCGTTATGCTTAGATTATGAGTATTGTATGACGACTTTTAGAAACGATGTAACGATCAGTAAACAAAGGAAACCTTGACTGAGTCAGCAAGGCGCGACTAGTCGTGAGTGCTAGCTCACGTGCGTACTTTACGATCTAAACTAAAATCCATCGATTCTGCGAACGCAAGCCCACATTTTGGCAGTTCTATTGTGTGTTTTCGTGTGGGTGGGTCTTTGATCACTTTATGACTAGGTGAAGTATGTATGACTCGAAGATAATTGGTGCTATACTTGTTTAGTAAGAGAGCGCAACAGCTCGGCATTAGCGTCCGCTTTCATGATACTCTTCCAAAGTATCCACTTGATCTTATACAAGACAGGTCCTCAACTAAAGGAAATCACCAAAAATGGAGTTATAGGGTACATAATATTGTTTTTTTTTTTTGTAAGTAGTATAAATTGGTGTGGGATGCAATTAGGCTGTAGCTGTGGCTCACGGCATACGAAAAAGAGCGCCTTTGTGCGGAATAAGAAGCTTAAACGTTTAATAAAGCGGAGCCTAAGGAAACGAGTCTGTTAGGTGTTATTTTGACGTGCGTTTGTAAACTATCATATCTGATGCAATTAACAAAACTATCCAGCCTTACGACCAGCATAACTCTGATCTAGTCTCACGCATAATTAAAATTAAACCAGGGGTCCACGCTACGCTGACAACATGTTTGCGAATAGCTATACAGGTTTTGCTGCAAATGCCCAAAATGGACGTAATAAATATAGCTTGCTGTTAAATGTGTTTCAAGTAGGTGGGAAGGCGTGCCTAATATTAATGTCACAAATAGTGGAACGCGTCTATAATATTTATTGTGGGATTGTTATATAAGTAATCTGTTTCTAGCTAAGATTCGGTGATCCAAACACTCGTAGGGTCACGTGGAAGGGTCACGTATTTTAAAATGTAACGTACTTAAATTAGGTCATTAAACATAATGGAAAATTGTATATTATTTCTGCTTATAATTACGTTCCCTTCCATAGCAATAGAAATAATAGTGTCCCTTTTCTATAAGTACATAAATAGGTAGGTACTTGGTACTGTTCATTACATTTTACAGCCATACAAAGTCTATGAAAGATGGAAAAGGAATGAAAAAAAAAAACCTACGATACTTTTGAAATAGCTCATAATGTTGAGCAAAAATAACATAAAATTGCCAAAAATAGTGTACAATGTTTTTTAATGGCCCAAATTATTTATGACTGTGCTGATACTGCAATTACTGGCAGAGTCCTTCAACTATTTCCGCCTCGGACTTGACATCTCAAACATATCAGTATGGCACTAGAGGATTCAATCTACGCACTCACATATTCACGGAGCAAATAGAGGCAGCTAATACGCGCATTACGATTCTGTACGCTGGGCTTCTATGAAGCGCGGGACGTGTCTTACGCTTTACTGACGCCATGGGAATATGAACTAAATTAGGCTTTTAACACCTTAGCTGGCGGTCGTCATAGCGTCATGATAAAACGTTTAAAGAAGCCTGCTTTACTACAGAGATAGGTTGTAATCCAGCGAAGAAGAGAATCAATGCTATTGGTTGATTCCCGCACGTCTCGTTTTGTCACCGCTCATCTCCACATTACTGGAAAGTGGAAAGGCAGTCTAAAACGATTACGGGATTCGTTCTCCTCTTTCAAAATAAGTTAAAAAAGTACCCTGAGTCTGGGTTTACAGGCATTTTTCATGGGTTAAATAATCTTTAATTAAGGGTTATTCGGCGATCGACTTCGATCGACACTTTAAAATCATGTTTCGGCCGAAGGATCGATTTCGGCCAAAAAACTGCCGAACGTTTCGGCCGCGCTGAAACTTTATTTTCGCTAATGTCAGTCGGACACGAGGTAGTACGAGTAGGTATTTAAGACTACAAGATAAGTTCAGGTTAAAAAAGACCCGGACAAGATGTACACTTGCATATCGTCAGGTGACAAGCAAAACTCACTAAGTACCACCACAAGTTCATAGCCATACTGCCATAGTGAACCATATTAGTAGTACGAAAAGAAGGTTGATTTTTGTTTTAATATTTTTTAATAATTGGTGAGTTTTGCTTGTCACCTGAATCGTCCGTACTGGTTCTATTGCCCCAAGAAAAATGTCCTATTATCCACCTGACCTTAAAGGAAAATAGCCGCGATAAAAGATGCCACCAACTATAATATTACTGTCCAGTTCAATCCAGTTTACGCCAGATTTCCTCGACTTTTATAGACTAGCTTCTATAAACATTCCTTTTCAGTAGCTTTAGGTATGAACGCTATGAGGTACATACCTAATACGCATACTTGTGCACACAACAATTATTGTGCTCTTTCGCAATACCCGCAGAATTGTTACTAAATAGTTACTCGACAATAAATATAAGGTGCCTCTATGTGATGGAATTTACATATCTTCCTGAGGGTTTAACAATTAATAGTATTACGATACAAGTACGAAAAATAGGAAATTCAACGAGTGGCGATAAATTAAAACACGACCATAGGGAATGTTTTAAACGACACGAGTTTTGCGAATTAAATGCCTATTCGCACATGTATCGCACAACCTTTTACAATACCTACTACATACGGCCCTTTAAATTTTCGACATAGTTACGTAATGTGCTAATTATCATTTATCACACATTTTCTATAGAAAGCATCACGTTACCATTATCGATTACCCATCATATAAAACGAATTGTCGGATGCCTCGGCCCGGATCCGGCCCCGGACTGTTCTAGCATAAGTCATACTTTATGCTTAAGAAGACATTCTTCTCCTCTGCCTATCATTTATTCTGATAAAAATACTATTGCCGAGCCAACTCAACTCAGGCCCTAAGTATAATCAACTATGATTGTAAGTACAGCCCTTCAACTAATTTCCAGATAAACCTCTCGTTTCATGTCACTGGCACTTACCCACTTACAGCTTAACCTTTTAACATAATCACAATAATAAACCCTGCGCAGCGAACGGTAGCCATCTTGTACAATCATTCACAAAATAAATTGACCTTTCATAGACCTTATTGTGAATAGATAGAGTATATTGTAAGTCAGTCAAAGAGCTTTGTAATGGCCGGTCTGGTCAGCTAATAAGAGTAATAAGGATATCTCGCGTGCATATGCGCTTTGACGGCCCATTTCTACATCTATTTTATCGACGTTTATTGCTTCTGCATTTGTAAGTTTTTATTAATCTTTAATTAATGTAAGGTAAATAGCAAAATAGTTAATGACGTCAGTGGTAGAGGCCTTGCAATCCTTGCTGTTGTCACAGTCATCGGATTTTGTGAAGAAAAAATTGTGACCCCCGTCAAGTTTTTTCCTATAGATGTCCATAATTTGTATTGTTATTTATGCAATTATGTAAATCATTTTATTCAGAATTTTCATTATTTTACATATCGTTAGCGTGTTGACATAGTTTAATCAGCATTATAAAGGAATTTGCAAACAAAGAAGGAATTCAGAATTATAGCTTCTTAATAAAGTGATCATCTACAATTAATTTAATTTGATATTAATCACCCTGTTTTATAACGGTCGTTGAAATTGATTCTCATTAAATACGGATCAAGGAAATATCCTCGTACCTACAGTCCTACAGCTCCCATCTTACACTTATACTACTATATATACGAGTATAATATTTATTTATTATAAGCCAGTGTCCCACTATTGGGCAAAAGCCTCCCCCCTCGATCTCCACTCGTCTCGGTCTTGAGCAATCTCCTGCCAATCGTTGAGATATGCGCCCGCAGGTATTGCAGGTCGTCCCGCCCGCCATCTCCGTCTGGCTTGGCCTACCAGATCCTCGCCCGTCTTGCGGCACCCATACTGTACGCTACGAACAAACTAAAGCGAAAATTCTCCTAACGCAACGAACTGGGGTAAACTATACCTACTAAAGCCCTTGCTACACGGTCGCCGACAAGCCCCTCAGACCGCGTGGCCTTGGTATGGACGGACCGTGTAGACAGTTGTTTCCAACAAAATTTGACCAAAACTGACCAAGGACAGACCAAGGTCAGACGGTTAGAAGGCTTGTCGGCGACCGTGTAACAAGGGCTTTATAGAAGTTTGACTGAAGCTCAAAAATGACTCAACTGTAGGTACTGCGCGCATGTTAACAATGTCAACTAAGTATTGTAATGCCGCGCAAGGGGTTTGCCATATTATTTTATTTTATTTTAACCAATCAAAACTTTTATTGAACAATCATTTTTTTATAGCGGAAAATGGTGTATTGGGTAATATTCGAAGCATGGTATTTTTATGGAGATACCTAACTTTTAGTGATAACTATGTGTCAGATAAGTGTCAGTCATATGGTCTGTTTATCGAAGTCTAAAAATTACTGGATGCTTTGTCTTTATATATGTCACCGTAAAATTGTAAACAATCGTCATATTATACATTATAAACTGACGGTAGGGAGATTATAATCTAACCTAACCTAACCTACGTTAGATTATAAACTAACGAGTTCACCATCTTACGGTGTCATAATTATATTCTATCGCTGGCCTAAAGGAGGCCGGCAAGATAATAGTGGTCAGGAAAGGTGCACCTTCGTAGGCTTCTATGTAAGCTTAGGCCAACGCTTACACACCATGTTTGATCGCCTTTCAATTAAGATGTAGCTGGTAACGTAACTACGATGTTGCGTCTTCATGCAGGTCATAGGACTTACATTACTTTACGTTGAAAGTGTTTCCTTATTTTTCCTTCCGAATATTTCGTATTTCATTATATAACCCAAGCTAAAACTCCAAAACAGCATTAAGAACCGTTCGAAAGTGGCGTAACGCGAAAACATCGTTCGTTAGACGCCGGTATCGACCGTGGCGTGCCGTGGCGTTCGTATGCGAGCCACGTACGCCGCGTCGGCAAGGTGGCTCTATTTAGACGGGACATTATATGTAGTTGCTTACATAGCAATAGAGAAAGGCTTAGTACGTATAGGCCAGTATAAAAGTAATAGGTAACTAATTAGTGGAAGGTAGATCTACTCCACCAACTAGATGTTCTGACCAAGTTAAGAAAGTCACCTCAGGCAGAGTCTACCAAGAGCCAAATCATAGGAACTGCAAAACCAAATTGTCACGATTCTCAGTAATGAAGGACCGACAAAGAAGAGAAGAGAGATAGGCCAGCAGTCTTCGATTTAGAATAAATACCTAGCTAAAGCCACTAAGGCCAGGACATGGATTGGTGACCATGGTTAGGTATCAGAAATTATGAAAAATAGAAAAACGGCACATTGCGAGATTGATACTATACTAGTAGATAATTAACTATTATATAATCTGTGCTAGTAGGTAGAGTACGGTAGGAAGGTATTTATCTATTAGGTAATAAGTAACTGAACTAAGGTAGGAAACAAGTAACTGAAATCTTGAGGTCATGTTACTTTGGTCTTCGACTTGCGTCGCCAGCGCCCGCGCAACCGTGAGACACAGCGCAAGTCCCTCATTCAACACAATTAACTGTCTATTCATAGTCTTTATACCAACGTAATAAAGTCTACCAATGATCAGACTAAGCCAGTAGTGCCGAATAAGGCACCGGACGTCTGCGCCGGGTTTTGAGCCGTTTCGGTTGGCTTGATTGACAGGTATACCGATAATAAAGGCATGATAGCAAACGGCTTGACCTTTTAGTTATCATTTAAAGACTACCTTGGCTGACGAAAAGGAATAAAGACGACGAAGAGGGTGAATCTGTTGGCACCCATTCAATGATTGTCTTTAAATTGGTGACTATGTCGTGTTCAATTAATCAGCACAATTGTAGACTTTAGACAACTTTAGACGATTGGTTTAGTTTTGGTTTAGTAAAGGAGGTAGGAAAGGAAAGGAAGGATAACAAGATACTTACCTACTCAAGAATTTGTTTCTAAAAAGTTTAAACTAAATAGAGGTGTTATATTTTTTACACAGTAAAATGAAAATGGCATTGTCATTATCAGGTCGTTGTCTGGAAGAGATTGCTTTTTAGCGATAAGACCGCATGTTATTTACCTCTTCTTAATTTGCTGTATATATTCCTTGTATTGTTTTCTGTATTGAGGTGTGCAATAAAGTGTATTTGTATTGTATGTACAGTAGCAAGAATAGCAGAAGTAAATGTAACATATGAGGAAAGTCAGATGTGTAACTAAGCCACTGCCAAATAAACGTCTACAACAGCAGAGAAAGTAGAGCATATCTCTCGACGGACAGAAGGAAAGCATTTCCCTGCCTCGTCCGCACAAGGTCAGCGATCCTGCACAACGCACTCTACGAATCTAAACAACGCTACTCCAGCCTTTATACAACAGAGTTTAGAACCCTACAAGTTAGAACACAGTACATAATAATATATATTATATCTAAGGAGGAAGTAGAAATAATTCAAGAATAACAACTTACATAGACCGAGTAATTTTTATCAAGCATATATCTACGTCTGGGAACGATACTACATTTTTTATACCACTACGTTGGTGGCAAACAAGCATAAGGTCTACCTGATGGTAAGCAGTCACCGTAGCCAATGGACGCCCGCATCACCAGAGATGTGGAAAAGTAGCAAAATATATAGTAGGACTGCATTCAGATCCGTCAAGAACCTCCACACTATGTCTACGAAAATAGCACATGATACAAAACACATTTTACCGTCTCCACTAATCAATACCATAAGTTGTGCCCGCACTAAGCCAGGTGTCCACCGCGATAAAGACTAAGGGCAGCTCAGTGATTACCATAAACTGTTTGCATTATGCCCGCATCGCCAATAATATAAAGGCTGGGAACATTTTCCTTTTCATAACGAGTTTTTGCTTGCCAAATGGCTTACGTGCATATAGCGTAGTATTTAGGACGAGTACTACAAGTAGGTAAGCTGATAGTAGTAACTAGTAAACAACCTCGAGTAGAGTATTCCACCGTCCACGCGATTTCAGAGGTCGTTGGTGCGAATGTCCAGTTACGGTATAGGTATCGGTAATATAGTAAGTTGTTGCTACACAAACATATAAGTTGGAGACCATTATTTTCTGTATATACGAATGCATGTTATTTTATTTTAAGATCCTACTGGGTTCTGTAACAGAGGATATCCTAGCTCAGGGCCCATAGACGTGTATGTATGATGAACGTGTATTTTGCTAATAAATATATCTACTTATTTATCTTTTGTATTCTTGATCATAAATATAATAATATTAGAGGCGAAGAAGAGCGCCTTTTTTCTTGATTTATGGTACCTAAGTAATATGGTTTATTAAGTACATTTTGTTTGAAAGTGTGCCTGCCTGAGATAGGTTTTCTTGAGTTCTGACCGGCTAGCATGGCTTGCTTGCTTGCATGTCATGCTCGCCGATTTGTAGTAGGTATGTTTTTATGGATCTCACAGTCATACGCAGACAGTGAGTTATCAATAAAGTATTCCGGTAGCTAGCTGCCGGCGATTACTTACCCGGCCCTACGTGACCGCACTGCCAATGACTGCAATACATTCTTACCTGTTCGTCAGATGGAGCACATCAAGGTGATATATGGATTGAGACTAGGGTTTGCAATCCGGATCTGGATCCGGATCCGCGGATCTTCTCATACATTTCAGACCCGTCGTGCAAACTCTTAATTGAGAAAGCAGCAACGTCACTATTGCAATGTTGCTGCGGCGTTGACGCGAACGATTTCACTAACAATCTTCACTAACTTCATGCAAACGCTACTTAGTGAAAAAAAAAATGTTTTATAAGCGATACCTAACTGTATTGCGTCTGAATGATTTTTTCATCGCGACTGTATCAATACTCTATGGATGGACTGTAGCAATGCTGTGTCGCGATAATAATGATGCCGGATCGCCTTTACGTGTACGAGGGTATAATATAACATGTAATGTATGTGAACTCCCTTAAAATTAGTTTAGAAATAGACATGTCAAAGGGAGGGGGTTGAATCTGGATAGTTTTATAAGTTGACATAGAATGCATATCTGACCTGCCTAGCATGAGTTGCGTTCTCACGCGCGACTCCATACATCTAGCGCGACTTCAAGTATGGACTCGTGCACGAGAACGCAACTTATATGCTAGACCGCCCGGATCATGACACTTCAACCCTAAAATCAAACTAACGAATATCTTTCGGTAAAAGAATTATACTATAATTTAAAATCTGTTGGCACCGATTAATCTTGGCTAGATCAAAGCAACCCTGTTATGTACCTATATTGTGTCTATACTAAAAGATGAAAAAGCCATATGCAAATATGGCTTCAACAATTTATGACAAAAGTTTCTGATAATAATTCGAACAACACCTAGCTATTTATTGCTCTTACCGGCCTATCTTCGACATACTTTAATAAACTGCCCGAGCTTGTTGGAGTAGAAGATGGTGTGAAGTTCAGTAAATGGTGCGCTTGAAGTGCATATGTAATAGGTATGTTGTGTTATGAGTACTCATAAACTCATAATAGCTCTTATGTCTGGTGTCACAGACCTTTTCACATTGCTGTATCTACGTGAGGCAATCTACGATTTCAATACAGTTAGTCGCACTAGCTACGCATGCTCGAAATTATTTATACGCGACTCTATTGCCAAGGAAATAAAGTCTGTGCAGATTTTTAGCAAGCGTAGTTAAGTTATAGCTGCTGACTGTACGAAGCTAAAGACGCTATAAAAATAACTGGGGTTTAGGCTATTTTAGGTATTTAGGAAATTTGCGCGCGTTGCAATGTGAGCAATTTAGTGAAGGAGTTCAAAAATTTAAAGGATTTCGAAGAGCAATTTAATGTGATTCGGATAACGATTCACATTATGTGTGTAAGGACATTATTTTTTCTACTGATTCTACAGGTTTACGTAGAATCATGTGCGTCAGCCATTTTGCATCATTTCAATATGACTCACATTACATTATCATCATTTTCCTAGAGATGTCCCGATATTTCATGCCAAGGCCCACTTATGTATGATGCCTGGGGTCCGCTCGGCGATCTAAATCCAGCTCAGGACCTAAGTTTTTAAGGATGCAAATACCACCATCCTATCCCTATGTTAATACTTTGTATAGCATTTTTCTCATAGCTTCGGTATGGTGACAGCTGTCACTGTACCCAAGTTACGTGAAAAATATAATCCCACCAAAAACATTTTCATGTAAAATGTTGCCAAGACGAAACCATAAGGCTCGCACTGACAAAAAGTTATCAGATATCTTGTAGAGCCAAGCTTCTAACTCTACAGGCCCTACCTTCACAGACTCTACCTTAGTCAAAATATGTGGCTTGACCGCTTCGTCACATGGGCGTAAGGTGAAATATGTATTCACTATTCATTATTTTTTATTATAAAATAGTTCTTGTAATAATGAAACGGCCAAGCCACATATTTTGACTAAGGTGTAGAGTCTGTGAAGGTAGGGCCTGTAGAGTTAGAAGCTTGGCTCTACAAGATATCTGATAACTTTTTGTCAGTGCGAGCCTTATGGTTTCGTCTTGGCAACATTTTACATGAAAATGTTTTTGGTGGGATTTCACATCTTTTTGTAAGTTGCTTATGACAATCTTCTGATTTAAAGGGTTGCGGGTGATTTACTATTAAAAATCCTGAAATACGTACTTGGGGGGCATCTTTTATATACAATCTGCTTTTTACTGATTCCCCATACAAACTTCAACCCCTTTTTTCCCCTAACGCCTTTTTCCACCCCTTTTCACCCTTACGGGGTGATTTTGGGGCTGAAACTATTTTATATCCTTCCCCATAACAATAACTAGAGACAAACCAAAGAAAGTCTGCAGCGCAATAATTTGACATCGAATTAAAAAACTACATATGGCAATGTTTTTTAAGCAGTCAGTAAACGTCATGCACTATGGTATCTGTTTGTCAAAATCGTTTAAATATTCATTGTGTTTTGTGATGAACGGAATAAACATGGTGAAACCTTACAAAACCGGCGTGCGGGAGTTACTTTTCCGCATGACGAATAATTTTACACTTGTAAAAAGTCAGCACGAGGCGATTCAAGCTGAAAAACGACAATGTTTACAAAATTTGGAGTTGATGACGGGTAAGTGGAATGAAACATCTTAATACTTCACCATATGTACCTACTTAGATAATATAATATTGGTTTAGACTAAGGTTTCACAGCAAATTGAACAAACCTAATAGGTATAGGCATACTTATGAACTTCCTCTAACATTTCGAGAAACTCATTGGTACTAGCCGGGTTTTGAGCTCGAACCCACAACCTCCATGCTTACGCTCACGGCATGGGTACCTACTAGTTAAAGCTAAAATTAATTTTTAATATATGTTTATTGTTTTAATGGTTTATTTCGTTTTTCCGAAAACTTCATTTCGCAAATTGCGGGCAATTTCACTGTCAATCTAATTACGCCTTAATGGGAGTAAAAGAGAAAGATGCTCGCATATTGAGAACTTCGGTGTTCGCGGTAGGCCCTCTGTGCCTATTTACCGCCGTCGCGGATATTACAAAAGCTTATTAATTTTGATGAAGCCAAATGTCACATTCTCCCAATATTATTTATCAATATAGCTTTGCATTATTGTTTAAAAATGACGAAGCCTGTTGCGGATATCATCATTGGTTTGGTTGGGACGAAGCATGTTGCGGATTTGTATTTGTGGCCACCTGACGAAGCCTGCGTTGTGGATATCCTAACTAAAAATTTGATCTTTTGAATTTGATCATATTAATGTTAGTGTTAATTTAATTTTTATGTATGTATGTTTCTGCATAATGTCGATTTAACCGTGAACAATACTCATTTAAATAAACTCTTGTTTTATCAATATTAGTATATGTCTACATATTAATAGTGACATCTATTGTTGGAATGAAATTTATTTTACCATAAAAATTAAGCTGTGCATATAGCTTATATTTTTCATAGACGGTAAATATGGTAGAAATTTCACAAGTATCAAGACTCTTTAATCCATTTTCTGTGGTGTTGTCGCATACTGATTTTTAAAAACTACTTTTAATCTAGCGCTGCAGACTTTCTTTGGTTTGTCTCTATCTACATAACAAATTTCAACGAAATCGGTTCCGCGGTTATCGATTTCCCATACAAAATTCCACCCCCCTTTTCACCCTCTTAGGTGCTAATAATTTCAAGTTTTTGAATTGTTTTGTTGTTTGTGAACTAATACTATCTCACATACCAAATTTCAGCTTCCTAGGACTTCAGGAAGTACCCTAGAGGTTTTGATGATCAACAGCAACAGTGAGTGAATGAGTCAGTGACGAAATCGGGGTTTTTTAGACATTGATAAAATCCAAAGTATAAGAGCTATGCAATTGAAACTTTTTATGCTTAATAAGTCCACTATTGACATCATATCCTGAGAGTTTTGTTTATCTGGTATAATCCAAACCCAAGTTAAGAGGGTTCAAAAAAACGACGAAGCGCTTCGAGAAAAGGTAGGTAGTGCCCTTGCGCTTCGCTTTGCTCGTCTTGGCGGGGGCACTACCGTGCCCCCAGATAAAGAATCTGGAGCAGACCTATTGGTTGTCTAGTTAATAAAGGGCCAAGAAAGCGCTATACGAAGATAAATACATATAAAATAAAGAAAGGGCAAAGTAATACAAAACCAATCAACCTTTTAAGACATTGACACAAGCTAGAAATCCTCTAAAAATAACCCTCCAGCGAAAACGGTAAAGACGACACCCGGATGCGTGTAGTTGCGTATGTGCGGCGCGCGCGAGATGCGGCTGCTCACGTCGACCGATTTCTAAGTGACTAAAGGGACCTGAGACCTCAGGGTCACCATTGTAGGTATTGTTTACATTTTGTAAAAAAAAACTATTTAACGTTACCTGTGTACAGTTAGCTTCAAAAGTAGCCGATCTGATTACAAGTCAAAAGTAATAGCTTAACAAAAAGAATATGGCTATTAAATATGTAGTTAGAATTAGATCGTAACATATAATTTTGTAAGGTGTTTTTTTTAGACTTATCTTTATTAGAAAAGTATTTCAGGATGGCAGATACTTTTGGCGCATTGTTTTATACGCTTATATTGATGATGACTTGTTGACTGTACTAATACACAAATACACCAAATTTCGTGTCTAGTATGAGAAAGAGTAAAAAGAGTATGTTTGTCGAATGTTTATGTCAAATTTCTTGTTATTTCAGAATGTCCTCTTAAAATGGACGACTGGTCTGGCCTAGTGGGTAGTGACCCTGCCTGTGAAGCCGCGGTCCTGGGCTTGAATCCCGGTAAGGGCATTTAATTGTGTGATGAGCACAGATATTTGTTCCAGAGTCTTTGTTGTTTTCAATGTATTGTCTGAGTACCCACAACACACTTGAGCTTACTGTGGGACTTAGTCAATCTGTGTAAGAATGTCCTATAGTTAATATTTATTTCCTTATTTATTATTTATTAAAAATGAGACCGTAACTTTGATAGTATGGCGGCGGCTGAACGTGCGACTCTTATATCTTTGCAAAATGGTTTAAGAATTAAAAATTGTCAGTGTGGCCGCTGTTAAGGTAAGACTGGACTGGCACCTGGTCTGAAGTTCTCGGATATCGGCGAGATCGTCGATAAGATGAGAAACGCCGCGCGATCGTATCGAACGATGAATATTTACTTATTTACCCGACCAATTAGCAACCTGTCATTAATGCAGGTTCAATATTAAAATATCTTTATTCTGTACATAAACATAGTTGTAGATTTCTGTGTTGCACTTTTAAAGGACGACACGCTGAATAGCAGCTCACATATACCTTATCACTTTGAGAGTTGCGAAAATACGCGAGTTTTCCGACAACTGTTACAGATGTACATCGGTTAACTTTGCTGACTTAGCTAAAAAGTACTACTTAATATAAAACTGACCTAATAACCAATCTAGAAAAAAAAATGGTCAGAATATCCCTACTACGTAATATTATAAATGAGCCTGTCTCTCCTCTTCACGCTAAAACCGCTGAACCGATTTTGATAACATATGGTATGGAAATAGTTGGTGCCCAAGAAAGGACAAGGGGTAGTTTTTATCAATCATCATCATCATTCCATGCAGACGAGTCGCGGCCAGAAACTAGTAAGTATTTAATAAATGTATATATTTACACGTTGCTCTGCTATGCCGCATAGGCGGTAGAAAGTCGGTGACGAGAAATATCATCTCGGCGACACGGATTATGCTAAATATTTTATCAAATATGGCTCGACAACTCATAAATCACAATCAGAACGAAAATAATATATGTTATTTAGATATTTGGAAATAATATACTTAATCTACTTAAAGCTTGACGAAAACGGCTTGTGTTGCTTATGTATATTGAAATTTTACAAACTATAAGAATCAATCGATATTTGTAGGAAAACATTAATTTTATTATACATTTTGACACTCGTTGACATACAGCTATAATAAATAATTTAAGTAGATAGTTAAGTATTTATGTGTTAATAGGTAAGTAATTGCTACTTAAACTATATTGTAAGTAAACTCTTAACAATCTAAATAGATAGGTACATCATTGATTCCATCAGATAAAACACAAATCCAAGCTTCATTGAAGCAATTTGATACTAAATATTATAATAGGTAAGTTCCTTTAGCAAGTAACTTATTCATATTACATATTTAACAAATACTTAAGTATTCCTCACCACACGTAGAATCACCACGTAAAATCACCAACAGTTGATCATTGTATTGCTGCAAAGTTAAGGAATTCACCCGTTCGCTTCTTGTGCGTCCTCATCCTACATGCGATCCAAATCCACATTGTATACAGAGACAGAAAGTAAACAAAAGGCATCGCTCAGCCGTCAGCAAAAACGGGCCGTGGCAATAAGTCAAAACTGTGCGGATCCCTCGGACACTGGGTAACTTACACCGGGGTTTTTACTGGCTGTCACTCGTCAACCGGCGGAGCCATGACGGGCTGCTTCGATGGACGCCCGCCAACCTCCTCCTTTAAAACAGAAAACAGTCGTAAGTACAAGCTATGCCAAGCAATTTCAGAGCTAGACAGAAGGAAAGAGAGTTTGAAGTGCCTTGAAGGAATGAATCAAGTTAGGGTTGTCTCCGGTGACAATGTAAGCAAGTGGTAGTGTTTTTTTGCCCTCTACGACCTGGCGGGCCCGACGGAAGACTGCCCCATTGTATGGTAATTCTCGACCGGATTTTGTTCGGGCTCAATTATATTATGAAGCTCAACCACACGACGAAAGTCAAAAGTCACCCGAGTGTCTTTTGTGCGCGGGCGCGTGCTGCTCCCGCCCGCGCGTGACACGCGAAAATCGCCTTAAACATGTAAGGATTACAGGCGAATGATGTCAGCATACATCTGTCACTTTATCGCAACGTGTTTAATGCTATTTTCGCTTGACACTGTAATCCTATATACATAAATCCCATTTGTAGTCACAAAGTCTTAAAGGGCCCGGTACGGTAGTGACACTGTAAGTTTGAGGACATTGTTACATGCCTTTGACGCACAGACAGTCATTAATATTCTTACCGAAACTCCCATTTTTTTACGTTTGATCTGTAGAAATGCTACAATAATACATACTAAATAAAATAAGCTACCTGATTAAGTACCTGCCTACCTATAGTCCAAAATGTCCTAACTATGGTCCATAAAAAACTCGAATACCTTCTCCTAGGCCAAATACCAATATAATGTTACGTATCAAGACTGAACTTTATCATAACTTTTAATCACAACATTTTTATGTTGTTCGGTTTTGGAATTGACGCAACTAGCTAAGTTTTTTGTAACGTGCAGAACATTACCGACGTTTGACTTGCCTGGCTATATGTACCTATTTTATGTCAAACATATTGTCATGGCCCTATCGTGTTCAACCACTTGATGCTCCACTCCATAACTCCCTAACATGCCGTTATAAGTTATCGATACCCAAACCCGGGCCTTTAGCAAACTAACAAATTACGATAGCCAGGGCTTCTCTCCGGGACTCCGGGCATCAAAGCGGCCGCGGCCGTATACTCCGATATTTATCACCCAGCCCAGCCGTAAAAAGCTACGCGTGTGATTGAAAAACGTAGTTCCCACACAAAAAAAACAGCACCGGACTTTATAAACTATTCGGATCAATTTGAAAAGCCCGTCATAGATTGGACGCTTAAGCTACCGCTATTGATTCTAAATTATGGCCCGTTAGATATGAGTGGAACGAATCGAAGAAGTCTTGCTACTAGTATTAAGCAAGAAGTCTCGGAGGTCGGATTGGTTCCAATGCTGAGTTGCGTAACTTTCAAATTGTCTCGAAATCCTTAACCCTGGTGTGAGGACGGTCCAGTGGCCTCGGTGTGGACGCTACAATTAATTCTGTTGACATGCAACCCTGAAATAAAAGCATTATAACAAATGCTACAAAACTCCGAAAGTCCCGAAATATAGGTCTGTTTGTGCTAGGTCCTCTCGATTATCAGCGGAAGGTCAACAATATTTTAAACCACACAAAAAAAGATCCATATTGGGTACCTAGGTAATAAAATTACTATTATGTACTCTTTATTTGGATCAAAAACATTTTTCGTACCTACCCTATGGATTAAGGTCTTTTCGTCTTTCCCGTGGACATAATAAAATAAATGTAACCTCTAATTTACTTGCTGAACCCTCACAGGTGGATTCATACGTTCTTCTGTAGGTACTTCATTAAAGCTGTATGATCAAGGTTAAGCAAAAGGTACGCAAAAGACCTATTGTAATGTCCACACGAATCATGCCTTTTTTCCACGAATGTAGTGTCGATACAAACCCCATAGGCTTTCACGGCACTTTTCTGTTTGAACTAATGTAAGATTTTAATATATATAAAAAAAATAGAATATTACAGTTAACCCAAACAAGCCCACTTAAACTCCCAAAAAGAAACACGAACCGATTGCCAAAGCTCATGCTATCATTTTTCTATTTAATATAAATGTCCGAGCGCTCAATTAATGTTGGGCGGTGTGCCCCACGCTGGGCACTATTTACGGCACGGCCACGCTGAATTAGGCTCTATTGCGACATGGTTCCATAGCGTTATGTAATCAGAGCATGGGTATTTGTGATCGATTATGGTAGACATAGCGACGGCTTTTGAAATGTTGTGTCACCGTTTTTGCAGTTGTAATTGTCTGTTTCTGCTGGCCTAAAACAATGACTGCAGTTAAGTAATTGATACCTTTAAGCACCAAAATTAAAATAAAGACAAAATCTTGACCATCATAATATCCTTGATATGAAGTTGGGTACTGGGTAGAATCTCAAAAAGGAAACTATTATGTTCCCTATCGGTTACAGTTTTCTTTAAAATAATAAAAATGGATTTGAAACAGAAAATGATGTTTGTCGATAACTATCGAAATAATGTGTTTATATTGCAATCAATGTAAGTACCTACATAGATAACTAACATTTTATGAGCCACAAGCTTGAAATAAACGTTATTTAATTTAATTTAATTAATTTAATAGACACACTTTCTATATATTGTACACAAACATTACAATTCAGTTGATCATTATCGACTTTAATACTCCTCATACTATTACAGTAAAATCTTAAGTATCAAGCCAGACACAATACACTGGTAATCTACTTATATTCCTAATAAATATTCAGATATGTCTCACTTACTTCAGAAGCCTCTAATACAAAGTCATTTAAATGCATAAAATATAGGCCATAAATAATAAGATTTAAATTGTATTACTCAAAACATCGTTGATTACCATGTCACGTCATATATATCACTGCGAATACAGCTAACAAATCAATTTCAAGTATATTACGCGAACCAGGATGGCACCGGCATCGGCATACTAAGCGCGTCACCTTTAACCTCCTGCCCCCTATTTATTCCATTCATTACAATTCAAATCAATTCAATTCACGGGCGACAATGACCATTCGGCCCGATTTAAACTGCTTTTTATCACTGTGTTACTTTAACTTTTTAAATCAATAAATTTCCCATCGACGATGTTCAGTAATTTGATAGCCGTAGACTGACCGGTGGTCAACTTGGTCGGTCCACCTGCTTGGACCTATAAATACTGTTCAATACATCCCTTTCACTCTAAAGAACTTTTACATTTGCAGGTTGAGAGGCAAATTGCCGAATGGTCAACGATAGGGTTGTATTGTAACTCGATAGTTTTGAGTTTATGGGCAGCGCTGATCGCTCAATTACTTGTGTTTTGTCCGGCCCCGGAAGGTGTAAATATCGGACCGGATCGGGTATCTGGGAACGGTCCGATTTATGTGAGATATTCGAATGATTATCAATCGGTGACCGTTATTTAATGTGGTAGGTGAATGATGAAAAAGCGGCCAAGTGCGAGTCGGACTCGCCCATGAAGGGTTCCGTATTTAGGCGATTTATGACGTATAAAAAAAAACTACTTACTAGATCTCGTTCAAACCAATTTTCGGTGGAAGTTTACATGGTAATAATGTACATCATATATTTTTTTTACTTTTATCATTCTGTTATTTTAGAAGTTACGGGGGGGGGGGGACACATTTTACCACTTTGGAAGTGTCTCTCGCGCAAACTATTCAGTTTAGAAAAAAAAGATATTAGAAACCTCAATATCATTTTTGAAGACCTATCCATAGATACCCCACACGTATGGGTGTGATGAAAAAAAAATTTTTGAGTTTCAGTTCGAAGTATGGGGAACCCCAAAAATTTATTGTATTTTTTCTATTTTTGTGTGAAAATCTTAATGCGGTTCACAGAATACATCTACTTACCAAGTTTCAACAGTATAGTTCTTATAGTTTCGGAGAAAAGTGGCTGTGACATACGGACGGACAGACAGACGGACAGACAGACAGACAGACAGACAGACAGACAGACAGACAGACATGACGAATCTATAAGGGTTCCGTTTTTTGCCATTTGGCTACGGAACCCTAAAAATGCAGTTGTGAACTTGTTTATTATGCGTTCAAAAGTATAGATACCTATCCCTACCTACCTTATTATAATATGAAATAGTTAGTTTCTACAGAAAGGGTACGTAAATATACAGGTACAGTGTTAGTGGTAGTAGTAGTAGTTATTGATAATGTTTTACTTAATGTTATAAAGTCATCATATATCAAGTTAGTTTATTTATTGATGAATGTACATTTACCTGTTAATTTATTTATTTCATTAAACATATCAAATAATTACAATAAAAATTCTAGCATCAGAATAAAAAAAAAAAAAAAAAAAAAACGTATGTAGGTACTTATATTGTCAGGCTATTGAAATTGTTAACAATTTTCTAATACTCATTGACTATAGTATCAACAGCACCAAGTATCGTGCCGGATAGCTAGTAGCATGCAAATTATATGAAGCGTGGCTCGCTAATGTGTTTTTTATGTCTTCATATCTATATACGTACGGATATCTTGAAAATCAAACTCTATAAATAACTTTTTTATGGAAAAACAATTAACACGCAAACTTAGAACAAGGTAATTGCTTTGATATTTATTTATTGTTTTACTTACTTTTACCAATACTGGTATAATGTTTGTGATGTTGCTGATTGTATATGTCGGTATTTCTAGTTAGCATCAATAGTGGCGGATGAAACAACACGCCAAAAGTATTATACCTACTCTATTTTCCAAATAGAGATAAATATCAACAGTTCGCGTTCAAAAGTATCTTTATCTTTGTTCTAGATAGAGAGATATATCTCTTTTTGATAAGCTTATGGAAATGCGTCCATCACCGCGTTTATACCGCAGATTACTATGTAAACGCACAGCCTACTAACACACACAGTTGGAACCGCACAGTTTTTTGAGAAACGGCCGGTTGAGGATCTAACAGTAAGCCTACTAACTGACCTTTTATAATAATATTTAAAATAAGTAGCTTTTGCCCGAGACTTCGTCTGCATGGAGTTAGTAATTTGGGTAGCTTATTTTTACCCAATCTGCTTTTTATCGATTTCACATACAAACTTCCACACCCCTTTTCACCCCTTAAAGGGTGATGGCATAAAGACTACCCTATGTCCTTCCCCGGGACTCAGACTATCTCCATACCAAATTACAACTAAAATAATCAGTTCAGCGTGAAGAGGTAACAGACAGACAGACAGACAAACACTTTTTTGCATTTATAATATTATATATATTGTTAGGTTGGTATTAACTATTTGTATACTTTGAATTGTGTGTGTTGTCTGTGGCAGCTGACTCTCTCTGGCATTGAAGATGGCGTCGGTAACTTCTTATTGTTAGTGCTCCCACAAATATTAATTTAATAAATATATAAAAAGTCGTCAAGTGTTTCCTTCCACAACATGGTGTCAGAAGTGTTGTGATACTGATGAGTGACACAGAAGAAAACACGCAAGTCAAGCGAAAGCGAGACAAGGTCACACAAGGAAAACCTAAAACATCGGCAATGGCGGATGGAACTGAAGATCTCGGAATCAAGCCGCATGTGCTTGGTACATCTTTACCGAAGCTCATGATCTCGTCGGACACCACAAATAATAATGCAGAAGAATGGAAGAGGTGGTGGCAGCGGTTTGAAATATATTTATTGGCATCGGGACTTGACAAGGCGGAAGACAAGAGAAAAATAGCGATCATGTTGCACTCGATGGGCGCTAAAGGTTTGGAAATATTCAATTCTTTCAGCTTAGAATTCGACAAATGTCAATTGGCAGAAGTAAAAAAGAAGTTTGACACACATTTTGAACCACAAAAGAACCTAACCATGACTCGATATATGTTTTTCACACGGAAGCAGATGAAATCTGAAAACATCGATGATTTCATAACTGATTTAGAAAATAAAAGCAAAGATTGTGAATTTAAAGAGCTTAGGGAATCTCTCGTCAGAGATATTTTTATTGCAAACATGAGTTCAGAACTATCACATGTGCGACAACGGCTATTACAAGAGCCCAATTTGTCTTATTCCAGAACACGCGAGCTTGCAAAAGCTGTCATTGCGGCTCAACAAGATTCAGACAGAATAGTACAGGAAAGCACCGGCACACAGAATGTGTTGCAATTGAGGGGCAGAAGCAGTAACCGTGGTAGCAGTCATCACAGATCAAACAGTCAGTCAAGACATTCAACGTCAAGTCAGTCAGCGTCAAGAAGTCAGTCAGCATCAAGAAGTCAGTCAGCGTCAAGAAATCAGTCAATGTCAAGGAATCGGTCAAGTCAATCAACGTCGGGATACCAGTCGTCGAGTCAACCACAATATACCCAGTCAGCTTCATCAAGATCGTGGCAGAGAGGTCAACATCAACAGTCTACATGCACGCGCTGTGGGCAGGTCCATCGCTTCAAGTGTCCAGCAGCCAACGTACAATGCAGGTCATGTAACTCTTATGGTCACTATGCTAAATTTTGCTTTAAAAATAAAAATATTAGACAACTTGAAGTAGACGACCTCAATGATGAAAATGCTTATTGCTCTGAGAGGTTATTTGTGGGGCAAGTAAAAAACAAAAATAGAAATAAAAAGTCTTGGTACTTAAAAGTCAATGTCAATGGTAGAGATATTAATTGCCTTTTGGATACAGGAGCAGAATTGGATTTGATGTCATTACACACTTACAAAAGTTTAGGTCTTAACAATCTAGTTGAAACAAGTCTTACAGCTAATGCATATAGAGGTCAACTACCGATTATAGGTGAAACTGAATTGGAATGTCATTTTAATGACCGTGTTGAATAAATTACCTTTGCGGTCACAACCGTAAATGGTGAAACAATATTAGGCCTAGACACATGTGATCGAATAGGTATAGTCAAACGTGTGTATCACCTAACTGAAGAAGTAATAAAAGAAAGTAATTGTCAAATGCTTACACAATACAATGATGTTTTCCAGGGTCTGGGGTGCCTGCCTCCTGTCTGTCATCTGAAACTGAAGCCAGATGCTGTGCCATGCATTGATCCTCCAAGGAAGGTACCATTTGCGCTACTGAAGGATCTACGTGATGAGCTGGATCGCATGGAGAGCATGAAAGTCATTGAAAAAGTCACCAAACCAACGGCATGGGTCAACTCGGTGGTAGTCACTGTCAAGTCAACAGGTCAGCCTAGAATATGTCTAGATCCTAGAAATTTGAACAAAAATATTATGAGAGAACATTATCCATTAAAAAACATTGATGAGATTAGGTCACAATTGAAAGGTGTTTTTCACACCTTGATGCGTTCTCAGGATTTTGGTCTTTGAAACTTGATGAGGAGAGTTCAGAACTTTGCACATTCCAAACTCCCTTTGGCAGATATAAATATCTTAGATTACCGTTTGGCATAAATGCATCAACAGAGATTTTTTATAGAGTTATTAGTGAACTATTTGGTGACATAGAGGGTGTTCTCATTTTTGTAGATGATTTTTTAGTTTATGGAGAGACACCAGAGATTCATAATCAGAGACTTAAAAAAGTGCTAGATAGGGCTAGACAAGTCAATTTAAAATTAAATAAGTCAAAATGCAAATTCGGAGTGTCGGAAGTAGAATTTTTAGGATATATTTTTAACCGAGACGGTGTCAAAGTCAGTCAGGAAAGAGTCAAAGCGATCAAGGAAATGCCAAGTCCAAGTAATGTTAAAGAATTACAAAGATTTCTCGGGATGGTAAATTTTGTAGGATGTTTCATTGATAATTTGTCGGCAAAGACCACACTCATGAGAACTTTGTTAAAAAAAGACGTTCCCTGGCAGTGGGACAGTAACTATGAAAGAGAGTATTGTGAATTAAAAGAAATAATATGTAATACACCAGTCTTAGTACACTATGATGTCAATTTACCTCTGATTTTGTCAGTTGACTCGTCCAAGTCAGCGATAGGTGCTGTAATTATGCAAAATAATAGGCCAATTGCATATAGTTCTAGAACACTAACTAAGTCACAAGAAAATTTTGCACAAATTGAAAAAGAGCTATTTGCAATTCAATTTGGATGTTGTAAATTCAATCAATATGTCTATGGACGTAAAGTCATAGTGCACACGGATCATAAACCGTTAGTTTATCTGTTTAAAAAACCTTTGCATGAGGTACCGGCAAGACTGCAGCGTATGATGTTAACTTTGCAGAAGTATGATTTAGAAGTGATTCACATACCTGGCAAGGAGATGTATATATCTGATACTTTGTCTAGAGCAGCTATGAAAGACCATTTTATTCCAGAAAATGAATCTGATATGTCTTACCATGTCAATTTAGTCGAGTCAAATTTGGCGATCAGTCAAGAGTACAAAAATAAATTGAAACAGGCAACCATTGATGACGAAACCCTTCAACTATTAAAAACATATTATTTTGAAGGATGGCCCAGTAGTAAAGATAAAATCAATTCATTAGTCAAACCATATTGGAACATGCAGGGTGAAATTCATGTTATAGGAGATTTAGTGTTCAAAGGGTCAAATTTAATTGTTCCGAAATCCATGCAAAAAGAAATATTAAATAAATTGCATGAAGGTCATCAAGGGATAAATAAGTGTCTAAGATTAGCTAGAGATTCATTATATTGGTCTAACATGTCTGCTGATATAAAAAATGCAGTGGAGCAATGTGACGTCTGTGCCAAGTTCAAGCCTTGTAATCAAAAAGAACCTTTAAAGAACTATGAAATTAGCAAATATCCTTGGCAAAGAGTCGGCATTGATCTAATGCATTTTGATAACTTAACCTATATTGTAGTAACTGATTATTACTCAAAGCACATAGAGACAGCCTTGTTAAAAAATAATAGTACAGCTCAAAATGTCATAATAAATTTGAAGTCAATATTTGCCAGACATGGGATACCTATGACATTAGTGTCAGATGGTGGTCCTCCCTTTCAGTCATCAGAATTTAAATCATTTTTATATGAATGGGACATAAACCATATAGTGACAGCTCCTTATCATTCTAACTCCAATGGTCAGGCAGAAAGTTCTGTCAAAATCATAAAAAACATATTTAAAAAATGTAAAGAAGATGGATCACATCCTTACTTAGCTTTATTACAGTATAGAAATACAGCTAAAAATCATATGTTGTCACCAGCTGAGTTATTAATGTCTAGAAAATTAAGAAGTAAAATACCAGTAAATTTTAACAAACTCAGACCTAAAGTTGTAACATTTAACGAATACAAGCAATCAGCTGTTAAAAATAATGAAGAGATGTCTAGATATTATGATAGGAATGCTAAATCATTGTCCATATTGTATCCAGGTGACCAGGTTTATTATAAGAAAACTCCACACAGTACTTGGGAAAAGGCTGTAATTGTAAAACGGTTAAGTAATAATAGGTCATATGTAATAAAAACTGATAATGATGTAACTTATGTAAGAAATAGGATTCATCTTATTCATAACTATAGTATCTTGAACAGTGACTTGACACAATCGTCTCCCATGCGATCTTGCTCACCACGAGGGGAAAGAAGTATGGAAGTGGCAGAGGCAAGACAGGAGACGGATACTCCAGCATCAGTAATGACTGATCACCGGGTGACTAGATCAGGACGTACTGTTATACCTCCAAAGCGTTATATAACAGAAATTTAAAATATAGTTTAGTCAACTGAATGTAATGTAGTTTTGTAGTTGTAGTTTTGTAAGCTATTTCATAAAAATGTAAACAGTCGTACTTAAACATAAACACATTAAATTTTAGTAATGACTTTAGAGACCAGTTAAAGGGATAGACTGTAATGTTTAAGTAATGACTTTAGAGACCAGTTAAAGGGATAGACTGTAATGTTTAAATGTGTAGATCATTTTATTGTTAAAACTTAGCTAACTCAAAGACTAACATAGCATGTTATAAAGATGAGTTAAACAAGAGACTGGTCATTAATGTAATTATGATATATAACGTAAACTTAAGGAAAGGGATGTTAGGTTGGTATTAACTATTTGTATACTTTGAATTGTGTGTGTTGTCTGTGGCAGCTGACTCTCTCTGGCATTGAAGATGGCGTCGGTAACTTCTTATTGTTAGTGCTCCCACAAATATTAATTTAATAAATATATAAAAAGTCGTCAAGTGTTTCCTTCCACAACATATATAAGTATGGATTCCAAATTAATTAATGTTATAGGCATAAGTACTGTAAATACTGTTCTTGAATTCGTTTTAAGTCATTCACAAATTTAAGCTTCTATTTTTTTAAGACTTGTCGACTGTGTTCGTTCAAAACTCGTATTCTGTTAAAAAAAACTTTTAACATTTTTAGAACTAGTTATAGCATACAGCCTTTTTAGGGTTCCGTAGCCAAATGGCAAAAAACGGAACCCTTATAGATTCGTCATGTCTGTCTGTCTGTCCGTCTGTCCGTCTGTCCGTCTGTCCGTCTGTCCGTCCGTATGTCACAGCCACTTTTCTCCGAAACTATAAGAACTATACTGTTGAAACTTGGTAAGTAGATGTATTCTGTGAACCGCATTAAGATTTTCACACAAAAATAGAAAAAAAACAATAAATTTTTGGGGTTCCCCATACTTCGAACTGAAACTCAAAAATTTTTTTTTCATCAAACCCATACGTGTGGGGTATCTATGGATAGGTCTTCAAAAATGATATTGAGGTTTCTAATATCATTTTTTTCTAAACTGAATAGTTTGCGCGAGAGACACTTCCAAAGTGGTAAAATGTGTGTCCCCCCCCCTGTAACTTCTAAAATAAGAGAATGATAAAACTAAAAAAAATATATGATGTACCTTACCATGTAAACTTCCACCGAAAATTGGTTTGAACGAGATCTAGTAAGTAGTTTTTTTTTTATACGTCATAAATCGCCTAAATACGGAACCCTTCATGGGCGAGTCCGACTCGCACTTGGCCGCTTTTTTTGTATTAGGTACTATGGTCGGTCGTTGACAATCACGCGTATTACGCACTTATCGGGTTTCACTTCGTACGTGCATGATTCTTATTTAGATCTTAATAAATAGTTCCCATTCATATTTTCTACCATCCTTGGTACGTGGGCGAAATGATGTCTCCACTTTTGTGCGTAAAATATCAGGTTACGTACAGTAAGTATCATGTTGATATTTTGATTCTCAGATCACAGGAACTTGCTAAAAGAAACATTATAAATTATAATATAAGCTTAGTAATCTTAATGTGTGTTGTTCTTTTTTATGATGTAGAAGGCAAATGAGCAGACGAATCGCCTGATGGTAAGAAATTACCGTCGCTCATGGACAACTGTAACCCCAGGGTTCCAAATGTGTTGCCGGCCTTTAAGATGGGAGTTCACTCTGTTCTTGAAGGTTTGAAGGTCGTAACGGTTTGGAAAATACCGTAAACGACAGTTAATTCCACGTTTCTACGGTATAATGTACATAGTGCATTTTCAACCCCTTATGCAAGGTCATATAAGTGTGCGACCAACTTCGCAATGCACCAAAAAAAAAATACTGTTTCACATATTTCACTCAAACAGATGTTGTTGTTTTTTTTATGGAAAAGCCAATTTTTCTTTTTATAACCTTTGTTTAAAATCCATTCTTTTCCATCTCTGCATTCGCATTTTAAACAAAATAATTAACTAGATTGACTAGGTACTATATGACGACTTAACAAACAAAGTCACAATTAAAATATTTTCGCAAGTGAATGAGGATCCAACTATACCGCTCATCTTTAACAAGCACGTCTGTATGATGGAAGAGGGGCCTCCATCAGATAATACGAGTATATCCACTCCTGCGCAGGGAACGAGACCAAAACAACCGCGGCCTTGTACCGTTTGACCGGGGAGATAGCACATGAGTTGTTGACAACTGTGCCTGGTTGATTTGATGGGGTCGTTATTATTGAACAATAGTCAGACAATAGTATTTAAGCCATTATCAAAAGAGAACTGGGTACCGGTACCTGCTGTTATATACCTAATATTTGACGAGGAAATAGGAAATAAGAATAGCTGAACTTATATTACTTTACTTCTTGCATTTTACGTAGCAGAAATCTTTCTGGCCTTTGCTTTCACAATGAATCACTTCCCGCTGACATAACTGTCCATCAAAACAAACAGCGTTTACAAGTGTACAATAGTGGGTAACCGCTTGTTTGCGCGGTTGGTTATGAGCTCCGTGTGATGCCACTTGCCCTAGCGCACAAGACAAGAGCCGACAATCATTGACCAGAGTAACGTGATCTCAAAATTGAATACAAAATTCAAATTAAAAATTCAAACCTTTTCTGAAAGTATGCATCCAAACCCAAAGGTTGTCTGAAGGGATCGCTCTTCAACGATAATTGCGCCTGTTGTCTACTAATTTACCATAGTCTAATTTATGCGCTTGTCGATATTGGTGAGCAAACAAGGATATTCGTATATTGTGTTGCAGATTTCAAGGGCTCTTTCATGGAACCCATACTGTAAAGTAAGATATTAAGAAAAAATAAAATTTATATTTTGAAAAATATCCAAAAATTAAAACAATCATAATACGCTTAAATATTATAAATGTAGAGTCCTGGTTTAGACAAGTAAACATAAAAATAAAAGATCTTTGTAAGCAAAAATTGTAACTGGCTCTAACATATTTTACATCGATACTAGTAATATCCCCCCCCCCCCCACTCCCATTCCCACCAGAATCGCTCAACTATAGTCCAAAACTAGCTTGGTGTAATAGAGTTGTTTATCTCCGAGTTGTTCAGGGTTCTTACTGTAACAACGGGAGATCGCATGCAAAGCAGTTTCAGGACAAATATAATATGATAGTTAAGAGTCACACGAACCCGATAGGAAAGATAGCATACACCAGAGAATTTGGGACGGGTATCGCTGTGACCGGGTGGTCTAGTGGTAAGGACGTTAGCCGCGTAAGCTGAAGACGCGGTTTCGATTCCCGCCTCGGCTACCGGTGGACTTGGTCACTTTCTTTAGTGTATGATATCTATTTCAGTTTGTAATACTTACAGACTTTCTACTCGCTCTAATTTCTTTATCTTACAATTTCTAGCCACGAAAACGATATAGACGTAGATAATTGTCACTTGAACGTTCATGTCAAATTTCATGTTACTTCAGAATGTGGACTTAAAATGAGCGGCTAGGTTAGTAGGACTCTTAATTTCACGTGATCCGTTTTACGTGAGCGAAGGAGACTCTAGGACTCTTTTAATTGACATTGCAATTATACAGGTAATAAATCACCATCACCTTCAGTCATAATTATTGCTTCTTGTTATATTTATTATTCAGAATAAATCAAATTGATTGAATTTGCATGGCAATACTTTAATCTTACGAAACATCGACAATTACAATTCATGATCAACTCACAGATCGAAAATGACGCTTAGGCTTTTTAAAAATTTAAAAAAGTCAGACGTAGGGGCATAGCTGTGGTTGATATACAACAAATTGTGTCAAAATATTTTCAATAGTGTTCATATCCAGAGAGGAAAATGAGGACTACGTTTGTATGAAAAGGCGATTTCGCGCAGGCCCTCCACTTTCGTCTTACAAATAGTTGAAGAATGCAAAATAGACGCTATAACATGTACCTATGAGTATTTCATGAGTGCGAAACAGACAGGCCACATTTGGATTTCTGTAGCTTTTTAATGCCCCGTTTGAATGCAGCAAAACATAAGGTCGGCGGACTGGAAAATACGAAAGCTTCATTCAGAAGATGTGGTGGGTGATTAAATTTTGGAATATACAAAACGGATGCAAGGATTAACTAAAGCAATAATATTAAATTCCTAGTTCAAGACTTCCAATCGCACTACATAATTCCAATGTTAGTTGCGCTTTTGATCGTTGAAAAGCATTCTTGTACACGCTAGATCTGTGGGTACACTGGTTTGTAGAGACACCAGTAACCATGTTTGCTGTGATGATTATGAGTCGTCAAAGCCGCCGCAACACCGGCTGCGCCCGCGCTTCGCGTGTGCTTGCCGCTCTCGGCTGCTTTCGGCTGCCGTCGGGCAAAGAGTAGCGGATGCATAGAGGATACATTTATCAGTAAATAGGCACGGTCAGTGCCCCCACCTAAGTTCTAGAAAAGTACTCATTGTATAGAAAAGTGGATTTAGGGTGCCGACTGTACTGGTTGCTGCCTGGTTACTGTTACTGGGACGACTGAGCTAAACATTTTTCAATAAAGTACCTATTTTATTCAAGAATATTTAGGTCAGTACTCCCTAGGGGCCTAGATAAGACGATAATCATACATCGACAAACTACAAGAAAAAATGTAACGAGATGCTACGAAAAGTCACGTGACTATTTCCCTACATTATTGGCGATTTCTATCCTCTATTGTCATTTTGGCTAGGACCCCTGGTACCTATAAAGTAAGGTTTTACTAAGTACCTTCTTTTATGTGTTATGAGAGGCCAGAATTTTATTTCATCGTATATAATGTTGTGCTACTGCAACCTACATACACCAGGGGGCTTACCACGATGTCCTTATTGCGATTCCAGGTGCAGCTCCAGGAGTCCGATTCAGATTAGTTTGACAATTTGTTAAGGATCTTATTTTGATACGACCGTGAAGATCGCTCAAGCTGATTGATGCATGCGAAAATTGCGAAATGAATTGTTAGTCGTGCGTGAGATGCGCACCAATCACCAAGACGATTGTCAAACTCGTATCAAAACCTGTTAAAAACTATTAGGTACCTCATCACCATCAATATTAAGAGGGCCTGGCCCTCTGTCGTTGCAGCATTTTCCATTCCAGCCTATTCTGGGCTTTCGTTTTTACTTCTTGGTATGTGTGGCTACAGCACCATTATTTTATCCGTGTTTTTTATTTTAGTTTAACTTTAGTTGTCCCTCTGTCCACATAATCTTTGCAATCAGTTGACAGTTCACAGGTCTAGTAGACAAAGCGTGTGTAATTACAATGTTTGCCCGCGGCCGCAGCTTCCCGGAACGGTGGCGGGCGGTGCGCGTGAGAATCCAACCTCGAGTGTACCTGAAATATGTAACAAATCTTATTGACTCGTCGGCATTTGTTCTGGCCGAAGGCAAATAATGATCAAAGATGGGACTTATTGATAGTCACGCATACAGTACATAGGTATGTATCTACCATTTTGTGATACCCCAAAACAGCAGGCCATACAGGGTTCAATCTGTGACAATCACAGCATTAGTGACCTTGTGGTCGTGCGGTACTATAGCATTCCTTAATAAAAGAAAATTGTTAACAACATCGTATTTCTCGAATTCCAAGTATAAAGGATAACTCACGTTAGACCGGGCCGTGTCTGGGCCGGAGCTTCCGGAGCTTCGTTTTCTATATTTTTTCGGAACTAATATTTATCTATAGCGTTTCAAATTATTTCACTACTTTTCTTATATCGTAATAGTTCGAACGTGCTTAAACACTAGCGCTGAGATCACCCATTGCACGGTGTGGGCAGATTTGGCATTCGAACGTTTGTTGTCCAACGGTAGTTTGAGAATGCCGCCGTAGGCGCAAGCGCACAGCAAACATACAGAGAGCACTAAACGCAAGTATGCCTTTAGAAAATGCAAATGCATTTCGGTGACATCTGACATCAACGAAAGTCCATAAAATAGTATTTCGTTTAAAATTACGATACATTTGAACAAAACATGTTTTATATGATTTATTTGTACCCCAAAGCAGCATGCCGTACAGTGTTAATTTTGTGCAGAACATAGGTAGTATGTAAATCCACCTAAACTAGGCTCCGCATGTAGTATTCCAGGGGTCCCAAAGTGGCAACGTCTACATATAGTTAAGTGCACAGTGAATTATATCTCATGCTCTACCAATCATCTGAGTTTATCTCACTTACTGCTTTGGACTCAAGCATCTAATGCTTAAATACTTTGCACAACCTTAGCCATCTTTAGTAAGACTTTTAGCACACAAGTCCCTGGCGACGTATGAGCTTTTCTTGGGCCTCATCTAGAGTTTGCCAACAAACATTAGTTTAGCAGTTTTTTTAGTTCACATCAGTGACAAACATACCTATGTTTAGCCTAGGTATACCTACCTACCTACTACAGTCCGCATGATAGCAAGCTCAACTAAGGTAGTCTACAACGATTACATTCAGAGACAATCAAATTCGCATTCGCAAAGGGTCGGGTCCTTTGTATTCTTCTGCGAAAATCTTTGTAGAGAATCGGCAATTTGGCATAGATATATTATAAGGCACATATGTTTTGCAGTTCGTTTCAAAGATAGATCGTATTATTGGAATTACATTACTAATAATGATATTCATAGTTTGGTAATGACATTCCAGAATATCCTGTGAGGGGGATGTCAAAGTTATTATTTTATTATCCCTTTGGCTTTAGAGTACACCTTAAAGAACACAAATCCTAAGTATTCAATTAACGATTATCATGATATAAAAGGACAATTAGCGGGATATTAGTAGTTCCATATCGCCTAGTCTGCGCATACCCACATTACCTGCGCGACCTTGGCTCGGTACTCAGCGGGACCAATATTTGCGTACGCAGCTGGCGCGCGCCGAGCTAGCTGCGCAAACATAGGAGCAATGACCACCGGAATTGTGCTGATGTCACTAACTGGACATAGAGAAAGATGACAGGAAAACTTGGAGAAAATGGACTAAGCATGTGAGGGTGAGGTCAGTTTTTAAGAGCAATGAGGTTGCACCTGTCATTTCCATTTCAATTCATTTATTTGCCGAAAAGCAGGTAGTGTTACAAACAGATGTTACATAATTATATATAAGTAAGTGCTCCGCTTTTGGCCATATGAGGCATACAAATATTTGAGCAGCGGTACAGTTGTGTCATAATATCACTACATAGTGTAAAACAAAGTTGCTTACCGCTGTCTGTCTGTCTGTATGCTTAGATCTTTAAAACTGCGCAACGGATTTTGATTTTTTTAATAGATAGAATGATTCAAGAGGAAGGTTTATGTATAATATGTTAACCCGTGCGAAGCCGGGGCGGGTCGCTAGTACTATTATAAGATTCATAAGTGACTGATGTTGGTGACAGTATGGTAGCTGACGGCAAGGTGAAGGAGTGAAAAACATAGCTTACAGTAACCCATTTTAGCTACTAGTTAGGTGTAGTTTTCAAAAGTCTTCTTGCCATTGCAAAAATCGAACCAGTTTACACCTTCAAACATTTACATTTGTAGCTTTACAGAGTGAAGTTGAAAGTGACGCGATATTATATTCGCGATTACCTATTTATCTTATAATATTGGCATATTCCAAAGGCAAAGTCCGTTACAAACACATATTGTTTGGCTGTTACGTAAGAGGCTCATTGTTTAAATAAACATGTTGATCACTGCCATCATCCAATTGTTAAAAAAGCTGTGCAAATTGTGGTGATATAAGAATGTTTAAGATTTCGGTTTCGGTTTAAAGATATTTTATCTTCTCAAAAATAATAACAGTAATTCACTAACATGAGAAACGTGCACTTATAAATATGAACTTAAGTATAGACTTATACTAGTGAAGATTTCAAATCTTAAATCGCAAAGATGTATAATTAATGGTGCAATAAAGAATATTTACTTACTTACTTATATATTGAGATGACGGCTGTCACCGTGCTTTAGAAAAATACTATAGTCTATCAATACGACCTAAAGTCCCGAACAGGTAGTTACTTTACAAAACTATAGTAAAATAAATATGTGCTAACATAATAGTCGACACACGCAGTACAGCTAATGTGGTTTGAATCGTAATAATCCACTACGCAGTTTGCTTCTGTACTGTATAAAAAACTATTGCGCTTTAATTTTTAATGCTAGAAACATCTTACGAATGATGCTTTATAAAAAAAAAAACAAAGTTTGCATTGTGGCTTGCGCCCAATTTTCTAATGAACAAAGATGCTATTGTTGTATGTATTAGCATAAAGTGCAATCAGTTAGCATAACTATTTTAGACATTATAGCAAATCTACGCTACGAGACATTTCTGGAAACACAACTGTTATTCAAATTATAGGTTAGGTATATATACTTACTTTTGCCTCTATTATTTAAATTTACCTATTTAATATGATAACACCTAAAATAAAAAAATAAATAAAAAAAATAATAACACCTTATCAACCGAGTCAACCACTCAAAACAAAAACTCACTTTGTTCTTTCCGAAACCAAAACTCACAACAACAAAACGCATGTTTGAAACAAGACCAGCATTTTCTGTGTTTTCTATTTAGAATGTACCCAATAATAGTCGCTCGCTCGGAGCAACGTGGGAGTGACAAGCCAATAGTTTGTCGCCTTCAGCAACATGCCCTTTCCTTATTAACTGTTATAAAAAGTAAATGAAACGATCGTTCCTTGTAGGAATTGCTTAGTTGAGATGAATTGCCAGTGTTCCTTCATTTATGGCCATTCTTGGGTGTACGGTCGAGTTCACAAACATCTTTACGAGCCAATGTTCCAAAAATATATTTACACAACCTTACTGTTAGTGCTTTAGACGCGTGGCTTGTGAAGATATTTGTGAATTCGACTGTACTAATAGGAAAACTTTTGACTGAGTCCGTGTCGTCTTCTAAAAGATGGACTTAAACGTTTTATTGAGAATCTATCCAATAAATTATGACGCAATGGAAACTAGTCGAAAACTTTATCCATTTAACGGACATTATCAAGTTCGTAAGATTATTTAAAACAGTGATAATGCCCAATTAATTAATATTTATTATCACACGACGACATAATTTAATTCGATATTACAAAATCGTACGAGTCCTGTCCGTGACATGGCCGCATTAATTTTTATAGCTGCGCGTTTTATATTTCGCTAAATGTGTGAATCCTTGACATTCGGTGACACGGAATATTCAATAGTACTAACAGCAACATTCTTAATTGACCATTATAAGATCTTATTCCATTGCAATAAGGTTTATTTATTGTGAATTTACAGTTTTACTATGGGACACGTGAAGCGATAACGTGACAAAATTTGATTCTAATTCAAGATCGAATTGTGCAAAATATAGAACGTCTGCATAATTTAGAACGTAGTAAAACTGTTGTTGCTAGAACCGGCTCTATCATTATGATGCGTTATAAAAATTATGGAAATGTCCTTAAGTTTTATTCCACTAGTATTTTACTGCTATTTGTCGCAAGCTCTTCCGCATTCAATTTATATTTGGACAAAAATTATTCGTTCTATTCCAATGTGCTTCTTGGAAATAGGTATAGTCACTAATTAGTCAGCTCCAATAGCAAAGGATAAGACTATGCGTCAAAAGTACCTATGTACACATAGCTGCAAAATTGCATAACCCACTTTATGAATGAAATCCATTCATAAATTGCATTTACTTTTGCAGCTCGCTATAAATAGATACTATTTTGTAACAGTTTTACAATAAGCGATGTCATTATTTATAAACCAAAGTGTAAAAGAAACTTTTAAACGCGAACTGTACAGATAAGTACCTACTTTTAAGGAGAGATAGGTACATTTGGCACGTTCCATCCGCTACTATTCAAGCTGACCACCATTTGAAAAAACAAATCTCGGGCACGGAATTAAGTAAAAACCAACGGCTCTCAAGTACATTTTAGCAGAAACTAAAAGAAAGTAAACAGCCCGAATGGACAAACATGTTGAGTAAATACCATGAAGAGGTACTCCAATGTTTGCTGTGTCCGGCGCGCGCCTGCCCGACATCTGACAGTCTATAATCTGTAATCAGAATCAGACAGGTCAATGGTTCGCATTGGCTCGGGTCGGGCCTCCCAGGCCTGATATTAATTCTTAAGTATGCTGTCAGTGTTTTCATAATATGGCTACCGAGAGTTTGACGACGGATTTTATCACGTCTTTTAGCTGGAAGAGTATAAAATAATGTATTCGCTCTGTTAATACGTATGAATACAAATCAGTTTTCAATTAGGGAAGTTTAAACAAAACTTACAATATACTCGTACGTATTTAGAACAATAGTCTTCTCGGGCCAAAAACTTCTTTAGTATGAGTTATGCGTAAGGATAATTTTCTTGCCGAACCCTTATAGGCACGTGGCACGTTTCAACCTTCTTTGTTTTAAAAGCTGATTGATTAAAGACTGAGTAAAATGTACCCAAATAGTTAACAATCGTATCGTCGACAGGAAAAAAGCCAGTGTTACCGAACGTGTGTTTGATCCAAATAAGTTCTCGATTAGGATGGGAAGTTTACCCAACATTTAGTCATTTACTCTTTGAAAGGATAATCATCTCGCCATGTCGGTGACTCAAATTAATATGAAACCTGTAAGTGCACGGTTCTGATCTTGCTTTAGAAACTTTGCTGCATTTCTACTCTCCACTTTTACTTCGATTGATAGTGCGACTATTGCTTACTTTCTTACATATAGGAATGCCTCAGTTCATCTTGAATGCTATACGTTACGGTTAGATTATAGATAACAGATTTTTCCGCTTTCCCCGCTATCCCTGAGTGACCCAAAAATACCTGGTGCAGTTTGCCCCTATTTTTTCCGGGACTATGGTAAAGCCATATTGATGCCATATGTAGGGTTCCGATTTGAACAGTCTATGTAGGTAGTAGTTGTATGTAAGCTGTAAAGGGTTCGAAACTACGGGATGCATTTTAAATAAGCGATATAATCAGTTGACATAGTTTTATTTGTCGAATGGGATGAAAATCGTTTACATTTTATAGTACTTATGATAAAGATAGTTTATTATTCAATAGGCATATTACAATGTACTTATTAACGTCAAATAAAGCTATCAAATAAGCTCCAACCCTACACCTCTGCCTCGAGAAGATTTAAATCCTCAATTGGAGGAGGGTATCCCAATATGGGACCGGCAACAAACAATGGTATATGGTATGGAACATCGATGGCCTATATTCTAAAGCTTCCTGTTTAAATCCTGCTCAACGTCCAGAATTGGGCAATGTTCTCACGCGAGTTTCCCGGCTAATAGAATCGAACGACTCCAATAAGAGCGCAGGTTGCTGTGTGTGACACTCCGATATGGCGGACGGAATGGATCGCTTGTGGGCGACTAGGGATGGTTGCGCGCGGAAGTGAAACAAGATTTTATGGATAAGAGTTGAACATTTGTAAAGTTTATTTCTATTTTGCGTTCTGTACTGAAATAAAAACAACTATGTATATATTATATATATGTATGACTATAACGCGTGCAGTGAATCACCAATGTCGCATAAAACAAAAACATTCAGACGAGGTGTTTTCGTCTATTTTTCGATAACCTTTCATATATATATTTTTATGAAACATACATACCTACCAATATTGCAGATAAAACTAACAGTTATTAGGTTGGCGGTCTTCTTTCTCAAGCAGCTTATTAATCCTAATGCTATGAGCAAACTTTTATAACGCGGGTCAATATCAAGAAAAGTTCGATATACTTAGGTAGTAATTAATTAACTTTTATCTTTTTAGATTCTATTGGCTAAAAGAACGGCATTAATATTTCGTCTAACTTGAAAAAATAAAGTTTTAATAAAATCTAATTCCTAATTCCGTTCCGGCTGGTTCTCTCCCGCGCACCTCCGCCGGCCGGTTGTCACCGCGATGTCGAAACGCCGTCGTGTGTCTGCGTACAGGTTTTTTCTACGGTAGATATTTGCTCTTGCGTCACCCTCCGAATTAACCAGCGCCGTTACAATTGTCTTCAAGTTTATGGTTGAAGCTAATCAGCTGTTTATTACTTTTTTATTGGTTTTAAAGTGCCCGGCGTTGAGATGACCAACTAAAAGAAGTGTTAGATGTCAAGACATACTAAAGAGTGTCGAAAACTTTCAAATTGCTACAGACCTTATTATTCATATTTAGAAGAATAAATGATAAATATGATTGGTGTTTTTCAAAGTACGTTCAAGGAAATGTGTATAATATATAAATGTAATGATATTGACGGTTATATTGTAATTGAATCTGTTGACTGATGCTCGAGTAGTTTATGTTAATATTAGTATAACTATATTTAAATACGTTCCAACCGACACTGTATTGGCAAACTATGCAACTTGGTCAAAAACTATTTTTAGTATGAGTTAATGTAAAGCAATTTTCCTGTGAACATCATAAAATATAAAGATTTTTTATTTACTTACTTCAAATAAAAACTTAAGGCTAGGTAGGTATTTTACAATAATTTTGCCAAACTGAAGACGGTTTGTTGGCGAATAGTGCGCTTTACCCTTATAGGAATGTTCAACCTCCCCTACTTCTTAAAATCTGTATGATTAAAACCTCAGTAAAATGTGTTAAAAACGTTAACTTTTGTTTTGTCCCCAGGAAAGATGCCAGTTATCCCGAAGGTTTTTGACTGTTTAATCTTTATTTATGAATCTCTCTCACTTTTATGAAATATTAACTGCTAAACTGTGCGGTTTCAAAACTAAATAATGTTGGTCAAGCAACAGACAAGGCAGATCGAAGACGCCAATACATTTTCCAGCGGAATGTGGTTTGTTAAGGATAACTGGCGAAGGAGCGTGGTTACGAATGATTTAGAGGCACAGCTTGGAATATGCGATGGTCACAAACTGGTCTGCTCGCTAATGGACTTACCTAATGTCGCAGGTTCAAATGGCATTTAACGGATCAGATTAATTATAAGAAATCCTCAATTCAAGCCTAATTGTCAACTTATAGTTCTAAAAAATCTGCTTAAGGAAAAGTTAGAAACAGATGATGACGTTCTAAGGTGGTTTTCCCTTACCATATCTTATTTGGACTTTGGACTAAAGTTGGGTGGTTTTGCGGTTCAGAAACACTCTTTCTTAATACTGTCTACAATTTCCTTTAATAGTAAGACAAATTTCGTTAATTAGGCTGATTACACAAACGGAAAATAAATCAGACATCCAACCAAATTTATCAATGCCCGTGCCACGTTCGTTATCAACCATCAGCGCTGCAACCGCCAGCTTGCAACCAAGTTTTGACAGATGTAAATTAATAACAAACTGCAAAAAGTAGATGTAGATAAGTCGCGGACAACTTGCGAGTCTAGTAATTGATATTATCGGACCGCGATCGGTCGGTTGGCTTAATAAGTCAATGCGGGGTGGCCGATGCTGCTTGGAATTGAATGATTCTGGTGGAACAACTTAATTACAACATGATGCGTCCTGGCGCGATCTGTATCTGATTCGGAGAACATCTCCTATATGTGAAGGAATCGCTGGAAGCTAAGCTTTTTACAGCTTAATCATTTTTATTATTACAAAACTTTTAATTAGCTTCACTGCGAATCAGGATTCGAATCCGGTACCTCCAGCTTTTCGTAAGTGACATTTATTTTGTATTTTTATCACAGATATTTGTTTCTGAGTTATGGATGTTTTTTTATTTATTTATATGTATCGTCGTCTAGTTAGTACCCACAAGTACAACACAAGCCTTATTGAGCTAACATGGAGCTGATCTGATGATGCAGTCGGAAGGTAACCAAAGGATCTCCTCTATGGAAAAACACAAACATATCGAGTTTAGGCTCATATTAAATATAAGAATGGTCTCCAGAAGTACTAGATAGACATGTATAAAAGTACAATCAGAAATAATAGTGTGACAAAAAATTGTTTGACAGTATCTTGTTGTATTCTCAGGCCGGTGGTGTTTCTGTATTTAGTTGATGTTTATTTTATGGACCATAGCTTTCAGGCTTTAAAGCTCACAATTGGGTCATTAATTACAGTCCAAAACAGCTATAATTTTAATCAGACATAATGAAATTTCACAGTTAAAAGCATTGACAGAGGGTTCCGGTGTGTGCCCGTCATGCTTCCGTGCATTTCAAAAAGACCTTAAGCTCTCGAACCCTTTATTAAGATACTATCTTTAGAACTAGCATGGCGCAGACGGCTTTTTATTCTAGAGTGCCATCATAAGAACATGAACTTAAAAAATGCGGATTTATAGTAATAGACGTCGTCGATGAAGCGGAACAAATACGTGTTGGTCATTGTGCTAGGGTAGTTTCTTCGTAATGGGTTGAAAAGAAATAATCAACAGTTTTTCTGCGCATTGCGTGTTTCCCTTCGCAGGTGCTCCCATGCCGTTAGTGAATTGCAGTATCCAGTGATTGAGTTGTCTCTATAATTAATAGTTAGACCTGCATGTCAATGCACCTGGGTCAAAAACTCTTTTAGTATGAGTAATTTGAGTTAAGGTTGTGAGTGTTTTCAATCGTATCTTCTCAATTATCAGTAAGGGCTGATGTGGCCAATATCTGTCGATAATTCCACATTCCTTGGTTTCTTTAAGGAACGTTTTTATACCCACGGTTAATTTTTTCGATAGATTAAAAGTAGGGAACGATACGCGATACTATAAGTTTAGCATTATTATAACGAGTCTGAATCCAGGGCTCTTTTATAGTATTTTCGATCCAGGATACAGTTGTAAGCTAAAAAGGAACATGATCGGTAACTTTTGATTGAAGATTATTCATACGGATTTAGATCTAGAACTTCTAGAAGCCAGGCCTTTGGTGCATTATATTCTTTTGTAACCTTTACCTATAAGTATTGTTTTAAACATGTCTAAATCGGTTTAAAACTAAGATAAGAAAACAACACCTTGAAATTGAATAAGTGGACAGGGCGCGGGGTCGGCGCTCGCTTTCGACTCCCAAACGAAAGATCGAGATTGTCTTAATTACGATTTCGCCTGTCACGGGCACTGGCTGGCTTAATGTCCGCTTTATTATTGTACCATGCACTCTATTAGCTGACCAATTATATACTTTATTACAAAGACGTAAGATCCACCGATGGTCAGTTACGAGTTGAAGTTAGTACTCATAAAAACTATTATAAAGTGTAGGTTTGGGCTTTCTTTTAGGTTTACATGTTTGAGGAAAGTTAACACTTCCATCTACTTATCTTCATACTTTTTTAATTATTTTACTATTTATTTCATGGTTACTTATTTTAATGGTTCTTTAAGCCGCTAAAGTTTGTAAGGTGCGTTGAATTTCTCTTTAGTTCACAAAAATATTTCTGAAGTAGGTACTAGGTAAGTGTTGTAGATAGTTGTAATGTATTTTAGTACATACCTAGTCTAATTATAAGAGTTGACATTGTTTTGATAATGTAAAGTAAATTAAGTAAATAATAACACGTTGGGATTTTCTCAGATTATAAAAACTATAAAAATAAAAATTCAACTGTTTATTCGTTGCCAAATCAGTCTTAGGTAAGCACATTGAAGACTTATTTTCTGTAAGTAACTATATATTATTAAAGACAAGTTCAGTGTCAGTTTAAATCTTGTTCACAATTAACCGACTACGACCTTAAAGGTTGTAACTTTTTATTAAATGTGATAAATGTCCCTTATCCACGGTGCATGACCACAATAACGACCCTAATGCATTTCCAATTTAGGAAATAAGCGACCGTGACAACTTGCACGCACCTCCCCACATAGTTTTTTTACTTAAAGGTCATACAGCCAGAAATGATTATTACTGGATTTAATGTAAGGACAAATTGATAGGAAGCATGTTTATGGACTTATTCTTAGTACCTACATATTTCAGTAAGTCGCTTGATGATTATACTTTTTTTTTCTTGTAAGCAGTTTTTACATCACTAGCATACATGATGAATTTTTTTGTGATATTATCGAGGAAACTATGATGTAAGGGTAATGTAAAAATATTTTATTTCTTTTAATTTATTTTCTAATTTGGTACGTTAGTCGATGTCTATATTTTTAGGAATCAAGTATAATATGTATACCTATATTCGTTACTAATTATAATTAACAAGAACCTTTCACATCACCGGCATTCTTATTATTAATAGTTAGGTACAGTCAGCTGCACAGAGAGGTGACTCACCCTGCATATACCTACTGATTGATTGAATGATTGCGTACATATATTGTGCTTTTTTGTTAGGTAGGTAAGTATATTATATTTTTAGAAGGCACTATCAGGTAAGGTTGTGGTCAAATGCTTAATCTTTTTCAATTAAATAAAGGGCAATAAAAATTATATTCTCATGTCTGAAATGTTCGTTTTGTTGAGAAATATCATAGCAGCGACTTGTAATGTACCTATTGGCCAGTGGCGAAGCAGTATCTATTTTGGTCTCCAAGATATTTCATCGCCATCGCTTAAGCAGTACAGCCTCCGGCCAAATTAATTACCAGCATCACGCACGGGAGCTAAACTCATAACATATTTTATCAGGACACCGGCTGGTCGACGATTGATGACAATCCGGAGACCGATTTAGAACCTTGCAGGGGAACTGGTTTCGGTATTAATAAGGCAGCACGCGACTCTAGGGCTATTCGGAAAGTTTTTGGATGGAGCTCCATCTTAGCTTAGCTTCTAACCACGAAACCACGAAACCACCACCACCACCTTAACCACGAAAATCGAAGTTTGCAAATTGCGGGCATTTTTCTCGGTCACTCTAATTATGACTTCATTGGAGTAAAAGAGAAAGATCCCCACAATTTGCGAATTTCGGTTTTCGCGGTAGCAGAGGCTCGGGGCTTTGTCTGCGCAGGATGGTGATGATGATTAATCAATACTATCTTATGTTCTTTTCATCCAGTATTTGATCAAAACTGTTTTAAAATCGTATGAAGCGCGCGAATAGCTTTTCGAAATAGGAACGTAGCATAGGTAATTTAAGTAGCTTAAGAACAATGCGTGCGTCTCCTGAGGGCCTGATGCGAAGTCATGAACGCCTTATTACTTCTGCGTAATCAAATATAGTAACTTTTATGACCTAAATGTGCCTCGGGCGTCGGAAATTAAGAAGAATTATGAATATGAAACCGTTTTATGATTTTTTGGCACATTATTTGTTTTTGGAATGTCTTAATTAAATATAAAAGGATGAGTCCTCTTTGTAAATGGATGTAGGTTAAAATTTTGTCAAATGATGGGAAAATAGCAGAGAGAGGAAAACTGAGTAAGAAAACAATAGTAAAAGTGCAATATTTCTTTTGAGACCATAGAAGACCCCAGTTTAGGGCAGACCAAACAGGATATAGAATTAAATTTTCAACCAAGTAAGGAGTAAAAGATATCTGTTTACGTTTTAACAAAAAGTAATCTATATACGGAAAATGGAAATGCTCGCCATTGCTTTAGAACAATTTTACTAAAATCGAGTTACATTTAGAAAAAAGACAACGAACGTTTAGAACGGATTAAATAAAAACTTACTCCTATTTTGCAGCTACAAGTTAATTTTTTACCAGACTGTAGGTGCTTATCTGTATATAAATCAAGTGAGCGTAGGTAATGGGTAGTTACAAGTCAGATATATAGTATTATTCTTATCAAAACTTGGAAAGAAACTGCGTAACATAACAGTAAGTTAGCGGACTAATTACAACAATCCCGGTGAAACTCCATACGACGTTATAAATCTCCACTAGACTCGGTCAGAATTAATTGGCCGTCACTCCGTGGCTGTAAACCCTCGAAGCGTGTCGTCTCCAAAACATAAACTCGAGAAAAAAACAACCAGACACTTTAGAACACAGTGTTGAACCCCCCCTATAGTTGTACCGTACGCATCGGTGTGCAACATTACGCTGTGTCGTTGCTGGAAAACGCGAAAGGTCCGACTAACTTTTGACTTTGAGAAATTAATTAGCGTAACGGCGATGTTTTTAATTACTTTAGTTCCGATGGTCTCGTGTGGTTTTAGGAGGCTACAGCCGAGGTTCGCCTGTCACTATGCGGAATAGAAAACAATGACTTTGAGCGAGGCCTGTGGTTTCCTTTTCCTTAAACTTTGTATCATTTCGTTTGTTCTTTGTAACAGGTATATCCATTACAAAAGATTATATGTTAAGTAAATGTAGACTTCATTTAATTACCTAATTAAGTTATTATCTTAAGCTAGTTACATTTAGCAAATCTGGTTACAAGTAGGTACCGAGTTCTTGTAGTTTTTTTTAGATTTAGAAATTGCTCATACATACTTCAAACGTTTTTTTACGTTTTTTTTGTTATGGTTCAAGCTACTGGTATAAATAAATATAACCTTTTTGAAATAATCTCGAAATGTCATCTATTTATCTCTTTCCTAGGTACTCCATCAATTTGGTCAAATTCGGTGTTGTAACTATGGGCAATTTTGTACCCTCATATTTAAGCAAATCTGACGTATTAATTGAGATTGTGCAATATACCTACTCTCCATGATGATAGGAACTCAGAGACTTATCTTCTGTCTCTGTATAATCAAAATCACGTTTTAATGCATTTAATTTAATTTAACGGTCACAATTTGTCGCCCGAGCCTACATCCTCAATTAGAGCATAATTTACGTCACACACACTCACACACACGCGTATAGATGCAGTTTCATTGTGGGCGTGGCGCGGGCGCAGTCCTTGAAGCGCAGGAGTCGGAGTAATACCTAGCTACTTTATGTTAAAGTGTAAGTACATTATGCAATTAGAAATAGTGGGAACTAAATTGTGTCATTACTCAATCTGTTGGTACAGGTATGACTTGATGGTCAATCAAGTTTGTTCCTGATATATTCAGTACTAGTTTAAGTATGGAGTAAAATAGGCTTTGACTACTTAGACTTAGTCGTGTTCTGATTTAAATAACAGGTCCAGAATTAATTCAGATCCATTAACTGACCCAGATCTAATTCCTAACCTGTTATAAAAATTAGAACACGCTGGTTCGAAAGCGGGGTAATTTTGAAAATGGCAAATATGTACTATACTAGAAGCTATTTCTTTTTATTTATTTTAGCAACAGTAAGCAAGATGTCTTGGTAAGCATTGCAGTAGCTCAGTGTTGCTAAAGTTTGAAGTGCCCCTGGTTTTATAGATATTTTCAATTTTCAAACCTTCCAAAGTTAAACCATTGTATCTTTAAAAGTTTCCGATCATCAACATCTAACCAATAATAAACTTGACTTACATTTATGTTGGTTTATGGAGAATTTCTAAATCGAGGTTAATACCTGCCAGGCTGCCACGCTGTTTACTGCTATTTTAACCAAAGATGCGGATCTCAATATCATTCTTTCTACAGGCCATTAATTTTCCAAATTTCTGCACAACGAAGTCAAGCAGCTGCGAAAGAATTTGTGAAATCTACATTACAAAGTTAAAAATTTATTAATTAACAGGTATTTTAATGTCCGTTTGTGTTTACAGTCTTAATCCGTCTGATTTTTTACCTTAACACCAAGCAAACAGGACTATATTTAACAAACACCGCCCTATCGTATACGATGCTTATATTGTTGACTTTATGATTATTATAACAAGTGGAAAATCAAAGGTTATGTTTTCGTCACGTAGTCATGATCCTCTGGGAAATTTCGCGCTTTTTCGAGCTAAATATATACTTATTCGAATATGACACGCAGCCTTAAGCGCTTTTTAAACTCACGCGTAGCAATAATGATGCATTTTTTTAAAACTTTCTGTTTGCAAAAAATAATTTAAAAACATTCATGAGTATATACCTAGTTAATACGTGAAAGAAAACTAGAGAGGGAAGGGTTGGTATACTACGGGAGGTCACCGAGGGGTGGGAGGGTGTAAAAATAAAAGAATGGGTCATGGTAGTTCCCCTATCCTAACAAAAACATAATGGCCTTATTACTCCACAAGATAAACTATGCACTTATCTCACCAGACATAGTAGAATGCCAATTTGGAGTTAATTTACATTTCATTAAACCGCTATTTAAATAACCGCTATCCGGCGCACGCGCCGCCGATCTCGTCCGAATTTCCGCCTGTCATTTTTTTCTCTGTGCGCTCGTCAAACCGCATGAATTAGTATTGTAATATATGCAAATGCGCTAAAGATCTGAGGTTTTTGCTCTCTTAATACTAGGGACAGTCCACAATTGAATTATCATAATGGTGAAAAAGTTAAATAATATTCATGACATGTTAATTTGGTAGTAGAGGTGTGTAATTGCTGCTCACTGCGGTCTTGTTTACATTTGGGATTACGATGTTGGCACCACTGCTTTGAGGAGGCTCGTCTCTTTTATCGGCGCAGAGACGAGTCAAAGTAAAGACTGTCGTTATACCTCTAAATAAAAAGTTCGTTCTGAGTCATTGTTGTGAGTGTTGTGACTGATCACTCTTAAGAGAGGTGCGATGTTATTTGACCACCAACAGTCGCTCTAAGTTGTAGTAGGTGAGCTGGCATTTATTCTCTGGCGTTACCAAAATTGTCTCTAGAGTTACCAAGAAATCACGTTACCAATGTAATAGTTGTCTTAAATCAAGTATATCAGAGAGCATATCGCTTGTTTCAACTTAGAACATAAAAAAATAACCTAATTTTATATTATTTGAAAACGATGTTTTTGATAGAAGTTTAAATGCCGCGGAAAGCTTAGTGACGACCTAAAAGTTCATTCGCCCAGCGGCGGTAGCACTGTCGCATTTTTATCGCCTGTCACCATGCCTGTCACGTTATATTATGTAAGTGCGAGAGTGCCAGGCATAATGACAGGCGATAAAAATTCAACCATGCTGTCACAGCAGGTCAGGGAAAATGGCAAATCACTATCTAGCATTTATAAAATTATGAAAACTGCAATTTGTATTGGCAGTCTATTATTTATTTGTCCCTGGCGCTTGAAATACTGTTTCTTGTAAATCGTTACTGTTTGAGTGTTTGCTCCTGTGAATGATTTACCGTTGGCCATTGATGTTAGACATTCTGGGAAGTGAGGTGTCAATGGCAGATTTGTTCTGTGGTCAGATTGACAGATTTAATAGGTGAACGCTTTATATGTACCTACATAGGTAGTCTAAATAGACTTCCTTATAGGATTATAGCATAGTATTAATTCAGTATTATAACTTAATTTTTGATCATTTAATTTTCTTTAAGTTATCTACCTACTAATTAGGCTTTAGGGGCGGTTTCGCACTACGTCCGATCCGAATCCGATCCGAACCCGTGAAAATATGGTCCGTTGTAGCCGTAGAACTATTTCTATGGTAAGTTACGCACTACATTCGATATCCGTCATCCGATTTCTTTCCGTCATTCTAGAATCTCCATTCCGGAGAAGAATTTTGACGGACCGAAGTAGCCTTAGTATTATTTGTATGAACGCTCGCGCACTGCGTCCGAGTTAAAGCCGAGCTGCGTACGAGCAGAGGGGCAGTGGGGCGGGCGGGGTATGCGGATAGGACTAGTGCGTAAGCGAATATCCGAATTCGGTCCGAGTTAGACATATTTTCACGGGTTCGGATAGGACTAGTGCGTAAGCGAATATCCGAATTCGGTCCGAGTTAGACCCATATTTTCACGGGTTCGGATAGGACTAGTGCGTAAGCGAATATCCGAATTCGGTCCGAGTTTTCTAGACCCATATTTTCACGTGTTCGGATCGGATTCGGATCGGACGTAGTGCGAAACCTTACTAATTCTTCATAAATACGCATGTACATTGAAGTTGTTATAACCTTTTAACCGGAAATTCCTAAGGGGAATAATACAAAAAAAAAATGTTTTCTTAGCGAAGCTTTACAACTTTTTAAGAAAAAAACATTTCAGATTTTAAGGTTGTACACTCAGCGCAGCGGTTTGAATAGGCTGTGCTTGTCTATCAGTATCTAGGTATACATATATCCACTATAAATCTGATTTTAATATATACATTATAAAATAAAAAGTATGATAATGTTATTAAATTGCCTAATATTAGGCCTCATTTTGAGTAAGTACATTTTGTTTTGTTTATAAACCTATAATAGCTTTAAGTATCGAATATAAATATTCAAACCTGCATATTTCAAGGATTTGATAAATACTGGTAAGTAATGAAATGTCAATGTTTCCGAGTACGACTATGCATGAACTGTGTCGTGGACACCATTCACCTAGAATACCTAGATCAGGCTGTCTTGGTGACAGGTCACTATTAACTATTAATAGCAAATTGCACGAGAAATAAGCGTTAGTTAAAACGGGCTTAATTATTTTGTAAATTCTCGACTGACATTAAGCTCGAAAGCAGTTAATGATAAAGACATTATCATTGCAGCATGTTTATGATTTATTAATCTGGCAGATGCTGTAAAGTACAAGAAAGAGAGTAAAGATCATTTTAGATACCTTGCCCGCTTTACTACTTCTGCTGTTGATTGCACTTAATACTCGTAATAGGTAACGCAATAGCTAATAAGTAGGTATGTAGGTACCTATCTAATAAATTTCTTAATCACATTTTAGTCTTAAATATCATGATTATTTTTGATCATTTTAATTCAAATTGTCACTCGTCATGCCTCAGAACTAAAAGTTCCATAATATCTCGATCCAGTATAAAGTATAAACATGATGCACAGAGTTGCGGAGCCGAGTGCGCGCGCGCTGGTCTATGCTAATGGCAGCTCCCGCGTTACGTGCCCTAATAGGTCCAGTTCCAGGCGTGTTCTGACCAATCACGGAGTCTGAGATCCAGATCAACCAATATAAGTGCTTATAATATACTTTTGCATAAATACCTAAATAAATTATAAAAAAGGGACATCTTACACAGATGGACCTAGCCCTAAGCAAAGCTTGTAATATGGGTACTACGCGGCGATATACATAATTACTTATATGGGTAAATACATACATAATTACTCTTATGTACATGGAAAACACCTGTGTTCATCACACAAATAAATGCCCTACCGGGATTTGAACCCAGGACCATCGGATTAATAGGCAGGGTGTCAGTGGTGTCACTACCGAAGAGGCCAGACCGTTCGTCGAAGCATGCAACTGGAGTTTGGTAAAACATGGAGCCATACCACAGTCAACTTTGTGGAGCAATATTAACGTAACATTAGATAACTTACTTAGTTACTTAGATACAGAAGGTACTGTTGCATAGTGTTGATTATGATGCAAAGGGTCGCCACAAAAGTGGTGTGGATGCAACTTAAAATCCCATGATGTCTGAGATCTCGGTGGTAGTACAGCATCTAAGTATTGACGGGATTCTTAAGTTATTAAGTACCATCTATTTTTTTCGTAAACAAATGTAATTGATACAGATTAATGTTACATTATACGAGTTAGCTCGAAAACTCGACTAATCGACGCGTGCGCGGTGAATGTTGCGCGGTCAGCTTCTGCGCCGATCTTATTTATATCGACCGTAAACCTTGCGCGTCGCGTACGCGGTTGTTCAAATGGCGAGGCGAATAGATTTTTAAGTAATGTCGGAAGCAATGATGGAAGGAAACGGTTTCCGACATGATACTCATATGTCAGTGCCAAAAGGGACATTTATTCAACCAAAAACGTCACCATTCACACTGACAGATCAGTAATCAGTATCATATTAGAATCTGATCGAATAACTAAAATTCGAATACGCTTGCTTAGTCAATTGATCTGTCTTAGACTTTACAATGTCTTGGACTTTGCAGCTCCAGGGTGACCTAGGACGAACAAAAACATAATATTATGACTGAGCTTTTAATAAATAGTTCTAATGTAGAAAAAATTACGAGTTTTTAAAGGCCCGTCGGCGTAAAGTTACTGTGTAGCCGGTCCTACACCTTACCCGCCTTAAGTCAGTTTCGATTTTGATCGCCATATTGACATTGCACCTAGCCGAGGTCGGATTAACCTCCATTCGACATATGTCATGTTTCAATAGAAACATATAAGCCGGTGCAATCAGGGTTATTCTTCCTGTACCCGTAATACCAATAAGTCACTGACAGTGTCAAAACTGACGAATAGGTACGCTAACGTCTACGTAATTTACTTTCTATATACATCTCGCTCGCACTAATATGCGAGTACTGTTATGTTAGTTCCAAACTGGTGGTAGCCACTCTTATAGCTTCCCTGCATTGTTCATATCGATATAGGAACATGATAGAGCACACTTGGTAGTTAAATTTGTAGACCATTTGATTACTTAGGTATATAGACTACAGGAGTCATACAAGATCAGAATATATTTAATTGTCTCACATTAGTTGGTACCTATAGTAGATATGGGTTACAAACTTTCGAAAAAACTGGCGTATTTGCTATGGATAATACGATTGTTTATTAATGATTGAGGTACATTTTACTGAAGATTTAATCAATCAGATTTTAAGTAAAAGAGGGTTGAAACGTGCGTATACGGGTTCGGCAAGAAAATTAGATATTAAAGTTTGTAATGACCACAGAAATGGTATTACCTTAACTCGTACTACAAAAGTTTTTGAACCAACAAGAAATGGTAGGTAAAGTTGATCCGCCCCTAAAACATAAGTTCAAAATAGTTTCTGACACTTACCGACTAAATATCACATACTGCTGGTTTATAAAAATTAGCATGTTGACTTTACGATTGTACCGGTACATTTTTATTGTGATTTTTAATTGCCAGAAAATCGAGATATGTCAATAATGTTACAAATGCATAAAGTTTTGTTTAAAACTCCCTTTTGTTTTATTCTTTATAACATTAGTTAGGAGTTAACACGGTAGTGCTAAGATCGATTTATGAGGTGTTTAAAATAACATGTTTAGTGTTATAAGTAATACCTAATTTACTAGAATTCCAGGTTTTATTTAGTGTTACAATCTCTACATTTATACGATTTCAATGACCATATTATTCACGATACGCCTGATCAATATTGATCCTCCATAAACTTATTTATTTCATCTTTCTACCTTGAGTGACTTTAATTCACTTATCATTAAAATGCCTGTAGGTCCGCTCATTCTTTAGACGTCCTAAGAATTATTTTTTATGATAAAAATGTCGTATCATTTTGTTGTAGGTACGCAGCGTCCAGTGAGGGTTCAATTAGAGGTAATTATCACCACGGGCGATTGGAGACAAAGCTCGAAGAAGTTTTATTATAATTACACTTGCCTTATGAGTTAGGGTCGCAAATTAATAATTTATTAGTCACCAATAAAAGCGGTTAGCATACCTTGTGTTTTGTCATTCTTTTCGTCCGTTTTTCCATGATCGAAATACGTTGTCAATAATTTTGTTAGTTCTTTTTTCTCAAGAATAGATGAAAATAAATAAAAACTAGAGTATAATGTATCAAATGACGAATTTCAATTTATTTAAAATCTATTTGACCATAAATATTATTTCTCATCATAATATAGAAACATTTTAAATCTACGGCTAAGCTTAATTAACGACTCAAATCATTAACTGCCCATATCTCGCGTTAGAACCGTCTGCGTCTGCACGCAAATGTCAGTTCGCTATCCCTGTTGACACAAAAGGTCTCAATACCTCAGCCAGCACGCTTGTACTAACAACTACACCTGACTATTGTTAGTCCCTATTCGTTTGCAATAAGGTATAAGATAGGTCAGGTAATTGTGTCGATATTTGTAACCAATATACTTTTGTGCCTGGGGCCGATGTATTACGTAATAACTGTGCATCTTATAATAATTGCGGACCGCGCCGCACCGCGGGCGATGCAGGTATTGGATACCTTAAATTTATAAAAATGCTTTGGAAATTTTATAAATTAAAAGCTGCTGTATACAGAACGGAGGTAAGTACAAACGAAACGTCTTGGAAATTTTTGCAAGAGTTGGTCAGGCATATAAAAATAAGGTCGTAGTTTCCAGTTACAACAAAGATAACTGGACAGATTAGGGAAAATTTCATAAATAGGTATGTCAATTCTAGAACAAGTGTGAAAAGGAAGAAAAGAAACTAGGAAAAGATATTACTAATGATAAAGTTGACTAAAGAAAAGATACCAAAATGACAAATAGATGATTTGAATATGCTATAGCTATACGTTATACATACATAACGTTTTGTACAAATTCGAAGTTGAAAAATTGGTAATTTAAAAATGTCAAGCAACTTTAATGAAGACACGTCAATAAACAAAGATGAAGTTTACAAAAAACGTGCGTAAGTCTAAGGGTAACATTCCATTTCTGACCGCAGCTGCACTGCTGGTACTGAACGCGTCGCTGTTACTGTCAATTTCCATAGTAAAATGAACAGTAGTGCAGCTACGGTTGGAAATGGACTGTCACCTTAAGGTCGCATACTTAATAAAAATGTGAGAAAGCAAGTAAAAGGAAGTAGATTGTCGATCTGTTGCCATATTTAGTGCGTCCATACGCCAGGCGTGAAATTAATCCCGTAAATAATGTTGCCTTATACAGGAGGTTGGGAATCATTTTTTCCACCACCATCACGGTCTATCAGTTTTAAATGTACTAGTGATAGATTTACGTCTTCGATTTATTCATGGGTGCAGAAAGAGTTTTATTCACAGCTGGTGTTCTAGTTCTTTCCGCATTCGTGTGAATAAATTGTAGAGTAATTAATAGTTTAAGTAAGTAATGGCTCGCGGATTCAAAGACATCTCATTCAAGTTTTAGCCACTCATGCATTTAGCAGTATTCCTGAAGCCCATGGAAAAGGTCCTAAAGTGGTTCACATTTTTTTCAGTTTTTCTAGACGACAAAATATTTCTCTTGCTATCTTCTTTTGTAAACCTGTAGGTTGTGTATGTGTATTATGTATTTAGTAATGAAATACTAATAGCAGTTTTATAAAGCGTCTCCTCAGAAGAGTAATAGGTATTGTGACAAATTTTTCACCATATAAATCCGAGTCATGTTAACATGTTAGCATGGTATCTCTCATAGCTACCACATGGCAAATGAAATCTTAATTCGCTTACGTGCCAATCTTTAAGGAACCAGTAGGTAGCTCTAATATGCCTTTAGGTACACAGGTTTCATAATTTCTCTAGGTCTTTGTGGACATAAAAAGCCACGTACATGAGACCACAGCAGACACTCGCGGTTACCATGTTTCACTTTACTGTAATCAATTTGAAAAGCGCCCGGAGCACACGCGCCGGCTGCTAGGGTTGTGCTTACACTCGACCTCTCGAGCTCAAATTTATTATGTGAATTGTACAGCCTCATTATAGGGTGGTCTATTTAAAATTCGAGTCAGATACATAACGCTGAGGTGCTGATAGGCTTGAGTATTGACTCGAGCAGAACATCGAACATTCGCAGTTTATAAGCAGATTCGGCGAATTGATCAACAATAACTAGTCAGTAAATTCGTAATAGATCTATAAACTAAAACTCTCGTTCTTTCAGCCCATTTTCCAGCAGGTATGAGCACAATTTCCAATAATTAGAATCCCAGCGATTTAACACATCAACAGCCTGAAGACGCCAGTTCGAATCCGGCCACTCTTCAGGGCTTGATCACTTTTTCTTTAGCATGTATAATGTACCTATATGACATCTATTTTAGTTAACGCATCGAGTTCATCATAGAAAGAAGTTCAGACCTCCACATCACTATTCGCTAGTCAGGCATCGCGAGCGTTGGCCGCCGCCGTAAAAACCGATATATCCGTAAAAAGCGTTAATTGCACATCTTCATTTGACCGTGGCAGTTCCGCTCGCCGCCCTGGGAAACGGCGACAACGAACTAATGCCCATAATTACAGAGGGTCGTTCACTGCGAGAAGGTTTAGGTTTATGGACATTGGAATATCTGTTGGGATCACAGTCATTGGAGTTTGTCATGTTGGATTTTCATAGGCACATTTGGAGTGTAATCGTGTTAAAGCATGAACAGCGTAGTATGGGTTCCCACCCATTGGACTGACGTCGGAGAATTCTTGGCAGTGGCTATATCAGCATGTTCAGCGGTGGAACTGGTGGAAGCACTTCAAGAGAACTTTCGATTAGGCCCTTACGGTTTTGAACTGAATTACTTAGATAATATATCATACACTAAAGAAAAAGTGACCAAGTCCACCGGTCTTACGGTTTTGTTATGAGATTTGCTGTGCATGCCATTAAAATCAAATCAGAAAAGCGATTTGTGTAAATTGACCTTTGATATGTCTATTTACGTAATAGGAATGAGTAAAATTTATTAGGTAATCATATTAGTCATGATTTCTGTATATTAGTTATTTAAATAAATATAGTGTTCCACTTTTAACGGCAAATTTTCTGTGAAAAGGGGGGTTGTATAAAATACATTGCTTAAAAATGGCATAGCCTTTGTACGCTGCCAGGTCACGGAGCATAGCCGAAGTTTAGGAAATTAAAACCAAACATAATGGTAGCAATTAACTATGCATCAATTTGCACCAACTGTAACTTACGAAAGCTCATATATTTTCCAACTGAGCTTGAAATATGGACTTTAAATTCAAGACGTAAGGTCGTGTTTTAAGAGATACAGCATGAAAATGGCTAGAAATGGTTAAGTATGCATTCACTTATATGGTCGGATTATTTACTTACCCAAATCGTTTTGCGCCTTTTATGGAAAAACGTAGTATACAATGTAGAAACAGCAGGTAAACTATGGCATCTTGTGTTACCTGTATATCTAGTTCTGACTTCTGTTTGCTTATAAAGTGGTTGCATTCAGAACGACATGAAATGAAAATTCATGATAAAGATATGCCCAGCAGTGGATACCAATATGTTGAGAAGAGAAGACGAAGAAGATCGAGCAAAAATTACTAATTGCTAAAATCATTGCTATACTGCCCTGTGTAACCTGCTGAATCCCACTTTTCCGGAAACTCTATGCCACTGTGAACATTTGTGTTTACTGAAGTATATGACTTGATTAAAATGATCGAAGTAGCAACAGTGAAGCATTCAGGTGTTGCTTCGATGTTTTAATTACTGTATGATTTCTGTATATCTACCGTGCTTCATACATTTGACAACGTAACATCCATTGCGCGCGTCTGTCTTAATTCGTCTGGAATAAACAGAAGATGGTAATGATTCGTGCATTCAGCTTCTCGCTTCGTCTATTTATTTTAACAAATTGGTTATGTAATTATTACATACATGTATTTATTACATTGTAATAAATACACGCAGGGTTCTAATATTTTGGTTGATACGAGACAAAATTAACAAGCATTTGATAAAATTCAGTTGACCAGTTGGAATTTTATGTTCAACATATTTTTAAACGTTATATTGGGATTGCGCAGGGGTAATGCTGCAGAATTAATCTGGCGCTGTTGCAATGTGGATCCGGTCGTTGGGTACCGAACTTAGAATTGAACATATCCCCACGACAATTTAACTATTTAGTATTCAATTCTAACTATTTCAGTTATATTTTAAATCCTCAGGTTAACTGAGCAGAATACGAATGAAATAAAAAAAAGATTGGTCCTTCCAAATTTAGATTGAAAAAGAACATAATATTTAGTAAAATGCAAACCAAACCCACTCAAATCTTTAAAAAAAATTGCAAGCATTCTATTAACGCAAACATGTTAAAACAACCCAAGTCAGGTTCGTGATAAAGCTGACATTATCAGTATCTTGTCGTGTCGAGATTATCCCGCGCGCGATAAACACGTGAATGAATATCGATAGTTTCATAGTAATGGAGGAAAGCAAAAACTAGGTATATTAATAGCCAAGCGGCTTAATTCATAGGCGTAGGCGATACAACAAATTTTATTTTAAATTGAAAATTTCCGTTAAACTTTGGCACATTGATTGTTGAATAAATAGGAAAACATTTTATCGTATTTAATATTGTAATTTTACATTTCTTGATTTGTTCATTAACGAATATCTCGTGTATAATGCTAGGCTAGTAGGTATCATGCTGCATTTGCCAGGTGTTTGGCTTTGTAATGACAGTATTTGTATTAAAGAAGAGTGCTTTCTTTAGGCCTTTTAGCTGATAAAACACACGAGTCAGAAAAACGAATGTCCATGCACCTCTGGAGTGTCAGTTACTTACTTGTACATGTTTGGTTTTTTTTGTTTATTCATTTAATATGTACAGCAAACATTTCACTATATCTAATTATACATTTTAATTGAAGCCAGCGTTTAAAGAGATAGTGTGCAGTAACAGCCCAAAAAGACAAGAAGAAGAGAGTTTGGACATAAAGATGGCGTTTTTTTTAAATAATTGAATTCAATTATTCACTACCACGACTGATGATGCTCGAGTCGAAACTAAATATATGTAAAAAATTAAAAACATAATATGTACACCTATTTTGCAAACAAAACAAAATATTTTAGGTACAGTTTTCCTAATCTTACTCACCGCTGTCAGTTCACAACTTGCAGCCATCTTCAAACACATTATTGTCACACGCATTGCTAAGTTTCAACGCTTGAGGCACGCGCATCAACCGCTAATATATTTTAATTTGCTTCAATTATACAAATGTACGGCGCTGATATTATAATTTGTAATTAAAATGTATCCAGTAAGCGGCGCCGATTTTATAATGATACACGTAACTCCTATCCTATTCTGCTGTACTAAAGAAGCAGTCTATGTATATTGTCTAGGTGCAAAAACGTTATGGAAGAATTGAAAATGAGGGAGACTGATTTGACGAATGAATGAGCAAACAATAAATAATTAAATTGGACGGAGTTGGTGACGTAGTGGCCTAGGGTTTCTTGGCGTTAGGCGCGATTGCAAGGTACTGACGCCGCCGGTTCGAATCCGGCCTCCACCATTGGAGGGTTTCGTCACTTTTTTTTGGTATATGACATCTTTTTCAGTTTAGAATTAAATCAGGTTTTATACTTTGATCAATTGTAGTAGATCTATCTCCATGTTTTCATGCAGTTGCAAAAATCGACGTATCCAGTCGGAATCTATACGTACAAAGTACAAAGAGTGAAACTTATGACAAACAGAGTATCCTTTATTAAATGGCACAACTATCAAGTAGGATCGAATGCCAGGCATTTTTAACATCTTTCAAGTTAAAAGGCTGCCATTTACTTAGTCGCCCATTATATTAAAGATGCTTCAACACATCTCTACCATACTCTACCATAAACTTCAATATTTAGCTATCGACTCAAGCCTATTAGACGAAGCTTATTTCATCACATATAAAGATTATCAAATCATCGATAATCAAACCAGTATTAATAAGTCTCCAACAACATACGTTTGAAACGGATCTGCAGATGAAGTTTATTTTGGTTACCTGAAGAAACTCTTGGGAACAACATTATTTCACAATTTTTCCTCGCACACGATCTAAAAACGACACATAGTTCTATAAAGGCTGTAGGCGCTTATGGCCTTGTGGTTTTGGAGTGACATATCTGGCAGTTATTGAACATGAACATCTGCGCCGACGCAGGCCTACGCAGATCGTGCAACGGTATTGGATAGTTTGAGGCCGCGTGTACGGGCGGGCGAAACGCTGCGTTTTAAACGGCTCTTCGCAAAGGTTAGGTAAGCATGAAGAGACAGTTCACGTGCGGTTAAATGTATTCCCTGTAATTCAATTGCAAGAAAGGAGTCAGGATATAATTTTACCCATAGTCTATTATGTCCTTGGACTTAGATTGATATCAATAATTCTTAACTTTCAAGAACCTTTGTCAACACTTGTTTTATCTAAGTAATATAACTTGAAGAGTATTACACAAAAAAGGTTATAAATATGAAAAGAAAAAGAGAACAAAATTACCTATCATAATATCATATTATTTTAGATAGAGTGTAGTAAGTAGTACATACGTATTGAAATCTAACACGAAATCAGTGTTCTTAACGTTCCTTCCACAAAAAATATCTTAGGGCAGAAAGTTGAATCCTTCAGAATATTCTTCATTACCTCTTTGAGGATTTTACCCACTTTAAGGACCGGTTTTTAAAAAGTTACATTAGACTCACGCGGAAAGTGGCGTCAGAATAACCGCCCGTGAGTGAGACCCATAACGACTCCTATATCGGGTCTCCAATGAAAACTACGAGTTTATGTCCCCGATCAACGATAAACCTAAAACGCTGAGGCGTCGAATGATAAGAAAAAACCGACAGGTTTCCGCTAGTACCTTCGTTAAAACGTTTTATAGTTTTTGTTCGTGTTGGTCTCTACGTCTTTGGGAAATTTATAAATATAGCACGCCTTATACTGTGCTAGTTATACAGGTTTTTTTCTAGTATTTAGGGCTTCTTTTATACGCTACATGGTCTACAACTGTACGAGGAATTTAGAATCTTACTTATCCTGCGTGTTTTAAGTTAAAAAAGCTGCCCTTTTTCCTGCCTGCAAGCAAGACTGGAATATACAATCTTCATATTGTTTTTTTTACTTTAACAAAAACAGTATTCTTAGTGCGTCTTTATTAAGAAACACAGCTGTCATCCTATCACTTGAAAAATAAATTAAAGAAGTATTTGTCATCACCATGATGATACATAATATAAAAATATTGTAAATTTTGTCTAAAACTTTATCTTTTTGATGACAGTTTTTAATAAATTAATAATAACATGTTTACTGGTGCCTGTCTCAAAACAGATGATATTAATTGGACTAGATACGCAATTGTCACAAAAGTGGGTGTATAATTATTGGTTTCAAAGTATTGGCATTTGGTGTACCTACAAAATGCACCTTGACATAGATTAATGTTGTTGAAATATTGCCCTACAACTATTAATAGACTAGAAAATGTATAAGATACGAGTAGCTTATTTTTACTAAATATTATAATTATATACAGAAAGTTTGATACATCGTTTGCCAAATTAAAATGGCAGATAGGTTGAGTAATTTGCTATCTTCTCATGCCCAGATTTGATATTTGGCTGAATTTTATTTTGTTGTCGAATTAGTTTACGTTGGATTTGGATAAGTTTTTGGCTAGTTTTAAGGGCTCCTAATTCTGGACGAAGTAAATATTTTGAAATAATATGTGTAGTGTCAAAGTTGAAAATTCCCATGTTATTTAAGGAAGTGTAATACGCTCTTCGGTGCTCAAGGTATACTATTGACATTTTACTTGTAGGTATTATTCGTATATGTATCTTAGACAGGTTTACAACTGCGTAGCCCCTTTTCTAGAATACGTTGTGAAGGCAACTGAAGGGGTCCTGCATATTATTTCTTTGTAGCGGAGGTCACGGTATTCACGGTACTATTAACCCTAGAAAACCGGGTAGACAAAGACGTTATACGAGTAAATATGTACCGATGTGCCGTTGGAATTTACCCAAAATTCCAAATAATCCTGCATGGAAACAGAAAAATCTATTCAAGAACTTTTTTGGAATTTTTTGTAGATTTCAGCAACTTGCACACCTGTTTTATGTCTATGGGAAAGAAACGCATATAAGTTCTACCTATTTTTTTTATTATGATATCCCAGATTCCCAGGATCCTCTGGAAGAGGTTAAAAATCTGCTGTAAATATCTCTTTATCCATTTTTTTTCGGATGAAATACTTACAAACGCTAAACGCTTAAAACGTATAGCATGTGAATTAATTTCATTATTTATTTCTTGCAGGTCACAACGCTCACAACATCGAATATATTAAATTTACTCTAATATACGCTGGTGCCGAAACCACACCTATATCCCTCGTCACCAACATGGAAACCTGATCCAAACAAATGCTGGCTACAATTAATTATCTAGTCACACAACCTGATCTGCCCCTTCAACCCAAAGACAGCCGTATCCACTTGGAATAGTGCCTACGTTCGCTTGTACCTAGTCATAGCTATGACCATTAATGTTATCAGTAGTTTTGCGAAGGTCAACGTCTGAGAGGGGGGGAGGGGGGTACAGATACAGACTTGTTTTAATTAGCACAAGGAAGCGTGCTTCAACGATTTCGATCTGTGTACTTTGACGTCAAATATATATATATATATACATTTTTAGCCTTGTTACGAAAGGGTAAGGTGCAAAAGTGTAAACATATATTTGATGTCGACTATACGTCGAAGATAGGTTAAGTATAATATTATTATGTTTGAAATTGACTGCGGTTTATGGAGTACGTCTAAAAGATTATTTTTGTTCTGTTTATTTTTGTGTGTGACGTGTTGAAGTGTATAAAATATGGGCTATAAAATTGATTGTATTACGTAAAATAGCATGTTGAGTAAATAAGTAAACTTCATGGAAATTTTATTTTTCTTACTTTATTTCGCAGCTTTATACTTAATTAGATATAACTGTGTAAGTGATGGCTATAGAAAAATATATGAAAGAAGGATTATCACTTTCGCTCTTACACTCTTGATAATTGACAGACAATCATGTACACTGTAGACCTGTGAGTGTGGCGAACTTCTCTTTCAAGCATATAAATTTATGCTTGACTACATGCCTACTTAGTATATATGTCATAACCATAAGTGTGTTAATTAAGGTTTGAATATCAAACTTGCCCAAGACTTACCAGATAAATCTACTATGAAATTACCAGCGTAGATATGAATGGGCAAAGGCCCAGAAACACTTATCTCTCATGCATAATTCAATACGTCAGGAAACGCACCCTGTACTACAATATTTGTTTTAGTAATGAATTTCGAGTTTAAACAATTTATGCATGTCCATATGTATGAAGCTGAGATAGGCCCATTCTGCTTTTACGATGTGGTGTTCACATTTTGATACGACCATGAATCATTTCATTCTGGCATCTCACGCGCACAAAATAAGTGCGTACGAAATGCCTTATAAGACAACTATTGCATTTAGTAGTAGATGAAATTGTTAAAAAACCCCACACAAGGTGTCCTTTGGACGGCGTTAAGTGAACCGCATGGATGCTACTCGACGCAACGTTGGCGCAACTGTGCAGCGACACCATTTTCCAAAGCGCTGACTAGACATACCTATTAAATATATTAAAAACGGGTAACTCACGTATTAAGTCGAAAACGTGACCCATTTTTAGGGTTCCGTAGCCAAATGGCAAAAAACGGAACCCTTATAGATTCGTCATGTCTGTCTGTCTGTCCGTCTGTCTGTCCGTCCGTATGTCACAGCCACTTTTCTCCGAAACTATAAGAACTATACTGTTGAAACTTGGTAAGTAGATGTATTCTGTGAACCGCATTAAGATTTTCACACAAAAATAGAAAAAAAACAATAACTTTTTGGGGTTCCCCATACTTCGAACTGAAACTCAAATTTTTTTTTTTTCATCAAACCCATACGTGTGGGGTATCTATGGATAGGTCTTCAAAAATGATATTGAGGTTTCTAATATAATTTTTTTCTAAACTGAATAGTTTGCGCGAGAGACACTTCCAAAGTGGTAAAATGTGTGTCCCCCCCCCCTGTAACTTCTAAAATAAGAGAATGATAAAAGTAAAAAAAATATATGATGTACATTACCATGTAAACTTCCACCGAAAATTGGTTTGAACGAGATCTAGTAAGTAGTTTTTTTTTATACGTCTTAAATCGCCTAAATACGGAACCCTTCATGGGCGAGTCCGACTCGCACTTGGCCACTTTTTAATATATTACGGAAGTTTTATTATTAAAATTGCTGACTAGACGTTGACGCTCAAAAAATGCTGATTGGTTCGTGGTCAAGGTAGCATCGAAGCCATTCGAAGCATGTTGAAAACCATATCAAAAAGATAAAACATAATCAGCCTCCATGTGTATGATGCTGATATATTCTTATTTACGAGTCAAGGTCGTAGTTTGCATAATATCAAATTGCTCGCGTTGATTTGGTATTCAAATAAATTCTTGCATTGTGGTCGGTCTAATTGTGAGATTTTTAGGGTTCGTCAGTCAGTTTGCGGTAATGTAAGTGTTGTTGTGGTGTAATTGAGATTGTATAATCATTATGGGGTGGCGATGAGTTTTTTATAGTTAAATTAGGCGGACGCTTTTTAACGAAGCGCAATAATTATTAACTAATGCAAATTTATGGTTATTTAAACTAAACTATGGTTATTTCAAAATTTTCTAGATATAACTTACATTGAGGGTGTTTAAATATTTGGGTTTCAAAACGAGAAAATATCTCTCTGAAAATCTAATAATGTAAGTTTTTAGTAGCCTAGACAATAAAAATAATGTACCAGCAACGCACTAGCAACCCTTTTCTTGTTGTAGGTGTCCATGGGCGACTGTAATTGCTTACCATTAGGCTATTCGTTTGCTCGTTTTTATCCTGATATCATAAATAAATTTAAAACAATTTCACTTTCGAATCAACGGAACCCCGTATTTAAACAGTAGCGACTTACGTTTTTTCAGCAATAGTTCGCAATTAGAATAAAGCACGAGTCAATCTCGTCATTAATTATTAATAATTTGACTTGTCTACATGTCTGCGTGTGAAGTTGTAGGCTGTGGTCAAGGACGTGGCGTCAAGCAGACCAACAGCGGGAGTGGCAGCGGATCACGTATTCAGCAGTTTTCTGATTTGGAATTTGGTCACGCGGTGGTTTCGCATTATTTGCATTAGATGTGTGGGACTTATTTAAGTGACCAAGCCATGCAAATAATAGTCATACACAGAAGCTTTTACTTCAAGTACCTACATATATTTTAATTTCTTAGAATAATATTTTGAAGGTTTTACAATTCACAAAAAGGCACTTACAATAGGTGTAACAGAAGAATAATTAGAATTATTTTTGACCGGCCTCTAGGTACAATGGAAGCTTTCGCCTATGAAACATTTAAATCAATACTCTATTTTTAAATAATGTTAGTGTCTTACTTAGGTCTAATCCGTCTTATGATCAGAGAGTCGTATTGTTAAAATAAACTGTTTTAAAATGAGAGACTTACTTTTTCACTTTAAGTATCAAATCAATCAATCAAACTTTTATTGATAAAATAGAAGTATTTTACATGTCGACACATTATTTCTACTACAACACACATTATTATTTTATAAATGATAACATTACTTACACACAGAATATCATTATTATCATTTTTTAATTACGGATTCTCTGACTACAACCTTAACCAATGTAATTTTACATTTTCCCGCTCGGCGGAACGCGGGCAGTAGCCTTACCAGCATTATTATGTATTATGCCCGGGTTAAGGACCGAGTTTTGTTTCCATATTTTGCATATTCATTCACTTGCGGTAGGTCGCGTTTTTTCGCCTTAATTTATGGGTCGATCTGTCTGTGTGTACACTCGGTGATAAATTGAGTTCGTTCCCAGAAGGGTCATAATTGGTTGTCTGGTTGAACGACATTGCATTGATTATGTGATAAACACACTATGGATAATAGTGTGTTTATCACATAATCAATGCAATGCAAATTATAGTGTTAATGTTGAATGATACACATATTTTCATCACTTCTGTTTATTGCCCAGTTTACGCTACCTATGTTTTTTTGACATTTGACTAGAATAATAAGAAGACTTGGGGGGGCTTATGAAGACCCTTACATTATTAATCGATATTTTTTTAGGAACTTTCTTAGGTAAAATGACTAACAGAAAATTATTGAAAGCATTATCTTACTTTGTTTTTGTGTGTTTCTGTACAAATGTGTACCTCATTTGTGCAAAAAACTGCATCTGGTTTTTAAATCCGACTCTATAGTAGGTAATTAGATAAGCATAATTAGGAAAAATAAATTAATTAAAAATTAAAAACACGACTGCAGTTTAAAAGCGAACTGAAAAGCTAGAAATAATTTTTAGTTATGTTAGGTACTCAACATAATGAATGTAAAATAGAATATAAGTGTTCAGTCAGGGTCATAAACAGCAATCGGAAAAGTTTAGGCTCATTTAGGATCGTGACTGTACCTGCATATTTTATTTCGATTGCAATCGGGGACCTGTGAATGGGAAAATTTCAATATATCAAGGTCCCCGACTGCAATCGAAATAAAATATGCAGGTACAGTCACGATCCTAAATGAGCCTAAACTTTTCCGATTGCTGTTTATGACCCTGACTGAACACTTATATTCTATTTTACATTCATTATGTTGAGTACCTAACATAACTAAAAATTATTTCTAGCTTTTCAGTTCGCTTTTAAATTGCAGTCGTGTTTTTAATTTTTAATTAATTTATTTTATTTTATACATTTTAGTGACCATACAAACCAACCACATTTTTTATGATTTAAGACAATTCAGTTGCTTCAAGGAGATTTCATCACGTTGATCTTTGATATGTTAGCATAAAACGTGCTTAAAAACCTAACTAGGTCTGGCACAAAAACCAGACGTATTGAAAAGTGCTATATGGCTTAATATCTCTGCAACTACATAATTATTTCCTATTAGTTGGCTTTCGGCCTTCGCAATTAAGATACTTGGGGAAGCTGCAGAAAGCGTGCATCTTTCTTACGCTCCGGGCCTTCGGCCCTACGCGAAGCTCGGCCTTCGGCCTTCGCAATTAAGATGCTTGGGGAAGCTGCAGAAAGCGTGCACATTTCGGCGCAAAGTTCGGCCTTCGGCCTTCGCAATTAAGATACTTGGGGAAGCTGCAGAAAGCGTGCATCTTTCTTACGCACCGGGCCTTCGGCCCTACGCGAAGCTCGGCCTTCGGCCTTCGCAATTAAGATGCTTGGGGAAGCTGCAGAAAGCGTGCACCTTTCTGCGCAAAGTTCGGCCTTCGGCCTTCGCAATTAAGATACTTGGGGAAGCTGCAGAAAGCGTGCATCTTTCTTACGCTCCGGGCCTTCGGCCCTACGCGAAGCTCGGCCTTCGGCCTTCGCAATTAAGATGCTTGGGGAAGCTGCAGAAAGCGTGCACCTTTCTGCGCAAAGTTTGGCCTTCGGCCTTCGCAATTAAGATACTTGGGGAAGCTGCAGAAAGCGTGCCTCTTTCTTACGCTCCAGGCCTTCGGCCCTACGCGAAGCTCGGCCTTGGGCCTTCGCAATTAAGATACTTGGGGAAGCTGCAGAAAGCGTGCAGCTTTCTTACGCTCCGGGCCTTCGGCCCTACGCGAAGCTCGGCCTTCGGCCTTCGCAATTAAGATATTTGGGGAACCTGCAGAAAGCGTGCACCTTTCTTACGCCTCGGGCCTTCGGCCCTACGCGAAGCTCGGCCTTCGGCTTTCGTAATTAAGAAACTTGAGGAAGCTGCAGAGAGCGTGCACCTTTCTTACGGTCCGGGCCTTCGGCCCTACGCGAAGCTCGGCCTTCGGCCTTCGCAATTAAGATACTTGGAACCTCCAGAAAGCGTGCACCTTTCTTACGCCTCGGGCCTTCGGCCCTACGCGAAGCTCGGCCTTCGACCTTCGCAAATAAAAAACTAGGGGAAGCTGCAGAATGCGTGCACCTTTCTTACGCTTCGGGCCTTCCGCCCTACGCGAAGCTCGGCCTTCGGACTTCGCAATTAAGATACTTGGGGAAACCTAAAGAAAGCATGCACTTTTCTTACGCTCCAGGCCTTCGGTCCTACGCAAAGCTCGGCCTTCGGCCTTCGCAATTAAGAAACTTGAGGAAGCTTCAGAGAGCGTGCACCTTTCTTACGGTCCGGGCCTCCGGCCCTACGCGAAGCTCGGCCTTCGGCCTTCGCAATTAAGATACTTGGGGAAGCTGCAGAAAGCGTGCACCTTTCTTACGCTCCGGGCCTTCGGCCCTACGCGAAGCTCGGCCTTCGGTCTTCGCAATTAGGATACTTGGGGAAGTTACAGGAAGCACGCACCTGCCTTACGCTTCGGACCGTCGGCCCTAAGCGGAGGTCGGCCTTCGGCCTTCGTAATTAAAATACTCGGGGAAGTTGCAGGAAGAGCCCATCTGTCTTAAGTTTTACTTACGTACGTACTACATACGGACACAGCTATACTACAGAATGAGAGATGAATATCATTATCTCATTCTAACAAATAGCTTTGTCCCTACATACGTAAGTAAAACTTAGAAGTGTATCTCGAGCTTTATATAAAAATACGTATAAAAATATACGGTTATAATGACACTTTCACACTTTGTTCCGTCAAAGTCGGTGCAGAGTTGTATCTGAAGACGGACTCTACAATCTCAGACTCTCTACAAATAACTTATTTACACTTTTCTATTCCCTTAGCGCAATTTAGAACATATTGGCTTGGTTTCAAAACAAGTAAAATATGATTAATATAATACCTATGTATAATATTTTTTTTTATGATCAGCGGTCAAACCACTTCCTTTTAATATCCCAACAATAGGATAACATTTGGTTTTATGAGATTAGCTTTTCTTAATATATTTTGTAAATTCTTACTTTCTTAAAATTGAACTTAAACCCTCATATTGTATATATATTATTGATCGTCTTTCAAAGCGCTTCATTTTGATGCCCTACTCGATGGGTTTGCAAGAATTTTTTTTCTGAAGGTTGCGTAATATGGCGTATTAAGTCCGCCATATTGATTTTGTAATGACGTCACATAGCCTATGTCACCCGGGATAACGTAAGGATTCTAATGATGTATCATACATCTAAATCGGTTAAGGCATTCTGAAGTTATCGTGGAATAAAGAAACTCACATACATATATACATACAAACATGAACGCTGAAAACAATACACTCTTTTTTTTGGGCAGTCGTGTAAAAAAGATTCCGTAACGTTAAGATTTAACAGACTTGAAGCTGTAATGTAACAATAAAACTGAATCGCAGAAATGCCAAGTCTAAATACTTATTTGTGTAGGAACGTTTTTGTGAATAATCCATTTTATTAGAAATTCACTCTAAAATATCTGTCACATACGAGCTGTCTGTCGTGAGCCATTCCACAATTAGAGCAGTTTTTGTATGTTTATGATATGATAAAACCCTTTAATTGGTGTGCCGTGGAACGACAGTAAATTATAATATGTGCTTAGCGACGTTGCGTTCATTTTGAATACAGTTAATGGTAAATAGATATGAATTTTTTTAATGTTAAAGAAGGTTGACTCGTCTCTTGAAATATTGGCTTTGAGATTCATTTATTTTATTATGTCCATAAGAAAGTCGGGTAACCTTAACTCATACTAAAAAACGTTTTGATCCACGCGTGGATCGACACAACTATACGTGGACGTATAGTTGTGTCTATTTCTTTATAATGCATAACTTTCTTTACTTATTGATTTAGTATTTTTAATGTTAGTCTTTGTAAATTAGGTGAACTTATTACTTGTATCGCACAGGAGCAGAATATTCTCCAGAACACTTTACTCTGATTCTTTAATATAAACTTTAAGCTATATTTAAAGCAGAATTGCAGATTGCCTTGTACTTTGTAGTAGACGATCGAATTATAATATGATCTGTGCTAATATAGCAAGGATAATGGCCGCTTCGTTCACACCTACCTAAAAGATGTTTATACGAATCTGACTACATAAGTATTCAGCTTCTGTTTTACTAATTATATAGGTTCCTGATTAACATATATCACGCTTGGTTAATTTTATAAAGGCTTCTGTTGACGTAAGGTTTTCTAGACAGAATAATGGTAAAACCACCCATCTATATTCCAATACTACAACTATGGTCTACAGTATCAATACGTAATTAATTATCAAAACTAATGTTATTTTTAGTTTCGTGTGTGTTATCTTGTCTATCTTGCCTTAAAACTGCGTCCTCCAGTTAATTTTGGACCATATTTAATTTGGGCGAAGTGGAGACTTTGGATCGTAGTTGAAAACCAGTCAACGTTAGCTTCATTCTTTCCGAAATCACTTCTGATATTATAAATCCGAAAGTAACTGTCTGTCTGTCACGTCTTCACGTTGAAAATACTGAACCAATTGTAGTAGATGGAGATAGAACACCACGATAGTTTTATTCACCAATTTTCACAGACGAAGTCGCCGGCAGAAGGTATTCTTTATCAATAAATAACCAAGCAAAGTATAAGTGCTTATTTCCGGCAACGCATAGAATAAAGAGATACTTATTAATTTAATTATAAACTTACATGCTCCATGCTCGTAATGTAACATAATTATATTCAACCAGTCATTCAAAGCCATTGCAATTCAATCAAAGAAATTAACGCCTACAGACAGATAGAGACGTCTACACTCCGGCGATTTAAAAACGTCACATCTCACACACAATGTAATCTCACATAATTTCTATTTAATATCTTTAGAAATCAAGACAATCACAGTAAAAAAGTCATAAGTATTCAAAGGGTTAAGAATCTTTACGACAATTTAAAATACACTGTTTTAGAATTCACCATTGCTGATATTAAAATCATAAGTGTGTGAAAATTTGAATGTACTTACGCCACTTTGGTTATGTGTTGGGTGTTGCGCCAGCGTCGGTGCGCGGCGACGTCACGCGTAGGTGCCGGCTCACCTTGGGCTCCCAATCGGACTATTAATAAAAACTAGCCTTTTACGCACTAGCATATATAGACACGAGATTCTGAGATTCCTTAGTTTTGCGCACTTGGTTGTTAGGATTTTGTAATAAGATGTCTTTTCAAAGCCCATAACTATATGCTGTATGTATGCTAGGTGTGTAATTCTAAAAATAATCCAACTTTCAACCAATAAAAGCACGACGAAGAAACCTAAACGATTTTATTACACTTGATTCCTCAATAAGCTTGATTTGATTAGGTTTTATAATGCATTTTTTATAATGTCCACAGGAAAGATGCATTAACTTGAATTAATACCTACTAAAAAAGGTTATGACCCAGCAGGCACATAAATTATGAACAATTCTTTGGTACCCTACGCTCAAGATTTGACCTCATTTTCTTTCGAAACATACATAAACTAACATATCTATTATACTATTTATCTAAGCTACTTAACACAGAATATATCCAATATTTCAACTGCTGCAAACTCAGTAAATAGCACAGCAATAGTTCTCATGAGCCGCGGCAACAAAACCCTAAACAGATTGGTGAACGCGCTCATATTAATATTTATGGGGCCTATTTGAATAGATGCGTGATATGGCTCGTTAGCACGTGGCCAGAGATGCGAAAAATACTTTATAAAAAGTATTTAAATACAAAATACAAATACTTCCTTGATAATACTATTTCAAATGCAAAATACAAAATAGTTTTTGAATTTGTATTTAAATACAAAATACGAAATAGGTATTTTCAAAATACTTTTTTAAAATACAAATACTTTTCAATAAAAGGTATTCTGAGTAGTGAATACCTAGTCTGAATTAAGAAGTATTACTCGGAATTTCCGAGTTGAAAAGACTCTCTTTATTCTTTGAAGTCAATCCCATATCTAAAGTGCAAATTTCTAGTTGCTCATATTAACCGGTAGGATGTAGGTATGAATGATGTTTTATATCGGCCAACTTTTAAAAGCATTACTTTGTAATGTTTCACAGCTAGTATAATGCCTCTCGTTAGTGTGATGAAAACGTCTCGATTGTGTTTCACCAGGGCAGAAAAGTTTGTTCTCCTCTCGTGCCTTGAAACCCTCCCAACACTCAAGATTACACTTTATGTGCGACGTTACTAAACAGATTCAACAGTTCCATGTTAAAAGAATGAGAGAGTTGCCAGGATTGTAACATCAGAAGAGATTGTAACTCCTACCTACATTACCTACCTACTATAAAGTATTTTGTATTTTGAAAATAGAAAATAGGTCCCAAAACTATTTCAAATAAAATACAAAATAGTTTTCTTCAAAAGGTATTTAAATACAAAATACAAAATAGGTATTTTGCATTTTGTATTTGCATTTTAAATACAAGTATTTCAAATAAGTCACATCTCTGCACGTGGCTATCTATTCCGTACAATTAGCTTATCTGCTGTTTTTGTGCTACTGATACTAGGGTTTTTAGCGAGATTACCGGTTTATTGGGCATAAATCCAGGGAAGTTTGCAAAAAATAAATTAAGATATAACTTATTTATTAAGAAATCATAATTGGAGAAAGAGTTCTTTAGTAATATTTTGACACCTTAAATAATTTATATTTGAGAAATGACGAACAACAGTCCTATTGTTGTTCTTCATCACAATTTATTTTGATTGTTTTGATGATAAACGCTTAAGCGGTTACGGTTACCGTAGAGTTTGGAATCTTTGGATCCTCGCAACTCGAAGCTTACGACCCGCACATTGCCGAACCTATTAAACGCCAGTGAAAATAAAAACAAAAATACAAATGGGCGCTTTAATGTTGAGAATCAACCTTTTCAAATGTAGGTTGACAATCTATTATTAACAAATTTAATCATCATCACAAAATAAGACAGGATATCCACGCAATTTGAAGTGTACCCACAAATAACTTGTTCATTTTACGAGTAATTCAAAACCAGTCGTCAATGCCAGGGGCTATAGTTTTTTTTAATAAGCCGGAGTAATCTGATTATAACCTGTGAATGGGTCACGGGTGCATTCATAGTGCACCCATTGACGTGCGTATCTTGATGTAGTACACGCTTAAGTTTAAAAGAAATCGCTCGAGTTTCATCTGTTTTTAAAGCATACTAGCAGCGTCCTAACACTCCTAACCCTGTGAACAATAAATGTTGTTTTATTAAACTTATCTTCATTCATATTTTATTTCCAAATCATTAAAAAGTCACTAAAGTTTTAGTTTTCTTGTAAATTCAATGTCATTCATGTATGTAGTTACTAAAATCTGACGAAGAAACATTCAATAATCTACTTATCTACTTAATACCTTTAAACGAGCAATGCTTGTATATTTATTTATTTATTTATATGTATATATATTTCGGGGATCTCGGGAACGGCTCTAACGATTTCGATGAAATTTGCTATATAGGGGTTTTCGGGGGCGAAAAATCGATCTAGCTAGGTTTTATCTCTGGGAAAACGCGCATTTTTGAGTTTTTATGTGTTTTCCGAGCAAAGCTCCCAGATATTAAACATTTAAGTATAATTTATAATGGATTTATGCTTGATGTTTAAAATACATGGCCTATCCTGAACCTCTTACGTTACAGCTTACAAGTAGGTATTTAGACTTTGACTCCAGTACGGTATCTTACTTGACTGCAGTTTTTCAAAGGCTTTCAACACTATCGTACTTTTTTACCAATGAACGTTATTGTCTATAGCTTACGCTTTTTATAACAAATCTGTCCACGTCTCATATCCCGGCGTCGGGCCTAATGCGGCGATACTGGTCGGATAATAACGTCTGCGGCTTTGTGAGGCACGTACGCGCATCCTTCCTTTTGTCGCTGCGCAAGGGAGTGTTTTAGGTACCTACTGTACTGTTTTCCTATGAGATTCTAACTGACCAAATTATTAGCTATTATATCAACCCTTCCACGGTCCAGATTAAAATAAATACACGATTTAAGCCACTTAAAAATCCTAAAATTTCTGAATAAGGAAAAGATCAAAAAATGTATGTATGAGGATGGTAATTTTGCCGTAGGTATAATAATATTATCTAAGTGTGCCCTATAAAGGACATAGGAACAAAGGGTTAAGACTTTCGCGGTTTGATAATTTGTAATAGGTATATCACATATTTATTTTGTTTACCTGTACTTCTGATATTTTTAAGCAGGTTAAACTAGTTTTAGTCAGAGATGACAGATGTCCCAGATAAAATTTCAAAACAGTGGTACGAAAAAAAAATGTGTAGGTCATCTGCATCAAAACGTCGATACTAAAGTTAAACTAGGTATCCACGACAGACTCGTTTAACAAATTACGAGACTATAATGTTATATGACTGTTTTTTATTATTATATTTATTTCTGCTAGGCGTTAGACAAATGACATTGAAATGTTAAGTACTCTTAGTGTGAGTGTATGACGTAGAAGTAGGGTACTAGATAGTTTAATAAAGGATTACCGATTAGAATACCTATAAGTTGTTTGTTATCATTATTAATTAATAATTACGTTATATACTATAGTATTGCAAGCTTAGCTGGCCATAAAAAATAATGAGTCAATAAATATAGTCAGTGAGATTGTTAACAGTAGTCCTCATGCAGGAAGAAGTCGTGAAGGTATTATGTTAGGTGTGTCATAATCGTGACCGCCGGGGATTCATCGTCACAGCCTCTTTTTATACCACACCACTGACTCAATAACACCAGCAAAAACAACCCGCAAAAAACAAAAACAACCATTTATATTATTAAGGAAACCGATTGCAATCGGACTCATTCACTACCTTTAAACGAGTTTTAAACAAGAAAATCAGAACTCAAACATGACGGACTGAATTTAAGCTTACATAACACAATCAGCATCTTGTTTATTTCTAAACCTTCCACACAAATCCGTCTGTCACAAATTAACAACAACATTAAAGCTGCAATCAAAACAGGCACTAAAATAGAAACTATAAGATTCAAAGTTAATAAAGGCAATGGTAAAGTTAAAGTTGTTGAAGCAGTGGGATCCGATTAGAGTGGATACGATAATGTAGGATCCGCTGACAATGGTGGTATCGGCGATCTCGCGACGAACAGAACGACACATTGTGAGGTAGATAGACAGATTAGAAGTGCGTCAAGGGACATGTGACTTCCTCAAATCATAAAAACCTCATGGTAACTTGAAGTGTATTTATTTATTCTTGAATTGTTGGAATTATGTTTCACTTTTATTGGGTGTCCCTTTTAAGTGCAAATACACGTTTTTCATTTCAAATTGTTGACACGCATGTGTAAATAAGTTCAGCTTCAACTTTACGGAAAATGTCTTCAGTATTGGATATATTAATAATTGAATAAGACTATACTGCGTGAGTTTTGCGATCTTTTGACAGAACAGGTTAATATTTCAGATTCGTTCAAATTAAATCAAAATATTTCTCTGCCTTGGCATGCCTCGGCATTAACAATCGAACTAACAAAGTAATGATTATGCTGCACAATGTAACTATAATACCTACATAAATAGTTATTTGTACAACAAGAAATCAAAGTTTGATATTTCTTCGAGTGCTTATTTTGAGTCCCGTGCAAGCGAAAGATTCTATAATAGATTCACGAGCGTAGCGAGTGAATCTAATTTAGAATCTTGAGCGTAGTAAGGGACTCAAAAGCGCACGAGATGTAAATAACTTTGATCTCGTGTAGGTCACAAAACTTTTCACCTCAGCAGTGAGAACATATTAGAGAACCCGAAAAATGTATTACTTCTTCATCACTTACATATTCACTCATGTTTTCTTAAGATATACCAACAATTAAGTTTTCACCTCAGCAGCTCGAACAAGGGTACTTTGCTACTTAAAAACAGTGAGCAAAATCGCATTTTGCTCATTTTGTCTCACTCAGTGAGCAAAATGCGATTTTGCTCACTGTTTTTAAGTAGCAAAGTACCCTTATTCGAGCTGCTGAGGTAAAAAATATATTGTGTCACTTAAAATTGCCATCACGTATGTTGGTATAACTAGTGCACGTAATTGCGCGGTTTCTAAAATCATCAAAACGCACCTATATTAAGCTTTACGGCCAGTTACATCTAATTATTCCTAACAACAGAAAAGTTCTGACCGGACGACACAACGCTTTCTTTTCGAATTTTGTTGCGCCAGAAAAGACAAAAGCCGGTCTATTACAAGATTTTCTTTAACTTTCAATGTAGAATTGTCCCGATGAGTATTTGTTGCTAGTTGCCTGTTGATAGAAGAGTACAGTCAGTACTATAATCTTGTATCAAAAATCGAGAATTTTTAGGATACCTCAAAAGACTACGAAATTTTCCGAGCACCAAAACCTAAAGCCCTGCACCAGCACTTGCCAAAGGCCACGCCCGCAAGGTCAAGACCCCCATCAGATAAGCGTCCCAAACCGTGGGAGCTTGTGCTGCCACGCGTAAATTTGTAACAGAGGTAATTAAAAAGCAACGGATGACATGTTGATTTGTTGATGACAAGCTTTGTTTGTATTTTGGTTTACTGATCAAGATCCATAGCAAAATACCTACATAATGAGCTAGATATAGTGTCTGCAGCGCAAAGCGCCCAAAAAAATTCATATATAGATCTGGGACCAGCAGTCTTATTTTATTTTTTGATTATTATTGGGCTGTGTGCATTCTGAAATCATTGAATGATGCAAATCGTGTCATCATCATCATTTAAGGTTGGCTCACGTTAGACCGGGCCGTGCCCGGGCCAGAGCTTCCGGCGCTTACTTTTCTATGACAGATGACCGGTGATCACGTGATGCCTTCCATAGAAAACTCAGCTCCGGCCCGGATACGGCCCGGTTTAACGTGAGTCATCCTTTATGTTTAAGAGTTCACGGTTGTCGGTGGAGCGATTTCCATATAATTATGTATGTATAAGACAATCACTATATCGCTTCGCCATCGAATCGCTTTGTGTCACTCTTCCATATTAGTGCGACAGTGACAGTTGCGTTTCGTTCGCTACGGAGCGTTAGCGATTGGCATGTTGTCTACGGGACCTGATACGAAACGACGTTGAGTTTTCTTTTTACTTGATCCATCGCTTTCCTTGGTCTCACCAAAATCATGTCAGTGTATGTAAAATGATCGATGAATGTGAACCCTGGATGCCTATAAACAGAGTTAATATTTGAATTAAGGGACCCCTCGATGGAATGTCAGTGAAAGCAAAATGTAACTATACTTAAGTACAATCAGTGTCAAATGTAACAGTAGTAACTCTTAACCCACACTAAATCACACTCCAAAAACATGATAAAAATCCAAAAAAACTTACTTTTATTTAAGTTCAACCTGGCATATCATTATCTCCCACGTATATCTGAGGTACGTTTTAATACAGCTATTGTTCTAATAGTTTCCCATGTGACCAGTGTATACTTTGTAACAGCCAAAATTGGAGACAGGGACTTAAAGTGTTTGTGATAAGGGATATATTGCAATGAAATGTAAGAAACGCGGTAGTGAGTAATATATATTTCCTCCTATAGATCCCGCATCATGAAGCATAGGTACACACAGAAATTCACTCTTACCCCACATAAGCGCTCTTAAATCACTTTAACCCGTGGCTACGTTATTCAGAAGCGATATTGAGATTCTGCAATTTGTCATAGTTTTCATATTAATATATGGACGGATGGTGGACAGAAAAACATCAGAAACTAGAGCCACATTACAGGCTAGCTCCGGGCCCAAGATAGAGCGGTTTGGCGAGCACTGGTGAAGAATGTCCACAGCCGCAAGCCGTCTCGTCCATCATGAGGATATGACAAATAAGAAGATGTGAGGTGAGGGCGAATCGTCTTTAATGCACCATCTAGTGGGCGAGTCTTGTAAGTAGTAACGACCTGTACGTGTTGTTTGGATCGTCGTATTGTCAGTACTGATCATGATTGATATCTTAACTGTTAAGGATTATGGACATTGTTTTGCTATAGTATTTTTGTATTAATGACATGACAATAGCGTAGTGTAAAGTGACTGAAGTGTTACCAATCAGTTGGTAAGCGACTGCAAGGTGTAGGTGTTTTGCCATGAACTTATCTGTTAAGAGTCACACGTATCCGCCGAAAAGGCCGCTTCCATACAACGTAAAACGACATGCTAGCATTGCTAGCAACGTAAACTAGTCCTACTTAGATAGGTATATTAATTTAAATGTTCATGTAAAATTTCATGTTAATTCAGAATATCGTTTTAGAATGAGAGCGTAACTTGGATTGTATGGGAGTGGTTTTTTGGCGGCGGATTTGTGTGACTTAACTGACAATTCATACATTCTTCCGCGACTCGTCTTAGATTCTCCATCTTTTAGTTGAGGTGATCTGTCTATCATATGAGTTCTACAGAGTGTTTATTTAGTCATCTGCAATAATTTAGGTAGGTGAATATTATGGGTCATACTGAGCAATTTTTACTATGGACTAAACACGAAATCGCGAAAAAAAAATTGGCTGTTTCATAGATTTTGGGACAGTAAATTTTTTTTCGCGAATTCCGGGTTGGTCCCATAGTAAAAGTTGCTCATTATGACCTCTATATTCAGCCTGTAAATTATTGCAGGTGACTAAATAAATATTCTGTATAGAGTGGATATTTGTATTATCACATAATCGCGTCACGGTGGACCGGAACGCGTATGACGCGTATCAGCCGAATCGCTTCCGCGCGAGGAGGAAGCCACGTCTTTGTTCGTCGAGGAAACGCCTTGAGCGCAGGACTGCCGTGCGCCGTGGCGTCGCTTACTACTCGTATTTTACTTTTATACTTACAATTTTGTGACAGTAACTTAATATAAAACATCAAACTAATAATTCAGCTACAAGTATTGTCAAAAATGCACACTTATAATCCGCCACACGTTTGTCAAAGTAAACCAAACCAAAACCAAATGCAAGCCGCGCTGATTAAATTTAATTATTTTACCTTATTTCCGACGTTTCTACCAGGTCACAGAAGACAACGTCGGAAAAAAGATAAAATAATAAAATTTAAGTAATCGAGTTAGATCCGTTATTTATGCCATTAATTATGTGTAGGTACAAAACGCGAGAGTTTAAAGTGTTATAGCATACTTCAACCCGGAACAAATGTGCCAGGGCGAAAATGAGGTTTAAAAGGTTTTATCATCGACTTTTAACTTAACTCAAGGGTTGAATTTCGAAAAAAAAAACCTTTGTAGTCGATTTCTACAACATTTGAAGACAATACATACCATTATTAAATTTTAGGGTCTAAGTGTTGTACGATATCTGTAAATATCGAAGTACCTAACGAAAATGTTATACTTATGTGTAATCTACAAATGAAAAAAGAGTTCACGTATTTTATTAACTACATAAGTACTTATTTCAGAAGGTAATGCAATCTATCAGCTCACCGATAACAACAACATTACAAAAGTTCCTAGTTAGCGATAAGCATGTTTGTTAACAACTCCGACTAGGAAGCGATACGCACCAAGGACGCCCCGTATGTGCGCCGACTTTACGACACGAAATTGTCACAACAAATGTACCTACGTGGTTAATTTGAACCACTGATACCACTATTCTTTATGTTAAGTCACACGATCCCGCCGCTAAAAAGCCGCTCCCATACAAATGATGTTGCGCTCTCATAAAAAAAACAACGGGTTGCACTCCGGGAGTGCCGGCAGAAGTGAAAACTCAATCACTATTGCAAAGTGTCTGCAGCACTATGTATAATTGAGGTTAACGCTTTCTAGCGTTATTTCGTCGCATTACTTGAAACCCCTAAGCACATCACTGTTGGTACTCGAGTTATATTAATACCAGTTAGAGCGAAACTCTCAATCAATAAAGAAAAACTCAATGACATTGAAGTAACAGTTTTTGGATCAGGTCACGTGTCCGTCTTACGGTCACGTGACACCTCTCGCGAGTTTAACATTTTTTCCCCATCAAAAGAAGTGCACAGCGCCGCTAAAGAAGTTTTCACTTCAAAAAACATTTAAATTGCATGAACATTGACGTAAGATATATTTATGTCTGATACCATCGCCTACACTGTTAACTGTACCTACATCGGTGGACCTTATCCCTTTTGTAATAAGGTCCATCGATTAACAGTTAAGAGTGTTGCTACTTGTTCTAGTTTTTGTTGCTTAAAAGTAAAATCCTTCGTACTAAGAATATAGAGCGAGTACAAGTTTTGCATATAAAATTTTCAATCACTGGTACTTAAAATGTTCATGTCTTTTGTTATTTCAGAATGTCATTTTAAAATGACTGCGGACCTAACTTAGATTGTATGGCTGCGGCTAGGTTCTTGTGACTCTTAAACGCAAAACCCAACCACATACGACGAGAAATTTATATTTTGTCCCTTTCTTACAAATACCTAAGTGAAAATGCCATATTAAGACAAACGATTAATAGCTAATTGAGTCTGTGGTTTATGATTATGAATAATGCCATTAGAGTTTGAAAAAAGGATGTTTAAATTTTATTGATAACATGTGTGTAAAATAATTGTTGGTAGAGCAGGAATGCAATATGCTCCGCCGTCCGATGACGTGTTGGACAGCTAAAATACCTAGGTACTTTATAGTTTAAGGTAAGGATGTTTAGCAACCCAAAGTTTTGATACTGTCAATTCTATTGATAACATATTTAAAAATTATTGACCATCAGTTTGAACGTATGTAATTGTTGGTAGTGCAGAATGAAATATGTTCCGCCGTCCGATAACGTGTTGGACAGCTAAAACACAACTTTCCGTTTAATCATCCCTCTAATTGCCGCTATCGAGTGATCGCACTAACATTCTAAAACTGGGTACACACGAACCACATATAAATAAGTAAATGGATCCAGCTACGAATAGATTAAGTCCATTAGGACTTACAAATTAAGTAAGTAATTTAATTGGATTAGTACCTAATTTTCTTTTCATTCATAAATAGACAATACTATAATACATGTTTTTTTTTGTAAATTGAAGTAATAGGGAAATTTACTGCATTTTAATTCATTTTTCATTATAATTTTATTGAGTCAACCCTTATGAATTGCAAACAGATTACTATGCAGTGTCTTTTTGTTATAGCAAACACATTATCGTTACCAATCGATAATTAATTTTTACAACTTCACACTGCGGATGCGGGGCATCTAAAATATTTGGTAACACCAAAAATATCTACAATGATAGGTAATTCAAAGTCTACTTCAATGTATATATGTATATAATTCTTTTTTTTGCGACTTTCCGTACATTATGTAGTAATTATCAGAATTCCGTGGAAATGTTTATTTATTTATTTATTTAGAAATTTAATTCAGGCAACAAGGCCCATATTACAAATACCTTACAGACTAACATACAAATGTATTTTATAAACTTAAAACTAAACACTAGTTATTTACACAGATAATTTCCTATAAAATAATGGTTGTCATCGCCACCATAGCGGATTCATCAACATACCATGAACCCGTTGCGATAAAATCAAGATAAGTCGATATGCAGTTTGACACAACCACTGCCTTCTGTCACCTGTCCAGTTAAACGCTGAACGGTTATCATCAATGAACGACAGATCGGCATGATAAAAGTCACAGTAGATCTATAAAGAATAGTTCATCCGGCTTCTTAGCCTAGTCCCGGGTTCGAATCCTGTACGAGTGGTAAGGGGATTAAATTTTGTGTGTTTAAACAAATATTTTGTTCATGAGTTGTGGATATTTTCAATGTAGGTACCTATATAAGTTTTATATTATGTTTATCGACGTTGTACTGGACACACACGCTATCATAACACTGTTGTATGCCGTAACGCAAATGAAGTGACTCATTAAAAATTGTAGAAGACAGCTTACTGTCATTAATTTTATACTCTGACGGTACTCGATGCGGCGAACGTGTGTACTCAGCCTAACCGTCAATTACTAGCTCACAAAAACGTGACCTGTCATTTATTGAGCAAACAATTTTTTTTGAACCGGAAACTAAATGTTAAAAATATCTGTAGTTTGTGTGTTTTCTGTACAGTTGTCGAACAGGTCGTTTTAATTGGTAGTTTGAGGGAAAATTGCAGGAATTGCTTGAGTAATAAGGTTCTTTTTAATTTTAGGGAAATGGCAAGTCAATTTACTGTGGTTAGTTTATAGTGTTAATAATTTTAACTTGATACGTAGAAAGTTCAAGCCGGGTGATAAAGCTTTATTAACGAATTTATATGGTCGTTAGTTTTATTTTTAAATATATTTTTCTTGACTTTTGTCTACAGTCAGCTTGCTCAACATTGCCTTGCCAAATGTTGCTTGTCTATTCCTAATTCTAAATATTAGTCAAATAATTTCCTTTCTCCCATGTGGAGTAACGAGGAGGTTTACAATAATACACTTTTTTACATTTCAGGTGACAAATAAGAATTTCTCTTTAATTAACCATAAGTGGGTAAAGGACTGCGTATTTGTAGCTATAAAGATCTCGACCATCTTTACTCTGAATGAAAAAAGTTTCCTATGAAATGAATTGAGATAAAATATTATACAGAATTCAAGTCACTAATGCAAATGATATCCTTCGAAATCAGAAATTCACATGCGACATCTTTATTAGCGCAGATAGGCAAACTTGGTCGCTGACCATAAGAGCTGTGTGCTTCATCATCATCATTATAGCCTTCTGTCGCCCACTGCTGAGCGAAGGCCGCTCTTGGTGTACGCCATCGCCACATCCCGGTCCGGGCTAGTCTAATACAGAAGTGTCTGTATGCCTATTTACCACCAACACGGCAAAAGAAGTCTGCTGAATGCTGATGCCTTTCCATATGATCGTAAAAATGATGGAAGCGTGGCATTAGAGTATTGTCCACCCTTTGGTGATACCGGTAATCCGCCATCAATCGTGCGCACAATGGCATTACCCTCCTTTACGGTTTACCCTACTGCGTACGCACATTGGCACATGGAGCTATGAAGCGAGGTAGCTAAGTAGTGGGCATGCATTGTTTAGTCCCACGAACCCAGCCTGACCCATACAACCGAAGTTAGGCTCTCATTTTAAAACGACATTATGAAATGTCATGATCATTCAAGTAACTTATATGTACATATATCTCGTTGCTAGGAGTACAGAACTTTGGCGTCGTGACTTTGCGCATCAATATTTTGGGTGTTTAAGCAAAAAGTTTAAGTTGGTTGTCTAAATAGTTTCGTCATGTTGGTCTATCGTCTATCCGTATGTCATAGACCATTTTACTCGGCAACTATGAAGCGATTTCACCGGGCTCTAATTTATCGCAAGTGTTTTTTTTTTCTAATAAAACTACCCTATCCAACCTTTCGCACATCGCTCCGTCCCTTATAAGCCCAGCACAATGCGCGGACGTCATAACACCCATCGATCAGGGCTGATGACGCCCCATACAGCGTCTAATAAAGACTGGGATCCCTCAGGGTATCACTACGATATCTTACTTTAAATTGAATCGTATTTGTAGTACAGCTAGCATCGATAGTAGCCGATGAAACAAGGTGCCAATCTGCCAACTTGGAATACTTTTCCAAATATGGATATATCTTAACAATTAGCGTTCAAAAGTATGGATAACAATTTAATAAAATTTAGATACTTTTGACACCTTATCTGATTCGCTACTTTTGATGCTGACTGTCATACGGAACAATTCTAAAGTTAAGATCAGTCAGTTCCCACTTTTCTTTAGAGCTGGTATGGAAACGTGGATACTGATTTGAATTAGGGCACTCAATTGTACTAATAGCTATACTCCGCAAGCTCGTGGCGCTGTCAAGACGATCGGGTAGGTTGGGGAGTGAATGAACTGGTTCAAATTAATATGAACATTGTATACCAACCCCAATTAAATTAAAGGTTTTTCAACCGAAAAAAATGGTACTTTAATTTGTTAGTGGGGTTTGTTTGGATGAATTTTCTAATGGTTTTCAAACTACGATTAGCGCGATAGTTACCTATGTATGTAGGTGTGCTAAACTACGGGTTTTTAAGTAAAGTGCTTAACGAGTACCTTACTTTAACTTGACGTTAAATATATATCTTCGCTAAGCTTGAATTAAAACTGTACTAGAACCGTTAGCGCCGAAAAAAAGATGCGTTTATATGTTAGTAATTAAAAGTTAGATGGCAAGCGGCAGTTGGAATGGCACGTGTTTCACAATAAAAAACAGTAAACTTTTATTATCAAAATTTCCTATTTTCAAGAATAGTTCAACACTCAAGACAGCTGACAAGGTTCTGTATGTGGTCTTTATCAAATTTCATTTTTTATTACATATAAAAATAACTATTAGATCTATTATCGTCCGACCATAACACACTTGTTTACACCATTCTAGTCTGTTGGTGTCTATTTCGCACTGTCCTTAAATCAGAACGATCAATCATTTACTCATATTATCAAGAAGATTGACAGTGACATTGTTTGCTTCAATGCTGCAGTCGCTACAACAGTAACGCTGCAATCAGCAATGCTGTGGTTTTATCACCCGCATGTAAACTTAAATTGATAAGTGGCATAATCTTCGTCGCGCTTGTAAATTTCGACATGTGCTGGATTGAAAATCGCAACGGAACCCTGAAACATCTACGCTCAAAATTTGAAGGTCACAGCAGAATTTACTAGCACAACGACGTGTTGGTAGTTGGGTATCTACCTGGCAGACTGGCCGTCACGGCATCACACATCGCGGCCGCGCGTAACGAGGGTCCAGTCAACAGTCACTGTTTACTACAAAAACTGGAGTTCAGTACAATTGCCATGGCATAGCAAAAAGCAACTTACTGCTTTTTTTTATTAAGTATATGTATATGTATGAGGTGGGTAAGACAAACAGGGCCAGAGGAGGAGCTTTGCCAGGGGCACAAAGAACAGTCAAGGAGAATTTATCTACAGATATGTCTTGTGGTGGTAAATCAAAAGAATGTGTTTTACGTACGTCTATACGCTTCCCTACCTTAATGTCGAACTGTTATTAAATTCATAGTTTATTCAGATATCATTTTACTGTGTTGATGCCTATCGTCACTTGCACACAATACCACGGCCATTTCAGCGTACTTGTCAAGCGCTGACAGAGATCGATGATGACTTATTGGACTATCGTGACAAAATTCGCAGTGGTCCAATTAGTGACAACATAATTTACCATTTGATGACTGGTCACTTATAGACATGAATAGACAATAGCGAATAAATCACGCTATCATCACTTTTTAGTTCTTGATTTATGAGAAGGTAATTTAATTGATCACTTAGATTAACTGTAAAATATGTATTACTTAATCAGTCTTAAGTCATTTGTTGACAATAAAATTATAGTGCTTATAATTATACTTATTTGATAAGATAAGATAAAGATAAAAGATAGTTTATTCAAGTAGGCATAATTACAATGCGCTTATGAACGTCAAATAAAGCTAGGTATAGACCGGCTCCAACCCTACACCTCTGCCCCGAGAAGATTTAAATCCCCCCTCAATTGGAGGAGGGTATCCCAATATGGGACCGGCAACAAACTCGGCGGGACACATCTTTTCAATAATAATTACATCTTATAATTAACATGCATTACGAGAAAATAAGGAAAAAAAAAATGTTGTTTGTTTGTACTTTAGTCATTTTCTTAATAATTTAAATCGCTCTATATCCAATTGAGCTGCTTCTGTGGTAAGAAAGAACAGTCGGCCTAGCCAAGGTGACTGTCGCTTCGATAACGAAACGCTTTGTCTCTTTAACACTCTTCCATATTAGTGCGACAGTGACAGTTGCATTTATATCGCTACGGAGCGTTAGCGTTTGGCATGTTGGCTACGCGGCCTGGTCATCAAGGGGTGATGCTACGAAAAGACACGTGGCTCCTAAAGTAAGTAAGTTTCCATTTCGATTGGTGTTTACACTCAACGGTTGTCACCTTGGCTAATCCTCCAGAGCTTCGAAGGAAGGAAGGGGGCTCGATCATATGTGATTTCTTTATGCCAAACGTTTAAATAAATAAATTAGACCGGTCGGTCGATATTGCGCCACGTCCGTAGGAAATTACCCACAGCCTCCCTACACGTGACCCCCGGGTGGTGCTAAAAGCGCAATAAACCTTGGCAACCGTACTGTCCCAGCGATCTCTCGGTTCGATCCCACTGTGTTTACCTCTGCTATAGGTTAAAATATTTGCAAATATCCCCACTTATAATTATCTACGTAAAAAGGAGTCCACGTAATCTCGGCTATATTTTCATCAGCATTTTCGCAAGGCGGTGCGCACACGCAGTAATCGGTTAATATGTGCATACCAAGCGCAGCGGCAATTATAGTCGAATTATGCGTGCGGGATGATCGGAGCACGGAAAATGCTGACACGATTGTATTTAACACCCTCTATTCATTCTAATATGAGTCCTACTCGATTTTTTTTAATAGAAAAAAAAGAAGCTCTATGACATATATTTGTGTTTAGTAGTAGAAATCCAACCCAATGCTGAGAGGTGATATGTGCCTACTAGCAGCAGTGGGACGTATATTGTGATTTATTTTGGTTTTGTACAGTCAAGTGTAAAAATAGGAGTGCACTCATCATACTCAAAAATATGTCCCATAGCATATAACACTTTAAACTCTCGCGTTTTGTACACATCGGAACGTCGAAATTTAAGGTAAAAACAATGAAATTATATCGCGGTAGACCCGTGTGTGAAATTAACTATGGGACATATTTCTGAGTAAGTTGTATGAACCCATATTTTTACACTTGACTGTAACTACCAAAATATGTTCAAGATTCCTTTCAATAGACATCAACGCAGTCGCTTACAAGGGCTTATGTTCTTTAATTAAATTTCGTCCTTTCTGAAAACACAAATGTCGAAATGACAGACAGAGACAAACGTATCAAACGAATAGGATATTATTATAAACAATAAGAATGCATTAAGACTGAAGTTCGTCTAAGTTAACTTAGCACCGACTTGTCAAGAAGAAATTGAGGGAGTGTCATTATAAACTTCATATTTTCATAGAATGAAATTTCACATGAATGATGACGTTCTAGAGTTAGCTTGGTCCGACTATATCTTGTTATACAAACAGCAAAACTGTTAACTGTTCATCGGTGGACCTTATTACAAAAGGCATAAGGTGCACCAAAGGACAGTTAAGAGTGTGGGCGATGGTACCTATATAAAAAGAAACGGCACTACACTACATCAATTTTTCCTAATATCTTCTAATTCTGCCGAGGTGAGCGGTCGCATTCCGCCGCTGCGCCCGCGCCGCCAAGGCGACCCACTCGCGGCCCGTAAATAACCAAGCTGTAGAGTATAAAGACGATAATACACTGCACTTTGATATCACTAAAACTAGATATACCTTACAGACAAACATACAGACAATAATAATATCCTTATAAACAATTTTGCCGAGACAACAGTTTTCTGCTGCGTCACTTGTTATAATGTAGGATTTTAACTGTTGTGAGACATACTAACTTTGAATAATTTTACGGTTTAGACTCACTTGTTTTACAACCGTGTGGGTGGGTAATTTAAAACAAGTGAGTCTAAACCGTAAAAATATTCAATGTAGGATTTGTTTGAATCCCTGAAAGTTTGCCGAATGTTGGTTTCCAAAGTAATTTATCTGCGAAAACAATCAAAATAGTTGCTACTTATTACATATAATTATATTATTTTAAGCTAATTTTCAGAGCAATTTATTCATGTAAATATAATTCATAGCATTGCATTATTTTGCACATCAAATTTGATACCGTAAAATGGGGTGAGTAGGTGCAAAACTGACATTCAAACCTCGATAACATTTTATTTTTACATATGCAAACTGAATGGTGTATATAATAAGTGTTCCGGAAGTTTGTATTTTCGTTTTTATTTTATTTTGGGTAGTTCTATTTCATAACTTTGACGATAAACAGGAAAACCCACCTCACCCCGTAGTCCCTCGTATTTGGGGTGAGTTGGGTTTTCATACATAGGTGATTTTGGAAGATTGTTGGATCGATTTTTTTTTATTATGAGTATTACTATAGCTCCAATTTAAATTGGAATGCATTGTTTTTGTGGCAGTAGCCTTAAAAAACCATCTCACCCCCCTTTCAAACCTGCTCTCCCCATTCATAACCCAACTGTCCCCGCGAAGCCTACTCACCCCATTTTACGGCACTAATACATTCACAAAAAGACCGTCAAAACATAAAACTGTTTTGAATGATTTACTTTTAGTTTCACTAGACTTATATATATCGACCGGGATATGAACCGTGAGGTACCTTTTGCGAAAAGTTGGTTGGCAAGTGAAATTCGGACAATAAAATTTCGGCGAAAAGGCAGAACACCTTTTAACCATTATATTCTATTGTAGAATACTAGGTTTGTGCAGCACATATGCCACGATCATATAATCGCCGAGAATGTTAATTCTAAGCAATAATAACACGGCACTTAATTGGCCCGTGTGCTCGTAACTTAATGATAATTTATAGGATTGTTTGCAGCAGACGTAGGAAATCTTTGATATCGCAATGTTATAACTTATACTCTAACGTAAACAGAATTAATATAAACACTCAGTGTCAAGATCATAGTATAAGAAAATATAAACCGGCCAAGTGCGAGTCGGACTCGCGTTGTAATAGATTTTCCTGTCATCTATAGGCAAAGAACTTATTAGTGTATTTTTTTCAAAATTTAAGAGCCAGTATTAGTTTTGGAGATAAAGGGAAAGGAGAGGGGGGGGGGTTTGGTCGGACGAACAGACAGACAGACGCACGTGTGATCCTATAAGGCTTCCGTTTTTTTTCTTTTTATTTACGGAACCCTAAAAAGCCTCATAAGAAAAGTAGGTAGATAAAATAAGCGTTTCTTTTCCTTACGGACATGAGAGTATTTTTTATAAGTGGGTAATATATCTGAGTACATATAAGCATAGAAAAACATCACATCGTTAATGGCTAGTTTGTGATATATACAGGAAACACTACGCACAGGCTGCGCTGCGCTGCGACGGAAAATGCAGTTGCATAAACTAGCTTATTGCACGTGTATGTCTCCTTCAAGGTCTAGGTGGGAAGAATGAGATATATTGTCTATTAGCCTATAGTCATCGATAGGAATAGCTAAGCGGAACAGGTGTTAAACAACATCAACTTCTGTTTTAACATACAGTCGTACATTGTGACCTCTCGCCCCCTTAAGACCGCGGGCCAGGAACAGACCAATAACATACAACCATTCCAACCTGTCCATTGGATCCAGGACCAATAACATCACGTGTAATGATCTCTCATAGACGTTAGCTCCCGCTCCGTTGGTAAGTTGAGGTCCGTCTAGAGTTAGAAAAATGAAATAATGTTTCTGACAGTGAAAGTGGAATAAAACTGTAAAAAATGGTGTTAATGCTGCGTTTCCACCAGAGATGAGCATGGATGTATAGCGGGGGATGTGTTTGTTACAAATCAATAGAATCACTACAAGTACAAGCTGAGCGAGGAAAACAAATGAAGTGATACTATTGGTCTTTAAAAAACACATTCCTCGCTACGCATCTTCGCACATCTCTGGTGGAAACGCAGATCTCTGGTGGAAACTACCAGTACCAGCAACTAGACAAGTTATTCATACTACCTATCTTGTTGAAATAATGTTTGGACCATGTGTCAAAAAACGTATATTATGTGTATGTCCACAGCTTCAGCGGGTCATAGCGTAAAATTGTCATCATAGACCTGTCTTGAGATTAGATCTTGCTGATTTCAAAACGAGATCAGATCAATTAAAGCTAACGTTTCAAAGCACTCGACAGTCTCCGACCTTGCCGCGACAGATCGCGCGATAAGTCGGCCTGTCCGACCCGACTTATTGTCACGGACAGTGGTCAGATTTAGAGCAGTAGTGCTTGTGCCATTTTGATTACTTTGTGGTAAAAAAAAAATCGTTGTATTTTGGAAAATTTCCTACATTTCAATGCCATTGCTATCGATGATTTGGTGGCGGTTTTTGGAAGAAAGATGCTCCTGTCATCCGTAAGCTCGATAGCTGGACGATATTTGGAAGATTGCGGGTTACTTCTAGATGAGATTGGCTTAGTACCGACTGTGACAAGCGAGGCCTACTGCGGGTATCATCTCGATGGGATCTACTTTCACTTTTGCCCTTTTTTAGGATGGCCATAAGGTACCTAAAAAAATCTAAGTCACTCAAAAAACGATTTTGAATTTATGCGTTAGTGTAATGATAGATGGCTTACTAATTCCTAGTTTAAAACTTGTTTTTAACAGTAGTTATAAATTAATTTTATAACATTTTTTATAATAACAATGTAAGTTGGGCAAGTCGACTGACCAGCCTATTCGCACTGTTTTTCCTCTGTACACTGCGCCCTCGCTATAATCCGAGCCAGTTTTGATGACCCATATCGCGGACACTTGTCGCTCTGACGCAATAGTTTAAGTACTCTATTGACGTACCTGTGGTCAAACACTGCCGGACCACTTCATAGCTTGTCACTATAACAATCACGTTGTTATAAAATTTCTTTATGTTGTGATTAGGCTTGAAGTATTTTTTTTTAGCTAGCTATCCGCGTAATCGGCAACGGCGATCCTAACTAATACGAGCGTGAGCTCTGATATGGCTGGCAAATCCAAACTTACTTTTAAAAACTCTATCACAGGTGGGGTAACGAAGTTGTATACCACGTCGGTGGCAAACAAGCATACGGATCGCCTGATAGTAAGCACTCACCGTAGCCTATCGACACCTGCAACTCAAGAGGTGTTACATGCGCACGTATACATGCACGTAGGTATTTGAAAAAGCCGGCACAATCTAGCTAAAGCTAGGAAGACGATGATCTAATTTAAAATGAGACCATCTGTCGTATTCGAACTTCAAGATATTCACAAGAGACGACACGTACTAGATCCATTCTAGATACGTTATAGTTTAGATCTCAACTAGTTCTCTTTTGCAGCGCAATTCAGGCAACCAATGTCAATTTTAAGATAGATCGTGTTAGATATCTATTAGATGTGAATTAGATTTCTAAGTCATATCTTGTGGAAATCTCCAGAATCGCGGAAATGTCAAATTTGACAGGTTAATAGATCTTAAACATATCGTTATCGTATCTTGGCGATGTCTAAAAGATATCTAATAGATGTCTATTACAAAATCCGAATCGGGCCCCATAAATCGTCGATTGTACGGGAGCGGCTTTTTGGTGGTGGGTTCGTGTGTCTCTTAAACAAGTGTAAATCGCGAAGTGTTCATATTAAATACTATTATAATTATTGTAGTGCCATGTAACAAACAAAATTGTTTCACTCAATTAGCAATATAAATATTAGGGTTTGCTGCCGGTACTGAGTTTGTATGGCGAGAACCGGGAATTCCCGGGAATTCCCGGTTCTCGCCATACAAACTCAGTACCGGGAGCAAACCCTAATAAATATGTAATAATATTTTCCACTTGGCCAATTCGCGCGTGCTACAGGTTCAACAGTATTTGTGAATGAATATTCATACTCAATTATAATTATAACGCTGCATAATATATCTACTTCAAGTTAATTATAGTAAAGTATGTTTTAATGAATTTCGATCAACAAGTGTGACAACGCTGACAAGTGTTTTGAATATAGGTGATAATTGTGTTTGTATTATTGAAACTAGTTATTTCTATCAATTTATTGTCTAGAAGTACTTTTAAATACACAAAGATAGTATACCTAACTGTCACATGCTTTGAAAGATACAGAATTTCTTGTAGTAACTACCTTTTTTATTTCAACCGACTTTGTTAACCACCGAACGAAATCAAAACACAAAAATATATTTACTAAAGTAACGTATTCAGTGAAGAAATAAGAAAATATGGGTATATAATTACCTATTGCTTCTAGTCGCCCTATCACAAAATTGACTACTGTTGAGCAAAGCAAAAAGACCAGATTTATATACTATACACACTGTTAGCTAAACATTAGTAAGCCCTATTTCAAGGAGGTTAAGGTACACCAATGTTCAGTTAAAAGTGTTTCCGTTAGTACAAATTATAGGCCTCTTTGGTTGAGCACAGATAAAGACTATCGACACCTATAGCGTCACGTAGCACCAATCAATCATGGCGGTGAACGACCCGACACATATGGGCCCACAATGGCATGACGTCACTAGGACTTGACTGATCATTTTTAACCCTTATTCACTTGCAATAAAGTATAGAAACGGTGAAAACGGGTTGGAGATGGGACGTCTGGAGGACAAAGGAATCGCGGTGATCTGCAAATGGTGGTGCCTAAATATGTGGTTGACATTGAGGGTTGAGTCAGCTGACGACGTGAACCAATGTCGTAAAGATAAATGAGTAAATGCCTACAAGTTGACACTCTGATGCACTAGAGTCAGATCGAGATAACTTAGCAGTCTTAGCACAAATGAAAAATCTCTATGAAAATGCAATTTGGAGGCTGTCTTGTGTTCTTCAAAAACTGTCGAGAAAGTTACATATTATCCACAAGAAAGGCAAAGTAATTTGAAGCAAATGTAGAGTTGTATCCACATTTGGCTGGTGGAATTGATTTTAAGTTATGTATTTATAATTAAGTTTTAATAATTTACAGTTAGTATTTTCTAAAGTTGGTATGTATTGTGAAAAAAATTCTGTTTCACCCTGATTTGTCACAAGCGATGACTAATTGAGGTTAAGGGTTTTTTTTACTGATAATATTCAAACATATACAAAAAATTCGAACCCTTAAAAGCAGAGCGAGATGAAAAGATATACTCTCTTACATTTCATTAACGTAATCAAGACGTTACGTAAAAAGCCTTAATGAGTTTAACATAACTTAAAGTCAAATCGAGTGATAATTAGAGGTATAAATAAATTACAGTTGGAACAGCTACTTTTCAATAACCATAAATGGACTTTATCCCTTTGTATTACGGTTGAAGAATTGTCAGTTAATAGTGGATGGTATAAATTACAGTTGCGCGTCTTAATTGCAGACGGACAGATACATTGTTTGCTGAGAAGTTGGCGGGACGACGAAGAATGCTGGGGTAGGGTGTCTAAGTATTTGTTTCTATAAGTTTTTACAAGCTTTTATTTAACTTGCAATATATGTATATTCGGGTCAAATCTTGCAAGCAAGATTAGACCCACTTTCCATTATTAATTTGAGCTGAAACTTCACAGACAATATGTAAGTTGGATGACAATGCAATATTATAATACCATCGAGCTGATCTGATGATGGACACATGAGGTGGCCACAGGAACTCTGTGGTATAACAACGCAACCTAATTGGGTTCGGGTTTCTTAGAATTGTTTTGATGAGTAATCAGTTGCCTGTTGAAATAACAGTATAGTCAGCGATAAAAGATTTTATTAAAAAAATGTTTGACGAAAATCTTATTTATTCCATGTGAGCATTTATATTTAAAGCTTCCCCAACTTTTGCGTTAGAATCGGGAATTTTCGTATTATTTCCGCATTTTTTTCCATCCTTACCGCGAAAAATTCCATTTTTTTTGGTCCATATAATTAAGTTTTCAACCTTCAATGACTGTAACAAAACGGACAAACAAGAACAGTTTTTATTATATCAATGTTTATGGTATGTGAATTTGTGGTGTGTTATGTGTGATGATGTGTGATAATACGGGACTGTTTTCTTGCATGCCATTTCAGCAACATAACCTAAATAGTGTACCCATTTAGTGTTATCAAACCATGTTAACCAATAAACATAAAATATCATAGGCACTTATTATGTAATGGCGATAATTGTTAGCAGTAAAGTGCTAATAAAATTACCTTGAAATTATCTACAGGTATCCCTTATAATCAAGGTAATTATATTACTCGTGTTTTAATTTACAGTAAACATACCATGGTTACCAATTGCACTGTTTCTTAGAAACGGGTGCTCGTGCGATGATGTTCAGACTAGTTTTTAGGGTTCCGTACCCAAAGGGTAAAAACGGGACCCTATTACTAAGACTCCACTGTCCGTCCGTCCGTACGTCCGTCTGTCACCAGGCTGTATCTCACGAACCGTGATAGCTAGACAGTTGAAATTTTCACAGATGATGTATTTCTGTTGCCGCTATAACAACAAATACTAAAAACAGAATAAAATAAAGATTTAAGTGGGGCTCCCATACAACAAACGTGATTTTTGACCGAAGTTAAGCAACGTCGGGCGGGGCCAGTACTTGGATGGGTGACCGTTTTTTTGCTTGTTTTGCTCTATTTTTGGTTGATGGTGCGGAACCCTCCGTGCGCGAGTCCGACTCGCACTTGGCCGGTTTTTTTTTTAACTACGCTAGCTGTATTGTTAGTGCCCAGTGAAAGAACGTGTCTATAGGTCAAGCTATTTTGTAAAAATGTTATGGTTTTCATTTCTTGCTTTAATGTTTAAAGGTGTATTTATCATGATATCTCTGACATTTTGCTGTTTACCTACAATTATATTTTGTTATCTTACTTCTCATTGGAATTTATAATTATGTACCCGGTCGTGACCAAAATCATTATATACATATTTTAAGGATTGCTGTGTTTCATTAAATAACATCCTCGGGTACCTACTTACCAAAGTTCAATGACCAATGGATGGACATACAGACAGAAAGCTTAGTCATTTTCGATCTCGGAACCTTAAAAATACACCTTTATAAGTATTAGAAAATAATTAAGACTGAGGATATTTTTGTATAAAAAAAACATTATTGGACTTTGGAAAATCTCGGAAATTCCAGGATTTTTTCACAGTAAATGGAGGAAACTTTTATTTTTTATCCCCGTATAAAAATATGAGAAGTTTCGGAAATATTTCCATGTGAATATTTCGCCTTTGGAAAGTTTCTGACGGCACATCAATGGATACGATTAGTGTTGTCTCATATATTTAAAAGCGCCTACAAATGGGAACTGTAAACGATACACGGTATTTTGTACATCCTCATTAATCTGGCGGAGTGTGCCGAAAGTATCTGGCTCCATCGCCTCAAATAGATAACATCAATAAACTAAGGTTAAGGTGTGTTCCGCTTGTGACAGCTCATATTGATACTATCATGTTCAAAGACTCGTGAAATAACGGAAATTAATAAAGCATCGTAATTTTAATTTAATTTCACAAACTTTTAAAATAAGAATACTGTTAATTCATCTTAAAGAAATTAGCAGCTAGCTGTGTAATTACACACTTACTTTTTGGAGCAATTTAATAAAAAAAAAAAACATTATTTACTACTGTTTACTTAACTTACGAATCTTTAATAATTCTTAAGGTTGTAGCAACAAAACCTTAATTTTTATTGTGTTTAAAAATGTAGTTCGTTAAATAAAGAGACTACAATAAAAAAAAATAGTAAAGTTATTCATTATTTATCATTCGATGCAGATGAAGTCACGGGAAGAAGCGAGTAAGATAAATATAATACACAACACAACCTGTACATATAATTCTCAACGTAGTATGAGAACAAGATCAAGTCAATCCCTTATGGTACCATTGTGTATTTATTTAAAGTTCAAACCTGAAAAATAAAGAATTAAAATTTGCCATGTCATCGGTAGAACATACCTGCTAATTGATAGTGTTGAGCACTCGGGCCGAAAACTATAAAAGTGATATTAATGGTGATCGGAGCGGCGACCCCCGACCTGCGCCCGCACTCAGGTTACGCAAGCGGACAAGTATAAGCCATTTCTTTTAGCATACACTATTCACCACACCAGGGGGCCTAGTGATGAAGACAGTAGGTAATAGAAATCGCCAATCGAAACTTAAATAATGTATGGAAATAATCACGTTTCGTAGCATACTGTCGTTCCGATATTTTCGGTACATCTTTTCTTTGCGTTTGGTGACATTTGATTGTCATCTTAGCTATGCCCTCAGCGCGAAAAGACTCTTGCTCTCTGTTTCTGAAGAATAAAGTGTTATTCTTCAGAAACAGAGAGCAAAGTTGCATTTAACCTTTAGAGTGGCACCAGTAACTTGATGCAAAGGTCAGAAGCAACATAATTTTTGAACCTCTTTTAGCATTTTTTTACCAGAACCATCAGGACAATTCAAGCGTCAAGGAGAATTGAACTCATTACTTTAAATATTCTGTGCGCTAGGATTAACTAAACCCCTATTACCTATTACTGTTTTTAAAATGCTTGCACATGATGACAATTTTGAAACATGTTTAGTTACCTAACAGTTTTTTTTTTCTAAGTCAACAAAAATTTCTAGCCTATAAATGACACCTTAGTAACACAACTACTTTTTACAATTTCGAAAACTAAAACAACTTAATCACACCGTGCATTGACCTAAAGCCGTGATTAATTTTAACTACGCTCCATACCTTTACTCTTTCAGCGGCTCTCTCTTCACGTTTTATGAAGTCTTTTGTGTCGCTGTCCACTCTTTCTTGACCTCCCTCGCCCCCCTGGCTCCTTACAAACCTGGTTACAAACACGTAAAGGTACGGTTAAGAGGGTTCTGGGTAAACTGGTGATGTTCAGGTGGTACAATACGGCTGAGACAATGCTCCTGATGAATATGCATGGTGGCATCCGCGCTGCAATTTGGCCACAGTCTTGTAATGACAATGTGACAAAAATAACACGCGTACGCACTAGGATGGTGAAACGGGGTTTTGCTACAATACAGGGCTATAACCGCGAAAATTGAAGTTTGCAAATTGCGGGCATTTTTCTCTGTCACTCTAAATACGCCTTCATTGGAGAAAAAGAGAAAGATCCCCGCAATTTGCGAAAATCGGTTTTCGCGGTAGCCCCTCAGGTACGAACCATTTAGAAGGAGGTTCTTATGCTACATACACTTAATACTTTTTCGTTGGATGCCTATTTGATTCCAGCCTATATTGAGGACAAGTAGAAAAGTTCCCTAAGGGCACATCTAGGTCAAATGGAGTCACTTTACCAAACTAACTAAACAATTACAGCAAAATCAAAAGGAAAGTATGTAAATGGATATTTGCGTGTGTCTGATGCTCATTGTGTGCTCCATTCAACCGTAACGTGAAAACTACCGAGTTATTTTTGATAAAATATGGACTATTAATTGTCTGAAATATTTTTTTTTTTTTGATGTTTGCCTACAGAAAAGCATTTTCTATCTTCTTAAAACTCGTAGTCTGTGCGGAAAGAGAGGAGTCGTAGAATATATTGGGGCCCATACATTCCACGACTCTTATCTTTCCGCACAGACTCTAGTGTTTTTGTTTATTTACCAGTTTTATTAGAGTACCTAGCTTAGTTCGTCATAAAAGATATGATTGAGTGCAAAGTATCCGAAAGCATCGTCGAGGATAGGGCGAAGTGGAAGCGAAAGACACGGAAAGCTTACCCCATCACCATATATAGCTTGGAAGAGAGAGAGATTAGTTAGTGCCTAAGTTAAAACGCTCAGTACCATATCGCAGTGCGTCAGATGACGTAAGCGCACGCGCCTATGCCCGACACCTCCGCTTCCATTATCAGCGGCCCAAATGCTACGTGCGGCAAGCCTAATATATACCGGGTTATAAAAGGGCAACGCACATGTGACATTCTTGACTCAAGCGCCCACAGGCTACTATGGTAACCTAAAATCGGGTGACCGCACAAGTGTTTATCACAAATGTACGGTCACCTGTAATAATATGTTACACAACGAAGGCCGCAAAAATATCTGAGACGATCTTATTTGTAGAGCCACAAGAGCGTGTCACATATTTTTGCTGCCTTCAAAGAGTAACATATTATTGCAGGTGACTGTACGAAGTAAAAAAATAAAGTACCCTTTAACGGACCAGATTTAAGAAATCCACGATTCAAACTTCATATACTCAGTTGTCCTAAAAATTCTGCATAGTAAAATTGTTTAAAAGATGATGTTAACCATTGGTAATTTTTGCCTTAAAATACCTACAATGGTTACAGTCTATCAGCAATGCCGAAATGAAAATGCATTTTATAAAATAGCCAAAATAGGAACTAAAACCGTGGTCCAGGATTGCTTGAAATTTTAACCGTATAGTTTTTAAATAATATAATAATATGATAAATAAAAAAAATATAAGTAAGTATAGTTTCCTATAAACCCTACTATAGTATCGACAGTATTGTCTCATAGAAGCATTACGTTTCAAGACTACTAACGCCATCTACCGTGAAAAGTTGGCAACTGTATTGATCAGTCAATTGCTAGGTAACCCTTTAATAGGATAGGATACTAACTTATTATTTTAAAATTGAATCTGTTATTTCTGCATAATATTTTTCGGTAAAAATCGCAAATAACTTGCGAAAAACACTGTTGTTTACAAATCATATCAGTCGATTACATGTTTAATTAAATGCAAATCAGGTTTAACATAATATGTTGCTTGTAAATACACTTGTACAGTCAAGGAATTTGATTTCTGTGCCAATTCGTACAGTCATCATTAATAATAGCAGATGAAACAACGCGCCAAAAATATCTGCTACCCTGCTACACTAATCCAATTATGTATAATTATTTCTACAGTTCGCATTATAATATATCTGTCGCGGTCTAATTGTTCTAGATATTGAGATATATCTTTTTATTTAGACTTTTGACGCGTAGTCTGATCCGTTACTTTTGATGCTGACTGCACCCTGTCATAGTGACAACCAATGTAAAGGCAGCTTGGAAGGAATGGTTCCTTGTGAAATAACTAGGTAACACTTACCGCCGTTGTAGTTCCCTTACCATACAACCAAGTTGAAAAACGTCATTAGGTAGTCGTAGTATTGACAACCCATTACTGCCCTTTCAACTCTGCCATCTGCCCCGTTACGTCGCAAAAAACCGACGGAAACATACATTTGCAATGCAAATCATCGCATTCCTTCAGTAGGGACAAACATTGACTCAATTCAAAAGGGTTAAGCACTTTAGTAGCTTAACCACACTTATTACGTTATTCAAATAAACTGAATTAGCATATAAATATCAAGTGATTTTTTGAATATCGATGCTTTGGTAATTTATAGTCATATTTGCATGATTTCAGAGCAGCTGGTGTGAGTTTGCGATTTATTTGTTAGACATTAGATAGGCTTTTCATTTTAGTTGATTTATTGATCATTCAATGTATATTTTACCTACATATTGGTATGTAGTACGCAACGCCACCTAATATGGCTTAACATTGGTTGCTTTAAAATGATCGCCTATCCTTCTACGTGCGTAAAACATGATCAAATAAAAACTGGTGTTGTTTGCACACATCACACACCATCATTTATTTAAACTTTATTGCACAAAATACATTCAGATTATTATTATTATTCACATAATAATAATTTTTAAATACATTCAGAACCGATTAGTACCTCCAATTTTTTTTTAATTTTCATTTATTTTATGTGACCAACAAAATCTTTTTTTCTCTTAGATATATACGGAACTCTATTCTCAAACATTACCTAATATTATTTTAAAAAGGTAGGTATGAATTCAATAATTCAGCAGAATTAAAAAATTAAGAACCCTAATGGCAATCAAACAGCAGCTGCAAAACAATTTGGCTACAATTTATATTGCAAACTGTCCCACCTTTACCATTCTCATGCTAATCGTCCAAAAAGCTTCGATTGGAATCAATGCATTCGCATAATTCTCCTATAAATCATACCAATAATGCTAATTCTACTATCAAACGTTTGCAAAGATAAATTGTTTGTCGTCTGTTACTGTATTTATATGTTTTTCCCTTCAACATTCCGCTTCTAGCATACGGCACCGTTATGTTTATATCTAACATCGCTACTTAATTATCAGTCCATCGAAAAACATGTCAACACGGCATCCGTGTACAAATTGCCATTTAAGATACTAATCATACGATTATTTTTAATCGTTTTAGAAACAATGGGAGCGGCCCATCGATAAATTTGCTAAATAATAGTTATCGAAAATAAGTCCAAAACATTATTGTGGTCCGGAAAGCATAAAAATATTTCAAATTGTCAAGACAATAGAGCGGAGACAATGGCTCGGCGCAAAAAGGGGCCAAGTGTTTTTTCTTTAAAAAAGCGTGTTTTTTTGCGAAGGGCCGTCGACAACAATCGGTGTACCGCCCTTTTTGGTGGGTATTGATTTTTTTTGAATAACGGATCTGAGGTTTGTTTATTTTGTCCGTTTGCATTATGGGTAATGGGCTTTTACTGCGGGATGATGGCGATGCAAAGGGTTACCGAGATGACGGCAAGATGCTCTAATTACCTTAGCTTTGAAGGTGTCACAAAAACTGACATTAAATTTAAGTACCTACAAATATTGCGTTGCAAGTTTTTTTATTTTAAATTACCTATTCGCATTTTTTGTTACATTTTTATCTACTAGTTTACCCAGCTGTATCTTCATTTAATGTACATATTTTTATCTGTGTACAAAAAAAATCTTAACCCTCAATATATATTTAACAACCTACTAAACTACTATAAGCTTCCTTTCAAAATACCTGGATTCCTTTAATAACAAAATGTGTTAACCCCAAACCTGTGTAAATCCATACAAACGACGTAGTTTGCATCACAAAGATGCGCCCGCGCCGCGCGACCCGCCAAGGTGTAACCGCTAACGGACCTACAACCGTTTCCGAAAACCGTAAAGGAAGTAATTACATATTCTAATCCAGCCCGGTTCATGTGTCACCGGGGCACAATAAAAACGCAACAAAATGCCTCTAACGGTAAGACGGGCCTGAGAAAAAAATGCATCAAGAACCGCATTTCTAAACAAGCAACTACGAAAAAAAATCGCATACTTACTTATTAATCCGTAAAAAATCATCAGCGTCATTTATCAAATATCGACCGTAACGAAATGTAGCAAAGCACAATCTCGATTAATAGCTCCCTCGTGTGTGGCAACAAAATTTATGCACGCATTTGCATAATGTGCATAGCCCCTAAATTTTATTGTGTAAAAAAATAGGATGGGTAGAACTTTTTTGCATAAATTCTTACAAAGGAAACGGGTTAAACTATTGAGGAAGTAGATCCGCTCCCATCGAGGTCTCCGAATCAAAGTTCAAAAGTGCGTCCGCACAAAAAAGGACCCTAAAATATATAAATAGAAAATAAAATTGCAAAAATCGTGAATTGGCGTTACGGTCTTTTGCGAGCGCACCCCTCGCGGACGCATAATAGAGCACAATGTACCTGACTATAATTTATGCGAGAATATTAAGAGAAATGTACCTGCCCTTTTTTGAATGTTAAGTGCAACCTAACCCCTGACATTATTGAATAGGGTTAAGATACTATTTGAAAAGGAATAATACAAAAAATGCAAATAAACTGTCCCAAGTTCGCGAGGGGTACAGGTATAGAAAAAAATCGCACCGGGTAGCAAGTATCGCATTTATTGTTAGCGAAATGTTTGCGATATTTGGGGTTCTTCATGGGCGCCAGCACTTGTCATCTTGGCGTATAATTTGGGTGTGTACGGGTCCTTTTCTTATGCATATGCGTGAGGGGTGGCGCATAGATAATTCTCTTTTTAATAGCGTTTTTTTATTATGCTCCGTATGCAAAGATTTATTGTCGTAGTTCGGGATGTGCGTGAGAATGCCGGGAGACTGGGTAGATAATCGAATTTGCCTATAGCATCCCTAAGCAACCCTTTGATATCGATTGAAAGGATCCTGGGAAAAGATGGAATATTCAAACAAGGTGTCATCATGCTGAATATCGATTGCCGTTGGTTCCTTTATGAACCATGGGAATGATAGTATGAATAGGAAGATCGTTCGGTTTTTGCATAATCTATTAGTTTGGTCACATTGTTGCGAGTAACGGAATTTCTTAAAGGGTTGATCGTTAAAAAATCGGGACCGTTACATTTTTTCCGGCTACTGTCCATTTGTGGAGCACTTTTTGTGCGTGTTTTATAACTGTTTTATGTGTATCCGAGTGTTTTGTTATACCTACTGAAAGAAATGTTTGCATAGCAGTAACAAGGTATAACAAGGTACTTGCACAAAAATTCGAACTTGTGTTATACCGGTCAACTAACAGCAAAATCGGTTTTAGGAAATTGATAAAAATGTATTTCTTTATTACTTAAATTCGGTTATTTTTTAATTACACTCTAAGTTCGGCTAATTATTTTTCTTGCTGGTAAAAATATGAATAACAAAAAAAGTCTTGGTCTCAATGTTATTAACAATATATGTTACATAAATACGATAAATTATACTTTAGTTTCTTTGTTTCTGTTGGTATTATAATTACACTGATTAAATATTTGTATTAATAAAAAGCCATTAAGAAGTCATAAATATAGTAGTAAAATAGTAAAACTACAGCTTTAGTTATTTATATTGGCAAATGTTGTTCACCTTTATAACACGTGTGGTTTATGTTAATCGTATTCCTTGTAGTAAATGTACCTAATTATTATTAAAATATACAAATATTCGTATGGTCACGCGTTTTATATCAGAGTTAGTTGTTTGAACAAAATATTGATGATTACTAACTTTTTTAGTTTTTACTATCTAAGTTTTCACTTTATCTATTGTATTTATATTTTATACTTATTACCTATATTGCCTTGAAACTTTTATTTATTAGTTTTATGTATTACCCGACATACCTAATTTAATTATGCGCACTCTGGTATCAAAAATAGTTCCTCCATTTTCACGGAATTTACTTAGGTATCTTAAATGTACCTAAGTTTGAATTGGTCCCCTATTTTACTTATTGTTCTATCTTTCACACATGGCCACTTACAATTTAAAGATACACTGACACTACCAAACGATTCTAAAACCCAATATTCCAATAAAAAAAAACCACTTTTACCAATTTTTACCGCTCAGTCGGTACCATCCACACTTTTAGCCTTTCGTGAACCTTATTCCAAGGACATAAGGCACACCATTGGTCAGTTAGGACAGTCGGTACGTAGTCAAAGGGTTGCTCCAGTTTTTGCCCACTGTGTACCAAAACAAACAGTGGTACTGTCATTGATATTGTGCAGTTTGGACGTAACAATAGGGAGGTTGGCAAAAACTAGTTGTAAAGATTGTGTTGCAATAAGGAGTACAGGGTGACCAAAAATTATTTTGAATGTGTCATGAATAATAAATGTAGGTACATTTAAATACCTGAACTGGAAGATAGTAAAATAAATATTTCGATGTAGTGGCACAATATTATGAAACTGCGCTTGGTAAATTATGATTAACTTATTACGAAATCTTTTCTGAAGGTAAATTCTATTTTTTTATTTTCTGTTTGCTGAGCATATTTACGCTAGTGATAAAACTGTTACCTACCTATTTTTTTAATTTTTTGAAAGCGGATAAAAAAAATGTTGACAACAATAACAAAACCTATGTACCTATAGTTACGGAAATAAAATAAGATATAATATATTATTTCTTAAAATCATGGAAACGTAGAACGTGTGGTCGTAAACATATTATTAATGGAATTTTACTGTACGTCAGAGTCTAAAAAAATATTATAAGTATTGTGATTTATGAGAAATAGTTAGCAGTGCGCTACTTGACTAAACCAGAATTAATAAGGTTCACATTCACACACGGAAAGGAAATTCGCGATTTACTTTTACATTAGTTTTGTCATTAATTTGATGCGAACAGTGGCTCTAGAAACGCACAGATTAGTTGTTAGCAGCTTTTATACAAACTTAAAGGAATTATTTAAAAAAATAGACCTTAAGATAATGGACTACGGTTGACCATTGCTAAATCGAACTGTGAATTAATTTGGTGAGACTCCTAATCAATAGTTGAATTAATTTAAGTTTAGTTAATATATTCTAATAGAGATCACGCTGTATTTATGGTTTTGGTCTAATTCTGCCTAAATTCCGGCTTTCTCTGTCCAGTGCCGCGGAGTATTGAAGTGAGCGGAGTTGACTAAAAAGTTTTTTTTATATCAATAATTGATATAAAAAACCTTTTTTTGTATTCTTGTTATTTCAAATCCTTTCAAATGTTAATTGATTTTTTATAGGCAGACTATTATTATATTGAGATTAGGCTTATTATCAAATAAAAACAACCCTTATTGTAACTTCACATGCTGAAAACATTTTTAATAAAAAATATTGTGCGAACATCGGGTTGCGTATTACCAATATTAGCATACCTATTAGGTAACTTGACACCACAACACAACAGACACAATGCAGTATGTATTCGTTTTGGGTGCATAATTACGTAAAAAGTGTTTTAATTAGGTACTAGTATCGTTTTCTCGTTGAATACAAAACAAGTGTAGTATGGCTCTATTTTTGGTCAAAGAAAATGACACATGGGAACAAAACTCAAAGTTAAATAATAAGTGGTTAATATTTAGGTATGAACTAGTTAGTGGTTGAACGTGATTTTAATTTTGCATAAATATTTAAAATCATAAATCATTTATTCGCTAATTATGTTTAAATAATGAAATAAATATTATGGGGCAATGTTACATAAATTGACCTAGCCTCACAGTAAACTCAATAAGGCTTGTGTTGTAGGAACAGGTGTGGGTAGGTATAGAAAAATACCAATATCCATACCAGGATTATTTAGTTTTAGTGTTTGAAAATAAATACATAGCCTAATTTACAAACGTCAAGCATCTCCAAGAAGATGAAGGATTTTACATACAATAACTTTTTTCATTTTAAAACCTTTACTTTTTCAATAACCGTGGCCTCATAAACAAATCGTCAGCAAACGGTGACCGTTTCATTTTTTGCCCCAATAAAGGACGCAGGAAAGGGTTAAATTATGCAAATTGCAATAAACAAAGTCAAAAACATGGCGGACTTTCCGAAGAAAGATGTTTTTATGAAGTAACTGTTTTGGATAATTCATTTGTCTCGGCTTGAGTTGGAAGTGTTGGAACGTTGTTGATGGCATATGGATGGTGGTATTGTACACTACGTAAGTACGTAATAATAGTGATGAAACGTGCACTATTCCCTAACGACACAAAGATTCTCTTGGATGGCCTATTATTTGAGTTCTTTTTTAAACAATCTGAATAACAAGAGTCATACTAAAATAAAACGTAACATAGAGGCGGTTCCGCCCAATCGTATTCGAGAATTAACGAAAAGACGCAATAAAACAATTCGAAAATCAATCCCAGGAGCAAACTGATTAAACATCACAGTATAGAAACGTTATACCTACTTTTTATTAATTTTATAAAACATTATTTTGTCCGTCTTTTAAACCATACCACTCAACGGAGCTATAAGAAATAATGGTATTTCCATTAAAAATAACCCAACATGATTAATAAAATCTACAACAAATTACTTGACATATCTAATTATCTCAGCCTATAACTAAACCCTTCCATTCACCTGTCCTAGAACAAGTACACTCAAGTCCCAACCATATTACCATAGTAAATGGTACATTATCAATTGTAGGTAAGATAGGGAGTAAATTGTATAAACAAAGTAATAAGCGAATCGTAAAGACATCGCCGCTGGTACAAGTCAATAAAGAGTTAAACTTACGGGGATTCGATACTGGCTGATTGCAGAAAATGGACAGAAAAGATCTTAAGCATTTATAGAGATGGTATTATGTACAATTGCTTTCGCGATTCGATCGCTCGGTTGGAAAAATGTATATGATTTTATGTTTTACATCTGTCTAAAATGTAGGAAGACAAACTTTATAACATTCTAACACCTTAATAATCCACCACATGTAAGTTGTCGGGCGAATCAACTTTTAGATCGAGACTTATAATTTGTTGACGATATACTCCAATCTAAAATTTCGCTTATAAACATTCCCCGGTATTTTGGGTAGGTAACCCCGGATGTGTTTATAAACTTTTTGGTAATTACAGGCACATTTTTGGTAACGCAAGAGACGTGAAAAGTTGTTTTACCTTGCTATGGATCTAGAGGTCATGATATGCTGGTTCTGAACTCGACTTGCAGTTCGCATCTTTAGAATATACATACATATAACTACCGTCCGTTTAGGTACTATAATAGGGCTTAAGGCGCAAAGGATATTTATAATGCATTTAAAATATAATATTATATTTAATAGTATTATAATATATGTAGTTTGGTGTTAGATAATGCAGATGACTGTCCTTATTTAATGCGATATTTCCACTCTGATATTTTCTTTATTAATGTATCCACATCAGCGCCTTAGCGCTGTAAGCAAGTCTAATACCTAATTGAATCTCGAGCAAATGATGCGCAAACGCATTGGTCCGTCGATTGCGGGCCGAGGGAGCAATGACCGATTGGATCATAGATATTTAGTAGTGAGACTACGAAATAAGATGTAAAAGGAACACTGAGGAATTAATTTGAAATTTAGAGAAAAAGACCCAATCCACAAAAATCTGTCAATAGTATTTGAACTTTCTTTCAGAAAGAAGTCATTAAGTAATTATTTTAAAATGAATAATTTTATAGGATGAATTTGTTTCGCTAAATGACGTAAATCATGTTGTTAGCGCCATCTTTCGTAAATTGCCAAAACATGCCTCTCAAATTCTTATTAGTAATTCCTAAGTATTAGGCACATTATGTATTTTGTGCCATCGTAGGCCAATCTAAATGTATGCTTTGCGCAAAGGTTTCGAAATTACAAAGCTTAATAAAATAAAATAAATGTACCTATCAAAAAATGATAAGTGACGACAAGCAGTTTCGTCGCTTTTGACTCTTGCGTTTATACACAATATCTGGGTGACCGAGCTTCGCTCGGAAAACATATAATAACTCGGAAATGCGCGTTTTCCCAGAGATAAGACCTAGCTAGATCAATTTTTCGCCCCCGAAAACCCCCATATAGCAAATTTCATCGAAATCGTTAGAGCCGTTTCCGAGATCCCCGAAATATATATATATATATATCTATCTAATACCTTTAAACGAGCAATTCTTGTTTATTCATATATATATATATCTCTTGCGTTACCAAAAATGTGCCTGTAATTACCAAAAAGTTTATAAACACATCCGGGGTTACCTACCCAAAATACCGGGGAATGTTTATAAGCGAAATTTTAGATTGGAGTATATCGTCAACAAATTATAAGTCTCGATCTAAAAGTTGATTCGCCCGACAACTTACATGTGGTGGATTATTAAGGTGTTAGAATGTTATAAAGTTGGTCTTCCTACATTTTAGACAGATGTAAAACATAAAATCATATACATTTTTCCAACCGAGCGATCGACTCGCGAAAGCAATTGTACATAATACCATCTCTATAAATGCTTAAGATCTTTTCTGTCCATTTTCTGCAATCAGCCAGTATCGAATCCCCGTAAGTTTAACTCTTTATTGACTTGTACCAGCGGCGATGTCTTTACGATTCGCTTATTACTTTGTTTATACAATTTACTCCCTATCTTACCTACAATTGATAATGTACCATTTACTATGGTAATATGGTTGGGACTTGAGTGTACTTGTTCTAGGACAGGTGAATGGAAGGGTTTAGTTATAGGCTGAGATAATTAGATATGTCAAGTAATTTGTTGTAGATTTTATTAATCATGTTGGGTTATTTTTAATGGAAATACCATTATTTCTTATAGCTCCGTTGAGTGGTATGGTTTAAAAGACGGACAAAATAATGTTTTATAAAATTAATAAAAAGTAGGTATAACGTTTCTATACTGTGATGTTTAATCAGTTTGCTCCTGGGATTGATTTTCGAATTGTTTTATTGCGTCTTTTCGTTAATTCTCGAATACGATTGGGCGGAACCGCCTCTATGTTACGTTTTATTTTAGTATGACTCTTGTTATTCAGATTGTTTAAAAAAGAACTCAAATAATAGGCCATCCAAGAGAATCTTTGTGTCGTTAGGGAATAGTGCACGTTTCATCACTATTATTACGTACTTACGTAGTGTACAATACCACCATCCATATGCCACCAACAACGTTCCAACACTTCCAACTCAAGCCGAGACAAATGAATTATCCAAAACAGTTACTTCATAAAAACATCTTTCTTCGGAAAGTCCGCCATATTTTTGACTTTGTTTATTGCAATTTGCATAATTTAACCCTTTCCTGCGTCCTTTATTGGGGCAAAAAATGAAACGGTCACCGTTTGCTGACGATTTGTTTATGAGGCCACGGTTATTGAAAAAGTAAAGGTTTTAAAATGAAAAAAGTTATTGTATGTAAAATCCTTCATCTTCTTGGAGATGCTTGACGTTTGTAAATTAGGCTATGTATTTATTTTCAAACACTAAAACTAAATAATCCTGGTATGGATATTGGTATTTTTCTATACCTACCCACACCTGTTCCTACAACACAAGCCTTATTGAGTTTACTGTGAGGCTAGGTCAATTTATGTAACATTGCCCCATAATATTAATTTCATTATTTAAACATAATTAGCGAATAAATGATTTATGATTTTAAATATTTATGCAAAATTAAAATCACGTTCAACCACTAACTAGTTCATACCTAAATATTAACCACTTATTATTTAACTTTGAGTTTTGTTCCCATGTGTCATTTTGTTTGACCAAAAATAGAGCCATACTACACTTGTTTTGTATTCAACGAGAAAACGATACTAGTAAAAAACCCCCATATAGCAAATTTCATCGAAATCGTTAGAGCCGTTTCCGAGATCCCCGAAATATATATATATATATATATAATAAATAAACAAGAATTGCTAGTTTAAAGGTATTACATTAGATACAGGGGTATTCTGATTATACGAGTAATAACAGGTTATGACTTATCTTTTCTCTCATTTCTTCCAAATTTCTTCAACCAGAACCGTCACTTTTGAAACGATCAGATCATATCCAGATCTAATTCATATCGAGTCGATAGTCGAGTTTATCGATAAAAAGAACTCCCTATCATTTAATTTTGCCCCCTAGAATCCGATATTTGATTACTACCAAGTATCAACTGTAAATAGTCATCCAACTAGGCCTAAACGGTCATACTTTAGAGGCAGTAATAGTTAAAGCGAAACACCGGAATCATCAGAGCTGTGTTTAAGTAAAGTGCAGAGTGACATTAACGCACAATTGATTGGACGATCCCGGATCTATCGAGGCGAATATTATAGGTCTGAACTGAATGAGTATTGAGTCTTGCTGGGAACTTGGCGACACGGTGGGCATATACATGTACCTAATAAGTGTATCGCAATCAGCTCTAGTACCACACGTGTATTATAAGAAGCATGCATGTTATAACGGGACTTGTAAGGGAATATTCCAACTTAATGATATTCATCCTGTTGATATTAATTATAATATATCTGAAGCGACCTCCCAAGCATAATTGTAGTTTGAATTAAAAGATCGAACTTTAAACGCAGAGTTTTTCCCAGGTATATTTAAGTTATTTATATAATAAGGGCGCGTATTTACCTACTCTTGAATTCTGTCGCCTTTGGTGCCTATTCGGCGGCGCAAAGTTAAAAGCATTTTGTGCAAATTGATTGTCAATAGTGACAGATTAGTGTAAACCTACCTTAAGATTAACGTGTAGAATTACCAATTATACCTCTCTATACCTATAATCAATTAAATAAATGTACAATTCCAAAACGACAAGTGCCAACAAAACATGCAAAGGTTTTTCTTAAATCCTATTGGAATAGGTGCGTAGGTACAGTTAGCATAAATAATATTGAATAAAACAATGCTCCAAAAGTATTCTGCTACTTTGAAATATTTTTATAACTAGAGATAAATCTCTACAGTTCGTATTTAAAAGTATTTGTAAAAATCTACTGGTAACTGTTCTTCAAATAGAGATATATCCCGTTTTGTTAAGTCGTTAGAGATCGGTAGGTGTTTTTGACGCGTAGTCTGATTCGCTACTTTTGATGCTGACTATACGTGATGTTGACTTAGCATGTTAAAAAAAAATAACTGCACAAATTATCCATTATTTTGAAATCGACGTTAACCTAAATAGTAAACCAAACTACCAATTTCCAATAAGACCGCATACGCATGCCCCAAATTCAAACTCAAAATATCGCAACGCAACAATCAATTGTTACTTAGAAAACAAGTTCAGTAAAAAAGCGGTACGAGTATGTCCGCGAGCGGGAGTCGATACATATAATCGATACTTATAAATCGAGTCTGTTATGAGACGATAAAATCGCTCGCCGGCGGCTACCGGGCGTCCTGGGCTAAGCGACGATTACTTCGAGACTTTTTGTTCCGACTAAATATTAGGGCTGGCAGAAGTTAATGGTGTGGGTGGAGATGGTTCAAGGTTAGTGAAATCCGGGATAAAATACCTATTGGAAATGTTCGTTTGGTAGTTTATACACAAAAGCCATTTTAGTATGTACCTAGTTCTAAAACTTTTGTAACGCTTTTCACCTAACTACTATAATTTTGCATGTATAGGACAATGAAAAAAACACAAATGTATGTGTTAGTGCCATAAGTTTGTGAAGAAATTAGATTAAAATCTATATCTAATCATTTCATATTTAAATTTATTTATTATATTCTTATCTATTATAAGTTATTTGCCATTATAATATATTTTAAAACTAATTGCATTCTATTTTTATGACCTTGACTAAAAAGATTTTTTTTTTTCATTTGAATGGTGTGCCAACCCTACGCGCCACGCAAGATTATCGATAAAATAATTAAATGGTAACTCTCCAAATCGATTCCCGAGTGTTGTTATCGAACATGTTTGTTCCTTTTTCGCGGTTTTTGCTTGACGTTACTAAATCAAGCGAATTGCGATATTAATGTTGCCGGTTAAATCTAATAAGTAAAAGTAATTTTTGAAATTGCTTGGAGTTTATCGAAAATGGCGGGTGAAAACAGTCGGTAATTTTGGTATCGAAGGCAGTATAATAACGGTACCAGTTGAAATGTTTTTGGAAGTATGCTACCAGTTTTTAAATTTTAACAGAATTTACCAGACATTTAGAGAATTTTTGGTTCATTAAGTACCGAGTAGCAATGTGCATGTTTCAGAACATTGCCGAAAATTCCTAGAAACTTTAGTGAGAAATTTTCCACTAAGAAAATTCTCTTTTATATTTGGGGTTATTTCATTAGTCCATATAGGTATTAAACAGTAAACAACTGTTTAATCTGAAATTTAGGTTACATTGGCATCTTTTTCCAGTGGCATCTAAATCGAGACTATCCGTCAGAACAATTGGCAATAAACATAGGAAAACATACCGAGAACTTCCTACGAGAATGTTGCAATTTTTGAAAATTCTCTTTGGCGCATTGCTAGTATCGAGTATACTTAACTACTTTTGTATTGTAGATAGATAGATACGTAACTAATCGTCACGCACACAGACACATCGATGCGTCACCAAGCGTGATGGGAAATCATTAACACCTGAGCTAAATGGGTTTCCGCCAATCAACTACTTATTACTACTTGATCATTTAAACTATTTAAAGCGCTGTCATTATAGCGTTTGTCATTAACTTCAATCTTCAATGTTTATGAGGAAAGTTTTCTTGAATAAATCGTCGTCGTATTTTCATATTTTTTTCGTTCCATCTAATCCGTTACCGTCATAAAAAGTGTACGAAAATCTTTGCAGACTTTTTTATCCTGTCGGGATCGAAAGAGATCGTCATCATCATTAATGCAAAAGCTATTAGAAATATTTATAAAAAATTGGTGAATATTTAATAAAAACATTAGATTAGTTCCATAGTTGAATATCAATGTTGCATTAGTAATTTGTAATCAACACCCTCCATGTATAGTATAGACTATTGAAGATCTCGACAAAATCTCGCATCGTTATCGACGCATGCGCACGCTCTCGCTAATTACCTCCCTATGTCGTGCTAATGCGCTTTTGTATGCCATTAATGTTCCTTATACGCTTCTTCTATTGTATTACTACTTGTATTATTATATAATCTAGTTAACCTCACGTATGAAGTGTTTAAATTCTCATTATTTATTTACTACCTCTTCTGTTTTCTTTTCTCTTTTCTTTCTTTTTGCCTCTTTCTACTGGAAATAAAAATAAAAAATATTTTCTGAAAATAATTTAATTTGTTCTAATACACTTGCCTGCCCTAGCCTAGGATTTTCCTACACTCTCGTTAGAGTTGCTGTATTTATGGATTATCAGCCTAATATTGTACTAGGCCACTAGGCATAACAGCTTTTGGACTATAGTTGGATGGTATTGCGGCACCAATTGACTTTTTAGACTTGAAATAATTTATCGGCTTTACGAAATCTTTTAGAACTAAGTGAGCAAAGAACACCGATTCATCCAGTTGAACTTTCTAGTTGGTTTTGATAAAAGCACACTTAGGTCTAACGTCGGATTGAAGCTGATTTATGACTCCAATTAAGAGGCCGAATGCCGCCGCGTCGCGGCCAGTGACATTCCAAACACTTGCCGAGTTGAGGAACAGGTGAACCAAGATAAATCCACTAAGCCTAATACGGAACTTGAGAATTACAATCAGTGGCTACTAACTGAAGGCCATTCTCAAACAATAACTTCTTCGCTGAGCGCTAAGGCGTGATTTTTAAACCAGAGGGTCTTGGTATTTAAGTTAATTATGACTCAGGCATACATAAGTTTTTCGAACAAAAATTGATTTTCGTTTAAAAAAAAATCGTTAAGGTGACAGTCCATTTCCAACCACAGCTGCACTACTGGTGCGACATTATTGCAGCGGCGACAGCAGCGGCGACAGCGACGGCGACTGCTGCTGTTGCGCCGTGCAGTCGCAGCAGCGTTCGTTAGTTGCTTGTCAACGACATGACTTATCCCTATAAGACTTAGTGTAGTGGAAATATAAGCTGCCAGCAAAAAAATGCCTGTGTCAATTCTTGGGATTAATTTTCTGTGCTCCTAGAAGGTATTTAGAGAGGAGAAGATTACTAATCTGAAGGTCAAGCTACGTTGGTTACCCCGACAGATTCCTTCGCCTTCACTCGCAAAACTCATGGGAAAACACCACCAAGAATTTAACCTCACGCGTGATGGCCTTCACTTCCCTTCCCTAACCATGTCAAGATGATGATAAACTGCCCTACTTTAGCTTGACCATAGGAGTATTCGCACATTCTTTAAGAGATTAATACCTAAGTTACCTGCATGGTAAATACACCATTGAGACACATACAGACAACGAAAGAAGTTGCTAATATAAATAATTAACTGAACACTGTATTGTTAAGAATAGAAGCATGTGTGAAGCATTTTGAACACCTCGTCCACTTTGTTGCTGACTTGTACAAAGATAAATACCTAAGAATAAGAATAATATTTATTTAAAAGAAAAAACCTTATCAAATGGCTACTATTCTTAAAATAATGTACTCGTAAAGATAGTTGAAGACAGAACGGTGTTGTCTGAATAGTAGTTGCAATTATTTACGTCACTGTTTTTTATTCCTTTATTTGCACTTTGAATCTTAATTTCATTTGGATTGAGTAGGTATATCAGTATGTTTTATCTTTTAAAATGTTTTTTTTTAGTGCCAAGTATGATGTAGATGTACTTTATAAATTATAAATAAAATAATACGAGTAAGGCGTTAAACACCAGTAATTTGGATTTCTACCTATATCATAACTGTATTCTTAAATTACCTATGTACTAAAACATGCCTCTTAAACGCAGCAAATACAGTCGTCGACAAGCATGCCATTGCCGGCATGCACGCTACTTAGGTAGCAAATGTAGTAAAAGAACACTCCAAAAAAGACTTTCCTCACGAAGCAGCAACCGATACTTCAAGTGAAATAAATATATTCATAAAGCGGGTTGTTTTTTCGTCGGTACAACTGATGCGGCATAAATTAGGCTACTGTTCGGACTCCTTATCGGGCCTTTTAGCGGTACACGGCACATTGTTATTGAGAGTTTTATTTGCTTTTATTCCGTCTTGATTCACGATTTAGTACTCGTACCTTTGTGTATCTTGGTTTGGATTTTGCGCTAGAATATTTATTATGAGTTTTAGGCGCAGTGTTTCTGGACAAGTAGTTTTGATCCAATATTTTGACGCACTGACAAATACTATTTAGCTTTCAACGAGCTTTAAAATATTTTCCAAAGTTCTAATAAGAACGTCTGATAGTATATATACCAGACAACGTATGAAATTCACACATTCTCATTAGACCAAGGTATAACAGAAATTACCATTCAAAATTAACTTTTTTTAATAAGTAAGAAAACGGATCTAAAATTGAAAATTGATCTTACCATATTCCTAATAGTAGAGAAAATCCAAATAGCTCAGGTTTTAACTGAGTGCAGTTTCGTATAAATGATAGCAATCTTATCAAATGTCCCTTATCACAGTGCAGTGAGACATTACGCGGACGCAGGGCGCTAATGAACAAGTTAATTAGTGGCTTCGTGGCGCCGATAAGCCCTTAATTAGCGCATGTACCCCAGGCCAGGGAGGTTATGTGAAGATTACGTAAGAGTGTTTCCGATTGGAGGTTCTGCCACCTTGCAAGAATTTGTAGGTTTCAAATAAAGCTTTTGAATGTAATTATTTTCATTACTTGAGTGGACCACGTTAAGCTTTCATTCCAAGTGCTACGTCAAGTATGTAGCTTATAGGGATATTGTATGCATTGTTACTGCTAAGTTCGTGCAAAGTTAGCGTGGTCAGAGTCTAAAGATTTGGCAGTTGATCTTAGTTTAAGAAAAAGTCTGAAGACTGAAGTCATCCAGCAGGCAAATTATCCACATGATTAAGTGTCACTTTTTAACACCAAACGAATGCAAAAGAGGCGATAAACGGACACTGTCATTATCACTCTGCCACGTCGAGAAATACGAAAGAGCTAACCGTAAAAAAATTATAAAACAAATCAAGGGAGGCATATATCACTACTAATTAGTAAAATGTAATTAGTAAAAGTAATTTTTGAAATTGCTTGGAGTTTATCGAAAATGGCGGGTGAAAACAGTCGGTAATTTTGGTATCGAAGGCAGTATAATAACGGTACCAGTTGAAATGTTTTTGGAAGTATGCTACCAGTTTTTAAATTTTAACAGAATTTACCAGACATTTAGAGAATTTTTGGTTCATTAAGTACCGAGTAGCAATGTGCATGTTTCAGAACATTGCCGAAAATTCCTAGAAACTTTAGTGAGAAATTTTCCACTAAGAAAATTCTCTTTTATATTTGGGGTTATTTCATTAGTCCATATAGGTATTAAACAGTAAACAACTGTTTAATCTGAGATTTAGGTTACATTGGCATCTTTTTCCAGTGGCATCTAAATCGAGACTATCCGTCAGAACAATTGGCAATAAACATAGGAAAACATACCGAGAACTTCCTACGAGAATGTTGCAATTTTTGAAAATTCTCTTTGGCGCATTGCTAGTATCGAGTATACTTAACTACTTTTGTATTGTAGATAGATAGATACGTAACTAATCGTCACGCACACAGACACATCGATGCGTCACCAAGCGTGATGGGAAATCATTAACACCTGAGCTAAATGGGTTTCCGCCAATCAACTACTTATTACTACTTGATCATTTAAACTATTTAAAGCGCTGTCATTATAGCGTTTGTCATTAACTTCAATCTTCAATGTTTATGAGGAAAGTTTTCTTGAATAAATCGTCGTCGTATTTTCATATTTTTTTCGTTCCATCTAATCCGTTACCGTCATAAAAAGTGTACGAAAATCTTTGCAGACTTTTTTATCCTGTCGGGATCGAAAGAGATCGTCATCATCATCAATGCAAAAGCTATTAGAAATATTTATAAAAAATTGGTGAATATTTAATAAAAACATTAGATTAGTTCCATAGTTGAATATCAATGTTGCATTAGTAATTTGTAATCAACACCCTCCATGTATAGTATAGACTATTGAAGATCTCGACAAAATCTCGCATCGTTATCGACGCATGCGCACGCTCTCGCTAATTACCTCCCTATGTCGTGCTAATGCGCTTTTGTATGCCATTAATGTTCCTTATACGCTTCTTCTATTGTATTACTACTTGTATTATTATATAATCTAGTTAACCTCACGTATGAAGTGTTTAAATTCTCATTATTTATTTACTACCTCTTCTGTTTTCTTTTCTCTTTTCTTTCTTTTTGCCTCTTTCTACTGGAAATAAAAATAAAAAATATTTTCTGAAAATAATTTAATTTGTTCTAATACACTTGCCTGCCCTAGCCTAGGATTTTCCTACACTCTCGTTAGAGTTGCTGTATTTATGGATTATCAGCCTAATATTGTACTAGGCCACTAGGCATAACAGCTTTTGGACTATAGTTGGATGGTATTGCGGCACCAATTGACTTTTTAGACTTGAAATAATTTATCGGCTTTACGAAATCTTTTAGAACTAAGTGAGCAAAGAACACCGATTCATCCAGTTGAACTTTCTAGTTGGTTTTGATAAAAGCACACTTAGGTCTAACGTCGGATTGAAGCTGATTTATGACTCCAATTAAGAGGCCGAATGCCGCCGCGTCGCGGCCAGTGACATTCCAAACACTTGCCGAGTTGAGGAACAGGTGAACCAAGATAAATCCACTAAGCCTAATACGGAACTTGAGAATTACAATCAGTGGCTACTAACTGAAGGCCATTCTCAAACAATAACTTCTTCGCTGAGCGCTAAGGCGTGATTTTTAAACCAGAGGGTCTTGGTATTTAAGTTAATTATGACTCAGGCATACATAAGTTTTTCGAACAAAAATTGATTTTCGTTTAAAAAAAAATCGTTAAGGTGACAGTCCATTTCCAACCACAGCTGCACTACTGGTGCGACATTATTGCAGCGGCGACAGCAGCGGCGACAGCGACGGCGACTGCTGCTGTTGCGCCGTGCAGTCGCAGCAGCGTTCGTTAGTTGCTTGTCAACGACATGACTTATCCCTATAAGACTTAGTGTAGTGGAAATATAAGCTGCCAGCAAAAAAATGCCTGTGTCAATTCTTGGGATTAATTTTCTGTGCTCCTAGAAGGTATTTAGAGAGGAGAAGATTACTAATCTGAAGGTCAAGCTACGTTGGTTACCCCGACAGATTCCTTCGCCTTCACTCGCAAAACTCATGGGAAAACACCACCAAGAATTTAACCTCACGCGTGATGGCCTTCACTTCCCTTCCCTAACCATGTCAAGATGATGATAAACTGCCCTACTTTAGCTTGACCATAGGAGTATTCGCACATTCTTTAAGAGATTAATACCTAAGTTACCTGCATGGTAAATACACCATTGAGACACATACAGACAACGAAAGTTGCTAATATAAATAATTAACTGAACACTGTATTGTTAAGAATAGAAGCATGTGTGAAGCATTTTGAACACCTCGTCCACTTTGTTGCTGACTTGTACAAAGATAAATACCTAAGAATAAGAATAATATTTATTTAAAAGAAAAAACCTTATCAAATGGCTACTATTCTTAAAATAATGTACTCGTAAAGATAGTTGAAGACAGAACGGTGTTGTCTGAATAGTAGTTGCAATTATTTACGTCACTGTTTTTTATTCCTTTATTTGCACTTTGAATCTTAATTTCATTTGGATTGAGTAGGTATATCAGTATGTTTTATCTTTTAAAATGTTTTTTTTTAGTGCCAAGTATGATGTAGATGTACTTTATAAATTATAAATAAAATAATACGAGTAAGGCGTTAAACACCAGTAATTTGGATTTCTACCTATATCATAACTGTATTCTTAAATTACCTATGTACTAAAACATGCCTCTTAAACGCAGCAAATACAGTCGTCGACAAGCATGCCATTGCCGGCATGCACGCTACTTAGGTAGCAAATGTAGTAAAAGAACACTCCAAAAAAGACTTTCCTCACGAAGCAGCAACCGATACTTCAAGTGAAATAAATATATTCATAAAGCGGGTTGTTTTTTCGTCGGTACAACTGATGCGGCATAAATTAGGCTACTGTTCGGACTCCTTATCGGGCCTTTTAGCGGTACACGGCACATTGTTATTGAGAGTTTTATTTGCTTTTATTCCGTCTTGATTCACGATTTAGTACTCGTACCTTTGTGTATCTTGGTTTGGATTTTGCGCTAGAATATTTATTATGAGTTTTAGGCGCAGTGTTTCTGGACAAGTAGTTTTGATCCAATATTTTGACGCACTGACAAATACTATTTAGCTTTCAACGAGCTTTAAAATATTTTCCAAAGTTCTAATAAGAACGTCTGATAGTATATATACCAGACAACGTATGAAATTAACACATTCTCATTAGACCAAGGTATAACAGAAATTACCATTCAAAATTAACTTTTTTTAATAAGTAAGAAAACGGATCTAAAATTGAAAATTGATCTTACCATATTCCTAATAGTAGAGAAAATCCAAATAGCTCAGGTTTTAACTGAGTGCAGTTTCGTATAAATGATAGCAATCTTATCAAATGTCCCTTATCACAGTGCAGTGAGACATTACGCGGACGCAGGGCGCTAATGAACAAGTTAATTAGTGGCTTCGTGGCGCCGATAAGCCCTTAATTAGCGCATGTACCCCAGGCCAGGGAGGTTATGTGAAGATTACGTAAGAGTGTTTCCGATTGGAGGTTCTGCCACCTTGCAAGAATTTGTAGGTTTCAAATAAAGCTTTTGAATGTAATTATTTTCATTACTTGAGTGGACCACGTTAAGCTTTCATTCCAAGTGCTACGTCAAGTATGTAGCTTATAGGGATATTGTATGCATTGTTACTGCTAAGTTCGTGCAAAGTTAGCGTGGTCAGAGTCTAAAGATTTGGCAGTTGATCTTAGTTTAAGAAAAAGTCTGAAGACTGAAGTCATCCAGCAGGCAAATTATCCACATGATTAAGTGTCACTTTTTAACACCAAACGAATGCAAAAGAGGCGATAAACGGACACTGTCATTATCACTCTGCCACGTCGAGAAATACGAAAGAGCTAACCGTAAAAAAATTATAAAACAAATCAAGGGAGGCATATATCACTACTAATTAGTAAAATGTAATTAGTAAAAGTAATTTTTGAAATTGCTTGGAGTTTATCGAAAATGGCGGGTGAAAACAGTCGGTAATTTTGGTATCGAAGGCAGTATAATAACGGTACCAGTTGAAATGTTTTTGGAAGTATGCTACCAGTTTTTAAATTTTAACAGAATTTACCAGACATTTAGAGAATTTTTGGTTCATTAAGTACCGAGTAGCAATGTGCATGTTTCAGAACATTGCCGAAAATTCCTAGAAACTTTAGTGAGAAATTTTCCACTAAGAAAATTCTCTTTTATATTTGGGGTTATTTCATTAGTCCATATAGGTATTAAACAGTAAACAACTGTTTAATCTGAGATTTAGGTTACATTGGCATCTTTTTCCAGTGGCATCTAAATCGAGACTATCCGTCAGAACAATTGGCAATAAACATAGGAAAACATACCGAGAACTTCCTACGAGAATGTTGCAATTTTTGAAAATTCTCTTTGGCGCATTGCTAGTATCGAGTATACTTAACTACTTTTGTATTGTAGATAGATAGATACGTAACTAATCGTCACGCACACAGACACATCGATGCGTCACCAAGCGTGATGGGAAATCATTAACACCTGAGCTAAATGGGTTTCCGCCAATCAACTACTTATTACTACTTGATCATTTAAACTATTTAAAGCGCTGTCATTATAGCGTTTGTCATTAACTTCAATCTTCAATGTTTATGAGGAAAGTTTTCTTGAATAAATCGTCGTCGTATTTTCATATTTTTTTCGTTCCATCTAATCCGTTACCGTCATAAAAAGTGTACGAAAATCTTTGCAGACTTTTTTATCCTGTCGGGATCGAAAGAGATCGTCATCATCATCAATGCAAAAGCTATTAGAAATATTTATAAAAAATTGGTGAATATTTAATAAAAACATTAGATTAGTTCCATAGTTGAATATCAATGTTGCATTAGTAATTTGTAATCAACACCCTCCATGTATAGTATAGACTATTGAAGATCTCGACAAAATCTCGCATCGTTATCGACGCATGCGCACGCTCTCGCTAATTACCTCCCTATGTCGTGCTAATGCGCTTTTGTATGCCATTAATGTTCCTTATACGCTTCTTCTATTGTATTACTACTTGTATTATTATATAATCTAGTTAACCTCACGTATGAAGTGTTTAAATTCTCATTATTTATTTACTACCTCTTCTGTTTTCTTTTCTCTTTTCTTTCTTTTTGCCTCTTTCTACTGGAAATAAAAATAAAAAATATTTTCTGAAAATAATTTAATTTGTTCTAATACACTTGCCTGCCCTAGCCTAGGATTTTCCTACACTCTCGTTAGAGTTGCTGTATTTATGGATTATCAGCCTAATATTGTACTAGGCCACTAGGCATAACAGCTTTTGGACTATAGTTGGATGGTATTGCGGCACCAATTGACTTTTTAGACTTGAAATAATTTATCGGCTTTACGAAATCTTTTAGAACTAAGTGAGCAAAGAACACCGATTCATCCAGTTGAACTTTCTAGTTGGTTTTGATAAAAGCACACTTAGGTCTAACGTCGGATTGAAGCTGATTTATGACTCCAATTAAGAGGCCGAATGCCGCCGCGTCGCGGCCAGTGACATTCCAAACACTTGCCGAGTTGAGGAACAGGTGAACCAAGATAAATCCACTAAGCCTAATACGGAACTTGAGAATTACAATCAGTGGCTACTAACTGAAGGCCATTCTCAAACAATAACTTCTTCGCTGAGCGCTAAGGCGTGATTTTTAAACCAGAGGGTCTTGGTATTTAAGTTAATTATGACTCAGGCATACATAAGTTTTTCGAACAAAAATTGATTTTCGTTTAAAAAAAAATCGTTAAGGTGACAGTCCATTTCCAACCACAGCTGCACTACTGGTGCGACATTATTGCAGCGGCGACAGCAGCGGCGACAGCGACGGCGACTGCTGCTGTTGCGCCGTGCAGTCGCAGCAGCGTTCGTTAGTTGCTTGTCAACGACATGACTTATCCCTATAAGACTTAGTGTAGTGGAAATATAAGCTGCCAGCAAAAAAATGCCTGTGTCAATTCTTGGGATTAATTTTCTGTGCTCCTAGAAGGTATTTAGAGAGGAGAAGATTACTAATCTGAAGGTCAAGCTACGTTGGTTACCCCGACAGATTCCTTCGCCTTCACTCGCAAAACTCATGGGAAAACACCACCAAGAATTTAACCTCACGCGTGATGGCCTTCACTTCCCTTCCCTAACCATGTCAAGATGATGATAAACTGCCCTACTTTAGCTTGACCATAGGAGTATTCGCACATTCTTTAAGAGATTAATACCTAAGTTACCTGCATGGTAAATACACCATTGAGACACATACAGACAACGAAAGAAGTTGCTAATATAAATAATTAACTGAACACTGTATTGTTAAGAATAGAAGCATGTGTGAAGCATTTTGAACACCTCGTCCACTTTGTTGCTGACTTGTACAAAGATAAATACCTAAGAATAAGAATAATATTTATTTAAAAGAAAAAACCTTATCAAATGGCTACTATTCTTAAAATAATGTACTCGTAAAGATAGTTGAAGACAGAACGGTGTTGTCTGAATAGTAGTTGCAATTATTTACGTCACTGTTTTTTATTCCTTTATTTGCACTTTGAATCTTAATTTCATTTGGATTGAGTAGGTATATCAGTATGTTTTATCTTTTAAAATGTTTTTTTTTAGTGCCAAGTATGATGTAGATGTACTTTATAAATTATAAATAAAATAATACGAGTAAGGCGTTAAACACCAGTAATTTGGATTTCTACCTATATCATAACTGTATTCTTAAATTACCTATGTACTAAAACATGCCTCTTAAACGCAGCAAATACAGTCGTCGACAAGCATGCCATTGCCGGCATGCACGCTACTTAGGTAGCAAATGTAGTAAAAGAACACTCCAAAAAAGACTTTCCTCACGAAGCAGCAACCGATACTTCAAGTGAAATAAATATATTCATAAAGCGGGTTGTTTTTTCGTCGGTACAACTGATGCGGCATAAATTAGGCTACTGTTCGGACTCCTTATCGGGCCTTTTAGCGGTACACGGCACATTGTTATTGAGAGTTTTATTTGCTTTTATTCCGTCTTGATTCACGATTTAGTACTCGTACCTTTGTGTATCTTGGTTTGGATTTTGCGCTAGAATATTTATTATGAGTTTTAGGCGCAGTGTTTCTGGACAAGTAGTTTTGATCCAATATTTTGACGCACTGACAAATACTATTTAGCTTTCAACGAGCTTTAAAATATTTTCCAAAGTTCTAATAAGAACGTCTGATAGTATATATACCAGACAACGTATGAAATTCACACATTCTCATTAGACCAAGGTATAACAGAAATTACCATTCAAAATTAACTTTTTTTAATAAGTAAGAAAACGGATCTAAAATTGAAAATTGATCTTACCATATTCCTAATAGTAGAGAAAATCCAAATAGCTCAGGTTTTAACTGAGTGCAGTTTCGTATAAATGATAGCAATCTTATCAAATGTCCCTTATCACAGTGCAGTGAGACATTACGCGGACGCAGGGCGCTAATGAACAAGTTAATTAGTGGCTTCGTGGCGCCGATAAGCCCTTAATTAGCGCATGTACCCCAGGCCAGGGAGGTTATGTGAAGATTACGTAAGAGTGTTTCCGATTGGAGGTTCTGCCACCTTGCAAGAATTTGTAGGTTTCAAATAAAGCTTTTGAATGTAATTATTTTCATTACTTGAGTGGACCACGTTAAGCTTTCATTCCAAGTGCTACGTCAAGTATGTAGCTTATAGGGATATTGTATGCATTGTTACTGCTAAGTTCGTGCAAAGTTAGCGTGGTCAGAGTCTAAAGATTTGGCAGTTGATCTTAGTTTAAGAAAAAGTCTGAAGACTGAAGTCATCCAGCAGGCAAATTATCCACATGATTAAGTGTCACTTTTTAACACCAAACGAATGCAAAAGAGGCGATAAACGGACACTGTCATTATCACTCTGCCACGTCGAGAAATACGAAAGAGCTAACCGTAAAAAAATTATAAAACAAATCAAGGGAGGCATATATCACTACTAATATTATGAATGCGAATGTTATTCTGTCTGTCTGTTAGCTATTATTTTTCCAATGATAAGTAAATCTAAACCCCTGATCTACGCTCTACTGATCTATGGTCAAGATCGAGCCTTAATTGTAAATAAGCACCCATTAGAAACAAATCCGACGCTATCGACAGATCCCATTAGATATGCATCTATCCCAAATATATCGCTTCCCTTAATTACTGCTCCAATTATCGGCATTTTACGCTTGGCTAATCATGGTCATAAAGTATGCTGAGCTTTACTGATTATTTATGTCTAGAACGTAACTCGATCCTGCTTTATACCATAAAATCTTGAAATTGTTGGTTTTAACTAAACCACTCAAATATATGGCAAGATGTGGTTAAAATAACTTCTTAACGCTGAAGAAGTTAATAACTTAGGATTATCCCCATACTAATACAGACCTATGAATCAGAATATGAGAAGGTATCGGCATGGTGGATGGAGGACGGTGTAGTGGACACCGATCCGTGGGATAGTAGAGTAGAGGTATCTTAGGAGGGTTAAAGTTGTCAAATTCCAGTTTCAAAATGACTTGGCTACAAACACATAATATTTCTTAACATCGATTTATTATGTCATATCGATCTTCTTTGATATTCAGATGGGCTTGATTGTTTTGACATAATTGTGATTTTTCGCAAATGGACCATGGTATCTGTCAGCTAATCCTCAACCTATAAGAAGAGAAGGAGTCTCAGTGGTCGCGGAGTCGCACGCACTCCAGTTGTATTGACGGAAGCCTCATTAACGAGCGCTGACTATCGGACTTTACACCCGAAGGATTTATAGGGTGATCACAAAAAAGTGCCTTACCTCTACGAGAGAAAGAAACCAGCATTGAGATGGGAAGCCGGAAGCTTGATAATGAGACAGTCGAAGGATCAAAAGTAGGGGTTACATTAATATAATTTTGGTTATGAAATTAGCCAAGCAACCATCATCAACTAATGGCCTTCCAACACAAGCGATAGATTTTTTTTTTTTTTTTTATTAAAAATGGGCTTACTCATGGCCACAGACTAGCCGAGGCGAAGACGTGGCCTACGATGGAGCGAGTCTGCCCAGAAGGTGCCTGTTCACCCTTGATTTGAAGGTTGCTTGGTTGGATTGCTGGTTGGTAACATTAACTCACACTGCACTCTGTTAGAAGCCCAGGTGCTTATGTGTACACTTGTCGACATGGGATAAACGATCATTCGAATGTTCATCGACTGGCCCAAACTTGACGAACAGACGAATAGCAAAATAATATTCATTATTAAAAAAATAGCAGCGGAGTTTATAACCTGACCATAAGATCATACACAAATGAAAACTAGTCCTTTGATATAAAAAATCCACATAAAGTGACCAGACTGTATTTCAAAAGAGGTCCAGTTTTCTCGAGCATCCTGTGGCTCGGCGCCCGCGCACACGCATAGGGTTAAATGCCTCCTTATCGGCCCACTAATGGCCCGGGAACATGTCAATTCATCACTCCTCGCTCGCCCATTTCTAACTGATCCTTTTTTACGCGGCCACAGATCTTAATGTACGGTAGCACTGTCGCGGTGTTTGTAATTATATTGCTACCGATTGATTTATTCCGTGTGAGGCTAGGAGTTTTGGTCGTCGGTTTAATCAAAGCCTTCTTATTAGAACGGTAGGTATTTTTATGTGACAATTTCTAGGGCAACTTTTGATATTTTCTATTAATCTTAACATGTAATCGTAAATAAATATGATGTGTTTTTTCATGTTCCTTTGTACAGGTCATTTTATATTAGTTTATCGGCAAATCTTTTCTTATTGGAAATGCACTACATAATTAAATAGGTATGCGTTAAAGAAAAATTGAATTAGTGAATAACTGAGATACAGCATTTCGCAACATATTAGACGTAAGCTTAAGTAGGTATAGCTTTTCTCGTTCGAATATACCTCAAAAGCATCATTGAGCTCCACAAATATATTTATAATAAATATTTTCTAGTCAATAAATATTTCAAAGAATTTATATACATAAACGTATTATTCATTGTAACACAAAATAACCTGTACCGATAACCGATAAATACACATTTAAAATACATACATATAGGTATATTTTTGTATTTTGTACATTATTTGTACTTGGTATTTGAAGAAAAGTGTTCATAAAGCTCGTTCCATTTCATTTTTACTAACTATAACCAGCATATTTATGAACACTTATTTTCACACACTCACTAATATACCGGTGATTAGCTGACTTTTATTCCACATAATATAATAATAACCAAATCATTACGATAACAAATTGCGTGTGAAACAGTAAAAGCCGTTTTTACGGCCGCGGTGGTTGTAAAAGAGATTTAACTGCAAACCTTTTTTTAGTTGCTCCTGAGGGTCTACCACAAAAATCGAAAATCGAAATTTCCTTATCTGCTTCTCTATCTCTCGAATATGCAAGGGTGATAGAGAGGCAAATATATAAGAATTTGCGTGGTGGGCCCTCAGAGCACAACGAGAGAAATACATCAAGAAACCCAATAGTGCACGATGAGTCTGTCTTTTTAAGATCTTTTTATAAGTTTCAACTGTGCCTGCGTCAGTCTGACAAAAATGTCAGTCAGTCTAGTATCTACAACATTATTGAGACAAACTGCCAAAAACCAAAATGCGCTCTGTGGTCAAAGATAAAATTAATCTGTCGTGTGTTAAGATCTTCTTTTAACTAGGTACTACATTATGTAGTATAAAACAAAGTCGCTTCCCGCTGTCTGTCTGTCCCTATGTATGCTTAGATCTTTAAAACTACGCAACGAAATTTGATGCGGTTTTTTTTAATAGATAGAGTACAGTGATTCAAGAGAAAGGTTTAAGTATGTATAATTTGTTAACTCGTGCAAAACCGGGCGGGTCGCTAGTTATAATTAATTGATTGTTGTTCTCTTACATCAGTAATCTTGCTTTAAGTGAATCATATTAGGCAGGGCAGGCTCAGCCTAGTGTCAGTCACAGTTAATATAAACAAAACATTCCGTCATTTCTTTGTTGTTGTACTTTGTTGTTGTTGTGCTTGGTATTTAGCATTAGCCACTTACACCAATCATGTTACTTGTTATCTGTATCATACCTGGTCACAAATCGAAAAAAAATCGAAAAGCGGAAGCCCTCTAAGTCGGTAAGCCGCCGACAAAGGGGTTATACATTAGGGGCATTATAAATCAGCCGATAGCAGCCAAATGAAGACGTTTCTACCGATTACTGTATCGATTTTTTTTAAATCGTGCTTCAATTAAGAGCGCATTTATCTCCGAGGTGAAGTTATCATTACTGGTGACAGAGGGTTTCCAGTGGCAATATTGACCCACCATTATAACATACAAGCCGATTCGAACGTACACTGGCATTAGGATGTTGAATAGTGGGTCTTGCTCGCGCCAATACATGTACGGACAAGTATGAGTGAAATGCATTATAGATGTCAATTAATGTACGTACTCAGTGTGTGTAGTGTACGTTGGTTGGTGATAGTAAGCGGTGGTGGCCGCTTGGACATATGAAGTCCGACTTTCAACCAGGAGATTGTGGGTTCAAATAATGGCTTTTCCAGTGGGTTTTTCAGAATTTATGTACGGAATATATTTTTTTTAACCATTAGCTTTTCGGTGAAGGAAAACATCGTAAGGAAATCTGTATACATCAGCGAATAAACTCAAAGGTTGTAGGTGAAGTCTTCAACCTTTATCGGGCCAACGAGGGAGCCCAAGCCCTCACGCGCATGAGAGGAGGCCTGTGCCCAGCAGTCGGACTGTTATTTAGCTTTTTTTATACAACTTTAAAAAATTATGTCAATTGTTTACCAATAAAATTATGGTTCGTTGTTTGGCATATAATCCGTTTTAAAAATCGTTTTATTTCATGAGTAACTATCGCGGTAACCGAAGACAATATTAATTGTTTACCATTTACTTAGGTATCCTTAGATGAATTCTGAATAAGTACCCCGTCTTTAAAAAGATAATCTTTAAAGGAAAGTTACCGCGCTATGTTGTACTTGTACATGTATACGTACAGTCAACATCAATATCAGCGTATGAAACAACGCCCCAGAAGTACCTATCTGCCACTTTCGATAAATTTTTTGACGCCAAGTCCGATACGCTACTTTTGATGCTGACTAAGTAGATATCTATTTTATTATTGACAGTACCTTTTAACCAGAATTATCGATATTCCTAACACATACGCGGAAGTAACAAGCCATGTCACACCATTCTCACATAAAATATCGTTGAAATCTCGTGCGGGGGCACCTGCTTATCTCTGGATCTACGTAGGCCGCGGTATCGGTACACGGGCTACTGGCGACACAAATGGGATTCCCTTGTTGCTCTTAATAAGAGGAATCTAACGATAGCCTGCTTGAAGAAGGAATGTTAACTTGTACGTTGATTACGGGGAGTTTTAAACCGTTGATACAAAGTATTACCGTATTTTCGGCAGTTAGATAAGAGAGAAGAGACATTTTTATAGCCGTCTGTTGTATCTGGGTATTTCTATTGAAATGTGTACCCCAACTTGAAATTTAGATATTGGACTGTTTATATTATTTACACTCAGAAACACGAGCTCTTTCGATCCTAATACGAGAAAAAAAGTGTCCGTTTATAATATATGTAGTCCGTTTTGTTACGGTCATAGAAGTTTGTTTTGAAAACATAGGTAACTAAAATACTTGGAGACATTTTTTTCTATAAGAATTAAAAGAGCTCGTGATTCTTAGTAGAAAAAATACGGAAATCTCCAATTTGAACACAATAATTTGGAGGTACCGTAAAACGGGGTGAGTAGGTTTCGCGGGGAGAGGTGGGTTATGAATGGGGAGAGAAGGTTTGAGAGGGGGTGAAAAGGGATTTTAAGGCTACTGCTACAAAAATAATGTAGGTATTCCAATTAAAAATGGACCTATAGTAATACGCATAATAATAAAAAATCGATCCAACAATCTTCCAAAATCACCTTTGTATGAAAACCCCTCTCACCCCAAATACGAGGCACTACGGGGTGAGGTGGGTTTTCCTCTTTATCGTCATAGTTATGAAATGGAACTACCCAAAATAAAATAAAAACTAAATTACAAACGTCCGGAACACTTATTATATACACCATTCAGTTTTCATATGTAAAAATAAAATGTTATCGAGGTTTGAATTTCAGTTTTGACCCTACTCACCCCATTTTACGGTACAATTAACTTTAAATAGAAATGCCCATCTACAAATGCTTGTAAATTAAAAATATATTAAATTCAAAAGATATCAGTTATCATATCACTATAAAAATAACCAGTATCTGTGCTAAGATTCAACAGGAAACTTTTTACACAATCATCCGAACTGGCAGTTCACGTACCGAGCATAGGTACGTTAAAGAATATCAAGAACGAACACAATGCTACTGCATCGGCCAATTTATACATACCTGCAATAACTGGACACAGATGCACTGCAAAAAACTACCAATTATCTTACGTTTCGACCACGTAATAAATAATTGACATAAGTTAAATCTGATGCCATTGCCACTCAACCTACCTGCTATCTTTGAGTCTACATTCCTAGCTGGGCAAAAAGCTTGTTTATCTATGATCGTAGTTGGCTAGACACGGTGAAGTACCAGGCTCTCATGGGTCGAGTGGAGGTTGGATTGTCTTTGTAAACTGTCAAGTGTCGATGGAAAAACGTAGCTGCGCGATCTTAATGAGAGTGGACAAACAGGACTGTTGAGGGCCGAGAGCGTAATGAGGATATGACTTTAAGGGCCTTTTAATTTTAACTGTGGTCAATTAAACGTTTACTCAGTTTTATATATTTTGAAGCAAACCATTTTAGATTTGAACATAATAATGTTGTAATTATGTAAAACCATGGAAGAGTTAACAACTTTAAAAATCACGAGTGATGGTGTTTTGCTAGCCGTACTGTGGCTTTTGAAGAGTAAAATAATTATATTTCAGGGAGCTAGTTACTCATACTTATCGAGTGCATAACCTCAACTAATATAATAAATGAGAAAGCAGTTGAGTGGGTTTGTGGTTGAAAACAACTGTAGTCTTAAAATACTTCGAGAAATATATCGAGAAAAATCCACAATAATACACTCAAGAACTTTGCTGATTATCCAAGCTTGGACTGCAACAGCACTAAACCTTCCCTCATTAATATGACATAGTCTTAAGTATAATTGCATGAGTACACCATTATTTATATATATTGGCGCGTATCCTCACTACGCCCGCAGCCATCATAACCTGTGCCCTATAAGGCGGTGGTATCATTACGTGGACCGGCTACCGCTGGCCACCTCGGCGCGCTGCACGCCTGGTACCCCCGGCCAACTCAAGTGTTGTTTTTATGCTTCTGTGTTTGTGTTGCCATCGAGATCCCTAGAACATCCAACAGAGATGCCTCCAAACAAATTTAAACCCTATCAAACGCCGTTAAAGTTGGAATTTGCGTGGGGTTTTAAAAGAATGTGGATGTTGAATGGTATAGCGAACCATTTCATTCACGTTGCTCGCTTTATAGGTATTTGGAATATGACGTAAATGGACGTACGATGTTTATTGAGAAAAACTAGTGAAATAAAATGATTGTTTATGACCACGTTTTTTTCGTGGCGTTTGAAACCGGTCGGTGGCTACATACTGTGGATTCCGAGTGGGTAGGTATGCTGTTATGAACGAAGGTTTTTTTTCTAAATTACAGCCTTTGCTAGATATTAAACTTGATATAGATGTGGAAAATAGATGTGGACGCAGCTGCGGATTTTACCACTGTTTCAATACAAAGGGTTTTTATAATATTTTATACACTAATAATACTAAGTACTCGTAGATTTAGAAAATTAGAGTTGTTACATATTTATAAGTTACATATTTTATAAGACTCAATGCTTCAGTATCAATCGTAAGTAGACTATTTTTTGCATCATGTTGATGTTAATGAAGGCATATTTTAATAGATTCTTTTGTTTTGTTTCAATAAACTATAAATTATATGTGATTGATTGACGGCCATATGTCTTGAAAATAATATTATTCAAAATAATTTTACGAGTAATGTAAAGAAAAAAATCTTAAGAAGACTCCAACGACTTAAAAATATTAGAACTAAAGGTTTACTGGAGTAGGTACATTTTGACTTAATTTCAATTATTTCAGAATAATAAATTATAATATTAAGGTAAAGACAAACAAACAGCCTCTCAACCTAAACGTTACGAAAAAAAAAACTAATTTTCTTTCATAAAATATTAATTCCTACGAATGTCTCAGTGTTTTATTATTCATATCAAATGATAGCATCAGATCTAAGCACGCTTATAAATTGTATCATAAACAGTAGCTGTTCAGGTTTCGCACAGTAGCCTCATCGATTCTTCTCTCCTAGTCCCGCCTCTGGCCTGCAGCCAATAATAAAAGGTGGTAGATAAACAGTCAGCAGCTGAAGTAGCTAAGGGTGAGCTGTACAAAATTATTCGAACGCATTTTTTTTATTAAGAACTTAGTGTGCACATCATTTTGAAGGTGTATCCCGCCAGAAACATTTTCATGTAAAATGTTGCCAAGACCAGACCAAGAGATACCATGGCTCGCGCTGCAATTTTTTTTTCAAATCTCATGTAGAGCCAAATTTCACAACTCCTACCTACATATTAGTCAAAATATGTCGCTTTGCAGTTTCGCTACCGTCACATGGGCGTAAGGTGAAAAATGTATTCTCTGTTCATTACTTTTCTGATAATATTATATACAAAGGTTTTTGTAGTAGGTAACGAGACGGACGGCCCAGCCGTGGCCAAGCCACATATTTTGACTAAGGTGTAGAAATTGCGAAGTTAGGGCCCGGCCACATGTCAACGGTGCGGCGCCGCAAACCGCTCTGCGGCGTCGCCCGCCGCAACGCAAAATTTTGCGGTGCCGCGCTGCGGCGCCGCAAAGCGGTGCGCGGCGCCGCGTGCGATGCCGCGCTGCATAGTAAAGAATAAAATTCTACTATCAGTTGTTTGATCAGACATGGATCCCTTCACACGTGTTCTGCTCTTGCTGTTGTTAAGAAGGCACAGAAATAAAAAAACAATTGAAAAGAAAATTTTGGGTGAACCCATATCTTCATATAATGAATGAAGGTGGAAATTATTTCAAAAGAAAATACGAGGCGTTGAAGATGACTGAAAATAAATTTTATAACTATTTTCGAATGTCTGTGCCGTGTTTTGAAGAACTTTTAAGCAAAATATCACCTCGACAACAGGGAGAGCAAAACACGTGTGAGAAGGGATCCATGTCTGATCAAACAACTGCTAGTCGAATTTTATTCTTTACTATGCAGCGCGGCATCGCACGCGGCGCCGTTCGTGGTAAAACCTAGTCTATGAAATCAGAATTTAACAAACTTAAGTTGTAAATAAAGATTACTGATAGTTTCTTTGATCAAAACAAAAATGTTTTGTATGTTGTGTGTTGTTGAATCTCCTTGTAATTTATGACAGCCTGGTAGAACGTGTGGAGGTTCTTATAAGTATAAAACTATACTTATGTGTAACCTGTTCTCTTGTGCGTGTGATCATATGTAACATAAGTATTAAGTACGATAAAAAATAAAATGAGGAAGAGAAGTAAAGTTTGCTGTCAAAGATATATTGTGATAATAGCTGAGTGACTTTGATGTAAGTATAAGATACACTTTTACACTTGATATATATTATGTATGAATTGATGTTATAGATAGATAGAATAGTCTTTATTGGCACACCTCAGTAAAATATACAGCTAGCTAGTATAGATGATGTTATTGATATTAGGTTAAATGACTATTTTTCCATCTTATTAAATCCAATTATATTAAACGGGCCCACTCTGTGAAGCAGGAATACTTTTGAAGTAATTAAGTATTACTGCAGATGATAATGGCTACTATTCTTAATGAGTACCTACACTTATGTAACTTATATTATGTTACGGTACGAATGTAAATATACTCGTACATACAATATGTATATGAGACGGACAACTGTATAGTAGGTTAGAAATAGCTTAGCTATTTTATCCTATTAGTATCCTAAACAGGTTCTACGAGTCAGGTTTTATTCTTATTAGACACGTATCTTGCTTAGTTAAATACCTAGTTTAAATGAAATATTATTATTATAACCTAATCAAGCTTATCTTGATCTTAATTTATCTACTTATTCATTTGTTATAAGTTATGGAAAATTTAGCAAAAAACGAGGATTTAAAATACCTCTGGGTCAAAAACTTTTTTGTATGAGTTAAGATTATACGACTTTCCTGAGGACATCATAATAACAACGGTCTTTAAACTTTCCTTTTCTTAAAATTTATGTGATGATAGTCTAGGAAAACAATGCCCAGATTGTTGTAAGTACCTAATATGTCTTTGTAACGTCCACAGAACCGAACGTTTTTGACCCCAGTAAGTTTAGTCTGTTAGTTATTATATTGTGATGGCGCTGTAACAGCGCGCACACAACATCCCGCTTCACCGCCGCGCGACGCACCGAGCCATCGCGCTTCACCGCCGCGCAGACCACCCACGACGATCGGCCCCCCGCCGCGCCGCGCACCGCACCCCGCGAGCCACTATAAAAGCGCGAGCGCGCGTCCGCCCGTCGGCAGTCGTCCTCGCCGCCTTCTGCTGTGAGCACGGCTCTCCCACGGTTGTGCCGGCCTGGGGTTACCGCGTAGGCACCCGTTCCTTTGCATCCCCCCTATCCCGTTCCTGCGTCTCGGTTGTGCCGGCCTGGGGTTTCCGCGTAGGCACCCGATCCGCTTCCCGCCTATCCCGTTCCTGCGTCTCGGTTGTGCCGGCCTGGGGTTTCCGCGTAGGCACCCTAGATCCAGGATCGTCCTGTATACCTATCCGTCTTCATCCCCCTTACCCTTTGGGGATCCCGAGTATCCCAAATCGCGTGTAGCGTAGGGATCGCGCGCCGTAGTGACTAACGGAGTCATCCCGCGCCGTCTTAGCCTAGGATACCTAGACTTAAGCCCTAAATAGTTTAGATTCAATAAACCGGCATAAAAGCCCGTCGATTTGCATTTTGCATTTGTGTTTCTATTAGCTACCCTGTACCCCTCTCTCCTCTGAGCTAACTAGGAAACCCTGGTTCCTGTCTGGAACTGGGGAGTTGTATGAGGCCACGCCCGCCCCGGCGAACGTGACCCCATCACATCTGGCGCCCAACGAAATAACTCACGTAGGAGTCTAAACGGTATCCTGGAAGGAACCGGTGCTCGAGAGGGACAGGAATAAATAAATAAATAAATTTTTGTACCGTAGGGCCCTTAAATGTGCCTTTAACAAGTTTATTTCAGGGGAGATATTGCGCCCCACCCGCCCGTTCAGCGAACCGCCCGTTCAGCTACCCGCCCGTATAGCTACCCGTCCGAACATTACAACTGGCCTGTATATGCAGGCACCAGAAGCCCAGAAGGCACCAGAATATAGGTAACGACGTCAGGTACCTGGCAACCATACCGGTAGGTACAGCAAATGCCTACAAGTTGGATATACCGTCTAAAGAAGCCCCAACTAATACAAGAAGCTACGAAGCGAGACATCCCGACCGAGGGTCTAACCGTGGAGGAGATACGAAAAGGCCTAGCAGACATCCTGAAAGAAGAAAACATGGCAGAAGACAAAGTCAAGGTAATAACTCAGTTACTAAAAGAGTGGAACCTGTCATTTAGGACCACAGACGACGCCGTTGAATTCATAGAGAGACTGGAGGAACTCATTAACGCCAGTAACGTCGAGAAGGAAGACATACTGCCCGCCTTACCACGCATCCTGCAAGGCAGAGCACTATTATGGTACAGGAACAACTCGGAAACCTGGAACAATTGGGATCAATTCCTAAAGGTATTTAAACAGTATTACTACCCAATCAACTACGAAGAAGACTTAATGGCCAGGATCATAGCAAGAAAACAGAGGGTCCGAGAAAAATTCACCGACTATGTCACAGACATACAGACGCTAGTACGCAGGTACGGGAACCTTGACGAATCAGAAAAATTACACCGCATCCATGAGAATATGCTACGTAACTACAAACTATACATCAAAAAACAAGACTACAAGACCCTACCGGCACTATTAAAGCTAGGAAAGGAGTATGAAAATATAACAACATCTACGGACGACACCATGTCATCACCAGAAACGTGGCGGCAAACTACCGAATATGGAAAGTGGAGAGATGAGGAAAAACCGGAACACACGACCGAAGGTAGGACCAACAGACGACACAGCGACCAGAGACCGAAACCCGAACAGCGAGACAGTACGAGCCAAACAGTGCATCCGAGATATGATTCCAAAACCAGTGGCTGGTCCTGTGGGAAGCCAGGCCACAATGCAGACGAATGCAGAGGCAGACGCCAGATATTTTGCAGCCAGTGTGGAAAGCTGGGGGTGCTCAGCAGGGCCTGCTGTAGGAAAACAACCTGGAAAGGTTACGAAAAACTGGGAGCAGCAAACAGCCCACAACCGAATGACAATCGCCTGTATGTAGATATACAGATAATGGGAAAACCATACCGAGGCGTCATAGACACAGGCTCGACCAACTCTTACATTAACCAACAGGTGTACAACGAATGCAAACACTTCGCGTACCAAGACAAGGTAAAAACAAGAGAAATAATTCTAGCGAATGGAACCCGCACCCGAGCCCACAATAACCTACTTGTTGACCTCAAGATCAATGAAGTAACGATAAAACATTGACTGAGAGTGCTACCGGCAGCAACGGACATCATAATAGGCATGGACATCCTGAAGCGAGTCGGAATGTCCATAAAATGGCCAGGAGGAGACCAAGAACCCGAAGAACACGATGGCAAGAGTACACAGACAGAACACAAGGAGACCGGAGAACGCGGAGACGGAAAAACCACAGAGAACAAAGAGGAGACACACGAAACACAGCCAGAAGAGCAACGCCAGACGTCCACAAACTTAGACTCCGCGCAGCAGCCACCAGACCACCCACTCACAGAAGTGGAACAGGCACAACTGCAAGAAATGCTACAACAACAGTTCGAGCTCTGCCAAAAAAGCCCAAAAGGGAACACCTGGGTACAACATAAAATAAAACTGAAACACACAGAACCTGTAAAACAAAGATACTATCCGAGAAACCCGAAACAACAAGAAATTATTAACAAGAAAGTAAACGAGATGCTACAACAGGGAGTAATCGAAAGATCACACAGCCCGATATTCCAGGATCACATCAAACACCTACAAGAAGTATTTAAAAGGAGAAGAGAGGCAGGTCTACGCATAAACAGGGACAAATGCGAGTTCGCCAAGACAGAAATCGAATACCTGGGACACACAGTAACAAGACAAGGCATCAAGATGAACCAAGAAAAAATCAGAGCAATCACGAACCAAAACACACCGAAAACCGCTAAAGAAGTAAGAACCTTCATAGGGATGACATCTCGGTACCGCAAATTCATACCAAACTACTCTGAGATAACAGCACCGCTAGTAAAATTATTCAAGAAAGGACATGTGGAAGCAAACAAACAACCACCCCGACACAACACAGAACTACCGCATAACAAACAATTTTCCGACGACCAGAACGATTTTCCGACGCCACAAGTACAAGGATTCGCCAAACTACAGGAAATATACAATATCATACGTAAAAATCAAAAACAAGCATCGGGAAAACAAAAAGGGTATTGCGACGGAAACAAACGCCAGTGGACCCCCCAAGTAAACGACCTTGTACTAAAAAAGAAATTTCACCCTATCAAACGCAAACCGCAACTATTCCGCAAAACTAGCACCGAAATACCTAGGACCATACGTAGTGTTTCAACAAAAATCACCAGTGATATACCTACTACGGGATAACACGAGAAGAACAAAGATCATAACCGCCCATATAAAAGATATCAAACCATACCATTATTAAACTGACATAAAATAAAATTAAAAAACACAATAAAACTAAATACAACACGACCGAACAAAAACCAACCTTAATAAGGCGACATAAGGCTCAACGCCAAAATACAAAAATGAGGAAAAATTAAAACAAAAATAAAGAAACCAACCGGTATCTACATTACTTACCTACAGAAATGAAAGCACCGAAAGCAACCATAAGGGAAAAGAGAAAACATAGCATGAAGAGGAAAAATATAAACATACATTTAGTATAGATGTCTACATTAAAAAAAAAAAAAAACAAAAAAAAAAGAAAGTAAAAAAAAAGAAAAGAAAAGGGGGATAACGGAAGGGGACATTAAAAGGCATCATGTACTTATACGGTGATTTTTCCCCGACAGGTAAAAATCTCCAGACGGGTGACGGGACTGTGATGGCGCTGTAACAGCGCGCACACAACATCCCGCTTCACCGCCGCGCGACGCACCGAGCCATCGCGCTTCACCGCCGCGCAGACCACCCACGACGATCGGCCCCCCGCCGCGCCGCGCACCGCACCCCGCGAGCCACTATAAAAGCGCGAGCGCGCGTCCGCCCGTCGGCAGTCGTCCTCGCCGCCTTCTGCTGTGAGCACGGCTCTCCCACGGTTGTGCCGGCCTGGGGTTACCGCGTAGGCACCCGTTCCTTTGCATCCCCCCTATCCCGTTCCTGCGTCTCGGTTGTGCCGGCCTGGGGTTTCCGCGTAGGCACCCGATCCGCTTCCCGCCTATCCCGTTCCTGCGTCTCGGTTGTGCCGGCCTGGGGTTTCCGCGTAGGCACCCTAGATCCAGGATCGTCCTGTATACCTATCCGTCTTCATCCCCCTTACCCTTTGGGGATCCCGAGTATCCCAAATCGCGTGTAGCGTAGGGATCGCGCGCCGTAGTGACTAACGGAGTCATCCCGCGCCGTCTTAGCCTAGGATACCTAGACTTAAGCCCTAAATAGTTTAGATTCAATAAACCGGCATAAAAGCCCGTCGATTTGCATTTGTGTTTCTATTAGCTACCCTGTACCCCTCTCTCCTCTGAGCTAACTAGGAAACCCTGGTTCCTGTCTGGAACTGGGGAGTTGTATGAGGCCACGCCCGCCCCGGCGAACGTGACCCCATCACAATATACATATAATATATTAGTTTTAGCATTAAAGATATTTTTATAATTTTTATTAAAATAATAAACAAATTTAAATTCGAAACTGTTTGGCTTATCAAGTCACGACCAACCTTTAAAACTGTCAAACTTAACTATATTTTTGTCTAACTAATAGGCCATAAAATACTACATTAGGTGTTGGTATTGCTATAAAATTCTTAAATAAAATATAATATCGTACACATTCGGCGAATGCCATACGAAATCGCTGAATACAGTGCGACTAAACAACTTGAACTATTATTAATATCAAGTTATATATAAATCAGGGGTCTAGTTACGACGGTTGTTGTTTAAACGCGTGCGCACATTGCACAATGGACAGCATTCCAACATGAATGAAGTTCGCAGTTAAAACGTTAATGTAAATTATCACTTTGTTATATCCAAAACGAAAAGTCGTATAATCGTGACTTTATTTTAAATTTGTCGCAAATTTAAATGCCTGGTTTTTAGAAAGTTTAATATTGCCTTAAAAGGTGTGGATGGAGTTACGACGATATGTGGATCATCCCGAGCAATTAAATCAGCCAATGAAGGTTAATAGGCTCACCGTTTCGCATAAAGTGCGCGCGCGCCGGTCCAGCACACAGAGCGGGGACAGTAGGGATTGGGCAATATTTTATTTAAAGTTGTATTTTTTATTAGCCTACTAGTGTGTCCCACTGCTGGGCAAAGGCCTCCCCTTTTTCCCGCCACTTGGCGCTGTCTAATGCATAAAGTTGTATATTGCTTTTTTTTTGGTAATTTTTATGATGCCTATTGAGCAACCCCGCCCCCGTCTACATTAATTAATTTTCTGTTGTACCTAATGTATGTTTTTTATGCCAAATAAATATTTTCTATTTATATTTTCTATATTAACAATGTTTTCACGTCTTGGTATGTAATATAGGCAATACGGTAGGTTTTATTTTTGTATGGGTAGGGTGTTTTTAGCGATATGTTTACAGCTCTGCTTGTGTCTGTACCACAGTCGAATGGCTTTCTATTGAGCCTTAATTAGTTCTTGACTGACTTGCACGCCCACAAAATAAGTTACGCTCTTCATGCTTGCTTAAACACTTAAAGTAGAAGGTAGGTATCGAGAAATTGACAAATAAACAGGATTCAAGATGACGGGATGCTTACTTCTTAGCAGTTATCTTTTCGATTGAGCGTTGAAATTGTTTTAAGTATTAGACTTTATTACATTTTATACGAATGTTCAGGTAATATTACTAATCTTCACATACTGTGATCGCGAATACACTGTGGTGCGCCGGAGTCGACTTCACGCGAATTTAATGCTATTAAATGTCGATCAGCAGCAATGCGAGAGATATGGCCGGTGGACCGGGAGCGGGCGCGGTCATATTCACTCATTGTTAAGTAATTTTAAAGGCTTGGCCGAGAAGTTGCTGTTGGATTTATGAAATGGTCAGTAACTTTTCAATTTATTGAGATCTTAATATTCTTAATGCATTCTGAAATTTAATACAGGAGTTTTAATCTTATCGGTTTGAATAAGGGAGGACCATGCAGTTAGCAAGCAGTTCAAACTGTTCAAAGACAATTTATTTTCATGAAGGTATGTCTATGCATTTTTCTTCTTTAAGTAATTTAAAAAATAAGCAGTTCAAAGGTGGTAAACCTCTACAGGTCTGCAGGTACTAAGCACAGGGCACAATACAAGTGCCCGAGCTGTTCAACAAGCCTTTTTGTATTTTGCGTTATGTTTTCGTATTTCGCGTAGTCATATATATAACACACAATTCTATCAATTTCTATCTTTTCTCTAACCGCGCAAAATAAATACAAGTTCAGTGATTATTGGATGATAACATTAACGGAATGATTTTTCAAACGTACAACGGTTATCTATAATGAAAGTAGTAGGGCAGTTCTCTAATTATCAATTATTCACCTAAAATAAAACTGATCAACTTTTTTCGTTTCAGCTGCTTTGAGCTCCCGGCTCATCACAATAAAACCGCGTTTTCCCGTAAAGAAAGTGTGTAACAGTTTTGGTGATTGATTTACGATAACCGCGCAATTTATTATTAATAATTATTAATACTCCATTGCACTATTAATTCTCAATTACAACGTAATTGTAACCTTTGGAACCATTGTGATTGATGGCATTGGGTATAATTTACTGGGTAATTTTATAGGGATTATTTAAAACTGTAAAGAAAATGTGACAATAAATTTTTAGGGTCACTGAGGTCTTCGTTAAAAAATGCGAAGGAAAAATATTTATTCTATAATAACCTGTAGAATAAATATTAAGTTTAACGATTTTAAAGGGTCCACTACCAAGTATTCTCTCGAGTTTATATTTAAAAAAAAGGGTGGTTTTGTCACAAAATGTAGTTTTTATACAATATTATACATTTACATTTTTTTACAATTTATTCCCTCTCTTTTTTTTGCCCATATGAAAAAAGATACCTAGTTAATTGGCTCCTGCCCAGTACCCACGACATCGTCTCCGTGGAATTATGATGATGTTTGTGATAAAAAACCGGCCAAGTGTGAGTCGGACTCGCGCACGGAGGGTTCCGCACCATCAACAAAAAATAGAGCAAAACAAGCAAAAAAACGGTCACCCATCCAAGTACTGACTAGGGCTCGCGGTCGTGTCCGTGTTTCGTGTACACGTGTTCGGTACCCGTTTCCGAACTACACGTACACGGTTTTCTGACCCGTTCTACACGTGTAGTCGGGTACCCGTGTAATTAAGATCCGTGTATCCGTGTACCCGTGTACCCGTGTACACGGTGAACGGAACATAAATACACGCGGGCCTAACCCGTCTTGGCGTGAAGCGGAGATTGAAGTAATGTATATAGCTTTAAATAAAACAAAGATTCAGGATCAGGAGCTCCAATTGGAATCGAATCCGATCAGTTTTATCGGATTTTCAATGTTATTGATATGTATTATACTAATTTGATTAATTTTGTATTGCCTTTGTCATCATTTAAGATATGGGGATATTCATAAATTACGTCATTTCAAATTAGAGGGGAGGGGGGGGGGGTCTGGACATGGGATGATGTAGAATTGCCCACCCTCGCGCTACAAAGGAAAATATGACATATCCGTTCGTGGTAGTTTCAGTAAGCATAACTAGCTTCTTTTGTATTAGATTATCATTTAGGTTTACTTTCATTATCAAAAAACTACAATGAAGAAAACGAGCTATCAATGAAATCAACGGATACTAAGATACCTATTGTTAATTTTAATATTATTTAGAGTAAAGCTAAAAATATGAATTATTGAAACAAAGTGTACTTGCCTACCTATTAGACATTACCAATCAATCCGATAAAACTGCAAAGTAATCGAATTTTCCAATTCAATCGTATGTTTTCAAGCACGAATCTCCCCAACACGAGAGTGAAGGGTCGAACCCGCGGGTAAATAAGATCCGTGTATACGGGTACCCGTGTACACGGGTACACGAAATACACGGGTACACGGGTAAACGTTTCCGAATCCGGGCGGGTTCGTGTAGTTCGGGTTCTTAATACCGCCGGGCTTAAGAACACGGGTACCCGTGTCAGCGTGTAACACGTGTATCGGGAGCTCTAGTACTGACCCCGCCCTGTGTTGCGCCGCCGCTGTTGCTTAACTTCGGTCAATAATCACGTTTGTTGTATGGGAGCCCCACTTAAATCTTTATTTTATTCTGTTTTTAGTATTTGTTGTTATAGCGGCAACAGAAATACATCATCTGTGAAAATTTCAACTATCTAGCTATCACGGTTCGTGAGATACAGCCTGGTGACAGACGGACGGACGGACAGACGGACAGCGGAGTCTTAGTAATAGGGTCCCGTTTTTACCCTTTGAGTACGGAACCCTAAAAACTAACCTATGTCCTTCCCCGAGCATCAAGCTATCTCCATACTAAATTTTATCTAAATCCGTTCAGCGATTTAACCGTGAAGAGGTAACAGACAGACTGACTGACTGAAAAACAGACTGACTGACAAACAGACTGACAAAAACAGACAGACAGAGTTTCTTCGGAAATAATTACATTAAAGTGGAAGTACGCATATGGCATATCACACTATGTCACTTTTTATATCGAATTCTCCCCTCTCTCTATTTTGCTCACAATAAAATAATTACTATAATATCCATGTTTTGAAAAGTATAACATTTGAATAGTCTTTAAAATTTATCGTTTTGTACAAAAGTCCTTTGTTTTTATAATATTATACAAGGTGTCCCAAGAAGTAGTGATATACTGAAGCTGGGAGGTAGAGGACCTAGAGGGCTATCTGAATCACCCCCATGTATGTTCCGCGATTTTTCGTATTTTTGGAGTTACGATTTTTTTTTTTAATTTTTCACCTATCGCCGAGTACGATGAGATTTTTATTTATGGTGACGTGAATTATTGCGGTAGATGCTTGATTTTTTTTGTGTGCTAAGCTGATAGATAGGCCAATTCAGTATGGTAACATTTACTATCGTTAGATCTCTGAATGGAATTAAAAAAAAAAATTAATGTAAAGAAAGAGAAAATTACCCAGTATGTTTTATTTTTCTAAGCGCCCTTGAAGTTGTGAACATACTGGGTAATTTTATCTTTCTTGGCATTAATTTTTTTTTTAATTCCATTCAAAGATCTAACGATAGTAAATGTTACCATACTGAATTGGCCTATCTATCAGCTTAGCACACAAAAAAAATCAAGCATCTACCGCAATAATTCACGTCACCATAAATAAAAATCTCATCGTACTCGGCGATAGGTGAAAAATTAAAAAAAATCATAACTCCGAAAATACGAAAAATCGCGGAACATACATGGGGGTGATTCAGATAGCCCTCTAGGTCCTCTACCTCCCAGCTTCAGTATATCACTACTTCTTGGGACACCCTGTATACTCACAAAATAAATTAATTTACGTCGGTAAATAAAAGGTAATAAAATAAATTCCTTGTTTTTAATTGATAAAATATAATCGACCGGCCATTGAACTTAATTCGTACAAATTACTTTTCATTATATTTTTTATAGGTACATAAATATTTAAACACCGGAAATCCTACCACAATATCTCAGACACCGCCATTTATATTTTGGCAATTCGTCAGCCATTTCTTTAAACACAGTTTATTTTCAATCATTGCGTCACTTAATCAAAAGTTTTAATTAAAAAATGCTCGATAATTAAACACATATTACTTTGCGCCGGCGCAGCGATTCATCATTTTTATGACCGCAGACGAATACCGAGTCGATGTTTTGAGATAACGGAGAGAAGTTTAATAAAGACAATCAATTGATCATAGTTTTGCAGGAAGTGTTCGTTCTCCATTTTCAAAAGAGCCTTGATATTGTGAACAATAATTATCAATTCCTATCTTCAATTCTTGACCTACTCGTACTTGGTTTAGGCGGAGTATGTCTCTTTCTTAGGACGTCACTTTCGAGTTAGATCACGTTCTGAGGACGTCACTTTCTGAGGACGCCACATTATGAGTATGTGACTTTCTGAGGTCGTCACATTCTGAGTACATTGTCACTTTCTGAGAACGCCACTTCCTGAGGACGTCACATTCGGAGGACGTTTGGGTCAAAGTTCTAAATTCTAAAAATTCTGCAAGTGGACGGCGGTTAAAGGCTCTTTCATATGCCAATAACAACATAGTGACATCATATAGTGGCATGAAAAAATAAACACACCTACCAACATTTATAAATACAACACTCAATACATGAGTCAACATCAAATACATTATAATAATCCTAAAATAAATAATTATTACAATATACATAATAGAGATTAGGGTGTTTCATTTTTCCGAATTTTCGATTTTTATTTGACTTTGCTCGAATTCTAGTTCTTCCTGATTAAAAAATATTATATAAGTACCAAAAAAAAATTAAAATCGGTGAAAATTTAGAGGTGGCACAACATCAACAAAGTTTTCTCAAATAACCAACGACTCTACATCGGAGGTTAGAAAATGGTTTATGCGGCTACCATCAAAGCGGTGAGTAGTGTGATACTGAACTTTCTACATATAAATCAATTTTAAAATTAGTAGTTAACATGGATTTTGGTTAGGTACTTGATAAATTTTCCAATTAAGATTTTTCAGTTTTTCCTCCTGTTTCCAAAGGAAAAGTGGTTTTATCGTATTTTAGACGCAAAATTCAGTTTTTTCATTAGATTTTAGTATCAGTTCATTATAATATTTAAAACCTTCGCGTTTTGAACACATATTAACTCACATTTATAGACGGGTCTAACGCGAAATTTATTCAGTTACCTTTATATACCGACGTTTCGACACAGGTTTCACTGGTCATGGTCGCGGCCAACTGATGTCCCAGCAAAATGTCAAAACAGAGATTTGTGCAACTACCCGACGAAAAGTGTATGAAAAAGTTTGGAGTGGACATCACATTTTCAAACCACCTACACATAATGTTAATTATTATCAATAGTCCGACACGCAACACTTACAATATCCACGCACACGTCCGAAGATAGATCCTTTAACTTCTGTATCACTGGTTCCCAAGTTGGCGAAGTTGGCTTTTTCATACACTTTTCGTCGGGTAGTTACACAAATCTCTGTTTTGACATTTTGCTGGGACATCTTGGCCGCGACCATGACCAGTGAAACCCGTGTCGAAACGTCGGTATATAAAGGTAATTGAATAAATTTCGCGTTAGACCCGTCTATAAATGTGAGTTAATATCAGTTCATTATATTTTGTTATAAAATAAAATAGTTAATATTCGCGCAATGTATGAGGTTCTCCCTCCACATTTTCAATTTGTGCAACCTTTAAACGTTAATCGATTATTATGAAATGTAGGGTTTTTGGTATTTAGCATACCTATTTAATTCGTTTTTAAAGTTACGGGTAGTTTGAAATAAGACCTAGCATACCTACTTAATAAGTTTTTAAAGTTAAGGGTAGTTTGAAATTGAAGACTGTTATTGGTTGGGTATAAAAAGAAAGACACTTGGCGGACAGCTCTTTTTGGTTGTTGAGTCCTGCTAGCGAACGGTTGTCATAAGACGAGATTATTGTGAATTGGAATAAGACAAGAAAATAAATGGATAAATATCTTCAAGGTGTTGTTATTTTTACACTTCAGAAGTGTGCAGAACGTAAGTACACGCCTACTGCTATTACTTATTGATTTAGTGAGATAACTGATAACATGACCCTTATTCTGAGCTTGGAGATAATTAATTAACTATACGAAATTCTAATGGATTACGTAAGAAATATGGTACTGGTAACATTTTTATTTAATTTAAATGAGTACCTGCATCATTTATTAATAATATTATGATGATTATGATTATAGGCTATCTAATTGCATATCAGTTAAACTTAGGTTAGTTTGACCCATAAATGTAATTAAATGGACATAATATCAATGTGTAATCATAAGAATATATGCGTCAGTTTGTCGAGAATTCAAAGTATTTAACCACCATGCCACCGACAGCTAGGCATAATAATGTTCAGTTAACAAAATCAAGTACACGTGTTCTTCTTAATAAATAGATACGTGACTGTAGTTATTAACTTCTTTGCTACTTACTTACCCACACACATGTGGGAATTAGGCAGAATATGTCAACACGTGGGTCTTGATATGTGTTGGTTGGAGTATTCAAGGGTGCCTTAATTTTCATTATTTCTTCACTACGGCGCATAGTTTCAGAGATAAATTGATATTTATGATTTATAACCAGGTCTCGCAATTTAATTGAAGATTTTGATTTTGATCCTTAATGTTAAAATTTGTGGAATATAAGTAGATGGCTTACTATGCAAACGGGGCATTGAATTTTCAGTCATTTTTTTGCTACGACGCATAGATTAAACATTATTTTGTCATATAATTCCTTTATAGTTTATAAGGTATTATGATATAGTATATAGGTATATGTAACACCGGATACTTTTACGTTTCATGCCGAGTTGTTGGAGAATATGGCTGACGATGACTCATGATGATCAACGGCGCTTGCGAACACCAGAAGCCTCGGTCTTCGCGAAAGGGAATGTAGCTGGAATAACAGCGGCAGTGAAAAAGGAATCCAGACCGAAGCAGAGTCCTGTTGTGAAAGTCAGGAGTAACCCCGCTTCGACAGCCTTAGCGAGAGGCACGCGCCACTGGACATCAGGTCATGTACACCTACTTTTACTATTATATTATGAATGAATTGATATGGTAATGTGTGTTAGATACCGTGAATTGCTTGACTTCATCTCGTTCATCGACATCTAGCACATATAACATAAGTATAAGATGAATATATTGCCAGAGGATAAGTTGAGAAAAATAAATTTGATGAACCGATAGAAACTATTACTTGTGTACCAATTATGAGAAATTTTTGCCTAAATATGTCAATGCGATATAATAACGCGTATATATCTTATCTTACGAAATAATAGATACGATCTATGAGTGGTTCTCAGCCGGTCAGGCCTTTGACCAACTTTTGTGATTTCTATTTGAACTGCAAGGAAGCTCCACATTTATAATGCCATCTGTTTATAAACAAAATTGGACAATAATTAGCTCATTAACGGCACATTTTCTGTGAATTGATTGATTTGTTGCTTGTTTATTTATTGGTCTAGTATCGAGTATCTAGTATCGAGTATCTAGTATCGAGTATCTAGTATCGAGTATCTAGTATCGAGTATCTAGTATCGAGTATCTGGTATCGAGTATCTAGTATCGAGTATCTAGTATCGAGTATCTAGTATCGAGTATCTAGTATCGAGTATCTAGTATCGAGTATCTAGTATCGAGTATCTAGTATCGAGTATCTAGTATCGAGTATCTAGTATCGAGTATCTAGTATCGAGTATCTAGTATCGAGTATCTAGTATCGAGTATCTAGTATCGAGTATCTAGTATCGAGTATCGAGTATCGAGTATCGAGTATCTAGTATCTAGTATCTAGTATCTAGTATCGAGTATCTAGTATTGATAGTCATTTGGTTTATTGAATTATAGTCATTTGGTTTATTGAATTATAGTCATTTGGTTTATTGAATTATAGAGTCATTTGGTTTATTGAATTATAGAGTCATTTGGTTTATTGAATTATAGAGTCATTTGGTTTATTGAATTATAGAGTCATTTGGTTTATTGAATTATAGAGTCATTTGGTTTATTGAATTATAGAGTCATTTGGTTTATTGAATTATAGAGTCATTTGGTTTATTGAATTATAGAGTCATTTGGTTTATTGAATTATAGAGTCATTTGGTTTATTGAATTATAGAGTCATTTGGTTTATTGAATTATAGAGTCATTTGGTTTATTGAATTATAGAGTCATTTGGTTTATTGAATTATAGTCATTTGGTTTATTGAATTATAGTCATTTGGTTTATTGAATTATAGAGTCATTTGGTTTATTGAATTATAGAGTCATTTGGTTTATTGAATTATAGAGTCATTTGGTTTATTGAATTATAGAGTCATTTGGTTTATTGAAGAGTCATTTGGTTTATTGAATTATAGAGTCATTTGGTTTATTGAATTATAGAGTCATTTGGTTTATTGAAGAGTCATTTGGTTTATTGAATTATAGAGTCATTTGGTTTATTGAATTATAGAGTCATTTGGTTTATTGAATTATAGAGTCATTTGGTTTATTGAATTATAGAGTCATTTGGTTTATTGAATTATAGAGTCATTTGGTTTATTGAATTATAGAGTCATTTGGTTTATTGAATTATAGAGTCATTTGGTTTATTGAATTATAGAGTCATTTGGTTTAGAGTCATTTAGTTTATTGAATTATAGAGTCATTTGGTTTATTGAATTTTTGGTTTATTGAATTATAGAGTCATTTGGTTTATTGAATTATAGTCATTTGGTTTATTGAATTATAGAGTCATTTGGTTTATTGAATTATAGAGTCATTTGGTTTATTGAATTATAGAGTCATTTGGTTTATTGAATTATAGAGTCATTTGGTTTATTGAATTAGAGTCGTTTGGTTTATTGAATTAGAGTCGTTTGGTTTATTGAATTAGAGTCGTTTGGTTTATTGAATTAGAGTCGTTTGGTTTATTGAATGATCGAGTCGTTTGGTTTATTGAATGATCGAGTAGTTTGGTTTATTGAATGATCGAGTCGTTTGGTTTATTGAATGATCGAGTCGTTTGGTTTATTGAATGATCGAGTCGTTTGGTTTATTGAATGATCGAGTCATTGGTTGATTGAATTATAGTCATAATTTATAGTCATTGGGCTTGAATTATAGTCATTGGGCTTGAATTATAGTTATTGGGCTTGAATTATAGTCATTGGTTGATTGAATTATAGAGTCATTGGTTGATTGAATTGTAGAGTCATTGGTTGATTGAATTGTAGAATCATTGGTTGATTGAATTGTAGAATCGTTGGTTGATTGAATTGTAGAATCGTTGGTTGATTGAATTGTAGAATCATTGGTTGATTGAATTGTAGAATCGTTGGTTGATTGAATTGTAGAATCGTTGGTTGATTGAATTGTAGAATCGTTGGTTGATTGAATTGTAGAATCGTTGGTTGATTGAATTGTAGAATCGTTGGTTGATCGAATTGTAGAATCGTTGAATTATTGAATTGTAGAATCGTTGAATTATTGAATTGTAGAATCGTTGAATTATTGAATTGTAGAATCGTTGAATTATTGAATTGTAGAATCGTTGAATTATTGAATTGTAGAATCGTTGAATTATTGAATTGTAGAATCGTTGAATTATTGAATTGTAGAATCGTTGAATTATTGAATTGTAGAATCGTTGAATTATTGAATTGTAGAATCGTTGAATTAATGAATTGTAGAATCGTTGAATTAATGAATTGTAGAATCGTTGAATTATTGAATTGTAGAATCGTTGAATTATTGAATTGTAGAATCGTTGAATTATTGAATTGTAGAATCGTTGAATTATTGAATTATTGAATCATTGAATTATTGAATCATATTTTAAATTCATAGGTTACTGCAGTTAATGTTGCAGCATTACATTGAAATTATTTTAATATGATGATTTTAATATAAGCGATAATGAAGAGTGCATGGTTGAACCTGTAGAACTCACCACAATTAAACCGAGATCGAGGAGGATTGATGGCCTCTTATTGGTTATATTATTATGTTTAAATATTATGTTTAAATTAAGACTTGATAAAAATAGATGTACAATAATAAACATTATCTCATTACTAGATAAGCTGATATATTAAATAATGCATGAACTATAAAAAACTCGTCAAATAATAGTAGATTACCATTGAGGCAGTTTTTAAAAGAGATAATTTAATAATAAGAGATATTAATTTCAACTGGGAGGTTATTAAAGACACGTATTGCGGTAAAGAATTCACTTTTATACTTTTACTTATTGCCGAACTTGAAATTTGATAATTATATTTATACTAGTGCGCAAATCGTAATTAAAAGATTTATTCTTAATATTTTATGTTTACAAAAAGGCGAAGCTCCAGTATGTAGATCTCAATTAACGCAAGTATTTCCTTGAAGAAATCTCTGAGTGGATATTGGTGATACATATTGCGTGGGCAGTTTTCTTACAACCTAAACATAATTACATCGTCGTCGTAATCACCCCAGTAGTTAAATGATACCATATTTCAGTTACAAAATATGCGATTCCATGGTATACATTTTTGATTGTATTCTAGAACAAGTCGGAAGGTACGGATAGGTAAAACATCAGGTTTTTGCAGTTCTATCGTTTATGTCTGCCATGTAACATTTGAAACGTATAATTTATTTAATTCAACGTGTAGAGAAAATATTACTGGTCCTTTTTCTGCGGAAACACGCCTATTTAGGTGCTATGTTTATTCCCGAACTGCGGGATTTGGTATGCTATAAAGACGTTTAGTGAATTAATATACTGTTCAAGTCTTTCATAAAACAATATGCATATTAATCCCAACGCGTCTTGCAATTGATGGACTAAGTACTTTGTCAGCTTGGATAAATCCTAACAAGCTAGAATATACGACCTTCTCTGAAAACATTGGGAGGGGAGCTATTAGGTATAGGTTTTTAGTACCAGATGATTAATGCATTGATAATGGGAACATAATAGGTCAAGTTGTACACAATAATTACTTAATTATCGCTGTTATTCATCATAGTAATATTTTATAAATTATAGTCAGGGTTAAAGTTACTGAAAGGTTCTCGGGAAATATTCCTGTCTCAAGAGTGAGGTTTATAATTGAAGATTTCTTGACATGATAATGGAAAATGATGTTGAAGTCACGAGAATTTGATTTGATTCGTGTGCTGACACAGCTAAGTACTACCATTTTAGAAAAGATTTGAACTGGTTCATATTATATATGGCAGGAAGATTGATAGTGCTTTAGTCACGAGAATTGAATTGGTTCGTGTACTCTGTTGTTTCAGTCACGAGAATTGAATTGGTTCGTGTACTATCTACCTGCAGATAGAGATGATCATTACTCATGAAAATCGAATAATAAATGGCACATAATGATCTGTTACCCTGAATTACTAGTCAAGGTGTACACTGTTGTGATTATTAACCCAATGTTGGATATTTTTAGCAAGTTGAGCGCCGCACCTCTACCGGCGTCCCCCGCCTCGCGCCGCCTGAGTCCGATGCGAGCCGTCTCCAGCAGCCGCCCCCCTCGCGCCGCCAGAGTCCGGTGCGAGTCCGGTGCGAGCCGTCTCCAGCAGGAGCCCGCCTCGCGCCGCCAGAGTCCGGTGCGAGCCGTCTCCAGCAGGATGTCTCCGGCAGAAGAGTAACAATTTTAACCCTTCGTATGCTTTAGTCAAAATTTACCACTGAATTAATAACCTTGAAACTGTAAATTCTAGTCCAAATTGTGTGGCAGGCATACGAAAGGTTATTTAGATGATGTTTTTGAGATTTTGACTTGCTGATGCCTGATTGAAACTGTTTCGTATCCTATGCGATTAGTGTATCCACTGTTAAGTAGTATACGTAGTCTGTCGGCCAAGTGTAGGGTTTCCACCTGGCACGTGTATGAGGACATACACGGAGTCAGGATGGACGAGTGTAGGGTTTTTGGTATTTAGCATACCTATTTAATTCGTTTTTAAAGTTACGGGTAGTTTGAAATAAGACCTAGCATACCTACTTAATAAGTTTTTAAAGTTAAGGGTAGTTTGAAATTGAAGACTGTTATTGGTTGGGTATAAAAAGAAAGACACTTGGCGGACAGCTCTTTTTGGTTGTTGAGTCCTGCTAGCGAACGGTTGTCATAAGACGAGATTATTGTGAATTGGAATAAGACAAGAAAATAAATGGATAAATATCTTCAAGGTGTTGTTATTTTTACAGAAAATTGAAATAGATAGTTTTTAGAGTGGGGAGATTCGATTGGTGAGCAAAGTCAAGAAAAATATCACAACTTGTTTTTCTCCATACAAAAGTGAAACACCCTAATAGAGATGTATATAGATTCTGGGACCTTATAGATGAAACTAACCGTGAATCATTCAAAACTGTTAAGGGTCTTAAAATGTAAGAAATTTTTGGGTCAAAGTTAAACACATCGTTTATTTTTCTTTCACATATCATAGTTGATAAATACAAATCGTCTAGTATCTACTACTTCTGTTTTTGTATACTCTAAAGTATGGAGACTATTTTAATGTCTTTACTATTTAACTTGTCTCTAGCTATTAGTGATTCGATTGACAAACCAATTTTAAATATTGCTACTTCGAACATCATAAGTATCAGAAATCAAATTCCTTGACAGGAGGTAAGTACATCGCTTCAGAACCGGTCAAGCTGAGTTTATTCATTAATTAAATATATTAGTTAAAATAAATATTGGCTGATCAACTCTGTGTGGCCAATACACGCGCCTGGGCACTAAATGAGCAGCGTTTGAGTTATCAGCTAGTTATTCATTATTGGTAATTATGGTTATGTTTTCTTGCTGATTAGCTTTATAACTGCGTTGGCAATTTTGTCTTGGTGTTTGATAGCATTAATTCGGTTTTTTTATAAAAATGACTGCCATATTACCTACCTAACTAACTTAAACTTTAACAAACCTAACTTAAGACTTAATTTGTTATCTGATAATGCTGATTTCTCGTATATTTCTGGATCCATTCCAACTTGTTAAAAATAGATGTGACTGTACATGTAGAATAATTAGTAACAAATACTTTTGAACGCGAACCGTAGAAATAATAAAATTATATTACGAAGAGTATTTAAGGGTAGCATAACAGCGGGTAGCGCTTCTATTGATGCAAACTGTACCTAGTTGACTTTGTCGCCTGTATATTATCCATGTAGTGAGACAATAAAGGGCACCTAAGACCATTGATAAGAACCGGTACAGACGGACTGCAACCCGACTGCAACTTGTAAAGGAACTGCACGCCAGTGTGCAGCATGTGAGCAGTGCATAATATATGTAGGTACGTCGCTCAGAAATCAAACAGGAACTTCTTGACAAAAGCTTCACTCCTTCTCTACCGACCTTCTGTAAGTGAAGTATAAAGAGGCCCACTGATTGTGATTACCAACCCGCCGGTCGATATCGGTCTGTCAGTTGTTCGGAACTGTCAACTTTTTGTTCTAACTGACAGGCCGATATCGTCCGGCGGACTGTTAATGAAGTGAAGTGGGCCCCTTTATAGAGAGAGCTTAGCCGATCTTCTCCAAGCTGACCTTAACTAAAACTTTGTTGTAACTTTTCGAAAGCCGAGAAATCATTTTCGCAACGAAACTCTCGAATAGCATCAATTAGCAGACAGTGACCTGATTAGGCGTCCTTCGGTCATGTAACGTAGGTAATTACACGTAATTATAGATATATAATAGCGCATGCCGTTGATCGCCGATACGCGAGCACGGGCCGACAAGAGCGGAGAAGCCTATTGCTATATAAAGGAAAAATGCTTCTGAAAATGATTTGTGTGTCTGATAAATACAAATACCGAAGTGATAGAAAGCAAAGCAAATTATGGCTAAAGTTGACGAGTATCTATTACATAACATAGCAAGCAAACAAGCAGGCTAGTCGCCTGATGGTAAGCAATAACCGTCGCCCATGGACACTTGCAACACCAGAGGGATTTCAAGTGCATTGCCGGCTATGAAGATGGGCACGCTCTTTTCATGAAGGTGTGAAGGTCGTGTCGGTTTGGAAATACCACAGGCGACATTATACATTCCACAGTTTCACTGCACACTCTTTCCGCTGGACGCGTATTAGCATTCATAAACCTACGAGTAGTTAGCATGATTTATCTATCTTGAAATCTTTAAGTTTTTAACATAATACAATAGGAAAAGGTACGACTCAAGGCCCGAATTATCAAAGAGGTGGTACGAGGTTCAGATCATCGTAAAAAAATTAATATCTTATAAATAAAAAACACCTCCGCTCCTTCCTCGCTCCATGGCCTGCCGATTACATCGATTAAAACCATTAACTACTTAAATGATTGCCAAGTTTACATTTTTCCTATAATCGACGGCAATTTTACCACATTCTAGCGTAAAAACTCTCCTAGCTTCTAACACCTATATTAACTCAGGCCTACAACCCATATCAGACCGAATTGCTATTGGAATAAGACTTATTAGCCCATGGCAAAGCCCCCCGTAGTGATGTATAAAACAATACCATTTAAGTGTAGATTTCTTTATGTCTCCAAGAGGATTATTGCTGTTTTCGTGGTAGTGATCAATTGCCATTATTGCCTTTAACGCAACGCGAGCGTGTTTCATCGTCACATGCGCGTCTTTATACGGCGTATAGATAGGTACAGTCGCCATCAGATATATCGGAGCGGCCAAGGTGCTCAAAAATATCTGAACACGCCTATATTTTCAAGGTGTTTGACTGGGTGTTCAGATATTTTTGAGCACCCTGGCCGGTCCGATATATCTGATGGCGACTGTACAAAAAAACGTGCGTAGATGGCGCGCGACGCGTTAAAAAAACGCGTCTCTATACCTTATTTAACCTATTTCTTTCCTCACGTTGTCCCGGCATTTTGCCACGGCTCATGGGAGCCTGGGGTCCGCTCGGCAACTAATCCCAAGAATTGGCGTAGGCACTAGTTTTTTTACGAAAGCGACTGCCATCTGACCTTCCAACCCAGAGGGTAAACTAAGCCTTATTGGGATTAGTCCGGGTTTCCTCACGATGTCTTCCTTCACCGGAAAGCGACTGGTAAATATCAAATGATATTTCGTACATAAGTTCCGAAAAACTCATTGGTATGAGCCCGAATCTACAACTATAATTATATTATTTATGTATCTCCGCCCACATAGTACCCACAAACAGAACCCTTATTGAGATTATTATAGGACTAGTTCGACCTGTGTAAAATTCACCTATATATTTATTTAATCATTTTATTTTTATTTATTTATACTATTTACGTTGTAGGTGGCCATAGACTAGGAATCCTCTAAACGGAGTTTAGAACAATTATTTCATGAAACCGATGCTGCCGAAAATACTGGGGTGCGGGGGACGAGGTGAGCGAGTCCCGTGCCGTGATTGGTCCGTTCAAAGCCACGGGCGTCACACAAAGACACTTGACTCGAATGGACTCGATGGAGTAAAACTACCGTATATTGTGGCAGAGGGGGTAGCGCTACTATGCTCGGTCTGGAGGATGTCTTGTCTGTGTAAGTGGCCTTATTAGGCGTTTAATTAAAATATCTATTGTTTTTTTACTAGAAAGCCCATCAACCCTTCAGATGAAATGCAAACCAAACAATATTTCTTCCCGATAAAACAAATTAAAAACACAATCGACAATCCCTAACAGCGCTCAACAGAATAATTTCACGTCCATCAGAGATCACTGTGAATCTCTCATTCATCATACTTTAATCGGAAATAAGATCAAAACCCATTGAGATTATTGAATGAAGAGAGAGATGGGTGGTAAGGTCTCGTGTGAGAGGAGGATGGAGTATTGTTTTGTGGTATGCGTTTTACATTTCACGATTTGACGGAAAAATACTTTTTTTCCTAGTTTATGTATGTAATTCGTTTATCCAAAAATGTAGAATCGCAATAATCTAATAAATATATAAAAAACGTCAAAGGTTAACTAAAACCAACCTCATGGCATATTTCCATGATTATAGTGCAATAATATATAACCTGGACCGAGTTAATCTCATTGGCCAAAGTTACCCTCCAGGGCTAAAGTAAACCGACTTTATTTTTTATACAATTTTTTTCATGTTTGACGATCCTTTTGTGAAATTCTTAATTTAATTTAATTTGTGTTTAATTTGATTTGTATAATAATCCAATATTCTTATGGAATAATAACATCAATAAATTGCTCTGATAATTAGCTTAAGATAATTTATAAGTATGTTACGATTCATAAGTGCTTGTTGCTAGGCCTACATGAATAAAGTATATTTTGACTATTTTTGACTTGACTATTTTACGGTAGGTACTTAATTCATACAAATTATTTTAAGCTGAAGTCAGCTAGACATGGGTAAAAAACTTTCGGGAAAACTGGCACCTTTCCTGTGGATAATATAAATCCGAACGATTTGAGTAGTTTTTAAGAAAAAGAAAGATGAAACCTGCTTAAAAGGGATTTAAAGAGTGGACTATGAAAAACTGCTGAGCACTTTTTTTTTATAAAATATGTAAGTGGTTACTTTATTTATAACGTCCACCTGAGGGACTCATATAACCTAAACTTATACTAAAAAGGTTGACGTAATAACTTAATATCTGGGAGACCGAGCATTGCTCGGAAAACATATAAAATCTCAAAAATTTGCGTTTTGCCAGAGATAAGACCTAGTTAGATCGATTCTTCACCCCCGAAAACCCCCTTATACCAAATTTCATCGAAATCGTTAGAGCCGTTTCCGAGATCCCCAAAAAATATATATACATATATAAATAAATAAATATGCAAGAATTGCTCGTTTAAAGGTATAGATAGGGCAGTCGTGGATCCCAAATGCCCGTCGCCGTCCCGTCTCCGTGTCGCCCCCTCTAAACCCCGATCTGCTCTCGCGATCGATACACAATAAATCTCTGTGTCGTGTTCCTTTTCTCGGATAAGTCGTCGGACAGCTCAGCTACTGGGTTTGGTCGTGCTTTTTATGTCCCGTACTGACGCTTGGTTCGTAACGTTCGTTTTATGATATTGTGGGATTGACGATTGTATGGCGTTAAGTCGTTAACGGTGGCATGATTCCGAGTTATTGAAAGTTTGAGGAAATGTATCAGTTTAATTAGAGTAGGTATCAATATTCTGGTCTTTCTCGATAAACTTATTAGAGTCCGTCTAATCTAACGCTGTACCGACTTGAATATAACAAACGGAGGGAGATTCATTATAAACGTCATATTTTCATGAAATTTGACATTAATGATGACATTGACACGCTTTGGCATTGTTGATGGCATGCAAAGTTAGATTGGTCCAACTCTAGATGCTTCCTGTAGCATTCTGTGCCCGATAATAGACCTTCCATATTAACTTAGAACAAAGACCTAACGCATTGTATAGGATTTTATTCATCTATTATACAATAAAATGAAATTTAGACCAGTTTTATGGAATATTGATTTAAACTTTCACGATTTTTACACATTAATTAGCGCGCAAAACGTTCAAGTTGATAAACAAGACCATGAGCGGGTAGTTCGAAAAACTCGCGCGGTTAGAAGATGTTGATGTCAACTTTAGGCAGTCTTCTCCGAGACCACTGGGACAACGCCGTCCTCGAAACGTCGGAGGTAAATCTTAAAACTTAGATACGCGATTAAGTCCCGTTGTACAATTTAATACAGTTTTATGGAGTTGCAATTGTATCACTAGTATTTTGCCAAGGTGGCGAAGATTAGCCAGTAGCACGGCGGGTGTGTGTCCACTGCCCAACGGTGGGAGGTTGGGCAACCGGCCCCATTAGCGACCTGTCGCTGGAGGTCGTCCGGCGCTGACGTCGAGCGTTGGAAATGTAAGGATAAGACAAGCGAAACGATATACGACGAGAAAGTACAGACATGGGTAAAAAGAAAGCACAGGTATTATCATGCCGCGATCAGAAAGGGATTAGAAATAACAGATTTCCATACACTTACGTCAAAATCAATATGGATTGACAGCTATCTCAATCCCTTTCTAATCGCGATTCAGTAATATATTCATCGTTCACCGCATATACATCGTATGGTTTGCTGCTAGGCCTAGGTCTCTCACGCAAGAGATGGATTGAGCGAATAATTCCCATGCTGACCAGCAGAAGCGGGTGGAGGGCTTTATAAACATCTTTTGATTTATTCGCATATGTACGTAACTTTATCGTTTACTTCAAACTTCATAATTATGTGAAGGGTTCCCTCATGCTTTTTAGGGTTCCGTAGCCAAATGGCAAAAAACGGAACCCTTATAGATTCGTCATGTCTGTCTGTCTGTCCGTCTGTCCGTCTGTCTGTCCGTCCGTATGTCACAGCCACTTTTCTCCGAAACTATAAGAACTATACTGTTGAAACTTGGTAAGTAGATGTATTCTGTGAACCGCATTAAGATTTTTACACAAAAATAGAAAAAAACAATAATTTTTTGGGGTTCCCCATACTTCGAACTGAAACTCAAAAATTTTTTTTTCATCAAACCCATACGTGTGGGGTATCTATGGATAGGTCTTCAAAAATGATATTGAGGTTTCTAATATAATTTTTTTCTAAACTGAATAGTTTGCGCGAGAGACACTTCCAAAGTGGTAAAATGTGTGTCCCCCCCCTGTAACTTCTAAAATAAGAGAATGATAAAACTAAAAAAAAAATATGATGTACATTACCATGTAAACTTCCACCAAAAATTGGTTTGAACGAGATCTAGTAAGTAGTTTTTTTTTATACGTCTTAAATCGCCTAAATACCCAAGTCGCCCTTCATGGGCGAGTCCGACTCGCACTTGGCCGCTTTTTTCTTACACTGAGAACGAACGAGGTAAATATCAAATGGCATTTCTTCGAAAAAATTAAACTAAGCATCTTGTAGGATTTAAAATTTGATAGAGACCGGTACCTAGGCGTTGCTAGGGGTGATATTTAAAAATTATTGGAAAAAGAAAATCGTTAAATAATCAGAAAATGGTCAACAATATGCTCTTAGTTTTCTCTACCATTCACATAAACAGTCAGGTTCCATACGAATGCTAAAATACTGTTAGTTAAACCATCTCGTTTAATTACTCCCATCCACATCTGCTATCGCTAGATACCAGTTATCTATCGAAGTAAACAATCCGGCCGGTTTCACGAATGGCAACATTACTGTTGCTAAAACATCGTCGACCGACCTCAGCGTGGATTAACAAAAGGCAGAAGGACGACTCGTCTGCCCGACACCTCTCAAGAATGGCGGCTAAGAGACTGGTAGATACTTTTGACACATAGTCTGATACGTTAGGTACTTTTGATGTTGACCTAATGAAATCGTTGTCTATTTTTACTACCGTCTAGTTCTGTAAAGTGTGTATATCTTGACTAATTCGTAGGTCTCTTTTGTGGACATGACGATATAAATTAACGACTACAGAATATTATCGTGTTTTTTAGTTGAGTAGGTACCTACTGAAAATGTATCCCGCTTGTATAAGCGCGTGAGCTGGATTTACACGTCTCGCATTTTTTTTTTAAAGTAGGTATATAACTACACATTGATGTCAAATCGTTCATGAATGATGTACCTAACCAATTCCTTCAAGAATAAAATCGCTATAAAATTCAAACTTGTCACCGTTTTGCTTAAAATGATAAGTTTAGGAAATGTGTGAAACGAGTTATTGTAGAGTTATTCCGTGATAACGTTTTATCGCCGCGATTGTACGTAATAACGAACTAACCTTCAATTTATGGTCCTCCTTACGAAACGCGACGAGTAGCGTTGGAGGGAAAGTCGTACGTCTGAGTGAAAATATGTAGAAGAAATGGTTGAGTATTTTTTTCTATTTCCGAATAATCAACTATTTTAGCTACAAAAATTACATAAATAAAAAAAACTTTACGTACCTATCTAAGTAAGAAAATACGGCAACAAAACAATTTTACGTATATTTTTATTATGTAAACGTATTTTACAAAATGTCATTGTAGATTAAAACTATAATAATTTAAAGGAAATAAAACGTAATCTTCAATTTATTCTCCTTTGGTTTCGATACACAAACGTAAACGTTTGTTGAAATGAGCGCACAGTGGATAAAAAATCTTTGTCAAAATATTTTTGGGCTACCCTGTAATATCTTCAAATCACTTTTATTGTTCTTGAAATCACTATTTACTCTGTCTGATAAGGATACAGGTACAAAAATACAGATGCGAACTGTCTCATTAATCACTTAATAATTAAATTTTGTAGGCACTAAACATAATAATTTAAACCATTCATACTTATGTAATATGATGTTGATGTATGTTAAACAAAACTATTCACACATAATTACAAATACCCAACAATGCATAATTACATTTGAATATGGAATATGCTATCGCTACCACGATGTTCGCCACGGGGACACAGCTGGTTTTATAGACCTATAAACTTGGCCGACCGGTATCTGGTATCTGGTACCCGTTATTTTAGATACCGAAATTGTTTTATCAAATGCTCCTCTTGGAGTAAAGTTGCCCAATACATTCCGCGGTGATACTTATCTGTTTAGGCATTTACCGTGTGAAGTTATGGGACGTTTTTCTTAGGGCTTGTTTTTGGTGTAAAGGAATTCTGGCTTTTCTGATGAACTGCAAATGGGACTGGTAAAATATCTTTTAGCAGGTACCTACATAAAATTACTTTTTGGAAGATGTCCAATGTCTAGGTACGATAAGTTGAGCTTACGAAAAAACGGTACTTACGTAAGATCTCACCTGTTTTCTGGAGAGTAAGTAGCTTCGGTAGCTCAGTTGGTTAGCGAATGGACCAGTAGGTATTTCAATTCAGTATTAAAGTCTCGACTTAGTGTAATTTACATATGTATTTTCTTTAATTACAAATGTAAACTGTTTACAATGGGGCAAAGTTTTTGATACGCGAGCAAGCAAAATATTCCAAAATTGAACCGCGAGCGGTGGTTCATAAAGTGAAAACTTGGGTGAGGGTTTCAAGGTACGAAGGTTAAACAAACTTTGCTCCTGAGTGAAACACAAAAAAAAGAAAATGTAATTATATTCAATGACCAAGAGCAAAATCCACAACGTAGGTAGGTTTCGTCCAAGTATGTACTTAGATAAGCCAAGAAAATAAGGTTTTCTTCGGTACCACGAATGCAATGCGGCGCTCGAAAGTCGAAACATGTAAGCTTAAATAACCAAAAAGATAATAATCAGTACAAATAGACAGGTGTCAACACCGTCTCGAACTTGACCCCTATTAACTTTTTATAGCCACTGACTTAATATAAAAGAAATAGACACACAAAGCAGAACAAAAACGTCAAGAAATGTGGATCCCAATGACGTTTCGCACCATTTGCATTGATGATAAAAACGCTTACGTAAATTTTGAGTCAAGATAAATGTTTCGTACAGAAAAGAGCTTAATGTCGTAAGCATTAAGTGTCAAATTTGCAAACATAAGTACCAACACTGTTAAAAAATTTAGTCCGATGGCACTAAACGTAACGTATTTACGTCAAACAACGTCAAACGAGAATAATGAACGAATGGAGTCACTTTGGTACACTTTAATATGTATTACTGTACAGGAAAACCAATTGAAGTAATAAATAAAACAATTTTAATTTAATCGGGAGCTCAAATAAAATTAATTCGTGGTTCAAATTCAAACAAATCAAATTTTTAATTCGTAAGTATACGTCTTTAAATACTAATTTCCTTGAAATAAATTCTACTTATTAAATAACTGTGTATTTAAGATCTACATTTACTCATAGCGCGGGTGCACGGGGACATTTAGATACTGATTGGATTTTTTTTATAAAGTCTACCTTTACTTTATAAAAAAAATCCTGTGGTTGTCACTGTGTTCCGACAGGTTTAGCATTTACAGTTAGTCGATATAAGCCCTTATTGGTGGTGTATATGTCGGAAACAGGGAAATGGGCCGAACACACAAGTGCCGTTTTGCCTTGTTTAAAACTGCATCACCCCTATCTCTTGCTATAATTAAATAGCAGTCCACTTTGCACGTCGCATAGGTTTTCTTGGAAATCTTGAATTTAAACATAATATTATTTCTTATGAATTCCATATAAAAATATAAAAAAATATTGACCTCACATCGACTCATTAGATTTTTGTTCCTTAACATCCCTTCTTTGGTACTAACAAATTAATTTATTCAAAACCATAAAATTACCACCAGATTACATAAATTATGTAATGCTATCCAAAGAACTAACCGAAAGAAATACATTCCATCCTTTTTCCTTGTTTTATCATTGTTATTTTTACATATTTTAACGGCACATTTCGTAATTGTTGACAACTTCACATTTGAGCGTTTCAAACAAGACTAAACGAAAAAGTAATGCATGATCTGTTTTGACATCACTTTTGTGGGGCCATTTTTGGCGGCTGATTGGGTATCCAGTTCTTTATACTATATCAATGTTTATAGCAAAGCAAATAACCATAAAACGGAGGTGTTGCAACTGTAGAAGATGCGCCGTTTCGCCTACGTGCGACTACTTTTATAGTGTTTTGAATGAATCTAGTTTTAAACGGCCACTTTGAAATAATGTTGTGTAAGGCCAATTGCATAACATGACTTTTATCTTAATACGACTGGAAAATTTGCTGTTTTGTTTAAATTGTGCGAGTAAAAGTCTATTTTGTCGACTAGCTTGGAAAAGTAAAGTAAATACACATACACAGTCTAAAGCAGTGGTTCCTAACCTTTTCAGTCCGGTCACCCCTATGACTAACTAGGGAACCTGATTTTATCCCTCCTCCCAATGGTAATAAAAAAATAAAACGTGTACGTTTGTTGTATTGTTATATTAGGTTAGCTTATTACCCCCGTAAAATACCAGTTTTACCCCCACGGGGGTAATTACCCCCAGGTTAGGAACCACTGGTCTAAAGAATGTTATGAATTTTTTTTGTTAAACTTTGGTAAACTAAAGATTGGTACATTTTATTTGGTAAGTACCTTCCTTAAAAATAAAAATAAATGTTATAGAATGTGCAACTTAAGCTCTTTCATCGATGTGATAGACAGACAGACGGACAGAGTCGCACCATAAAGGTTCCCTTTTTATCTTTCTGGTATGGAATCTAATTTTTTTTATAGATTGTTCGACAACATGATCGAATGACAACTTTGTAGCCTCGTAAAACAAATCACTACTACTACTTATCACTGAGCAAACCTAAGTTTTGCTAATTCAAGCCTGCGCCATATCGAGAAGCACAGCGTTCATTGGTATGTATGTATGCAGAAATGTACAAAGTGGGCGCTCGCCGCCGCCGTAATCGAGGGGCGAACAGGAACTCAAGGCCTAATTATATTGATTTACAGATAGGACTGTGGGGATCCTAGGAGTTCTGGAATTTTTGGATGTACCCGTGTAATATGAGAACTGAGAAGGTGTGTGTTGGTAACCACTACCCATTAACTGAAATAAATGTCATATATTAAAGAAAAAGTGGCGGAGGCAAGATTCAAACCGGCGTCTTCAGCTTACGCGGCTAAAGTGATGAGAGGCGATGGAACTCCCGACCTATCACTCGCAGGTTCCCGTTAAGGCGGTATTATCCTTGCTGCGAAGGCTCTTCTCCGCCTACCTGTGGCCTCCTTCAGCACTGAGGACAATATTCTTGATGAAAACACAAATAAATGGCCTTACCGGAATTCGACCCCGGGACCTACTTCATAGGCAGGCGCAGTATATCGACTAGACTAGAAGCCCATTATAGAAAGGTTCACAACTTCAATATCAAAGCACCTAAAGATAGAATTAAAATTCTTTAGGATCATTCGAGTCTCTTAACGGTTAACATTCCACGGTTAAATCCTCAATTTGCGCTGACCTTAAGACTTTACACATTTTATGGTCACAAATTACGACTAGTGAGGTATGGAAGTGATTTTAAATGGGCTAACAGGGTCGTGAATAGGATAGGTAAGCGTAATAGTTCGGGAGTATTAGGTTACAGATGGGTCATGCACATTTTGTAGTAGGGTTCTGTAGTAAGTGGTCACTCTTAACAATAAGGCTTTAATTGGCTTGTTTCTTTCTTACTTGTAGGAGTGGCTATGTTACTACGTAGTGGCCAATAACTATAGCAGTCACCATATTCTTAATTCGTTCGCGTCGTTTCTGTAGACATCACAAAGTTAAATTACCTATAAATTGTGCCATTAAGATAATCCATTTTATACAAAAACGTACACTTACATCATTTTGGAAAAGAGCTACTCTTGAAACTGCTGGATCGATATTTATCAAACATAGCTAAGAAACACTGGAAGGAAACTCGCTTTCACGTAAAAAAAACGGTCCATCCGTTTTTTGAGACCTACGATGCCACAGACATAAGCTAGTGATATAACCGAAAAATCTAACAAGTAAAATTTTGAACAGAAATATATTTTCAGAGTATTTGAGATAAAAGGTAAAATAAAATTCCGTGCGATATCTTCCGACGCAAAACTTCGCGCGTCGCACCATATTTTTTATTTCCTGGTAATTACGCCCCCTCTTAAGTAAACTTTGTAATCGGCGATTATCTGTAAATAATTACAAGATGAGTTACTAAACTTATCAATCACAGCATCCTACGTTTAAGATGTCGTGATAACACTCCGTGGAGATAACGACCTGGAACTTGCATGTTACGCACGCGTGCCTGAAGCTAACCATTGGTATCCTGCTTGTAATTGGACAGGTTGATGTTTCATCATCCATCATCAGGTATCCGACTTTTAGCTGAAGAGATGAAGGCCAGTGTTCTAGCGTAATTCTTGATTTTAGACGTTCTAGCCAGCCAGTGCGACTGCCATCTCCATCCTAAGAAGAATCCACTGGTCTCCCTCTACCTTAGTCCCACGGTCCTATCCGCAGTATTCATTGCTTTAATCTAGTTTAAGCCACATTCAAGTGGATCAGAGTTGAGTATTTGCTTCGTTTGATATCGAAACAAAAGACATTGTACCATATTTCCGAAAAAAGGCAGGTGAGGCAGGAAAAAATATCTATTTACAAAACTAAACAATTTTATCATAACTACACGTATATCCTTATCCATCGACAGAGAACCGCCGAAACCCAAGCGAATCTGGGCTCACAAAATTAGCCGCATGGATCGTGCCAGTGTTTACCGATTATCCGCGAAGTTACGATGCTCACGCGCACGTAATTAGTACCAATACAACTATAAAATGTCTTAGGTGTACCTGAGTTAGTTGGCTGTTAAGCTGTTTTGAAACTAGACTGGGCAGAGGTCGAAATTAAATGCTTGTCGCAAAAAACCGAAATTGTTTTGTTGCCTTGTGGAGAAGTGTGCCATTTAGGTATTGCTGACCCCAGATTTTGGATTTTGATTTTTGTTACGAGAACTATTAGTGTTATTGCATACAGATTTTTGTCGAAATGTGCTGAACTCGCAGAATTGCATACGTTAACACCTTATTTCTGTACCTACCAAATTTGTAGCAAATAAATTTATAATTATATGACTTTTATCAAAATTGTATCCGCCAGGCAACTGATACTGATTAGATATTATTATTATGTTATTAGCTTGTTGGATTAAAATGATAAAAAAAAGCCGGTACTTATATCTATTCATCAGCATTGAACATTATGTTCTTAAGTCTGTATCGTAGCAGCACCGTTGGTTATGATCTTTTAGTTCAGTTGGTTAAAATTAAAAAAAATCGTAATAGGTATATTCACTGAATATATTATTACGATTTTTTTTATTACTGAATATTATTCAGTCAGTCCGTCAGCTATTGTCACTTTTACCGTTCTCATTAGCTGTTAAGGCGAGGTGGGCCTTTATAAAGAGCGTCCAACATGAAACATGACGCGTCGCGTTGTTGCGTGATCGTGTCAGAGCAATGCGTAAAAGTTCAGGTTTATGAATTGTATCACTTATTTTAAGTAGCACAAAACAGCATGAATGACGACACTGGCATCTCGGTTAGACCAATAAAACATTTCGTAAATGTCTGTCGTGATAAATAACATAAAAAACACGCCGCATGCGGTCTGTTGATTTACGACTCCTGCGCTGCCTTGGGATACACCAGCTTAGCATGATGCAAGTTTCTAAGCACCGTGTGGTCATTCAGCAATACGTAGAGTCGAGCCAAGCTAACCTTGCATCGATTTGAACAGATCAAAGTGAGGAGGTATCATTATCAAACGTCATATTTCCATAGAAATTTCACATTCATGATGATTTTGCCACACTTGCAATGCAATGCAGAGTTAGCTTGGTCCGACTCTAGTAAACGTTGTGTGCTCGAGTGTCATCTTCGAGGTCTGAAAACTTATAACTGCCGGTATTATCAGATCATAGTCATTTGATTTGACGGGAAAAAGAGTTTCCGAGAGGCACTCTACAATATGGCAACGGAACTGGCTAGCAATCCTAGCAACGAACAACTTGCAATACCCTCGTAAGTCCCCGTGTACTTGTACAAGTACAAATTAAATTCGAGTTTTGAACTCATATAGAAATAAAAGAAAGTTCCAAATTCAAAAACGTCAAAATTGCCCTGGGTCTTACGAGGATAAATAAATGAACAACCTGTAGTGCTAAGGTAGGATGGCACTAAATACTACTAGACGCCCAATTATTTCTATAATAATTGCTTAACGAACTTTATTAGAGTTAGACCAAGATAAGTCTGCAGGGAACGTCATAATTTCATAGAAGTTAGACATTTAAAATAAAACTTGCTGTGCATGTGCTATCAAAATCGTTGCAGACTTATCTTGGTCTAACTCTAGTACCTACATATAACTAACACTAAATCTTTTTACGTATAATGCTTTTGTGAGTTGACTTGGTATTCGTCATGCTAGCGTTATGACGGATGTGCAGGCGCAGAAGAATCAATCGCCTTACGGGTCAATTGAAGGTCGCTGCAATGATCTCGTTGTGCTTAGAAAGCAACGCTTGACTCCAGGCCAAGGGTACTCACAGCATCATACTTCCATTGATAGACCTTAACTCGTTGCCTTAAGGTTCAAGAATGGTTACTTAACTGTGTCTGCTGGTCAGTCGAAATTAATATACTATTATGAGCCTATTTCATTATAATTGAGCTACCAGCGTTTGTTTCATAATCAATGCAAAGTTCAGTAAGTACATCTCAGATCTCTCCATACATTTTTTTCTGACTGAATATTATCCAAACTAGTTGCACACAACCACAGTATATACCTTCCGATACGTTAACGATATCTTTCTCAACATTCTATATCATGTCAAATATTGCAACGCTGGAAAAACTATAATTCGTTGTTTTCTCAAGTCTTTTGGGATGGTATGCAATTTTAAGAAAGTTAACGGAAGGCTATTAAATAGTAGATATTAATATATAAAATATATTTGATCATAATCATTTCAGTGCGAAACTTAAGTGACAGGATATTTCCCACTTTTTAATACGAATGAGGAAGTGTAGGTATATGAATTCGAGGTTCTATACCTAACATGTGGGAATCATAACTTAAAATAAAGCTATATAAATATTTTAGGAGTTCCGGCATACTTAAAATTCCAAATAAAAAATCTATAGGTATTTAGTATCCCTTAAAAATAGCTGTTGCTCAGCCAAATGACTTTTTGTTACAATATTTTAGAAGCGCTACAATAAATTCAACAGTATTTGGTTAGATCGAGTAATAAAATAGATCTAACTGTAGGTTCTGAATAATAATGTTGTTTTTTTTTATAAACATGTTTTACAGATATTTATGCTTCATTAGACCATTGGGGACTTTATTGATATGTTATCAGAAGAAGATATTACAAAAGAATCAAGTGTAATAAATCAATTGATAATGTTATTTAGATAAGTAGGATGTTAGACGTCACTCATACGAGTTAGAGAATTAGCCATCCGTCTAAGCTAATTTTGTACCGTCTGGAATAATTACAACTAAGTGAGGGGGGTGTCATTATAAACGTCATATTATCAAAAAAAATTAACACATTGACTTGGCCACACTTTGTCATGCAGAGCAGCATTTGATACAGCTAGCTTAATATGACCTTTCAGTAATAATGAGGCCTATTATTAGGGCCGATTTTTTTAATAGATGTCTGCCTTGAAATGCTGCAAGTATCATGGGCACCTTTGCACCGGCAACGGCAGATCTGATTTCGATGTAATTTATTGTTCTCCTATTTTGTTTATTTTACTTACCTATAAAAACGTAATAGAGTCTTAATTTTCTACCTTAAGCGTTAAGTATTTACTTTAACATAATAAGTTTTAAACATTACACAACAAAACATAAACGTGAAGCAAAACCACATTCAAAATCAAACATTAACCAAATCGTCAAACAGTTCACTATGATATACAGTCTATCTAACATAATTAATTGGTTATATCACATAATATCTTTAGCGAATAATGTTTCGAATTATTAATGGGACCATTAGTTTTTTTCTCGTAATAAATTATCATGATTTAAGCCGGTGTAATGTCTACATTGTAAATAGTCGGAAGTAATATTAGTTAATCGAATTATTTTAATGACTTTGAAAGGACACAAAGGTCAATTGTTGATCTGTGGCGTAATTGTGACATTTCTGACATTCATTTTTTTTATATTACGTCGTTGGCAACATTTCAGCAGATACCTTACTTTTTGCACTTTTATTGAATTTCGTATCTTTGATTGACTAAGCGAGTGTGAATTGCGAGCAAAGCGTACCTATTCGTTTCAGCTTGGCACAAATCGTTTCACTTCACAAAAATGGCAAAAAAATATCGTTTGTTGTATAGGAGCCCCACTTAATTATTTATTTTATTCTGTTTTTAGTATTTGCTGTTATAGAGCGGCAACAGAAATACATCATCTGTGAAAATTTTAACTGTCTATCACGGTTCATGAGGTACAGCCTGGTGACAGACAGACGGACAGTGGAGTCTTAGTAATAGGGTCCCGTTTTTACCCTTTGGGTACGGAACCCTAAAAATGCGAACATCAAAACTGATATTGACATTAAGGACAGTAATGCAGCCGTAATGTCGTGACGTGCCGCAATACTGCAGTAACCCTGGTGCTGTCATCTGAACGTCACCTTAACCCTTTGAACGCCTATCGTGAACCTTGTCGGAACGCACGAAGGTTGAGATTGGGCTGCAGCCAAGCGCGTTATTTGACGTCTTTAGGTGGAGGCCGCGACAGAGACAAGCGACCGAGACAGAAGACCGCGACCGGAGACCGCGACCGTCACTTGACGGTAGGCAACATATAAGCGACAGCGCGAGCGAGACAGGAGACAGCGTTTCTGTAGCCTACCGTTCTGTCTCGGTCGCCGGCGGGTCGCGTGCCGCGCGCGCATAAACCGATCTGCACGCATGCGCTACACGTTCACGCCGCACGCGCAGCCTTACCACTTCTGAGATCGAAGTCAGAAGGACGGAGTAAAAACATCTGGTGGCCTAGTCAAGGTGACGATCACTTGCGTTTCGCTATCGAATCGCTTTATGTCTCTCTATCACTCTTCCATATTAAGTCAGCCATTACAACTCGTGCTAAATTGACACGAATACTCATATTGTCTTTTTATGTTACAATTCCTTTTAACCTGTGCATGGTCTGTCATCCCTGGCGTCCGCTTGCTACAAGACCATTACTCAGCCGTAACAACTCGTGCCAAATCGAAACGAACCGTGTGTTTTTCATCTTAGTCACTTTGACTCTACAAATATGTTGCTTTTAAGTAAATGCTATTTAATACCAGAGTCTAGTAAATAAATTAGACTGACAGCCTCTATAAAACGCCGCGAAAAACGTCAACATTTTTTTTTTACATTTTAGTTTTTTTGATAACTTACGCCTAAGTTATGTAAGTATTTAAGTATTTATCTAGCACCCTCAACACAATAACAACATTGAGCTTACGTGGGGCTAGGTCGATTTGTGTAAGATGTCCCATAATTCTTATTTATTTATAATATTTAACCAGTCCCGTTCCTGTTCAACTTAGTTGTAACTGTTAATATTTGTAATTCCAGTCCAACTGCCCGAAGGAACCTTCTAATACGTATTGTGTTGTAAGTCATCCAGCACGCGAACTCAAATATCATTCCAATCGCACACACAAACCAGTAATTACCTGGCCTATGATCTTGCATATTTGATAAGAATTCAAAGACCAAGTTATACTACTTTTTAGAGACTTTGATTCGAGTGAAGTAAGGGAATGCGAAAACTAAAGTTACCGCTTAATAACTTACAGATGTACTGTCGATGCATTGGATATAAATTACAGTAACAAACTATAAATTAGCTGGATAATGCGGGTAACACGCCATTCATTAGGAGAGTACTATTTACAGATTATTGTAAATATTAGTTAACGTCTTAACTGAAAACAACATCATACAGATATGGAAGGTGGTGGAAAAGCGTGCAACTTCCAAATCGGTCATGTGTTGAACCTTGGCTCATCCTATACTATTTTTCACATAGCCTGGGTACAGTGGCAGCTGTCATTCTCATCTCCATATAAGTTGTAACCTAAAAACGCAAAAATGTATTGAGATGATAGCTGTTACGGAACCCATGCTATATTATAAATACCTACTAGCTTTATTGGGTTTCTTGGAACTTAATTCACAAAATATCGACAATGTATGGACTCTTTATTGTACAAAACACAAATGTATGGCACAGGATAGGCAGTACAAAGGCGAACTTAGGTATCCCTTTAATGAGGATAATTTGGAAAAACATCGTTCTCTCTGATTTAGTAAGTCAAATAGCAGTCAAATTCGTAAATTAAAACAATATGAGGTAAGACAAGGTATTTAAAATACGACAGAATTTGACATAGAATAACAAAATCGAACGGACATCATTATCATGAATGGAATTCACTCAAAGTGGCAAAAAATTTTGCCGCTGGATAGTACGTAGTCGATCTGTATACGATCGTTAGGAACATTACATTGGATTCTTTAGAATCACAATAAGTAGTACTTCTACTAAGGGTAATATCTCGGCTAACAAAGTTATAACTCTGTAATTCCTAAATTCGGAGATCGCAGATCAATCAAGTAATCACAGCATCCTTGGCGCGTGACCTTAAGGCTAGAAATCTCCTCAGCTAGCAATTATACCCATGCGTGTAATTGTGGGCGATTAGCTGGAGATGTGCGCGGGGGGAATCGTAATAACGGTTATTTGGAAAAAAATGGATTGCTCTTTGGCAGTCTGTTATTGTTAGGGTTCCGTAGCCAAATGGCAAAAAACGGAACCCTTATAGATTCGTCATGTCTGTCTGTCTGTCCGTCTGTCTGTCCGTCTGTCTGTCCGTCCGTATGTCACAGCCACTTTTCTCCGAAACTATAAGAACTATACTGTTGAAACTTGGTAAGTAGATGTATTCTGTGAACCGCATTAAGATTTTCACACAAAAATAGAAAAAAAACAATAAATTTTTGGGGTTCCCCATACTTCGAACTGAAACTCAAAATTTTTTTTTTCATCAAACCCATACGTGTGGGGTATCTATATAGGTCTTCAAAAATGATATTGAGGTTTCTAATATCATTTTTTTCTAAACTGAATAGTTTGCGCGAGAGACACTTCCAAAGTGGTAAAATGTGTGTCCCCCCCCCCCCTAACTTCTAAAATAAGAGAATGATAAAACTAAAAAAAATATATGATGTACATTACCATGTAAACTTCCACCGAAAATTGGTTTGAACGAGATCTAGCAAGTAGTTTTTTTTTAATACGTCATAAATCGCCTAAATACGGAACCCTTCATGGGCGAGTCCGACTCGCACTTGGCCGCTTTTTGTTATACCCCGGCAAGATGAGGCAATCGCTATGTTACGGATTTTCAGTGGAATTTGTTTTATTACTACGGAGAATGACAACAGACGTTGCAAGTCATTGAATGTTATCGATAAAACAAGATGAAAGCGGTTTTACTACAAAGATGCAACATTTTTTTAAATACAATATAAAATAAAATAATAAAAGGATGAACGATTTCGTAGCATACAACAATACAGCTACTGACATTTTATTTGACTATATATGTATGACGTATGCACATTTATTGCCGCAAGCTGGCTTGTAGCGACACTAAATAAAATCTTGTCAGATTGTAAAAATCAAATACTCTGCTTAATTTGAACTTAAATTAACCTAGTTCTTTTTAGGGTTCCGTACCGAAAGGGTAAAAACGGGACCCTATTACTAAGACTCCGCTGTCCGTCCGTCCGTCCGTCCGTCCGTCTGTCACCAGGCTGTATCTCACGAACCGTGATAGCTAGATAGTTGAAATTTTCACAGATGATGTATTTCTGTTGCCGCTATAACAACAAATACTAAAAACAGAATAAAATAAAGATTTAAGTGGGGCTCCCATACAACAAACGTGATTTTTGACCGAAGTTAAGCAACGTCGGGCGGGGTCAGTACTCGGATGGGTGACCGTTTTTTTGCTTGTTTTTTTGCTTGTTTTGCTCTATTTTTTGTTGATGGTGCGGAACCCTCCGTGCGCGAGTCCGACTCGCACTTGGCCGGTTTTTTTTAGTTAAGTATCTTTTCTATAACACGTACTTTCTCGTGTCCTATTAAGTATATAATCTGTGTCGGAGCTATGGTGTAGGATTAGAGACGGTGGTAGTTTTTGACATGCATAAGTGCATTACCTAAATTAGGCCCACTTGCACCATCCCACTCACCTGGGGTTAACCCGGGTTAGTGGAATGGTGTAAGTGGGCCTTAAAGAACAAAAACGTATACTTTCACTTCCATTAGATACTTACCTACACAAGAATCGGATCACATATAACCCTGCATACATTGTTTTAATTTTGCCTACATGATTTATGCTGGATCCGAGCCTGTTTCGAAAACCTGATATTAAAATCCTGTAAACCCCAAATGATATTTGCATGACCGTGTCGTATTATACAAAATTATACAAAACCTGGAACCGTAGCGTGAGCTTAAGCACGTGGCTGCAGGCAGGGATCAATCCCGAGGGTCCTGGAGTTTTGCAACTATTTTGGTAACGCATACAAAGACTAACTAAAGGCAGAATGGTTGCGTCGTAATATAGAAAATTATGTAAAATTTTAACCTTTTTGGGCCCCACAAATTCGACGGCGTTGGCGGGATGACCTCAACGCTTTTGACAGGAACTATGGATGTGCAAAGGTAGGAAGGCCTTTGCCCAGCAGTGGGACACTGTAGGCGCATATAAATAATAAATAAAATGTAAGTCCTGGAATCAGCGTGAGCTTCAAGCAGGGATCAATCCCGGAGGGGGTCCAGCAATTCTGCAACTATTTGGGAACTGTGGGCAGATTAACTAAAGGTAGAATGTGTAAACATCTCATGAAGATGAATGAATGAGAATGAAATCTCATTCATTCATGAAGATCTCGTTTTATGAATACCTATTTGTCATTTTCCAAATTACTCCGCTTGCGAAGTTGCTCCAATGCACCATAGCATTTAAGAAACTAGTAAGAAATTCGTATTTTCATAGAGCGTTGATTAAATCGTAAGTGTCCATTTAATAACCAACTGAATTCGGGGCTTTAGCAGTAGTTATAAAGCTAGAGATTAATATTAAAAGCCATATTTTAAAGTTCAAAAACAAATGAGTTTGTTGCCATAGACAACAGTCTACAGTGTTATATAATCTGGGACCGCTCGCGTGCTCACGCGCCGCTAATCGTTCGCGAATATGATCGGCATTCGAGAAATTTCGATTCACCTCCGATGCACTTATTAAGTTCGGTTGCATGCTCCCTTTCATGTCAGAACCATCTTAACTTCAAACAGTCATATCTCCCATCACACTGACTGTTTTATAAGTCCTTTTGGAACTTAGGATGGTTGCCCATTATCTGACCTAAGTTATGGCTTGCGGCACAGAAATAAACAAATGCCGATCGAATTGTTGTTTTCGAATGCCAATCTAGAAATGTTTGGGATTCTTAGATATGTGTTTACGGTGAAAAAGGTTGTCTACATAGGCTGTAAGGTCTTCATGATGATTAAAAATAGACTTTTGAAGGGTCGAAGGGTCTACAAAGTCTACCTCCCAATTAGTTATAGGCTACACTTAAACAGAGGTACCTAATGACAACATCCGAAGTCACCTTAACTTCAATTTAATTCAATAACGTTGCAATAGTGATGCTGTGGCAGTTGTCATAAATTTATCGGCAATACTATTTTAATGGTATTAAACCTAGGGTTGCCACAATTAAATCGACTATTTCTACAAGTACGTACCCGTCATGACAGACAAGTGCCAAGTCCATAAACGCCATTCGGTAGTCGTGATCGTTGTGATTAACGATCGATAGCAATCTCTTCCGCGTCTACAGCACGACTCACACGTGCTACACTTCTTTTTTACCCGATCATCGAACAATTACCTTCATTACATCCTATCTTAATCATGCGTCAACTTGGAATATAAACTGTTATAGCTTGTGTTAAGGTTAAAATTTGAATGTAGATCTGAGCAAGATTGGAGATTATGATACTTAATTTGATGGCATTGAAATAACTGACCAATTATAAAATGAATCCTTTTAGTAAACAATCGATTTCCTACTATTATACGAGACAGCAAAGTTTATTTTTCTTTGAATTAATTGATAGACTCATTTACCTTGATACAAACTATTTTTAATAATTTAATTATTAATAGTGGAATTGTGGAGGATTTGGAGATGAATAAACAAGTGGCGTTATTTTTAACGGGTTTTATGTTATTGTTGACACCGTTCATTAACATTTGAAGTGGTTTTCATTTTATTTAAACTTCTGGGTGTGTATCTTATCAAGATTATCCGATTGTACAAGAATATCCGTGTGTATTTATATTATTTAATGTTTTTTAAGTAACTTATTGCATGTACCTAATGACTAACATTAGGATTACTAATGCGTCTTTTAATTAATTACCAAAAATGTTTACACGAAAAAATACTTTTCTTGGACAGGTACTCATTTAATGTTTATGTTGTATCGAATGTTTGTAAAACTTTTACAAATTGTATTAAGGCGAAAGTTCAACATTTAATAGTGTATAATTAACAAAAAACGTGCTCAATTAAGGAAAAACTCTAACGAATGATAGTGAAAGTTCAAAACCATTTTTTATACACTTAATTGATGTTATTAACATTCAAATATACATACACGAACACAATGTAAATTTATTAATAAACATGTATTCACTCTATGTTTTGCTTACAAAGAGACTGTTAATATGAATTTGATTGGGCGCGGACAGTATATTAATTTTAATTAATTAATTAACATCTTAATCTGTGGTCATTGTAATGATTTATGGGGGATCCATTCAAATGGGTCATCTGCATAATGACCTGGTAGACCTGCATAATGATTGTATGTAGGTAGATCAATGGAAAGATCATTCATTACAACTCTCGAGAATTGTAATAATATTATGAAGTTTTAGCTCAATCGAATAAAAGGAAGTGGGTCTAATGTAGCTTGTAAGGTTTGACCCGGGCATACATACAAAGATTGCAAGTTTAATTTGAACCTTGTAAATACTAGATCTCAGACGGAATGGAAACTGGAAAGAAGGCGCACACAAAATCTCACGTTTTTTTACTATGCTATGCTATGTACTCTATCTAGGTAGATACTTCACATGCGCAAGAGTGGAGGAAACGTCGCACGCGCACCGGCCTTGGCGCATCGCATAAAGCACTCGCTGTCAGCTGGAATTTATCGATATCCGGGAAACATAAATCCTGCGTGTTTACCTGAGGTCTAGTTTGTCGTGCTAAACGCTTATGTAATGGTTGGAAATACTGATATTATCTAGGACAAATACGAGCTTAATAAACAGACTTCTGCAAGACCTTATAGCTGGTATTTAGATTTACAAATAGAACCTTTGATTTACTTTTCATTGATTTTACGCAATGTGGACCTAATTTAAAATGAAAACTAAAAGAGTGCCGAGAATGTAAATTAATAATTCACCAATTTTTGCTTGGCTTGGCGTGATAACGACTGGCTTGTAAATTTCGCTTCTTTCACAAACTAAATCAGGAGTTGGTCTATGTGGAAACTAAATCCCAATTTCGGAAACTTTTGATAGTCATGATTGCAGTGCACTGCAATAATGCAGTAATGCAGAGCTACAGTTGACATCCGAACGCCACTTTAATGAAGCTGTTCAGGAGGAGGAGGAGGAGGGAATTTACATCCAAATCTCACTGAATAAGCGATCATAACATGTGATTTCGGTGGGACGACTAACTCTTGTAGAAAGGACAACCAGAACCTGGGGCCTTACCATAATGTCCTTATAGCGATTCTGTTTAGGCCCAATTGCACCATCCCACTAACCCGGGGTTTAGCAGTTAAACCGTTAACCTAGTGTCAAATTGTACTGGTAACTATGGTAACGTCATGTTTAACCGGTTAACCCCGGGTTAGTGGAATGGTGCAAGTGGGCCTTAGGATCTAAACTGAATTTCTATGGGACGGAGTTATGCGACTTACTTATATAGCTCCGTGCTTTAGAGATTCAGTTTAGGTCCTAAACAGAATCGCAATAAGTACATCATGGTAAGGCCCTTGGTCTTCTTTTTCGCGAAGCATGTAGCGTTATCATCACCTGCTTCCCGTAAAAGATACAAAAGTAAATTAGTATTTTTATATTTTATACGTCTGACATTATTATTACCTAACATTGGACGAACGATGCTCTAGTCAACCGCACGCCGCAACAGCCGCATCAGTCGCCGGCTGCAGTCGCTGCTGCAGTAATGCTGCAACGTAACGTCGCAACAGTAGTGCAGCTGCAGTCGGAAACGGAACGTCACCTTAACTCGTCATGACTGTGTGCTGCCACTTTCTTGCACCAACAAGTTGTAAGTTCCATAGGTTTTCAATATGGAAACGTAGAGCTTTTACAAGGCGAGCGATAATAATATGGTACCTACGCACCTAGGTGTTACGACCGATGCGATTGACGTTATTAATATTAGTAGCGTCAATGCGTCGCCAGTATTTGAACTAAGTATTAATAGTTCAAATACTTACAGCTTTTCTTGTAGATTTTTATAAGAATTCTTTAGTGATAGATTTATTTTATAGATATTAGAATTAAATTACTCAATACGAGTAAATATGTCAGCTATGAAGACAACTGCAATGCGTGCAATGACAAGATTTATATACTAGAAATATCTCTGGATTTATGGAGGCAATTGTCATCAATCAAGACATACTTATTTATTTATTTATATATAATATCATTGCATGGGAGCGTTGGTAGCCTGGCGGTAGAGCGCGGCTCTCAAACTGAAGGTCGCATATGTCGCAATTTCACACCCCGGCTCGTTAGAAGGTAAATACATGCAAAATATTGTTTTCATATATTGCTGTCGCTTTCCGATAAACGAAAACAATTCAATGTTGAGAGGTCAGATGGCAGTCGCTTTCGTAAAAACTATAGCCAACGCCAAATCACGAGATTAGTCGCAGTGCGGACCTCAGACTCCCATAATCCGCGGCATTATTTACCAATCAATCGTTTCTTCCGTATGACCCTTAGACTAAATCACAGCTTTACAACGAACAGCCAAAAACTAAACCTAAACATCTACAATTTAGCCTCTTCCACGATTACTTCAGGCATTCTGAAAAATGCCTACGATTTGTAGCTAACATCGGGGGTATCTTGAACCTTACATGGTGGCGATAAGGGTGGTAATCGAGTGGGGATGATATAAAAGTCTGCTGATTGCCTGCTTCGATCTGACATCGATCCGAGTAATGTGCGAGGCGATTTAAAAGGCGGGAGGTAGCGGTCTCAATAAAAGAAAATACTACAAAATAAGTACACAACAACACAAATTAGACGCTAAAATAGGATGCGTTGATTATGATTATATTTAAAATTAAAACTAAATTAGTACCGAGAATGCTGGTTTGGCGTAATAACGAGGGCTGGGCAGTCAAACCCGATAAATCAAAATATTTCATTTTACAAATAAGAATTCTACGCATGTCACATACTCGTAGTTCTAATTTCAAAAACCTTTTACTCAACTTATCGGGTTTGACCACCCACCACTCGATAACGAATGGCTTGTAAAGTTCGTTCAATTCACAAAAAAAAGAAGTTGGTCGACGATGACAACGCCGAACTCATTCGCATTTTCGGAAACTATTCGTTGGCGTTCGTTGCAGCGGCAAGTAAGTTACGCTTGTCGCTTGCGTCGGACGTATCGCAGCGTAATGGGGTGAGCGATTGCGCGCGTTACGCATGCCGCGCACGTACCGGGAGAATTACGCTCCCGCAGGACGGGATTCGGTCAATCGATGCGTCTTAGCCAAGAACTACACAAACCTGGAGGAATATCCTGGTTAATTATTTATTTAATTACCTATATTTAGGCACTTGAACAGCTTAGACCCACCATAAAATAAATATTAACAGTGAAATGATAAATAACTTTCTAAAATAACATTGAATTTACTTTGTTTTAACAAAGTTCTACAAAATATTAATTTTGGTGAAACCAACAATTTAGGAAACATTAAAAAAGTACTACAGTGCAGGCTAAACAATTTGGGAAGCTATTTGGCACCGACGCAACAACATTTATGTCATACAGATATTGGAAAGAAGAATCGAGTATTACCACTATACAGTGGTTTATCGACGATTTGCCATACTCTAGGAATGAAATAATTATGTAGGTAGGTCACACTGAACTTGCAGCATGGGACCAACTCAAAATCATGAAAACAAAATGCTTGATCCGTAGAAAAAATCGAGACTCAATTCACACTTTTTATAGGATTTGGAGATAGGTCCTACAGTAATTTTAACTATATGACCTTAAGTATTATTTACACGAATTTCAAATTATGACTCAAAGTTGAAAAATATCCTGTACTATTAAGGATGTTAACAATTTCTATTTTAAAACAAACCGAATGTAAAACATAATCACAATGTCCCTGACAACCGTTCACCCGCAGAAAAATCGATTCCAATTTTAAAACCCAAACCATGTAGCCGTAACCGTCAGAAGCGAAACTGTCGTAACCCAAAAAATATATTTTTGAGCCCCCTTCTAATGCGCGCGCGGCGTACGTGCGTGACAATCACGCTTTATTGCGGGCGAAGGGAATTGAATGGATCTCCGTGCGTTTTTGATCTGATTAAGGTTATGCTGTTTTATGCGTCGAGCGTATGTTTTAGTGTGTTAGGAATTGTACAGAAAAAAGTGTCTGATTATTATTATCATTTTTATTTGCATCGTTTTTAAAATTAATCTTACCTCTTGATCCCTTAAAGACCATTCTTAGGAGAATGTGCTCAAAACAGTAATAGATAAAACAGAATGGCGATTCTAACTGACGATAGAAATAAAGTAAACATATTTTAAAAAGGAAACAAAAACAGACAGCCTTTAAGTAATTAAATTTCCGTACAATGAAGTTTCTCTTAAAATAAAATAAAAAATTGCCACTTTTCCATACCGATTGACTATAATATATTTAAAATCGATACTGATAATGAAGTTTCTATGTATAGAGAAGCATTAATTTATAATATAATTATCATTCTTCTATGCGACAATAAAATTGTGATTGTAGATTATTGTTTAAGTATAGCTATATGTTATATGTCACCAACAAGTTAACATAACTGCCAAAATATTAAAAAAACTCCTCCAACTTCGGCCCAGAAGGGTCCCCTCACGTCCCGTCTCTAACTATATTTCCTTTTAAATGCGAACCGTTATTTTTTTGACAGCCCAAGGTTCCGTACACGGCCCTAATAACATCTTATTTTCTTGTTATGGACGAGGATTCATGTCGTGGAAGATATTATTAAAAAGTGGTCAGTGAAATGTGGGGTTTTTGAGATATTACGTTTTGCTATGGGGCTTAGTTGGTCTATGGGAAATTTAAAAAGCTTGTAAACTTTCTAAGATACTTATACAGGCTGATTTTACGTTGTTAGTATTTGCTTCAGTTTCCTTTGTTTTTTTCTCGATCATGGCCGAATACCACATGCATGTATGATGTTTTTTATTATATCAAATTAAATGTAATAATTCAATAATAACTATTATAAGTTTCAAGAAGAGATTAAAGGTCAATAGATAAATATTTATTTACTATACTTTGCTCTGCATTTTAATTAAGTAGGTAATATAACAGTGTCTAAGTTCATTTATTGTCCAAACATTAAGTGAACCTATAAATGTATATCAGTTATACGTTTTCATTCGCTTTAAAGTTATGACTGTACTTGCTTTGACAAAAATATATAAAAGTAATAAAATATTTTTTGTAACATTTTGTTACAAAGTACACAGCGACTCCCAGAAATCATGTTTTCTTTTCTCCAAATTAAGTCGATACACCAAACCTCATAACGAAGAAATATCCCAACCCATATCCACAAATAGCCCAACCCCAATACATCCAATACACCAAAACACACAAATTATGCATGGCGCCAACCTAATACCATTTAATACCACTATTTAGATCAACCAATCGTACGAATACCCAGTTTTTTTCCAAGTACGTGAAATATGGGAACGCCGTAAAAAGAGCTTTGCGTCGTAAAAAGAACTTCGTAGTCATACTGGTGAAATATTTGGAAAGGCATATACGTATAGGCTTTTTTTATTCTGAGCTATAACAGAGATGTAGAAAGCGATGTAACGCTCGATTCACATCAATAAGTCAAGATTATATTGCATGGATATAGGATATGTAGCTGATTTTTCCACAACATGTGAAATTGATTTTAAATCAAAAAGGGATAGAAACTTACTTTCATTAATTTTTTAAATGGACATTAATGGCCTGATTTTCTTGCTGGACCTAAACATGCATGTTCAAACCAAGTTCTTATATAACGATCTCTCAAAGAATCAGAAAGAAGGGTAGGTTCCCGGACAGGACAGGTTAGATCGTAATAGTAATTTACGCCCCCGACCCGGGTATACCCTGGCACAATACATTTATGGACAGTACAATGACATTGTTACGGAGATACTATACAAAAGGATACCTACTTAAATTTGGAGCAGTCTAGCAGGCAAAATAGGTTTATTTTACAGAAGATCTCAGCTAAAATGTTGTACTTCACCGAATGGTGAAATTATTCCACATCCGAAATGCATAGCAATAGTATATAAATATAAAAATATGTACAGTCAGCATGAAAAGTAGTGGATCAGACTACGCGCCAAAACTATCTATCTATACCATTCTCTTATTATCAACATAAAGGGACATGTTTCTATATGTAGAACAATTAGACTGTATAGCAAGTACTTTTGCACCAGAACTGTAGAGATTTATCTTTGTTTGGTGGTGGTAAGTATTAGAGGATGTGAGATATATGTACTTTTGGCGCATTATGTTCCATCCGGTACTACTGATACTGACTGTACGTAGTAACAAAAACTGGCCAAGTGCGAGTCGGACTCGCGTTCCAAGTGTTATGTACATCAAGTCCGACTCACGCTTGATTGCACATTTCTAACGTTAAGGTTTTCGTATCATCTATAGGTAAAGAACTATTTAGTGTATTTTTTTCAAAATTTTAGACCCAGTGCCAGTAGTTTCGGAGATAAATGGGGGGCGGGGGGTTCGGACAGACAGACAGACGAACGAGTGATCCTATAAGGGTTCCGTTTTTTTCTTTTTGAGGTACGGAACCCTAAAAATCACTAAGACCCTACTCTCAATATCTCCAAGATCAATGTACTGCCAATATCTGTGCTGTAAAACAGTAACCACGGATTATCGCTACGTTCCCCAACATACGATATTATTTGCGACATATCTGTTGTCTTTACTGAGGGCTGATTGTGCTTTACGGCTGCTATAGTGATTGGTGGGTTCATATTTTATGAGTTGATATAATACTGATTTGTGGGAATCGGCGTTACACTTACTTTCCTCCAATTGTTTTTGTAAATAAGTATGAATAATAGGTACTAAGTCTGCAAGCAGTAATGCTGCTAACGTATCGCAGCTGCATTAGACATCCGAATGGCATTTTAATGTTGCAGATTCGTCACCTGAATGTCATATTTACGAGTACCTTCGCAACGCAAGCGATGTTCTGCGAAATGAGCCGTAGTGTACTGCATGCCGTATGCATTGGCCCTTATGCCACAGTAGTAGTTTATAAAGTGGTGTAATAATTAGTTGATAGCAGTTATCAGCTGTCAATAGCTGGCATCAATCACATGTCTGATTATTTCAAGGCTGGTTTTCAAATTGACTCCAGCAGAGGATGTCTTTCAGATGTTGATATCAAGGGCTCAATACGTAGTGCCCTTAACATTACCTTTTACGTTTTTATATTATATAGAGGTATGCGCGAACGCAGGTGTCAATGCACGTCATTAGCAGATGGCTAATTAAATTATTTCGGCCCACGTCTGCCCGGTGGCCATCGGGCCAAAGAATAACTAAAATTTTGTAGACGATGTAGTGCATGTAGTTCACTCACTCCTTTCTTCCATTCCTTTATTACATTGTATATTTGTCAACATGTTTTTGTCATCTGTGTTTGTTTGTCATAAATAAATGTATTTTCTTTCTTTCTTTCTCATAATCTCTTTGACACAATACATCCATCATTTTATGGGTCTACCATTTATCGTCCATCAACATTTATCCCTAACATTCTTAACCATAGTTATTACAACTATTGAGCGCCTAGGAGGTTTAAACACTTTAGCGCAGTTAGGTAGTACAAAGTCAAGTTTTCAAGAGAAAAAAAATCTGCAGAACCCTAAACCTACCATATCGTACTGCACTATGTCAATGTCTGTTTATACCCTACAAGCTCCTAAACCTACGTCTGTAGTAATTAGATTAGTTCTGTATGGTCAGGCCCGGTCCGTATATGCGCAGGCGACTATACTAGTTTCATTTCCTTTGAACTCTATTACTTAGGTAATAACGGCGAAGGTAACAACACAATATAGACATTAGCTTTGCGTAGGTAATACGGGTGAAGATAAAACAGCTCTGCTGTGACTAGACAACGCAGTGATAGATGTTGATGTTATGGTAAGTGTATTAGTAGAATGATCTTGTAGACAGCTGATACGCACAAAAGTAGGTTGTATGCAACTGCATATATACATATTACATACTGCATACTATGCAGAGTGTAACAAAATTAAAAATGATCCATTTAAGGCCATATTCATATTCTCATTATTGAGAAACGATTGTACACCCCATCATATACTTTTTGATTCTCACATATATAACTTCATCCATTTTGGATATTTTTTTCAGGGAAATGCGAGTAGGCATATTATTATGTATTTATTTTACGGCCATTCTGATACATTTAAACCTGCATTCGTACACGACGAGTTTGCTCCATATGTTTACTAGCATCATACACATCTGGTCGATATTTGATTGCTAGCTGTTCTCAACTTATGATCTGGTTGGGCCTTTTTCGGAGTAGTACCTATAAATTATGTTGCAACACGTGAGATTTCCTCAAATAGAGGTCACATTATAAAGATTTTAAATAATTTGATATTTATTCAAGGATAATTTTACAGCATTACAGCTAGGGGCGCCAATGCTCTGTAAAATTAAATATGTTACCTATAGTAAAGCTATAGTAATAAAATTATATGATGAATATGACAATAATTAAGCTATAGTGATGATAACTATGTTAATTCACAAAAACGGTACCGGCTGTTGAATTTATAATGTTACTTTATATTTTTTATGTCACTGTATGATGTCATTGTAAATATTGTATTGACTTGTGATTCCTGTGAGAAAGCCCTTGAGGTCTACCTACAGTTTTTTTTTTAATTTAGAATACGTACCGTATATGTGTTGGTAAAGATTTGAGTTCATGCATTTAAAAGTCAGGAAAAAAAGAAATCAATATACTGATTGAAGGAAATTGAATCACATACAGGTAATTTTTAAGTATTACCTACGGTAGTAGTCTAATTTCAAAATAAGGCAGACAGTTTACTCGGTCTATTTTATTTAGCTACATCAACAATCAATTTTACAGTCACGTGTGTCATTTATAAGACGTTCTCTGGCTTTCCGCAAATATTTCCACAACGACTGGACTTCTGCTGTAGGTATCATCCAATGGTTCCCTGCAAAATGAATGACAAAAGCATATAAATTACGAGAACGTCTAAGGTTTCCGCGAGTATTTTCATATGCTCAATCTAATAGTACGAGATCTGCGGACAACAGTAATAGTACCAATATGCGAGGGTTTCGAAGGTTCACTAATTAGGCTTTCAATGTCTTAGTTTCGTAATTAATTTGACAGCAATAATGGCGGCGAGGAGGCCAAGTGTGAGGTTGATGACAGTGAAAAATAGTTTTTTCTTCCGTGTCCGTATATTTGTCGGACTATTTTTTAAACTTAAGTACTTAAGAACCAAAATTTAAAACATCTCGCAATGCCTAGAAACGTAAATAATGACTTCATTGCATTTCAGTCCTAATACCATTATCTCGGTGCTACTTAACACTTCCGCCCTATCAGCCAGTTAACCGTTCCTCTGCAAAGACCCAATCTCCCCTTAATGAGTGGAGGGGTTGAAGCTTACGGGATTTGGAGCTAATGTCGCGAGTTTAATGTTTTTTAATGTGGTTTTGTAATGCCGAAGGATTTCTTGAGAAATTTATGCGTTTGCAGACATTGTCGGAGTATTCTCAGTGAGTATAGTGAGGAAACAAAGTGCAATAAGATCCCTGTTTGGATTTAGCTTTGATACTAGGTTAGAAAAGATATTTTCGTAAATTAGAACACAGAAAAGACCTAGCTTTGAGGCATTTTAAAAGAAATGTTCTTCATTTTAAACATGAAAAATAAATTGTCGAGTCAGTTCGAGCTCTTTCGATTTTTTAAAAGTTATATTAATTATATAATATATTTCATTGATTATAAATAATACTAAATATGATGGTCACAGGGATGATATGAAATTTGTATGAAAATTTTACTCAGAAATAATTTGTAAAGAAATTTTACAAACAATTGTTTTGGTAAGAACCCAACTTAACATAAAATTATTATATTACCTACATTTCCCGCCCCGTTCCCATTCAGTCATAGAGTAATAAATCCGAGTGTTGCCAGTGGTGGGTGCGTAAATAAGGCCGCGCACACACCTGGCGACTCCTACGCGCAACTGCGCCCGCGCAGCCTGTGCGCACATGCCCTAAAGTGCCTACTTTAATTTTAATGTGAAGAAAAAAGGAAAACCAAATTAGCTTCGGCTTCCCTGCGAATATTTTAGCCAGTGCGTCGACCAACTACTGGGCAAGTTATACATTTCATAGCAAACATGTATAAAGAAAACAAGGTGTGAATTATTTATTCACAATTCTTGTTATTACCTACGCAGTTAACTTTCTTTCATACCCGTTTATAAATAACAAACACCGCTGAAATCAAATAAATAACACCTTTTGCATATTGACGGCTTATAATTCAGCTATCTTATTAAAGTGTGACACCCCTAACCGAATAATAAAGCATAGATAACGAGACGCTTCATAACCTACACCGGCCAGTAGGGCTGTCAACTAGTGACGTCGTGTTCTCAGTTCCTGGGAATATTGGGGAATTTTGAATATCGAATAACAGCCGTAACAGTCGTTGAAAAAGTGATACATGTAGGTAATAAGTGTTAAATGTCGAAAATTCTAAATTCAAAGCAAATTTTAAAAGGTTAGTTAGGTAAGTGTAGTGTAGTGGTATTAATATTTAATACAAAAATTGCAAAACAATGTGAGAACGGTTTTTTGTATTATCTATTAATCTCTCAAAAAGTAACTGAAACCACCTGGGATAAAATGCGATGGTCTTTTAACTTAAAATAATGACTTTTTCTAAAGATTTATTTGCTTAGATCGAATAAGGCGCGATTAACGCTTGATACGAAAATATGTTATTAGAATTATTAATACATTTCCAATTTTAAATATTTCATGGCGTGCTCATTAAAATAGCAACAACAGCAACAATGTGTAATACATTATCTTCTCGGCTTTTTTTCTATGTACACATATTATTATTTCAGGTATAGTTACGAGAGCGAATGTTCCCACTCCTGGGAATATTCCGTGGGCCCAACACTAGCTGTCACACAAACAACATTATGTTTGCGCGCGCAATTTGGTCCTGTCGAACGGAGTTATGGGACGGGAGTTATGGTGGACAAAAATGGCGTTGTGTGGTCGGCCACTTCGGCCAGAAACAAAAATGTGTTTTTTTTTAGTGGCCAGAAGGTACTCAAAAGAAATGATTGTAAGTAAATTAACAAAAAAATATTAGAATAAAACATTTACATATTTAGTTACGTTTTTTTTAAAGAATAATATGGTGTCTACACGTTTCTTGTCGACATTAATAAATTCTTATTGAGAATAAAGTTCTTAAACCATATTAATTAAGGCACACTAGCCTGCCATTTGCTCCCAACTATATCATAAAAAATGATAACAATACAAACAAAAAATTCAGAATTTCGTTTTTGGTGCAGTTAGTTTTCTGTCTTTTCACATAGATTTAAGCAGAGACTACATATACTTCACGGGCATACGGGGCAAACCGGGTGCTTAGTAATTTTAGCAAACAAGCTATTACCTCATATATTCCTAACTACCTACAGATTGACCATTGCAGTAACAACTCAATCTACTTTCAACATCCAACTAAAATTACAATTTAGAACACCACAAAAACATCGCAATAGCCTAATATATATTACTAAATTATCTGGCACTGGCACATAATAAGGACTAGTGTTAATAATTAGGCTGTCGCTTTCTTAAAAAAGGTTCCTGTGCTAATTCTTAGTAAGTTCTTGTTAAGTATTATCAAAGGACGACTCACGTTAGACCGGGTCGACCGGGCCGTGTCCGGGCCGGAGCTTCCGGCGCTTACTTTTCTATGACAGAGGACAGGTGGTCACGTGATGCTTTCCATAGAAAACAAAGCGCTGGAAGCTCCGGCCCGTACACGGCCCGGTCAAGTCGTGAGTCATCCTTGTTAGGTCGGCGAGCGGATCCCAGGCTCTCTATGTGAAACGTGGTGGAATAATGCTACGAATCTACCTTCACATCGATACCGAAACAGATTTTTTACATATTCATCTCTCAGACGTTGTGCAGATTATAAAATCTAGATCAGATTCTAAATGTTCTAATGCCGTTGGTGTGTAGGTATTGAGAATAGTACCTAGGTAAAGTACGTCTAGGTACGTCGCATTCCTGGCGGCGGCATTCCTCGCGACACGTGTCATGCTGGTACCGCCATGCCGACGTACACTAGGGCATAATTAGATCAACTGAATAAATAAAAATAGCGATGTGACAAACAGACAGACGGACAGTCTTACCATAACGACACTTAGACTTAGACAAGACAGGCCTTAATTGTGCATTCTCCAAAAAAAATTCTGACTCGCACAGCTAAACTGTGGAATGAACTGTCGCCTGCGGTATTTCCGGACCGATACGACCTTAAATCCGATAGGTACTCCCAACTACAAGACTGGTAACGTACTTACAAGTTGTAAGTAAGTTGTTGTTGTTGTAAGTTACAACCCCTCTGGCATTGCAGGTGTCCGTATGCGACGATAATTGCCTACCATCAGGAAATTCGTCTGCTCTACATCAGAAAAAAACGGTAATCTGCCACTACCTCCTCATTAAGATGATTCTAAAAAATCCAGACTTGTGTAGAGTTAGACACTTTAATTAACCTTTTCAACGCTTTTCGTCCCATGCTAAAATGTGGCTTATACGCCAAATGGTTGCAATATGAAGAGCGACAATAAACCTTATCTGTCAGCAGGAAAATTGCTTTGACAGCGTCCGTCATAGCCTTTTTAGTGGCTGTTGGCGTCATGGGCACGACAGCACTCGACCACTTTAGTGGCTCTTGGCGTTGAAAAGGTTAATAAGCTTTTATTAGGTCGACCTGTATGTAACTATGTAATGGAATCTAAGGTAGCTAAATTAACCATCTTCCAAGGATCGTAGCGTCATGAAAATTGCCGGCTGTATGTAGCTCTGATGACAATACAATAATATTGTACTGTCGAACTGATCTGATGATGGAGACAGTAGGTGGCCATAGGAACTCTGTGTGAAACAACGCAACCTAATTGTGTTAGGGGTTTTTAGAATTGTCTCGATGAGTATTAGTTGTCTGTCGTAAGAAAAGTACAGTCAGCGATAAAAGCTTGTACCAAAAATGAAATTTTTGCCAATAACTTATATTTACATGATATTACAAACCAATTCTGCTGAGTGTACCTCGCCAGTAGTTCTGCCGCCTACGCGATAACTCTAATGCTCTTTGTCACTGAACATATCGCTAACTTCCAAGGATGTTTTCTATTTAATCTACTTATTTACTGCTCTCAATAACGAATAAGGAAATACATGGTTTTATATGGCAACGACTATGCGATATACAGGCTGATTTTGTAATATCTGACCATATACATACCTGAATTGTTATGAAAATATAATGAAAAACTTTTTCACTGGGGCAATATTTTTTTTTTATAAATACACAGCTGTTCCATATAAAAAGATTTGTTTTCGCGCTTTAGAGTTGCACGTTAGTAAAAGAAAATTTTATCACACTCATGTTAGAGTCTGTTTGACATGTATGCATGTATGGGGCCCAATACATTCCACGACTCTTTTCTCTTTCCGCACAGACTCTAATAGAAAATTAGTAGGTAGGTACTCCTTAGAAAGGAGTTCAATCAAAAAATTAACCTCTTAGCCCTTGATTTTGAATATGACATATCCACAAGAAAGACGTGAACTTAATTGATGTGACCCAAATTTTGAACTTATTTTAAATAGTGTGTAAAAATAATAAATTTAAAGGTGCCATATTTCTAAAGGCAAATAAATAGGTATTTCTAAATAATCTAACCTGCCGTGTCAGCCAAAACCACAGTTCACGTTACATAAAATTTAGAAAGTATAATTTAGGAGAATCCCAATAACCATAAACCTGTCATCGCGAAGGTCAGATAAGCAGAGTCACATAAAGTTTTATACAGAGTGGGCCCGCGTAAACTGACCAACTCTAACTTTAATAGATTACTCTTTTCTATAATTTAGTGTAGGCAGAAAATGTAGTGTATTTTCTTATTTATTTTAACTCTTTAAGAGTACAATGGTCGGACTTATTATCTTAAGACTTGTCAACAATTGGCCAAAAATAAACATGTAAAGAAATATTTTGACATACTGATCTTAATCAGTGAAATACCATACCTACGCTCACTCGCCGTCAGTTGTCAATTGTTTTACCATAGAGTGTGACATAAACGTGCCGTTTACATAAAAAGCTACTAAACAATATGGAATTTTTTGCTCCAGAAAAATAAAAATTGGAATGTCAGACTGACTTTTGTTAATACGATATTTCTTACTAGAATACTGCAAAGAACATAACAGCCGTTTATTCCGGCTTTAGAAAGTCTGTTTGAATTAGATTTTTTTAATGGTTGTTACGGATCTAATCTATGAACAGTATAGTGGATCAGGGCTATAACCGCGAAAATCGAAGTTCGCAAATTGCGGGCATCTTTCTCTGTCACTCTTATTATGCCTTCATTGGACTAAAAGAGAAAGATCCCCGCAACTTTCTAATGTCGATTTTCACGTTAGGCCCCCAAAATACGTTATTACACTCATTACAATTTTGCGGGTTATTATCGCCCACCTTGTATTTTATCAAACGAATGTTCACTATTGGATTTGTATTAGCATAATTAATATCGAAATATAGCACTTTCTCGCTAATGAGGGACAAGCAAATCTTGTATATAAGTTCAAATCCGGATTGGTGGTATACCGGTGACATCTGAGATTAATTTATTTATATTTCTACTTTAAGTAAAGCATTTATTAGTCCTCAACAATGATTTAGGTAAAACTTAAAAAAACAAACATACACCCATGGACAAATTTAGAGGAAAGCAAAAAAAAGTTTAATTACTAATTTTGAAATTACTTTAGGTGCTATAGTAATTAAAACTTTTGTTTGCGTTCCTCTAAATATGTCAATGAGTAACGGAGAACTCAATTATCATTATTTACATGTAACAGATTGGTGACAGATCCTACTGCCATTAGTACGAATGACTCGAATGAGTATAATCTGTATAATCATAACGTAGGTAAATACTAAATACAACGTTATAAGAAGTAGCTAGTTTAGTAGTTGTATAGTTCAAAGTTAATTTTGTTCCGTTTTTTAATTAAATGACTCTCACAATTATAGTACTTATTCGAATGCACACAACCGTAACAGAAAACATAATAGGAACAATTCCTAATAAGATTGTACTACCCTAATCTCAGGGCCAACGACGCATAAAAGGAAAAAATTACAAACAATCAATAGAGCTCCTAAAATTGCCACTAAATCTAGCCACCCTCCGCGAAGGGAACTTTAAAAAAGCCAAGTTCAAAAATGTATATCTCTTAGTGGGTTCCATATCTTTTAATATCTGCGACCCCTCTTTTGACCTCAGCAAACTTTAAAGTAGGTACGTTTACTTGACGTCTCAGTTTAAAACACAAAAACAACGTAACAACGTTACTGAATGCGGCAATTGCACCTGTATAATTTATAGTATGTACCTACCTAATTAAGTGCCACCTCGTTTTTCCTTAAATTTAAATAAAAATATATAACCGATAATCGGCCCGATTCGAACTTTAAGATACGTCAAATATTACGTCTACATACGATATGGATTAGATACCTATGTATGTCAAAAGTGACGTTTTTGTTTGAAGAATGTAAAATTGGCTGTTAGGTACCGAACGTTGAACTTTATCTTAGGCGACTTCTTTCTTGTATAATTTCGACGGTCCTTTGGAATTACCTACGCAAATATCAAAGGTGTTAGAAAGACACGTGTAAAACAAGTTTGAATCGTGTTTTACTTTTACAGCGTCACCTAATTTACTTAATTCGACTAGTTGTAAATTTTAACTTAATGGCCTTTCACGTTGAACCGTTGAACTACAAATTATGGTCGAGCTAAGCCAAAGTCCGTTTCATTTTGAGCAAAAATGCTTTCGTATTTATGTCTGGCTTGGTCTCTTCTACACCTACAGATCATTTCTCAACAAATTCTCTTGAAATTTTATGACAAGTTACATAATTATAATTAGGTAAGTATGTATATAGATTTCTTTGTCGATTCCGTTCATGTTTTTTAGGGTTCCGTACCCAAAGGGTAAAAACGGGACCCTAATACTAAGACTCCGCTGTCCGTCCGTCCGTCCGTCCGTCCGTCCGTCTGTCACCAGGCTGTGTCTCACGAACCGTGATAGCTAGACAGTTGAAATTTTCACAGATGATGTATTTCTGTTGCCGCTATAACAACAAATACTAAAAACAGAATAATATAAAGATTTAAGTGGGGCTCCCATACAACAAACGTGATTTTTGACCGAAGTTAAGCAACGTCGGGCGGGGTCAGTCAGTACTTGGATGGGTGACCGTTTTTTTGCTTGTTTTGCTCTATTTTTTGTTGATGGTGCGGAACCCTCCGTGCGCGAGTCCGACTCACACTTGGCCGGTTTTTTCTTTCAAGATAACGGAGCTTAGTTTACGAAGTCTACAACTCAAATAGTATACTATACCTAATTGGTTTTCTCGTTTAAATCGCAACATTGAATACGGAACCCTAAAAATAACCAATTGAAGGGCGGCTTACCTCGCGAGATTAAGTACAGTCTCTTTAAACTGGAAAGATTAGGCAATTATGAGAAAAAATAGGACCCAAGTTTAAAATAGCCTCTCAGGAGTCGTAACTAATGCCCGGTATCAGATACTAGTGAATCTTGTGATATTAGTTTACGAATCAATAATTAAACTGTACATTTAACCTACCTTTCGTGCAGTCATCGTTAAATAGATATAGTGATGCCCAAAGTGGTCACCGAAACAAAGGTGTGTTAGGATATATTTGGCCTCTTTTGCCGTCACTATCTATTTGATGCTGACATACATACTTTGTTCAGTTCTAAAATTCTCAAGTTCTTTGCCTTCTCAATAACATACCTGCAATTGCATACCTCATAACTCAGTGAGTCTTTGTATAAAAGGTTCGCTACGCACGTGTTAACTTAACACCTCTGTAATCGTATAAAAATTGTACTTAGTTGGATTATGTACCAAAAACCAAATCTACTTAAAAGGTGATATAAATAGTTTGTCGCCTTTTTAAATTGCAAATGATATTTAACAAGTCTAACAGCTGATATTAATGATGACTTAAGACAATGCAGACATCGCAAAAACAATAATCATTAATTCAAATAACGATTCTAAATCTTAATTATCTAATGCACCTGCGGAAGGTCAAGGCCCCATCCTAGCACAAATCATTCATCATATCTCGTAAATAAATAAATCAGCCACGTTAATCTTGTACGTTCGGTTATTTACAACACGGACAAAAATTTCAACCCGATGGCATCCTCAAAATCTCATAAAACAGGGACCTACTCAATCTGAAATAAACTTTAATTCTTTGGAGTAAGGTAGCTTTTTAAGCTTTGTGTTTGAATGAGATACGAGTTTGTCAAGGATATATTGGTTAATGTACTTATCTACTATAAATCAAGTGTAGTGGCATTAACGGCAAATTTTTTCGGTTTCGTCATACGTTTCCCACAGCCGGGAACTTATGGGTTGTCATAATTAAGAAACAAATTGAAAATTATCGCTCGAAAGCGGTGGACTATGGCTATCACAGTTTTGGAGACATTATAGATGGGGCCAATCGAAAGTTCGGTTTAGGATACACTAAATTAATTTTATTTATGTATTTTAGTAGCATGCTTGATTTATTAATGTGAGTGATTTATTTAATGTGTACATATTATACCTAATTTAAAAAATATTCCGAAATATGCAAACGAACTAATAGGATCTTAATTATGGTTAATAGTCATACAAATATTAATTTTTTATAAAATATTATTAATGATATTCTCAAATAATTAATGATGTTGTATTGATAACAAAGATTATTTTTTGTCTTATACAACATAAGTTTACATTACACGATCTAATGCTGAATAATTTTACGGTTTATACTCACTTGTTTTAATTTGTTTGTTTGTTTCGGAAGCTCTCCGAAACATGTCGCGCGAGTGACTTAAAACAAGTGAGTCTAAACCGTAAAATTATTCAATGTTAGTATGTCTCACAACAGTTTAAATTCGAAATACGATCTAATGCCTCTCTATTATTTTTACTAGGTATCTACTTATCAAAATGTATGTATGCATACCTTAATAAACCGCAGCCATTTCATAAATTCCACCAACTCCTTACCAAAATTAAATTACAAGAGCTACACTTGCATCCAATTTCTTCTGTAACAAATTAATTTGCGGATAAATTTCCCTTTATGTGTGTTGCACACCCGGTTTTTTGCAGCGATCGGCTGCCGCAGGGCACACTTCTTGGACCCTAATGCTTCCTGCCGCACGTACGGGACATTTTTTAGACGAGGGGTAATGAGACGACTTTTTGCTGGAGATACCGGCTAACAGTTATCGTTTGCTTGTTTTAAGCTGCAGAAAACAGTGTAAGTGTAGTGTTCGGTTTAGTGCATTCAATTATGACAGGAAAAACAGTACGAAAGAGCTTTTTGTTGTTTTTTTAGGTGTCCCAATACTTTTAGATTAGTGAATAAGTACCTATAAGATATTTACTTTATAACACTACCTACTAATATTTTAAATGTGAAAATTTATTTGTTTGGATGTTGTGATATTTGGTAGTATGGTATCTCTTAAGGGGTAAGCAATATGGGTTGCAAAATTGTACGACAGTACCAAGGAACAGTTTAGCAAACTCAACGCGGACCAAGTCGCGGGCAGCGGCAAGAAATAGCTTAGGATTTCTAATTTTAAATCTTCTTCGCATCGCTTTAAATTATTTGAAAAATTCTAATTTCGTCACCAAATGTTAATATCCTGATAACAATATTTAACATTTTATAAAAGTTAAACCTTATCGCATCCATCTTTAATTACGATCTCCAAAAACATCCATCTCCGTATCTCGGTGAAGCAACAGTAGCATCTAAGGCTCAATCAAGTTTTAATAAGGGCTACCGGCATCCACTCGTTAATTTATCCCGTTCGGACACGATGCGTGTTAAATTTTAATTACATGTGTTTGCCTTTGATTTTACTGTTTTTGGAGCAATTAGACAACTGATGATACAGATGTTGACGGTTTATGATCATGTTGGAATGCTGTTAAGATTTAAAAGACGTTAAGACTCTCAAGTATGTTTATGACTCAAATAAATTTATCAATGATGCACGTGCGGTTGCAGTAATTTTTAAAAGAAAGTATAAGGTACAACAGGGAATTGATGAAAGCAATAAAATAGATTCAAATAAAGATACCGCTAAAATAAAAGAAATTCAAAATGCAACCCAACAAAGCGGTTTGTCAGAGGGAACTACAACCCCACAATAACCTGAGTCACGTAAAATGTAATGGGAAATTACTCTAAAATAAAAAAACGTCTCCCCAGCGGAACCCTACCGTTACAGCGATTTGGATAAGGCTCCCCAGGCTCGACACTAAAAATTCCACTTAGAAGAAACTCCCAATATGCGTGGCGATACTATGGACCCTTTGATTCCAAAAAAGCATTTACGTTTTGCAACTCGTTGTATTTTAAGCCCTTTTTACTTCAGGGAAAAAAAGATCTCATAAACCAGCCGCTACCGTAAATGATTTCTGTAATTTTGTTACCTATTATTTTTAATGAATGTAAACATTTTATTGCCAAATTAAAAGTTTGTTTACTAGTGTTCTTAATAACGGATTATAAAAGCTGCGGATTAAGTTTTTTGGATTTTAAGATGTCAGGCAATAAATATAGGCTTAGGAATTATAGATGTAATTTAGCACCGCCGCTAAAGTTTTAATCATTTTGTTGAGGTTTACGATACCTACGTTATTAGCTGGTTAAACTGGCTCATCAACATTTAAGTAAGTTAGGTACCTATTATTTATTTCTTAGCGGCTAGTTTAGAGGCTTGAAAATGAACATTGCTTAAATTTTTTGCCTGGGTCTATAGAGCGCACCATCGGACATAATAAATCTTCTTAGTAATGTACTTAGAGTTTATTCCTAGACTTATCCTTTCAACCCCTATCAAGTTACCAAATATGTACATACAGTCGTTACACAATACTTTGTACGTTTTTGTTACCTATGTATAGCCATACACTGAGAAACGAATAATATGTACATCATATTGTCATTTTTTATCAATGGTTTTTATATTAATCAACTCGAATCAACTCGATACTGAACTTTTAAACGAATAGCTTATATTTTTTCCCAATAACAAGGTTTAAAGTTATGCAAACAACATAACGGGCTTCGTCACACAGGTGCGTTTTCCGGGCGACGCGTGAGCGGGGCGCGCCGCTTTCACATATAAAACGCCCACGCCCCGCTCACGCGCTGCACGGAAAACGCGCCTGTGTGACGAAGCCTTTAGTGCGGGTTACGCCATTTAGGGTCCTAGCTAAATTGGTTGTCCATGCTTACGCTATGGAATGTCCAATTTAAGTAGAATCCTAAATGGCGTAACAATCACTGTACCTCAGTTAAAATGTCCTTTTTTTCTGGTATGAAAGTAGGCAACTAAGTGTTATCTCAGGTCATACTTTTATATCTTTTGCAATTAAATCGTCATTTATGATGATGTCGACCTCGACCTGTCATAAAGATCTTTATCTGTCATCAATGAAAACTTTATTTCCGTTTCGGCTGCTTTTGCTCTTTTTTATTTTGGTCTGTACAAATCCTACTACATAAATCGGCTCATTGTCTGCCACGTTATCGACTTCAATAAAACAAGGCAGGCTTAGCGTGTCCCCGTGACGCAAACAGAAGCTTTTATGGCCAGCGCTAATCCCTTCCCAAAAAACAACAATAAGCCAGCAACGTCATAAGACTGAGCTGAATTATGATCCCAGTCATTCCAACCCCACCGGGCGATCTCTGCAAAGCGTTTGATAAAGTGGATCACAAAACGCGTTTCTTTAGTATAAATAAAAGCGGGCCCATAAGTGGCCCTTGCGGTATCGCGAGCCAACCGTGCGAAACGCCTTCTCAGTTGTGAAATATGAATTATAAAAATAATAAAAAATGCGGTGGCGGCGGGGGGCTAAACCGGGGCACGCGGCGTCACGTGCCAGACACTCGCGCCACCCAAAATATTGAAAACTTTAACCGCTATTGTCCTCTAGGCTACCGGGATCCTTTTAATGTGACACGCGACTCTCTTAATTTTTCCTATTAAAGTGAGGAAATACAATTAAATTAGGTTATTATGTCCTTTAGATTGATGCGGCTGTTTGATAGGTAAAAAAGGTAACATTTTTCGTTACATTTATCCGTTTTTTCCGGTAATTAAGTGGAAGTTACACCTACATGCTTTCTAGCATTTGTAATATTGTGCCTTCACATCTAATCTGGATTGTATCGTGAAGTACGTTTAAATTGGTATTTTTTTTATTACGGTATGTATCAGAGCTAGTACAGTCGAGTTAATAAACATCTTTACACCCAAACGTTCCAAACGCGCCTTTACGAGACTGACAATAAGGATGTGTAAATTTATTTTTAGAACATTGACTTGTAAGATGTTTGTGAACTCGAACCTACCTTAGCCTTAGCTACTACCTAATCTTTCCATTATTTCCGTATTAACTCCATCTTGCCCAAACTAATATTAATTAAGTTTCGTCGATCATTAATTCCCTCCGTCACCCACCTACATTCATCGTCGCTTAAGGGCCTACTGCAGCCGCGTCTGGCGCTTCGTTAACCACGCCCGCTAGTTCTTCCCTCCCCGCTAACACGCACACATGGAAACGCTTCGCGCCGCACGTGAAGTTTGTTTTACCTTTTAGCACCATCTAACGTTACAGAAGTTAACTACCATTATACGCGGTCGCTGCGGTCGGCCAGAAACTTAAATTCGGAAAAAATTTAAACAGATGGCGTTGTTACTTGTTCATAATAGCAAACAATAAAATAATTAATTCATAAACCTGCATATTTATTGTTGTTTTGGAAGATGTTAACAGCATAGAAGCAGCAGCGTAGATAGCATATAAGTTAAGAGTACCTATTGATAATAAGAAAATAGCACAAGAACAGAAAAGAGATTATTTTTCATAAAATATGATGAAAACTTGATTACGCTCACCTGACTTTTCGGTCACTAAATGCAAATTTCAACCTTATTGTTATGGGGTTACAATACCCCTGGGGTTGCAGGCGTCCATAGTCGTTATTATTATAAATGCTTTTGAACCCTCGAATTTTTCATAGGTACAGTCACCTGCAATAATATGTTACTCTTCGACGGCCGCAAAAATATGTGACACGCTCTTATGGCTCTACAAATAAGATCTAACACGATCTACCGCAAAACGGCCTTCGGTGTGTAACACATTATTGCAGCTGACTGTACTCGTATTCATTGTATAGGTAGGTATTAATATCTTTTATCCGATCGATTTGAATTTATTTGAAATAAATCACAGTGTTTAGTAATTATATGTTTTATTGAATAAGAGATTATTTAGGTATGTAAGGAATACAGGGTGCCTTTTTGAAACACTCATTTTTAGGGTTCCGTAGCCAAACGGCAAAAAACGGAACCCTTATAGATTCGTCATGTCTGTCTGTCTGTCTGTCCGTCTGTCCGTCCGTATGTCACAGCCACTTTTTTCCGAAACTATAAGAACTATACTGTTGAAACTTGGTAAGTAGATGTATTCTGTGAACCGCATTATATTTTCACACAAAAATAGAAAAAAAAAAATTGTTTTGGGGGTTCCCCATACTTAGAACAACTGAAACTCAAAAAAATTTTTTTTCATCAAACCCATACGTGTGGGGTATCTATGGATAGGTCTTCAAAAATGATATTGAGATTTCTAACATCATTTTTTTCTAAACTGAATAGTTTGCGCGAGAGACACTTCCAAATTGGTAAAATGTGTGTGTCCCCCCCCCCCCTGTAACTTCTAAAATAAGAGAATGATAAAACTAAAAAAAATATATGATGTACATTACCATGCAAACTTCCACCGAAAATTGGTTTGAACAAGATCTAGTAAGTAGTTTTTTTTTAATACGTCATAAATCCCCTAAATACGGAACCCTTCATGGGCGAGTCCGACTCGCACTTGGCCGCTTTTTCTGGATAATTTTGAATTTCAATTGTCAGGGGTGCCTACATTATTTTTTAATACATTTTACAACGACAACAAACAAAAGTTCAAATTCGCCGTATTTTTATTACCCGGGTCGATCGCAACAAAATAGAAAATCATGTTTTTCAAATCATGTTTATCTCAAATAACCAAAAAGTCAATGTGACTAGAACTTAAAAACGAACTGAATTATTTTAATATGTCGATTTTTCTTGGTGACCCAGGAGAATTTTTTTTTATCCCATACAAAAAGAGCGTCTCCCAATCGCGTATCGGTTTTGGTTTTTACTTATAAGTGTGAAAAATATATTCTACCATATACGAAGGATGTGTGTTTTTTCATGTTTTATGTGTCTTTTTGTACAATAAAGTGTTTTACTGCTACTAATATATCATATTAACGATTAACTAAAAAGGTATTTACATCTAATTTAACTGGTAAATTATTAAAGTCCGCTAAAATTCATATATATTCAAAAAATATTTGTTAATATGTCCCAAAATCATGGGTCATTTTTTAAGTCTCCTGACTTACCAAACATATCGCAACGAAGGCAAGGGTACAACGCAGCATCGTGAACCTAATAACGTAACGTTTCAGTTACTTTTTTAGTCGCCGACCATTTTATCCGAGGTACGAAAAGAGGTATTAGATCTATCCTGGGTCTAATATGTTATAAAAACATAGTTTTTTGAAAAATGTTCGTAGGTAGTACACAAAATTTACATTTTCTTTTAAATCTGATTTGGGTCATCGTTCTCCCTGGTGACTTTTCTGGTGACCCAAGAGACATCAATTTTATTATGACTCAGGAGACTTTTTTTCTATGCACTTTGATTTTTTTGATGCGCTAATTTTGTAATATAAAATAACTTTAAACTGCTGATATACTTATATCACTTTGCTGATGAGTGGAAGTGGAATTTAAACTTAATTTATTGTTCTCTCCCTTGACATTTTGGCATACATTTGACATGCTGCAGTGCACTCCTAACGTTAATAAAGACATAATTTTTAGAAAAAGCTTTAGGAAAACTCACTCTTGAGCTTAAAACGATTAAGTCCTTATCATATTATGTTAGATTTTTAGTACAGACCCCAAATCAGTGAAAATGTGTCTTAGCCAACTAAATTTGTCTCTGGGAAAAGTACGATATCCCTAAAAAGTGTACCTACATTTCGCATTTTTCTGAAGGAACGGAATTCATAAATTGGGTTATTATTATTTTTTCAGATTATTTGATTGCATTGACATATCACCAAGATAGATAGAACATTTAAGTTACCAGAAGAAAAGCATTTGTGTTCTTTTATACAGTGTGGAAAAAGTAGGTTCGATTCCCGGGCGCGACTAAGCGAATTAAAAAAAAAACAACGTGTTGCATTCCGGGAGTGCCGACAGAAGTGAAAACTCAATGACTAGTCCAAAATGTCTGCAGTACTATGTATAATTGACCCATCCTCCTTTCTATTGAAAACTTTTGGTTCCGAAATTGCTGGTCAGTGAGCTTGTTTAAAATTCGAAATTCAAATTTATAGCGTTAATTGTTTAAAATTCGAATAGAAATTGTAAAGTTACCTTGCAGACCTCGCATCTAAATATATTTGGTCATGATATTTTGAGTTTTATTCACCAGTACTAGAGTTCACTTTTATTAGCGATTTCATCAAGATGTAGCTTTATTGAATTATATTTGAGTGATATAAAGTTATAATACTGTGAGATCCTCGTATTTCAGCCCGTACAAGATTATAACCTTTTTCATGTAATGTCATTGAGTTTTTCTTTATTGATTTAAATGCCATCTAAACCTTACGGTCACATGATCGCCTTACGCTGTCTCGAGTTTATCATTTTTTCCCCACCTCAAAAAGTGCCTAGCGCCGCTAAAGAAGTTTTCACTTCAAAAATCTTTGAATGCAGTTGTTTGTTTAAAAAACAATAATGTTTCATTTAAGTAAAATGAGCAAACTTAAGGTTTAAGGCACTTTCCCTCCAGGGCCCATAATTTTTTTCCACCCGGTAGTAGGCAACTATTTTTTTCGACTAAATGAAGTTTTATTAGATAAATCGTTGATCACATGGTTCGTTTCACACATCACATCAAATCGTTTGTCATCACAATCAAAATTTGTCAAAAGTAATGAAATTTATGCCAAAAAAACATAAATAAAACATATAAATTCAACAATTTTTTTTAATAAAAATCTTTCTCGATGATATAAAAAAGAACATCGACAAATTATGTTCAAAGAATTAATATCAAAACAGATGTCATAATTAGGATTGGCTACTTTAAGAAAGGGACAGAGAGATTTAATCCTCTCGCTCTGCACGTTTTTCTCATTCCTCCTTGTCAAGCCAAAATAAACTATAAAATGATAGTAACACAGTACATTGTAATATTCACTTTTTCCACGGTATCATGTCATTGTAAATTACTTATGTGAAATTGTAGTGGCGTGCGACTTTCAAACCGGAGGTCACGGGTTCGAACCCCGGCCCGTGCAAGTGAGTTTTTGTAAGTAGGGACCTTTTTTAGTGGTACTTAAATATAATAACTTTTCGTATTATTGAAATAAAATATTTTATTCAAACTTAATAATATAATAATTCAAACGAATAATATCTATTAGTTTTTAATATTTATTCAATTATTTTAAATTATTTGAGCATGAAAAATACTAAATAATTTTTATCATTACAATAGAAAAAAGCAAAAAATATATTCTTATAGATATTTTATTTTCAAACAAAAATAAAGCAAAAAGTTACGGTTAGATTCTGATGGCTAAATACCAAACAGCTACCGATACATTTCCATATCTGTCGAAATTTCCTAACCCGTTGTAACTGACAAAGAGTATAGATTTCGACGTAGCATGACGTAGCTAAGCAAACACGCACACATGCGTAACGTATAGGCCTGTAAGAAGGCACCATCATAGGTTTACCTCCGATTCCGTTACTACTCAATGGAGTTACGACTCAACGTTTATTGGATATTAAAATTTTACGTAATTCGGAGCGCTGCGCGAAGTGACATAGGTCTTACCTCTTTGAGGCACGACGGCCATCTAACATTACTGGCATAAAGGATGCATTTATGACTTTGACGCATGACGGAAAGAGAAACCGAACTGCGTAAAATGGGCGTTTGCTGTTGAATTCATAAAATCAAAAATCGATAATAAATCCATCGGTAAAGGATAATAAGTTAATATTTAGTTCTTTGAAAGTTAAGACGAGATGAAAACCTTTGCTGTAAGGTGGATTGTGCTGGATATGGATGTGTTTTCTAGTTGCACGAAGCTAAAACCGAAAAATGAACACGTAAGTTTGGATTTATTTTCTATCGAGAAAATTTTAAGCATTCGTGTTTCGACTACTACGAAATCACTTATCATATAGTCAAGAAACATATATCCGAAAATCACTACTGTTTGTTTCCGGGGCTAGCCACTGCCACGTTTCTAAGATCCTGTTATTTTTCGATGCACGGCCTTAAGACGGCTTATCGCCCTCATCCTATATTTATTTGCCGCGCCATTGTATTAATACTACAAAAATTTAATACTGTTAGTGCGCCCGAGGATTACTGGGGGCACTTTTTTAAATAGGGTTAGCTGGAGGGGATCGTGATAAATGACACATGCACATTTTTCGAAATACCCAATTTCGGATTTAAGTCACCCCAAAGTGGCCTGGTGGCCGGACAATAGGGTGCCGCGTAATTTACACGGGAAAGGGTGTTTGCAGTTTGCAGGCGATCGGTTATAGCCTCTTAATAATTCATTTCTATTGCTTTCGTAGATAAACTGTGCGTAAAATTGGTTGTGGAAAAAAGTTAACGAGTTGTAGGTAATCATAGCCGAGATGTTCTAACGACTGTTTTTACTTCTAACCTAATAATCACTCGGACTTTAACGGCTTTTGTATCTAGTTAGCGAAATAGAATTTGTAGAGAAAAGCCTACTTTTTATGTGATAGCAGACGAGCCGGCTGATGGGAAGCGGTTACCGTTGCCCATCGGGACTTATGCGTTGCCCACCGTTGAGAACCCTCAATACCAGCTTCTTATAGAACCTTATGTCGTAGCGCAAAGGAAATAAATACCTCAGGAGGTAAGTAACTCCATATCCGTATCCGTATGATCCGTATCCGTATCCATATTTTACCTATAATTATTCTGTGTAAAAACGAGCGAAATGACTGCTTGTTCTTGCATTGCTATGTATCCAAGAAGTCTACTTTCATAAAAACAAATACATCGATTCTCTTTTCTAAAATGCCTCATTAATAAAAACTTTCCATGTTAAGAGCAAAAAGATTCTCGTCATAAATAGACTAAATGGAAGCGATTTTCTACAACAGAGTTTGAAAAGTAATAAAGTATCAATTTTATTGGTTTGATTGGTTTTTGCCCATCTATACTCGGGTCCGCGTGTAATGGCCCGTGGAGGCGCCAAGTCTCGCAAGAACTGTTCCACCACACTACCTTCTTAATCTGAAAAGTAATATCCTTCTACGTTTTCCTACAAACATACGACGTTTTGAGTCTGAGACCTCTTGACCGCGGAATAACTGGACACCACACGGTAATTACTCTACTATTTCACCACGTCAGTGTGTATAAAAAAGATTAACAAACAGTTACAGTAAGGTGAGTGCTGTGAAACTATTACTTAGAGCCATTTTCTACAGGCTGACATTTGCGAAGTTAAGTATGGCTTAATTTGGTCAAACTAATAAACAGTAACAGTTAAGCGGTTTTGCCGGCTTTTAAATCGGAGGTCATGGAGTGAATTCTGGCTGGTATTCCGGAACTCGTGTCAATATGAAATGTGTCAATAAGACTCTTGAAAAACGTCAAAAGGCGGAGAAAATCCAACTTCAATTGGTCATAATTCTATTTTCAAAGAGAGTCTTGAACTCATGTTTTAGACAGAAACAACGTGATTTTTTGCCAACTATTGTTTTTGTTAATAAGTTAATTGTGTCATTAAGTGGATGAGAAGTAAGTAAATAATTAACAACTTGAAAAGGATGTACGAGTATACAAATAGTATAATAATATGTGTATTAAAGAAAAAGTGACGAAGCCTCTAGTAGTGAAGGCCGGAAACGAAAGTTATCATTATCAAAATTCCATAAAACATTAAACAAGGCTCGTCTTAGAAAGGAAATATAGTAAAATTAACTCCTAAAAAGACATTCTAATTTTCTAAATACGTTCTAACTAACCTCACTTAAAACTGCTTAAACTTCCTTCACGAAACTTTAATGCACTTTTAAAGTTGTTTAAACTTGGAATGAACAAATCAAACACAATATAAAACAGTACTCAAAATGCCGTCAGCTGATACCTTATCTGAAATACTTGAGCCTTGTGCTATTAATGATCATAATCGCGTGTTATCGTGGAATATGAACTTTAAGTGTTCTTGATGGTAACTTCAAGTAGGTGGTCTTTTGCTTGGGTTGAAATGAATTGCGTGTTTTGGCTGTCTTTTATAGTTTTGTTTTGGAAATAAATCTGATAAAAAATGTAAATTTAAATAACAAGCAATATACGTACCTACTGGTCGGGCGATCTTTGGATGATTATCCCAAATATTTTTTAATATATTTTATTTCACACGAAAGCGAGTCAATGTTATTTTTTCTTCATTCCTTGTATTTTCCAAACCTCAAGACTATAAAAAAGTAATGATCCAATAAAATCATATCTGCAAGCAATTAAAATTCTTAACAACAAAAACGTGGACACAGTTTTGACAAACGTGTTGTTTAAACCATCGAAGATACATTTCAGAATGTGACCATTTTTTAAACCGTATTACCAAAGAATAAAGTCTAGTTTCGGCGAATAAAATGTATATTGTTTGTACGATCGAACGCGATGGGAAGATTGTTCAGAGGGCCTACCGCGAACCACGTTCGTCGTGTTGTCTCTCTGTCGCACTTGGAAATTTGTACGTAAGTGTGACAGGGAGACAACACGTCGAACGTGGTTCGCGGTAGGTCCTCAGGACAATTATATTGGACTAAGTTTGGTAAGGAATGGCCGTGGCCTACTAGTTCTGAAACCTCGTATACTTTACAAAAACTCAACTAATAACCAACCTTAACTTAAGAACTTTAGAGTTTATTTTCGAATAACGTTTGGAGGTAACGTAAAATAGAGAATATAATATTTTTAAACATAAAATTACACGTGCAGATCCCATAAATACCGCTGAGGCTTTGCGAATGTTGAGGCTTTGCGATAAATCTGTCAAATTTTAGCGTCGAAACTATTCGAGTAAACAATACACTTACATTGTAATATGTACACCTACTTATTTGGAAAACAAGAGATACATAATACATTTTTTCTTTTATATATTATTATACCACAAGAAATGCAAAAATGCACCAACAACCGACTGTCCTTAATGAAAAATCTAAATATATGACTTAGATTTTTTCGCTATTAGCGACGTACCTAATTCGAAGCGTTTTCTTTTCCGCTGGTGCAAAAATTCTATGCCTACGTTTTTCAACCGATTCTCGTAAAATTGTGTAAACAGGTTTGATAAGTTATAAACTTTAATAGATGTCATATATTAAAGAAAAAGCGACCAAGTCCTCCAGTTGCCGCGACCGGAATCGAATCGGCGTCTTCAGCTTATGCCCTGGGCCTCTAGGTACAGTGATAATATGTACTAATCTATGCTCTAGGCCACCCGGGCACAAAAATACCGACCAAGTGCGAGTCGAACTCGCCCAGTGAGTACTTTTTAGTATTTGTTGTTAAAGCGGCAACAGAAATACATCATCTTCCTCGCGTTGTCCCGGCATTTTGCCACGGCTCATGGGAGCCTGGGGAACAGAAATACATCATCTGTAAATATTTCAACTGTCAAGCTATCACGGTTCATGAGATACAGCCTGGTGACAGACAGACAGACAGACGGACAGTGGAGTCTTAGTAATAGGGTCCCGTTTTTACCCTTTGACTACGGAACCCTAAAAAGAGGCCCAAGACTTTGGCGTAGGCGACTACGCCGTACTCGTAAAAATTACAGCTAAAGCTACGCTGAACAAAACGCACTTCACCCCAGTCAATGGCTCGTGACACCCCTTTGATGGGAAAAAGTCCATTTCTTAAGGAATGTCTCCTTAAGCGTCCCCTGTTAATAAATGTCACCGAGTGACATTCGCCCGACACGGGTGGTGGCCGACGATTATGGTCACACTACTGTACAGATGACTTTCCTAATGGATGGAGCATCGATGTACGAGTACAGGGGCCTTACCATGATGTCCCATGAGGAGTAAGGGGTGTTGGTAAGTTATATAGCTCCGTCCTTTAGCGATTCAGTTTAGGTCCTAAACAGAATAACAATAAGGACATCATGGTAAGGCCCCAGATGTGCAAGTTGAGGAGTTTCCAACAGGTTGGAAAACTTCTCGGAAATTTCAGGACAGGAAATAAAGGAAACAACTTTTCTTAAAGGTGTATATTTTGCATGCTGCAATTCAGCTAAATGTGTGATACTTTGCAATTTGTAATATTTAAGACCTTTTGTTAACCACATTTAACGCAAATAAAGCTTTACTTTACTTTACTTTACTTTACTTTTAAATATATTCCCTCCTAAACTTTTCATATACGGAGTCTATCGGTAATCTATCCACTACCCTTTGGTGTAAAGTGCTCATTTGTTGCCTAGTAAAGGAAATAGGCTTACAAATTGGTAGCGATTCATCAATGTAAGTAGGTTCCAGATGGTTTGTAGTTTAAACTCTGTTAATTGGGCATAAGCAGAAACAAACGGCTTTATAGTTTGTTTCCTGAATTAAACATACAAGTGCTTTTGTTTATGAAATTCGTGTTTCCTATGAAAAAGGATAGAGTTTCGTAGACAAAAAAAAAACATTTAACCTCAATTTATGATCCGTACAATTTTAAAAATGTGGATTTTAAATTTAAGAAATATATTTTCATATTTACAAGTTGCTAAAACTGCAATGAATTACCGTGAGGAAACCTGTACTTAACAAAAATGAAATTCTAATTACAGAAAGAAATCAAAATAAAAACATAATATCATAAAACTGATAACACTCGTAACATTAAACAAAAAAGTAGGATTATAATAGTAAGACTGTCAACGTTACTATTAACAACGAAATGGAGTTTCTTCCCACTGCTCAAAAGGTGTTACAGTAAAGAAAAAAGTACCTATGTGCACAAACAAGCAATCATTATAAATACAGTTGAACCAACGTTTTGACAGACGAGACGTAGCCTTGAGCAGCGCTAGCACACAAGTACAAATAGACCTAAACGACTGAAAATTGATTCTTACATTTTGTGTTGTCTGCAAACAACAAGGCCTTTTCCTAATATTTAAATACAGGTACTTATTTTTAGGTACACATTTCCCCGCTGGTTTTCAATAGCTCTACTATATGCCAGGTCTACAATAATATGGATGATGACACATGTTGAATTTTATAACAAAATATAGTAAAATAGATAGGAAATAAGCAATTTATCACAATAATGTGGATATTAAAATACAATACGGAACTGTTAAAAAAATACAGGACCTGAAAATTTCAAAATTTAATTTAATTTTTACTTCCAAAAACGATAAAAGTAAGGGTACCTACCATTCGATTCCTTACATTGTATCCAAAAAAATATTGTATAGCAACTATAGTATATATTTAAACGCAATATTTCACAGACAAAAACGCAATTTTCTTGTTTTGTCCATACTACAAAGATGGGATCTCAGTGACCTTGACGTCACGTTCACTTATCCTTTTGTGAGGGGCGTTTCGGGAGTAAAGTGCGACTGTCGGACTTTGACTATATTTTCTGACTTTTGTGTTTCTTTAATGCAAAGGGTCCCATATAGACATTTAATCATGTAAACAAACCCGATCGATTGATACCATAAATGAAAATTAGTCATGTAGCCTATTGAACCCCAAGGATCCCCACAACAACTTATTCTGTATTGCCATCCATCGGCTCCTTGCAATCTAGATCTGCAGACGATGGTCGCCCTTATATCTTTTTTTTTTTTTTTTTTCATTTATTTTTCAAAGGTACATACATAATAATTTTTATAGTTCCTCGCCAAACTGCTTAACATGCAGTTTGTTGGCGAGACAGCGCTCATTTTTACAGTTTTATGCACCTACTTTTTAGTTGCTATCATGCTATGCTTATTGCTTACCCTAAAATTAACATTAAAGTTATTCTCAGAAAATAGAAATTCTCAGAAAATCTAACAAGTAACATCGCGACGTACATGACAAGATAGATGACAAAAGTGCGACCTTACAGATCATTGCTTTGCCTTTTTGGTTGTACTGTCAATAATGAACTAAGCGACATCGACAATAAGGTCGCTTTCCGTAAATAACCTTCATAAGTCATTTTAGAAAACTACTCTTGCGCATTTCTTTCCTTGTAAAGTCCGCTTAATTACACTGTTTATTAACTTCACGCTCTATTGCCTCAACAAGGATTACCCGTGGCCTACTAGTTCTGAAACCTCGTATACTTTACAAAAACTCAACTAATAACCAACCTTATCTTAAGAACTTTAGAGTTTATTTTCGAATAACGTTTGGAGGTAACGTAAAATAGAGAATATAATATTTTTAAACATAAAATTACACGTGCAGATCCCATAAATACCGCTATTAGAGGGAAGAAGACAAGTTAATCGTGTACTGTTGTCTAATGGTGAATGTAGAAATTGCGCAGAATGCAACTCGTGTTAACATTTTAATGAAGACATACATATAGCTGGTTATAGTATAATATAAAATTGGGTAAGAGGTACCTACTACATTATACGCGAGTAGGTACCACGTACTCATATTTTTTATGAATTAAACTTACTTATTTTTTTAAACTGCTTTACCTAGTCTAATTCCAGATGTCAGTACAGAAAGCTTAGCCAAGGTGACAATCGTTGATATAAAACGCCAATCGGAACTCAAATACTGTATGGAAATAGTCACTTGACTCGTAGCATCTGTCATTTCGACACGTTTTAACTTTTCGTTTGGTGTTTGTTAAATGTTACAGGTAAGAGTAATATTGATGGGCAAAGTTGAAAGCACGAGACATCTAAGGCCCCTCCTCCTACTAGATGGTGTTCTCAAATTACTGCACCTATAAAATTAAAACTGCACGAGGCCATGGGCTTGGCGGGGAACAGAACCCTATGGAGGAACCTGGTCTTCAATAGAAGGACATGATGTCACGATCCTCAGTATTGAGGGACCGACTGAAGAAGAAGTTAATGCCGTGTATATGCTCAATAACATAAAACACACAAACACTCAATCCATTAAACAGACGCATAATACATTAACAAGTTCAATGCTATAAAAACGCACATTACGCAAGCGAAACACGCAAGAATGTATATTACTTTATTTACTCAAATAGTAATCAAATTGAGCGTGTTATTCCTTCGGCGAACTAATGTGTTGCATTCCTTAAATATTGCATAGGTAAGTACCTACTTGTTAGTAAACCGGTACAAAGCCAATTTGAGTGTCATCGTGTTTTATAGCGTAATTGTAGATGTAACAGCAATAATTGATGCTTCATTAGTAATGCTTAATGCAATTCAAACTGGTTGAAAATAAGGGCAATATCAGACATGACAAGAGATTCACCTATTTATCTCTAATCTCTAAGGGATTCGGGATGCGACAAGGATGGCTAAATATACGAGTATGGAGGTGGAGAAGAGAAGAGAAACAAGCTCGTTAGAATCAAAAGATTTGACCGCAATATTCCAGTGGGTCTGTGTTAGACACTGAGGCTTATTCTGTTTAATATCATCTTTAGGAACTTCATCTGCCAGCTGCCAAATGTGCACAAGTGCACAAGATACATGGTAGGTATATATTCAATTTTAACATAATAATGACAACGATACCTATACCTATATTTTACTTTACCAAAAATATAAAATAATTGAAAAAAAAAACTTACTACTATACTACTTACTTACTTGGCTGGCACGATGACCCAAAATGAGTCATGGCCTCCAACACAAGAGCACGCCACTTTGCAATTGAAAAAATCTTAAGTAAATATCAACATTTACAAAATGTTTAGATCCATCTCAAAACAAGAGATCGTAATCCAAAGGAATATTGTAGCTAACAAAATTAATAAAAATCTATAAAACAAAGACAAAAAAGTATCTTAAGATCTAACATGTTATTATTGTCAAACATTTCTATCACTTATTTAACACTGCATACATTACCTTCAATCCCTCAAAGTAACTCCCGTCACGCGATCGATACTCGATAGTTGATGAATAGAAACTTCAACAGGCGACCCAACCGATCATTATCGAATAAAAACCATTGTCTCACACTTACAATTTGCATTGATGTGATACACATATATACTTACATTTTTGTGCGGTTGTTGTAAAATAGATCTTAACAATTGCAAATATGGTCGTATTTGGAGGAACATAATTCGGTAGGCTGGTAAGTGTGAAATATCACTAGATTTTTTCTGAATATGATCTAGAATTAGTTGAGGGATCGGATACCGGTATTTTTTGTATGCTGGGAACGAAAACGGTATTTTTTCGTTCTTTGTTAATTATTTCTTTTCTAATTGGGCAATCTAATAATACGAAATCGTTACCTAAAAACACTGAGTCCTACATTCCGAGTATAAAATAATTCGAAAAATATGGTTATTTCGAAGTTTTTGCAAAAAACCGGTTCCGATTCCTGGGTTAGGTAGAACATGGCAGACGGTAGTTACTCAGGGGATAAGAAGATAAGAATATGTAAATTTCACACAAACCACTAAGTACCTACTCAAATAGCGATACCAGAAAACTCAATTCTATCGAAGATTCCTAGCTTGACGTTATTGCAATTCTCACACATGCAAATGCAATGTTAATGCAACAGACTGAATGGATACTGGTATTACAATAGTTTTTAGCGCAGAGCCATCGCACGGAACGATACGTTCCTTATTAGTCGAGTTTAATTGCGAGTAACAAAAAAAAGGTACTAGACTAAGGTGTAATTAGACAAAAGATTTTTTTATGCATATTAAATTGTCTAATGGTAAGCAATTGCCGTTGGCCATGGACACCTGCAGCACCAGAGGGGATTGCAAGTAATGCAAGTGCATTGCCTGCATTAAAGGTGGAAGTACGATCTTTTGTTGAAGGTTTAAAGGTCGCATCGGTTGGTTCGCAACCCTGAGGGGCTACCGCGAAAACCGAATTTCGCAAATTGCGGGGATCTTTCTCTTTTACTCCAATGAAGGCGTAATTAAAGTGACAGAGAAAAATGCCCGCAATTTGCGAACTTCGATTTTCTCGGTTATAGCCCTGAACATTTTAATTTGTCTCGTAATTGTTGTTTTTACGCATTTGCCGGCGCGCGCGCATCAGCTGATTTATGTGACGATACGGCGCACGTTACGAACGATTATAACATTTCGTTTTGCCTGTAATGAACTGGTAAATTTAATTACCATCCTTTGACGAGTTTTGGACAACGGACATAATTTGACCGTTGCGTGAGAGTGTTATCACATTAGCCTATATTGGCCCACAAAAGTGTATATAGGTACATAATTATATACGAGTATATTCATGACACATTTAGTTGACCGAGCAAAAAGAAAGGTCTCAGTTTCAGCCTGGGCGAAATGCTTTTGTATGTCTGTCCGGCTGCACTAATGCACCTAAGAGAACCTCTACAAGCCGCTTTTCTCAACCAATTTTTGTGAAATTTTAGAAGGATTTTTGTCGATGCCGTTTTTCGGCAAAGCCATGGCCGTTCGCGGGGTTTTACCTCATAGAACCACTAGTAAGTTTATGAAGTCCACCATATACTTCTTAGATAAATACTAATAGCTCAGACAGTAGGTATCATCTTCATGAGGACTGTGAGCACTTGATTTCACAGCGGAATGTTTGTTCTATTCAATGTACTATTCAACGGCCTCCTAGTCTAGTCGGTAGTGATCCTGCCTGTGAAGCTGGAGGTCCCGGGTTCGAATCCTGGTAAGGGCATTTATTTGTGTGTTTATCACAAATATTTGTTCCTGAGTTATGAATGTTTTCTATGTATATGACATATATAAGTATTTACATCTCAAGCGCTGGTGGCCTAGCGGTAAGAGCGTGCGACTTGCAATCCGGAGGTCGTGGGTTCGAACCCCGGCTCGTACCAATGAGTTTTTCGGAACTTATGTACGAAATATCATTTGATATTTACCAGTCGCTTTTCGGTGAAGGAAAACATCGTGAGGAAACCGGACTAATCCCAATACGGGCCTAGTTTACCCTCTGGGTTGGAAGGTCAGATGGCAGTCGCTTTCGTAAAAACTAGTGCCCACGCCAATTACTGGGATTAGTTGCCAAGCGGACCCCAGGCTCCTATGAGCCGTGGCAAAATGCCGGGACAACGCGAGGAAGTGATATAAAAGTATTTACATATAATTATATATTATATATATCGTCATCTAGTACCCACAACACAAGCCTTGTTGAGCTTACCGTGGGAACAGATTGATCTGTGTAAAATTGTCCTATAATATTTATATTTTAATGTACGCACACGGTATCACCAGGGGCCTAAATATGGTCGAAATGATAAAGTTAATTTCGGGAAAACGGTATTAATGGGCATGTTACTTCCCTCGGTAATGACAATATAGCCAGTTAGTCAATCGGTAATGAATGCGTTATCGTCCATCTGACCGAAACTGTCGTCCGTTGCTAATCACTCGTTACACGCCGCTGTTACGGCTTTTGTTATTATTGCTGCCCCGGGCAAGGAAGTGTGTTACTGTAGGGTACTACAAGTTTGAGCGAGGAAGATTATTTTATGTCGTCAGGCTCAAGGTAGTCACGGTCCCTTATTAAGTTCGATGAAAGTAAAATCAACGTGTCACTGTCAATCGGAATAGAGTTGCATTTGTTTTGTTTTGTTATATTTTAAAATCATTTCCATTGAATTCAAATTTAATGGGAAAATTTTGGATGTTTTAGGAGTTTAAGACTAGGTATAATTATTACAAACAGAATAGAAAAATGCGGTGTTTCTAATCGCTTGTATGTTTTTTATAACGCTGCAGAATTTTCAGCTTTAGTTTTCGCTTCAGTTATATTATTAAAATAAAGTAAACAAGTTAATTATTTGAAACGGCTTATTACCAGGGAAAATTAATAAAAATATTATAAATTTTGTTGTATGTTGTTGTTGTTCTTTTTTTCACATTTAGATTTTATTCTAGAAACATTCTAGACTAGTATTTTTTTATAAATTTCGTTCATGTTTGACGATCCTATTGTGGTATTCCTAGTGTTAAATTTGATCTGCGTAATAATCCAATATTATTATAGAATAATATTAACATCAATAAATTGCTCTGATAATTAGCTTAAGATATATGTAATAACTATAGTTACAATTCATACCTAAGTGCTTGTTGCTAGGCCTACATGATTAAAGAGTACGAGTTGAAAACACGTTTAATAAAAAAAGTTGGTATTTTCTATAACAATTTAGTTTTTTGTTATGAACAGTAAACTAAAATGTGCGTAAAAGCAAATAAACATAGTATTTTTAACTTATTTAATGCAACCTTTTGAAAATTTCTCAAAACTGCTTATAAACTAAGCATTAAGTACTTAAAATAGTACTTAGTATCTGTATAAGATAAACAAAAAACTTTAGTTGCAATCAAGCGGTCCCTTACGGGAACCCGCCGCCCACGGAAGGTGCGCCGCCAACGGTCGGCTTGCACCTTGCGCCCGCGCACCTTGCGTCTCGAATAACGTACTGTGTCCAGATACATCGAGATACCATCCACTTTCCACCCAGAACGTCTTAACTTTGACACGTCTGCAGGGCATTCTGACCTTTAATGTATCCCGTTAGGGTTGAAAGTTTCTTGCTGGTGTTTCGAAGCGGAAAGACTATAGATAAAGGTTATTTAGCTAACTTTTTTGTTACCTTTTTGTATTAGTGGATACGGTTGTGTCATGGAATTAGAGGTTTCGCCTAATTTCTGTCCGTTGAGATCTTATTCGATAGCGATTGGTGATCGTCACGGTGGTGGTTGTCTTAGCAGCTGGGCAGTTAGCGATGTGTCAGCCTACTTAATGATTTTATTGGCGTTACTAAATAACATGGGGGAGATTGGTCAGTTGATTCTACTTTAAATAAATACCCGGAGTGCCTAATTAAAAAAAAAACTAATATAATGTAGTTAGTTCTAGAAGAACCTTCGTTTGAACCTTGTTTAGAAATCTTCAGTCATATTGCTTACAAGTCAGGGACATGTACATATTTAACTTTGTTCAGAAATAATGTTTTTCATACAAACCACCTCGCGGATTTATTCTGTGAAAAAGTTTCCTGAATGTGATGCAACACCGCATTTGAATATTACAGCAAGTGGTATGTAACAACTAACAGTAGCTCCAGTAATGCCTGCGTGCAGGTTGATGCGTTTGTCAAACCAATTGCATTCGCTGTTAGATAACAGCGCTATAATCGAGTGTACAGACAGCAACACTGTTAAATGTACATCGGTGGACATTATCTGGGGGCACGGTAGTGCCCCCGCCAAGACGAGCAAAGCGAAGCGCAAGTGCACTACCTACCTTTTCTCGAAGCGCTTCGTCGTTTTTTTGAACCCTCTTAACTTGGGTTTGGATTATACCAGATAAACAAAACTCTCGGGATATGATGTCAATAGTGGACTTATTAAGCATAAAAAATTTCAATTGCATAGCTCTTATACTTAAGATTTTATTAATGTCTAAAAAACCCCGATTTCGTCACTGACTCACTCACTCACTGTTGATCATCAAAACCTCTAGGGTACGTCCTGAAGTCCTAGGAAGCTGAAATTTGGTATGTGAGATAATATTAGTCCACAAACAACAAAAAAATTTAAAAACTAAATTATTAGCCCCTAAGGGGGTGAAAAGGGGGGTGGAATTTTGTATGGGAAATCCATAACCGCGGAACCGATTTAGTTGAAATTTGGTATGTAGATAGTTATTGTTATGGAGAAGGATATAAAATAGTTTCAACCCCAAAATCACCCCGTAAGGGTGAAAAGGGGTGGAAAAAGGCGTTATGGGAAAAAGGGGGTTGACGTTTGTATGGGGAATCAGTAAAAAGCAGATTGTATATAAAATATGCCCCCAGGTACGTATGCAACTGTCATAAGCAATTTACAAAAAGATGTGAAATCCCACCGAAAAACATTTTCATGTAAAATGTTGTCAAGACGAAAGCATAAGGCTCGCACTGACAAAAAGTTATCAGATCTCTTGTAGAGCCAAGCTTCTAACTCTACAGGCCCTACCTTCACAGACTCTACACCTTAGTCAAAATATGTGGCTTGGGCGTTTCATTATTACAAGAACTATTTTATAACAAAAAATAATGAATAGTGAATACATTTTTCATCTAACGCCCATGTGACGAAACGGTCAAGCCACATATTTGGACTAAGGTGTAGAGTCTGTGAAGGTAGGGCCTGTAGAGTTAGAAGCTTGGCTCTACAAGAGATCTGATAACTTTTTGTCAGTGCGAGCCTTATGGTTTCGTCTTGGCAACATTTTACATGAAAATGTTTTTGGTGGGATTCCTTATTACAAAAGGCATAAAACCAATCACAATATTATAATTATACAGTGTGTGGCCTACAACACGGGCGAATAATTAAAACGTTGATTCTACTCCTCAAACAATAAAACTTTTGTTCTATAACTTTTTGAAATTATGTAGTCTTAAAATTGTCCCTTTTTCAAACAAACTAAATAATATTTTCAATGTAAAGAAATTCCGTCTAATTGACATTGCCCGTCAGTCTTGTCACCGTACAGGCATAATCAATTTCGTAATACATTGCGTGTTCGAATACATTTTAAAGTGTTTTAAAATACAAACCACAATTTATTTTTAAAAGTCGCTGAACAAACATTGTCTAGTTTGAGGAGTAGAATCTACGTTTTAATTTTTCGCCCGTGTTGTAGGCCACACACTGTAGTCTGTCAAGTACCTATGGTATCCCTAGGAAACGAACAAAAAGCAGCAATGTAGGTACATCGAACAACGATGAAATATAACACAACAGTTCCACAGACAAGATTTAAATGACACGAGATTTGCTTTACCAACTATATTCGATAAATGAGGTTATTTGGAATGATTTTTTAGTAAATATGATAAATACTATAAATATTATGTCCTCAAAGCGTCCTCTCCTCAAAGATAATAGCTAATATCCAATCGAGCAAAAATCTAATCTCAAATAAAGAACATAGTTCACACGCCCTTTGGCCCAGGACCCTTTACCCAGGGCCCTCCATAAACCGGCAACTTTGCTCCCGTAGACTGTCTACTGCGTATATCAGCGCTATTCTTTAACCGATTTCAGCTCTAGCTTGACACCAATTTAAGTTGATCCCGTGGCCAATTTCCGGACGACTCGGTAAAAAAATCATCAATACTAGTTTTAATTTTTAAGACAGTTTTGGCATAATTTTTTGCAGTTCGGTGACTTTTAGTCGCTTTAATTTTTTTATTGATAAAAAAGCGATGACTATTACGTACTTTTTGAATTTACGACATGGTTTTGAATACGGAATCCATTACATATTTACATAGTACATTTTTTATTGTTATAAATCAAGCAACCTAATTGAAGAATTATTATACATACAATATTATTATGAATTTGCGTCATATCGACATTTTCTGATATACACTTTTGTTAAGTTAATTATTTTCACGTTACCGAAGGCCAAAAGGATTTTTCATTATTTTTCACTGCGATTAGAAAGAAATTTAAATTGCTATCTTATTTTATAATTTACTTGTTTGTTATCGTTGTTTGCTATACAAAACGTAGTTCAAAGCAAAATAATACAATTAAAGTTATAAAATTTTCGCAAAACACTTTTCATACTTAAAAGAGATATAAAATCCATACGAGATCAGAGATCAGGGTAAGACTGGTGTTACAGTGATGCTGTTGAACTGTGCGGGTTAGACTGGTCCGGTCATCTGATAAGGCACGCAGGGGTTCACACTTACTCCGTAGTTTTATTGACTAAGATAGGAGATGTTTTAGAAGACATACTTTAGAGGGGACACATTGAAAAATGAAGTGGATTTTGATAGCCGTACGCAATTTCGTTGAGAAAAAAGGTTCGACACGTCCAATCATCAGAGATTGTATTTATGAATTTGGAAGCATATTGTGTTGTGTTATTAGTTAAGTATACTCCTATCTTTGCAAAACAGCACTGAACTTTGTATCACAAATGATATATTTAGCTAAGATCATGTTTACTCACTTCTTCCAATCACCACCAGCCTTTATGAAAGTTTTTGATTGACTTCTATTCTCTGTGTTAAGATTTGATTATTATTGCATTTGCACTTATTTACTCGTACAAACAACAACACTCTTAACTGTCCATCGGTAGACCTTATGCCTTTTGTAATAAGGCCCACTGATGGACGGTTAACAGTGTGGGCGATGGTATTTTAAAAAATATGGGGATGAATAACAAGAAAATTTAGGCCGACTACTTTAATTACAGACACTCGTCTAACCTTTTTATCTATCCATCAAACTTAAAAACTTTTTATCAAAATACTATGTAGTCAAAAGATTTAACATCGATTTCAAGAAAAACTTACCTATTTCTTTTATATGCTTGTGTGCATACATTTGGCCGCCGAAGAAGTATTTCTTAAACCCATTCGTCCCCTGTCCGTCGTTAGGGGCCCCCGGAGAGGCCCTAAACGTTTCAAATATTTGCTGTTTATCGCAAAGGGGACAGTTGGGAAAGAATTCCAGTATGACAGGAACTTCGATATGTTGCAGACCCAACACATTATCAGATGATGCAGAGTTTGGATGTTTTCCCCTTTTGATTGCTTTCCAAATACTTATAGGACTATTTTAATTATGCTTTTTGAATAACTGTCAGTTAGAGGAAGTGCTTTTATGTGCAATTGCGCCTATTTGACGAATACAAGTTTGGCGTAAGAGTTAAAGGCTGTTCTTCTACTGTATAGCAACACTTTCTTTTTCTTCTAACTTCTTCTTCCTTTTATCTGGGAAAAGCGATGACGGAAGGGTCTTCGATCTTTACGCCTGAATAGAAAAGTACACTGTTTTAAGCTCCATCCAGCCAGATCCTAAGAAAGCTACGCAAGTGCATAAGCATACCTATTCACTTCAGATTCGCGCCTAATTAGAACAACTCATGCAAGGATTAGAGCAACTTATGCGAGGTTCGACAATCAAGCGCACAATTTACACAAATAAAGTACGCGTATGCACTCGCGGTGTATTTGTTAGATCTGGGGCCCGTGTCTCAAAAGCTTGTAACTTGTAATACAAGCGGATGTCACTTTTGACAGCTTTTGTTAGAATAAGGCACTTCCACTTGTATTACAAGTTATAAGCTTTTGAGAAACGGGCCCCTGGACGCACCTTTAAGGATGACCCAAGCTAGAACGGTCTGGGTCCGGGCATCCGACACTTAGCTTCCTACAGGAAGCGTCACGTGATCACCGATCACCCGTATGACTCACGCTGGAACGGTCCAAGTCAGGGCCGAGACATCTGATTCTTCGTTTTCTATGACGGCCGTGAGTCATACTTTACTCACTGATGCCAAATATTTAAACTTTTCGTCGAATGGCAATCAAGATCTTATTTTAGAAAATGTATAGTATTAATCCCAAAAATTCAAGCATACTTAGCTCACTTGCCTTACTCAATTTTAAACTAAACCACAACAAAATACGGAATCACAATGCCTAGTAAATTGACGTAGGGACATAAACCTTACCCTTGTGATATCCGCTTGGTGTCTTTCATCCACAGTTCAAGTTTAAAGAGAATAGCGTTTTTATAATGAATTCTTCCTACTTAAAAAATACTCTAGTGTATTCTGTGTAGTGAAATACTATTAAGCGCCTGATACATAGTTAATACTGGGTGATTCTAATTGATTTCATGTGGAAATTATCATTATTATCCTGATTTTAATATAATTATATACTCGTACACTATTTACTATTTATGATGCGCCTGAGGTGGTCTTCACATTGGATGCGGATACGCACGCCGCTACGGTGTCAGAGCGTATATAGGTACGCGCAATCATGGCTTTGTGGGCCTACCGCGAACGCTGTCACACTTACGTACGAATTTACAAGTGTGACAGAGAGGCAACACGTCGAACGTGGTTCGCGGTAGTCTCTCTGTGACGCTCATACACCGGAGCGACGTACTAATTCGCATCAGTGTGATCTTCGTTATCTATTCACAATTTCAAATCCCTATCGAAAATGCAGAGCTCATGAATAGGAACGTCTATATGATATACAAGAATATTACTCAAATTAAGAAGAATCCATATCCATTCCATAATCCAGAAGCCATTCCATAAGCACAGAATTTTATGAATTATACCACACACGAATCTTAATACCTGACCGGCGTCCAGTGGGATCAGACGGCGGCTTACGCAAATACGGAGGGAGCATTGCCAAGCCGTCTAAAAGATCTATCCACCTAAGAATCGAAGTATAAATACGACCTTTAAACTGGTCAGAATTGTAGGCCTACTTTAATTGGCATTTAGTTTTAAAAAGTGACCGGACGGATTGTGAAACCCAATTTGTCCGAAATGTACCTATGTGAAGTAGGAAACCCTAAGGGTAACATTCCATTTCTGACCGCAGCTGCACTACTGGTACTGAACGCGACGCTGTTACTGTCAATTTCTATAGTAAAATGATCAGTAGTGCAGCTGCGGTTGGAAATGGACTGTCACCTTAAGACGACAAGGGAAGGGCGCAACTTACGCATTTTATTCTGTGAAATATGAACAAACATAAAAACTAACCAAATCAAATCCTGAACTTTAATTACATCCCAAGTGAACTGGAAATTGGCACCCCTATATATCTCAATTATTTTTCCGGCAAAGGCAACAACAACGCATATTATATTCTTAATGAACTTGGCTCTCATTTCACATTTATGTTTTTGATGGGATACAAATATACACTGTAAACACGTATGTCGTATAAAACTATTTCACGAACTTTCGTAAACTTTCAATATAAAATTTGTCCCAAGAAACTATAAAACAAAAGCCAAGCTCCATAAACGTACGTGTACTATAAATCATTGTCCGCAGATTCCAGCCAGTGCATGACCATATGTCACCGCCCCGAGGAATGTGGGGGATGTCGAATTAGAAAACTTTTATAAGTCGGACGTGTGAATTTCAAGGGTTCTGTGAAGAATGGGCGAATTTAATGTGACATAGGAATTTGGGTTGGACATCGATCATTGACGCGAAAGAGTTTGGGTGCAATTCGTATTTTGTCGTTTTGTATAGTACTACATAGTTATGCTTCAAAAGTTGTGTATGTAAAACTGTAGTCGCTCTAATTTCTTTACATTAGTTACAATTTGTAGCAACGAAAATTAGACACGAATAGGTAATATATTTTATGTAAATGTTCATGACAAGTTTGAAAACGAAAGCATAACTTCGATTTTATGGAGACTTTATTTCAACCGTCAGAAAAACACACAATCAGGCTGTTATCGAAAAAGTTTACACACAGGCTATACCTATATGTAGTACTAGCGACACGCCCCGGCTTCGCACGGGTTGACAAATTATACATAAACCTTCCTCTTGAATCACTCCAATATCTATAAAAAAAAAACACATCAAAATCCGTTTTAAAGATCGAAGCATGCATACAGACAGACAGACAGGGAAGCGACTTTGTTTTATAACATGTAACAGCGAATCGCTATTCGCTATGTTTCCTTAGTTACCCCTTCGACCGCAGCCATTAGGCCGGCCGCACACGTAATGGGCTGCAAACGAGACGGTTTGCACCCGTGGGGCCCACTTGCTAACTATCCAGTTATAAGGCTTATTTTACTACAGAATTGAGGATTGCATTTTCATCGTAGAACTATTGAAGTTATAAAGCAATATCATTTGATATTTAGCAGTCGCTTTGCTGTGAAGGATAATATCGTAAAGCTACTTCCCAAGGGCTTGGGATTTAAGGATGACTCACGTTAGACCGGGCCGTGTCCGGGCCGGAAGCTTCCGGAGCTTCGTTTTCTAAAGCATCACGTAATCACCTGTCATCTGTCATAGAAAAGTAAGCGCCGAAAGATCCGGCCCGGCCACGGCCCGTTTTAACGTGAGTCATCCTTTACTCGTAGCTACCGAGCGTCAGATTCTACCGAGCTAAAATAACCACAACCATCCGGGTAGGTAGAGGTCCAGGCTGAAGAAGTACGTATCCCACCTCCGCCACTGGAATGCTTGGTTAGTTTTTCTTTAGTATAAAAAAAGAGATAAGATAAGATAAAAATATATTTTATTGCACGGAAAGGATACAACAGTGGTTACAACATGAGTTACTGGTAAGAGTTGTGCATAACTAAATTGACATGCCGAAATTCCAGGAGTCCCCGCACTAGGCTAGCCCTGTATCGCGGGAGACCAGATGTACATTGTATGTCATGCAAGTTAACTTAAGAAGAGAAAGAGATTGGGTACTAACTGAAGTAGATATACATCTACTTCAGTTAGTACCCAATTAATATATAGTAGTATGACTACAAACAATACAAGCCAAATATTTAATAATATAATTAGATTTGTTCCTTAAGTTGTAACGACATCATCTGAACTTGTTGCTAATTGTAGTAAAAAGCAGAAACACATTAGGCTAACCGCAAACGGCGCGTAACGTACCGCAAACGATCTAACGCTTAGCACCCGTAGGGTCATTGATATTGATATTGATATTGATATTTATTGAAAACAAATTTTACAGCATTACAGCTAACACCAATGCACTGTAAAATTAAGTATTAAAATTAAGTAAGTAATAATAAAGCGATTAATAAGCTACCTATTGCATGTTTAATTCGCAAAAACGTAAAATATCTTTAAAAAGTTTACGACTTTGGTCGGCAAACAAGTCGCAGTCAGGTGCAAAAGATAAAAGATTATTAAGGAGTGTCCGGGAACGGACAATTGGAGAGTACTGGTGTGCAGTCGTGTGAAAGGTTCCATTATCTAGGAGGCGATGGCCACGACAACGTAGGTAGTTGTCGGGAACAAACAAGGTAGTCGTTTTCGCCACCAAGTCTAAGCAGTCTGACTCTCCCCTTAATATTTTAGATATAGCAGACATTAGATTAACATAGTTTTATTAGCCGGGTTATAGAATTAATGCGGGTTGTATTGAATAAATACTTGTTATATTTAGTGGTTTTTAAAGTTATTTTATATAGGTACGTGGGGGGTAAAATTCTATTTAATTTTACCTTTGAAAGATCATACACGCGTATACGTTATCGTTACCGTCAGGTATACGTGGATAGTTAGGTAAATGTATTTTCTTTAGATACTAAACTGTTTTATTTATTTTATTGAGTTTTAACTGTTCTATTAGATGTTTCTAAGAATTATATACACTCGTAATACGTAAATCTTACATACATTAAATTTTATAGTGTCCTACAAAACCTCAGCTTGGGAACTATTTTAATGATGACGATTACGACTTTCTAAATATTCAGATTAAAAACTCCTAAATTGTAATGCCTACGCCAGTATTTACCAGTTGGCACAACACGCAAAAGTGGTCCCTTCCCCGTAAGGTTCCATACAGTATATACATATTTCCAATGTCTTTAAATGTCGGCAGAGCAAACATCAGATTGCTGGGTAAACAGTGGCGAACTAAAAGGTTTGCACGACTGATTGGCTGCCATGGCAAATAGAGATTCACAATATTTTAAAGTGTGTAGGTAGTTTTAAGTTTGTAGGTAGTGTGTGGGTGGGTAGGGCCGACAGAATAACTCAATGACAAACGCCACACTGCAGGCTAGCACGCACTGGGCCCAGGACAGAGCGGCGTGGAGAGCACTGCAATCGTCACGTTCCTTAGCCACGAGGATACGACAAGGAAGAAGAAAGTAGTTTTGAAGTGTACGTAGAAGATAAATGTATACTTATTAATTTGTAATGATATTATAGTAAGATGTTTTATCTAAGAACTTATAATGATTAAACAGAATTATGTGGAAGTTATAAAATAAAAAAACTAAACAGAGTCGTGACATTTTGTAGAACTTTCAGCAATACTAACATAGTAAAACTATGAAGAAGATTATAAGTTAAATAGGTGCATAGGTTGTTGCAAAATATTTTCTGTCAAAAAACCCCTTGTTCTTCTTTTGGAATAGGTACCTAATGGCGGTCTATCCTAAACAATTGAGACACATTTTCAGAATTAATTAGATTAACTGCTCAAAATCTGTGAACAGGAACGGATGGCAAACAAACCATAAAAAAAAAAACTTAATGTAGCTACTATTTTATTTCCCAATTTCCTTCACGAATGTAATGTTTCATAATAGTAATACGTATTATCAAAAACACAACATATATTAGTCGAATTGCCGAAACATAAAACAAGTGTAACTTGTCAATCATTTTAAAACCGCATACTTATCATAACATTTACTAAATACACCTCCGCAAACCGCAACTCAAGTTAAAAAGAACCTCCGTCCATCCAATCCTAAGGACCCACATGTCTTTTTAACGGCGTACAATTCTGTATTTGTCTTCGGCCGCAAGGGTACGGCCAACAAATGAGCGCATTAGCCCCATTAGGCGAGGGGAGGTAATTGATTCGCTCGCTTTTTTGCTGACCGTAAGTGCTGTGAAAACCGCATTCGTGGTTTTTTAGGTTTTGTTTTTTTGTTGACCTTTCACTGAGTAATGACGTTTTAATTGTGTTGAGCTGTTGCGTTTGTGGTTGAAGTAAGTACCTATGTTTAACTGTGGCCCCCCACTATTTTTATCATTTAGCAAATGCCATTGTTTATAATATCGATGTAATGATCATTTCATTTCATTAAAATAACATGTTTCATGTTTATTAAATAGGTAAAAGTATTTTTATACATGACGCGTGTATCTGACACTCCTTGAGTGTTAATTATCAGAACTAGTTTACTAAAAACTTGGATAAAATAATTTTTAAATTACTGAACTAATTTTTAAATCAAATATTTAGTTCGGTGGTGTTTTACCCTTCTAAAGTTAGTTGTAGAAGTAGGTACCTAAGTATTAAACTATAGTCATAACATTATTCCTTATGGTGTAGGAGGCAAACGAGCAGACTAATCGCCTGATGGTAAGAAATTACCGTCGCCCATGGACACCCGCAACATCAGAGGGGTTGTTTCTATGCACTTTTTTCTGTTATATATAGGCAAAAAAAACCGGCCGAGTGCGAGTCGGACTATATGCGAGTACATTAAGTCCGATTCACGCTTGACTGCATATTTCTAATAGGTTTTCCTGCCATCTATAGGTATGTAAAGAACTATTTTGTGTATTTTTTTTTTCAAAATGTTAGACCCAGCTTAGTAGTTTCGGAGATAAAGGGGGGAATGGTAATATTTTGGCTATTTTCTTAAATAACTTCTAACCTATGTATTTTAAAATTATATTTGATTTGGGTCACTAACTTACATTGCAACTTAATTGGTCCAGAAGTTTCCGAGAAAATAGGCTGTGACAGACGGACCGACAGACGCATGAGTGATCCTGTAAGGGTTCCGTTTTTGATGTGAAAACTTCTTTAGCGGCGCTGGGCACTTTTTGAGGTGGGGGAAAAATGATAAACTCGAGACAGCGTAAGGCGATCACGTGACCGTAAGATTTAGATGGCCACTCATTTAGATGGTATTTAAATCAATAAAAAAAACTCAATAACATTACATGAAAAAGGTTCTAATCATGTACGGGCTGAAATACGAGGATCTCACAGTTACATTCTAACTTTATATCACTCAAATATAATTCAATAAAGCTACATCTTGATGAAATCGCTAAATAAAAGTGAACTCTAGTACTGGTGAATAAAACTCAAAATATCATGACCTAATATATTTAGATGCGAGGTCTGCAAGGTAACTTTACAATTTCTATTCGAATTTTAAACAATTAACGCTACTTTGAATTTCGAATTTTAAACAAACTCACTGACCAGAAATTTCGGAACTAAAGTTTTTCAATAGAAAGGAGGATGGGTCAATTATAATTATATTGGATTAGTCATTGAGTTTTCACTTCTGTCGGCACTCCCGGACTGCAACCCGTTGTTTTTTTTTTCCTTTTGAGGTACGGAATCCAAAAAATATCTTAAAAGGCGTAATTGGCTACACTTACCTTCCCAAACACCTGTCTAATCCGACAAACTGGTGTCCGGTGGGACCGGACTGTCCGCCCACAAGATTCCGGGACGATTTCCCGGAAAAATACCCGGATAAGGGAATAGATTTAAGAAGGATGTCCTGAGGGTCGGTACTTATTGATAGTTTATTATCGGATTGGTGGGACGTTTTTTTATTTAACATCTTGATTTTCAATGAAGTGACTTTACGAGTTTTCGCCCGGGAGGCTATTGAATAGAATACAATAGAATAGAATATAATATATTCGTAAGCACAAACGAGACAATACATAATATAAAACAAAACACGAAATGGCCTCATCTCAGCATGTTGTTAGTGGCTTCCAGCGCTGGTCTTCCGATGGGACTATCAAGTGAGAAGAATCACGGAGGGTAACAGACAAGAAGAAAAAGACATAAATCAACATACATAATCATAATGGTCATTGAAATCTGTTCGTGGCTCGCGGTATATTACCTAAACTATAATGTAGCCTAAGAGACAGACAGACATATATTTAGCTATGTATATGTGTACTCGTAATAGAGCATGTGACAGTAATTGTTTCACATGAGGGATGAATCCGATAAGAGACTGGATGACGCCCGCGCTTACCTGTGGGGCCACTGAACTAGCGAATGGGTATATATTTTAGTATAGTCTGGCAAACACAATTTGTCAGTCAGGAAGCAGAAAAACTACACCTACTCATCCCTTTCTGTTGGGTGCTAGTACTGGCTTAAAACAAACACAGTATGATTTTCTCTGTCTAAGTCTGAAATGAGACAGTCCTGGGCCAAACTATATCAGTTTAGGTTATTGTCTTGCCTGTGGACATAATAAAATAAATGGACTTTTATAGCCTAATTATCTTGTCGAATCTATAAAGGCACATTTCAACTTTCTTTTTCTTTAAAACTGATTTATTATAACCCCAATATAATGTACGCAAATCATTGACATTTGTATTCTTCGTCATTCCACAGGAAAAACTACAGTTTTCCTAATGTTTTTTGATCCGGGTATTTAATACCTACCACTGGTATACACAGCAACATGACAGCAACATAACTGATATGATTCCAATATCATTCAAATGTCCATTTGATGTCAGGTGCACGTTCGAATTAGCCTGTTTGTTAAGGTACACACATCAGTTTGGTCGTAAAACGTTGTTTCTGTGGTTCGAGTATAAACTTTAACCGGACACTGGGCATTAAGTACACAACTATTTTGGTCGGTGTACTTTCGTTTGGGCCAAATACCTTTCGCCAAATTTCACTTCCCAACAAACTTATCGCAATAGTTTCATTTCCTAAAGGAACCTTTAGCAAACTTACACTTCGCATATAATTTATTTGGTCAAATTATCATTTAATTGGCATGATTTTACTTTGTCAAATGTTATTAGGACAAAAACTTATTTAGCAAACGTTTTTTATTGGCTAATATTATATTCGAAAAAGATATTTGATCAAATTGTCACTTCGCAAATTTGGCAAATAGGCATTTCTATTTAAATTTCAACCTAAATTTGTTTTTAATTAAATATATAAAAATTTTTGAATTTATATATTATTTCTACTCAGAATGAGTAGCTTTCTCAATTCTTACTGAGAAAAAATGTCCTCAAGTTTTTGGTGCATTTGTATGAAATTTTGGGGACACTTTTTTTCTCCTATTAGGGTCGAAAGAGCTCGTGATTCTGACTGGAAATAATATAAACAATCACAGTTCTGTGTAATGCAGATTGGAGGTAATCTTCATAAATGAAGTTATAGTGGGATCCCTTTGTTTCCCACATAATTATTGCTTCGAATTTCGATACTCAGAAATTGATATCCATATGATTTATGGACATAATCATCAATAGTCATAATTTTTGTTAAGTACAACGTTTCATTGTTCTAATATTAATGATCTATAATATTAAACACTATAATCACAAAAGTTATAAAACTGATGAGTATAACATTCAAAGATCTATCAATAATTATTCAGAAATATTTTAAGGCATATATTTCATCGTACTAATGGTCGTTAATCATATCTTTTTAATGTCATCCCTTTGTTTCCCATAAACATACTGTTTGGAATTTCGATTGTCAGAAAATGATATCCTTATGATTTATGGACATAAACATCAATGTTTATAATTTTTGTCAAGTATAATGTTTAATATTTATAATATTGAAGAGCTATAATATTAAACACTATAATCATAAAGATTATAAAATTGATGAGTATAACATTCAAAGGTGTAGGTATCAATAATTATTCAGAAATACTTTCAGGCTTATATTTTAACGGACTAATAGGTCCTTAATCATTATCGTTTTAATGACTAAAGTGAATTACGTCTAAGAAACCAAATCAATAACTTCCTTCATACTATGTCATTATTACTCTACTCTCTCTACTATTAGATATTTGAAAGTTCATTTCATTATGATTTTTCGATAATAATTATGTCTTATTAAAGTTATGATGAAAAACGTTATGAAATGATAAAAGACGATTTTACCTAATATAAATTACGTCTTAAGCGATCAGTATAGAAACGAATTAGAACAAAAGAAACTTATTTCCCCATCAGGTAGGTTCGTTAGTTACCTTGTGTCCCTCAGAGCGGAAATAGGAGCCCCGCCTAGCGGGGCTCCGTCGACTCGTTGGCGGGACAAAATGGCTTAATAAGCTACATGAAAAATAAGAAATGGCGGGAAATCAGTAATCCAAACAAAAAAAACCTGTTTCCTCAGCGAGGTTCGTTAGTTACCTTGTGTCCCTCAGAGCGGAAATACGAGCCCCGCGCAGCGGGGCTCCGTCTACTCGTTGGCGGGCCGAATTGGCTTAATATGCTACATGAAAAATAAGAAATGGCGGGAAATCAGTAAGCCAAACAAAAAAAACTTGTTTCCTCAGGTAGGTTCGTTAGTTACCTTGTATCCCTCAGAACGGAAATAGGAGCCCCGCGCAGCGGGGCTCCGTCGACTCGTTGGCGGGACGAATTGGCTTAATAAACTACATGAAAAATAAGAAATGGCGGGAAATCAGTAAGCCAAACAAAAAAAACCTGTTTCCTCAGGTAGGTTCGTTAGTTACATTGTGTCACTCAGAGCGGAAATAGGAGCCCCGCGTAGCGGGGCTCCGTCGACTCGTTGGCGGGACGAAATGGCTTAATAAGCTACATGAAAAATAAGAATTGGCGGGGAAATCAGTAAGCCAAACAAAAAAAAACCTGTTTCCTCAGGTAGGTTCGTTTAGTTACCTTGTGTCCCTCAGAGCGGAAATAGGAGCCCCGCGTAGCGGGGCTCCGTCAACTCGTTGGCGGGACGAAATGGCTTAATAAGCTACATGAAAAATAAGAATTGGCGGGGAAATTAGTAAGCCAAACAAAAAAAAACCTGTTTCCTCAGGTAGGTTCGTTAGTTACATTGTGTCACTCAGAGCGGAAATAGGAGCCCCGCGTAGCGGGGCTCCGTCGACTCGTTGGCGGGACGAAATGGCTTAATAAGCTACATGAAAAATAAGAATTGGCGGGGAAATCAGTAAGCCAAACAAAAAAAACCTGTTTCCTCAGCGAGGTTCGTTAGTTACCTTGTGTCCCTCAGAGCGGAAATACGAGCCCCGCGCAGCGGGGCTCCGTCGACTCATTGGTGGGCGGAATTGGCTTAATATGCTACATGAAAAATAAGAAATGGCGGGAAATCAGTAAGCCAAACAAAAAAAACCTGTTTCCTCAGTTAGGTTCGTTAGTTACCTTGTATCCCTCAGAACGGAAATAGGAGCTCCGCGCAGCGGGGCTCCGTCGACTCGTTTGCAGGACGAATTGGCTTAATAAACTACATGAAAAATAAGAAATGGCGGGAAATCAGTAAGCCAAACAAAAAAAACCTGTTTCCTCAGGTAGGTTCGTTAGTTACCTTGTGTCACTCAGAGCGGAAATAGGAGCCGTCGACTCGTTGGCGGGACGAAATGGCTTAATAAGCTACATAAAAAATACGAATTGGCGGGGAAATCAGTAAGCCAAACAAAAAAAAATCTGTTTCCTCAGGTAGGTTCGTTAGTTACCTTGTGTCCCTCAGAGCGGAAATAGCTCCGTCGACTCCTTGGCGGGACGAAATGGCTTAATATGCTACATGAAAAATAAGAAATGGCGGGAAATCAGTAAGCCAAACAAAAAAACCTGTTTCCTCAGTTAGGTTCGTTAGTTACCTTGTATCCCTCAGAACGGAAATAGGAGCCCCGCGCAGCGGGGCTCCGTCGACTCATTGGCGGGACGAAATGGCTTAATAAGCTACATGAAAAATAAGAATTGGCGGGGAAATCAGTAAGCCAAACAAAAAAACCTGTTTCCTCAGGTAGGTTCGTTAGTTACCTTGTGTCCCTCAGAGCGGAAATAGGAGCCCCGCGTAGCGGGGCTCCGTCGACTCGTTGGCGGGCGGAATTGGCTTAATATGCTACATGAAAAATAAGAAATGGCGGGAAATCAGTAAGCCAAACAAAAAAAACCTGTTTCCTCAGTTAGGTTCGTTAGTTACCTTGTATCCCTCAGAACGGAAATAGGAGCTCCGCGCAGCGGGGCTCCGTCGACTCGTTTGCAGGACGAATTGGCTTAATAAACTACATGAAAAATAAGAAATGGCGGGAAATCAGTAAGCCAAACAAAAAAAACCTGTTTCCTCAGGTAGGTTCGTTAGTTACCTTGTGTCACTCAGAGCGGAAATAGGAGCCCCGCGTAGCGGGGCTCCGTCGACTCGTTGGCGGGACGAAATGGCTTAATAAGCTACATAAAAAATAAGAATTGGCGGGGAAATCAGTAAGCCAAACAAAAAAAAATCTGTTTCCTCAGGTAGGTTCGTTAGTTACCTTGTGTCCCTCAGAGCGGAAATAGCTCCGTCGACTCCTTGGCGGGACGAAATGGCTTAATATGCTACATGAAAAATAAGAAATGGCGGGAAATCAGTAAGCCAAACAAAAAAACCTGTTTCCTCAGTTAGGTTCGTTAGTTACCTTGTATCCCTCAGAACGGAAATAGGAGCCCCGCGCAGCGGGGCTCCGTCGACTCATTGGCGGGACGAAATGGCTTAATAAGCTACATGAAAAATAAGAATTGGCGGGGAAATCAGTAAGCCAAACAAAAAAAAAACCTGTTTCCTCAGGTAGGTTCGTTAGTTACCTTGTGTCCCTCAGAGCGGAAATAGGAGCCCCGCGTAGCGGGGCTCCGTCGACTCGTTGGCGGGACGAAATGGCTTAATAAGCTACATGAAAAATAAGAATTGGCGGGGAAATCAGTAAGCCAAACAAAAAAAACCTGTTTTCTCAGGTAGGTTCGTTAGTTACCTTGTGTCCCTCAGAGCAGAAATAGGAGCCCCGCGTGGCGGGGTTCCGTCGACTCATTGGCGGGATGGAATGGCTTAATAAGCTACATAAAAATAAGAAATGGCGGGGAAATCAGTAGGCCAAACAAACGCGTGTATGTAAACAAGTAGGCATAATAATGTTATAGCTAACTAATCACGTGACTACCTAAGATTATAACCTGCGAAAAAAGTCCTTATAACAATTATTATAAAGCAAGTTTATTTGCCTTCAACATTATGTAATGGTATGGTAACATCTGGACATTCTGGACTTTGAATATAATGAGTAACAAATTTTATGGCTAACAATAAAGATGACCTACAAAAAACGGAAATGCAATTTGTAATGTTTAATTTTACAACTAATGATAATATGACTAATAATAATTATGATAGAAAACGTTACGGACTAAAAAAAATCGGAACATAATATTTATGGAAAGCAACAGAGACCTCCTACTTATCATTATAACCTGCGATAAAAGACCTTACAACAATTATTATAATCAAGTTTATTGCCTTCAACATTATGTAATGGTATACCATCTGGACTTTGAATATTATGAGTAACAAATTTTATGACTAACAATAATGATGACCTGCAAAAATCGGAACTCCAATTTATATTGTTAAATTTTATGACTATTGACAATATAATTAATAAAAATTATGATGGAAAACGTTATGGACTGATAAAATCGGAACAAAAAATTTATGTGAACCAATAGAGACCCAGTTATAGTAGGTACAATGCAGTACCAAAAAAAAAATACTATTTTAATGTTTATGGTTCAACAAATCACATCCGTTTGCGTAAAATATAACCAAAATGATAAAAATAAAACCACGGTCGGGATAAAGTATTTCTAATGAAATAAAAAATAAAAATACTGCAGGCCTTCTATTGGTATGTAAATTGTATGCCATGTAATATTTTGGGACATGTAAGTTATGCTTAATGATACATTTGACTAAATAATACTTGGTAAAATGAAACTTAACCAGGTAATTATTTGCTAAACAATATCTTGCCAAAAAAGACTATTGCTAACTGAAAAATTGCGATTAGTTGTTTTGCAATACATTTTTTTGGGAAATGATAATTTGGGATGTGATACTTTGGGAACCGTTTTTGGCCCATTCGTTAGTAAACCATTTTGGTCACACAACGCTTTTTTCTTGGCCCGAATATAAACTTTGGGCGGACACCGGGCAATGCACGCTGGGCGGGCGTAGACGTACTTTATACGCAACTACTCCATATACTTTCCAGATAAAGTTACACGAATTGTGCGTGAGTTTCAACCGTTTACATAAGTTTTGTCGAAACATGCTGTTTTCATGGCTTGAGTATAAACTTTGGGCGGACGGATAGGCATACTTTATACACAACTACTTGACATAACTATGAGATAGAGTTGCATCAATTGTGTGTGGTAAGTATATTAGTTTCAGATCAGTTTGCAGGACTTGTTTGAGTACGAATAACGTCTCCCTATAATACCTATTGATGTTAGTTAAAAAATAACATCGTACCTCTGACGTTGAGTCGTCGACTGTATGGTGTCTGTCGTATTTACAGTCGCCGTCAGATATATCGGAGCGACCAAGGTGCTCACAAATATCGGAACACGCATCTATTGTCAAGGCGTTAGAGTACGTGTTCAGATATTTGTGAACACTTCGGCCGCTCCGGTATATATGATGGCGACTGTACTAGAAAATCTAACCACATTTACCTTCAGCAACACATAAAGTAAAAATCAAACATTGATGACAACAATCAAAAGAGCCCAGTACAACAACTAAGTACCTACTCATTTCCATATTTAAATCTGACATTTAATTGCGGGTTAGATCTCAATCGGCGCGCGCAGTAGCGATACTCGGTGATTGACGGCGGCCAATTGGTTTCGTAGGCCTACTCTATAGTCCAGCCTCAACATAACATCAAAGAATAGACTTGAAGTAAAGAGGAACATAGATCAAGTACGGTAAAAGAAAAACTTCGTGTCGTATCAGGCTGTCAATGAGAAGACTACATGGAAATCGCTCCACCGAGAAAAGTCAAACTTTTACATAGGTATACATACAATGATGATGAATGGATAATAATATAATACATCAATACCTTTTATTGCACACGTCATAAAACAAAAAAAATAAGTAGAGAGAACACAAGTACAGACAACCTTTGGGTGGCGGTTAAAATTCGAAATTTTTTTTAGAATAAGTGATGCAAAGAAAACTGATACCTATTTACGTTGCCTTACTTGACTAAAACGTAGAACGTAAGTGTACTAGTACACGTAAACTTAAACATACAACATATTAGTACCTACATTACGATACAAGTGCGAAAAATAGTAAATTCGAAACGAGTGGCGATTAAATAAAACCACGAGTTGCGAATTACCTATTCGCAGATGTATCGTACAACGATTTACAGTAACATAATATGGCCCTTTAAATTTTCGACATAGTTGCGTAATGTGCTAATTATCGCACTAGTTCGGTAAAGTACATATGTACTGTAAAAACAAATATGAAACAATCACTTAGCAACAAAAAGCAAGTCTAGACTTGCTTTTTAAGTCGCTACTATGAATAAGTGTTAAGTAGTACAAAGCATGCCCATCGGATCGTTATAATGATGTTTTTTGTTGTTGTTCAAACATGTTCGGATACAATCTAAGTAGATGAGCTATTAATTATACCACGGTAACCGACAACATGGAGTCTTGTTCATTTATCCCGTCAAGGCGAATAGAAATAGGTTCAGATCGGAAAAAATACCATTAATTAATTACTTAGTAGAGTCTAACTATGCAAGTTTTCATTCCAAGTGCTCGTGCGTAAAGTATGGAGCTTATAAGGATATATGTATAAGCATTCTTACTGCCAAGTTTGTGCAAAGTTAGTGTGGTCATAATCTACTAGTTTTTGGTACCGTGTATCTCAAATAAAGACAATAGAGAATTATTAGGTTTTATTTCCTTTGGATACAACGAAACATACATACTTTACTGTAGAGATCCTCGTAATCAGTTCTAAAGTACACGTAAGGTACAAGTAAAGTACATTAGTTTAATAAGGGTGGAAGTTCTATGGGGAGGGGCCATAGCACTTCCACCCATTTTAACTAAACTTATAGATGCAACACGGCAAAAGTTGTGGTTATACCTAAAGAAGAAGCAAACATTCAGCTACCAGTTTCACAAGCGTAAAGACTAGACTGAGATTAAAAAACCTTGATTGAAAAAGACAGCCTCGTTTTTCAACTGTAAAAAAACGTAAGGCTCTTTATATGACTGTCGTGCCTTACCACTGTGCAAGAAGAACTAAATATTTCCATTTATCTCGTACACTCGGGCCGGATGGCTACATAGATGCCAGTGTCATAACTGACACTAGACACGCCACTCTTGCGCCGCTGTGATGCGGCAGATGTGTACGTGTCACTAAGATTCAGAAAAATTGTGATATTGGATGTGGTAGTTTACAGACTTCTATATAATAACATGGATATAAGATTGTGTCATGCTTGATGTTCAACTTTATAGGACTATTAACGCCACACATATTTCTCCAGGAAATGGATACGTTGAAAAATTGCCATATCCACAGCCTCCTATCTTCCACCCACGCAGCTTGACTTCTGTCGCAAATAAAGTTTATAGAAAGCTGAGAAAATGCGTCCACAAAAGCAAACACCAACCAAACCAAGCCCCAACAGTGGGTCACCAATATCAGGCTGAAAACATTAAATGATGAAAATTACCGCATCCACAGCTCCTATCTCCCACCCACGCAGCTTGACAGCTGTCGCGTAAAGGTTATAGAAAGCTGAGACAATGCGTCCACAATGGCCATTGTGCACCCGCGCGAGTCCTTCCTCACGTAATTAGCAGCGGCTACGCGAAAGCTGACGTGTTCGTCTACTAAACACTTCATTGGGATATCAACTAATGTAATAAGACAGTGTCATTGTCAGTACGTCGAAGAGACGGAAAACCACGAGCCAGATGGTCGGACGACATTATAAAGGCGGCAGAGCCGACCTGGCGGTCTAGCATGAGTTGCGTTCTCGCGCGCGACCATACTTGAAGTCGCGCTTGATGGATGGAGTCGCGCGCGAGAACGCAACTTATGCTAGACCGCCTGGTATAGAACCGCCCGCCCGCATACAGAACAACATGGAAATCCATGAAAGAGGCATATGTTCAGCAGTGGGCGCAAATATGCTGAAAAGAGAGAGAGAGAGAGATTGGCCTTTTCACAGGAAAAAACTGTAATCGGTACGAACCTCATCAAAGCTATTCGCACGCATCCAGAAACTAAATCGGCAAAAAGCTTCGTCAAAATACATACACTAATACATACGTGTTTCATCTGAATTAATGATAGTTTCCATGTTGGTAAGTTCATTATAGCCTTTCAGTAGACATTCAGTTCGTAATTCGGCGGGTAGACGTTCTTGATAAGTAAGTTTTTACATGAAAGTGCCATACGATGCCGCACTGTTCTGACTCTTCCTGTTGATCTTATTAGTAATATAATATATAACGCCCAAGAGGTCTGATATCAAGTCCCTTGTTACAAAAAATTCTGTATTATTGCTCTAGAGCACAGACAGTACCTACAGATAGGTAGAGCATTAAGTCTTAGTATCAACGCGTTCACCTTCCTTCATTAGTTATTACATAAGGATTGTATATAGAGGCTTATCTCGAAGGTTTTATAGCTACAAGGAACCGTGAAGGTCGCCACGTCACGATTTGCGTGCACGCATGCGCAGTGAAACCATTATTATCAGTTGTTTAACCGTAAAGAAACGTATAGACACTAAAAAGTAATTGCAGTTTTTCACTTAATGCTTGAAGCGTTATCGCCACAAACCCCTACGAAATATTTTGTTAAAAATCAATAAAAAGTGTTATGGGATGATTTGAATTATGTATCGCAATTAATCAAAGGTTTTCCGGAGGATCGATGTTTAGTGACAAGACCGTCAAACAGTATACAACGAAGTTTTATTTCACTCTACATACTGGTGAATTTTGAAGCATCGACATGCGATGAATTACCATAGCAGTATACATAATATTAGTTTTTTGACCGTTAAATAATAATAATTCTGTCTATATCCCCTTGCTGGGCGCAGACCTCTGAGTGTGCAGGAGGGCTTGGGCTATATAGCTATCTATATCCCCACACAGGCACAATGCGGGTTTTGAATTGACCTTTGAATTTCTTCGCAAATGTATGCAGGTTTTCTTATGTTTTTCTTCACCGAAAAGCCAGACTTGACTGTTATTTATTGCGGATATTTTTTTATTGAGTTTTGATACTAAAAACTTCTTATACATTAAAAAAGTATGACGTAACAAAAGTGCACGGTTATAATGAAGTCAATATACTGCACATATTATTTTTACTTCGCTTACCTGTATCAGTGTTATCTGCTTGACTTAGGATATTGTCCGTTGATGTATTATGTGATAGCAATAAATCACGAAACTATAATTACTAATGTGCCAAGAGATCTTAATCGATGATTGAACTGATGCATTATGAACAGCAACACTCGAAATTTACCTTTGGTGGACCTTATGTGTTTGTAATAAAATTTACAAGTACAGTATAATAACGCATTTAGGACGCTGGTGGGGCTGCCACGATGTTGCAGCGCGTCAGGGATGTTGGCGGAGGCGCATGTGTCGTGTTTTAAAGCTACCCTGCGCCTGCGAGCCGCGTCCCTGGGGGGCGATTTTTGAATTTCGATCGCTCGATTTCGTCACTCGAAAATCGGTGGAAAACGGCGAAATGCTGAGTTTTGAAATACGAGTGATAGAAATTGGGAATCTATTGGTATTGACCACACGTTTTCAATTCTATTAGAAAAATTTACAGGCCTAGTAGTGGAGATATTACTGAACGAAATACACGAAATCGAGCGGTCGAATTTCAAAAATCGGTCCCCTGGTGCGACGCGTGCGCGCCAGCTCCACAGCGTCCTGGAAATGATTGCGGACAAGTTCTGTCCGTACATCACATTTTACACACATTGAGAAGTAGATCATGGTTGTCAATGTGCCTACCACGGTTGCTGTAATGTTTTATATTTTAATGTTTGTGTTTGATGTTGATATGTTGCTACTTAAATTTTGTACTTATGAGTCACACAGTTACTTGAAATAAATGAATTTTAATTAATTTAATTTAGCAAATTTTTGACGTATAGCTACTCGTATTAAAATTCGACTTCAGCCAGGCTTCGAAGCCAGGCGCCATAGCCTATATTATGTCGATTCTTTATTACAGTAATTACTCACTTGATAACCAAGATATTACAGGCCAATTATTAATAAAACTAGTTATACAATAATTACGTCTTATCTTTAGTATCGTAAAATTTAATTACTGCATATTATTCTAATTAATAGTGTTTACCTACTTAAATCGTTGTCCGTTTATTTTATAGTTAGGTATAGATATTAATTATTAGTGTAGACCCGGGACAATTGAAACAAGTTATGATTGAAACATGTCAAATTTCTCGAAAACTACAAGAACAAACAGTATTACTTATGTACAAGATATAATTATGGTACATATGAACGTGAACTAGCGATATATCTCTATTAGCAAAAAAATCCAGAGTGGCAGATATTTTTGGAGCGTTGTTTGATCCGCTAGGTACTATTTCTACTGACTGTACACTTTATAGTCACATTAGTAAACAATAAATTCAACACTGCCGCAAACGTATCAAGCCTCGTATTTGTCACAACTGTCATAGCTAACCATATGCGAGCTTTAAAAGCCATAAATCGTAGTATGTTAATTCATCAACATGCATAAACATATGCAGCGGCATAAACATAGTGCTATATTTCACTCGGCCATTAATTTGAGATCTGTATGCTAATGAAATTGATAGAAAAATTGGTTTGTCTGTTTAGGTTTTTATTGTTTTATTAGTTGTTGTAATATAATAACAAAACAAATAAATAAATACTACGGGGACATCTTACACAGATCAACCTAGCCCCAAACTAAGCAAAGCTTGTATTATGGGTGCTAGGCGACGATATACATACTTAATATACATAGAAAACCCCATGACTCGGTAACAAATATTTGTGTTCATCAGACAAATAAACCGGGATTCGAACCCAGGACCATCGGCTTCGCAGGCGGGTCACTACCCACTAGGCCAGATGAATAATATTCAAATGAGATCTTGTCCGACCGTTTTGTTTTTCCCCCCTTCTGAACTTTGTGATTGTTCAGGTTTCCAACTTTTCACACCAGGAAAACAGGCTGTGATCTTCTAGAGCAGGTCCCCGGTTATGCTGCTCCAAATTAAAAAAATACATTGTTTTGTGCCAGTAGGTACCTACTGTATTTCACTTCAGTTGTTTAGTGCTTGTCCTACGAGTGACAAAGAACAAGTCATACGCCGAAGGCTTCCGGGTTCGCTGTCACTAAACATCGATTTCATTGGGGCTAGTTGCGCCAACGACAATTGACGAACGGCAATCAGCAACTATGAAACTTCCGTACGATCAAATTTAAATTTAAATTTAAATTCAAATTTAAATTTAGTGACACGCGGTAGTGTGACAAGCTTAGTCAGATTTCTGTACACCTATACATAGTAGGTACTACAGTAGTAACTATAGTCTGTGCTCTACCTAAAATACCATCTACACAGGAATCCAATATGATAAGTTGCTGCCCTATAATCCTGCAATTCGGACAGGTCTGAGTCTAGATGCCGTATTTGGCAAACTTAGAGTGGGCCAGTGTTGATTTGGACTGGATCTCGCACCTGTTTTCTGGCTTGTTCCGATTGGTTAGCGGGCGGGTTAGGATCTCGAGAGTCGAGACCAATGTTCCATGACCTCGAGTTCAGTCCATGACGCATACTTGAAACCTTTGCGTAGCCTCATCCTACACATTCATGCAACTAGACATGAACTCTCACTCAACTAATTCCTAAATCCATTAGCAAATCCATTCGCGCTCCGCATTCGCGAATCTGACAGCCCCTGTGCATTTAAACCTTTGAACATTAAAATTTAAGAATCATTTGTAATTTCAGTGGCCAGAAAATCCAAGAGCGAACCTACAAATAATTCGCCTATCCCGTGCTCGCTATGTGATTATAATGATACTCCGATTTTGGATCTAGTTTGGGTGTTTCTGTCAGCTTGTCAAGATAAATGGTAAGGTGTTATGAAATTGAGTGCGCTCCTTAAATCAATATTATTTTAGTTAAAGAACACTACAGAAACATTCCGTAAAAGAACCAAAGAGTCATAGCTTAAACAAAGGCTTAAATTACAGGGAGCCTAATAACCAAGATAGATAGATAGAATACTCTTTAAAGAAAAGAACAATTGATTAAATATAGAGGCAGACAACAGGCGTTCTTATCGCTAAAGAGCGACCTCTTCTAGACAACCTTTGGGTAGCGCAAACAGAGAAATAATCGAAAAGGTAGGTGTTGCAAAAGCATTATGGAGCCACCAAGATTGCAATCTTTGATAGAAAACGCCAACCGAAACCTAAATATGGACATTCGGTTGTTGCGCAGCTCCTTTTGAGCATATTTTAGGTAGCCTGATGGTGATGATGATGATGGAAAACTTGCATGCATATTTTCCACGCCCGCAGCCGCCGGACAAACTAGTCTGTCAATTGAATGACAGCGAATATCGATAGCACTCCAGATAATTCCATGCGCACTTTAAACAGCCAATCAAAAAACAATATCCATTACTGGCTCCTCCATTATTGATGCAGTTTTAACCTGGCCAGAAACGGGGTAATACGGAAACCGTGTAAGTATTTACAATTCAATTATTCTATTTTAGATATTTTCCGATTAAGCGCATACGTTAATTATGTGAATACGTAAATTCAGGGATAAAGTGGTAGCCATTTTGCTGGATTCAGAACGTAGCTTAAACACACACGAATATAGTGTACGTCTATCCTTATAATTTCATTACGCTACAGGATTCCTTAAATTCACTTACTATTTTACCAAAAGATAAGTCGATTTGTCTTTATTGAACGGGTAAAAGGACTATAATACATATTTCTAATAGACTACAATTTCTGAAATTAATTTTGACTAGGTTATTGAACCTAGTTGGATATTCCTAAGTATTTACTTTAATACATCACATAATATATTATGAAAGTACAAATCCTAAGTTAACAATCTAATTTTAACAAATTTATATCTACGCGTGCGTATATTGTAATAACTATTTGAAGTACCTAATCATTACAAACATCCTATAAAATAAGATAACCAATCATAGGATTCAGACGAAATTGTCCAAAAATCAACCGTCTTATTATAAATAGGCAGCTTACTTCCTAATTTCGCCGGGAGATATTTTGAGCCGCAACAATTTCCTCGGAATCCCGGGATTGCCCGGGACGCGAATGCCGGGAATTCCCGACGATTAATCAAGGGCAACACTTCATCGCGATTATAAGCTTTTAAATATCGGGGGTGTAAATTAGCTGGTGGAGAGGGTAGGTATCGATATTTTTGGGTTAAATAAGGACGGGAAATTATATCGAAAGGGTAATAATACATAATATAATTAACGAGAAATAATCATAACAACCGAAAAATTGTCATGAAGTCCTGATGATATTTAAGCGGACTTTTGGCTCCAAGATAGTACCTACCCAAACGCTAAGATCAGGATGAGATGTTTTTTGTTCTAGTAGGCTTTTTGATGTAGTTATTATAAAAAATCAACTGTAATGGTGTAAAGAAAATTATACAAATTAATTCATCATCATCATAATTAAGAGCATGGCTCTTGTCGGTGGAGTATGCGCCAGTTTTCGCGGTCTTCGGCCGGTTCTTTAAATTAAAAAAAATTAAAAAAAGGTCACTTTAAACACGATATTTTATTAACTTCCTACATTAAAAAGAAGACTTACAGGCCAATTCGAACATGCACCTGACATCAAACCGATATCTAAGTGATAGTACTTAAAATATTATTTTAAAAGTACTTACATGGGAACAATCATCGATATTTCGGTATCACTGCCCATACCCAACCCTTCCCCGCCGGCGGCGCAGCGGAACGGTTAACTAAATTAAACTGAGTGTGAACCGCCGCAGGGTTAACTATTCCATTTCGTTTATTGCGCAATTCCCTTAACCCTCTCTTAATAAAGATATAGGGCCTATTAGCGCGTTTTTAAATACGGTATGCCGATGACGTAGTTAATGGTCGCCTCGGGAGGCCACCTGCAACTTGATAGAGTAGGTAGACGATTAAATATGCCATTAATCCCATTCCATTTCGGGAAAATATGTTCTAATTATTATTTATTATTTATCTTATACTGCAGTGATTTAACTAGTGTAATTATGCACTCCAAATTCCATATATATGCCGACGATCTTCAAATTTATATTCATTGCTACAGGAAAAACTGCGAGAGTCAAATTAATAAGCTCAATGAGGATTTGGAGCGCGTATTTAATTGGTCACACTCAAACTCACTTCATTTAAATCCGACAAAATCCAAATACATTATTCTAGGGTCTAAAAATCAAATTGATAATATATCTAAGTCTTACTTGCTAGTACATATAAACAATGAACCCTTAGAACGTGTCCAGGAGGCGCGTAACCTGGGAATCGTCATGGATGGCGAACTCCGGTTTGAAACGCATGTGCAGAACACAATACGCAACTGCTTCTACCGACTGAAAGTCTTGTACAAAATACGCGAATTCTTACATGTTGAGCTTAGAGTTAAACTCTGTGAGGCGCTGGTGCTCTCAACACTGAACTATGGCGATATAGTGTACGGGCCGCGCTTATTGTCACGCACGCAGCGGCTGATTCAGCGAGTACAAAATGCCTGTGCGCGATTCTGTTATAACATTCCGCCGCGGGCTCACGTGACGCCATATTTAAATCAAAATCGTGTGTTGAGAATGTCTGCTCGCCAAACACTCCATTTAGCAATCTTGGTCTTCGGTGTTGTCAACAAACAGATGCCATCCTACCTCTACAACAAGCTTTTATGGTCACGTAACTCCAGGTCCAACGAGGTTAGGTCTGCAAGGTTTCTTCAGCTTGTCTGTCCTCCTCACCAGACAGCAGCGTTTCGTGGTAGTTTTAGGTGTGCTGCCGCGAAGTGCTGGAACTTAATTCCGCCGCCGATCCGTGCACTGAAATCTCTTAACACTTTTAAATCTAAATTTCGAGCATACTTGTTGAACGTACAAACTACATAATTGTCTCCTTCCTGTCGCCTGCTTGCTTACCTACCCAGTAACTCCAGTATGCAAGCCAACAACGGTCCGCAACGTTAAGCATGCTAAAATGCTGAACTACTGTTTAATTTAAGTTTATTCTTGGTTGTAGTTTCCCTCTTTTATTGTATGTATTTTGTAATCTGTGTCTGAATTGTGTGTTGCCACTCGTTTAGTCTTAGTTTAGAACTTTAGATGTAGATTAGTTTTAAGTCAGGTACCCACTGAAAATCAGCGTCATGGCTTGCCGTGGCATTATGCTGAGTGGGGATCCTGTTTAGCATCTAAGTTGTTTGTGTTACTTGTATTGTGTGTTACTTGTACCTGATGCTAAATAAATGTATTTCTTCTTCTTCTTCTTCTTCTTCTTCTAATGCATGAGAAATAAAATCTTGAAACTCTATATTTTCATGAGGCTTGACTAGGGTTTGCAAGATCCGTCAATTTTTCGGATCCGGATATTTCGGATATTAAAATTTGACGGATCCGGATATCCGGATAATTCGGATAATACGGATCTGTATCAAGAAAGGTGACGAAATTTACAACTTACATACAAGGAACAGCTAGTAAAATGTAAAATGTTCATATTTTAGTTAATTACAATTATTATTAATTATTATTATTATCTCAAAACGATATAAATAAGTATAATAAGATATTCAGTGTAGTCTTAATTAGGTATTCCTATTAATAATATTATGTATTTTTTTTTAGGAGGCTGTAGTCGATTTGTAACCGAAAACGCCAAAAATGAAGTAATTAAAGCAAATTTATTTCTATATATCTGCTCAGAAGAATTAATTCTAAAGGTGCCTAAAAACACCGCTTTAACTTCGGCGTTTTTTCTTAAATTTGCCATTATAAGCTCACAAAATAGAAAATGGAGAAAAAGTTACATTTATGTACTTTTATTATTTTATACCGGTGTGGTGTGATATAATTTATACTATTAAAAAACGTACTTCCTTTACCTTGGTAAAATAGCTATACCCTCAGTCGTTCGACTGGGAAAAATCCCTTAGAAAAAGTATCTAACTCATTTATTCAGTCCCCATTACAACAATCTTCCATTATAGGTATATATAAATCCAGTTAATTACTGCAAAATAATGTAAAATTACTACAAAAGTTTCGGGAAATTAAGAAATTTGGGCTACAGCTTCTTAATAACGAGAAAAAAATATCAATATTAGTTACTCAGTTAGCAGCACATGTTATTTATGTTAACAGAAGACTGGGAACCGACACGATAACACAAAAAAGTCACTGATAACAACACGCACAAGCACTAATGATGTTCCAGGTAGACGACCCAAAGGTGACTGAGCGAAAACCTGATAACAATTACTTTAAAACATACAAATATTTACCCTTATTCCAGTCAGGAGGCTTGCATGTAGCTCGTTTTAATACTGTTACTGTTACTACTGTTTAGTTTAAGCAATATTTGTATTTATTTTATGACATTATCGCGTACCAATAACGCGACCAATGCAATATTTAACGGATCCGTGAGATCCGAAATATCCGGATCCTATGAGACGTTGGATCCGGATCTTAGATTTGACGGATATCCGGATATTTCGGATATCCGGATATCCGGATCTCAAACCCTAGGCTTGACTAACTTATCAAAAGATGTGATGTGATAAGGGTCGGTTGCACCAAACCGTCTGTCACCGTTAAAGCGTTCGCTAAATTTTATTGTACCTATGGGAAGTTTAATAGATCTCTGCTACGTGACGTTGATCAGTCTGTTAACTATAGTTGGTGGAATTGAGCCCGTACCATGAGTCACTGACAGTGTCAAAACTGACATTTACGCTATCGAGAACGTAATTTACTTTCTATACATCTCGTTTGTACAAACATGCGAGTACGAGCGAGATGTGTAGAAAGTAAATTACGTTCTCGACGGCGTTTATGTCAGTGCCAAACTGATGGTAGCCGTACTGGCTCTAAGAGATTTGTTAAAAGAAGCGTGTTGGAAAATGTTTAAAAGTGACGTTCGGACAGCGTTCGGATGTCAGCTACAACAGTAGCTGCGGTATCGTCGCCGCTGCTGTATCTGTCAATTTACTTGATAAAATGAGTGTCATTTGCCGCTGCGAAAATTACGTTCATTCCGACACTCATCATCGTCGACGAAAACTAATAACATACATAGGTGCATATGTAGAAGATGTATGTTACTTTAATATTCATGTTATTTTAATATGTCGTTTTAAAACGAGAGCGTAATTTTGATTGTATGGAAGCGGCCAGGTTCGTGTGACCCCTAAGTTCCGGTCCAACGAAATAGGAGAACTTTCAACCGGGACCTGCGTCAACATCGACACTCGATTAGCTGGCGTATCAGCGATAAACGACCTCGTGGTAATTATCGATTCGCCCGACGTGTCCCATTTCCTCTAAATTATAGGATTCGACGCGTTCTGCGTTTGCGCACGTGGGTATTGTAGACGGGCGGTTGAGACGAGCGTTTTTGTAAACTACGCCAGCGATAAACTTACGGATGAATAAATAGAAAGCGAGGTTAATTATACCTATCCAAATAATAAATTAATCTGTTAACTGTCATTAGTATGTAATACTAATTATATGGCCTCCTATAATACCTTAGACAGGATTTCAACCAATTGGTTTAAAATTGTTTGGACGACAATAATCGAAAATATTAAAAACCGGCCAAGTGCGAGTCGGACTCGCGCACGGAGGGTTCCGCACCATCAACAAAAAATAGAGCAAAACAAGCAAAAAAACAAGCAAAAAAACGATCACCCATCCGAGTACTGACCCCGCCCGACGTTGCTTAACTTCGGTCAAAAATCACGTTTGTTGTATGGGAGCCCCACTTAAATCTTTATTTTATTCTGTTTTTAGTATTTGTTGTTATAGCGGCAACAGAAATACATCATCTGTGAAAATTTCAACTGTCTAGCTATCACGGTTCGTGAGATACAGCCTGGTGACAGACGGACGGACGGACCGACAGCGGAGTCTTAGTAATAGGGTCCCGTTTTTACCCTTTGGGTACGGAACCCTAAAAAGAACTAGGTTAATTTAAGTTCAAATTAAGCAGAGTATTTGATTTTTACAATCTGACAAGATTTTATTTAGTGTCGCTACAAGCCAGCTTGCGGCAATAAATGTGCATACGTCATACATATATAGTCAAATAAAATGTCAGTAGCTGTATTGTTGTATGCTACGAAATTGTTCATCCTTTTATTATTTTATTTTATATTGTATTTTAAAAAAATGTTGCATCTTTGTAGTAAAACCGTTTTCATCTTGTTTTATCGATAACATTCAATGACTTGCAACGTCTGTTGTCATTCTCCGTAGTAATAAAACAAATTCCACTGAAAATCCGTAACATAGCGATTGCCTCATCTTGCCGGGGTATAACAAAAGCGGCCAAGTGCGAGTCGGACTCGCCCATGAAGGGTTCCGTATTTAGGCGATTTATGACGTATTAAAAAAAAACTACTTACTAGATCTCGTTCAAACCAATTTTCGGTGGAAGTTTACATGGTAATGTACATCATATATTTTTTTTAGTTTTATCATTCTCTTATTTTAGAAGTTACAGGGGGGGGGACACACATTTTACCACTTTGGAAGTGTCTCTCGCGCAAACTATTCAGTTTAGAAAAAAATGATATTAGAAACCTCAATATGATTTTTGAAGACCTATCCATAGATAACCCACACGTATGGGTTTGATGAAAAAAAAAAATTTGAGTTTCAGTTCGAAGTATGGGGACCCCCAAAAATTTATTGTTTTTTTTCCATTTTTGTGTGAAAATCTTAATGCGGTTCACAGAATACATCTACTTACCAAGTTTCAACAGTATAGTTCTTATAGTTTCGGAGAAAAGTGGCTGTGACATACGGACGGACAGACAGACGGACAGACGGACAGACGGACAGACGGACAGACAGACAGACAGACAGACAGACAGACATGACGAATCTATAAGGGTTCCGTTTTTTGCCATTTGGCTACGGAACCCTAAAAATGATAAATTTAATGCCTAATCCAGAGGCCGCGAGATCGGTGAGACTTGATCTGGATTAAGGCAATATTTTTTCACTTTAAATTTATTCTATGCTTAATAACATCGTTCGCCAATATTTCTGCTTTTTAAAAATGTATTAAAAATTATTGCCTCGCTTGAGAGATACTGATGTCTTAATTCTGCGGAACTGTCCATATACACACAATTATTCGCTATGACAAAGTTGTTCAATTGAATACCAATGGATTGGATAATTTACGCCTGGCCTAAATTAAAATCATATTATTATCCTTACACTTCATAATCAAATAATTCCATACCATAAATAAACTAAGTACTTACTGTTTTTCCTAGATAAGAAGAAATCAACCACATTTTCACATTAACGTCACGTCTTATAAAACCCTTAAATCAAGCCCCTTCTAATCCGGGGACAAACAATAACCGGGACGTGAAACATTCAGAAATAATCGGAATCAGTAGCATATATCAACGCGCCGCGGTAAATCTTCCTATCTGCCTAACTGTAACATATAGCGGTGGCGCTAGCATGCTCTGATATTTATTTTGTCATTTGGTTTTTGAGACTACATACTTCAAATTATGTACCTACGATTGTTAAGTTCCAATTATGAATTTTCTTTGGTACTTAGACCTTCATTTACAAATATGGGGTACGAAAACGTAAAAACAAAACTGCTTTCCGATTAACTTTGACGTTGTATTAGATTATAATACTCGTAATTATTTATTACTCTGTAGCTTATCTTTTGAAACATTTGGATATAACAAAAGGTAACTACGTAATTTAATTTATAATTACTCAAGTTTTCATCTTAGCTAGGTAATGACTGAAACTTTACCCGTTTAGCATACCAATTATTCAATTATGTGCGACAGGGCATTAAATATCACTGTTATTAATTTCCAAAAAATGTTTTTACAGCAATGAAAACAGGCGGCCTAGCCAAGGCTCAAGGTGACGATCGCTTGCGCTTCGCCATCGAATCGCTGTGTCTCTCTATCACTCTTCCATATTAGTGCGACAGTGACAGTTGCGTTTCGATCGCTACGGAGCGTAAACGATTGGCACGTTGGCTACGCGGCCAGACCTTTACCGAAAAGCGATTACGATATCAAACTAAGATAAACCATGCTAGGGCAACACATGCTCGGCTATACGTCCCGCATGAGTTGTAAATCTATACGTGGCAGGCTGCGTAGTGACGACTCATCTGGTAAGTGCTTAGGTGCGCTTATCCCCTGGTAACGTGTCTCATCTTACTATTAGTGCATAGTGCCTAAGTTTGTCTTAATCGCGAACTAGTTTCATGTTAGTTATATGGTGTGGCGAGTTTTATGGCGTGAAGAGGTAACAGACAGACAGAGTTACTTTTTAGGGTTCCGTAGCCAAATGGCAAAAAACGGAACCCTTATAGATTCGTCATGTCTGTCTGTCTGTCTGTCTGTCCGTCCGTATGTCACAGCCACTTTTCTCCGAAACTATAAGAACTATACTGTTGAAACTTGGTAAGTAGATGTATTCTGTGAACCGCATTAAGATTTTCACTCAAAAATAGAAAAAAAAACAATAATTTTTTGGGGTTCCCCATACTTCGAACTGAAACTCAAAATTTTTTTTTCATCAAACCCATATGTGTGGGGTATCTATGGATAGGTCTTCAAAAATGATATTGAGGTTTCTAATATCATTTTTTTCTAAACTGAATAGTTTGCGCGAGAGACACTTCCAAAGTGGTAAAATGTGTGTCCCCCCCCCTGTAACTTCTAAAATAAGAGAATGATAAAACTAAGAAAAATATACGATGTACATTACCATGTAAACTTCCACCGAAAATTGGTTTGAACGAGATCTAGTAAGTAGTTTTTTTTAATACGTCATAAAATGCCTAAATACGGAACCCTTCATGGGCGAGTCCGACTCGCACTTGGCCGCTTTTTTAGGTATAGCATTACTAGGAATTTTGTTATTTCACATTCAAAAAATGACTTTAATTATTACGTCTCGCAAAAGCTATTATGTAGGTTCGCGTAGCTGGCGACTGATCTACTAAGTGCTTAGGTGCGCTAAGAGAGGGGTACCTATAGTTTCTCAAGTACCATGCGAAGCTTGTTTGAATTGGGAACGGGTAAAAGTTTTTTTTTTCACAATTTAGATACCATTTAAACTGTGACTGTAACCGTCTGCGGGGTAATTATTTATTTTATCTAATAAGCTCATTTCTATCCACGTTTTTCCCCGCCCGTCTGCACCGGCGGCCATAACCGCCGCCCGCGCGCGTGCAGCCTACGTTCGCGATTTATTGACGCCTGCGCGACAATATAATTACATGCTGCGCCTAATTGTGAACCAAACATACGTTATTATAGCAAGTCAACAGAAAATATATAACTTTACATTTTCGTATTTTGTTATTTCTGCCCGCCAAGTAAAACAATTGGTATTTACTAGAAAAATCACCGTCTCCTTAGTTTACCTGAGATAAATGTTAGACCTATATAATATTCACCACACCAGCTCGTAAAGGCTCTGGGCCCGATTCAGATTTTAAAATAGACATCTGTTAGATATCTTTTAGACATCGCCAAGATACGATAACGATATGTTTAAGATCTAACCTGTCAAACATCAAACATCAAACATCAACATTTATTCAGCAAATAGGCCACAAGGGCACTTTTACACGTCAACATGGAATTTACATACAGCAAAAAAAAAACACATCTACAATTATAAAATACAACTTTCTAAGCCGCAAATATAAAATCAAACTAAAGTATTACATAGAGAAGTTTAAAGTCTCTAAATGTCGAATTACAAAAAAAAACGCTATAACAATAGTATTGAAAAAAAGAACACAAAGATACAAAACTATAATCTAAAATTATTTAGAGATGTAAATGTCTCTAAGTGTCATCATAACTAAAAGATTACAAATATATAGTAGTTAATCAAATTATCCTTAGAGATGTATAGGGTCTCCAAGAGTCAAAATTGAGATTAGCGCGATTCTGGAGATACTCTTGGACGATTTCCACAAGATATGGCTTAGATATCCAATTCACATCTAATAGATATCTAACTCGATCCAACCTATAAAAGTGACATTGGTTGCTCGAATTGCGCTGCAAAAGAGAACTAGTTGAAATCTAAACTATAACGTATCTAGAATGGATCTAGTACGTGTCGTCTCTTGTGAATATCTTGAAGTTCGAATACAGCAGTCTGTTTATTTTTACAAGCTTGATTTAGTTTCACCTGTCCCGTTGTCTGTCTGTCGGTCTGTAATCAAATCTTGCAAGTTAAATTTGATCCTTTTCCCGGTTTCTGATTGAGCTGAAATTTTGCATGCATGTATAAATCGGATGACAATGCATTATTATTATGACATAGAGCTGATCTGATGATGGAGACAGGAGGTGGCCATAGGAACTCTGTGATGAAACAACGCAACCTAATTGTGTTAGGGGTTTTAAGAATTGTCTCGTTGAGTATTAGTTGTCTGTCGTAAGAAAAGTATAGTCAGCGATAAAAGCTTGTACCAAAAATGAAATTTTTGCCAAAAACTTTTTAAGAACTGTTTAGAAAGTAGCAATTTATCTACAGAGTGGCAAATTAAATTCATGGAAATTCTGCGTTATTTCCACATGTTGGCTGGAAAAGTTGACTGATTATTTTTAATGATAAATATTAAATAGCGTGCAATGTGAATTTAATTTATAACGTTTTTACAGTTAGTATTTTCTTCGAGTTAGTGTGGTGAAAAATGTTGTATTTCACTCGGTGCAAAGTTTGTTTATCCTTGTTGCCATGAAACCCGCGCAACGCTCAAGATTTCACTTTTTATTGACTATTTCCGTACCTATGGTTGTTTTTAGGTCGGTACTAAAATAATATCCAAATTTTTAAGCTGTTATATAGCTTCATTTTCCAATTGCAAACTTCAATTATCCTTTCCAATTGGAAAGCACAAGTGGACCTCCCCATTCGAATTCAAAAATTTGTTTAGAAATGGTTTCGATACGACCGACGATCACCTTGGTGATTGACGCGCATCTCACACGACATTCACTTCATCTCGCATGCACCAATTAGCGTGAGCGATCTTCAAGGTCGCATAAAAATAAGATCAAAACCATAACAAGTTGTTAAATCTGAATTAGGCTTTTTATAGGCATTTTATGTTAGTCAAGTACTCAAGTAGGTACAGCCATGGCAATTGTTGTATTAATTTCAATATTTAATCTTTATATCTAACTATGTCTAATCTAATACCTACATTGTAAAATATTGTAATTTTTATAGCTATGAACGTAAAACGTTTCAGAGTTGAAAGTAGTTTAATTTCAAAATGTTAACTCCCCGATCAGTGGGGACCGTGCCGTAAATACTGCACAACTACGCATTGTGCAGCAGTCAACAACGCGCTGGCATTTATTGTACGAATTTCACGGTGGCACGTGGGGTGGTCTGAAGCGCGGCCGAAGTGAGTTGATATTTGACAATGATAATAAAAATGAAATAGAATAAACAACAGAATGAAAATACAGAAAATACTTTTTCCAAATGGTTAAAAATACATATACAAGCATTTTAGTTTTTTTTATTGTTATGTAATAGGGTAATGTGTCTGCAGTTGCGTCTAATTGCCAAGACTTTTCATACATTTTCTATGGGGCGCGGAAGCAGACATATTTAGTAGTAGTAGTAGTAATCACTTTATTGTACACAACACAGGTTTACATAATGTTTACAGAAATAAAGGTACAAAGGCGAACTTATCCCTGTAAGGGATCTCTTCCAGCTAACCAGCTATATTTTTTGAGAATGACCGTTTAATGTTTTTAGTGGTGCAATATAAAATATTTATGTACCTACTTACAGTATGTTTTTTACTAACAATCAAGACACTTTATTCCATCAACAGCGCATCCCCAACCGCAGATCACGGGAAGGGTTACGCACTTTCGATACGCTTGTCGCCGCCTGCGCACCCTACTACGACCACCTCAACCACAGTCTAAACAACAAGACAGCAAAAAAATTACAAACTTCACTTTGGAGCGGGGTACTGTAACGTATATTTTTAATCTGTGACTCGTTTAAAAATAAGCTTATTATGTACGCGTTCGAAATGTACCCTTTTCGTCACGCGGTGAATAAAAATACTAATTTTAAGCAACAATAGCGTTGGGTAACTAGTTCCTTGTGCAAACAAATTGCTCCATTCTTGCGGCGGTCGGTGCTTTGAACAAATATTTGGGATATTTTGACTTTGGTTTGCATGATTTGAATGACAATCTAATCAAGGGGTGTTATTTATATTTTTTTATTAAAATATTGTATTCGACTTTTTAACAAACTTTTTAGGTATTAATTACACAGGATGAAATTAAGTTGTTACCAAATTGACTCTAAAATGTATACCTATTATGATTAAATTGTACAACGGGACTTAATCGCGTATCTAAGTTTTTAAGATTTACCTCCGACGTTTCGAGGACGGCGTTGTCCCCGTCCTCGAAACGTCGGAGGTAAATCTTAAAAACATAGATACGCGATTAAGTCCCGTTGTACAATTTAATAATGTATAAAAATCGTGAATGTTTAAATCAGTGGTATACCTAATACCTATTATTTTTGTTTAAGTAAATAAATAATATTCGTATTGTGACTATAAAACTCGATCTTCACAGTTTTACTAATAATCTCCATTTAACAAAGTATAATACAGTTAAAGTTAAAAATATATTTTATGTTTCTATTATTTTCGTGAAATTCATGTAAAAAATTCAAACACATTACAAGACGAGTTTTTTATTCTAAATTTTCACGTTCAAAATCAAATACATACTTCTTCCTATGAAAGTCCTAAGTATTACATTTTTAGTAAACGTTTAAACATACAGGGCGAAAATTGCTCAAGCGCTAAAATGAGCAAATACAAAATTGTTCAACACGTCAGCGAACGTCAGAATCACAGACACTTTAAATTTCGCTCACTTGGCAGATATTTTATACTACTACATATTAAGTTAGTTAAAAAAGAAACTTATAGTCCAAATAATACGAACTTAGAAGGGTGCAAATATAAATTGGTAGATGCAGTGTGCATAGATTGTAGGTATGGCAGTCTTTCTGACACTTGAGTCATTTGAAAGGGAATGAAAATAAGATGTACCTAAATATGATTTGATTTATTTCATCTTTATTGCACAAAAGATTGTTTTTAGAACAAAATGCGAACTTAAAGCCATATAAGCCATAATTATTTTGATAATCATTTTTAAATATGGATTGAAAAAAAATATTTTGTATACTTTAACATCACACACACACACACACCCTTCCTCCTTCCTATCCTTTATGCACACACACACAAAAATGCTGTCATATATTTATGTACTTAACATCTTTCTTTTTGGAAATATATAGGTACAGAGTCCATTACACGTACCAATAATTGAACTATTGGCAGCCACAGTAACACATGCTCAATCATTCCACCATTTCTGTAAATTATAACTATTAGTAGCCATATGTAATTTTAAAACCAAACCTTTGCAAAGGGTCGCACTCTCCACATCAAAAAGTCTTACATCTACGAACGCTAGTGGCGTATACGACCTTTTTTATTACCAAGTCTCAGTACGCTAACTGTAGAATTAATTCCTAAAGGTCTTATATCCAAGACCGCTGTCGTTGCGCTCTCCAAATCTGCTGCTGCTGTATCTGCTTGATTTTTGATTGACAAATAGTTAACCTAGCAACAAAACACATAAGGTATAAATTCATTTGATGAAAATCTAGCACATACCAGATTTGATAAGGGAAGTGGCGCCGTCAATGGCGCATACGACATTATGAACTAGCAGATTTATAGCACGCCATATGTGTATAATTCCCGCCTTCTAATCCCGCAACGGAACACATTTTCTAAATGTTTGATTAGGTGATTTAATCCGATGTATTGGATCTAACCGTTGAGAGCTTTTGGGCAAATATGTGGGCAATAGTTTAATAAACGGTGGGTGAAGTTTAGGATATAAGACAGATGACAAATATTGTAAGTCTTTATTTGATGCTTGGCAGAAGAAGAGGTATAAGTAGTCGACGTCAAAAATTGCACCTGTCCTTTATAATAGGGTGAAGATTGGCAACCTATTTTTGAAGTCGACAGTACCTAGGTGCTGTGTAAATTGCCTGTGTGCATGAGAATATAGTTAGGCAAACCCAAGGGAAGAATATCTATATATTCAGCGACAGTCAGGCTGCACTCAAAGCGCTTGAAGCGCCCAGAGTGGACTCTAGACTGGTTATAATGGCGTCCAAGCTCTGAACCAGCTTGGAAGGCAAAACAGAGTGAAACTGGTATGGATCCCAGGGCACGAGGGATTCATAGGCAATGAAAATGCAGATGAACTTGCCAGAACCGGATCTGTAAATAATCTTATAGGTCCGGAACCATTCGTGGGGATCTCACAGGGAACCATCACAACGGCTATTAAAGACCATACCAAGACCAAACATCAGGAAGAATGGGACAGTCTGACGGGTCTAAAGCATGCAAAGCTCTTTATGCAAGGAGTAGACTCCAGCTGGAGCAAAAAGCTTTGGAAACTTAGCAAAAGACAACTCCAAATCATTACGGGAATGTTTACTGCCCATTACGGGGTCAAAGGAATTCTGGCCAAGATGGGACACTCTGACAACCCCGATTGTCGTATGTGTGGCGAAGAGGAAGAGACAGTGAAACACTTAATGTGTGAATGTCACGCCCTCGCCAGACAAAGAATGAAGGACTTTGGAGCAGGATATCTGGAACCAAAAGACTTTAAAACGCTACCCATGAGCTCCATCATCCGACACATGGATATGGTGGGAAAAGCTCTTGAGTAGTTGACGGATCTTCTCTAGGGGGTAATTGCACAAAAGATCCCTATGGGTCGAAGTGTATCCGCAAGGGCCCCCGAAAACAATAAGATAAGATAGTACCAGATATGTACCAGATATGTATGTAGATATGTACCAGATTAGTAGTAGTACTGCCAGTGCGAGCTACGCGCTACCTTGGTAGCCGAAATACGATTATTCGCCTATGTAGTGAAAACCGAGTAACAACAGATAATACTTATACTTATCTGTTGTTACTACCTAGCCTAGCGGGTTGCTGGCAACAAATGGAATGTGATAATAATGAAAAAAAGTTCATACCAGATGAATATTTTGAACTCCTGAACTTGGAACAAAAATAAACAAAGTAATAAAGACATATTCAGCAGAATAGTGGAAGACGTGCCTTAAGTATAGGTAAGGTAGGTAGGTAGGTAGGTAGGTAGGTAGTATAGGTAAGTGAAATATCACTTACCTATACTCCTCTGGCGCAGCGACCCAAAGTGTGTCTTTGCCTCCAACACCGACCTAAAGTGGCCAAAGTGTGTCTAAGTCATTGGAAGACGTACTTACCTCCCGGGTTATATTGGCCCTGGAGACCCTTCTACATGTAGTTTTCATGCGATCCAAAGTTACCCTATGTTGGCTTAAAGTAACTCAGTATAAGTGTAAATAAGTACATAGATTTGAGTAAACTTTATTCACGCTTATAGCTCAAGCCAAAAAACCATAAATCACAAAAATCCTATGGAGATCTATTTGGTTTTACAGTTCCGCTCATATACACCAACCACACTGTCAACTGACAATATATAAACCTTATTTCAAACACATTAGGTCTACTTTACATCAGTTAGAAGTGTTAGTACACCCCCGTGACGTCACATGATGGATGAAAGCGCGACGTGATCGCGTCGCGTCGCGCCGCCATTTTTCACACATCAGTCGTGACCGATGCGTAATTACACCGATGCGATGTGGTGTTAGGGCTTCTAATGTTTCTTTATACCTCTGTCAGATCAAAAAGCCATCTTTCTTTCAATCAAAATTATTACGCTAGTACAAAAATAATATCTTGAATTTATTGGTCAATAATTTTCGGAAAAACTGGCAACTTTCCTGTGGACAATACGAATGTTAACAATTTAAATTTGTTAGCCTTACTAACAAAATTTTAACTTTTACCCATACCAACTGTCTCTCCCCTTACTAAAAACCTCCTAATAATATCAACCACTATTTTTAACTGCAATCAAAATCTCCACAAAATCTCAGACCGTAGCGGTGAGTTAATTAAGCCTGAATAGGAAAACAATAACCGAAGGGCTGCTATGTCAATACGGCCCCCAATACAGACTATCAATATTTCAACAAGTTTGTACCTTTATCCTTTGAAATACGGCAAAAATTGTAAATATATATTTGAAGTCTTCTGTGCAAAGTTCTAGGAAACGAATGGAGTATCGATATGACATAAAGGTATTTGAAGTTATGATGTTTTTGTTTTGGGATGAATGGTTGAGATTGAGAGAGACTAACAAAGTTTGCTGACAGTACGAAAGACTGGCTTATAACGAATAGTAAGGAATACATTGAAATTCCTAAAAATACCGTGGCCCATGGACACACGCAACGCCAGAGGTATCCCTATATGTATAAGCGCGTTGCCTGTCTTTAAAGTGGGAGTAGGTACGCTCCTTTCTTGAAGGTTCGACGGTCGTATTGGTTCGGAACCGAGGGCGACAGCAGTTAATTCCACATCAACAGCAAGTTTCTGAAGAAACGCACAGGTGACACCATCTGTAGTGAAGATGGAAATATCGCGTGGGGAATGAAGCAGCAAAGATTAAATGATAATAATAAAGCATTATGCAATATATTTATTTATTTTAAACTTTATTGCACAAGAACAAGTAAAAAGTACAAAAGGTGGACTTAATGCCTTGTGGCATTCTCTACCAGTCAACCACTGTAATATAGTAGTATTATACCGGTTTTATAAGTGTTGTTACAATTATGTGCTTTGGTGGTCAGTTTTTTATCATCTGTCATCATGTTTGTCACGTTTTAACAAGTAAAGTCTGGGAGACCGAGCAAAACCTAAAAAAACTCAAAAATGCGCGTTTTCCCAGAGATAAGACCTAGCTAGATCGATTTTTCATCCCCGAAAATCCCCATATAGTAAATTTCATCGAAATCGTTAGAGCAGTTTCCGAGATCCCCGAAATATATATTTCACGACGATTTATTTTAAACGAGCAATTCTTGTTTATTTATTTATATATATATATATAACAATATATATATAAACAAGAATTGCTCGTTTTAAGGTATTAGATAGATAGATAGATTAGATTAGATAGATTTAAGTGCGAAAGTCACGCATGACATGACAAGTGATAAAATGCGACCAACGGCAACTTAGTTTATATACTCCTGACGAATCTGGCAAAATTACGTCAAGATTGTAGCAAAACAAACAGGTGTCATATACAAACCAAAGCAGAAATAAGCTTCAATATCCCCTTACATGCATTGTATACAACAAAACCGAAACCGAAATGCCCCCAACTTCAACAAGCATGCAAAGTTAGAATGATCAACCACGGAGTAATGTGCAAAGTTTACGAGTTACCGCGACCATGTTACCGCGAGCGAGTACTACGCGACACACGCTAATGTGGTTTATTTTGGTGTTAGGGGTTTCGTCAAATGGTGTGCTACGAGTAATTTCTGATTTTATACCGTTTTACAAGCTTTTATTAACTTGCCATATTAATGTATGTGTGCCATGTTATTTAGTTAGCGTGGTTCAAAACTCGGAAGCTAAATTTGCCCACTTCCCGATTGAGCTAAAAAACAGCAAAAGTACATATGTAAGTCTGGTAACAATGAAATATCATGGTACCATCGAGCTGATCTGATGATGGAGACAAGAGGTAGCCATAGGAACTCTGTGATGAAACAACGCAACTTAATTATCTTAATGTCTTTGGGGTTTTTAGAAATCTCTCGATGAGTAATAAGTTGCGTACGGATATGATGGTCGTTCTTGTCTACGTGACAGCGTGATAAAACGGTGTCCGTCACTTTCTTTCCCACGGTGTTAAACAGTGACAGTTATTTTATCACGTGGATAAAGATGGATAAAGCTATCCATAATAGGCTGGCTGTGGTATATAAGTAGTCAGCGATAAAAGCTTGTACCAAAAATAAAAAAATGCCATATACTTATTAACTTATTTTATACACCTACATTTACATTTTGACTCCTGTCAATCAAAAGGGAACCACGTTACAATACGGCCCCCTCGCGGCTAATAAAGCAGCCGCAGCCGCGTCACTCACAACTGTTGCGTCCCTTGTATTTACACTGGTGTATATCACACTGTGGTTTGTTCTAAACATATGTGGTAAGTTCGGAGAAATATTTTGTACTAATCGTAACACACTGATTCCAAGATGCGAGAGGTTTAATTTTATATTCTGGTAAGTCTGGCAAGCCAGTTTTGCTAAAATGGGCAAATTTGAAAAATGTAGGGACAGAGGATCCGTCTCCCATTCAAATTTTAAATTTCGTGCCTTTTTCTACTGGCAAAGTTGGCTTGCCAAGTATTATATGACCTCTCTATACTTAACCAACTTCAAAAAGGAGAAAGGAGGTTCCCAGTTTGGCTCCCCTATTTCTTGAATGCGCCCAGATCGATTTAAGTTTATTTTTTATTTTAAAGGATATCCGTTCTATTATCGTCACATGACGATGATATAATAACCAACTATGACTATGAGGTCCTGAAAAAAATAAGTAAACTCTTGAAATTATAGACACAGCTCTATTAAAGTTTTTGGTAAGATTGACCTTCTCTATTTAATTTACCACTCCTTTGGTAGGCCGTAGGTTTTAAGCGGTAAATATTGGTAAATAGGTTACTTACTATTTGATTATAAAATAAACAGAAGGAACCTTTTTGAACCAACCGCTGTGCGTAACATCTAAACAGATAACCCGAGCCATTAACGGGGCTAATTGTGAACGAGTTCCGCCACCGGCCTGCAGAGCGAGCTTAGGGAGACCACAAACTATTGCTTATTTTACCAACACTGACAATTTAGTTTTCTGGTTGGCGTCGTTCAGTGGATCAAGCGCTGGGTGTATTAGGGATGGGGTGGAAAGAGGCTACCCAAGCTGCCCAGGACCGGAGTAAATGGAAGAAAAATGTTTGAGCCCTAAACTCCAGCAAAAAAAATGGGGTAACAGGATGGAAAGAATTCTTCTTATCTTTTTAGATATTTAGGTTGAAATCACACCCATCAACATCGAGCCGCATTTTATCCATGAGAAATCACTCGTTAGCATAAAGATAGGTACGCATGATTTCAGCGTTCTGATGCGCACTACGCACCATCAAATAATTACCGTCGCCAATGGAAACCTGCAACTGCTGCTGGTGTTGGCGGCTTGTACGTTCTTTTCTTAAAGTGTAAAAGGTTGTATCGGTCCGGAAATACTACGGGCGACAGTTCATTCCACAGTTTAACTATAGGCAGGAAGTTTCTGTAAAGACGCACAATTGGGGATTGCCAACCCTCTAAGTGGTGAATAACTACCGAAATGGTACGAGTATCTTTATCATATCAATCGTTATCAAAATGTCCTATACCAAAAACCGACGTGCAAGCTGCTCCCTACTCAGCCGCCCTAACCCGCCACGTACGCCGCAATCGGCACGCAGCGATTTTATCGTCCATGACCGCAGAGATTGCTGCTTTTAAAAAGCGCACTTTAATTTTGGGCGCCTCTTCTCCGCTCGTGCGTACCTTTACTTTATTAGCTATAAAATGGCAGAAGCGGATAGTTCAGCTCTTTAACAGTAAGTCGTAGTCGACTTAATACAAACAAACTGTTCCTGAAATCTTGTTCTTCTAGAAAATCTCATGCTTGCAACTATTGTGCGAGCTTTTCGTACGTGGCCAATTTTATCGTTCTTCGGATGTCTTTCATGAAACTCTGTAGGTATATCATAAAGATCAAATAAATACATAAATTAATTAATTAATTTATTTATTTATTTCAATTCCAGCACCTACATTGGACTAAGAGAAAAGGATTTGTCAAAGTTAATTTTGCAATAAAAGCTTTTATTACTGACTATTTTCTTTTGTATAGGATTATACCTACTCAATTACTTGCTCGTGAGTTACAAGCAAGTAAAGCAAGACATTGGTTGAAAAAAAAATAAAAATGTCTCAAAGGACTGCCTACATAGAATCATTGCACGGTAAACGGACGTTTGTAAAACTTTAAAGAGATGCTTAAAACACATAACACTTCCAAACACAGTAGGTACAAACTTCTGACAGATTTCGATACAAAACAATATTCGATCGAACATCAAGTTCTCCCCTGGACGTTGATATATCGATACCTTATTTGATTCGATGGTGTCATCGAAAGCTCATCCCCCGTCGATTCCTGACGTCATTACGAGTAACTATTCGGTTAGCGTTTCCTGGAGGGCCCGTGATTTGGGAGGAGGGAATTGAGACAGACGTTAGTTTTCCGTAGTTTTTCCGTGTGGATAATATTTGTTTGTCGTTCGGTCTTGATCCGAAGAGTCAAACAACGATAACTGACGTAAGAAATATCAAAAAGGTAGGTAAGTAGCGTTAATAAACTCAACAACTGAGTGACTCGACGAATATAATGATGACTACTAAACTCAAACATTGTAGTTATGTTTGTTAGTGTCACCCAGTCATAAAGGTTCATTTATTAGACTGGAATCATTATAATTCCATATTTTGTATGTGATACCACATTTGTTGGTTTTTATGTTATAAGGACATTAAGAATTTGAAATAGAAATTAAATTATTTTTGGTACAAAGTACTTAGTTTATAATTTTTTTACATTTTTGTTAACGACCGTATTTACTATCAAACAAAACTAAGGGTCAAACGCCAATTTAAGCGTAAAAAATAACAAAGAAACGCTGTATTAAAAAATCGATCAGCGTTACAAATGGCCCCCCTGACAATACATTCCCCGAACTAGGCTGAATAATGGCCACCAATGTTAACTTACAGCAACACACCTAACTGATTATTTGTAGACTTTATATCTTGGTAATAAGGTTGGTTATTGGTTAAATGTGGACTATAGAACTTTTTGCGGACAAATAGTCTCAAGGAGAAATTAATTTGACAAGCTCCCGACAAGTATTAATTTATTTGGACGGGAAAAAATGCGGGGTTTCTAAGTTGGGAAAAGACGTTCCGATAATATTGATCATGAAGTTTGTAAGTCTGATGTTAGATGAGATTGCTGATAAATTATCACTAGAAGGCACATTTTTATACATTATTGTTACATTTTGTATTTACATAATCTTTCGTCGAAAAACATCAAATACACACATTCGACAGAGTACCAAACGAACCGGACTCTGAATTGTTTTTGTAATAGGTACCTATCTAGGTCATTTACCAATGTATAATAATAATAGTAATAATAATTCAGCCTTTATACGTCCCACTGCTGGGCACAGGCCTCCTCTCATGCGCGAGAGGGCTCGGGCTATAGTCCCCACGCTAGCCCAATGCGGATTGGGGACTTCACATACACCCTCGAATTTCTTCGCAGATATATGCAGGTTTCCTCACGATGTTTTCCTTCACCGAAAAGCTAGTGGTAAATATCAAATGATATTTCGTACATAAGTTCCGAAAAACTCATTGGTACGAGCCAGGATTTCAACCCGCGACCTCCGGATTGAAAGTCGGGCGTCATATCCACTCGGCCACCACCGCTTACCAATGTAAGCCACCAACCAATGTATACCTACCCATAAAATAAACATGATTATTTATATTTGTGAGGTGTGAAACTAAGAGAATCGGTTCTGTGTTGTGTGATCGGTGGGACTTTACTGGAGGTCTTCAAACTCATAAAAGCACCCAACAATTTAAACACCTTAATATCTCTATCTACATTAAATTTCGTCTTAATCCCAGCGCATTCATCAATTGACTCCTCAACCCATCCCGAATTCGTGCCCCCCATACCCTGTAATCATTGTCTGGGACATATCCTTCACATAACCCAACTGAATTAAGTCTTTTCACATCTAGTTGGAATCTCAACCTTGGTATATTGGAAACAGAGTTCAGATTTGATGTTCCTGGTTGTGGGGGTTAAAACTTTGTTAAATAAAATGTTGGACATGTCACAAAGCACGTGGTCGGAACAATACCGTCGTGTGAGGCGACTTTTTGTTTCCGCTCGACGCAGGCGTATGGATCTACGAAGAGTTTAAAATTAAGGTGTTTGAGACTCCATTGTTTGCACAGAAAGAAATAGCGTCAATAACAACTCGTGAAGGATCATTCTGAGACTGAGAATTCTAACAAGAAAAAGTTGTATGGAGTGTAAGTTTCAAATATGTTTCAAACGGAGACTAATAATTATAAGAAATATCACAACCTTCATTTTCTGTGCTGCAATATTAATTTATAAGGATTTTACAACGACTGAGCATAATATTGGTGCGATGTAATAAGTAGGTACCTAATATATTTACATAATACCTTAATCAATAGGAGAGCCCTCTAGCTACCGTGGCAATCTGAAGTAGATTAAGTCTATTCTTATCATTTTATATAGTCCATCTGTATCACTCTTGCAACCTCAATTATACGAGCGACAGAGACGTATATTTTTTGTTTCGGATTTTGACGTTCGCGCTAAAGCGACTTGTCAAACTGAGATTCCAGAAATTAATATGGCTTTGTTTGCTTGTTGGCTGTGTTACTATTTGACATATATTAGGAATAAAAGAAGGAAACACTTATTTTCGTCATTTGCCGCATCCTCCCTCCATCTTCTTCCACCTCGCGAGGACGAGGTCTGCAATTAATCGTCGCGTGCGCACCCCATCATTACGGCCATTGTTAATTGAATACGGAATTTATCGAGAGGTCAACCCAGGTACAATAAAACGGATGAAGTTGTAGTTTAAAGTCTAAATTAGGAATTTACGGAGGTGGAGTGCAAACAATAAACAAAGGAAAATAATGACGACAATACCTACGATGCGGTTTAGTTCATCGAAGGGTGCAATAATAATAGAAAACACTGTTAAGGTAATAAATATGATTTCATTTTATCGCAAAACTATAATTGAATGAAACGGATGACAGATACCTACAAAAAAAATTGTTTAATAATTAATATACAATACAGTACAAATACCTACTCTTTATTGCACACCTCAATAACAGAAGACAATACAAAAGAAAACAGAAATACAAGCAGAGGTAAACAACAGGCGGTCTTATCGCTAAAAAGCGATCTCTTCCAGACAACCTTTGGGTAGGTGTTGCAAATGCAATGAAAGAAACCTATCACTAGGTACTTATAATACAGTAGTGTTTCTACCATAATCAAAATAATTTGCACCATTAAAAATATTTTTATTTTTCAGTTAAAGAACTAGCAGTCATCAAAACTGACAGTCAAAATCATTATCACCAATACTTAACACCAAGTACCTAATCGCGTATTCTCGATTAGATCTGAAGGTGGTCACGCGTCCAACAATCATAGTAATCCGCGATAGCATCTCGCTGATTGTTGACGATGGATTGATCGATGACAATGACATTTCGAGTTCGTATTATCGATCGGGTTGAGCGGCTTTACTAAATCCCTGAGGGTGTTGTGTGTCGAAGAACTTTAATAGTCTGCTACTGTGTGGTACAACTTAAGATATTTAGTAATTTTATTCAATGTCGTGTATAACTTATTGTGTTCACAGTGAGATATATGTATTTAAAAAAACGTCTATACCTATGTAAGTAATTTTACCAACATACCAATACGCAATACGCTGCATTTTTGTAACTGTTTCTGATTCATCTCCGTAATAGATTAATACATAAATAAATACTAATGGCGTTATTCATAAACGGCTGCTAACTTAATCAGTTGATGATCGTCGTTTGTCCCTATCTTTCGTTGTTGTCTTTCGTTGTGTTAATGAATAGAGGGACAAACGACGATCATCAGCTGATTAACTTAGCCGACGTTTATGAATAACGCCGTAAGTACCTAGTTATGCTACGTGTTAATGTAAACTAAATGTACATACCTAATTCATTGCAAACTCAGTTTATAAATGTGTAAATACAATGATAGCTAGTTTTAAACTATTAATAATACTAATTTATTGGAGGTTCTACAAAATCACACATACTGTCTCAAAATACAGATTTAAAAACACTTTTCTGTCAAATAGATACATTTTCCAATTTTGAAGCAGCAGATCGAACAAATTGATATCTAATGGACATCAATTTGAATCTTTGTGTTGTTTGAGTTAACTATACATGTTTTTTTCTATCAGTCATTTATTTCAATTTAATACATTCACCTTTGTAAATCTTATCTCCATATTAAGATTCAATAGATATTGTTGAGCATCTCTTTCATATTAAAACCCAACAAAACTCATTGGGATTACTAAAAAACTATTGTGGCTCGTGTACCCGTTTATCAGACACCATCTTCATCACTCGGTACTTGTTACCATGACTCCGCATTTACAAATCCTGGATCTTTAATCGAAATACCACCTTAATTATAAGACTCGAGGATTGCTATTAGAAAGGGTTGACTGGAATCTATAGACGTGTCTACCACGATAAAATTGTTCTCTTCTAAAAAGTCCCTGTGCTTTAACGCGCGTCTTCTTAAGTGCGTTTATTGTCTGGCTTTGGGTTTGATAAGTGATACGGTAAATGTGTTTAATGCATTGTAGCACATAATATGCGCGTCAATAAACTTTCATGTGCTTCATTCATAAGCTAGACCATTCATGTTTGGACTGATTTGTGCTGCGATTGAAAGATGGTTCATTCATGGGTTTTTGAAACCGGTGCATGTTATGAAACTACGTCACTCCGTCATTCATGTGTGTTGATTACCATTGAAAGACAATTGTATCGGACGTGACGGTGGTTTCATATTTTTTGATTCTTCGATCAAGTTCATTTGATCAAGTCGATTTAGGCGGGCTTGTTTGAGATTTGTATTTATTAATTGGCGGAATAATTGATTTTTTTTTCCTTTAACGAGTTAAACCGTACCAGATGGAGTATGGTAACTGGCTATAAACTTGAATTCCAATTTTAATAAAGTTTTATGAAATATCACATGACATTATTTATGTAGCTACCAGTCGTTCTTTGGTTCTTTATAAAAGAAAGTGGAGCGAGCTATCGCGATAAGTTCAACATTCTTCTTTCTATAGGTAGTTATTTACCTTTTCAACTTAACATTTGAGACAAGAAAAGATGCAAGCAGACTAGCCATTTTATAATCTCAACACACTACAAGGTACAGGGGTATGTAAAATAACAAATTTCTGTCCTAGAATCTAGATTAAATGTACCTACCTACACATTTTAATCTTCTAGGCTATAGAAAGGTCTGTTTATGTTCCAAAAGACTTATCCCTGTGTATTACGTAGTTAAATTTTAGGACTAAAATGGGATATATTAAGCCTTATTACGAGGATAAATTAATAAAATAACAACAATATGACTTTTCGGGATATCAGCCCGCACATTATCCTTTTTCCACTTTCATTTATGACTAGCTTCTGCCCATGACTTTTTCTATGTCTTTCCCCGGGATTCAAATTCCATACCAAAATTCACCTAATTCAGTGTTTTAAACTCGAAGAAATCATAGACAGACAAAAATTCTTTCTCGTTTTTTAGGGTTCCGTAGCCAAATGGCAAAAAACGGAACCCTTATAGATTCGTCATGTCTGTCTGTCTGTCCGTCTGTCTGTCCGTCTGTCTGTCCGTCCGTATGTCACAGCCACTTTTCTCCGAAACTATAAGAACTATACTGTTGAAACTTGGTAAGTAGATGTATTCTGTGAACCGCATTAAGATTTTCACACAAAAATAGAAAAAAAAACAATAAATTTTTGGGGTTCCCCATACTTCGAACTGAAACTCAAAAATTTTTTTTTCATCAAACCCATACGTGTGGGGTATCTATGGATAGGTCTTCAAAAATGATATTGAGGTTTCTAATATCATTTTTTTCTAAACTGAATAGTTTGCGCGAGAGACACTTCCAAAGTGGTAAAATGTGTGTCCCCCCCCCCCCCCCGTAACTTCTAAAATAAGAGAATGATAAAACTAAAAAAAATATATGATGTACATTACCATGTAAACTTCCACCGAAAATTGGTTTGAACGAGATCTATGTAGTAAGTAGTTTTTTTTTATACGTCATAAATCGCCTAAATACGGAACCCTTCATGGGCGAGTCCGACTCGCACTTGGCCGCTTTTTATTATTTAGTATGGATAAAACTGAAAACAAAGAAATCCCTTGTAATATTCTCGTAATTATTCATAAAACAGCATTATACTTAGGTAAAGTTACAGGTGAGCGAGCGTCACTCGCGCTGGTGTCGCTTCAATTTATCATCGCCTGTTAGTCTTGTTAAAATTATGTTGAAATTAATAACAATGTCGGCAGGCGTTAGCGGAACGACACTGAGTTATATTTTTTATTATGTGCTTCATTTTCTGGTTAGGCTGATATCTTTTAGGTAGTCGTTTTCTTAAAAGAGGTGTTTAGATTTAGATCATTTTCCAGTTCGGTTTACACACTCTCACTCTGAATTCTGGAGTAACAAACATACAAAAAAATGAACTTGAAATTATAACCTTTTATTTAAAGTCGGTTAAAAATATAATAGTTAGACTTAGGTAGCTAACGAACAATTTGTGTTACCTATATAAACTAGCGTCATAATTTTTTATCTGCTTAATCTCCTAAACTATCTCTGCAAGCAACAGATACAAATTGCCGACATCAATCGGATCATTATCTGACTTAAGTAGATCGTCCAATATGGCAGTTTCTCGGAATAGTGCAGAACCATTGTGACGGCCAATCAAATCTTCTCTGATTGATGAAACTTTTTTATATTTAATTTTCATAGGTAAGCGTGATCGGTTTGGTGTAAAAAATAAATACATTTTGTTTGTAAGAACCTGCCAGGAATTTGATCGCATTCATTTTTTGATAACGAAATATTTGGTGGTTCTAATAAACAATGTTTTGAAATTAGTAGTTGACATGACCGGTACTGACATTTTATTTGACTGTACAGTGAGCTGCGAAATAAATAAATGAATAAGCTAGCAGTGAGCTATAAATGAATTCATTGACAAAGTCACCATGCACTTTTGGACCTGATAGTACGTGACGTAGGTGCCCACATTATTACCATAATGTAAATAAAGCCCTTGCTACACGGTCGCCGACAAGCCTACTAACCGTCTGACCTTGGTCTGACCTTGGTCAGTTTTGGTCAAATTTTGTTGGAAACAACTGTCTACCCGGTCCGGGACGGACCAAGGCCACGCGGTCTGGGGGCTTGTCGGCGACCGTGTAGCAAGGGCTTAAGCCGCTTGTAGCGACACTATCTTATCAGGGTCATGTAGACTCTTGTCAGGCTTTACATGTCTTTATGTTGTCTCTTTACATAGAAATTAATGTATTGCTCTGAAAATACTTATAGAAAACTGTAATGGGATTACGTTTAAAATAAATTTCGTATCTTTATTAACTTCAATTAACTTAAACTGTTCCTTAAGCTTATTTTTTTAATTTCTCGTCTTCAAATCTAGTTCGATGTTCCATCAGACCTCAATCAAAAGACCTCCTCCCACGTCCACGGATCTCCGATCCCTTAAAACTCAACACAATAGCTTTTTTCATCTCAAATGCGATCATCGATTACTTTTTTACCTTCAAAAATATCAATAATCGGTAACGCCCCCCGTTAACTAAAATTCTAAGACCAAAAAAGCCATATTATTGTAAGCATTGCATGGGCATACGACTTTTTGGTTTTGAAGGCTTTGATTCCTGACACGTGGCTCATGATGATGCGCTTTCTTGACTTTTATTTGTTTCTTACCATTTAGGGAATGACTTGCGATTTTATATTGCCTTTGAATTGAAAAAGTGGCCGGTGTTCCGTGCCGATTAGTGCCAGTATTCATCTTATTAAGTGGAGTCAAATCATTGAAAAGGCCTATTCTAACAGTTTACCGCTTTGGACGCTAATAGCGCCTAACGATACGTGTTATACCCTCGTAAGACCCAGGGAAATTTTGGCGCTTTTGAATTTGGAACTTTCTTTTATTTCTAAACTCGAATTTAATTTGTACTTGTACAAGTACACGGGGACTTACGAGGATACGCTGTCAATGTAACCTCATATATTACTAAGAGAAAAAAATAGGAAACAACCACACAACGGCTAGTTTAATTAGACCATATTATTTTGAGCTAACAACCCGAAATACTTAAGCAGAAATTGCTAAACTGGTGAAAGCCCTTACAACTTATCAAAATGCACGATCTTTCTCCTCGGAAGGACACAAAATAGTCGATTGCGGTCAATTGCAGTCCCATTTAGTAATAAAAAAACTTAATAAAGCCTTTTAAAACACCATTAAGTCCGCCTGTCAAGCGTCGCTAAACGCTAAAAAGTCCATTAGTCGACGCACGCGCAGGCTTCGCCAATTTTCTGTAAAAGCGGCCAATTTCGCGTAAAAGCCAATTTTGATCCATCAGATAACAGTCAGGTGTTGCTAACAATAAAAATATGTGTTTCTGTGATGACTGTTCAAAATTGAGTTGTTTTTGGGTTTTGTAAATTTAAAATGATTTCCCTGAGGAACTGATGATCTTTCTTGCTAACGATGTAACGATAGGTAGTTATAATGATTCTTACTTCGCTGAAATTGTCAACTGAAAGACACTTCTACCAACAGTTGAGTTGGTTACTAAGTAACCGTACGTTTTTCAAATAATCCATCATACAATTTTTACTTCTTATGTCAAATTACGTTCTTATTTCAGTCTGATAAAATATTAGATATTAGTTCTTGTGTCCTTGATGGATGAACGGAGATTCTAATTTTTAAGTACGAATATATTCTAGTTGATTTTTAAGCTTCCTTGGAACGACACGTGCATTTGTCTTTAAAAATTTGAGACTATTTTGATTATAAATTCATAACACAGCATGTCTAAACATCAATAAACAAAACATTGTCACCTCCAAATCAATTCGAAAAACCGAAATCATCTCAACCTGTCAAACAATACCCGTGAAGTATTGTTACTGACTAATGACTTAGCGAAACTCGGAATTAAACCAGGTAAAAAACCATCCATCTTGAGGAACTGAACAAATTAAAGCGCAGCGTGTGTCCGGCCCAGGCCAGGGCAAATATAAACGCTGTCAGTTTTGTGTAAACTGGAGATGGTTGGACTTATAAGTTGTGGTATTGTATGCGTGTGGAACGGTAATGAGGTAGAAAATACGATGTTATGACCATTTGATCGGGATTTTAATTATTTTTAATTTTTGATTTCTTTAATTGAAGGCAAAATTAAAATACTTGTGCCTCCGGTATTTCCGGACCGATACGACCTTCAAGAAAAGAGCGTAAGTACCCCAAAGTAAAGTAAGTAAATATTCTTTATTGCACCAAAAATTATACATTTAATATACATACAAGAAATTCCGTCCATCCATCCATCCAAAATCCATCTTAAACTCTCGTGTGCCGGGATTATATTATTTGTTTTCTAACCTACATAGTTTCCTCGTACGAGATCCGCGTTTCGGCATTCGATGGCTTAAATGCCAGAAGCACTTAATAACCCCTCTGATGTTGCGGGTGTCCATGGGCGACGGTAATCGCTTGCCATCAGACGAGTCGTCTTCTTGTTTGCCTCCTACATCACAAAAAAATAACTTTTAGTACATTGACATTACCATGGTTTGATGTTCTTAAAATTTGTGTTTTGTAGGTAAGATTGTTATCCTCCCATTTGTGTACTTACCTATTTTATGATACTGTAGTTACCAAATTCTTAATTTTAGCAGGAATATTAATGTGAAGTGAATTGTTTGTACAACATTTGCCACAACAGTCTCGAAGTTCGGCATGAAACTCGATAGATTTTAACAGCTCGTTACATTTATCGGTGTATTTATCAATTTCACACGGTAAAACACGGTATATAACTGCCTAAGTATTTTAAGTATTTTTCAACTTAAATTATGTTTGATGTTTCCAGTAGAGACTGTATCTGCAACTAGTATTTAAACCTACTTTACGTCACTTACTTTGTGGTTGTACAATTCGTACATTTTCTACTTCTGCTACTTAAGACATCTTACAATGTATATTTAAAGTAAGACCAGACAATTTAATATCTCTCTAGTCCGGTGTGAGTCTGCCGTTCCTTAAATCCTCGTAAAATACCACTTCTTCCAGCCAACTTAGTAGGTACTTACAAAGACATCTACTGAATTGGGTCGCGGTAAATGTAGGTATGAGGATTTTATGATTTGAGAATTAGCTCGTTTTAGATTACGCGGTCCCAATTAAATAAGGAAGCTCCAGTTATATCATGTAGGTAGATAAAACTTAATATAATTACAGAAACTATTCAACTCACTACATACTTAAGTATCATGGGGCTTAAAACTTTAAACATAAGAAAAAGTTTTTTTCAAAAATATACTTAAGTACTTCACAATTTTATTGTCTTGGCTAAATTGATATCATAATTCATAGCTGATATAAATGCCGAATTCAAATACATCTATTAATAATGGTATCAGGAAATGGACGTATAGAGATGACGAAACTGTTAAATCTAAGAATAGTCTAGAAGAAATTTACTGCACTCCTAAATTTACTTCACAGCTAATAAATCTCAAAATTCATGTCTTTATCAAACTGTTATTATAATTTATCATAAATTCATAAATCATGAATATAAACTACCCATGGTAGAAAGCCGGATTAAACCGAAAAAATCGGTCATCGGTTTAAGAGTAACCGTAACTTAACCCTCGTTTGACGTCCAAATTGCAATCATTAATCACAATCATTTAACCTTTCTGCAATCACAGTAGCCCAAAATTATGAAAATGTCGGTTTTTGGGGAAATGTCAATGTGTTGATGGATTTGTGAGAAGGAGAAAATAAAATGGACGACGTGGACAAATCGGCGCCGCGGGCCGGCGGAGATTTAGACTCGCAAATTTACTCCCACTTTAGTATGGAGCGTACCTCGCGTAGACTCCGCAATATGTTTTTTTTATGATAAATGATTCAAACGAGCAGACGAATCACCCGGTTAACGATCACCGTCGCCCATGGACATCTGAAACACCAGAGAGGTTGTAAAGGCTTTGCTGGAATTTAAGATTGGAGTAATAATAGGTACGCTCTTTTCTTAAAGAACCTGTATTGGTCGTTGTAGCGTTTACAAATGCTACACCTGTTATTATCGGTCACCACTACGACGTAAAGTACTAGCTTATTATTATTTGGAGCCTGTCGTGTCCCACTGCTGGGCAAAGGCCTCCCCCAATTTCTCCACAAATATCTGTTTAGTGCTATGTCTGGCTGGCCACTCCTTTAAAAAGCCCCTCCGTGCGCGAGTTCGACTCGCACTTGGCCGGTTTTTTTTAATTCACATTCCCGTAAGTATGAGCAGATGCGCTCTGATACTGAACATCTAACACACTTGCGGCCCATTTTCAAGCCTCCTTAGTGACCGCTTAACATCTGAGCGCTGATGTAGCATAACTAATAATATTCCGTTCATTGTGTAAGTGATCTGTAGTGTGAGAAAGAAACTTTATATGACTTTTGAGTCAAAAGTTTTGACGGAGAGGCTTGAGAGTTACAATACTTTTGCTTAGTTTCTTGATAGAGTTTTATATACACAGCATACCGGGTGTTTGCTCGTGTTACAGGCACACGAGCAAAAAATTAAACTGTAGGGTGTACTCCTAAAATTTGACTTTTAAAAATAACTTAAGTTATGATGTCCAAGTCTATTTTGCCGTAAAGTAATTCCGTTGATACCCTTATTATCATCATTCACTTGAAAGCAAAATGCATTTCCAATCTTCCAAGCAAACTACACTACGATAAATAATCGGTGCTCCCGATTCGCTGCAGTTGCCGTCTTGGATTTATGGCCATATTTGGTATGTTCGAGCAATTTCGGTAATTTTGTATTTGATGTCGATTTATCATGGTGGTGATGGGGAAAATATGTATTCATGCTATGGAATACGTCACATCGAAACGGGTTATTTTCGAAAATCGCAAATATTTACCAAACAACTAGTACTTTTTGTTATTATTTGCTCTAGAAACAATTGCCGAGACTGTTCAGTAGCTTTGCAGATGCTCGATATATGTTTGCCAAAGTATGCAGTCGGAAATAATCTAGGAAATTCAATATTAATTTAAAAAATGCTGTTATTTATTTGCAATTCAGAATAAGTCACTAAAAGATCGATAGATGACCACATTCACAAATAAATTCATTAAAGGCCAGTGTGGCGTCGATTTTCTGAAAGGAATAACCTAACTTACCTTCATTTTACACTCGTTTCGAGACGTTACAGTTCCACCATCGGGGATTAAAATTAAGTACAAATTCCTAAAACGGATATTGCATATTTAAAAAATGCCCTTAATTTACCAAATTATCACATTAACCAACAATAGACTAACCAGGACTTCCTTTTTTCACCTGATGTGGGTTAATTATATGAATTTGTGGACAACCGACCGTGTCTCGGCGATTACCCAAACAATGCCATTCAGTTCGATATGCTCTATTATTTGACCAAATTTAATTTTTAAATTTACAGTTTATTTGAAAGAGACAAAAAGGGATTTAGTGTGTCTTATAAGTAAAATGGGTAAAATTAAAAATCATCTTTGAATGAGTGTGGTCATAAACTCATGAAAAGAGATAAGACAAGTCAGCGTATTTTTACATGAGGTTGCAAACCACTTATAAAAAGCAAATCAGACTGCTAGCTTTTTTTATTTAGTTATTGCATAATTTCCATATTCATTAATAAAGCATTTTTACCATCAGGCTGAATTGGCCAATAGCAGTATAATATTTTTGTCGTGAGTTTCACCTTATGGTCTACAGCCTCCTAAGGCCCAGCCATACTATCGAAACATCCAAAATATGCCACCGAAACCTAAATTGTAGGAAATAGAGTTGATTTTGCGTTGTTTGAAAATTGAACGAAACAAAGCAAAAGCGACTCTGTTCCAATTGAACATGGTTTAAATTACATCGAACTGAATAGGTACTATAGGCACAAAGCGGACACGCCATACATCAAAAATGATTTGCGTTTATATGTGTGCGCGGCACGTCTGTACACGCGTCATTGTGTATCTGACGGACTTCTGGCATGCTCTCAGTAGAGCGACTTACGCAGACATTCATGTCGCGGCCAGTCGCGGGACGAGGAAATCCGAGTCGGGGCGGGGCGGTGCGTGTCCGTTCTGTATGATAATACTATTACTTTTTCTGTGCTATAGGTAGGACCTCCGACCTTAGAAGGATAGATACTAATACTAAGTGGGTGTGATGAATGGGGTGCCATTTCATTCGCTATTATGAATCAGTGGTTAGTAAGTAGTAAGCAGTCTAGTAGTGGTTTTCAAAGGTTTTACTCGTTAGAAACCCACGTCCAAGCCGCCAGAGCTTACGCAACGCACCGTAAACATTCGGCCAAACCAAAGACTTCTGAGAACAAATGAAAGTATTATCAGTGCAGAAGAGGCGTGAAGTCGTAACCAGGCGATAAAACATTATGTATGCCCCGCCACGTGCCGTGTAATGACAAACGCACCGCTGTTTCTTTATAAGCTATCGGCTGTTTTATTGTCCTGCAGTGTACGTTTAAATATGAGTTTACTAAAGTCTGATATTGGCAAAGCCGACGAGGAATTATTCAAGTTAAAATAATCAGTTAAAATTCGAATTGGCTGCTAACAACGGCCTTAAAATATATTTCGAGAAACTCATTGGTTATGAGCCGGGGTTTGAAACGACGACCTCTGCCGGTGTGTCCATCTATCCGTCTATCAGCTTTTTAACCTCCGGTCTTCGAGCATCCGTTTCATTTCTCCACGTCTGTCAATCCATTACCTTGTGGGACTCCTTCGTGGCCACTCTACTCAATGCGCTTGCAAAACTGCACCGCAAACCATGGCGCACCTGTTGGCAATGTTGGACCTGAGGGACGCCACGGTCAGGGCTGTCAGCATCGCTGCTTTCTGGGTATCCACTGTTTCAGGGAACCTTGACACGAAAGAAGAATTACCATTTGCATACACATTTTGCCAACTTGTTGAGAAATGTCACTCAAGAGGTCGTCTCGCATAGTGAATCTATTCCATCCTGGCAATAAACTTATCTCCACTTTCTGCGTTAAATCTTTTCCACCTATACTTTTATAGGGTATAGAAGATATATGCAGCAAGAGCACTTAATTCTTTTATCGGTATTGTTACCGTTCACCTCCACAAAAACCGGAACAAGTGTCAATTTAACACATAATTAAACCCACATTCGATAACAGCGGAATTTAATTAAAAACGGGAGAGATTAGGCATCAATCATTTGTCGGGCGCAAGCGGACCATGGCGCAAATCATAGTCTCTCCGCGTCAGGATGACGGATATTTCCGAACCGTATTGTTGTAGGGCATTGGTTTGTGGGGAAGTGTTAATTGTCATTATTAAGTTTTGTGAACTCTGTAACGTTCCCAGGTACTTTAATTTATTGTATCGTTTGTAAGCCTGAAATAAAATATCACTACATAGTAAAAAACAAAGTCGCTTCCCGCTGTCTGTCTGTATGTATGCTTAGATTTTTAAAACTACGCAACGGATTTTGATGCGGTTTTTTTTTAAAGATAGAATGATTCAAGAGGAAGGTTTATGTATAATTTGTTAACCCATGTGAAGCCGGGGCGGGTCGCTAGTATTTATATAAAACGGGAACAAAAATAGTGCCTTGCGCGGTTAAACACCAACATCATACTATCACTCCATTCAAGTCAGAGCTCAGACAACAGCATGGACTATAAAAAGAATCGATCACACTTTACTGCGGCGTGTGTCACATTGTGGTCGTCAACATCGTGTGCTCATAAACAGAGAGGAGCATTATTGACTGGTTCAAATAGGAAGAAATCATACAGAAAATACCAGCTGTGGAGTGACGTGCGTTGCCTGCAGCAAGTTAAATTTTACTAGTACAACTTTAAAACTAGTTCACGACTATAACTTTGAAACTTAATGACATAGTTCATAAAGTCAATCTTATTTTTAGCTGTATGGAAAATCATATAAACAATCATAGCAATGTGGGGTTAAAGTGTATAATATTTTGTTCGATCATCTACTCTACATATAGTACCTATAGCTAGTACCTGACACCTGATACTCATGTTTAACATTGCCAACACTTAACATCACTAATTTACACAACCGATCGCAGGCAGTGGAGCGAGCTAGGTAAACAACTAAACTGTAAATAGGCTAGACAACTGCAAGACACCCCCAGCAATAGTTCTCGGAAAGCTTATCGCGGCTGTAAATCAATATATGATTACAAATTTAATGCTACTGTTGGATCGTAAATCAGGCATTTTAAATTACGAGCTACAAGGCGAGTACGCGTGAGACCCCCTAGTGTTGCGCTGTTGGCCCGACACTCGATAAATTGTTAGGGCTGGGTATGTCGATAATTGGTGAATTGCGTTTTTCGTGTTGGTGTTGGTAATTGAAAATGTTTTTTGCTTTGTTTTTGGAGGCTTTGTTTGAGTAAGGATGTGCATATTTTAATTTAGGTATCATTCGTTAGGGGAAACTGGGGAGGGTTGATCACCCCTTTTGTTTTTAGCATACATTTTCTTAACTATTTGTAGTATTGAAAAACTTTATAGACCATACGATTCAGAATTTATCTCTTCATTAATAGTTTGAATTAGAACAGATTTGTGCAATAAATTAGACCATTATTTAATGAAAACCCATACTGTTGACTTTTACCATGTGTCCCCTATGTAAGGGAGACTTGTTTACCCCTGGTCGGGAGCCTTGATCCTAGGGGGATCAAGTGACCCTGGTTCTTGGGACACATGGTAAACAGATTTTTACCATGTCTGGTATGGGGATACCAGATTCTCATTGATTATATAACTCGGATCGCTATTAGCAATGCATCTATAACTTGTAAAATACACAGCAAACATATATATATATTGCATCTTCCATGCTTTGAAGTTGTATTTCCGGTAATCAGATGTATAAGCCGAAGGGATCAAGTCTTCCAGATTTGGGGACACTTGGTAAAAAGATTTTAAGCGGCAATGTCATATTTCAAGGGTAGTATCTACATTAATTTTTTCACTTTATCTACAGAAAATTAATATATGAACATATCAAACACATATTAATCCATAATCTTGTACTTTTAAAAAACAATGTAATCGTATTATCCATAAAACAACATAAAATAGGGAATCAATTTTTGAACCAAAAAAAAAGTTAAAAAAAAAAACAAAAATCTAAGTTATTAACATAAAATTTCTTGTAACAAGCTAAATTTTTTAAAGTTATTATGAAGGTATTTTTAGCGTCAGATACCTACAGCAATTTTAAATTTTTTACCCATCTCTGGTCGTTATTGTTTACTATAATAAATAAGTTTAGAAATTTACTGCTCACGTTTCGAGGACGGTGGTTGAGCTGCATAATCCTAAAATCCTTTCTATGGACCGTCGGTTCTATAGTACATAAGGTCGGAAAGCCATTGAAATAGCATTTCATCCATAAAAACAAATATCGCCGGTTGAAAACCAAATATCGTTATAAGTGTTGTTTGTCGACCGAGTAACATCCCCTGTGTGTAAAACGTTTAACTTGATAAACAAGACCATGTGCGGGTAGTTCGTAAAATGTTGATATCTACTTTAGTTAGTCTTTTCAAAGGCCACGGGGATAATTCCGTTTTCGGAGTTCGGAGTCGGTTATATAATTAAAAACTGAATTATACGCCATTAAATCCCGTTTTAATAAACAATAATGAGTCAAAAACCTTGAAAGTTTAAATCAGTGTTTCTCTGGTCGTACTTTTGCGGCATGATTTACTAAAGAAAAGAAAATATTTATGATAGCTCTATGAATCATTTTGTAAGTAAATTTATTACAATGTATACTTGATCGCTTTGGGGGTGACATGATCCCGGAATCATATCTCCCCTGAAGAAAAAGACAAAGTCTCCCCATACATAGTAAGATTATAAAACGTGCCGTACTCGAAACGTGTGTTCGCGTATATCAATGTAATCCAAGTTAATCATCACTTCAATAAACAACAAATAAAATAAGCACACTCACTAACATCATTTCCATCTCATATTATAAAATAAATCCAGTTAAAGCTTACCGAAAATTAAATATAGTACGCAGAAAATCTTTCACCGTCCGCCATTTTTGAACCACTGACTTTTCCGATACAGTGCCATGACAGAACGTGAAGTTAGGAACGAATGAATGAGTGTTACCAGTGCAAAAAAATGTATCTCGTTTGGTTTGATTAAAAATGAAGTTTACCAAGTGTCCCCTAGGGATCGACCCTCCCCACCCTCACCTAATAATCGCATTTGGTTTAAGTAAAGTGTTACTCTGGACCAACGTGATTTAAATTAGTTCAACAAACAAAAAAAAACAATCTCTACATAAAGTTTGATTTTTTTTACAGACAATTTATTATTTATTTGATTTCATATACACAACAGTCTCGATCTCTTCGAAAACAACAAATTTAGAATGAATGTTGACCTTTTTTCCGTATTTACGATTAAGTATTATTTTAGTTATGGCGGCTTTTTTATGTGGCTTCCCTAAATACAATTTTTTGACAGAACTTTGCTGTACAGTGTGACGGACTAGTCGACCCACCGACATTTTATTATGATTTGCCCTTATCAAAGTTTCTTTAACCTATTTTTTTGGAAAAACAAACACCTATAATTCGACCCTAATTTAAGTATTAAATATATTAAAAAGGCTTATTATTAACCGGGCAACTAAAATATTAAACAGGAACTTTCATTGGGCATATAATAATATAATTTGGCTGTGCATTAATATTTTAGCGCCAAAAAAAAATATTTTAGCCTCAAATATAAGCATCATATTATTAAAAAAAAGTGGCAGCAAAACAAGCTACCTAAAAAAATTATAGGGAACTTAAAGTGATAGGTTGGCGTCTAAAATAATAAATTGGCAACTAATATTGTAAAGCGATCATAAAATTTAGTTGTCATCTAGTTATTCACACCTAAGTAACCAACGAATCATAACTGAGCATATCGTTCCAGCTAGGTAGTATTTTAACACGAAAGCAGTTAAATTTAATGAACATTGGTCACTTTTTACACAAAACACCTCAAATTAATTTACCAATACGCAATGGTCAGTATACTTATAGTCGAAATTTGTAATCATGAAACGCCTATACCATTAGATTTTTAAATTTTTAATTACTAATTTCAATAGTTACCACTGTGTTCTGCTAGAGTCAACAGATAGGTGCGACGACGAGCGAAGCGAGGAGGTGCGTGTTAGGTTGACCGTGTAATGACCAAACAAAATATTTTAAAAGAACTTCATTTTTGAATTAATAGATAGCCGTTTTCTTTTTAAAATGTGCTTCATAAATGGTCTCCAATATATTAATTCAGTTGCCAAATAAATAGGTACTTGGTGCCTAAAAATAGTCAAAAGCTGTAACGGCATTAAAATACAACTCATATTGATATATTTTAAGGCTCCGTTTTTGTTGCCAAACTATTAATTGTAGTAGCCATTTCTATTTTTTTAAACTACCCAAATTCGATTAATTAGTTGACTAGTTAAATACGTGCCTATTAAAATACCGTTATTTTGCGTAAATACCCAAACTCTAAAATGTATAACTACTCGATATCGATTCTTTTCGACTTCGTGTAGCATCCCTAAATACCATTTCTGTCAGCACTCCGCTGTGCGGTATGACGGACCGTTCTCGACGCCATTTTATTGTGATCGCACAAATATGTTGCCTCCTCCGCGGCCATACCATGTGAGTGGGAGACAGGGGTCTTGTTTCATAGATATTTCTATATTGATTGAGGTAAGGTAAGGTCAATACGGGTAAGTTTGGCTGCCGGCTAAGTGTGACGCAGGCTTGACATTACCTACTTGTTAGTGTTATTGCGAGTTACATTTGCCACTTTTAAAATAATTTGATTAGTTTCCTTTAAATTGTAGAGAGGTTTTTTCGAAGTCCACAGGACTGTCTAATTTCAAACATAGACAGAGAGAATCATACTACCTAAGTATCTTTGTGTTACACTAGTACTAGCACCCAAAAGAAAAAGATGTGCATAGTTTTCCTGGTTCTTACTGACTGACGAATTGGTTTGACCGACTATAAATTGTAAATCATTTGACTTTGACTTTTAAGTTCCCGCCTTTTGGCGTTACCTGTCACAATGTCAAAGCGATTATAATTTGGCTCCATCATCGCATCGCGCCCACGGCAGGATGTCGCCCCCACGGGGTAGAGGGCGCGGCCGTGTTCGTAACTTCCTGTGGATTGTCCTACGTGCCTTATGTGCGTTCCTTGCCATGCCATGTAACGTATAGCCGCCCACAAAGATTGCTAAGATAAGTGATACCTACTTTGATTTGTAAAAGTAAAGATTAGAAAGGCCTATTGGCGGCTAAAGGATATTCATTATTCAGCCATATTTCAAAAGTTCCAATTAGTACGGAAGAAAGTTCTTATTATTATCTACTTATAGGTACTAAGGTAGGTCCATATTTAGGCTATATGCCAGACCCTTAGTACAAGCTTCGTTTAGTTTAGTGCTAGGTTGATCTGTGTACGATTGTCCCCAAAAATTTATTAATTTTATTTATCATTTGGTAATAATCTACAAACACCAGTAGCAATGCGTAAAATATTCCAGTTGGCAAACCAGATCTCATTTACACTGATTTTTGTCAATACCTGATGTATTCTAAAATTACTATTATAATTCTCTCTAATTTTATATAAAAATCCAAACAAGCGAATAAGCGACGAATTAAAAACTTCATAAACGATTTTTTTTAAGATTGCATCGTCATCCGAGCTTATTATGAGCGTCTATCATTGGCAAACTTTTTTCAACCCCACTTGCTTTACACCATTACACCCTTAACCCCGTATTGACACGAGATGCAATCTCACTAAGGCCGAAGAAACACTTACGTCCCCAGTGATAGCCTTATTGACCGACATGTAAGTCGCTCTGATAACGTTTAAAAGAATACCTATGGGGGAAACAATCACCTACTTATTTTACCGTCAAGAAACGACATGTTAGAACTGTGCGTATGTGGTACCATAATATTGCATGGTCACCCAATTTACACTATGTGTTATAACTTTCAGCTCTATCGAATAATCAGAAGTGTGTCCAATTAGCATGCAAAATTTGACCCGATACAAACATTGCAAGTTTAAATGAAAGCTTGTAAAAATTTTACGAATAGCCTAAACTTTTTACTCGTTTTTACAAAATATTGATAACAAAACAAACATATTCAGTTTGAAATTAACCCTTTTTATTCCCAAAAAAAAACCAGGTATAGAGAACCTTTTAGTCAACTGCATTTTTATATCACTTTATTTTCTCTCCAAAGTAAATTTGAACTAAAATCTTCAAAATTTTCACGCGATCAGCCTCACAAGGGCCCTCGACCGTGCAAACTTGGCAATACCAAAGCATCCACACACCCCACACTCGGCCCGTCAGCGTTTTCTAATAAGATATCTGCCCCTCATTGGCTAAATAGTGCATTTAGCTGATATCCTTTGACACTTGCTATTTGACTTCCATTAGTTCTTACCCCATCGATATAAAGTTCTATTTTGCGTAGTTTCTGTGTCTTGGGCGATCTTTGGGTGTTCTTGTGAGGTAATTGGTGTCAAGTAAAGTAGCTTTTTATGATGTCCGATATATGGATTAGGGGGTGATAGGTGGATCAATTGAGTGATAAACATCGGTTTGGAGCCTTTTTACAGTGTTTTCTATAGGACCATATACTTATACTTTGTTTTACACATACGAGTTCTTTTTGCTGTTGTTTTACCATATGAACAATTTGTAAAATCTGTCTTGATTATTGTCCTTGTCATCAAAAAATATTTCTTATTTGCCTGTTTTCTTTAAATTATAATTAATTAATAATAGTTTAAAATTATATTTTTCTAGTTTTAATCTGATTACTCCTTATTTAGCTTATTGTACTCATTTACAAGCTGAGTTCTTTTGAATTTCGTATTAGAAGTAACTTGATTACACTCAGGTTTATTATCGAGTTTAATACAATAATAAATCGACTTTCAAACCTTCAAGGAAAGAGCGTACATCATCTTAAATTCCGGTAACGTACTTACAACACCTCTGGTGCAGTGTTGGGCATTCAAGAATAAAATAATTATTTGAATAAGAATTCGTAGGAATAAAATCATCTCGATTTTATTCCCGTCAAAAATATTCAAATAATTTTGATCAGGAATAATTCGTATGAGAAAAAATTGAATGAGAATAACTTATTCTTAATCAAATAAATATAATCATGATTTTTATTCGAAATAATATTCCACGAATAAAAATGAAGTCTGGGTACCGTATAGGTACTAATTACGTATAGTTAGGTAGATGTAATATAGTACTTAGTCTCTTGTCTAATTTATACCTATTTTATGGAATAAAATCTTACAAATTTTGACTGTCGCATAGTTTCAGTAACCGTATTATTTCTAATTTAATAACCAAATCATGAGGTTCAATTTAGCTGGTCTAGGGGCCTAGTCAAGATGCCAATCGCTTGCGCTCCGACAACGAAGCGCTTTGTGTGTCTATCACTCTTACATATTAGTGCGATAGAGAGACAGAGATAGCGTTTCGTTGTCATAGCGCAAACCATTGGCATGTTGGCTACGCACTCAAGGTGCCTAGCCAATATGCCAATTTTTGTTTTTAATTTAATAACCAAATTATTAGGTAAATTGAACAGTTCTGGGCCTAGCCAACATGCCAATCTCTTTCGCTCCAGCAACGAAGCGCTTTCTGTCTCTATCACTCTTACATATTAGTGCGATAGAGTGACAAAGATAGCGTTTCGTTTCGTAGCGCAAACGATTGGTATATTGGTTACGCACCCAAGGAGCCTAGCCAAGATGCCAATTTTTGTTTTTAATTTAATAACCAAATCTTTGGCTACAATTTAGCTGTTTAGGGGCTTAGCCAATATGCCAATCGTTTGCGCTCCGACGACGAAGCGCTTTCTGTCTCTATCACTCTTACATATTAGTACGATAGAGAGACAGATACCGTTTCGATATAGTAGCGCAAACGATTGGCATGTTAGCTAGGCTCCCAGAACAGCTACATTGTACCTAATGATTTGGTTATTAAATTAAAAACAAAAATTGTCATCTTGGCTAGGCACCTTGGGTGCGTAGCCAACATGCCAATCGTTTGCGCTACGACAACGCTATATCTGTCTCTCTATCGCACTAATATGTAAGAGTGATAGAGAGAGACTATACGCAACTCTACGGAGCGTTAACGTTTGGCATGTTGCCTAACCACCCTGATCGGATGATAGAACAAGATAGACAGTGTATAGCGGAATTCTTTAATGGGTACTGTACCTAAACTAAAGTAACAAATATCAAAACAATCCGACTTTTAAATAGAAGGGTGAAAATCAACTTCCAAAATATAACCGATTGTACTACAGAAATTAACTTAATTCTAAATAACATTTTAATTGAATAAAACCTTATTTAGAATAGTCCCACTTCTAGAATAATTATTCTGTTTTTTATTCCGCATTTAAAATAAAAGTCACATGATTTATTCACCTTAATTTTATTCTAAAATAACTAGTGCAAGAATTATTTTAATTCAAATCGATTTGAATAAAAATAAAATTTCTGTTTTTATTCTTATTCTTATTCAAGTTAATTTTTGCCCAACTCTGCTCTGGTGTCTGTGAGCGACGGTGATCGCTTACCACAAGGTGGTTCGTCTGCTTGTTTGCCTCATATATCATAAAAAGCACCTATTTTGCTATTTTAATGTAAACTAAATTTTATAGTAGTAAGTAATGGAATATTATGCAGTTCAATAAAAATATAAAAACACATAATTTTTCCTTTCTTCTATTGATGCTGGCTTGGTCAAAACAGACAGAAGCTAGCACAATTTTCAAATTAACCGCCCAAATGAAGGGGTCTTAAACCCCAAAGCCGTGCAATTTTACAATTTGGCCATACATCCATCAATAACAATAGTGTATGGCAAATTGCGCGTTTTTGCCGCAGCCCCGCTAATAATGGTCTAATGATAGGTTTGTCACCCCTGGCGAAGTATTCCGATTAGACGCAAGAGCGCAGGCGAATGGAGTCCACAGTTTTTTTATACCACGTCGGTGGCAAACAAGCATACGGCTTGCACGGTACTGTCAGTGTCAAATCATAACTGACTTTTTTGTTTGAAGAAACGTCACTTTTGACACTGCCAGTTCTTATTGTATCGAGAATTCGAACTTAAATTTTTGACGTTTATTAAAATTAGAATCAGGCCGTATGTGTTATTAGAGAGTGCTGTTAATTATCGTATATCCTATAGCTGCCCACAAACTTAAACTTGCTAAGACAAATCAATTTTGATGTGTCAACATAAGGATTAAAAATACAATGAAAAGGAAGACCTTCTTGACCTCTGAGGGCCTACCTTGAACCACGTTGAGACATGTTGCCTTTCTGTCGCACTTGTAAATTCGTACGTAAGTGTGACAGGGAGGCAACACGTCGAACGTGGTTCGCGGTAGACCCTCTGGGCGGCTATAATTAAGATACGATACGATCAACTCGCGCGCTCTTAGCAAACGTTTGCAATACCAATCTTGACCCAACGCAGTTCTAAAAAGATCGTAAGACGGAGGGATTAAAGTAGAAATCCAATCTTTTTACTATCTATAGCAACCGGGTTGCTAATTGTAGGAGTCCATGTGGCTTGGGTAGCTCAAATAGGGCTAGAAAAATATAGTTACTGTAATCGGAGCGGTAAATACTGGTATGTTTCAGTTTAAACTAACGATATTTAACTAGTTTTAAATGCCGTATTTTTGGCCTGGTCTATTTTTTGTAATTACGCAGCTTATTTTCTCAATAATTCAATAAATGTATAAGAATACTGGCAGGTGATTCAGTACCTTAGTACTATGGTATTACGGATATAATGAATATCTAGTTCTTATAAAGTTTCAAGATTACTAAAATGTCCTGATTACGTCCTAAAGTTCAATTTACACCCGGAAAAAAAGCAAAGATGTTATAAAAGAAAGCCGTAAACTCAAGTTAAAAACAGCCCTTATTATTACGACAAAGGAAACAGAAAGACTGATGTGTTTCGTGTGTGGATAATTAGAGAAAATGTCTAACAAAAGTGTTGACAAAGGCGGGACAAATCGTCGGCAAACGACAGAGATACGGGAAACGGGAGCTTGTAACAGAGAAGGTAATCCGCTTATTGTTTAGTTACCCGAGTCCACAACTACTTGTGATTGTGACAGTCGAGTTCGTAAATATCTGTAGGTACATGTCTTTATCTTAATCCATTGCAATAAGGTGAAAAAATGTATACATGTTTATGAACTCGACCATCATAGAAACTTTTCGTAAAAAATCACTTATGTAATACATACTTCATTTATGTAGATAAACTAACTTATGTATTTATGTGTAAATATTTGGACACGGCCTTATATCAGTCACGATTACTGATAACGACTGATTACTATCGGTTGTTATCAGGCCGAGTTATGGCAAAGTGCCGGTTAAGGTAACACCTTTTAACTGTTTTATAATTACCGTGACTAATGCGGTGATGTTTGGCCTGTTTTAATAAACAATGGAGCCTTACGACTAACACAAGTGTTGGTATTTTTGGAAAACGCTCATTAGCAATTACAAGCCGAGGTTTGAACCCACAACCTCCAGCTTAAAAGTCACACACTTTACCGCTAGGCTATAACATGGCACAAATAACATCATGGCAGTCGAAACCCAAAATTTCCGAACTGATTGATCGCTCAAAATTAACCTCTTCCCTCCAATTTCTCCCATAAATATTAAAGTACATTAAATCCCACGATGATTTATAATTTGACAGCAAATGTCAAACCCGTTCTTGTTTACGTAAAACGTGAAAAGTTAATGGAAATTTTACATTATATATACATAATTGTAAACTTGTTGAAATATATTCTTGAGACCGATGGGAAAAGTAAGAGATTTTTTAGAAAAAGAAAAGTAATATCAATGCTCGGTTCGCCCCATTAAAAATACCTAATAATGATTAATTCACCTAAGCTTATAACACCTAATGAACGAAATAGTTAAAGCTGATTAAGGTAGGTATATCTTTAGAAGTTACGTAAAGGAATTGATTTTGATTACAGACGTAACATAAATAATTATCAAATTTCTTAGGTATGTGCCAAATCTATGTTAGTTGTTAAAAGTTTTAGTTTTAACTTAAAACTATGGAATCGTTTTTTTATACGAAATTATTTGGATGTTACCTACGTGAAGGATTTTGGCGCCACTTTGTGAATTTGGTTAATGACATACGGCATTATTCATAAACGTCTGTTAAATTAATCAGCTAATGATCGTCGTTTGTCCGTCTCTATGACAACAGATAGGGACAAACGTCGATCATCAACTGATTAAGTTAGCAGCCGTTTATGAATAACGCCAATAATATCCTAATGTCTTAGCTACCAAATCTATGTAAGTACATACATAGTTGTTAAAACTATTGAATGCAACGAAATGATTTGTAAGTTAGGTGAAGGATTTTCGCGCTACTCCGTGAATTTGGTTAAAGACAGGTGTTTACGCAGCGGAGGTATGCTCAAAAGCTTTTTACACTTTCAGACTTACAATGTAAAAAAAATGTTTTTTAAACGTATAATATTAATTTAAATAACAAAAGAATAAAAAACAGCAATAACCTGTCAAATTTGACATTTGCGCGATTCTGGAGATACTCTTGAACGATTTCCACAAGATATGAGTTAGATCCAATTCACATCTATTAGATATCTAACTCTATCTAACGTAAAAGTGACATATATTGGTTGCCCGAATTGCACTGCAAAAGAGAACTAGTTAAAATCTAAACTATAAAGTATCTAGAATAGACCTAGTACGTGTCGTCTCTTGTGAATATCTTGAAGTTCGAATACGGCAGTCTTTCGGATTTATTAAATAGAAATTGTGTCTGAAAATAACTGCCATCTACGTTATATTATATTTTTCTGGTACTTTATTTTCACCATATTTCCAGTACCTACAATTTTTAATTGAGTCGCACCCTCTAAAGTACCTCCAAAGTTGTCTCGCGTCAAATAGAATAACTTGGCACAGAACTGAAAACTCGATTAGTCTCCATCTCGAGCGATTGCATGTACATATTGTACGTACGTGTATGAAACGCTGTAAACTTTAATTAGGTTAGGATATTGGGAGTTGGATTGTTTAAAATGGAATTTCATAACTATATGCAAAATTGGGTTGGCTTAGACGAATAATTAATATACAGGATGAAATTTATTTCAAAGAAAGGTCTATTTATTTTCTTCCTCTTCAACTATTTCTTCAAATTCACATCCACCCGAAGCAAACCTAAACGTCAACCCACCAAAATCCAATATGTTGCCCAAAAAACAAACCGGAAGAAATATGTAAAGGAGGTTTTTGGGCCGGAAGCGGGCGGGCCATACGAGTACGTCCGCCGGAAGCCCGCCAGAGGTCAGGGCGGCTATCGCGGGTTCTGTCCCGCCTTTGACCACTATTATAGCCTATTTTACAAAATAGCTTAACTGTATGAACTTAAAACTGCATTTACGACCTTTTAAAATCGTGCCATCAAACCACTTTGTTGACAAAACTTGTAAAACGACGTAAGTGGGTAGACTGAATGTTGTACATAAGTCTTTTCAGCAGAGAGTGGGTGCGATTGGTTTAGGCTGATTTATGACTTGGCAATTGTTTTATTCCGTTTCAGTTTGGGGTCATTGAAGGAATTTGTGGCTGAAAAACGATTCTTGACAAAATGATACAATAAAGTGTTTAAGGTTTGAAATGTAAAATTAACAAGCACACAGCAAATGAAAAAGTGCAGAACAATCATTATTATGTCCGATAGTAATGTTACGTTAAAATTACCTATCTATTAAACTATTAACTTCGTGTTAAATGTGTACCTTTTTCGGAACTTCTTAAGTTTGTAGTAAAATATTGATTACAAACTTGGTTTTTGATCTCTGTAGTTATTTCTTCATATTTAAATGAAATAAATACTTTGAATTGAATTAAATACCTCTTTCATCAGAGCCACTGAGCTGTTGATGCTGTTATCTGCTTGTCTGGCAATGTAAAAAAAATGTGTCAAAATTATGGCGGTAGCAGATAGGGATATAGGCTTGATCTAGATATAGGACATTCATATTTAAAGATGCCTCAGTCGTGAGTGTCAAGAAAATATCATAAATATCGCTTTTTAACACATATATCACACATCCTTCCCGTAACTCTGTTCTCGACAGCGTATCAAACGTAAAGTCCCGTCTGTCCCGTCCCGATTAAATCTATGTACCTATGGGACATTAATGTCGTAAGTGTATCAAGAAAATATTATAACAAAAACCGCTATAAGACACAGATTCTTCCCGCGACTGTTCCCGACAGCGTATCAAACGTAGTGTCCCGTTCCGTCCCGTCCCGATTAAATCTATAGCACATTAATATTCGCGGCACGCGTCGGTACGCAAACGAGATCTTTTTATCGAGCGGGGACGGCCCGGTCCGGTCGATACACGAGAGGGTACGATTGTTTTCTCTTCGGATGTGAAGTTACGATATTCGAAGATACTTAGAATCCGTGGCTTATGGAAGACTAGTTAGGTAAAATTTCTTAAAAAATGTACAGCATTTTTTTCCAAACTTATAAAGAAATATTGGCCTCTCTATAAGAGTTAGTTTACAAACAAATCTTTATTTTTTTTTTGTTAAAGAACGTCTTATTTAAGATTGTCTTTAAATACTTATTGGATCAAAATAAATAGCTAATTTATTAAATGCCAACCATAGTATATATAAAGTGCAATATACACATTGCCGATTTTCACTACTTGCCTAAAGGTTTGCAAGTACATTCTACAGATTATGCAAAGTAGGCACAAGATGGTGTTGTTTATATTTTAAACTGTGTTATATTATATTATATTATATCAAAATATAAACTGCGCATATTTTTGTTCGAATGTAGATAATATTTTCTTATGCAGCACAGTATGCGAGGAGAAATCGAGTTACATTTATGTTTCACCTACTTTTGCATTCAATTTCAATACGTTTTTCGCTCTATTTTGCAGTCAAGGTTAAAAGTGTTTTATGCTGAGCAATGATAGTCTGAATCCGAACTTTAAAGTCATTTAGGATACAATTATAAATTGCTCCTATCTTTTATCAATGTCGCTCTTATCTTTTAGCCCGAAACATCACACCTACGATCGACCTATTGCCCCTCTGTCGCACTTATAAATTCCTACGTCAGTGTGACAGGGAGGCAACACGTCGAACGTGTTTCACTGTAGGCCCTCAGTGATCACCGACGGTTACAACCCGCCCTTTCTTTCAAGTCTTCAATTTGCATGTCCATTACATCAATAAACAATCCACACTTCAGATCACAAAAATCCGCACCATCCCTCGCTTCCCAGCTTAGCCGGATATTTGAATATTTGTAGCTGCATTATTAATGGGCTGGGTCTTGTTGTTGTTGCATTTGCATCGTGGATCACGCGTTACTGAACGTAACGCGAAAACAAATATAGACAAACAAGGGTTGAATAGCGGTGGTACAGTCCGTGCGACTCTTAAAACGATTGTAGTAGATTATAAGTTCGGAAAGAGAAGAGTCGTGGAATGTATTCGGCCCCATACATTCCACGACTCTTCTCTTTCGCACTAATCTGCACAGACCCCATAATAATTTTTGAAGTGAAAACTTCTTTAGCGGCACTGTGCAGTTTTAAGGTGGGGAAAAAAATGTTAAACTCGCGACAGGTCACGTGACCGACAGATTGAAAACGTGACCTGATCGAAAAACTGTTACAATATCATTGAGTTTTCACTTCTGCCGGCACTCCCGGAGTGCAATCCGTTGTTTTTTTTATGAAGCAGATTCGTCTGCGAGCGATTCTACAATTTTTTTTAAGGAAAAATTGAAAAAAATTATACCACGTTCAACTTGTAGCCTCTTGGAATACCGGTCCAGCCTATGCTATCTATGCTACTGAGCTACGGTGTATTGATATACGGTTAATTTAGTTTTTCAGAGTTTCGTGGGCCACTTAAAAAGGGATGAGGAAGGAATTACTGAAAAGTCATAATAACTCGACATAGGTACCTAGTATGTAAGATTGTCTTCGGTTGCCGCTATAGTTACTCATGAAATAAAACTATTATTATAGTGAGTAAGTAAATGTCTTTATTGCATCACAAACGAAATCGCTTCGCTTCGCTTCAACAGGCTTGAAATTAAAAGTTATGATAAATAGGTCAAAATGTTGGGGAAAACTGGCATTTTTCTTGTGGATAATACGAATGTTAACGATTTGGGTACATTTTCGGGACTTTAATCAATCAGTCTCAAAAGCGTGCCAAGCAAAAGCGTGTCATAAGCATTCGGCGAGAAAATTAGGCTAAAGTTCATTTATTCTATAATGTGTACAAGATAGACGCATAACCTTAACTCACACATAAAATTTGACCCAAAGGCAATTAAGATATGAATAAATCTAAAATGCAACCAATTAAAAACTGCTTTAAAACTAACACCTTGTAAATGGTAGGTATTTTTATTCTACGATAAAAAGCAAATAAAACATTCAAACCTTTCAAACACAGCAATAGCTTTCAAATAAAAAACAAAACACGTTCTAAATTCCAAATTTCAAACCTCGAATTAGCGTAGACAAGACAGTGATGATCGGCCTACGTTTGCGGCCAGTATCGATTTTCCACCCCCACTGTTGACAAAGGCAGGTTCTTACTCCAAATGAGATGCACCCTAAAGAATATTATGGACAGACATCGTTTCACTATCGGTACCGCTGCGTATACCAATCCCCACGCCCAAAACGACGTATAAGTCTGAAATTTTAGGGATTGAAAAGCCCTTTTGTGGATGGATAAGGTCCGTAGCGTAGATATCCTCATATCGTCAGTTTATTGATCTTTTAACCAAGCCGACTCAACAAGGATTTACTTGATTCGCTCGTTTTATTAAACGCTGTTGTGATTTGGGAAAGTTTTGGTAAATAGTGGAACTATAAGTTGTTTGGGAGTTCGCAAAAAAGATAAGTATTTGAATATGAAACTACTGTATGCCCTGTGATCTGAAAAACTTGTTTCATGTCCAAAGTTTAGTGTTTTTCTCGAACAACGAACAACTATTGCTTTAAGTTTCAGCAATCAAAAGCAGATTTTTTTTTTCGTAAGATTGAAAATTAAATAAATATACGCTCGTGGACGGAATAGTCGGAACCCCTATGACGGAACTAGCTACATTGACCTTACTGAAAAGATTTTTTTATACTACATATTACGTTTAGATTGGTGTAAGTCAACCAGAATTTAGTGCAAAGGGTTATTCTTTTTAATCATTAATGTAAATACAGCAAGGTTTGCTACCGCAACAGTCGCAACTCGCAACACATTAATATTTTATCTAATTGTCAATAAAGATATTTTTATTGTTATTGTTGTTTCAGTTTATTGCCTTTTTATCCTACAAAGTGTCTAACTTACTTGACCACATCTTACATGCCTTTACATAAGTTAACAAAATAAAGAAATTGGACCATTAATTTGTCATCATTAACTCGGTCGGCAAAGAGTAACGTTTAATACAGACGGTTAAGGATTAGTTGCGCGCCGGCGCGTGCGGCGTCTATATAAATTATTTTTAGAGTTCCGTGGACATTTTGAAAAACCCTAGTGCCTAAGTAAAATATTCATTTCACCGAGTTTTGACAGCTCAAGACAATCGGGAAGATTTTGACTAAAATGATTACTGTTTACTGTTCAAATTGTTCAATACGATGTTGCCAGGTAGTTTGATGGCAGGGGACCAACATGAAACGGAATGGAGGAATCAAAAGTGGCGCCATCTACATGAGTATAGGCCAAAGGAGGAAGATCATAGGACATTATCAATCATCATCTTTCCACGCAGACAAAGTCGCGGGAAGAAGCTAGTGGATACTTATAAATGAGCATATTTAGCACATATATGTTGTAAAACCAAATTTAGTAGGTAAAAACCAAGTACAGAACCATTCCCCAAAACATATCAATTTCCATACCTCATTAAGAACAATGAGGAATGCTCTAAGATAATTGCATTTAACTCCGTCTAAGAACACGGCACAATATTAATTCTAACCACACAAACAAACAAAAAATCCAAAATACTACTATAAGCAATTTTCAACCTTCCACATGGACAATAAAGTTGAATTTTTAGTTTCAGGTTGGGGATAAAACTATAAATAATTTTGACAGGTCGGTTAGTTTGTTTACGCATCGTTTGTAGTAATGGGAAATTAGATCCAGTTTTTTTTTATTACCGGCTCGTCTCGGTCTATCACTGTTTTATTTTTTTAATCATACATATTTCCAAAAATGACCGCTATAATACATACATGCGTCATCCGGAAGGCGAAAAATAGCAGTGAACAGAACGCCTCATTCGGTACATAAAAATGAAAGCTATGACCTCATTTGGTTGCAAGCCATCATGAGGAAACGAGGAAGAAGAAGATGGATAAGTCTGGATATATTGTCGAAGACAAGGAAGATCACAAGTTCATGGTCTGAAGACATTGAAATAACAGCCAGGAAAATATGGAGTAGGAAGAGCTGAGAGGGTATCCAAAAAGAAAGAAAAAGAAAGGAATAGATTGCCGTGTGTGTCGCTAGATGAATAATATGTAACAGAAGACAATGCCTTTGGTAAATCTTTCTGTATCTTATCTTAGCATTTATTCTAGTTTACATCAGACATCTTCAGATAAACTTAGATCCCGGGATCCGCTAACTTTTTACAATTTTGATTATATCATCAAATGTGACAAAATTTTGCAGTACAGACAGCTACATAACTTCATAATAAGCCCAAAATTCGTACAGATTATATCGACCGCGATCGCTACTTAATCCAAAGCCACGCAAAAAATCCATACCGAGGACGCGTCCCGAATCCGAAGCAGACACCCGCCTGCTTTATTACGTCAGTATGTAAATTTTGTACTGCGTCACTACCCTTATAAAGACCCTGTTTGAATTGAAAATTATTTGAACGCGAGAGTAAAACGTTCAGTGCGGCTACGTCTTTCAGCCAATTCGCTGCTTTTCTACTGCGAATCGCGAAAAAGTGATGAAAAGTCGGTTAAAAACTTTTAAAACTCACAGTCACAGCGGACGAAATTGACGTCGAACGAAACGGTTACTTTTCAAAATGGAATCAGTTCGGTTAACTACATCTTTCAACGAATCTGCTTTTCCACGAATGGTGAATAAAGTGTTTCGAAAGCGTTTAAAAACATTCCCCCAAAATGAAATGCAACGTAACAAACTCTTTGTTTTTAAAAATGGAACGACAAAGTTGTAAAAACGCACAAAACTCGCAAAATAATTAAGGAACAAGCAAAAATGACACCGAATACAAACGGTGACTTTTCAAAATGGAACGCAACGAAACAAATGAACTGTTTTTAGAAATGGAACGACTAGATTGTTTACGGTGGCGTGTTTTAAATACGGCGGATGAGTGAGGAGTGGCGTGCCACGGTGCCACGCTGCCACGTGGCCGATCTGTCAAACAGAAAGGGACGCATATAGCGTCGCGTGCTGCCATTTTGTAAGTAAAAGTTAAAACATTTTTTATTTGTTTTTTATATCTTAGTATATTTATTAGAGGTAAGTAGTTTTAATTGCTTGTGGTTAATTTGAAACTTTATTACGACTATACTTCGTACGGCATGTTTGGTTGTTTGAGTGATTTTTTAAAATGGATTTAAAATAAAACAACCTTACTAAACAAAGTTTCATATTTTATTTTAGTGTCTTAATTAAATCTGACATATAAAGAATAATCGCAATTTCATTAAATTCTACTACAGGACTTTTATTTTTCTCGCCATATTAACACTCTTTTTCTTCTTACCCAGCTCAATCAAGTTTTAATAAAGACATTTTAATAATCAGCCAAGAATTTCACAGAGAATGACCTCACAAGGACGGCGCGTGGAATGTTCTACATTCTACCGGGCCAATTCAAGTATAAGTTATTCTATCTGTTTCCGATATGACACTGATCTGTCGTTGTCAAAAGTGACGTTTTTGGTCAAAATAATGGCACTTTTGACACTGACATATCAGTATCATATCGAATAACTAAAACTCGAATTGGCCCGTACGTGTGCGTCCCATTTTACGCAGATCTGATATTTCTCTATTAATTATGATTATAACGCTTGACGTTCTCAAGCGTTATTAATTAAACGTAGTTCTAGACTGTCAACTGAAATAAAAGAAAAGAATGTATTTGTTATAATATATTTGTTATTTGCGTGTTCTACATATTTAAATTAACTCGTTCAACATTTATGTAGGTTCAGCAGTCGATTTTAGTACTTAAAATAACAATTGCATGTATTTCTTAGCGATTTACTTATTTTAAAATATGGAGAATAATAGCTATGAAGCGTGTATGCTGACAATTTTAATAAGACAGATAAATCAAAATAACAAAGGATATTTCTAACTAGTACTTACTCTTTTTATTTATTTACTATTTGCATATTATCTACTTATGGTAACTAAAATAAAAAATCGGCCATGTGCGAGTCGGACTCGCGCACGGAGGGTTCCGCACCATCAACAAAAAATAGAGCAAAACAAGCAAAAAAACGGTCACCCATCCAAGTACTGACCCCGCCCGACGTTGCTTAACTTCGGTCAAAAATCACGTTTGTTGTATGGGAGCCCCACTTAAATCTTTATTTTATTCTGTTTTTAGTATTTGTTGTTATAGCAGCAACAGAAATACATCATCTGTGAAAATTTCAACTGTCTAGCTATCACGGTTCGTGAGATACAGCCTGGTGACAGACGGACGAACGGACGGACGGACAGCGGAGTCTTAGTAATAGGGTCCCGTTTTTACCCTTTGGGTACAAACCCTAAAAATACTAGCGCCACAAAAAGTTTGTGCTTTTGTACCTATAAGTATTCATAGTCGTACATTTAAATATTTTTAAAGTCCCTTTCACTTTTTTAAAGGTTTGCATTTAGTATTTTCAATTTCTAGTCATTAACTCCATCCATTATTAACTTAATTGTGTAACCCATTCAACTGCACTTGTGGATCAATCAAATGTGGATCAAATGTGGATCAACTTTAGCCGACCAACCAAGCAACGAAGCTAATTTTTCCTTCATCACTACACCCAGTAAATAACCCTTAATTAATAAACCCGCTAACGGCCATGGCGAATGCGAACGGGTTGAACCCTTCGGATTAAATACCTACAGATAGATATTAACTAGTCGGCACTGGGGGGCTGAAAGCGGGTGAGTTATTTTTCATTGGGTTTCAAATCTTGCTGAGTGAGTCGTTTTAATTAAATAGGCGAGTACATTTAAGCATTGACTATATTGATGGCTTAAGTACCTACCAAAATTTTGGTACAAAAATGATTTAGCGCCGATTTTCAGCCCGAAAATATTTTAAACAACTAGTTTTATTTATATAGAAGTACCTACTATCTATAACCATGAAACGTTAGGCAAGCGACACTGTGAAGGAGTGTTCCAATATCAATAGTCTTATTTAAAATTTACGTACGTTTCGGTCAACGAAATTAATTAAAAAAAATTTGTTACGTCTCTGTTATCATATCATCGTGCATGTGAAGTACATACATATATGATTTTCTAAAAAAAAAAAACTTTCCGATCCGACATATTTAGGTACCTTGTACATATTTGGATGTTGCTATTTTTTTTTATTCAGTAAATTCAAAGGATTTTGTAAATACATCTGCATTAATGTATATAATTTACATTATATTATTATAAAACTTTAAGATTAATGGTAGGTAGTACAACTTAAGCTTTGATCTCGGACTGTCTAGAACACAAAATGACTAGTGTAATATTTTGCCTATATCTCTTTTAGTCTACATCGCAAACGGTCTAGAACACAAAATGGCTACATATAGGTAGGTTAGGTTCGTTAGGTATCTTCAAACCGCACAGAAATAGTCGCCACCGCACGTCGACATCGCTAACGTAAAGATAAACCGACGAAATGTAGGTAAATAAAGGTCTAAATAATTGTAGTCATTTTGTGGTCTAGACCGTTTGCGATGTAGACTAAAAGGGATATAGGCTAAATATTACACTAGTCATTTTGTGTTCTAGACAGTCCGAGACCAACCCCAACTTAATATGTACATTCAAATAACACGGATGACGATTTGTGACATGTATAATTTGTGCGAGAAAAAAAAATTGCTCAATTTTAATTTATATTAATATCCATTTTTCTCAAGCCAAGTACTACTCATTCTATACTCGTATATAAGAGAAACTTAACAATTGAGAACCTATTGAGAAATTCCCAAATCTAGCCATCTTGCACCCAAGTGCCCTCTAACACCATGTGTCCTTTAACGAGCCTACGGCCTCCTGCACCCTTAGCCTCCGGCCACGATTACCATAACAAGCCCCCATTACACCACCATATCGCAACCACCCTAACTTTACCACTCACTAAAATATATGAGAACTCTATCAATGGGTTTCTAGATTCGGTTTCCGTTTGGCATTGGTTTTTGCAACGGTTAATTAATTTTGTAATTTTAGATATCGCGTTGCTGTTATTAAAATATGTGCAAGTCTGTATTTTTAAAGGGATATGGGTGATTTTTGAATGATTTTGCGTGGTTAAGTTGACAGTTCAGGTTGGTAATGGTCTTTTGTTGCAGCCGAAACTAGAATTTGACAGTCGAATGCTTCGTTTGTCGATGGCTATTGATTATTTACAGCAAGTTGACAGCCTAAGGCTAGTGGGGGTATTTTTCGAAGCTAACTAGATAACAAGTGGTTTTAAATTGGCATTTACATAATATGAGGGGTGGTTAACGAAGTTTCGTTATAGGTGGCGAAAAAGTGACGCCTGTCAATGGAGCTTTAATTCTATTTTTTAAGTAACTGTCAAGTAATGGTTAAAAATGTGTTTCTTTTTTCTGTTTAAGTACGTGGAACTTTGGATTATTGAATAACACAACATTGTTATTCGATAACGGGGTGTCCATGGACGACGGTAATTGCTTTTTCGTCTGCTCGTTTGCCGCCTCTATCATAAAAAAACTTAGTCAAACTATGTTCATTCATACAGTTATGTCATAGGTGATCACCTATTTTGTGAAGTCAAAAATGGCCTGCTACTAAAGGCTGATTTAGACGGCGCGCGAACTCTCATGCTATTTTAGTTATACATTGCGGACTGTTGGTTACGTCCAATTCAACCGACCGATCAAAACCCGCAATGTAATGAAACTTGCATGCGAGTTCTCGCATCATCTAAATGAGCCATTACTTTTGATGCTGACTGCACTTTTTAAATACTTAAATACAGTACAAATGTTTTATTTTATACGAACAATATTTTTTCTAAACCCCAAATAAAACATCAAAGGTAAAACTTGCCTAAAACCCAAACAAGTCGGGCATACGATTGTTTTGCAAAAACACAGCGTGTATCACATCACCAGAATCCCGTGAATGCTTGTATAAAACACTGCCTAGGGCAACATAGCGTATTAAGTAAACCAGTCTTACGTGATCTCTTACTACAAAACAAATACAGTAAACCCCCTTTATAAAATTCGAAGATACAGTCAAAGTGGCCAAATATTATATGGCAACAAAGGTGTGTTACATACACACATATACTAAACTAGGTACCATAATATATTTTCAACTTTCAACTAAATTCGAAGTTGTAATTATTCGCTAGGTGCACGACTGGTGCTGCCCTCATTTTGGCGGACTTTCTACGTTAAATCTTATGGAGTAAAATTAGTTCAAGCGGCTGCCGCTAGTACTAATGGCGGACATTCCATAAGATTACCTGTGTTTGTGACGATCAGCGCCACTTCCCCCTCCACCGACTTCGCACCTTGCCAATACTCAGTCTGGTCTTCATGCCCATTTGCTAGAATGCCAGCGTCAGGGCGAGAGACGCCCACCAACCAGATAAACGTGAGCCCTATATCCGTAACAAATATTCTTGATAGGAGCCCAACTTATATTGGTGCTAAGCGTTCTACATCTAACACCTGCGTTCGGTCAGCAATAGGATTAACCCTATTGTTATCAGCGCTTATTTTGGAAAAACCAGTATAACTTGACCTCCAATAACAGGTAGTTATTATGGATCTTGGGATCTCATATAAACTGGTTATCTAATCTAACAAGAGGCAAAGAGATGTGTGTAACTGTCCATTTAAAAGGTCTTAAGTGACTAGAAGACTCATATCACTTATGATCTTTTAATTGAGAGTTCACTTGCAATGGTAAATTAATTTGTAGATAATTTTAAAATATAACCCCTCTTTTTGATGCGTAGTCGAGTGAGAGGAGCATGTTTAGGTTGTGTAACGCAGCGGATAATTAAAGAATACCCTGTAATAATAAGGATGGAAAAATATTATCAGTTAGTATTAGTAGTTTTTTTTTCCATTAAATTGATTAAACACTAAACATTGTTAACAAACAAACATAATTAAAAAATATATATAGGTAAATAAAATTTACTATGCCATGCAATAAAACGTTAAAAATGTTTCCTTTCAAAAAAAATCTTAATATATTTGTGTTACCAATAAAAATAACTAAAAATAAAAGTAAAAATTGAAAACAAAAAACCAAAAAGTTGTTAGCAGAGCGTGGTTTCGATCCACGGACCTCTGGGTTATGGGCCCAGCACGCTTCCACTGCGCCACTCTGCTTATGACGGAGTGGGCGAAATTTCGGTATAACTGCCGCGAGTGCTATCGTTAAGTTAGTGATGACGCGCGGAGTTAATATTAGAGATATCGATGATTCATGAAACTGATATTTTACGCTACCGTTATTAGTGTGTAGTATTTAGTTTAGATTTAGATGTACTATGTTTATTGTACTTTTTATCGCTTATAATTTAGTGGACTTTGTTGTAGTAGTAGTACCTATTAGTACTTAGTATTAGTACCTAATCACTTTGTTGTACACAACAGAGCTTTACACAAAATTTACAGAAATAGAGGTACAAAGGCGAACTTATCGCTATGAGGGATCTCTTCCAGCTAACCTATGAGTATTATCATAGTGGAGCTTTCACAAATTTCAAATTATTTTAAAATAAATTTCTTGATTATTATTGAGCATTTTTATACATTTCATAATTAAATCTTGAATGAATTTTAAACAATATTACAAAATACACAGTAACAAATAGCTGCTTGGATTTCAATTCCAATATCTATAGATTAGAATTATAAATTAAGCGCGTTTTAAACTTTTATGACAGAATTATTTCAATGAAAATTTTAGCCTTACCTATTACTATCAATAAATTAAAGATTAGGTATTTTTACAAAACCCAGAATAGAAGGTTAATATAATTATTATTAAGTAATACATATTAAATTTGTCACAGCTAATCAGCGCTTTTCACACTCTCACGCAACGCAGTCGACAAATTCGATAAATGAAATAAAATATGAAATACAATAAGTGAAGTGTTTAGCAACTCGGCACAAGTGGCAAGTAGTGAGTATCAGTGGCCCGGGGCAACACTCTAGCCAGTGAACTGGACGAGAACTTGAATGCAAGCTAATTGTAGTTATTGAAGGGTTTTTAATTCTGTGTTGCAAGTTAACTTGTTGTGTTAAGAGGCCGGTATCGATTTTAGTCGCAAAAATGTAAAATTGATAGATTTAGTCGATGAAATTGTACACCTTTTGTTACGTAATAAATATAACAAGTACTGGTATCTATTAGCACGTCTTGTTATCTTAGACTTGTACAGATTTTTTTTTTATACAGACTCACTAAATTAGTAATGATTTTTTTTCTGATGGACGTTTAGGTAAACGCGCGTAAAGCACTGATTTAGTCGATCTTATTTGTAAATTTCGTAAGGTTTGAACTGCTTTATAATTATAATTTACCACTATAATTTTTTGATGAATTTGTAAAAACTGCCCCTTCTCGTCATATATTGCCGGTGACGCACGCTCGGGACCTCATTAGTAAAAGGCAAGATGAGAAGACGTGTTAATAGAAACCAATACTTGTTATTTAGATATTACGTAACAAAAGGTGTACAATTTCAACGACTAAATCTATCAATTTTACATTTTGGCTCTAAAATCGTTAACGGGCTCTTACGTATGTTTTTAGAAACTTTTATATTACCTTTTTTTTATAGGAGGCAAACGAGCAGATACTTTTATACTTAACTATTCCCTGGGCTCTCTGGGCTCATTTGGTGATATTTGGAGAGGTTTCTGGCTAATTTTATCAAAAGCTAATTTACACTAAAATTTTACATTTTGGGCTTAGGGCTTGACGAGTTCTGGTAATCTTTTTTTTAGCAAGTCAACCTTAATCTAGTCCATACAGTCAGCCTTTACACAATATATGATCTAGTTGTTGTATGAATTTTTTAGAAGTAATAATTCAATCTCCGTACTGCAACGTTGCGTGGTGCCTTCTTAAACTTTTTTCAAAGCTGTAGGTTTTATTGTTTAAGAAATAAATATAACTGCACGTGAACTGTAGCGTATGCTAATGCACTTTAATGACCAATAAAACAATATTGTTGTATTCATTACCAGAAAGTCTTTATTATAATTATGTAGCTACACTGTATAATTAAAATAGGTATAATAATATGACTTACAACATACGCCCTATCTAATCAAACAAGACCGAAAATAATATTCGCAATTTTCGCAATAAATATCATTGAATGCAACACGATATCCTAATGCACTCATTAGCACTGAGCATGTGGTCACTACGAATAAAGCGTCAAACAAACCATTTCAAAAACGACCTAAGTTCACTACAATTATGTATACACTTACGACCTTCCCGAAAAAAGGAGATCGCAATACCCAAATACCGAGTAGAATTAACAAATATGCCATAACTGCCGTAAGTGTCCATTAATAACAGAACGTCATATAGATGTTACATTCCTAATGACTTATATGACTTTTTAAATTATCTGACTATCATAGGGCTGGCACTTGCAACAATGCGCACCTCGGGGAGTCCGCAGAGGCCAATAAAATGGTACAAAGACACCCCGCGGTGACCCTAGCTTTCTTTATGGTGGGGTGTTGGTTATTGCCAGGTCGGAATGTGAACCCTTTGACGAAGTTTAATAAGATTGGGACGATTTATGGCTGTTTTGACACCTCTGGAGCATTGTTTGTAATTAAAGACGTTATACATATCATAGTAATATAGGTATATAGGGAGAAAATCACGTCCAACATTCCCTGCTTCATATTAACTTATTTCTTAAGAAGCAAATTAAATAAATAGCTGAATCTGCGGATGACGAGGTTGACCTTAATTAACCTAAATGTATTGTCTAGCCGACTTCTTTATTTCTGTAGTAATATTTAATTGATTATTGATTGTTTATTTTAGGTGTGTTTTTTGTAATTAACTTTAATTAATTAATTTAATCATATTTTATTATGTGACTGTAATGAATGAAATATTATGATTATTTATTATGAATGTAAAATATGCAGTAAGTATTATACTTATTTACTTAGGTAAAATTCAAAGAGACTGATTATACCTACACGGAAACTTTAAATTAAATTAGAAAGGCTGTCCTAAATAGTCGCCGGCCGGCCGTTTTCAGTGTACTTGATTCTTAAAAAAATGTATATAATTCATAATAAATCAAATTAAAAATATGACTGAAATATTATAACATGTTCGATAAGAAAGTCATTTAAAGTCCAGCATAAGGCTAACAAATAAAACGAAACGTCGAACAACCCTCGCGAAGGGCTGAAAGGGGCTACTCGAGCCATAAACCAAAATTAAAAGTTTTCGATACATTGCGCTCTCACAATAAAACCATTCCGCTCCTGACTAAATACTCCGCATTAAGGTGTCGTTAGTCAAATGACACAGCTTCCAAAACCATCAATCATAAGCCCATTAGATTATATTAACAAAACTGTACTCTATGCTGAGGGAAGTAAAATATAAATTGAGTGAGTAAAGATGGTGGTTAGGATGTTTTAGGAAGCGTAGGTGACGATAAAAAATCTTTATGAATGGGGTTGGCGTGTGACGATGTTGCCCTACTTTAATAAATTATATCACCAATTTTGCGAATTGTTTTATGAGCGTCTTTCATATTTTTACCTATTTGTCGTAAGAGTGTAGAAATTTACCTTTTCCTTTTATGCCTAGTTTGATAAAGTCATTGTTATTTCGATTTGAAAAGATTTTTGTTAAAAATAGAACCACAAACGTTACATTGCAAATATGCTTTATTTTATCCCCCATGTCCTTTCCATCATTCATAATAGTGGTCGTCATCAAAAGGGACGTTTAACAAATGATACGACGCACTTCTATTGTTAAACCTTTTGTTATTTTGCTCTTACTTTTTATATGCCAGTCATAAACTGTAGTAACAACAGCCCGTTGTTTTGCATTTTCGACTTTATCGCCGTCACCTTTGTTATCAGATTCGTAACGGCTCGTATCGTGATCGCCCAGTTTTATTCTCACATCGTTCCGATCGTGTATAGCTAATAAGTCACTTGTGTATAATTATTATTTTATTGCTCAGTACGAATGCAAGTCATGCACATTTGTGTTTGGGTGCTGTCGTCTTTTTACTTTCGTTTTACTTTTCATCGTCGCAGACACATTGTTTTGTTGAAGGCGTAGGACGTATTTTATCTTTCTCAGTAATAGTCTGATCATATTTTTAAGTGTCCATTACAAATTGCACCTTATGGTTAAGCGTTAAGAGATCGTTCTGAGCACGCGTGGTTTATTGTCAATGATTTTTCTTAAGTTGACACTGAGGGCCATCATCGCTTGCACCGTGTAATTAGAGGTACATAAAGAAGGCGAATAAAGATACGTTGCGTTACTATAAAACTCTCGGAACGCTAAATAAAATCTCATTGAGCTGTTTACACATTTTGAATTCAAATTTATGCGCCGTACCGACTTGTTGCTCCAACTTACGACTGGGTTCCCGCGCTATGTTTTATGTATTGAAAAATGTAAAAATATAGGTGATAAAGTTTACGTCAGGGACGATAAATATGAATAACATCGCATCAAACCTCTATCACCTGGGGGTCTAAATCCCCGTTTTATAGCATCGGTGTGGATTGAAGCAATCTTTTAACAAATCGAAGTGATAAATGTTATGAATGAAATTTATGTCAGCTGCATGAAAGCACTTGTCTAAATTGTCTCTAAGACGAGGTTCCACGCTGTAGTCACGTATGCAGCTTTTTAGCATTATCTTTATCAATATATCTGTCCAATCTCTCTGGTGTTTTGTCCGGGCAGTTTTGTTGGTGCAGTTAGTTCGATTGATAGCATCGCCACGTGTCCATTGTGCCGTGTTCCCAGGCTTGGCACGTGTACTTCATTATTTTCGCGCCAAAATGTTCCTCTAACGCTTTGTTGGGAGATTAGGCGTGAGTCTGACTGGGGTGGCTACTGGTTTTTGGTTTTGGTGACTTTTTGGGAATACAAATACAATTGCCTCACTTTTGGGAATCGTTCGATGTTTTTATGATCTTTGTCTTTGCCTTTATAAAAAAAAACTTACGTCCAATGCAGCAAATGGTTTTAGATGTATCACATATAATAGGTAGGTATTAGGTATATAAATATGTACAGACCTACTTTTGTCATAAAACTTTGTTAAAAAAATAGAAAACGTAATTTACCTTAACCGCGCAACAGGCTGTCCAATTTCAAACCTATCGTAACTGTCGTTACTGCCATTCGTTCCATTAATACCAAAATCGCCAGGCATTAGTTCCACGCGTAAAAATAATAGTTCCCGGGTGTCAACACACGTATCACTGGCCTTGTTTTATCCCCCATTACGACCCCAGCACAAAAATATTGAAACACAGACGGCGGGCCATTGTTGCCTGGTGGGCGGAACCAGCCATATTTATTATTTTTGTCACCATTGTATTGTTGGGATTATAGCCAGTATTTAGATGAAATTGGGGATAAGGTCCGCTAATCTTGCTTTTGGCGTCGATATCGATTTTTGGCGCGGCGCAACACTAGTCGGGATCGGGAGTGAGGATACAAACAGTTTTTTTTTAATAAATCATAATTTTGCTAATAATATTATTTGCTATAATATCATAATTTGAGAGCACATTATTCTCCAACGAAGTCTTCAGTTTAGAAGTATTTTTGGCATCAATATTGTAAAAAAAACGTTTTTTTTTTATCTTATAAGATATTTAAATAAAATATCGCCAACCCTATCCCACTTGTGTAGGCGCCGACATCATCCCGTTTATGACTTACACGCTTTATGTCCTGAGGTTTGTCGAGTCTGTCTTTTTACGATATTAGCACCATTGATACCCTTAACTGATCACTTGTACACCTTATTGTAAAGAAATACGATCTATTATTGGTCACCTAATGTGTGTTGCTTGGTATCAATGGCGTATAAATAGGTTTTAAGGAAATATTGTAAGGCCATAAGGCCATAACCCGGGAGAAAGCACGGATATAAAATAATAGTTGAATGATTATGATTTTAGATTTTATAAAATAATAGTTTAATGATTATGATTTTATGATCTCTATTAGGGCTAAGTTCGCCTTTGTACATACATACATACATACATTTTATGTGACAATCTTTAACGAGAAAGTAATAGTAGGAGAGGTGAGTCAAGAACAAGTAAAAGGAAAGAGAAGTGTGCTGAAAAGACAGAAATGTTAAGTTTCACTTATTGGTACATTTACCTTAACACACCAAACTCCTCCCGTCAAACGCCCACCATACAACAAATTAATGCAAAGCACCCATATTGATTTGTAGTAACACACGACTGATACTAAGTCGCTACGACCCAAATTGAGTTAGTGTCACGCGTGTGATACTAGGGCGCTCCACCCTTACATCTTACTCCTAACGCCCAAACTTACATCTTGTTATCATCACTCATCATACTACGTTCGAACAGCCACTTTAACCCTTCAAAAGTCCAATCCAAGTACCAAATGATTCTTAACCCTCTCCGGCTCAAATCTTACTTAAAAGTAATGATTACATCGTTGACCGCGTTAGCTATTACACACATCGTATCACGTCCAGCTTTAACCCCCCAAAAGTTCAATACAAGTAGCAGTTATTACTTAACCCTACCATTCAACTACACAGACTACACTTTACAACTAATGATTACATCTTGCCCATTTCTTACTATCATACCACGTCTGGTCACCTACTTTAACCCCCCAAAAGTCCAATTGGTCCAAGTGTCTAATATTCGCAAGTAACCCTTCGCTGCAGTTGGCTTATTTTGACCGAGACTTGAATGTATAATTAGTCTGTAGTTTAAGATAGCATTGTGATATTGAACTTAGTTAGATTTGTTTGAAGCTTGTAAGTGAAACTAGATTTGAGTCATATTATTGTAGTTTTAGAATGGTATTTTGTAAAAGAAATCCCATCAAAAACATAAATGTGAAATGAGAGCCAAGTTCAATATTAAGAATATGCATGCGTCGTTGTTGACTTCGCCGGAAAAAGCCAAGTGCCAAGATCTAGTTCATGTTTTGACTTGGCCTGGAAATTTTACTTGATCTGACGGCCCTGGGCCGAAAAACCCGACGGAAAATACGAGTACCTAAGCTCTACAAAATATCCACCCATTTCCTTATTCAGCTACAACTAAACTTTCTAAGTTCTAACTAACTACTATTACAGACTGATGTACCTACTTACATGGATTTATTTTTACGATTTTCTGACATTACACAACTAAAACTTACACGGCATTGCCAAGGCAACGTTTCCAATTTTTAATTATCATCCAGGGAGAAAAATCATTACTTTGGGGATTGTTTTGGTGCCGGGGCCGGCAATCAATACCGGGCCGCGCGCGGAATACTAATGATTGCAGCACTTTCCAATGTCGGGGGAAAATATTTCCCGTTTTAACAAGACTTTTTCCTACTGAGCGTTTTGCTACACTGAAAGAAATGATTGCATAATAGTAACAAAACATTTTGTTACTGCTTACACGAAAATTGGGACTCGCAAACTGTATTACACCGGCCAACAGGTTTGTAACAACTAAATCGGTTTTAACATATTGATCAAACGTTAATTTTTTATTACTTAAGGTCAGTTATTTTTTGAATTACTTAAATTAGTTCCATAAATTCCATATTTTCAGTGTAGAATGTAGCTTTTAAGAACGTTACTTTTCATAGTTTGATTTAACAAAAACCGTTATCGCCTACATAGGTACGTTTTCTTTGTGCTATTTAAGTATATGACGTTTTAATCGAAATCAACAAGCATCTTAATTTAAATTAAGCTGTAGAAAAGTAAGTAACTAGGTAAGTAAATAGGTTAAACCGTAAGAATCCTACATATTCAAACAGTTAATTAATTAGATTTGACGCGATAAGTTTATAAATAGTTTAGATAAATTTAGTGACAAAACTGAAACCCCATTCAGCCAAATCGTTAAAACGAAGTTGCATCGTTCCTGCCTTATCTAAATCTCTAACCGATTTCATACAACACTACCGAACGTGACAGCACTATGCAAATCCGCGCACTTCAACTAATAATCCTTCCCAATATCTTAGAGCAAATACTTCTCTCAAGAGCCAATCCAATCATCGCAAACGTAACTATCGCAGATAACCCGAACCCAGGAGAATACGTCCAAATCAACTTATTTCGTTTTGAGCCCCTGTTGACTTTTCCAATGTTATCTTAGTTTACTTAATCAGGCAACCGACTCGGGGCCCTCCTGGGTGCTTTAACCGACCCTTTCAGAGGGTTATGCCTTAGCCTTATCTTTTTAATTATGAGCGTGCGATCGTCAGTTTTAATTCTCGCAACGTCCGTGGGGCGATAGGTGATATTAATTGTGTGACGTTAATATCCGTATCGTTATGGCAATGTTGATTACTGAGGCCCATTTCTAATGGTATTATTTAGACTAATGATAGTTGGTTGTCATAGCTGCCCATATAAAATGACAGTTAATGTTTTTAGTCGCAAAACGTTTGGAAGAAATAGACCCCTCCATTTTAGACGTATAGTAACTATATACACACTATACACGCTAATTTTATTGCCCTAATAGCAATTTAAGTACATATTTTTATGCCTTTATAAAAATGCTAGAACATTTAAAGGCGGCCCAATAAAGTAGAACAAAACTCTTTAACTTACTTTTGCAATAATGGTCCACGAGCCAGGCGCAAATTTCGTCACTCATCGCCTCCCGGGTGAAAACTCGTATACTGGTTAACGGCCATATATGATGAACCCTCGTGGACGTCAGCTGCCGCTACGTTGGTGGGTTGAGGAATGGCAGCCACCGAAACACGTAAAAAAAAAATTTTTTTTTCAGTCATCGCCTCCCGTTTATACTTAGTCAGATGAAAGTTTAGGTGCTATTGTTAATAAAAACAATCGTCAGCCGGTTGTATCGCGGTGGAATCACCGTCAGCTGTACACATGAACATGTAAAAAAAAAATTTTTTTTCAGTCTTCGCCTCCCGCTTGATACTTTGTCAGATGATAGTTTAGGTGCTATTGTTAATAAAACAAATCGTCAGCCGGTTGTATCGCGGTGGAATCACCGTCAGCTGGTCACATGAACATGTAAAAAAAAATTTTTTTTTCAGTCATCGCCTCCCGCTTGATATTTTGTCAGATGATAGTTTAGGTGCTATTGTTAATAAAACAAATCGTCAGCCGGTTGTATCGCGGTGGAATCACCGTCAGCTGGTCACATGAACATGTAAAAAAAAAATATTTTTTCAGTCATCGCCTCCCGCTTGATACTTTGTCAGATGATAGTTTAGGTGATATTGTTAATAAAAAAAATCGTCAGCCGGTTGTATCGCGGTGGAATCACCGTCAGCTGGTCACATGAATTTATAAAACAAATAAATAAATACAATCTAAAATTTAAAATAATTGGTTTCAGTCATCGCCTCCCGTTTGATACTTTGCCAGATGATAGTTTAGGTGCTATTATTAATAAAAAGAATCGTCAGCCGGTTGTATCGCGGTGGAATCACCGTCAGCTGGTCACATGAACATGTAAAAAAAAATTTTTTTTTCAGTCATCGCCTCCCGCTTGATACTTTGTCAGATGATAGTTTAGGTGCTATTGTTAATAAAACAAATCGTCAGCCGGTTGTATCGCGGTGGAATCACCGTCAGCTGGTCACATGCTGGCGATGACTGAAAAAAAAATTTTTTTTTACATGTTCATGTGACCAGCTGACGGTGTTTCCACCGCGATACAACCGGCTGACGATTTTTTTTATTAACAATAGCACCTAAACTATCATCTGGCAAAGTATCTAACGGGAGGCGATGACTGAAAATATTTTTTTTTTACGTGTTTCGGTTGCTGCCATTCCTCAACCCACCAACGGAGCGGCAGCTGACGTCCACGAGGATTCATCATACGTAGCCGTTAACCATTATAGGAGTTATCGCCTGGGAGGCGATTGGTCATGGAAACCTGTTCGTGGCTCGCGGTCTATAATGAGCTATTCATGAAGAGGACTTTTATTTGGTCTTCTTTTATTTCAAAAATATATGCAGAGATTGCTTGCTTGTTAAACACTTCTCGCAATAAAAGTGGGGTATGGGAAATTTTATACGTCATTTGTTTTGATCTGGAATGGGCCTATCTCCATCAGCTGCGTGTATTTATCGGAATTATTCTATGTGTCTTGTTGTTCTATTGTCTACACTACTCTAAACCTATTCTACTTAAAATGGATCCAAAACAGCGTTCTATAAATTGACCGTTATAACATAAAATAAATAAAACTGTCCTTTGTCGAACCGCAACTCCCCGCCATTTGCAATCCCTCAAATCTGGTGTCAAACTACATCCCATCTGTCACTGCGTGCCATAAAAACTTAATAAGCGATCTGTCACCATAAAATACCCATTAAAAAGCCGTCGGCCGCGTTTAAAAGTGCATCAAGGAGGAATCGTAACTTAATTACCAAGAGACTTGGCGGCTCAGATTTCAGTGGGGTAAGTGCGAAGTTTGTCACTCGCACTGACCGATTTTGAAAGGGATTATTTTCATCCATTAATCTTGTATGACTAGTTATAAGAAGGTATAGAATAACTGTGTACCTATAGTATAGGGTTCCGTGTTGCCTTCAACTTGGTTACCATATATTTAAATAAAAGACTGTAAGTAATTAAACTTATTAAAATGTCTTTGTTGATTCTATAATTAATGTATCTTTAAAAAACTCTTTCTTTTGTAAGGTGTTTTATTATAACAAACATAAATCTCAAAGTAATAAATAATTAGGTAATTAATTTTAACTGAAACAGTCTATAAAATAACAGCATACATTTTCCCGCACTTTTAAGACGAAATAGTATAACACCAAGACAATATACTCATTATCACAAATTCGTTGTTATTTTTTCGTTGTAATTATTTGTGATTATGTGTTAAATATTGATTATTTTGAGTATTAAAATCGGCTTCAAAAGTCAATTCGATTCTATTCATCAAAAAATCACCCAAAGTCCCAAAGGGTTTTCAACTTTCAAGTGTCCACAGGTTTTTAAATCCCCTCCGATATGTATGCAAATATTTACTATCAGAGCACATAGCAGGTACATACCGACCCTCACAGGCGAACGGTTGACTGACTCCCAACGAATCATTCGTGTTTACCCTACCCTGTAGGCAGTGTTGGCCGTAATGTGTAATTCTAATTAACAATTAATCATTTCCATTAACCATTAAATCCGCAATTAGTCAATTGCATTACGCATCAATTTAAATTAAGTTAATTAGAATTGAATTTTGAGACGTTTAATTACATTGATTGTCAATCTAAATTAACGTTTAATGCAATTAAATCAATTTTTTCATACTCTAATAATTAATGTTACTATTGCTTAGAAACTTGGAGCTAGGTATTAAAATTAAAAATAAGCATATGAATACAAGCTTCAGTGAATTATCAGGTCGTGATATTTTAAAATGAGACAACAGAATGACCCTGAAACCTGGCAGTAGGTACCTACTGGAACTCAGGTTTGGTGCAACATAGACACACGCCGTTTAGGCTATTCGACTCGTCACAATGAGCACTTGGGAGAGCAGTACCCAAGATGGAGCTGATGCTGAACCTTGGCTGTACCTAGGGGAACTCAGGTTTGGTGCAACATAGACACACGCCGTTTTGGTCATCCGACTCGTCTTGATGAGCACTTGGGAGAGCAGTACCCAAGATAGAGCTGATGCTGAACCCTGGCAGTACCTAATGGAACTCAGGTTTGGTGCAACATAGACAAACCCCGTTTTAGTCATCCGACTCGTCTTGATGAGCACTTGGGAGAGCAGTACCCAAGATAGAGCTGATGCTGAACCCTGGCAGTACCTAATGGAACTCAGGTTTGGTGCAACATAGACAAACGCCGTTTTGGTCATCCGACTCGTCTTGATGAGCACTTGGGAGAGCAGTACCCAAGATAGAGCTGATGCTGAACCCTGGCAGTACCTAATGGACCTCAGGTTTGGTGCAACATAGACAAACGCCGTTTTGGTCATCCGACTCGTCTTGATGAGCACTTGGGAGAGCAGTATCCAAGATAGAGCTGATGCTGAACCCTGGCAGTACCTAATGGAACTCAGGTTTGGTGCAACATAGACAAACGCCGGTTTGGTCATCCGACTCGTCTTGATGAGCACTTGGGAGAGCAGTACCCAAGATAGAGCTGATGCTGAACCCTGGCAGTACCTAATGGAACTCAGGTTTGGTGCAACATAGACAAACGCCGTTTTGGTCATCCGACTCGTCTTGATGAGCACTTGGGAGAGCAGTACCCAAGATTGAGCTGATGCTGAACCCTGGCAGTACCTAATGGAACTCAGGTTTGGTGCAACATAGACAAACGCCGTTTTGGTCATCCGACTCGTCTTAATGAGCACTTGGGAGAGCAGTGCCCAAGATAGAGCTGATGCTAAACCCTGGCAGTACCTAATGGAACTCAGGTCTGGTGCAACATAGACAAACGCCGTATTGGTCATCCTACTCGTCTTGATGAGCACTTGGGAGAGCAGTGCCCAAGATAGAGCTGATGCTAAACCCTGGCAGTACCTAATGGAACTCAGGTCTGGTGCAACATAGACAAACGCCGTTTTGGTCATCCGACTCGTCTTGATGAGCACTTGGGAGAGCAGTACCCAAGATAGAGCTGATGCTGAACCCTGGCAGTACCTAGTGGAACTCAGGTTTGATGCTACATAGACACACGCCGTATTGGTCATCCTACTCGTCTTGATGAGCACTTGGGAGAGCAGTACCCAAGATAGAGCTGATGCTGATCCCTGGCAGTACCTAGTGGAACTCAGGTTTGGTGCAACATAGACACACGCCGTTTTGGTCATCCGACTCGTCTTGATGAGCACTTGGGAGAGCAGTACCCAAGATTGAGCTGATGCTGAACCCTGGCAGTATCTAATGGAACTCAGGTTTGGTGCAACATAGACAAACGCCGTTTTGGTCATCCGACTCGTCTTGATGAGCACTTGGGAGAGCAGTGCCCAAGATAGAGCTGATGCTAAACCCTGGCAGTACCTAATGGAACTCAGGTCTGGTGCAACATAGACAAACGCCGTTTTGGTCATCCGACTCGTCTTGATGAGCACTTGGGAGAGCAGTACCCAAGATAGAGCTGATGCTGAACCCTGGCAGTACCTAATGGAACTCAGGTCTGGTGCAACATAGACAAACGCCGTTTTGGTCATCCGACTCGTCTTGATGAGCACTTGGGAGAGCAGTGCCCAAGATAGAGCTGATGCTAAACCCTGGCAGTACCTAATGGAACTCAGGTCTGGTGCAACATAGACAAACGCCGTTTTGGTCATCCGACTCGTCTTGATGAGCACTTGGGAGAGCAGTACCCAAGATAGAGCTGATGCTGAACCCTGGCAGTACCTAGTGGAACTCAGGTTTGATGCAACATAGACACACGCCGTATTGGTCATCCTACTCGTCTTGACGAGCACTTGGGAGAGCAGTACCCAAGATAGAGCTGATGCTGAACCCTGGCAGTACCTGCAGGTTCAAGATGTGACGGATGACCTAAATAGCGTGGGCCTATGTTGCACCAAACCTGAGGTCCATTAGGTACTGCCAGGGTTCAGCATCAGCTCTATCTTGGGTACTGCTCTCCCAAGTGCTCATCAAGACAAGTCGGATGACCAAAACGACGTGTGTCTATGTTGCACCAAACCTGAGTTCCACTAGGTACAGCCAGGGTTCAGCATCAGCTCTATCTTGGGTACTGCTCTCCCAAGTGCTCATCAAGACGAGTCGGATGACCAGAACGGCGTGTTTCTATGTTGCACCAAACCTGAGTTCCATTAGGTACTGCCAGGGTTCAGCATCAGCTCAATCTTGGGTACTGCTCTCCCAAGTGCTCATTAAGATGAGTCGGATGACCAAAACGGCGTGTGTCTATGTTGCACCAAACCTGAGTTCCACTAGGTACTGCCAGGGTTCAGCATCAGCTCTATCTTGGGTACTGCTCTCCCAAGTGCTCATCAAGACGAGTCGGATGACCAAAACGGCGTTTGTCTATGTTGCACCAAACCTGAGTTCCATTAGGTACTGCCAGGGTTCAGCATCAGCTCTATCTTGGGTACTGCTCTCCCAAGTGCTCACCAAGACGAGTCGGATGACCAAAACGGCGTTTGTCTATGTTGCACCAAACCTGAGTTCCACTAGGTACAGCCAAGGTTCAGCATCAGCTCCATCTTGGGTACTGCTCTCCCAAGTGCTCATTATGACGAGTCGAATAGCCTAAACGGCGTGTGTCTATGTTGCACCAAACCTGAGTTCCACTAGGTACAGCCAGGGTTCAGCATCAGCTCTATCTTGGGTACTGCTCTCCCAAGTGCTCACCAAGACGAGTCGGATGACCAAAACGGCGTTTGTCTATGTTGCACCAAACCTGAGTTCCACTAGGTACAGCCAAGGTTCAGCATCAGCTCCATCTTGGGTACTGCTCTCCCAAGTGCTCATTGTGACGAGTCGAATAGCCTAAACGGCGTGTGTCTATGTTGCACCAAACCTGAGTTCCACTAGGTACAGCCAGGGTTCAGCATCAGCTCTATCTTGGGTACTGCTCTCCTAAGTGCTCACCAAGACGAGTCGGATGACCAAAACGGCGTTTGTCTATGTTGCACCAAACCTGAGTTCCATTAGGTACTGCCAGGGTTCAGCATCAGCTCTATCTTGGGTACTGCTCTCCCAAGTGCTCACCAAGACGAGTCGGATGACCAAAACGGCGTTTGTCTATGTTGCACCAAACCTGAGTTCCACTAGGTACAGCCAAGGTTCAGCATCAGCTCCATCTTGGGTACTGCTCTCCCAAGTGCTCATTGTGACGAGTCGAATAGCCTAAACGGCGTGTGTCTATGTTGCACCAAACCTGAGTTCCACTAGGTACAGCCAGGGTTCAGCATCAGCTCTATCTTGGGTACTGCTCTCCTAAGTGCTCAACAAGACGAGTCGGATGACCAAAACGGCGTTTGTCTATGTTGCACCAAACCTGAGTTCCACTAGGTACAGCCAAGGTTCAGGATCAGCTCCATCTTGGGTACTGCTCTCCCAAGTGCTCATTGTGACGAGTCGAATAGCCTAAACGGCGTGTGTCTATGTTGCACCAAACCTGAGTTCCACTAGGTACAGCCAGGGTTCAGCATCAGCTCTATCTTGGGTATTGCTCTCGTAAGTGCTCACCAAGACGAGTCGGATGACCAAAACGGCGTTTGTCTATGTTGCACCAAACCTGAGTTCCATTAGGTACTGCCAGGGTTCAGCATGAGCTCTATCTTGGGTACTGCTCTCCCAAGTGCTCACCAAGACGAGTCGGATGACCAAAACGGCGTTTGTCTATGTTGCACCAAACCTGAGTTCCACTAGGTACAGCCAAGGTTCAGCATCAGCTCCATCTTGGGTACTGCTCTCCCAAGTGCTCATTGTGACGAGTCGAATAGCCTAAACGGCGTGTGTCTATGTTGCACCAAACCTGAGTTCCACTAGGTACAGCCAGGGTTCAGCATCAGCTCCATCTTGGGTACTGCTCTCCCAAGTGCTCATTGTGACGAGTCGAATAGCCTAAACGGCGTGTGTGTATGTTGCACCAAACCTGAATTCCACTAGGTACACCCAGGGTTCAGCATCAGCTCTATCTTGGGTACTGGTCTCCCAAGTGCTCATCAAGACGAGCCGGATGACCAAACGGCGTGTTTCTATGTTGCACCAAACCTGAGGTCCACTAGCTAGATAAAAATTACGGGCGCCTTTATAAAATTACGATATATTTTTGTTAATTGATAATTATATATAATATTTTTAATTGACATTAAAAATTGATTTAATTTTTAATGGTTTGTGAAGCATTAACCATTAATTCTTTTTAATTTTTAATGGTTCGAAATAAATTAATATTAATGCAAATTGATGTTAATGCGAATTGACAATTAATTTTCCTTCAATGGTTAATGGTTAATTCGAATTAACCTTTTCAATGGTTAATTTTTAATGGTAATTGGGATTAACGTTCGGCCAACACTGCCTGTAGGGTAGTCTGTAGGTATAGACTCAATTTGAAATTTGCCCGGGTCTGAGCCAATCCGGCTGTTAATTACGTTCTTGTCTGCGCTTATGAATAACGACTGGGTTTTGGTTGTGATTATGGAGTTTTGTTCGTCTGTGTTACCCTTTCTTTGGTGGTGTGTTATCGCAATGAGGTGTACCTCATCGCGGTATTTATAAAGGAGTAAATGAAGCATGAATAGAATTACAAACATTTATCAAAATAAGGAAAAAATGACAAAGCCGTTCGGTTCGGCGGAAGCCGGATTTGAACTTCTCTTTGAACGGTCTTCAAGCCTATTATGCGGCTAATGCCCAGGACAACTAGGCTACTTTATCATGACTAATATTGGGCATATCCTCAAGAAGCTTAACACCCATCTATCCAAAGTGACCCTGACCTGGAAGATGCCCAGCAAACGAAAACTTGGTCACCCTAAATTTCTTGGCGCTGTTCCGTGGAGCAAGAGCTGAGTGTATTGGGAATGGGGTGAGAGGAGGTTACCCAAGCTGTCCAGGACTGGAGTCAGTGAAAGAATATGATTACACCTAGAGTTGCGCCGTTCTCGAGAACGTTCTCCGTTTTGTATAGGCAACGTCTCGCTCGAGAATATTTCTAATAGTAAACGTTCTCACCAACGGCACAACTCTTCCTACACCACAACAGAGGGTAGAACAGGATGAAAAGAAGCAGAAAATAAGTATGTGTCTAATATTTAAAAAAAACTTACATCATGATACTATGTAACCTAGGTTGTTAGTGGTTTCTTTGAACACCATTTTCACCACACTTAGGTCTATGGAGACCGAGATGGTAATGGTACCGTTATGCAAAACACTGAAGTTTTTGCTAAACCGATAACCGAAACATGTGTCGAATCAAACGTTTTGCATGGCAAAGGCGGTTAAAAATAAACGCTAAATAAAGCTGTAACCGTGTCGGCGGTCGGGGGGTTAGGGAATTAGTTTACCGCGTTTTAGGGTTCCGCAGACAAAGTTCCATAGAGTCTTCTCGTAACAATAGTATTTATTACCTTATGATACACTAAACTAATGACGTTTCCTATATTATGCTAAGAATATATGGATACAGAGCAAGAATTGGACTTCACGGCTCAAAGACACCCACTACTCTACTGGCTAAGTTACCAAAGCTTACCCGATTGCAACGAATTTCTTTTCATTTCATAGTATCAAGTTAAGCTTTTACTAGGAAAAAGCTCTGATGAGTACTAAAATAAAATCAATAAAAACATTTTTTTAACACGGATGTTAGTAACACAGAAAGCAATCCACTTTTTACATTACTATTTTAGCGAAACACGTACCTATTCCTAAATAAATTGAACATTTTAGTATTATATTTCACACTAACCCTCCAACTGCAGTATCGTCCGATCATGCCCCAGGGGCCCCGGATTAAAAGCCCGGTAACCCTGCTTATGCCCGCGCGAGGATTTACGCGGGTGTCACAATGATCCGCGCGCCGCTCCGGTGTGTGAACGAGATAGCGCTATGTACATATATAACGATGTCCCGCTCACACCGGAACGGCGCGGCGTGCGGTCCGCATGAAGTAAATAAGGTGTTTTATGGCACCATACTGTACTAACTTTTCGGAAATGTGAAGGGGTGGTATGAGTTTTACTTAGGAATTATTTGAGATTGATTTCCAAATATTTATAATTAGATTTACAGAACTACTCATCCAAAATAATATATAAAAAAGTGCTAATGTGGGCCTTGGTTTTATATTTATCTGCTACATAATATATATTTTTTGTATATAGACAACATTTTTCAATAAGTATTAGCGGATGAAATCGCTGTGAAATGAATGATAAAAAGTCAAAATGTTATACGATAGGTACCTAGATATTACCTAACAAGATAAATAAATAAATAAACAAGAGAATACAATGTTTTTTTTTATTATTACACCAAAAATATTTAAAAAATATATTTATATAGGTATTCTGAATAATTTGAGTATTGGTTTACCAGCCACATATTAGAGAGTTGTATTTCATAAACATCTTTTTAGTGGAGATCTACAAAATTTGAAGAATTCTAATTTGAACGACTATTTTACACATTTAGATTACCTGCAACCTGTGAAACTACATAATAATATATACTTATATGAAACCTTAGGAAGTTTAGCCGAGAAACTGTCACGCGGAGACTTTAGGTAAAGGATTAATGGCTTACCGCCGTATTAGCGGAGTATGACAGGTGCTGAGTATCGACCCGACACTTTATTAGGCACCTGGAAATGTAGTATAGAATAAAGATCGATTCTATTTTAACAATTTGCTACTGTTTTGATCTGGTTTTGATAAGACCTTGACAATCGTCTTATCTAGTCTTATGGTGTTATTCATAAACGGCTGCTAACTTAATTAATCAGTTGATGATCATCGTGTGTTCCTATCTGTCGTTCTGCCATAGAGAGGGACAAACGACGATCATGATTAGCAGACGTTTATGAATAACGCGCATCTAATTAACACACAAGTTTCCCTTGATTTCTCAGTCCCAATCAACGTACCTATCAGGTCGAAAAACGCGTGACAGTGAACGTGTTTTATGTACTTACTTGAAATAAAATTAAAACAGTCTGCTTCGACATGGTTTTTCCAGATGAAGTTTATTTCATTCGGTTGAAAAAAAAAGAAAAATACGATCGTTTTGGCCGCTACTTACCTTAACTACTCAAGTTGTTTAAAATTTACTTTATTAGTTCTCACGAAATATAATGAAATTTTAATAATTTCCAAGAGCAGTGTTTGAAATGAAATGAAATGAAGCGTTTATTTGCTTAACATTATCTACAGATAAGATGGTAGAGTCAATGTTATTAGGTCCAGATAATGTCAATACCTTATACTAGTAGGCATACTAAATATTTTAAAACCTATTTAAGTTAAATTACATATTTACATAATCCATTACAATAATTTATGAAGTATTTACAATGAAAATAGAGCCAAGAATTTCAGGTGCAAGACTTCGCATCGGGTGTGAAAGTGTTTTTTACCGATCACTGATCCAGTCAAAACTTTAAAAAGACTCAATCAAAATCCCTCTCAACACACCGCATCTCATTATAGTTTAATTTAAACCACTAAATTATCCCTTTCTGCAATGACAAATAATTCCACTTCCTTGTTAGCGACTGACTAGGGGACATCGCTTTTTATTAGGACACGGTTCCATTACTTTGTCACACCCACGCGAATTTACACTCTAATGTGTGTGTTATTGTGGTTTAGAATTGAAGGGTGTTAATGTGTAGAAGGTCTGTTGTAAAGTGAGAAGTGTTGCGGTGAGCCAAAATGGATGTTTTCGGTGAAGGCGTCAGCCTGCATGATGGGATTGAGTATGGAAGTATGAACTAATCCCCCGTCGGTGATAACTCAATAACGTTGGATAATTACGCCTTTGATGCTGCCCCGGCCCTCTGAAATCCTAATTACAGATAAAAAGATAAGTTCGCAGATGGTGAGATAAAAAGATAAGTTTGCAGATGGGCGTGCTTTTGACGTGTTAGACGGACGCGCGCGGTGACCGCTTGATGTACCTATACTGACGACGAATTTAAAAAGGCGAGACTTTCCTTTACAACATGCACTCACTGAATTGTTAGGATTTGTTTAGAAATACCGTTGTTGTTAAGATGCTTTGGAGTAACTTCGAAAGCGGTATAATTTTGAAAATCGCTAAATATCGTCTTGATATGTAACTAGAAGCACTTGCAACAGTTATAGCTCTTTACTACTGCATTGATAAGCAATGTAGCAAAGAGTGTTGCCAAAGTTTGAATCTGTATATATTTTAGTAGATATTACCACAATGCACCTTAAACTGTCTGTGAATTTAGTAGTAGGACAAATAAGAACAAACAGTAGAAAAATGGGAGTCTCTTGTTGAAATAACTCAAATGACGTAAATGTGGGTTACATACAGCTGTCTCATTGTGAAAATTTATGAGAAAACTATCCACATTGTAGCTGTCACTGATAGGTAAGTTTCAGAGGCTCTGTTTTGTAATCCTAAAAACTTACGAAATTGTTTTCTCATGATTTATCACTGCGCGAAAAAAACAAGGTCACATCTAAACCAAACAAACCACGGAAACGGCCACAGAAACCACACTAGGTCACCCATAAAAAATAACCTAACTAATTGTTCATACTCAAATAGTAAATATAAAATCCTAGACATTCCACACGCGAGCTAGTCACGCTAGCCCATTCTATTTCAATTAATATGCAAAATTTTATCGCCAACTAAAAATCTAAATATTAAAATGTATGTCTGTCCCAAGGGGGTAGGTACAAATTGCGAAATTAAAAGTCCCTTGATAGTATCTTCGTTAGGGGTAGGTTAGGGTAGGTAGGGGAGGTGTCGGCGCGTACACCTACCCCTGGCGTGCGTGTTTTTGAGTTTAAATTAAGCGTGCATAAGTGTAGCGTGGAACGTCACTAACGATGACGGCATGGTATTTTATCCTCCTTTTGTGTATATAGCTGTCGGCGGCCGATCGCAAGATCAAGCCAATCGTAAAGTTTCACACATGGAAACATTTCGGAAACTTCTCATATTATTTTATGACTATCTATATTTTCCAATCCAGAAATGAAAGTTTCCTTTGAAATTTTCCTGAAATTCCCGAGAATTTTCCACCTTTTTGGAAACTCTCCGTAAGTTGCAAATCTGTAGACACTAGTATATTATTTCCTCTCATTTATTAGCCGTCCGCCTGGCATTGGCAACGTCAGTTTTTTACAAGAGGGCAGTAAGAGCCCTGCCCGATATTGACTCTCGAGGGCCCTCCGGCTTCTTTATCGGGCCTTTGACGTTAGCGATTTATGACATACCTAGCGACCTGCCCCGGCTTCGCAAGGGTAGTTCAACGAATTTACACAAAACCTTCACAAATTATACACCAAAACCTTCCTCAGGAATCACTCTATTAATAGGTGAAAACCGCATGAAAATCCGTAATGCAGTTTGTGAGTTTATCGCGAACATACAAACAGACAGACGCGGCAGAGGACTTTGTTTTATAATATGTATTGATGATTGATGATGGGATTCATGGGATACGTATAGATCAGTGGTTCCTAACCTGGGGGTAATTACCCCCGTGGGGGTAAAATTGGTATTTTACGGGGGTAATAAGCTAGCCTAATTTAACAATACAACAAACGTACACGTTTTATTTTTTATTACCACATTGGGAGGAGGGGTAAAATCAGGTTCCCTAGTTAGTCATAGGGGTGAACCGGACTGAAAAGGTTAGGAACCACTGGTATAGTCTGTCAAACTGGATATGTCAGTAGCAATGTAAAGCAAACTATAGTATGGTATCCCTAGGAAACAAACAAAAAGCAGCAATATACACCGATGATAGGATTTGAACACCGATGAAATGTAAACAAAAGAGTTCCACAGATCAGATATAAATGACACGCGATTTTCGAACAATTCAAACGTAGTGTTGCTAACCCACGATTGTTCAAATAGGCCGCCTATTTCTACTGACAAGATTTGCTTGACCAAGTAGGTATACTTTCTCTAATATGGTGGTAACAAAATGGCCTTCAAGATCTCGGTTTTCAACGGTTTGCCTAATTTTAAGATTGGTGAGGAGTTTTTAAAGACAAGGAAAGTCAAAATTAATTAAGCTTTAAGGTACTATTCGTATTCTGACTACTGCTGCAACATTACAGCGCGACATTACTGCTGACTTCATTGCAATCACTGTCTTCCGAGTAAAGTCTTCCTTCGGTCTCCAAGATATTATCTAGTAATATCATCGTTGCGCTTTCCAAGTCAAAATCTATATCGCCGCCCAGAATTATGGTATTTGCGGCAGCAATGCAGTCGACGGCAATGTCGCGTCGCAGCAATGCTGGTGCAGTCTGACTCCGAACTGTATCTTTATAAAGGTCTATATTGCTTCCCATAAGGTTTTAAGTCGTAATGTATTGTTTGTCCACATTTTCGTTAGTCATAATTTGGTTTTTCTCAGAAACGCGTAACGTTTCAAGATTGCCATAAAACAAACCTAACCTAACCTAAACTGAAATAAAACCTAACCTAACCTAACCTATCTGTAGGATAACCTTACGAAAATCCTGAAAAGTTAACGGTTTCAGAAGACTAAGGGTAACATTCCATCCATCGAAGTTCGCAATTTGCGAGCATTTTTCTCTGTCACTCTAATTACGCCTTCATTGGAGTAAAAGAGAAAGATCCCCGCAATTTGCGGAAAACGGTTTTCGCGGTAGCCCCTCTGGTACTGAACGCGTCGCTATTACTGTCAATTTCCATAGTAAAATGAACAGTACTGCAGCTGCGGTTGGAAATGGACTTTCACCTTAATGATAATCTGACAATCATTACATTATGACTTTCAATGATTATGTCAAACAAAGGGATCCGTCTTCATAATATTAGCTGGGAACCTTGTCTGTGAAACCATCAAATCCCTAGCATTATCTTTTTCAATAGAGAAGGGAAAGATCACGATATCTCGAAAGGGTTGCGATCCATCATCCCGTGAAACTTTACGCCGTATTGAGACGTACACGCCAGTTTATCTTGGCGTTTATGGCGTGTTTTACGCCTGACAATGGGGGGAGACACTGCGATAAATATAGTGCAAAGGCGCAAGAAACTACTTGAAAGAAGGGGGTTATTTACAATACAAATCTTTTTTATTGCACAACCTCAGAATAATGTAAAAATAATAACACCTTGAAGATATTTATCCATTTATTTTCTTGTCTTATTCCAATTCACAATAATCTCGTCTTATGACAACCGTTCGCTAGCAGGACTCAACAACCAAAAGAGAGCTGTCCGCCAAGTGTCTTTCTTTTTATACCCAACCAATAACAGTCTTCAATTTCAAACTACCCTTAACTTTAAAAACTTATTAAGTAGGTATGCTAGGTCTTATTTCAAACTACCCGTAACTTTAAAAACGAATTAAATAGGTATGCTAAATACCAAAAACCCTACACTCGTCCATCCTGACTCCGTGTATGTCCTCATACACGTGCCAGGTGGAAACCCTACACTTGGCCGACAGACTACGTATACTACGTAACAGTGGATACACTAATCGCATAGGATACGAAACAGTTTCAATCAGGCATCAGCAAGTCAAAATCTCAAAAACATCATCTAAATAACATTTCGTATGCCTGCCACACAATTTGGACTAGAATTTACAGTTTCAAGGTTATTAATTCAGTGGTAAATTTTGACTAAAGCATACGAAGGGTTAAAATTGTTACTCTTCTGCCGGAGAAATCCTGCTGGAGACGGCTCGCACCGGACTCTGGCGGCGCGAGGCGGGCTCCTGCTGGAGACGGCTCGCACCGGACTCGCACCGGACTCTGGCGGCGCGAGGGGGGCGGCTGCTGGAGACGGCTCGCATCGGACTCAGGCGGCGCGAGGCGGGGGACGCCGGTAGAGGTGCGGCGCTCAACTTGCTAAAAATATCCAACATTGGGTTAATAATCACAACAGTGTACACCTTGACTAGTAATTCAGGGTAACAGATCATTAAGTGCCATTTATTATTCGATTTTCATGAGTAATGATCATCTCTATCTGCAGGTAGATAGTACACGAACCAATTCAATTCTCGTGACTGAAACAACAGAGTACACGAACCAATTCAATTCTCGTGACTGAAGCACTATCAATCTTCCTGCCATATATAATATGAACCAGTTCAAATCTTTTCTAAAATGGTAGTACTTAGCTGTGTCAGCACACGAATCAAATCAAATTCTCGTGGCTTCAACATCATTTTCCATTATCATGTCAAGAAATCTTCAATTATAAACCTCACTCTTGAAACAGGAATATTTCCCGAGAACCTTTCAGTAACTTTAACCCTGACTATAATTTATAAAATATTACTATGATGAATAACAGCGATAATTAAGTAATTATTGTGTACAACTTGACCTATTATGTTCCCATTATCAATGCATTAATCATCTGGTACTAAAAACCTATACCTAATAGCTCCCCTCCCAATGTTTTCAGAGAAGGTCGTATATTCTAGCTTGTTAGGATTTATCCAAGCTGACAAAGTACTTAGTCCATCAATTGCAAGACGCGTTGGGATTAATATGCATATTGTTTTATGAAAGACTTGAACAGTATATTAATTCACTAAACGTCTTTATAGCATACCAAATCCCGCAGTTCGGGAATAAACATAGCACCTAAATAGGCGTGTTTCCGCAGAAAAAGGACCAGTAATATTTTCTCTACACGTTGAATTAAATAAATTATACGTTTCAAATGTTACATGGCAGACATAAACGATAGAACTGCAAAAACCTGATGTTTTACCTATCCGTACCTTCAGACTTGTTCTAGAATACAATCAAAAATGTATACCATGGAATCGCATATTTTGTAACTGAAATATGGTATCATTTAACTACTGGGGTGATTACGACGACGTTGTAATTATGTTTAGGTTGTAAGAAAACTGCCCACGCAATATGTATCACCAATATCCACTCAGAGATTTCTTCAAGGAAATACTTGCGTTAATTGAGATCTACATACTGGAGCTTCGCCATTTTGTAAACATAAAATATTAAGAATAAATCTTTTAATTACGATTTGCGCACTAGTATAAATATAATTATCAAATTTCAAGTTCGGCAATAAGTAAAAGTATAAAAGTGAATTCTTTACCGCAATACGTGTCTTTAATAACCTCCCAGTTGAAATTAATATCTCTTATTATTAAATTATCTCTTTTAAAAACTGCCTCAATGGTAATCTACTATTATTTGACGAGTTTTTTTATAGTTCATGCATTATTTAATATATCAGCTTATCTAGTAATGAGATAATGTTTATTATTGTACATCTATTTTTATCAAGTCTTAATTTAAACATAATAATATAACCAATAAGAGGCCATCATTCCTCCTCGATCTCGGTTTAATTGTGGTGAGTTCTACAGGTTCAACCATGAATGTAATGCTGCAACATTAACTGCAGTAACCTATGAATTAAAAATATGATTCAATAATTCAATGATTCAATAATTCAATAATTCAACGATTCTACAATTCAATAATTCAACGATTCTACAATTCAATAATTCAACGATTCTACAATTCAATAATTCAACGATTCTACAATTCATTAATTCAACGATTCTACAATTCATTAATTCAACGATTCTACAATTCAATAATTCAACGATTCTACAATTCAATAATTCAACGATTCTACAATTCAATAATTCAACGATTCTACAATTCAATAATTCAACGATTCTACAATTCAATAATTCAACGATTCTACAATTCAATAATTCAACGATTCTACAATTCAATCAACCAACGATTCTACAATTCAATCAACCAACGATTCTACAATTCAATCAACCAACGATTCTACAATTCAATCAACCAACGATTCTTCTACAATTCAATCAACCAACGATTCTACAATTCAATCAACCAACGATTCTACAATTCAATCAACCAACGATTCTACAATTCAATCAACCAACGATTCTACAATTCAATCAACCAACGATTCTACAATTCAATCGACCAACGATTCTACAATTCAATCAACCAAGGATTCTACAATTCAATCAACCAACGATTCTACAATTCAATCAACCAACGATTCTACAATTCAATCAACCAATGATTCTACAATTCAATCAACCAATGACTCTACAATTCAATCAACCAATGACTCTATAATTCAATCAACCAATGACTATAATTCAAGCCCAATAACTATAATTCAAGCCCAATGACTATAACTCAAGCCCAATGACTATAATTCAAGCCCAATGACTATAAATTATGACTATAATTCAATCAACCAATGACTCGATCATTCAATAAACCAAACGACTCGATCATTCAATAAACCAAACGACTCGATCATTCAATAAACCAAACGACTCGATCATTCAATAAACCAAACGACTCGATCATTCAATAAACCAAACGACTCGATCATTCAATAAACCAAACGACTCGATCATTCAATAAACCAAACGACTCGATCATTCAATAAACCAAACGACTCGATCATTCAATAAACCAAACGACTCGATCATTCAATAAACCAAACGACTCGATCATTCAATAAACCAAACGACTCGATCATTCAATAAACCAAACGACTCGATCATTCAATAAACCAAACGACTCGATCATTCAATAAACCAAACGACTCTAATTCAATAAACCAAACGACTCTAATTCAATAAACCAAACGACTATAATTCAATAAACCAAATGACTCTATAATTCAATAAACCAAATGACTCTATAATTCAATAAACCAAATGACTCTATAATTCAATAAACCAAATGACTCTATAATTCAATAAACCAAATGACTCTATAATTCAATAAACCAAATGACTCTATAATTCAATAAACCAAATGACTCTATAATTCAATAAACCAAATGACTCTATAATTCAATAAACCAAATGACTCTATAATTCAATAAACCAAATGACTCTATAATTCAATAAACCAAATGACTCTATAATTCAATAAACCAAATGACTCTATAATTCAATAAACCAAATGACTCTATAATTCAATAAACCAAATGACTCTATAATTCAATAAACCAAATGACTCTATAATTCAATAAACCAAATGACTCTATAATTCAATAAACCAAATGACTCTATAATTCAATAAACCAAATGACTCTATAATTCAATAAACCAAATGACTCTATAATTCAATAAACCAAATGACTCTATAATTCAATAAACCAAATGACTCTATAATTCAATAAACCAAATGACTCTATAATTCAATAAACCAAATGACTCTATAATTCAATAAACCAAATGACTCTATAATTCAATAAACCAAATGACTCTATAATTCAATAAACCAAATGACTCTATAATTCAATAAACCAAATGACTCTATAATTCTATAAACCAAATGACTCTATAATTCTATAAACCAAATGACTCTATAATTCAATAAACCAAATGACTCTATAATTCAATAAACCAAATGACTATAATTCAATAAACCAAATGACTATAATTCAATAAACCAAATGACTATAATTCAATAAACCAAATGACTATAATTCAAGAAACCAAATGACTATCAATACTAGATACTCGATACTAGATACTAGATACTAGATACTAGATACTAGATACTAGATACTAGATACTAGATACTAGATACTAGATACTAGATACTCGATACTAGATACTCGATACTAGATACTCGATACTAGATACTCGATACTAGATACTCGATACTAGATACTCGATACTAGATACTCGATACTAGATACTCGATACTAGATACTCGATACTAGATACTCGATACTAGATACTCGATACTAGATACTCGATACTAGATACTCGATACTAGATACTCGATACTAGATACTCGATACTAGATACTCGATACTCGATACTAGATACTCGATACTCGATACTCGATACTCGATACTCGATACTCGATACTCGATACTCGATACTCGATACTCGATACTCGATACTCGATACTCGATACTCGATACTCGATACTCGATACTCGATACTCGATACTCGATACTCGATACTCGATACCTACTCGATACTCGACCAATAAATAAACAAAGCAACAAATCAATCAATTCACAGAAAATGTGCCGTTAATGAGCTAATTATTGTCCAATTTTGTTTATAAACAGATGGCATTATAAATGTGGAGCTTCCTTGCAGTTCAAATAGAAATCACAAAAGTTGGTCAAAGGCCTGACCGGCTGAGAACCACTCATAGATCGTATCTATTATTTCGTAAGATAAGATATATACGCGTTATTATATCGCATTGACATATTTAGGCAAAAATTTCTCATAATTGGTACACAAGTAATAGTTTCTATCGGTTCATCAAATTTATTTTTCTCAACTTATCCTCTGGCAATATATTCATCTTATACTTATGTTATATGTGCTAGATGTCGATGAACGAGATGAAGTCAAGCAATTCACGGTATCTAACACACATTACCATATCAATTCATTCATAATATAATAGTAAAAGTAGGTGTACATGACCTGATGTCCAGTGGCGCGTGCCTCTCGCTAAGGCTGTCGAAGCGGGGTTACTCCAGACTTTCACAACAGGACTCTGCTTCGGTCTGGATTCCTTTTTCACTGCCGCTGTTATTCCAGCTACATTCCCTTTCGCGAAGACCGAGGCTTCTGGTGTTCGCAAGCGCCGTTGATCATCATGAGTCATCGTCAGCCATATTCTCCAACAACTCGGCATGAAACGTAAAAGTATCCGGTGTTACATATACCTATATACTATATCATAATACCTTATAAACTATAAAGGAATTATATGACAAAATAATGTTTAATCTATGCGTCGTAGCAAAAAAAATGACTGAAAATTCAATGCCCCGTTTGCATAGTAAGCCATCTACTTATATTCCACAAATTTTAACATTAAGGATCAAAATCAAAACTCAAAATCTTCAATTAAATTGCGAGACCTGGTTATAAATCATAAATATCAATTTATCTCTGAAACTATGCGCCGTAGTGAAGAAATAATGAAAATTAAGGCACCCTTGAATACTCCAACCAACACATATCAAGACCCACGTGTTGACATATTCTGCCTAATTCCCACATGTGTGTGGGTAAGTAAGTAGCAAAGAAGTTAATAACTACAGTCACGTATCTACTTATTAAGAAGAACACGTGTACTTGATTTTGTTAACTGAACATTATTATGCCTAGCTGTCGGTGGCATGGTGGTTAAATACTTTGAATTCTCGACAAACTGACGCATATATTCTTATGATTACACATTGATATTATGTCCATTTAATTACATTTATGGGTCAAACTAACCTAAGTTTAACTGATATGCAATTAGATAGCCTATAATCATAATCATCATAATATTATTAATAAATGATGCAGGTACTCATTTAAATTAAATAAAAATGTTACCAGTACCATATTTCTTACGTAATCCATTAGAATTTCGTATAGTTAATTAATTATCTCCAAGCTCAGAATAAGGGTCATGTTATCAGTTATCTCACTAAATCAATAAGTAATAGCAGTAGGCGTGTACTTACGTTCTGCACACTTCTGAAGTGTAAAAATAATAACACCTTGAAGATATTTATCCATTTATTTTCTTGTCTTATTCCAATTCACAATAATCTCGTCTTATGACAACCGTTCGCTAGCAGGACTCAACAACCAAAAGAGAGCTGTCCGCCAAGTGTCTTTCTTTTTATACCCAACCAATAACAGTCTTCAATTTCAAACTACCCTTAACTTTAAAAACTTATTAAGTAGGTATGCTAGGTCTTATTTCAAACTACCCGTAACTTTAAAAACGAATTAAATAGGTATGCTAAATACCAAAAACCCTACAATAAATGTACATACATGGAATCACAAATAATACATAAAGACAGAGGTAAACAACAGGCGGCCTTATCGCTAAAGAGCGATCTCTTCCAGACAACCTACCTACCTACCTACTTACCTTTTCAAAATATCAAAACTTTCAACGTCAGGGGCGTAAGCAAGATGATAATCGTATGCAGAAAACAAAAGGAGACGCTAAAATTGACGTAAATAATGAAAATTATAGCGTTTCTATTGTCATTCTGGGGGCCCAGAACCCCGAAAAAAGAAAAACATTTGAAATTACCTATATAGTTCGTTTTTTTAGCATTAGAAAGAAGGTAAACAATCTTGACGTATCTTTTTATAAAAATAAGTTTATATTACTTACTTATGAAAGCAAAAGAATGTAAAAGATCGTAGATCGTAGGTATATGATTACTCGTAATAATTCTAACGTACTTGCTGTGACTTATTTTTCAATGGTGTTTTTTTATAAAAAGATATGTCAAGATCCCTTACCTTCTTTCTAATGCTATAGTAACTTTTTAAATTCCTATGAAGCTTTCCTGGGGGCCTAGCCAAGATAACAATCATTGATAGAAAACGAAAATCGAAACTTAAAATGTATGGAAAATTGGAAATGGCCACACAACTTTTCGTAGCATTTGTCGATGTTCATCTTGGCTAGGTACCGTGAAACCTTTAAGAACTTTTCATTTTATATAATCTTTCTGCGAATCAAGCAATGTAGGATTAAATATGTAACCCTTTGGTTAGGCTTAACTAATTCAAAATATCCATTAGGTTTCTAAATATAATGTAGCATAAAAAGTTAAGGACATAAAAACATTATAAGAAAAATGCCACACAAAAATGCTAATATCCCTCCAAAAATCCTACACCTTTATCGTAATTAGTACAGTCAGCAGCAATTATAACTATAATTGACACCTCACCACTAACGCTAATAACTTGTAAATATATTCACCGATTAAATCTCGTCACAGCCTGTACGGTTGGCCGGAGACCCGTAAAAATACAGATTGCTACCGTTCGGCTTGTATTAGTTATTGAGCCGTTTAGGTAATATGAATAAAATTATTGAACTATTATTTACGGCGTTATTCATAAACGTCTGCTAAGTTAATCAGCTGATGATCGTTGTTTGTCCCTCTCTATGACATAATGACAGATAGGGACAAACAACGATCATCAACTGATTAAGTTAGTAGCCGTTTATTAATAACGCCATTAGGATTTAGTTTATATCAGACATCTATCCAAGTATCCATATATACCTATAAAACCTAATAACATGGCTTGAACTCTAAATGCAAACAATCACTGCACTGCACGTGGAATCGCTACTCCCAAAAAGATTGCGCTGCCGAAAATCAGTCGTATTCGGTGATTGTACCTTCACCGCCACTAAGCAATGTCTCAGATATAATATAATATCGCGACATATGTTTATAAATTGACTTCTTGCTGCAGGCAAGATTGGAAGAGATGCTACAAGATCTGGGGCCCGTTTCTCAAAAGCTTGTAACTTGTAATACAAGTGGAAGTCCCTTTCTAACAAAAGCTGACAAAAAGTGACATCCGCTTGTCTTACAAGCTTTTGAGAAACGGGCCTCTTGAAGTCAATTCACAAAATATGTCGAACAGGATACCGTTGAGCCACCATTGGCGATTATATGAAGTTTACTAATCTTTATTATTAACTTGTCTTTCTGCCGGGTAATTATTTGGGATTCGACACATAGCTACTAAATTTTTGTTTGGCATTCACAACGCTTGCCTTCTGTGCGTCTTAATCCTTAACCAACGTCGCGTTAACCGTTATGACGTTTCGTAAACGTTCAAATGGGAAGTTAAAAAAATATTACGTACGGTCAAGGAATTTAAGTCACTACTATTTTGTACCTTGTCACAGTGACAATGTATGAGGTCCCTTTCATATTGATTGTCACTGTGACAAGGTACGAAATGATACGGAAATTAAATTCTTTGACTGTACATTGTATCAAAAGGAGTAATTTTATATACTTAGAATAATTTCTCATTAGTGTATTTAATATTCATATTTTGTATAGTGTTGTTAATGTTGAGTATGCATACTGGAAATACTGGAATCAACTTATACTGGGCACAAAAGAGTCGGGGCTAATTTTTGAATAGCGTTATATAGTTTTATGAAAACCTCACGTGCGTGCTGACGCATGTTTCGGCTGATTTTAATGGAATGGAATGTATTTTATGTGATTTATTTTCGTTCTTGTAATGGTTCTCGTAAATTATATACTAAATAAGCACATTTATTTTATTGTTCGAATTGACATAAAGCGCGCTTGACTGTCTCAGAACCACTGGAAATATAATTATGAAAAATCCTGGTTGCCAAACATCAAGATTAATACACAGTAACGAAAGCCAGACGATGTCAGACTAAAGTTTGTGCACCGAAACTCTCGCTAAAAATCGGTGGAACTACTAAGTTTCGGTTGTTCTAGGCCACTATCTGGAGTGGTAGTTTTGTTCTAATAGTAAATATTCCGGTTTCCACTGTGGTCGAGTCCGATAGCGTACAAAAACCAACAATTTGGTGGCTGAAGTTATGCAGAACTAGTTTAAAATAGGCCAGTCTGCTCCTATTTTTAATACCATTACGGTGCATACTCTGTAGGACGATGTTTTTTGAAAAAAAAAAATATCTTTAATTATTAAGAAAACCCCTTTAGTTAGTTTTATAACTATTCAAGATAAATATAGATGCTCTAAATAGTGGTAATAATGTAAAAAAGGCTTCCTAAAATTTGTACGAAAAACAAAACGCTTCTTCAATGACATGAGCAACTTTCGTAAATAAGGCCTTGTTCCTCGAACATTAGAATCAGATCTAAATTTGATATTGATAAGAAAATAAGTATCTTATAAGTAAATTGGTTGTCGTATTTCAAAGGTCCGAATGCCACTCCAGATTCCCGAAAATTAGAAAAATCATCCCCAACCAAAAACGTTTAAACAACTCCCGTCATAACTCAAAAAAAGCGAATCTGCGTCAGAAAACCCGGTTTTTATTGCCACCATGTTATCACACATGTCCCGGTCGACTCGCAAAAAACGCGGAAAAACACGAATCGGGTTCATGTTAATATTTGAGGTATTTTTATTTGAAATTTCCATTTACACGCGGCCCTCCCTCATACATATTCATCGGATGCACCCTACTTTCTCCACTACAGCGTGGAGTGACCTGGGTTTTGAAATCTCCGCGTATAATTTTATTCGTATTTTCGAATCAAGGTGTATTGAAATTTTGAATTTGCAATTTGGGAATAAACACGGCTTTTGGCTTTCTGAGTGCCACGGTTAATTTTGCAAAGTACCTTTAATTTCACGGAAATATTTTAATTACGAGGGTATTATTTTGGCACTGAAATCAATTATCAGCATTTTTTGTATTATATTTGCCCTCCCCAATAAAATTTTAATTAAATCTACCAATATAAATACTTATTAGCAGAATAATCACCCCTGCCCTGCATGCCCTAACCACAAGTCTCATACTCGTATGATGTCAATACGAGTAAGAGACCTACACTCAGAAATAACCCTCACTCTGCTCAGGACTCTCAGGGAGTCAAGACAAAGGAAATCAGAAATCAACACCAGGGAGCACTTTATATTGATCCTGCAATAATTAGTTTTCATTGTACAGTATTTTTTATACAATTTTTTTTATGTATGACGATCCTTTTGTGAAATTCTTAAATTTGTGTTAAATTTGATTTGTATATAATAATCCAATATTATTATGGTATAATAACATCAATAAATTGTTCTGATAATTAGCTTAAGATAATATATATGTTACGATTCATAACTTTCATAAGTGCTTGTTGCTAATAGGCCTACATGAATAAAGTATATTTTGACTTGATTTGACTTGACTTGATTCTTCTTCTTCTTCTCCTAAGCTTTTTTCCCATCATCTGGGGTCAGCTCTCCTTGTCTGTCTTTTCCATTTTACCCTTTCCTGCGCTGTTGCTGCGTCCATCTCGGGTCTCCTTCAGATCTCTCTGGACCGTCGTCAGCCAGGTGGCGGGGGATCTTCCGCTGCGGCGCGTCGTGGTGGGTAGGCGTAACGCTACCTTTACCATGTGGTCTGTAGGCGGCGGAGTATATGGCCATACCATCGCAAACGACGTTCCTTGACCTTGTCAATAATGGGAGCGACTTTGTAACTGCCTCGGATGTGTATGTTTCGAATTTTGTCTAGAAGTGTTACGCCCGCTGACCAGCGTAGCATGCGCATTTCTGTCGCGTGGAGTTTTGACAGATGTTGCTGTGTAGATGCCCAGCACTCTGTACCGTAAAGTATAGCTGGTCTTATCGCTGTTTTGTACAGTTTACCTGTTATTTGGATGGGCATCCTTTTATCGCATATCACGCCTGTTAGCTGTCTCCACTTCATCCATCCTGTGGTTGTTCTGTGAGTTACATCTTTCTCGATCTTACCGTCACTACTGATGATAGACCCTAGATATTTAAAATGTTCAACCGTTGGTATTGGTGTTGGTGTGCGTGGTTGGTATTTGACTTGACTTGATTGATTTTAAAAATACGTATATTCATATCTTACCTTATCTATCTTTTTTTGAAAGCCTTAAAACTGCATTTGACACTTGAAACAGTTATTTCCTGACTGAAACCTTACATCAATGTATCTAAAATACACAAACACCAACCACGTTTTTCTATCCGAGCAACAATGTAGTGCACCCTCGCCTCCACAAATACAGAACCTCCCTTTATTTTATTAAAGGTTCACTGAAGGGAAGCACAATAGGAAAATTTGAACCTCCATCTAGTGGCATTTTGGACGAAAACAGACGGAATTTACATCTGGTAAGATAGCAAAGGTTATACATGAATAAGTAGGTATAGTCAGTAGAAATAAACGGCAAAGTTAAAAAATGTAGGCGCGAAGATCGTCCCATAGAAAATTTGAATTTCGCGCCTTTTTCTACTGACGTCAGACAAAGTTGTTTGACAGACTATAAGTAAAAACTAAAAACTTAGCTTATAGGTACATAATTATTATATCCGTCTACCATTTCCAACGCTTCAGTTCATGAAAATTTTATTGAAATACAACTTAAATTCTGTATTAACAGATATGTGACTTAATAATTTGTTATGATTTTGAACTGGTTTTGATACGACCTCTGCGGTTGTCTTGGTGACTGGCGCGCATCTCACGCACGACGCTCACTTCATTTCACATGCACCAATCAGCGTGAGCGATCTTCAAGGTAATATCAAAATAGGATCAAAACCATAACAAGTTGTGAAAACAGGATCGGCCTCCTGGACATGAAATATTAAAAATCCTAGCTGAATAAATGTGCCGTTTTCAATCTAAAGGATAGGTACTTTTATGTCGGTTGTCAATAAGGCGCTATTTTCATAAAGCTTCAATTTGAAATAAACCTTATCGACAAACGACAATGTGGTACATTTTTGTTGAAAACGTCACGAATAATGTGTTTGTATACATAACATCACGTGGGCCGAAATGTTTTGGGACTGATGTCGAAAGGATTTAAGGTTCCGTAGGTTCAAAGAGCGGAGTTTTTGAAAAATCGTACCGCTTTTTAAGATCTTGTGATCTTACGGTTGCCAAAAATTTGATTAGCAATCTTGAGGATTTTCTCTAGAGACTTCATTGATCCGAATCCTGATTTTTAGGGTTCCGTAGCCAAATGGCAAAAAACGGAACCCTTATAGATTCGTCATGTCTGTCTGTCTGTCCGTCTGTCTGTCCGTCCGTATGTCACAGCCACTTTTCTCCGAAACTATAAGAACTATACTGTTGAAACTTGGTAAGTAGATGTATTCTGTGAACCGCATTAAGATTTTCACACAAAAATAGAAAAAAAAACAATAAATTTTTGGGGTTCCCCATACTTCGAACTGAAACTCAAAAATTTTTTTTCATCAAACCCATACGTGTGGGGTATCTATGGATAGGTCTTCAAAAATGATATTGAGGTTTCTAATATATTTTTTTTCTAAACTGAATAATTTGCGCGAGAGACACTTCCAAAGTGGTAAAATGTGTCCCCCCCCCCCTGTAACTTCTAAAATAAGAGAATGATAAAACTAAAAAAAATATATGATGTACATTACCATGTAAACTTCCACCGAAAATTGATTTGAACGAGATCTAGTAAGTAGTTTTTTTTTATACGTCATAAATCGCCTAAATACGGAACCCTTCATGGGCGAGTCCGACTCGCACTTGGCCGCTTTTTTGACTTTCGACTGATAGTAAAAAATGCTGTGATTTTTTTTTTTTCAATTTATACACAATTCTAAAAATATGAAAATAAACCTAAAAATGCGCAATTTTAATTTCGATCGAACTCATCCATTTATTTTGGTCAAACTAATTAAAAATAACAATTCAACAAACAACGATATACGCCCTACCGGGCACGAACAGCCGTCTCGCTCACGCCCACGCTCAGTGAGAGTGAGAAAAGAACACGAACCTACGGGTCCTAGATGCGAATTACAAAATTTAAGAAAAACAAAAGAAAATTCAATGTTGTTACCTTAGTAGGTCAAGAGTCAATGTTCAAAGTTTCAGTCTTCTTGAAACTTCAGGATTCGCTGTTAATTTACACAATAAAGCTTTGTTATGTATTTTTGGTGTACTTGTAATAAGTTCTCATGTTAATCCACTGTTAATCTGTTTGTACTTGTACTCGTATAATCTAACAGGCGTATTCTGATTTTATTAACAGGTTACGAATTAGATCGAGATTAGTTATGGATTGGATCTGTCAGTGTCAAAAGTGACATTTCTTCGACAAAACGCGTCAATTTTGAGACTGACATATCCGATCCATTTTACCAAATTACCACCTTTATCAAATTTTTGACGTATCTTAAAGTTCGAATCAGGGCGATAGTGTATGTAGGTATTAATGTTAATAAATAACTTAGATTTATTTATAAACAATAACCTGAAATTGCAGGTACACCGCCGGAAGTGCGTCACACGCGATCCGGAAGTGACGTCACTGGGCCAGGACACCGGAAGTGGACCGCGGCGCCGCCGACGGAAGCGGATGTCGCCGCAATGCGATATCTTGGAGGTTAATGACCTGATCTAGCGAAGAAGATATAGTGTGGTTAGGTAAATAGGAAACAATACATAATTATTAGTATTAACAACAAAATTGTTTCCTTATTATACATACTAACTTCTGCCCGCGATTTCGTTTGCGTAGAATAAGGAATCTCAGGTTTCAAATAAGGTACTCGTATGACTCGTATAATCTAAGTAACATTCTACTCGTAAAGGTACCATTTCGATTCAGACTTAACTCGCGTTACTGATGTAATATTGCGTTAAAACATATCATCCGCAACATTTTTTTTACCTAAAACATTGATTGTGACCTCCTGCACGGCTAGCACATGATGGGCGCGACAGTCGACAGGCGAGAAAATGCCGCGACATAGAGCTCTCTCGCGAATCGGTAGCATAAGAGCCGCGCGACAACCCGCTGTCTCGCGGACAAATGTCAAAGCGACATAATTTTGTCGTTTGACAGTTCCACGCGGGATACTCTCGAAAATCGTAGCACGAGTGTACTATGGGAGACAAAATGTCCCGCGTTTGAACGTCAAAATGAGAGAAATTGTCTTCGAGGCTAGAGGGTCGCGACAAGCGCATTTGGTCGAAGTTTTGTTGACTTTTGTTCTAAAAGAAAGATAATTTTCCATATTTTATATTTATTTCGTACTACAACACTTTTTTGTTTAAGTATAATTTGAATCTTGAGTTTCATGATCATGCCATTAATATAGAAAATGATTATATTTTTTCACAATGACTTGTTTGTTCTCTTAAGTTAAACGAAAATCCGATAGAAAAAAATCTAAGCCTAAGATTGTACGATCACGACCTCATCAACAAAGCAAACCGTTGGTGTCGAATTGACTGGGGGATAATTAATAGAAACATAAATAATTGATACAAAAATATTACATTGCTAATCCGCGAAACAATTATGTGCTATCAATCAGTGCTAACTCGTTATATTTACTTACACGCGTATTTTTACATGCAATTATTGTTGACAACCTATATTATGTCGCTCCTTAGGTGTTTCCATTCATTGTGGGATATAAACAACACAATCCCGACCTGAATATTGCATCAACCTTACTTATAATAAGTAAATGAAAAAGTGAATCTGTACCTATGTACAGTCAGCAGCAATAGTTGCTAAGCGGGCGAGGTGTTCAAAATGATCTTGACGCGACTTTATTGTTAAGAGAATAAGAGCGCGTCAAGGTAATTTTGAACACCTCGCCCGCTTAGCAACTATTGCTGCTGACTATATGTTACCTCTTGACGCTTAATCCGCCGAACCGATTTAGACGAAATTTTGTGAAACATCATTCCACAAAGAATGCAAATAATGAATCTGGCAGCTCAACTCAACCTCCACCTCACAGAAGACCACAGCCGTAATACTTACTTTGTAGTGTACGAGTTGGTACTAGCCTAATCCTTAAGTTACGATTCCCACCGACCGGCTGGAGTTGGGCCGCGCCGGAGTGCTTTTTCAGTGTACCTATTTACATAATGTGTGGCAGAAGCGATAGAATCCGTCCGGAGCCATCCGATCCGCAAGCAGCCGACCGGCTTTGGGCATACAAATGTGAAATGCGCTCCGACTCCGACGAATCGTACTTAAATCTGAGTACCTATCTCAAAAAGGTCAAAGTAAATAAAATCATTTAAAGTTTTTGGTAGTATTTATTTAAAAGTCACATTATTTGAGAAGTGTTATCAACACTCGACTGTCCTTGCACGGAGTAGGTTCCCAACTTGAGCCCTTCTATGTCTTCCGTGATGGCAGGAGGGCTGCGGTTAGCAGCAGCATGCTTAGGTGTAGAGAATACCTCCGTGTTTGATGACAGGCTTGTGCATGATTGTCATTCAATCTATCTTCGAAGCCAGCAATGCAGTGGCTAGCCAGCCATAACGGAGATATGTCGGGGATTAGCATAAGATATTTAGTCTGTAAATAAGATTTAAAAGGAATGTAATTTTTTTGCAAAAGACAACGGAAAAGAGCTTTATGAAGATTGAATTGTGTACTACTTACAACTTGACTTCTTCGTAAAGATGGTATTTTGTTAGCCAAAACTTTTAACAAAACGCCAATTATTCGTAAGGAGTTGTATTTTAATGAATAGGTAGGTAATCTTTAGATAATTATAATAATATATTCCAACTTGTAACGACAAAGCGAATCAAATTTTGATTGACATTATTGACACTGACATTTTCGCCTTAAAAATGATATTTGCTATTTCTTACTCTTCATACTGCGAGAAAGAGACAAAGTTATCGTGACTAGGGACGCTCCGTTTCTAAGGCTGACTATTCATTATTTATCCGATTATTATTTTACCGATTCAGTGTTGCCACGAATGAAAAGTTTGTTCCATGTATAAATGGCCACATTGGCTAAGTCGCGCGCGGGATGGCTCTCTCTCGTGGAACTCTTTTCTCGATGTGCGAACTCATGCTGCCAAAATCGAGGAATTGACAGATAGAGATAGAAATTTGTGACGGGCGACTGCCGTCTCTCGCGGCGCGAGCTATCCCGCGGATAATCATGTGCTAGCCGTGCTGGTTTCTAAGAGGTATTTTCGGTGGTAATTTTAAAACCTATTTTTACATGATTTAGTGACCCGTTCCGGCTTACTCCTCGAGAATGACTCTATTGATAGGTAAAAACCGCATGAAAATCCGTTCAGTAGTTTTTGTTATCGCGAACATACAAAATAGACAGACGCGGCGGGGGACTTCGTTTTATTGAAGTCATAATGTGTGAAAATCGTCAAAATGTAATAGTAGTTTGTGTTACAAGGGATCAAAATAATATATTTCCGTCAAGGGCGTACATTGAATCCTGAATGAAGCGATGGATTCTACAATAGAATCCCGAAAGTAGTGAGGGATTCTAAAGTAGAATCCTGAGCGTAATGAGGGATTCAAGTGTTAACGCCCAAGACGAAATAATTTGATACCGTGTGACACATACTGCTTTTCACATCAACTATGAGGAAAATAAATAATTTTAGTGTTGACACAATCTGATGTTTTTAAACCGATTATTTAAGCTAAAAAAATAATGTGCAAAAAAAATACAGAAGTGCTAGAACAGAAAAGTGTTACTTTGATCCCTCCTAGCAGGGAGGACAAGTGCCACTTTGATCCCTCCTAGCAGGGAAGAAAAAGCTCTTTTCTGAATAGGAGGTGTGAAAATCAATATAACAATGACATCCGTCAGTCGTCTTCATCGTCTTCGTCTCAAATCCTTAATAATATCCAAAAACCTTCTCGAAAACGTAACCGTCCCCCCGATTAAGAATTACGGCACCTTATCTCCTCTCCGTCCATTCTATGCACCGATATATAAGTGAAATTATTTCAACAAACTTTACCTAACGACCATCATACACTTTCCCATTTAAATATAATCCTTATTTATAATACAACAGAGTTTAAAATAGGTTGGAAGCCCGCTGGCGTTTAAGACGGTTATAAATTAAGTGCGGAAAACTGAAAATCATTTGTGACTCACAGACAAGGACGCAAAATTTGATATGGCGGAAATTAGTAAGAGTGATAAGGATAGAGGATAAAGTTCGAGCGGGGGATAAAATTTATACTCGGATAAAACGATTTATTACAAAGCGTTGAAGGTAGGGAATTAATTAGGCAAGTTTTGCTTTCATTTTGTACCATTGTGAGGATTTGTGCTGTCTCGGAGGTTGTAAGTACATTATGAGAGAGAAAGTTTACGTTGTTTTGAAATAATTATGTTTTTAATGTTTTTGATGACAATACCTGGAACCTACGTTCAAATTTTTCACACATAATATGAGCTCAAATTTTTCTTAAATAGGCTTTAGTGCCCTAAATTCTCGGAACCCTTGCTATTATTCCTTGTGGTTTTAGAAGTAATATTACAGACTTATTTCGGATAGCTTGGTAATCTATTTTTAGTGAGTACTTAGCGTAAGTATTGCTGAAAACATGAAAAACGTTACGTTAATTATTCGATCGTTGACGACCGCCTTTCCGCACAAACGTAGTCCCCATTTTCCTCTCCGGACATCGTGGAAAATAGTTACTTATACTTAATTTATTACAGGTATATATATTAGCTGTTTGACTTTCTTTTAACAAATGCGTGTAATAGTATGACATAAATAAAATAAAAAAATCAAGAAAGTATTCCACATTTTTATATCGGTGTACTTTGCACACATAATATCATAAATCACTTTTCGATGAATTTTGTAAGTAAACTAGGTACTGCTAATGTTTTGTAAACTAAACTACTATTAGTAAACTTTGTAAGCTACTATTACTCATTTCTAAAATACCCTGTCGAATCCCACGATATGACGTCACCCATAAGCGTTCTGGCTCAAATATGAGCCGCTGGGAGCTGACAGATTAATCCATAGACAAACATTACATTAGTCAGAACTACATAGGTACCCAAAATTCAAAGCCACAATTTCATTATTTACCAAAACATTTATAATATACAAAAACATTACACGTAACATTTATTGATACTTACACGTGTGTAACGTTAAGAATAAAGGGCCATGTATTATCATTAATCATAACAATAGTTCGTTGGCGTCCTTCCAGCACAGAGAATGAAATATGAATTTCCATAAAAATACACGTATACTCACTCGTACAAGTTGAGTGTGTAATTTGGGAAGTAACCGTTGAATAAAAAGTAATTTTCTATCAAATGGTGTTGAAAACAACCTCTATCTATGCATGTATCTGTCTGTTACCTCTTCATGCTTAAACATCTAAACCTATAGGTATAGGTAAAATTTTCTATGGATCTCAAATCTAGGGGAAGGAAGTAAAATATTTTTGCCACGAAAGTATCATTTTTCGCTGACGAAATCGCGGGCGAAAGTTGTTAACGTAAAAGTAAATCAGATGCATCGAACTTAATCGATATAATATTGAATTAACAATATGTAATTACAAATCAGTTATTTATTGCTTTCAAAACATATATAAGTACGTAAATAATCTTAGCAAAGAGGCCTCACAGCTCTTCAATTCATATTTCGTGAACTTTAAAACCAGCTTCATGTAGTAATATAAAAGATATTGCTGTAAACTCTAAACCGCCATTCTTGTAGACTACAACCCATTTAGTGTCACTAAACTACATATCTCACGTGTTTACAACGCTCTAAAACATCCTAAAGTTAACAGAAATGTACGGCACATACTACTTTTGTGACCTGAGTTCCCGGAAAATCGTCACAGATATAAAACAGCACCACCTCCGAAGAGTCCTGTGGCACTTACGACTGTGTTGATAAGTCTTTAGTGAAACGGTCCAGAATTACAATATCTCGACTGAGTTATATGCCGCTTTCATACGGGTTTGCGTTGTAAGAATCCAAAAAGAAAACGTTGTCAATTCAAGAAGGATTTTTGGAAGGATGCTTAATACGTCTAGCTTTGTTGTTCCGATGTAATAAGTAACCTATTCTGTAAATTTTTATTACAATTACTCGTAGTTTCGTCGTTTTCAAACTCCAATTCTTCTTAAAGGTTATTCTTATAGGCATCGGGCCGCAAGCGAAGTACTACAGGCAAAGAGAGCCGATTCGAAGCCGTGCTGTATGTATGTAGACCCGCCTGCCCTTTAGCCTGGCCTTTATGAAAAGTCGCCCTTTAAAGCCTATGAACGACTACCGTTTCCATATGTATCTCGCTCTCTTGTAAAAGGGGTGTGTATACAAAAAATATAGCTTTAAAAAGAACTTTGCTAAAGTATAAATGAGAATTTCTTTCGGACACAGTAATGTGGAATAATTTAAAACACGACTGAAATACAAAACTACTGAGCACTAAATATTACCTATTACAATCTTTTCTCCAACATTTTATCGCATAAAGTGTACGATGTACGCTCACGCTTGATTCTGCGGAGTTTTTTCTAATCTTTCAAAAAATTTACTAAGTATTCCTCCTGATTTATTTATTAAGGTATCTTTTAAACGTCGTTCCCGTGCCAAATGGACAGTTAATTGTCGGCAGCTTCTGGATTCTGGACAATTAGAGCGAAATCCACGCGTGTCGAAGAATCGCCCGCGAGGGATGCCAAGAAGAGTCCTCAAGGCATAAGAGGAAAGCGGTTTGTACGAGGTATCATCGACCTAAACCTACAACCTACGAACTCGACATATTTTCCTCTCCTATATCCCTGTCTCAATGTTTCTGGTGATGGCCGCTTTCGGGTTTTAGCGTCCGCAGGCTTTGTTTGGATTACATTCGGAAGATTGCGTGTCACTTCTGGACAATATTAGCTCAGAACCAGGACAAATGGCGTACTCGAAGTGAAACCTATACTTAGCAGTGGGCGATAAAAGCTGATATGATGATGATATAATTCCTCCTGTCTCTTGTCATTCAATTATTTACTATCATCCTCATTCTAATGTGTTACTATTTAGCATATCAAAACAAGGACTATGGAAATGCGCTGACTGAAACCAAACTCTTCTATCTTGTGGCACATCTTAAGCGGAATATCTCAGCATCCTCAGCTAACCATGTAACCCCTTAGCACGCGTCTTAATCACGCTTTACGACCGACAACGACTTATGTTGTGGGTTGATAATTACTCACAACTACACTATATTACCCGACAATGATAATGATGATGATGAATATTACCCGACAATAATATTATCAGTAAAGGGAGAAAAGAAAAACAAGGATCCAATGAAAAAGTAGCACTAGTTGCGCAATCCGGATAAACGCTAAAACTAGTGATTGATAAAGAAAAATAGAGACAAACAGGGAACACGAAGGCAAGAGTAAAAACAAAAGAAAGGTAGGAAAGAAAGGCAAGAAATCCAGTTATAAATATTAGTCAGTCATTTTGTAACATTATTTTAATTGAAATTGAAATATTTATTGCAGACCGTATTAGTGTGTTAGTATAGGTACAATTAGGTAGACACAATATTTTAAGACGTAAAAGGAGAGGAAATCTGAGATAAGGGGGATTAGAGAAAGAGAAGTGACGAAGACAAATATTTCAAATGTTTCAATATTTTAAACGGTATTGATACTTGTCTTGTGCCATATTTTAAGCTGAATATCTCAGCATCCTCAGCCAAGTAACCCCTTAGCACGCGTCTTAATCACGCTTTAAGACCGAAGGAACTGACTGGGAATGTGTTGTGGTTTGATAATTACTCACAACTAGACAACCATGCCAGCAAATATACTGATAATGCTGAACCTTCTTGGGCTTCTTGTAAGTATTACAGCTTTAGAGTACGCCTGTGGAGAATTAAAGTTATTAAGGTGCTAGTTTGAAAACAACTGATAGTATCTGACCTTCTAACCCAAAAGAAAAATTAGAATAGAATAGAATAAATAGAAGAAATTCATTCAGAAAAGTAGGTATTACATGATGAGACAACAGAACTAATTTATTATTAAGCGTCACTGAAAAGGTCTCCACTCAGCGTAATGTCAAGATACCACCTAAGGATCTCGACGACGCTGGTCTTCCGTGGAAACCAACAAATTAGACTTGGGATGACTCCTAATGCAGCATACGCACTAATACCGTTAGTAAATAAACAAGCAGTACCTACGCATGTGCGTTGTGCGTACATACAGTATTGAAACCTGCGATGATCAGATAGCGTCGGATAAGTAAATGAGAGGACGCTCCCCAGAGACCCAAAGGACAGAGGAGCTACGGAGTCGAATTTACTAGTAATAATTCTGTTACGATTTTTATTAAAAGTATGTTGCTTAAAGGCCTTAAAGTATTATTAGTCACGTATTTTGTTGTGTAAACTTCAAAGATAATTACATTAAAAACCTTTTGGATTTAAGGTAAAATAAGTAGGGTGCATTGGGGTAAATGCGAAGGCGGAATAATTTCGAAACTGGCAAATATCTACTAAACTAGAAACACTTTCTACTGTAGAAAACAGTACGCAAGATGCCATGTAAGCGTTGCAGCGTGTAAGTGTTGCTAAAGTATGAAGTGTTTCTAGTTTAGTAGATATTTGCCAGTTTCGAAATTACCCCGGCTTCGCATTTACCTCCATGCACCCTAATATGAATAGAGGTAGGTGTAGATATAAATTACCAATAACTAGCTTTTAGTTTATTTTCTTATGGAATTCAATTAAATAATAATATTTCCTAATTCTTTAGAACCATTCGTTGTGGAGATCCTGGGAGAAGGTCTTTGTCCAGCAGTGGACGTCTTTCGGCTGAGATTATGATGATGATGAATTCTTTAAAAAATGCTAGACATAGGCTCCAAACATAGACCGACAATGTACAGTCGACGTCAGAGATATATTTACACTTTTGCACCTTAATCCTTTGTAATAAGGCGAACACTTATTAACGACATCGCTGTACTCTGTAAAAGAGTACAGTGAACAATACAAATATTAAAAATTTTTACTTGACTTTAATTTAAATTATTGTTTTTATTTTATTTTGGTTTTTTGTATTCATTTTTGACATTTTATTTATGGAACTTGACATTATATTACCTAGGAAAGCACTAGTATTATATACAAAATAGTTTTATATTTTAGTTAAGTTGTACGACATTTTAATTTTATTTCTATTTTATTTTTGACATTATTGATTTCACAATTTACTATTATTTTTATTATTCTTTAAATTTTGTTTGTATACACTTGACGATCTTTTTGTGAATTTCTGCTATTTTTAAGGAAGTAACATGTAAATTTTCAATCAGAAATAAATATTATCTATCTATCTATCTATCTATCACTGTAAACATATCTTTGATGTCGACTGTATCTACTGAAGACCTCAGGCTAACATTAGGAAACAACAACTAACTGAGGCTTTTGTTCAGCATACAATGAACAACTACGAAAAAAATCCATGAAAATAAATCACAAAAATAGTAAGAACGTCGACTCCACTGAACTCCTGAAACAACATCAAAGCCTCGCTACTAAATTAGACGTTTTGCAGATACTAAAAGATATTTAGCCGACCCCCACCCGGGCACTATTTTAAAGGGTTGTTTGCCACCCTCGGACGTAAACTCGGCAATCTCCGGCGAATGACGAGAGTAAACTAAAAGTGCCTTCTTGTGAGGAAATGGGAAAGATCACGATAGGGTCCGCTGGCTGGTCGCTGTGTAAAAGGATTTGTTAAATATGGAGAAACAAAAGAGTGTGAATTGAGTAAGCTTTTGTTTGAGATGTTCTGGGAGTTTTTCTAACATTGTATTTTAACTGTTGTAATGTACAATGACTCACCCAGAATGAACCCAGTGATGAATACCATTCATAAATTGGGTATGTACTTTTGCTGCTTATAATCATACTAGGTGACAGCAATAGTATTAATGACACCTTGAGACCTTGAGTGCAAAATATTGTACTTATAACAGATATTGTATATACAGTCAAAGACATACCGAGACGGACTGTTTCGATAAAAAGGTTTTTGTTGACGCCAGGAATGTGACATTTTCGTGCCGCTCACTCAATCCCCGGCAAACTTAAATATGGCCTCAATAGTGACCCTCTTTGTACATAACAAATCCATCCAATAAATCCCCTAAAACCTTTGAAAACACAGCATCAAACGTGCCCCCTAAAATATTCCAGTTTCCACTTCACAAGTGACACCCCGCTCCTTTGATCCGCCGTCCAAACATCGACCAATCACAGACCGAGGCATTTGATTGCTCCTGGGACTCTTAATTGTCAAATGACCTTTCGGCAAAGGCGTGTTAGACCCTTAACACTTCGCTGAGTGCCAATTTGCTCCAGTAGGTATGTACCATGTCTTGGTATTCGAGATCAATGTATTTGAGGTCCCTTTGCGAATGTAAATTAGACCCCCGTTTTAGTGTTTGAGGTTATTGCTTGGCCTATTTTCGGGATTTGGAATGTAGAGGGAATTGGATATAAGCGGCCATTTAATTTAAGGTGCCGGGATGTTGAGTGAATTTAGTTGATTTTAGGGGTCTGTTTAATTTTGCAACATACATACATACATATAATCATGCCTATTTCCCGGAGCGGTAGGCAGAGACCACGGATTTCCACTTGCTACGATCCTGATATACCTCTTTCGCTTCCGTTACTTTCATAACATTCCTCATACACGCTCGCCGGTTTAGGGTGCTCTTGACCTGGCCTTTCTTCAGGATTTCCCGATCTGATCAGATCAGCGAAAGTCCGCCGAGGCCTGCCCCTTCCAACTCCCTCTTCTACTTCTCCCTTATACACTCTGTTTGTAAGCCTTAGTCTTTCACTCATTCTTGCATTTTTGCAGCATGTGCTAGTTAATGGCATTATAGAAAACATAAATTATCCACCTTGTAAGAATTGTATAAGATACATAAACAAATGATACTAAAATTTCAAAAACATAACGGAAAACATAATGTCCCTTATAAGTTTCGAAGAGTCACTAATTAGAGGTAAATTACTTACAAGTTCTATTAAAAACGTCAATTAAATTACAGATTTTTACAGTAGTTTATAAAAAGTTACGAGAAATAAGCAAGTTGAATATCATATGACAGGCTTAGGCAGAAATAAAAACATTTCATTCGAGAATATATGCCTTCGTGATGTAGACTGATCAGACGCAATATTAATATAATAATATGCAAGCGACAAAACATATAGAAAATTCCTTTAGGAACAAAACTATGTCAACCAGAATCTCCTCCTTTTTAAGGAAAAGAAAAAAATATTCTGGGAAGTATTTGACCACACAATTGGTATGCGATACTATTCATAAGACCCTATAGCATCTGAACGCAGTTTTACAAAGTCAAGCAACATCTAATTCCCAAGTTTGGGTCATGTCCAAGGCATGAGACAAGCTAGGAGACTTGCCGTACAAGCAGAAGTAGACGGATCCAAAGATTCTGTGAAATGTATTTGGAAATTGGTCAATAAATGTAGAAATAAGATTAAGAAGACTAATAAAAAATCAATACAGCTAGTTGTAGACAACAAAGTAATTTGTAACTCAAAGGAAGTTGCAAACATTTTTTCGAGCAAGTTTGATCACGGCAAGAACGCTAGTGTAGGTGACTGTAGCAATGCACTTGGAATGGTTAGGAGTAATATAAATACAAGTTACAATGACATGAAGTGGTGGGCGGTAACACCTGCAGAAATTGTAAGCCTTGTTTCTTCCATGAAAAATAAAAAATCTTGTGGCCATGATGAAATGCCGATTACAATTTACAAGGAAAATATTGATTTACTAGCGGGCCCGTTAGCATACTTCTTTAATAAATGCTATGAACTAGGCTGCTTTCCCGATCAACTCAAAGTTGCAAAAATTCTTCCAGTTTATAAAAAACATGCTAAGAATGATCCAAAAAATTATCGACCGATTTCTTTATTACCGGTTATGTCAAAATTATTCGAGAAAGTGATCAAAAAAAGGCTCAGTACACACCTAAATAAACACAATGTAATAAATCCTAGACAATTCGGATACCAAAGAAATATTGGTACTACGGATGCAATAGATACTTTACTTAACGACGTAGTACAGTACCTCAACAATGGAAAAAAAGTAGCGGGTCTCTTCCTAGATTTGAGCTCCGCTTTCGATACAGTGGACCATAAAATTCTCTTAAGAAAGTTAGAATACTACGGAGTAAGGGGAAAAAATCTTCAAATACTTAGAAATTATTTACAGAACAGAAAACAGTATGTAGAAATCAAAAACATAGATGAGGGACAAGACAAAGTCTTCAAGTCAAAAATTACCACAATTACTAGAGGGGTCCCACAAGGATCTATTTTAGGTCCTATTCTCTTTATTATATTTATTAATGACGTCATAAAATACGTACAGAACTCGCTAAGTAATTTAAACGTGGTGATATTTGCTGATGACACAAATGCTATTATCAGTGCAAGTAACGAAGTTGAACTTAAAAATAATATTAAAACGGCTCTTTCGGTTTTCCATAAGTGGTTCAGAGATAACAATTTGAAATTAAATACGGAGAAAACAAGTGTCGTCCAGTTTAAGAGTGATCCTAAAAATAAGGATATTCTAGAACTAGTCTATGGCGACGACACTCTACGTTCCGTTGAGGTTGTCCGGTTTTTAGGGATAGAAATTGATTCTTCTCTTAACTGGAAACAGGAATTGAATCAAATCGAAAACACTATTAGTTCTGCCTGCTTCGCTCTGAGAAATTTAAGAGATATCATCGGAATAGATCGATTGAAAACTGTATATTACGCTTTAGTTGACTCGAAACTCAGATACAGCATTAAATTTTGGGGGGCAACGTATAGTTACAATATAAAAAGGGCTTTCATAATTCAAAAGCGAGCAATAAGAATAATCATGCGTATACCTCAGTGGGTTTCATGTAAAGACTTGTTCGCCAAATTAGAAATTCTAACTGTACCATGCCTTTATATTATGATACTCTGTACGGACTTAGTAAAATCTCTGACAAGTAGTGAAACTGTAGAGGCTCGGGCGATCAGACTGGCAACTAGGACAAAAAACCTGAACCGCCCCTTTACACCAAAGCTAAAGGTCACGGAGTACTGTGCTCGGTACCAGGCTATCAAAGTTTTTAATAGGCTACCCACAGAACTCAAAGCAGTTTCTAACCCATTCATATTTAAAAATAAATTAAGGTCATTTTTGCTAGCAAAATGTTTTTATTCAGTCGAAGAGTTTTTCCAATACAACAATGAATCTATTTAATTTAATTTTGACATGTGGTTCGTTAAGTTAAGTATTTTGTTTTTGTATGAATTGACATGTTATCAAATATTTATTTAATTGTACGTAGTATTAAAAATTATGAGGTTTCAACGTTTTATATTTGACATTATATTATTTTATTTTTACTTGTGACTTGTTATTCATTGTTTAAATTATTATTTGAAATTTATTTATTTGCTGACATGTCCCATCATACTAAGTTTAATTAAATTATAAGCATGTAATTAGTTCATAAGTTTTCTAACACAATGTATTATTGTTAAAGAAATAAATAAATGAATGAATGAATGAAACCCAGTTTGACCTAATTAGTCACCATCAAATAACACTAACCTATAAAATATACTTTTCTTAGAAAATAAAACTGATAATCTAGGAACACTTTGCAGTCCCAATGGCATGCGGCGCAATTCATAACGACCCAAAAGTATCTACCTATAGTTCGTTTTTTTAGCATTAGAAAGAACTTGCAAGAAGGTAAGCGATCTTGACTTGTCTTTTAATTGAAAAACGCTTTTTAAAAATCAAAAACTATTACTTATGAAAGCAGAAGAATATAAATGATCGTATTAGATTAATAATTGTTACATATTTGCCGTAACTTATTTTTAAAATGTGTTTTTCAATTAAAAGACACATCAAGATTGTTTACCTTATTTCTAATGCTAAAAAAAACGAACTATAAATGCAGTTTTACAAAACCAAGCAACATCTTGCCCCTAATCCCCAAGTTTCACGGGTCAAACATTTGACCTCATTGGTCATCAAATAAGGCTAACGGTCGATTAGTGCCCCAATCCGGAGCCGATTGCTCGGGGACTCTCTGATTGCACTTTTCTCTTTAATTTATTAGCCGGTCCGACTTATTGCGTCTCTGTGGAATTGTGTGGAGTGAGGTTTTCTTACATTGCAGGCTTCGTTACTGAAGTAATAATAATATGTTCAAGTGTGTCAAGTTCTGATTTTCTGGTGACCAAGTTTATGATGGTAAGCACATTAAATTTTTTAATGCATGTTTTGGTCCATCAGCGACATAAGTTGGTAGTTAAGTTATAAATGAATAAAATAATTAAATATAATTATTATATTAGGACAATGATACACAAATCAACCTAGTCTCGCAGTAAACTCAATAAGGCTCGAGTTATGTAAGCAAGACTACATAATTAGGTACATATATAGGTAACATAAAAAATACTTATATGCATAGAAAATATTCATAACTCAAGAACAAATATTTATGATCACATAAAAATGCCCTTACCTAGAGTCGAATCCGGGACTTCCAGCATCGTAGGCAGAGTCACCACTGACTAGGCTAGGAGGCCATCACGATATGTCGTACATAACCTTGAATACCTTCGTCAATCCATGAATGGCACTACTTGTGCATATTTTATTCTGGCTATGTCTATACGTCAGCGAAAAACTTCGCAGCCAGCTCAAATCGAACGAATCCATCCAATTTAAACTTAAACCCATTCTAATGAGTCAACCTTTTTTTAAGGCAAACAAAGTCAAACCTATTAACAGTCGTTCACCATTATTTTTCCTCAAGTCTCAGCACGACTTTTCACTCGGCACGTCAATCAATCTTGGACTTTACCACGTTGAGTTAAGGGTGACGTTGGTCGTAGGAGGTTGAGGAGTCGGTGGCAGGTATCGGGACAACAATGATGTATCTCGACCAGCTCGATTGCGAGGCTTTTTTCACTAACATCCTTAGCGGCTGCGAGCGAAGAACAAATATGGAGAAGGCACAATATGACAATTTGAAGAAAAACCTTTAGTCGATATTACAATCAAGAGAACAAAAACCTTCAATGGGCTCTAGATTTTTCGGAAAAATTTTGAGCATCCATTAATTTTCAATTGAATCCATGTATTTAATTTTTTAATTTATTTTATTTATTCGAATTGTGTTGATTATTATAATACTGTTTTATTTTACTTTAACTGATGAATATTATATTATTAATGAATTGTAATTGACTAATTCTAAGTATTAATTTTTAACATGTAAAGTTTGTAATTTTATCAATAAAGGAATATGAATATGAATATGAAATCCTATGTAACATTTTTACAGTTATATACAAAATATTACTAACTCTTCCTAAACATTTTACTAGGTACTGATCAGTAGTGATGTGCCATCAAAATTTTTCCAAAAATGTAGAAAATTCCACATACTCGTACACAAATTTTGAAAACTTCTCATATTGTTGGATGGAAATCGAAATTTTCCATTTCCATAATGAAAGTTTCCCTAGAAATTTCCTAGAACTTTTCTAACTTTTCGCAACTTGAACATATGTAGGTATCACTACATGTGTTGAAAAAACGGTTATTATACTCGTAGTTACCCGTATCATGCTTAAAAAGACCCATATTTCCCACGAACAATAGAATAATGAAGACTATTCGAATACATCTTATCGTAGCCGCCATAAATCCCCGATCCAACCTTCGTACAGCCGCGCGGGCCACACCGCGTCACTCGCGTACCTTTTCGCCTTATTTCAAAACCCTTCCTTTTGTTTCGAGCCCATTTCTTTATTTTGCTGGCGATCTTATTATTTCGCTCGCTACCGTTGCCCGCATTGCAACGCTTCTTCGTTTTTGCTCGCATTGCCTTCGGATGCGCAAGGAATGGAGTAATACAGTCCAAGACTCCCTGGTATTGTGTACATGTTGAAGTTTTTTTCAAAACGTAACAGATATCATCACATAATTACATATACCAATTAAAATGTCTTGATTGAAACAGCGGATGCGAAGTATTAATTTGTCATATTCCATTTTGCGAAATCATTACCTTCACTAACAAACACTAAGGCTCCTTTTAAGGATAGTGTCTTTAGGCTAATTAAGGCGAACATGCGCAGGCGTTAATCACACCGCGCCTGCGCGACAAGAACTTGCTTTTAGTGATCATGTTCCCTTAATCTTAGGAATCCCGATTACAACGCCGGTCCACCCTTAAATGAGACAACACCGATAGCAATGTCAATTAAACAGAATTTAAAAATCTTCGAATTCTATAAAAGGTTTGAATTAAAGAGGTGGTAAAAAGTTTCTCGGGAATGGGAACTGGTCGTTCTAATTTCGCTTGTCTCACAACCGGAGTGCAAAAAGGTCCAGACAATGTCTCTGGGATCCGTCGGACAATCGCTGAGCTGAATTTATTGAGACGTACGTGAAATAAATAAAGGGTCTTTGGTACTATAGTGGTATATGTTGGTAGCCTGGGGATTGATCTTAGACATCAACTGTCTGTCCGTGTGTCTGCACAGGGAACGCGAATACGAAATGAGCAAGTAAATTATTGTTAGGTTGGTCCGCGTCCGATGTCTTCATTGCATGCAAGTATTTTCTAATATGTATTTAGATTACGTGTTTACTGTTTAGTATGTACTGCTTTTATGCTTTATAATAGTCGTGAACTCGTGATTATAATAGTTCTTACCTTTACAGCTCAAACTCGGTCAAATGAAACATTAATTCAAGAATGAGAACTTCAAACAAAATCCCTCATCAAAAATTATAAAACTGATTTTATTTATAACATTATTTACACTCTAAGTAACTAGATCAATTCGCATGATACCGATAAGATTATTGTTTTACTTTATCGCCACGATTCAGATACGGCAATGAAACGGCACATTAAATAAATAGTGTATATGTTACCGTAAAAAAACAGTTTTTATTTGAAAACGCGTTTACATTTGACATCAAATTTTACATACTTTAGAAATATAGTATTGAAAAAATATAAACGTGGTTAATAATCACACTTCTTCAAATTTCGAATTCCTCTTCCCTACTATCGAAATCATCCCAGCATCTCCACCATAATCAACTCCAAATGCACGGCTAACTATACGAAGGTACCCTGTAGTTTAAACCTAGACTCTCAAATTAGAAGCACCCCACACCGGTATACTATACCTAGTAGATATACCGTACGGGGTGATTCAGGAGACGTGAGAAGTACCCTGTGAATTCGACAAACGATAAGCAACTGTTTCGTACCAGTATGAATTAAATTGACGTTCATTATTTTTAAGTTGAAAAAGTTTTAAGTTATTTACTCTTTTTACCCGAGACAAGTGTCAAATGGAACAACATCCCTCCTCCTATCAGGAACCTGCAAAGTATTTACAGTTTTAAAACATCCTTAAAAGAGTTCATGCTCGAACACCAGCTTAGCGAGGAATGCCTCAAACTGGAGACAAACTGCATTTAAATATTGATTTCGTATATGTATGTATAAGTACTTACCATATTTTTCTGTTCCTTTCCGCAACTGCCATTCACACTCATTTTATTGTAATATAATTCTTTATTTTTTATTTTTTTTATCTCTCTTCCTTATTTCCATAATATATGAATGTATTACTGTTATTTATTTCTTTCCAATTTGTTTGTTTTATTGCCATTGTTAATTACTTAAATGTTGTGTACTTTCCGTGGTTCACTCGCCCTTGGCCCCGACGGAAGACCAGCGTTGGCCCATCCAGGCTAACACCATGCTGAGTCGGGACCATTTCGTGGTTATTTTACATGTTATGTTTGATATGTGTTGTAATGTTAAGTGTAAGTTTTACTTTTGTTCCCCTGTTTTATCTGTTGTATTTTTATTGCCACGAATAAACTATTTCTATTTCTATTTCTATCAGAGCCTAGTTACTTTTGAAAAATCGCATTCGCATCTCAATCAGGTGGAAAATTTATTTTCTTCATAATCAAAGTGATATCATATTCATAACGGTAAAAGAGGTGACTATGATTGTAGATAAATAAAACTGTACTTAACAAAAAGTTAAAAACAGAACGCCATATCTGTCATACCTAATTATAGACGCGTTTTATTTAGGGAGTGAATCTTCTGTACCTAGTACTATTATTTATTCTGTGCTCACGTCTCGTGAATTACCCTGTATAACGGCATAGATAAATAGATATAGATAGAGTGAGGTAGATATTTGAAGCTAGTTTCAGCGTCGGGTTTTACATTACAATCGTCGCACAACCTGTGCAGGATATGATAAATCGGCCATGTTTGTACAGTCGCACTCGCTGGTGTTTGCCGAGGCTCATGAGCGAAACGTAAATCAATGTTTTTACTGCAAGGACGGTTCTGGGAATACATTATATAGATAATAAGTAGGTGAGAAAATTAAATGTGCACACTGATTTTTACTTTACGTCATTGGAATAAGGTCAAAAAATAAAATATCTCTGAAGAGTGGGTGTTGATTATTTACAATCAGAAACGTTCGTTGTTTTAAAGATAATTAATGAACCGAATTGAACGTGACAACATACGTGACAGGTAATATTTAGAGTGTAAATTTATTTTCACTATTTAATACAAAAACATGTCAAAAACAATATAGAGTGTAAATATTTTTGGCTTATTATTAATGATAAACGTAATATTAATAAAAATTGGAATATGATAATAATTAAGTTCATCTTTATCTATAGGCATAACTTTACAAATTATAGTGATATGCTCTAGTCTTATAGTCTACCTACTACAAAAATAAAACATTTCATGTTGACATAAGGTAAACGTACTGGTGCTCGACGCTTCTTGAAACTTAAGTCATTGTCAATAGAGGTGACAGCAGGGTGTCATCTATTGGGAATTAGCATGTCGAGCACTAGTACGTTTACCTTAGTTTTACTTGTCACGCTTTTTTGTTAATTTTCTTTTCTCTCCAGCTACAATCATACACTTAGTATCGAAAGATACCAACTAATAGGTATACAAACAAATTTAATTTAATTTTTCATATCTTACAAAATCTACCTAATAATTATTTATTTATTTTCCAGCACTGCGCTCGACTGTCCTCTCCACACAACAGCGGTATGAGTACGAACTACGCGATTGTCTTAGCTGACACGTTCAGTTCTGAACTTCCCAAGTTATTGGCTTTTGTTAATTTAATTTAATTCAATCCGTCTGTCTGTGCTTTATGAGTTCATGAACTCTCGTCGCCGTACCTAGCAAAAGGTTTTGATTTTTATTCTAATGAACTTTATGACAATCGACGTCTTACCTTTTACTGATCTGGTAAATGATTTTATTTATACAAATGACATATTTTAAAGAAAATTTCATTAGAAATACCAACTAAGTGTGTTGACAAATCTCTAACTAAAGCAAATCACATTATTATGTATGCAAAATTTCGGAATGGCAAGTGGGTCAAATTAAACTTCCATGATTTGACCCAAACTAACTAACATACATCAAAACAGGGCAAGTTAAATAAAAGCTTGTAAAAACAGGGCCATTTGCATTATTGTCCTATAACTAAAGCAGATACGACCTTGTGTAACTAAGCAGCGCCAAACGTGTGGACCGACGCGTGCACACGTTCGCGGAAGGCGCCTAATGAAGATCTTAATTGGGCACGTGGCTTATCGCAGTGTGGACGCGGCTTTAGGAACAGGTATGGACGAGGCCTTAGGTACAAAAGTACAAATCAAAACACAGACTCCGTCCATCTAAGACAGTCCATTGAGATGGACTCTCTCTACTGTACAGACTTTGACAGAAAAAAATGTTGGATTTCACATTTTGTTCAGTCAAAGTCGATGCATTGGTTTGCTTAGATGTACTCTACTAAGAACAAAAATATGGGGACAGGAAATTTTACCTAGAAGCAAATTACTACTTTTCATATTTTTCTCCAAAGTGAAAACTCCATTTAGCAATATTCTTAACATTTAGTTACTTTAAAAGGATTCCCTATATGAAGAAACGACAAGTAGGTACTATTGTCGTAATTCAAGATCTTATTAATTAAATCTCAAACGTTATCAAAAAATCCAATGAACATAATAAGTCGAAAAAACATTTTTTAATAAGATTCCAGAATCGGCAGCAGAAACATTGGTGCTCAACCCAGACTCGAATCCAGGACTGCAGTCTAAAGAGTCGAGGCAACAACCACTGAGCCGCTAAGCTACGAATAAATGTCAGCCAAAACAGCAGGTTTGAGCTAATTCAGTGTATGGCTAACCACTATGCATCTAAGATTATTAAGAAATAGTACCATAATTCCACAGAAACGTCGGTGCTCGAACCAGACTCGAACCTGGGACCAAAGTCTAAAGAGACTTAAATCACTAAGCTACGAGTTTAGTCAAAACAGCAGGTTTGAGCTAGAATAGTCTATATCGTCAGGTGACAAGCAAAAGTCACTAAGTACCTCCACAAGTTCATAGCCATAGTGAACCATATATTAGTACGAAAAGTTGGTTGATTTTTGTTTAAATATTTTATAGTAATTAGTGATTTTTGCTTGTTACCTGACGATATGTCTAAAACAATTGATCGTTTTATAGCATCATGGTTAAGATTGTCGAGATTCTAGCAGAAACTTTGGTTCTCAAACCAGACTCGAACCCGGGACCGCCGTCTAACGAGTCGAGGCAACATCTACTAAACCACTAAGCTACAAGTTCAGTCAAAACAGCAGGTTTGGGCTAGGTCAGTGTATACCTAGCAAGTTCATTGCCGTCCCTAAGGCATAAATTTAAATAAATAAATATTCAACGACCAACTTTTGTTGTAGAGACAAAAAACTAAACAGAAAGCTGCAGTATGATTTGAAGGTATAACTAAACTTGTGAGAGGCGCACTTAATGCCTTATGACACTTCCTGCCAATCACTAAATTATGCTAAACGAAGTATAAAAATGCAGGGTAGCAGAGGTCTAAAGTTTTTATTTTTATATCATGTAAATGGTAAACAAGAATAACAAGAGTTGGTAAGCAGCTTACGTAGCCTTCAAGCGCCTGCAAACAGAGACACCACATGGGCGTTGCTGAGTCTGTAGACTCCAATATTGAGGAGTTTTTTTGGTATTCCCTACAGAAAAACTTTACAACAAAAAACATTACGACGAAAATCGACCGAAGCAACCCGCAATGTGCGTACCTGCAATGTGATAAACAACAAAGCGAGCAAAAATATCTGACAGTATTTGTAGAGCCATAAGAGATAATCATATTTTTTTTGCACTATGCTACCTGTACCTACTAATCTACATACACAAACATTATTGCATCAGAAGCCTTTATTCTAGTTTAGAATACTAGTTTAGAACAAAAAACAAATCGATAAACAACAATGCAATCATATAGCAACAAAGTATAATGAAACGAGACATTTACATATCATTGATTACATATTACCATGTTCATGCCCCGACTATTTCCAAACAAACAGTTTTAGCAAGCGTGACAGCCTCATACAATACCTCCCTGAATGGTCAAAATAAACACGAAAACACAAAAACACGCAAAACGACCATTACACAGTACAAGTGATTCGATTTGAGAGAGTAGGGAACAAAATCAATCCTGCAGACTCGGCACGCGAGGCTTAACACCGAAATAATGTAAATTATTGCTCGTAAAAGTGTCATTTTCGACGTATACGTGACGTCACAGACGAGTCACGGAATTGTATGACTCAAGGAAAGTAAACTTTAGGATGAAGAAGTTAGGATTTAAAATTGCTTGAGGGCTGAAAGCCTTCGGAAAATCGTTTTCGCTCAAACTGCCCCCCATTGTTATCTTTCGTATCGTTGCATGACACTGACGATAATTCAGCATAGAAAAACTTAAAATTTTGACAGAACTCTCCCGAAATTCGCGCTGACAAGGAATCAAATTGTAGATTCGTATTTAAAATAGGACAAAACCTGTCAGGGCAGTAAACCTCAAATGAGTTTGTATGTGTGGTATCCGTGTGTACGCACACAGATGAACGGAGACGATCATTTACATACGGCGGGCGAGAGGGACAGAGAGGACCGAGGGCGGCTCGAGGGCCCCCGCCGAACATGGAACGCGTGGGAGAGACAAAGACGACTATATTATTATCCTGCGCTAAAAAAAGGAATTGTGGGCGGGGGATTACATTATAGTAGCGAAAGTAATCGATATTCCGTTTCAGTACGAGTTTGTTAGTACTGCAGCGATGCAGTCTATATTTGTAAGGTTAGGTCACACGCAACAACAGTCTATTATTCATTCCTTTCAGAAATTGGATTAGAATTGAAATAAAAAAACGTATAGGCCACCCTTAAGGTAGATACTGTCGGCACTTCAAAAGTAGACTATTTGAAGTCTTATAGGCTAACTGAAAATGTAAATTCAAAAATGTCACATGTACTTTACTAACCGTTTACAGAAATATAATAATTCACTGTACTAAGACAGCTAGCTTAGATTGTATTCAAAGATATCACCCGCTATAGGTTTATACATTCTCAAAAATATGTCTGCGGTCTTATTATTACGACTACCTATATTTGAAATGTATGAAAAAGTTTATTGGTATGGTATGAGTAAGAAATTAGAAATAAGCGCATACGTATTTTCTGAGACCTTTTGAATACCCTGCTTGCAAATCAGATTGCTACTTAAGAAGGTTCTGTAAATGACCTAAAAAACAACCTAACTGCGCCAAAATAGCTAGCCTTAAACAAAAATACTACGTTTATAGCACAGATTTGTGATTCACCACCGGCTAGAGTGGCTGATAAATATAGTCAACAACAATAAACTTCTTATCTAAATCATTACTTTATTTATATTTTCCCCACTTACGCATCGAATTAATTAGTTCTAAGGCGAGTGAATCTTCTGTACACAACGCGTCATTCTTTCTAAATAGTAATACCTGTGTCTACTTTTAGACCCATAAACCTGTGTTTTCTGCAGCTGACCTATCAATGCAGCGTCGTAAAGAAGTCAGCTGTAGCTATGTAAATGAGCCACGCTTTATTCAAATTCGCTGCGCTGTCTACCGCCTCGCAAGGTCCTTGACACCTTTAGGAGCCGCAACTTCGGCTATGACCTTAGTGTTTTTGTTTAACGCTTTATGTTATGGAGAAGGAAGAATTGCTATTTTGGATTTTCTAGAAGTGCCTACATTGGCTAGGTGCTAGCATTGCCTCGCATGATATGAGTTTTACAACTTTGGGTGAGCCACTATGGGTATGACCTTAGTGATTTTGTTTATGGCTTTCCTTTTTGGGGAACTTTGGCTTACTGTTTAGAATGTGTTTTATAATATATTATAGATAATTTTTTACACTGTTGTTATTCTCAATTGTATCCTAGTGCTCCATTTCAGGGCAAAGGCCTTCTTTGCATTCAACAAACTTCACACAATTCTTTATATGATCAATTTTGGCCAATTAGTGAAACACTGAAGGGAGAATTTAAATAATCTGTGATAATTTAATTTAACAATGTCATTTATTACCTGTCTTCTTTAACTTTACTGAAACTGTCTCTTTAAATGTATTTTACAAGTATTCTAAGTTCAATCGACATAAACACTTGTAAAATGCATCCCGACCCCGTAAAGACATGATTACGGCCGGAAGGGTCAACTCAAATGAGCCGCGAGACATTTGTCGCGTAATTTCACCAGGGGACCCTTTGGTCGGTTATTCATCGGTTATTGCCCATATCGTGAAATCTTAATTCTTAGGGAATGAAATATTTACTGGATATGGAAGTGGGTGTGAAGTCAAAACTTGCTAAGGAAAAAAATACAGGAGAAAGAAACGTAATATTTTTCTAAACCACAAAGCGAAAAAGATAAATAACAACCTCTTCTAGACAACATTTGGGTAACAGGAAGAGTAGCAAAATAAAGTCTCAAACAGTTCATTAAATTTAGTATTAAGAATTTGTAAAGGGTTTGCCCGTCACCTTTAAACGTTATTTGGATGTTCCGGTCCGGATGAGAACTCATCGGTAGATATTCTTCTCTGTTGCAGAAATTACATTACATAATCACTAAATTGTTTTATCTTGTCTTAATAACTAAGAACATTAGAAGGGCTTTATTTGTTTCACCAATTCTGAATTATTTCATTCCTAATATATTTGTAGGAGTAAAATGTGTCGAATTCCATTCAGGAATGGATGTTAGTCACTTCGTAAAACTACCCAGATACCTTTTATCAAACGTATTAAAAGCGAAGCTACGTCAAACGGGCATCCTATAACGGGTTCGGCCCCCCTCGGCACGTAAAGTAGGGGGATATTTATATAGTGATAAAATCCATTTACGCGCTACAATGCGGGGGGACAAACTGTATTTCCATAGAATCATATCTAGCGCTAGGGATTGCCTGTCGATGTAAGTATGAATATCGATGCTTTTAAACGAAAAAGTGGTCAGAAGCGTTGGATACTAAGAGATAATAACATCTACTTGCATAATACGATGAGGATAAAATCATTGACAATTTCTAAGTTGCATACATTTAGCGTATAAAAGTGGTAAGTTAGCAATAGGACTTTTTCTCGAAAATCTAGCACGAAACAGGAAAAAAATTTTCTACAGTATGTATCAATAATTGACAATAATTTACAGAGATGCATTTAACAGATGTTACATAATCAGAAAATTATGTATGAAATAAAATGAACCAATCTTAACTTTTCGTAGGAGTCGCGACCACACTATACGCGGTTCTTTGTTCTGATAGCAAAATTATCTCCAGCGCAACTTTTGGAGTAAATCAAATTTTCATTCCCAGCAAATTATATAAAAAAATCCGTTTACGCAATCACCAGATTTAAGTACTCATATCGACAACTGTGGTACGTAACGTCAGCCCCATCATTACATTATCGATATGCAAATGCCCGTCCCTAGCTCCCCTCGGGTTTCCTTCAATTTTCCTTTTGCGATCTCCTCTTAATTGACGGAGAATTTTGATTGGTCGCCGGTACCTACCACACTTTTCCTCTTAAAACAACAACGTCTTATGTTTCCTACTTTCATAGAGAGTTACGCTCTTGCAAACTTTTGCGGTTGTCTTAGAGACATAAGGTTTTTTTATTCTGGTTTTTGTATGCATCCGCATTGGATTTTTCTTCTTTAATTTGAGCGTTCATTATGCCTCTTATTTTAATGGTTGGTTCGTTATGATTCTCTTGATATTATTTTCTATTTTAATTGAGAGCGGTATTTGGTTGGACTTTCATTTTGTGGAGATTGTAGATAGGTACATTTGGGATATTTGAGTTTTCCTTTTGTGAAATAGCTTTTTGTAGACGGGTTATTAATGTTATTATATACCTAAAGATGACGTTTTGGTCTAAAACTAGTCTAATTTCTAATAAGTAAAAACAAGAGAATACATTTTAAAGGTGCATCAGTGACAAACGAAAAACATTGTGCCAATTATTGAGACATTCCCTATAATAATGACATATCGTAATTGTAAATTATCGTATTAGCTGAGATTTTCAAGAACATCGTAACTGTGCAGTCATTCAAAACCGTCTGGTTTTATAGGCATTTTAGTTAAAACTCATTTGTTCATATGTCACTTTAAAATTAGTTAACAAGAGATAAAATCTATTTTAATTAGAGTTGGACCGACCTAACTCTGTAAATAAATAAAAAGTTTATAATCACACTCTATTCACGTCGGTGCAACGTTAAGCTAGCCGGACTCTAACTGAGGTCTAAGTTTCACGGATAAGGGGAGGTAATATATCGCATTGCACTTAAGATTTATCTACAGCTTTCCAATAGGAAAATAGACCATCCGGTCAACCATCAGACTAAAAATAACCAATCAATACAAACAAAAAGCAAATAACATTTCAATTGGCAGCAATTACTCGTCAAAGGCGGTACAGTTGAATGCAGAACTGATTAAACAGTACAGTCGGCGACAGTGTTGACAAAACGGCGCCCGCGCCGGGTCGCTATACAAATTTACAGGCTGCCCATTGAAACGTCATTGGGCTAGTATTGTGCGTATGTCCAAGCTTGCGCATACTTACGTTTTTTAAAAGATTTGTGGAGGATTTATTAGTAATATGGTTTTATAAAGAGTTATGGTTGGGATTATGGAGATATAGGTAGTTTTTCCTCCCTCAAACACCTCTCTCAAATTTAACCATTTTGAAGACCAAAATCTATGGAGGTTTTGTAAAGGTAAGTGCATTGGTAGCTACACTTACTCGTATGCCACTCTTACTCGTAATATTGCTCTTATACCAAAACCGAATGTTGAATCCTTATTTATTACAACAACCTATATACAAAATGTTTAATCCAAATGCTCTAAAATAGACATCATTCTGTCGAGACTGTATCACCGGATAGTCTCATCGGAAGATCAGCGCTAGAAGTCGCCAGCATCATCCTGAGACGAGAGTATTTCGGGGACTTTTTCCTTCCTATGTTTTTTGTTTGTATAATTTTCTCTTCTGTGTTTCTTCTTCTTCTCCCTGTCCTCTTCCCATTGGCGTCGGCTCTCCTAGTTATGTTTCGCCAGGCTTCACAGTTCTGGGACGTCTCAGGTGTGATTTGGGCTTCTTCTATATCCCTCTTGACTGTTGCCATACATGTCAGTCGGGGTCTTCCTCGTCGTGATTGTGTGGGGAACATATCTGGCAAATTACGTAATTTTCTCTTCAGTATTTGTGCTTACGAATAAATTACTATTCTATTCTATTCATAGTTCCTCACAACAAAAGCTACCTACGATAGTTTATTTCACCCTGTAAATGATGTCGGGAGTCGAACTAGCGACCTCCTGCTCCAGTAGGTATCTAGCACGGCGACCCGGCGTCTGATTACCGCGTTTGTATGCCGACCGCATACAACAAGAGGGGGCTCAAGAATTCGGGAACGCAGGATAAACGAAACATTATCGATTGTGTTTTGTTTGGTAACACATAATTTATATTATATCTAAAATTCTAGATTTAGATCGTCATATCTATAGAAAATTTAGCCATCATTTTGCTGGCCTAGTCGATATTTCATTAACCATAAGACTCTGAAAAAATACTTATGATAATGTGTGATGGAGGATGGTCATGTAATTTGTTTATAACTTAAAATACTTTTTTATAACAAAAAATAGTACGAAAGAGCCAATATAATGTCTTCCATACCCTCTCTAATAGATCACTTAGATCAGTGACCGGTACAACGAAGGGCCTTGAGAAAGGCTGGACAGAACTCGAGTATTCGCGGACAAAAGGCAGGAATGCGATCCAAACTTCAATTATCGTATTGTAGACACCATTTTACAAATTCTTGGGTCTTGTTGACTAAATTTACTAATACAAGTTAAATACAAAGATGCTGTCAACAAATAGTTTTACATATTCTATGTGAAAAAATGTGTTTTAGAAAAAAGAGGCATATGTAACGTTTTAGACGATGAGTTTGTAGTAATTAGGTAGGTACATCTGCAATTACATGTTAATCTGTTTTCCGTTATTAAAGCTATAAAAAGAACCTGAAAATTTGCGAATTATTAGAGTATTGAATAATAATAAACATCGAAGTACAACTAAATTTTCGTATTTTTCATCTGTTATCAGAGTGTCCACAAATCCTGAACCCCGTTGCAATCAATAGCAGTTTTCGCCAAGACACATGTACCATACATCTAGATTTAGGACCTCTTTTATTGTACACTTCCTTGTTAATTGGCTTCTTCCAATTCTAGGCAAAGTGCCCGTAACCGTGTTAGGATCTCATGAACTGCAGATTAATTGCAATACAATCCCAATGGACGGCAGAATAAAGAGACCAATGCCAAACTCGCGAAAAAATGCCACTGATTTGTATGGAACAGCCAAAATTTATCGCGATTTAGGCCTTGATTCCATAATAGAAGTTGTTCTGTATGACCTATAAAGTCACTACGCAGAGTATGGCTGGTGGTTAAAATTTCACCCTGTAGGTACATATATTGGTGCGGCCAGGATGCTTACAAATATCTGAACACACATCTACTGATTCAAGGCGTTTAGTTATGTATGTCGGATACAGCCTCATTTTGAACGAAAATCAGAAATAATTACGTTGTAGATATGTAAAGTCGTTGTGTAATAAATATCATTTGGTATGAACATGTATCTATTGTGTTTTGGCCTATTTTCATTGCTATTATGTGGATTTGTTTGTTGCACTTTAGTATTTCTTTATCACGAGATTTTTTTGCATCCAAAATAATTATATTTAAAGGTCATCTTAGTTCACGAACTTCTTAAGCATCAAAAGTTTCTCGAGAAAATGCTTTAGAAATCGCCAACGAGTTATTATTGCGATGTCCGTGGATCTTCATAGTTCATTAACCCCCACCCCCACCCCTTTAAATACCAGTGTTACACTCTGAACCTTAAAACAAGGAAGATAAGGCTGAAACTCCAACGAGCGAGAGGCGAAGCAGAAAAATGAGATAGAAGATTTAGGTCGACTGTTAGATAAGTTCTAGTAAATTAAGTTGAAAATATTGGTTGTGAAAAAGGCAAGGATTTGCAGTCAACGTGACAATATCGACCGCTAATTATTTATTTGTCAGAAGATAAAATCCACATCAAGTATATAATATATCAGAGCGGACAAGGTGCTCAAAAGTATCTGGACATACACTAACGCTTGGATAGAAGTGTGTTCACATATCTTTGAGCACACTCGTCGCTCCGATATATATGATGGTGATGTCGTAAAGAGCTCACTTTTTAATTTAGAAACAAAGACTTTTTCTAACTTACTTACACACCATTTATGATAATATGTATACCTAACGTATTGATATATTCACTAGTATATTCATAGATATTGTGGGTTCGCATCCGACCCGAACGAATTTAGTTTCTCCAATGTTATGTATGAAATATCATTTTATATTTACCAGATGATATTTGGCGAAGGAAAACACCTGAGAAATAAATTCAAATGAAGTCACAAATCTTCATTGTTGTAGATTAAACACAAGATGTTTACACCTTTTTAACTGTATCACAAAAACTTTTAAGGCCTACATATTATCAAAATTCATATTCATTATTATCTATATTTAGGTGGCCTAGAATATAACCGTCTCCGAAGGCATTTCAAAGGTACTCATTTAACATCTCACAAACGCTTTTGAGGTCAAGGCTGGTGTCCGTTACCCAAATTATACGCAACTTCCATTAAAAACTCCAGGCAAATGTTAATGAAGAGCCCAAACCCAGTCCTTGACACCTCCAAGACTTCATTACAGCAAACAATGACCACGCACACACACGCAAGTTGATAAACAACTAATTACGTATGTTGTGTGGGTGTTTTTGTTTCTCATGTGTGCGGGCGACTGAAGGAGTCCACCCTTTAATCAAGAAAGACGTAAGTTTCCTTTGAGGTTCCAGCTTTTATGACCTTTTGGATTTAACCCGGTGTTAGCCTCATGTAAAATGCATAAGATACGGTTCATACAAACCGTCTCGAGCTTGTCTCGCGACACAGATGTTTGTAGAAAGCTACTTTTTGTCCGTGAAACTGAAATTCGGAAGAATGATGTCGCTGGCTTCTGCGAAGGGTTGAAGTGATATGGAAAGTTCGGAGTTTTGTGAACACATTTTTGTTTGGAGGGCAAGATGACAATCATACATCGACAAACGCCAAATGAAAAACTATCAGGATGTCAGATGTTACGAAAAGTAACGTGACTATTTCCATACATTATTTAAGGGTCCATGGCAAGCTCGATTCTCCATACAAACGTAGTATACGCTCTCATTTTAAAATGACTAGTTAGATTGCTCTGAAACTTATCCTATTGTAAGTACAAAGTTTCAGAGCAATCTAACTAGTCATTTTAAAATGAATGATGAATTTTGAAACTTTGCACATACAATACAGTTTATAAAACAAACGAAATAGACCAAAACAAGTTTTGTACCAAAAACTTAATTTCGCTGTATGGTCTTAACTGTGGTATCTTATCCTATTGTAATTAAGTACAAAGATACCATAGTTAAGACCATACAGCGAAATTAAGTTTTTGGTACAAAACTTGTTTTGGTCTATTTCGTTTGTTTTATAAACTGTATTGTATGTGCAAAGTTTCATTACAGTCCAATCCGTAGTTGTAAAATGAGAACGAAACTCTGTTTGTATGAGGTGAAATTCGGCCGAGCTTGCTGGCGACTCTTTAAGTTTCGATTAGGGTATGCACGACGGATCCGAAAATGTATGGGAAGATCCGCGGATCCGGATCCAGATCCGGATAATTTCATACATTCCGGATTGCAAACCCTAGTTTCGATTGTCGTTTTCTATCAACGTCCATTTGGCTAGGCCCTCTAAAGCGAGAGGACCTTGGACCAACTACCGGAGGGGTCGGTCAACAAGAACTCTTTACCCTGACGCCTTTACTCCTTACTCCGTATTCTGCGGAGACGACCTTGCCATTGCGACATGCCCTGAATAAGGTCGGGTGACGTATGCGCTGAACGCAGCAATAAGGGTGTTAGGAGTGCTGGCATTCTTAATCCGTGATATGTGGCTGAGTGTGCTTGAGGAATAAAATAGAGAACACAAGGTTTTTTGTGATATTTTTCCAGTTCAAATTATGGTAAAGTGGTCTTACTTAAGAAAATGCTTGCAAAAAGAGTGATGTGTATACACAAACTCTTACATTCGGCTGATTGGGTGACCAACATTTTTACGATAATTCGGGGTGGTTCCACAGTACTACACATTCACAGTCGAGAACTGGAAACCTTTCATATTTCAAAATAAAGTGTACCTATAGTTGTGTAGTTGTTACCTGTCCTGTAATCATCCAGAATAAAAGGATCTTCCATTAAATTTTATTTAAATCTTCATTTTGACTAATCAAATTGTCTCTTTAAAACGCACTTGTGAATTGACTTATACTTAATTTTTTAAACAACGAGTCAAACATAGATATGAGTGTCAATTTTAAATATGTGGGACAGGAACAATGAAACATCCCACATGTTACATTGACAGTTGACACTTCCAGTGGCCATGTCGCGTTAGGCAACGTTTTTGCAATGACATGACACGTGACATATTGTCATACAGCAAGTATGCCTACTGTCTTGTGTTACATAACGTAACGCACGTTTTTTGTTCTCTATTGTTTTCCATTTTCGTAATAGGCGTTTGAATTTAAAGTTTTTGGTTTTGTCCTGCTGCGTGCCTATCCTATACCTTTGGTCTTATATCTTTCACATATTTTATATTATAATTATATATATGAAAGGTATAAGGCCGTCGGTGACCGTATCCAATATACGCCGACTGGAATGGGACTATGGCGGTCACAACCACTCTGGGGTCCCGCAGCCGTAAACTACAACAGTGTACCAGATAACTGTGGAATGAACTGTGGTACCGTTCGCGGGACTTCTGGACCGACACGACCTTCAAACCTTCAAGAAACGAGCTTACTCCCATCTTAAAAGCCGGCAACACACGGCAACAGCAAGTGTCCATGAGCAACGGTAAATGCTTACCATCAGGCGATTAGTCTGCTCGTTTGCCTCCTATGTCATAAAAAACGCCTATTGGGCGCTAAAAGCTTGAAATTATTCTTCTACTTTGACCAAGTTCAGGCACTTGGTTACAAGGGCTACCATATTAGATACCAGTAATATTGTCACTTATCATCGTCCACATTGTTAACTAACAATTATCAGCCTTATTGCCAACACATAAGGTCCATCGATGGTCAGTTAAGAGTAGAGCCAGTAAAAAATTATAAACGTACCTACTTAATTTGATATGGGTGTTGCTGTTGGTTAACCTCCGATGAAAAAGACCATATAGTTGAACAATTTAAATAAATGTTCAAGTGGAACTTCTATATTGGTTAGGTAGGTATAGGTACTTTATAACTCCATATGGCATATGTAACTGTAGTTGTTACTGCGTATGTAATTGACAAAATAATAAACCTAGATCGACACGAGTTTTAATCCAGTGTCGGTAAACGGCCGCTGAAGGCAATATCGGCGGATCGGCTCGGCACGTAAGTAGGCCGTGGAAATGGCCGACGATGCTGCCCCTGTACACATATGGATACTTACAGCGAAGGACCAAAAGAGGTATGGTGGTGTGGTTAGGTATTTATGTTAAATATTTCATTATTTTGATGTATAGGTTGCACAAAATGCTCTTGTATCGTCAAGAGGACATATTACTACATACTGACATGTCATAGGGGTTACCTACTCTGTACTTGTGAATCTTCTGCATAAATTAATCATAAGGCTTTAGCGAGAAAAAAATGTCTGAATTTCGAAGCCAGTCTACAAATATGGTAGCTTTTTTAGGTGTAATTACCTAAATTAATGTAAGAGAGATGATTTTTTTAATTGAATATTTTTTTTACCACATCGGTGACAAAGAAGCACAAGGCACTCCTGGTGGTAAGCAGCTATATTATATCAGTGTATGGGTGCTTTCAATTCCAGATGTAACGCAAACGTACAGCCCTTTTTTGAAGATCCCGAATATCACAAGAACACCTCTGTATGTTTTCTATGTTCTCTGTATGTATGTGACAAAGTATCTATTTCTTTTTCACTTTCACATTGCGATGACGAATTATAGTTACAAAACATTAAACCTCATTCCTTAGTAATTTCCACAATCACTTGTTTATACCTACTCCAAAACATTTTCCAACTTTTTTTTCTTTTTGTAACTGTCCCAGATACTGTACGCCCACTAATGTTAGTACGAAGACATCTGGCGGCGTGACGGGCGCGGAATAGTAATGGCGTTTTGTGACAATCGCCGTACTTTCCATCGTGCCCGTGCGGGAGGGTACACGCACCGCTCCCATGGGTGACTTTTGTCTTGTTTAACTTTTACTGCGGGCCTAGACTCTGCAAACCTAGTACGAACCACTTCGTTCTTTTAAGGTCGGTAACGCGCATGTAACACCTCCGAAATTACAGGCGTCCATAGGCTACAGTAAATGCTCAGGCGGGCTTGCCACCGACATGGTATAAAAAAGTCTATTTGCCTCTTTATCATTCGAATAAGTATGCAAATAACGACATTTCTATTTTCGATGGTTGCGGTAGGCTATGGTCGAATCTTGTCACAAGCTTTTTTTAAAATAAAATAATTTTGTTTGTCCTTTTGTGCTCTCTACATATAGGAATGTAACTAGACAGAAATTTGATTCCATATAGGTATTTTAGCGGCCTCGCTCCTGCTCCCCTCAAAAATGCAAAAATGTAAAGAGATAATTAAGATTTATTTTTCTCATTTACAGGTAAAACATCATGGAGTCCTTCCTTTTAAAAGAACATTGTAATACCAGTTTATTCGCCGGTTGTTTTACTAACTTACCTCTGCCAGTACTATATATATACAAGGACAGTATCTCACAAATACTTATAATTTTCTTGAAATTTAAATTGTAATTATTCAAGTCCTTTCGTTTTCGATTTTCAACTACGAAGGACAGAGAAAAAAATCTGCACAGTAGCTCTGCAGAAGCAAATTCACGGCTTTGTGCTATTATCATATTCAAAACAACTTGATATTATGCTATGTCATAGTAGCTATGTGCTTACCTACAACCTTCTGACCTTGTGAGTTTAATTTTCGATAGGTACATTTTTTTCTGGACGATTCCTGATTATGCACACCAAAATGTATTTTTATGTATACCAAAATTTCTCAAAATTGTATTGTACCTAAGTTGATATAACATACATCCCACTCCAACATTAGCAGACTGATCAACGTCACTCGGCAGTGAACTAATTGAACTATGACATTTCCCATATAATAAAATTTAGCGAACAGATGGTCTGGTGCAATCGACCCTAATTCTTCATTAGCTGCACAGTTCCACATTAGTTCACTGCATAAGAAACGATAACGATCAATATTAAACTTTAAACAAGCGCTGGGGTGGCCTAGCGGTAAGAGCGTGCGACTTTCAATCCGGAGGTCGCGGGTTCAAACCCCGGCTCGTACCCATGAATTTTTCAGAACTTATGTACGAAATATCATTTGATATTTTACCACTTGCTTTTCGGTAAAGGAAAACATCGCGAGGAAACCGGACTAGTCCCAATAAGGCCTAGTTTCCCCTCTGGGTTGAAAGGTCAGATGGTAGTCGCTTTCGTAAAAAAATGTGGTTACGTCAATTCTTGGGATTAGTTGTCAAGCGGACCCCAAGCTCCCATGAGCCGTGGCGTGGCAAAATGCCGGGATAACGCGAGGAAGAAGACGATTACACTTTAAACAACATTAATGAGTAAACCACAAAAAATATTCTCGAGACGACTTTGCCATTTTTAAGCTGAACCGGTAAATCTGGAAACCTCTAGTTTCCCAGAGGCCTATAAAAAGTTTTTCACCTCAGCAGCTCGAACAAGGGTACTTTGCTACTTAAAAACAGTGAGCAAAATCGCATTTTGCTCACTGAGTGAGACAAAATGAGCAAAATGCGATTTTGCTCACTCAGTGAGCAAAATTCGATTTTTCACACTGTTTTTAAGTAGCAAAGTACCCTTGTTCAAGCTGCTGAGGTGAAAATTTAATTGTTGGTATATCTTAAGAAAACATAAGTGAATAGAGGTAAGTGATGAAGAAGGAATACATTTTTCGGGTTCTCTAATATGTTCTCACTGCTGAGGTGAAAAATGTTGTGTACTACACGAGATCAAAGTTATTTACATCTCGTGCGCTTTTGAGTCCCTTACTACGCTCAAGATTCTAAATTAGATTCACTCGCTACGCTCGTGAATCTATTATAGAATCTTTCGCTTGCACGGGACTCAAAATAAGCACTCGAAGAAATATCAAACTTTGATCTCTTGTTGTACAAATAACTATTGCCATTCCAATGAATCTTTAAATCCAAAAATTAAAATTGCATTTGCCTTGGCAAGTTTTGATTCGTGGGAGGCTAGAGGTTAATGCATGTAGACTGTAATTCGTCTTCCGTTACATGACAGGTGTCACACCGTCGCGAGACCAAGCTCGAACCTAAACTCGTACCGGCCAACAGCCGAACAAAATCGCTAAAACTTAAGGGGGCGACGAACCTCCGAACCGCGGCCAAATGTATTCAAATATATGCGCGATTAATTCAGGCTGCATAGCCAGGACGGTGTTAGTAGTGGCAGCCGGTCTCACTTTCCACCGATCGATGGGGCCGTGACCTTCCGCAGGATCCTCAATCGATACTTTTTTGTTTTTTAATCGATTTTTTTGGGGAATCGATTGTGGCGCCGCGCTTGCTTTACTCCCGTCGAACCCTTTCGCAAAATATTTGATAAATATTTCGATTTAGGTTGGCAAGTGATATCGATTTCAAGGTATGGAGTGGTTTTTATATTTTTTTCCTGTGCAATATTTATAAGGTCAAACGAAATTATATTAAATATTAAAAAAAAAACTTTTTTTTTTATTTCTCTAACCAATTAGTTATAAATTACTAATTTTAGATGTAATATATGTTCCATTGAAAAAAAATGTAAATATATGTATGTATTTAGATTGCAACATATACTATAGTGTGTCAAAGGTCTGTTTGATTTCAAACATAGACAGAGAGAAACATACTATCTTTGTCTTACACTAGTACTAGCACCCAAAAGAAAAGGATGAGTATAGTTTTTTTTGTTCCTATTTACTGACAAGATTTGGTTGACCCAGTATATACGTTTTATAAAGTAAGGAAACTGTTTAAAATAATGTAATGAGCTTGAAATTATCTAGTCAAAATTATTCCACAAATATAATTTACAGCAAAAAATGTTCTTGACATTTTGTAGAAAAGAACTCAAGGCTCCTTTTATCCAGAATAACCAACAGTCGTACGAGTAGCCCCGAGCTCCGTGGAATTTGTGAATATTTTAAATGTTGCAAGTCTACAAGAAGTTTAGGATGCCAACCTTCTTTCTAGTTGTTTTACTTTTGAAGAAATACAGTGATGGCGATTTTTCTGACCGTGGACGTGGAGAAAGTAAGTAAATAAGTATGTACAACCATGATTAAAACAAAGAGTTTAAAATAATCTAAAAGGAACATTTATTAATTAGAAGACTGACGGTTTGAAAGAGAATTAAACAAGTAATTGTCTACACAAGGTGGCCCAGAAATAAGTTGACAACAAATTTTACTACGGCATATTGTTGAATATTTTAACAAACCTTTGCTTTTATGTATCAAAGCTAAAGAAGAATATTTTGTTAAAAAAATAGTTTTACTTTTAATGACATTTTCTAAAAGGCGTGTATGATAAGCAAAATATAAAAAAAAATTGTCAACGTGTTTTTGGGTCTGTAGAAGCGCTATTTCAAATGCTTAGCTTTATCTAACCTACCTAGTACTTGGTAAAAGTAACCCAGATTTTGAAGAAAGTGGTAACCTAAGGTTAGGACAAAGTCGTTTCTATATCAGTTCAGTTGGGTCATAATTGGCGTAGGTATGACCTAACTAAACTGATTTTGAAATAAGTTATTGTCACTCGTAAGAGTCGTATGGACAAAATGTAACAGCTTGTGTGTATGGGCACATATGAGTCGTGAACCTAATTTCTGTACTTAAGGTCCCATTTATACTTAAATGGTAAATAACAATAAAGATGGATTGAAGATAGAATAGTATTTCTACCAAAATTAAATGTCCTCTAATATTATCTTAGTTACGTGTAAAGCAAGTTATTCATTTCCTTTAGAATTGTTCTGAGGAATGTATTGAATAACGTCCACTACATTGTTGTATGTTAACACCATTGTTCCAAACGGGTTTTTTGACAAATATGAACTTATATCTTTAGGGAATGTTTTTCTATGGAAATACAATTAATAAAAAATCCGAATAGTTACTTATAGGAAAAGAAACTGTCCATTTTCCATGTTTTTGTTTACAAACATCTTAACAAGCCAACATTCTAAACATAGAATATACACGATCTTATTATCGTATCTTAATATTGGCTTGCAAAGATGTTTATGAATTTGATTCCAACTTGGTTCCAGCGATGTGTGTCCAGTTGGGTGAATGGTTCTCAGAAAATATAGGTATCTATTTAATGCTATATGCTATAAGGATGCTATACAATAAAAATATAATGCAGAGAAGTTCATTTTCTATGGTAGGTTTATTTAGAATCATATTAGCTGTATCCTTGACTTGATCACGAATTGACAAAGTCAGTTTATAAAATAGTTCCTATGCCTATCCCCAGGGTTAACAATATATGTATGGAAAATTGTATCAATAGACAGTTTTACATATACATAATAATATCATGAATGTCGTAATTGGTAAGTATATTTATGATTATAAGTTTTTGGTATATAATATATCTCCTAATGTACATCGTTGTCTCTTTTCTGCGGACCTAAGTTTCGGAAAAATTGATCAACCACCATAATACTGTTTGTTTTTCTTTCTGTAAAATATTCTTATCAATCCCATTAAATCACGTCAAGATATATTATATTCTCTAAAGATATATTTGCTACTGAAATACCATAATTTAGAAGTAAACGCGACTGAAAGACCAAAATTTATAAGCTAAATAAATGCCAAGAAAAGCCTCTCGAACTACCAAACTGAACTGGCACTAAATTTTCCCCAATCTATTTATGCACCTTATATAACAACAAAGATTTTATGAAAGTTGCCATCGACAATAGAGGCATCTCTGGAGACTTTACAAAGGCCCTATAAAGGACCGAATTTTACAACCTCAGGTTCAAAGGCTTGCTTGTAAAAAAATTCACATCCCTAAGGTATTCTACACAGATAGCACGCACACATACACATATTCCTGTAGTAGCGTGTTCGAAACAAAAGCGGTTCAAACATTGGATTGAGTGGCTTGAAATTTAAACCTTAATCTATCGGCGCTGGAGTAGAAATTCGAATGCGAGTTGTTACGCTTGTATGTTTAGTTGTGTGTGTTTATATGTGTGTGTGGAATGCGGTACGGTAGCCGCGTTTGAAATAATAATGTACTGTGACGTCACTTGAATATATTGATGAATTTCGTGAAGATTGCGTATGGATATTTTTACGAGTGTCATGAAGTTTTTCGCATTGCTTATATGGTTTAGTAGTTCACTAATTTTAAGGCTGTATATTTTAAATAAGATGTGTATCTACGAACATTATGTGTCTACCTAAAACTATTGATAAATAAATTTTCTTTGTTACAATTAATTTACAATGAATAAATTTTCTTCTACCTTCAATGTAAACGAATAGGCGGAAAATTCCAATTCTTGTTTTAAGTCAATATTTTACGGTAGAGAAAAATATATAGATGTGATTAGAAAATATCTTTGAACAGGCATGATTTCACTGCTAGATATATATAAAAAAAATACAAGCGATCAGTATTATAAAAAAACATTTTATAGCCAATAAAATATGCTTTAGCTATCGAACCTATCAACTTTTGTTTTCTAACTACAGAATTAATACATCCAACAAATCCCTCATTATCAACGCAAAACAAAACGGACAACACCTCCAACACGTAGAGGCCTATGTCTCACCAACATTCTTAGAACATACTACCTTTTATACAGTAACGTATATCCTAAAACGCAAAAACTGCAACACATTAAATCTACCCAGCAAGTAAATTCTAATTTGAATCTTAATGTGTCTGAAAAAAGTCCAATTTCGAATTGATTTGTAATGCAAGTTGATGCCTATTTGTTTTAGCGACACCGATCCATCGGTTTCCACCAGCAATACACACTACGTACGCACAAATCATAATTTTCAAAACATCCTAAGCGCCATACCAGCTTAAAGAGTTACGACGTTTTTAAAGAGATACGAGTACACCGGGTCTCATCGAGCGTAAGTACACCCACACATAGATGGCGGTACGTGCCGTCGTCCTGGCAACGCCGCGCTTGCGCGGCGCCGCCTACCTCCCCCCACCCCCCACCGCGCTGTATGGAAGTAAATCTATTCCATATGATTGGTCATCGAACGAATGCTAGCTTGTTCCATATCTATCGGTTGTTTTCCTTATGTGGCTGTAATTTGGTGAGTTGTAGGTTATATAGGAAAATGGAAAATGTTTGGTATTTTCAGTAGTATCTAATAATGGAAAGCTTAATTGGAATTAAATTAGGATTTTCTTTCAATAAAATGAAAACCAATATGTTATAATAAGATTCTAACTCGAAAATACTTTTTTCTAATAAGTATTTATTAATATTAATTACTTAATTTGGTTTCTTAGTGACTTCATATTTCATTGCACATTTTTAACAGATCCATAGCAAAACAGATAACATAAGTACCTACTTTAGAATCTGTTTACTTATGTATAATATAGGAATTGATGGTGAGAAATAGATAAATATTTAATAAACAAAAATATTACCCATAGAACAATTTAGTTAAATAAAAGTGCCTAAAACTAGTAGCAATCAACTCTACATAACATTAATTCAGGTAACGAACACCTACTTAGGTACCTACCTAAATACATATTGTACTATGTAGGTTAATTTTTAATACATATACCTAATTAGGTATTATTCACGTTAGGTAATAAGAGGTTATTCATACCTACATCAAATATACGTCGTAGTAGGTATATAAATTAGTTGCAAGAGACTAGGATTAAAATTATTAAAGAAAATTGTAGTTTTCATTTTATTTTATACTTTAAAAGGTACTAGGTATATGTAATGTATATTTGCCTCAACTTTTTCAATATGGTAATACAGCTCTATCATATGAACTTTTACTACAAAAAGACGGTGCGTTCATTTTTGAAAAATATAATTAACTATAGGTATGACAATTTCTTCAAAAATGTTTTTCCATACTTAAAAATAGAGACAAACCTCCGTCCAAGCGACATACAGTAAGAAAGAGCCGCGGGTTCGAGTCTCGAGTCCCGAGCTTTTGAATAATTCATGAAACGACGCGAGTTTCAAGGGCTGTGGAAATCGATGCGATGTAGGACGCCGCGATTACCGCGTCAAAACGACTTTGTCAAAGAATGTTCGTCTTACTTGTATCATATTTTACAGTATAATAATATATTACCTTACCTATATAAGTATGTAGGTAATTATTTTCAAGGCTAGAGAAATAGATGCGATTACCGCGCTCAAAACGACTTTCTCAAAGAATGTTCGTCATATTATAATATTATTTGTATCATATTTTACAATATCATAATAGGTATATTACCTATATAAGTATGTAGCTAATCATTTTAAAGGCTAGATAAATAGATGCGATTTCCGCACTAAAAACGACTTTGTCGAAGAATTCACGTCATAATTATTATTGTATCATATCATTGGTATTTTAACAATTTATCATATTTTGACCATCACGGAAAAATCTATCCGTCATGTTTTTTTCCAGTGAATTACAGTACGCAAAACATTGTAGTAACAATTTTAATGTCAAAATAATAAATAAATAAACAGTTTTATTTTGAAAACCGAATCGAAATCGGTTAAGAGAATTACCGAGATTTTCGCAAGCAAAGATTGATAGCCGCGACAGCACTTTACAACTGTAAATAAAATATGATAAGGAAAATATTCTAAAATGTAAAAGCATTAAAACTAGTTTGATATATTTATATGTGTAGGCACGTCTTTATGCATATTATTATATACACAGTGTCTATAGGTACATTAAAATTCACTCAATAATAATGTATATCTATTATGCAACAAAACATTACACTTAAGTATTTATTTCAAACAAAACAATAGCTCCAAAAACAAACACAATACGAAACAGATACATTTAAAAACCACTATCACAATGTTTACTATGCAAAAACGAAACGGGTATATTTACCGATAAGCGTACAACGTAATGGAGTTCTAACACACCAGCCAGAGCGAGGCAGAGAACCGAGACAGTAATAGGTGCGCGTACCTGACTGGAACAACGATAATTTTACAAATATATTCAAGATATTTATAGTTTTAAATCAGCTTTATAGTAAGTGCGTAGAATGTTTAAGAATAATATTTTTTGATAATGGTAAATGTATGGGAATAAATAATTATTAGTTTTAATTTAAAATTTAAAATCAAAGCTGATGGACAGAAGCTGTAGGTTAAAGCGTATTTATAAGTTTCATACAATTATAATATATTATCATAAATTATAACGTAATAAAATCATTATGGCTTTCAGAGACCATAAATACAAAGTTTCCGTTCAGACACTAACAATCCCCCATTCCTCACCAATTATTTACAAGCAAAACGTAGCAAGTTTTCATTCATTCACTACTGAATAATTATTCAAATCAAGAGCACTCGTTCACCGTACTAAAATAAACACCAAACGAAATGCTAACTCTGGAAACCAAAATAACACGGACTTTCCGAGACCCGTGGCGCCATCTAGCATCGAGTAGCGGAACTAAAAAGCGAGCATGGTTCGTTTCTAAGTCGCGTGTTTGTTTTAGTTGAATAATTTAATGCAAATATAGTTTGTTGGCGAGAATATTAATATTTAAGTTAGTAATATTTCCGTTTCCAATGCCGATGTATGCAGACGACCTTGCTTCATTAATATATTATACGGAGTACGAGTTGTATTAATTATACATGAGAATGTTCGCGGTTTTGACGGCCGAGTGTTTGTTTACATACTATTATATTGTCTGTCAAATTACTTCACGTGAGTAAAAGAAGTAATAAACGTTCTGTTAATCACTTTTAGTGATTATTAATGTACAAGCGTGTTATTTACACGGTGTAAAGAATCTATTAATATTTCATTATACTTATAAAATGAAGAAATTTTAACTAATGATCAGATTATTAGCGCTTTTTACTTCTTTAAAATAAATAAAAGGTTTTTATTATAAATCAATTCGGATTATTACTAACTTCAGGCCAAACATTTTGATAAAGTATTTTTTGTTTGAATAGGTATATATTTTAACTTACTTACGGTTTAATTTAAAAATACGTGAGTTAAACCGTAAAGTTAGTATGACTTCCGACAGTTTAAATTCAATTTAAAGTTTAAATACCTATTTATATAATGTTAATAATAAAATTGTAGTCACTAATGAAGTTTTACTGTAATGTTAGCTTTTATTAGTACCACCACTTCCAATGAATCTTATTCTTCTTCCTCGCGTTGTCCCGGCATTTTCCTCGGCTCATGGGAGCCTGGGGTCCGCTTGGCAACTAATCCCAGTAATTGGCGTGGGCACTAGTTTTTACGAAAGCGACTGCCATCTGACCTTCCAACCCAGAGGGTAAACTAGGCCCGTATTGGGATTAGTCCGGTTTCCTCACGATGTTTTCCTTCACCGAAAAGCGACTGGTAAATATCAAATGATATTTCGTATTTACATAAGTTCCGAAAAACTCATTGATACGAGCCGGGGTTCGAACCCGCGACCTCCGGATTGCAAGTCGCACGCTCTTACCGCTAGGCCACCAGCGCTTTTTCCAATGAATCTTATTATTTTAGTTAATTACTTTTATATCATATCGTAAATAATGTTTAGAAAAATATTAAAAAATCTATTACAAAATATTCTTTGCTAGTTTGCAATTAACATGATTGAATCAAGGCGTAAATAATAATTATATACGAGATGATTCATTTCAATAACAATAAAAATAATGCTAAGTTTTTAACATTCAAAAACTTATTCTATTTCATTCCTATTCCATTTAAAAAGAAGTCTACACACAAGCCTTCTTTTTAAATGCAATAGGAATGAAATAGAATAAGTTTCTGAGTGATAAAAATTTAGTCTTGTTTTTACCCGTGTTTAATTTTTACCCCACCTGACATTAATTAAGCAAAAAAATAATATGACGTGGCGTCATCACTAATATGGAGCTCAACCGGAAGCCTTAACACATCTATTGTCATCAATTTCTTACCACTCAAATGGGTCACCGCAGTATATGCCTTGGCCATTATTTTACATGGCCCATTGTCCCTGTTATTTGGAGTCCGCGGTCCGCGACGAGCGTTATCTCTTCATTTCACGCTCGCTGCTGACAGACAAGGAGGGTCGGTGTGAAAGGGAAAGGGATAATATAACCATTTACACTATAAATTTGGGTGCTTGGACATATAATTATAGATTGGCAATTTGGCAATTAGTTTCTTTCTTATTTTTTTTTATATTAGCTTAACTTAAGTGTCCCACTGTTGGGTAAACGCCTCCTCTCGTTTTCTCCACTCATTCCTGTCGTTGGTTGTCGTCGTCATTGTGTCTCTAGCATTTCGGGTAGAATGCGCCCGCGTCATCCCACCATCTTCTCCGGTCTGCCGGTACCTCGGCCTGCGCCATCTATGGTGTTCTTTGGGTCCCACTTAGCCTACCAATTTGGGCTACCTTTCTTCAGATTTGAAATTCCATTTCTCAAAAGAAAAACTAACACACAAGAAAATAAACACTTGAATCCTAACACGAATTAGGTCCGCCATAATATTTGTACGCCGAATACGCATGTATAGAGTGTTTGTTCATTTCATGCATGGGCCCACACACAAATTGACATACATGCAGCGACATAATTACACTGTCAGACATACCGCTTATTTGCTATATACAATGAACACGGCAGCCGAGCGAAATGATTACAGTTTTTAATAAAAAGCCGCATAATGGCGGGATTTATTTGGTGAGCGAAAACTAATGTTTCTCGCGAAAATACCTTATATTTTATCACGCATAAATGATGTAAGTATTTTCTTTATTCCTTCTTTTAAACACCTACGTGTCGTGTATATTACCTACTTCAAATAAATAGCTATTGCATAATTTTAAATGGTTGATAGTCTTATACTATTTTAAAAGTGTTGATTGGAAACAGCCGCACTACATAGGTGCGTAGGTAGAAGTACTTTTTTAATGAAATAAGAATGATTTCTGATTCTTTCTTACACTTCTCTTAGATCTATACATATACATTAAACCACCCAAAAATTATGAAAGCTATCAATGAAGCTAAGAAACGACTCCTTGTTGAAAAGTTAAATAATAGCGCAATATTCGTATCTTTTCTTTCTTGGTCAATCATTATAACTCAATAAGCCACTTAAAAATATAAAACCCATAATTTGGCATAGTTCGTCCTGACGAACATAACTTTTGACCATCCTTTATTATTTTCATTCCTAATCAGAACCATTAAGACTGTAGGGAATCAAGGAGGCTTGAACTGAAAACCTTGACTTTTTTATATACCAAATAAAGAGTTAGAAGGAAGAAAATAAACATCGGGTTGCACTCCGGGAGTGCCGGCAGAAGTGAAAACTCAATTACATTGTAACAGTTTTTCGATCAGGATCAGGTCACGTGTCCGTCTTACGAATTTTCAATCTGTCGGTCACGTGAGTGTGTCGTGTCGCGAGGTTAACATTTTTTCCCCACCTCAAAATGTGCACAGCGCCGCTAAAGAAGTTTTCACTTCAAAAATACAGAGCTGAATACGTAGGTAGAGTTTCTAATAAATGAGCCTAATATTTACCTTATATTTATACATCCTGCAAGTCATCTTATCTAAAAAAACATTCTAAACGGACCACAATGAAAAACTCCCACACCGTCCACCCCATGACCCATTGGTAGATCGCCCTCCGATTGGCCACTGACCGCACATCCTGTCAAACTGGGGGCGCAGTGACGTCATTATGTTTTAAATATCGTCACACGCCGTGACGACAACAACGTCACGTTACACGATAATATATGTTAATGTAATGTAAGTATTTGATGTTAATACGTTGAAGCGCGAAGAAAATCTCAATATAGTATTAAAATAACAGTATTCAATATTTTTTTTTTTTAAGTATTGAAGTTAAAAACCTTTCTTTCAAACTAAACAGTCACTTTGTTAAACAGTCCCGCCTAGTCCCGGTACAATTACATGTCCTAGGTTTATAAGTAGGTACATATTAAATATGTTTATTAAATAGATATCTTAATACCTCCGTAAATAAACTATCATATAACATTAACGACGTTTAGGTATGATAATAATGCCATATTGGATACTAAGATTTAGTATTGGATACTAATTCGTAACCCGTATCGATTTAAAACACTCCCTTCGGTCGTGTTTTAATTTATCGCCACTTGTTACGAATTTCCTTAAGGTAAGTATTTTTAGCAGCACTTATGACGGGGTACTAACCTTCCTTGAGTAGACAACACTACCTACTTCCTTGACCATACATATTAATATTACAAAACACGTCAAAATTACCTATCATAATCAGCAATGCCTTTACACCCCGGCTACGATTTATACATGTATGAATATTTATTGTATTTATTTTACGAATGAACTGGGTAAGTTACCCAAAAAATTTTTTTTTATAAATTTTTATTATTTGCTGGAACTGGACACCCTAATACTTATTATCATACCTAAACTAAACATCATTAGAAAAATCGTCAAATAATGAGACGAATGATACGACGGGTGGTCGTTGGCCAAATCATAAAACGGCGGTGTTTCATGACAGGCCTAGGAATTTCATAATCGGGCAGATTTTCCGATCGGCCAACGACATACACATTATGTGCGTTTAAGGATATGCAATTAGCTACATCTGTCAATCAAACGTTCCACTCGAACGGGGTTATATATCACGGGAGAAACACAGTTCCTCGCAGCTTTGCATATCATGTGCATACTGATATGTTGCTTCACGTGTCAATGGATACAGTACTTATTAAACAATGTTTGCTTCCTATGGCTATCCTTTGATGTTGCGGCGTGCTACAGAAGGAATAAAAAATCGGTTAATGTGCAGTGGGTTCAGCTAGCGTCTTCAACGTATCATTAAAAATTTGTAAACAATTGCACAAAAGGTAACATGAAAATTTCTTCTGCTTAAACATGCGGAACACACAGACAAACTGTGGAAATGTGGAAAAAAATTTGATCTGGCCTAAGACCTTCAATAAAAGAGCGTACTCCGATCTTAAAAGTTGGCAGTGCACTTTCAACCCCTTTGGTTAATATGAACCCAAATATGACAAAGAAGACGGTAATCTCTTACCATCGGGCGTTTCGTCTGCTCATTTCCTCTTAGGTATATTATAATATTTTCCTGTCATATTTTTAGATAGATAGATAGATAAAAACTTTATTGGAAAACCATATCGTGACAAAAAAAATTGAACTTATGATAAGAATAAAACTAAAACTTATGTCTAAGTACTATACTAAACTAATTACTAACTAACTACATACTAGGTTTGTTTTTTTGTCACGACTGTGTAGTCGCGAAAAGGCGCCGACTCAGCATGTGCTGCAGCATTGCTGCCACAGCGCTGGTATTCTGCCGGGACCTAGCAGTGCGCGCGCAGACTCACGGTATCAACAACAACCACCAGTGACAAAAATTACTAAAAAGTTATAGAGAAGCGTTATACAAAGAAAAATGGAGAAAACATTTGTGAATTAATTTAGATAACATAAAATTTAATCAAGTTTGCGTACAAATTACATCTAATTTTAAAACAAACAAACGGACTTGGGGGCTTTAGGTATTTTCCTGCTTTTGGATTGTTAATAAATACTGTTTGAGCTTACGCTTAAAAGTGTACTTCGACGTTGTATTACGAATTGGTGGGGGAATATTGTTCCAACACTTTGAGGCTAAATACCTAAAGCTTCCTCGAAAAGCAGCTGTCTTGTGTTTGTATGGAACCAGGACACTTGCTCTAGTTGACCGATATTTAATTGCCATGGACGACCAATTTAATTTATCAGATAGATAATTTGGGCTACCAGTCTTAATAATGTTAAACAGTAGACCAGCAAACAAGTATTCTCTGCGATTAGACATATTTAACATGTTACCTTTATTTAAATAGGGAGTAATATGAGAACGTGGAGGTACAGGGAAACAAAATCTCACACAGGCGTTTTGTACCCTCTGTAAAATTCTGTGCGTTTTCATTAATAGGCAAGAGCCATATGATGTACAACAATAATTGAACTTCGAGAGAATCAGTGAGTCACAGAGGGCAATTTCATTAAGGATATTGGCGTCAATGTCATATTCATGGTAGTTATATCAGTTACCAAAAAACTCATGTACATAAACGAAAGACGCCGACTATTTTAAAATAATATCTACAGACCCCAAACTCGGAAGTGGCAAAACAATTAATTTCCAGCTTTAAATCCTTCAGCTTTATATTTATAAATCCGGTGTGTTCGTGAATACAATTAGTGCGATCCGGCAATCCGGCGTGCATTATGAATGCGGTGGGAAAGGCGACAGGTGCCGCGTAATCGCATGAAGCGCCCGAATCATAGTCGGCTGCGATTGCCAAAGATTATATGAGTATGAAGCGACAGACACAGTAAAGAAGGCCTACCAGGGATCTACACAAACTTCATGCAGAATGGAAAGCCTTGGTGCAGAAAACAATGATCTCATGTGGTCGTGATCTTCAGTGACAAGGAAACAAGGAAGAAGAAAGAGACACAGAAAACTGAAGTATCAAACGTAAGTAGGAAAGGGTGGAAAGTGCCTTATAATAGTTATAAACACATGAAGCCACATGAATCAAACGCAGCTGGGTATAATTCGCGGCTGCGCCTGACAAATATCATACGATTCTGTTATTAAATATTATGTTCGAAAGTAAACTCGACAAAGGCTTCCAGTGCTCAGGGCAGCAGGCATTCGCTGCAGATGCCTAGACCACTTCCTCGTGTGCATTTTTACAATGTTTCCATTTAACGTATAAAATCTGCCACCTAATGTTTTTATGACATTTTGGTCTCTGGTCAAATGAAAGCCTCACTGATACTGCCTTCACGTAGGCATCTCCAAACCTCCTCCGACTCCCCCCTCCTTGCCCAGGTGGGTAGGCAGCCTCGCTCCACTATTTGCGCAGTGCTCTATGGAATAACACGGCACTCCGTATTATAGGACTGTTTTTACTGCCCACAAAACGTTACCCTCCGATTCATAGTCGAAATTATGACTGTGTTTTTGGAAGGTTTTGGTTGGACTGTTGTTTTTGAAAATAGTCATATTTGGGGAGTCTGAAATTGCTGGTTTCGCTGATGAGTTTAGTCAGGCGAATTCCAACTGGAGTATGATTATAGTTAGTATTTTTTTAAGTCTGCGTCGAATTGATGTTTAAGTTTAACAACTACAAAATACGTGGGCACTTAGCTACCTATTCTATATCGAATAAGGTGGGTGTAAGATTTAAGTAAATTTTGCTCAGAGAAATTATACCTAAAACAGAAATTTTAAAGATCTTAACACAGTCTACATCTGATTATTTACTTACCTGGAAACCTCGGTAGTGAGTCGTTTGCTAAATTATTAGACCGCAGTTTGACTTTTGATCCTTGTAGTTAGTGGGGTTTCAAAGTTTTAAGAAACCCGATGTTGCCGGGCTGAAACATGGTGCTCTTACCCCCACCAAGCCCTTGATTTTCCCCCTTACAGTTCTTATGCTCTCAATAAAATCATTAAGCATGGCAAAGTGACTGAAAATTTCACGTATTAACAATTTGTATAGTATATAAACTAGAAGAAAACATTAATATCGATCAAACTCAGTATCTTTGTTAACAATCAAATCCTATCTAAACCATTCTTGAAAACTTTCCTTTCCTTTATAAAAAAGTATTAGCATGGCAAAGAAAGTGATAGATTCTTGTTTAGACAATTAGCATAGATTATAACCTAGAAGAAAACATTGAAAGGTTGATATAGATCGGACCCAGTAGCGCTGTTAACAACCAAAGCTTGTCTAAGCCGTTTTTGCCAACACTTCTTTCTCGGCGACGTGGCTGGAACATCGCTCTAGTTGTTTAGTTTTTTTTGCTGTCCCCGACGGTGCGTGGCGTACGCAAACTCACGCACAAAAAACTAGAGACTTCATTTTAACACTACATTTCACGTATTAAAATGATATTGATAACGAATTGATTGCGTACAGTAGCATCTGGCTTTTCACCAACATGTTCAATTGTGCAAATGAAACCTTAACTACGACGAAGAAACCGTACACAACCGTAAATGACATTAAAAAAAATTAGTTTACCGTATCTCATCGAGTGCGTTTTGAATTTCGAATTACAAACGTGCAATGAACGATTTTGCGCCATTGCGATTAACTGTTGGTCGACAGAACGGCTTGGGGACGAACGTTTTTTCGTTTGTTTGTATGTTCAAATACGCACTTTTGATACTTGACACAACTTTTTTCAAAAACGATTAGAAAGATAGCGTAATTTCCGAAAGTAGGCCCTCAGAACCACTCGGCTACCACATAATTATTGAATTGGTATTATATTGGTATTCAATCACTGATTCTCAATAAGCCTCCACGATTTCTTCACGCATGGCGTTACATTATTTATAGACAACGCGTAATCATTATTGACAGCGTTTTGTTCAGGTTTGAGAAAGTAACACATTAATTTAGCACACTCATTGAGTTTGGCAGACAGGTAGACCTACAGGAAAAACAGCATTCATTATAAATTACATTATTTTTCCTCTCTATTTCCTTTCCCTTAAAGGTGACATTCTGATGGTAACTGTAGCAGCATTGCTGTTCCAACTTTACTGCTGCAAAGTTGGCGCAAACGATTTTACCGGTAATCTCCATGGTAAAATCCTTCAATAAATGATATTAAGTGAGTATGGATATACATATTAGATACGTGTATACTTACATTATTTGACACATTTATTTTAAAATACCGTCTTACCAATGGTAAGATTAGCCAGAATAACTAGTTTAAATATTTTCTGTATTTGCTTAAACATATATTTTTTCGATGTTTTTTCCCAATAATAAATAAAAAAAATAAAAAATAATAATGTCTTAAAAATCATATTCATTCGTTCTTTGACTACCTACCTCTACCTATTTACACAATACACCCATATAAAAAAATTGTGCCTAACTAAAACGCATTCTCGGTAAAATTCCCCGTAATATAATAAAGCGGTTATCTTATCCATCGTCCACAAAGCCTTTCCCGTCGCCATGCAAATGTATGGGGGCGCTTCCTTCCGGCAATTATGTGTGTTACAGTATTTTACTCATTTTGTAGTAATATTATTAAACGTGAGGTTCTTCCATACAATACTGTATTATAACTCTATATTGCACACCGTAAACAACAGATTAGATATAAGGTACCTGCGCCAAAGAAGGCCCATCATAATCAGTAGTCTGTGCGGAAAGAGAACAGTTGTGGAATGTATGGGGCCCAATACGACTCTTCTCTTTCCGAAGAGACTATTAACTTGCAGTTTTGTCTATGGTACTAACGAACATGAACGTAAAATTTGAACTCATTCACACTCATCACTACATAGTATAAAACAAAGTCGCTTCTCTCTGTCTGTCCCTATGTATGCTTAAGGTCTTTAAAACTACGCAACGGATTTAGATGCGGTTTTTTGTAATAGATAGAATGATTCAAGAGGAAGGTTTATGTCTAATTTGTTAACCCGTGCGAAGCCGGGGTGGGTCGCTAGTAAAAGCATAAAGTATGAAATTTTCAAAGTAGGCAAGCTTATTAAGCCATTATTAAATATTTAATTAATTGTTTTAAGCGCAATTCATTGCAATATCGTAGACGTAAACCGATCGTGTTTTTATGAAATTTAATTTATGCAGTTTAATTTTTTTTTGTTTTAAGTTAAAACTAATTCCTCTTACTAACGTAAGTATTTTATAGATCGTATTATATAAATAGGCAAGTTAATTACAACATTGTTTCCAGTGTATTAGAGTCTCGGTAATGTGTCGCAGGTAGTCATTAGCGGCCGTTCCGCCGGTAATTACCGAGGCGATAAAAAACTAATTGCCGCTAGGTAAATATATCGTCACGGTAAATATGGAAAAGAGTTTCAGGTAATTTTGTTATTAGTTTATGACACATTTGTTATTTCCTCTATTTATTTTTATACTTTAGGGTGGTATTCCACCTATCCAATTTATTTGTCCAATTAATGTGTATTTGCGTAAGTTAGGTTATTGCATAATGTAGGTAGTATACTATTATTATTAATAAAATACTTCTTCCTCGCGTTATCCCGGCATTTTGCCACGGCTCATGGGAGCCTGGGGTCCGCTTGACAACTAATCCCAAGAATTAAATTAAAAAAAAAAATAAAAAGCATTTATTTCAGACATAAAGTCCATCGGGGTTAGTATAATTATTACTATACTTAAAGTTAGGGTTAATATTGTATAAAACTAAAAAATAAATAATAAAATAACAAAATAAAACAAAATAAACTTAACCTATGACCCGGTACATAAGGAACTGGCGCATCCAAAAAAAGCATTGACTTAATAGGCTCTAGTTTTTACGAAAGCGACTGCCATCTAACCGTCCAACCCAGAGGGGAAACTACTAACTAGGCCTTATTGGGATTAGTCCGGTTTCCTCACGATGTTTTCCTTCCCTGAAAAACAACTGGTAAATATCAAATGATATTTCGTACATAAGTTCTGAAAAACTCATTGGTACGAGCCGGGGTTTGAACCCGCGACCTCTGGATTGAAAGTCGCACGCTCTTACCGCTAGGCCACCAGCGCTTCTAAAATACTTAAACCATATATTTTTTTATTAGCCTGTTATAATAGTATCCCTCTGCTGGCAAGGTCTCTCTCCTTGATTTTAAAATAATTATAACCATATTATATAAGAAACCTAACCTAGGGCAAGGCCCAAGCTGGCGCCGTCAGGGCCGGAGAGAAAGGAACCGACGGATTATCCGCGCCGTGTCCAAGACTACCACCTTCTGCATTTGATCCTTGATTCAGCCGTGACCCAGCCAGCCGCCACGACGCCAGCGAGTCTCTCAAGGTGACAAGTTTTTTTAAAGAGTCTCTCAAGGTGACAAGTTTTTTTAAAGAGTCTCTCAAGGTGACAAGTTTTTTTAAAGAGTCTCTCAATGTGACACGTTTTTTTAAAGAGTCTCTCAAGGTTACACATTTTTTTAAATGTTATAATATAAACAGTCATAGCAAAGTACGCGGTACGTACTAAATGACCGATTTTTTGGCCGAAGGGTGTCAAGTTTCGGCGGTTCCGCGGTCGGCTCCCTGACACTGCGGGGTTGCGTAATATATCGCAATCATAATGTGATTTTTAGTGTTTAGTTTATATTTTTATAATAATTACGTATGCTAGTTTTAAGGTATTTATAAAGATTTCATTCATTCATTTTCATTTGCAGCGGCAATTCAGTCGGCAGCAAAGACGCGCTGCAGCACAGCAGCAGTAGTTATAATGCAGTCTGAATCCGAACGGTACCTTAATTCTTGCTAATTTACACCTACCGATAGGTTCAAGACTACTAGTATTCTAGTATAGAATATAGATTAGTACAATCCACTTGAATATAGTTTATGTTCTGTTAATTTGTGTAATATCCGGGCTTCATTGCTCCAGCCAGATGGCAGTATAAACTGGCTAGTTTTCATTTAGATTGAAACCATAAAGCAACTTAGTATGGAAACAGTTTAGGCGTTGCTGGCTGACAGACTGACATGCCGCCGAGCGGGTGGAACCAGTAGTCGCAATTATGACACAACATAGGTAATAAGACAGGATATTGACTTGGGGTTGTGCACAAATCACGCGAGGTGTTTTCGGCTACTTTTTGTCACTTTTATTGCCGACTGTACTTTGCATGTCTATCAAGTACGTCTTGAGACCTTTGAAATGAGCCTAAACTCAATGTGTTTTGTGTCCCCATCGAAGAGCTCTTTGCTACCTTCCGACTGCATCATCAGATCAGCTTCATGTTAGCATATTATTTCATTGTCATCGCAAATAATATGGAAGTAAGTATGCGAGAGTTCAATGAGACACCTGGAAGTGGTTTTAATTTATGTTACAAGATTTGAAGCACCATTTTATATAATATAATACAAAGGGATATACGCAGTGAAGCTAAATAAAAGTGTGTAATAAGAATGGTACTAGCCTGTAAGGATGCAGCATAAAAATTCAATAGTTTTTCTTAACTTTGCAATGTCTACAGGAAAGACGCGAATGAGTTAGATAAACATACAATAAAATGTGAATAACCCATAGGTAATAAAAAAAAATATGCTGTTAGTTAACTATTCCTATTCTGTATGTGAGTGTATGTACTGTTTATGCGCAATGTTACAATGTTGACAGCCGGTAGTCGGACCGACGGTTAACGTATTAATTGTTAGGAAAATGGGCTGCGGAACCTTTCATACAGTAATATTTCGATTACTGAAGCGTTTGACGTCTGCATTTGTATTATCGTAAACCTGTAATTTAGTAACGTCATATACAGATAACCAATACTCAAAAGCCAAGCCAATGGGAATTATGTTATACGATACTGAACTATCAACCTTAATATAGACCATAATATCTCTTTCCATTTCCACAAGATAAATCTTGGGGCATTACTGGTTTAAAAAAGTTACCGTAAAACCACCCAGCTATAGTTTATCAAAGGACTATCTCATTTCAAACATAGACAGATAATCATACCACAATGTCATTTGTCTTACACTAGTACTAGCACCCAAAAGAAAAGGATGAGTACCTATAGTTTTCTTGGTTCTTACTGACTGACAAATTGGTTTGACCAACTATATAATCCATTATTTGGGAAACTATTATCCAAAATTAACTCTAATATCATGTATCTTTTGACACTGACAGATTGATATCGTACCGCTGTGACATCTCATAAGAATTGTTCTAATCAGGCCGTAAAGCCACATTAGGGCCAACTACTATCCAGTTAATAAATAAATAAATAAATATTATAGGACATTTTTACACAAATTGACTAAGCCCCACCGTAAGCTCAAGAAGGCTTGTGTTGTGGGTACTCAGACAACGATAGATATATTATACAAATACTTAACCCGTGGAGCGCCCTAACAAGACACGTGTGCTAGTAACTAGTATAGGAGTTCCATACTACGGTAATTCTGGGGCGCTCCAGGGGCTAAATACATAGAAAACAACCATGACTATAGCCCTCGCTACACGGTCGCCGACAAGCCTTCTAACCGTCTGACCTTGGTCTGTCCTTGGTCAGTTTTGGTCAAATTTTGTTGGAAACAACTGTCTATACGGTCCGTCCAGACCAAGGCCACGCGGTCTGAGGGGCTTGTCGGCGACCGTGTAGCAAGGGCTTCAGGAACAAATATCTGTGCTCATCACACAAATAAATGCCCTTACTGGGATTCGAACCCAGGACCGCGGCTTCACAGGCAGGGTCACTACCCACTAGGCCAGACCGGTCGTCATAAATACTCGTCGGTCGTTTGAAATAAAAAAGTCCAAGACCACAATCACAGTATCAATGAACACTATCAGTATATCAGTAACGGTCGTTCGTTAGGGCGCGCTGAATATGCATGAGCAACGTGCCACCGTGCCGGCCACATGTCGGCGTCGGCGTTTTTCTTGTGGGAATCAAGTGACGGTTGAGCTGTGTTTGTTCGGTTTACAAATTTGGAATTTTTGACGTTTGTGGATGTGACATTTGGGTTGCCAGTTCTGAAATTTCGGAGAATTGGAGAAGATTTTCTTTTATCTGATCTGCGTTTGGCCTTTAACCTGTCAATATAGTGAATTCTGGTATACTTACAGCAGTGTGAAATGAAGCAATGTATAATTTGTACTAGATATAACTAGGTAAATAATTTCTTATAGGTTATTAACCCGTGGAGCGCCCAGAACCAAGAACAGTATGGAGTTACCATCACACGTGTCTTGGTAGGGCGCTCCACGAGTAGTGGCTTATTGTGGGCGGCTATCAGGCTATCACCAGAGCCTCAAGCAAGAAAACAAACCAAGTAGGTTAAAAATCAGCAGCAACTTTGCTGCTGATTCGTAAGTACTTACGAAAGATGGACCCATTAGTACAGTCAGCGAGGAAGTTCGTCGTATAGAAAAGTGTCACATTTTCTGGGTGAAATGGTTGAATGGTTGAGAATGGTTATAGCTTCGAATAAAAATAATGGGCAAGATACCTACTAATTGTATATTTTTGATTATATTTTCCAGTTTTAAGAGAGTTTCTGCTAGGCTAGGAAGTAATTGAGCCGCTTTCCATTATTATAAATTTTCTACTTATTACCAAATTATCTAAGTCAAGTTTATAGTCTTTAAGAATTATAAAATTATAGCTTTTTTGTGAGTTATTAAATGTTTGAAGTTATGCATAATATACCCTGATTGCGATTTATTGCATAGACATTTCCAAAATAAAATTTTACCAAAAATAAACGTTACAAAAAAAATTAGCTTTACGAAAAATTCAAGATTCTCAAACTTTTTCGAAAAATTAACAAAGCGGATGTGTGTTTTTAATAGCAACATATTGACGATCAAACTAAAGTAAATACTCTAAAATCGCACCCAAACACAACAAACAACACGATAGTAGGTAGGTAGGTGTGCACAAGAATTCTCAAGATTAATTATTCATACGAAGCAGTATGACGAATAAATTTGCCTCCATTACTGCATCGAGCATTATGTTTTTAACACTGTTTGAGTGTGGCTAGTGGTTCATTAATAATGAGCATGAGCTTGACCAAAGAACGCCATTCGAATGAAATCTGGTTCTTGTTTCGATATTACAACTAGGGAACAAATCAAATTAAGAACTCTTTTCGTTTAGGAGGTGGAGCCGAACTAGCCAAAGTTACAATCGCTATCGCTTCGACAACGAAACGCTTTGTGTCTCTCTATCACTCTTTCATATTAGTGCGATAGTGACAGTTGCGTTTGGATCGCTACGGAGCGTTAGCGATTGGCATGTTGGCTACGCGGCCTGTCACGTGCTCGCCCTTTAGCATGTGTTAAAGACGCCTCTAGGCTTTCAAAGATTGCATATAGCATCGCCCACACTGTTAACTGACAGTTCGTAAACCTTATTATAAAAGGCATAAGGTCCACCGATGGACAGTTAAGAGTGTTGCTGTTTGCACCTACTTGAGAATTTGGGACGGGTATTACCGTGGTCGGATGGCCTAGAGTTCCAGCCCGGGCTATAACCGCGAAAATCGAAGTTCGCAAATTGCGGGCATTTTTCTCTGTCACTCTAATTACGCCTTCATTAGAGTAAAAGAGGAAGATCCCCGTAATTTGCGAATTTCGGTTTTCGCGGTAGCCCCTCAGAACGTTAGCTGCGTAAGCTGAAGGTCTTGGACCCTTTTTCTTTAGTCTATGACATCTATTCCAGATTATCTATTACAAGACAAATAAAAATAACAAAAAGAAATTATACACAACTTAAAACTATTAAACTTACAATAATATTAACAAATACGAAATTCCACAAAACTTGTATCGGACATTTTAGGCGGCTAAATAATTGTTTACTTTGATACCTATAACGCCATCTATCGACGAATAGCAAAACTGATCACTAAGTATTTTTATTAGGTAATATTTTAACTATTATAATTCCTCTAGTCACAATCCACGATTAACATAGTATTTTGAAATGTACGTAGTGTTTTGATATGATAAAAAATCGAAATGTTGATATTAAAATAATAACTAACAGAAGCAACAGATATTAGCGTAAGTACCTAATTTGAAAAATGTGAAGGTTTGCTAATACTCTTACCCATATTGAACTTATGTCTGCCCGATGTGGTACAGACCCGAACTCGGTCTGGACTGGACCCGGCTTAATTGGAGATTTTTATTCAAAACCGGCAAAACTTGTATCAATCATGTTGTAACTGTATTTCTAATGCCTTTCCCAAAACGAAACCTAGACTCCGGAACTGGCCAACTGGCCATCTGGCCAAAAAGTCCGTTGGAAAGCGAAAAAATAAAAGGCGACCCGTCTAATGTTATGCCTCCGCTCACTGGTTATGAAATGTATGCAAATGTATGCGCGTGCGACGGCTGCGTAAAAAGGGACCTAACGGACGTTCGATACATAGATAAATGTGTCAGCTTGCAGGTTACTGGGTAATAAATGTTTTAAGTATTAAACTGTACTATTACGAAACAAATCAAAATATTTTATAATCAATTTTGATTTACGTTTTTTTTTTTAATAAATACACTTACGTCGCGCGTCTACGAAACTATTATCACAAGTGATAAGTATTTACACAATACATTGCCGTCAGAACCTTTTTTTTGTTTTTAATTAATTGCAACAGAGTGCAGGCTAAATTCAAAATGTAAGTTTCAATTTGCGGTTGTATTAAAAATACATGATGTATATGTACTAGAATTCTTATGTCCGGTGACAAAAACCTACGTAGTGCAAAGCACACACCGTGGAACGCAGCTGATAGCCTTAATAGGAAACACTAAGGGCTAAAAACTATCGTCCTGGGTCTTTAAAGGAAGAAAAAGCATTTTTCTTTGTAAAAAGCTAATGATGAGTAAGTCTAGTTTTGTTTTGACATAGACTTTACATTGTCTACGCGCAGAATTCGTCATCATTCGTTGGTAAATTGCGTGAAGGAATGAACGCGGTAGAAATGCGGCTGCGAACATCACTCCTTTTATCAAGGAAATTGACAGATACAGCGGCAGCAACGACACTGCAACAGTAATGCAGCTACAGTTGACATCCAAACGTCACCTTTATGCCAAAAAATATTACACTACAATAATTATAGTAATACGTATGTGATGCTTTGGAGATGCAGGAGTCCATAAGCTGCGGTTACCGATTATACTTTGGCAGGCTGTATGCTTGTTAGCCACTAACGATGAGGTGGTTTTAAAATAACTATTTCTTTAGAAGGTATCTGTTATTATCATTGTGCAAAGACGAAGTATTTTTCGCTAGGTTTTTATTACTTTACACACTGTTTTTACATCTAGCTCTAGATTTACAAATATAGCTACGTTCATATTTTTAGGAGAATATTTAGACGCAAAAAATGTTTGCTGTTGCGTACAACAGATTATCTCTCGCATATTTTATTAAAATTTCTTAATTGTTCCATTTTCACTACATACGCAGTTTTTACACGACGTTTATAAAAAATAATTGCCTGAGATCCATGGCATTTTTATTAACTATAATTGCTTTCATTCATCATAATAATAGCGATTATAATACGGTTTATATAAATGGATAATGTTTTGGTTTGGACCGCTAACTTTACGCACCGATACACATCTTGGGACTGTGTCCTCACTAGTATAAATTCACTTGAAAGATTGTAGATAGTATTCGTTTTGCTATTGGATGGTAGATGTCGCTTATATTCCTTAACAGACCTATATAATAAGTATGGATACACTATTTTGAAATGCGGGCCCTTCAGTAATTGAAATTATCGATAAAGGAAATCCCTACCTGTCATTTCATTCGCCCCCAAAACTCCGATGTCTGGTCATCATTATTAATTACTAGCGACCCGCCCCGGCTTCGCACGGGTTAAAAAATTATACATAAACCTTCCTCTTGCATCACTCTATCTATTGAAAAAAATCGCATCAAAATCATTTGCGTAGTTTAAAAGATCTAAGCGACTTTGTTTTATACTATGAAGTGATGATACACTTTACAAGCAAATAGTCACTCACCAAGTCACCACACCTATATTTAGTCAGACTAAAACTACGTGTATTTTAAATCATTCAACAATTTTAGGTTTTCATTCATTTTCATATCAGTTTTCAACCACATGAAACAAAGTTCAATCAAATCCGAAAACTTAATTAAAAAGATTATTTATAAACATTCCTTTATTCAAATGAACGTATCTATTTCCACGGGAACTTTTCCGCATATTTTACGTCAAGAAAATTAATAAATGGGAAATTAAACAAGCCGCGGATCGGACAGACAGACGGGCGACTTTTAAAAAATACCCTATAATATATTCAAAATTAAAATGGACGTCAGCCTGTCAATTTAAACTCCGTGGAGTTTGGGATGAGGATCTTAAAATGTGAAAAAAGTGATATAGAATAATGAGATTTTTTTTGCTCGTGTTAATAACATTAATTAAAAAGCTTTTAAATTAACACGGTCCTTAATTAAATTATTGAAGGAGGTCCGTCGACGGAGATGACGTCGCTTGAGATTTTACAATACATTATCAAACACAATATTTTGGACGAGATTGATACTTTTTAGGGCTCCGTACCCAAAGGGTAAAAAACGGGACCCTATTACTAAGACTTCGCTGTCCGTCTGTCCGTCCGTCTGTCACCAGGCTGTATCTCATGAACCGCGATTGAACTAGACAGTTGCAATTCTCACAAATGATATATCTCTGTTGCCACTATAACAACAAATACTAAAAATTAAATTAAATAAATATTTAAGGGGGCTCCCATACAACAAACGCGATTTTTTTGCTCTATTTTTTGTTGATGGTGCGGAGCCCTCCGTGCGCGAGTCCGACTCGCACTTGGCCGGACTGAACTCAGAACAGAACACGTCTCCAGGGGCTCACTTCCGTCATTTAAATAAAAAATGTATTTGACATCCGGGATATTTAGACACAGTCACTGATTAAACATATCGAGCCATTTAGGATTAAATTGTACATTTCATAGCTTCAAATTGAACAGCTAATTTATCTTTAGCCCTTAAAAACTCAACAACGTTACAACAACAATTTCAAAATCGAACCCCCGAAAGTAATATACAAGACTCAACTTAGTCCGTCTACTTGCCGAGAGAGGGCGCTAGCATTAGCATACCAAAGACCCTCAATTAACGCCGCCTTTGATTTCGTGTTCCGAAGCTTTTTTGCAAATCTTCTTAATTTACCTTCGGTGTTGCCGGTTAAGGAATCTTTGGAAGTTAAATTATTTTATTAGGTGCTTTGAAGTTATACATTTAAAAATAAATTAGGAATAGTTAGTGTTTTTATGGTAATAAATACATAATAAGTATTTAATTTTCCTAATCGTAAAACCTTTATATTTGTCAAGAATATTGATTGAATGAATGAATGAACACCTAGCTAAACCGGCTAAAGGAGAAGACCTTACCTACACCTAATTTTAAAATATGACAGATACTGTTTTTTGGGCGACTGCGTATTATTGCCGACTGCATTGCTATTTGCGAATATTTGATATTTACTGCAAAATGCCGCGCCACATTACTGTATCAGTAGGTAATGCTGATATAGTCTGAGTCCGAATAGTACCTGAATGATAAAATACATAGGATTTTCGCAATGCGGTCATCTGATCAAGACACTACTACCTATATCTGGTTGCTTAATAATTCTGATTAATTTTCCAATAGTTAAAATTAATAGTAGAAAACAAAATGATAATTTAAATATTCTTCGTGAGCGGAAGCCAACTGAAATACTCATGTCTTGTGTAAGACCCAACCCTTCTTTTGAGGTGGCAACACTTTCCAAGTATTTAAATCGGGCTTTTTGTGAGTAACGTAATGCAAATGCGAACATTAGCGCGCAGATAAGAATTGGGATTAACCGACTTATTGTGGAGACTGTGGCATCGTAGAACAAGCTGTAAGTTACAGGCCACTAGCGATTTGAACAATCACTAAAACCCCTATCGCATTATGCCAAAAAAATCCTAATTTATATATGTACCAAAAATACCTTTCATCATTTTGAAAAAGAACTGAAACTCTTCAAACTGCTGGACAGATTTTTATTAAATATAGCTAAGAACGACCGCTAGGAAACTCGCTTTCACTTACAAAAATCATACGAGTATACCATCATCCCTCATGATACGAACGCCATAAGAGCCAACAGGAGTGGTCATTTCTCCATACAAATGTACTCGCCTGTTTCCTCCGTGGGTTTTGAAGCTAGAGCAATGATTTTTTCAACACAGATTAATATTGTCAATATCTGTGTCGAACCGTTTTGCTTTTTTTGATATTTTTGTTTTTTAAGGCGCTATAGCCCTTCAAAAATGGCCATAATGGCCTAATTGACTATGCCGCAATGAGAGGCGTGGTATTCAAAACTGATATCAATTAGCCAAAAAAGCAAAACGGTCCGACACAGATAATTTCATAGTCATTTAGATTTCCAAATTTGGTTACGATTGGTTAGGTTTTGGAGGAGGAAACAGTCGAGTACGAAACCTCGATTTTTGAGATTTTTACGTACTTATGATTTTTCGCCTTGTCCTTATCGCACTAGTTTTAGGAGCCACTTCCGTTAGCGAGACGGGTATATTTACCTAAAATATTTAAATCTCAGCTCCTGTTTCGTCTTAATCACGCACTCAATAAGACGTCATCTCGATGGACTCTAGTTAGAAATGAAGTCAAATCAAATTCCTTTGTTTTTCAGATTTACATTATGTTCTAAATTTGAATGTCATTCTTTATAATAACGCAATGCAAATACGAACATTAGCGTGCAGGGGCCCGTTTTTCAAAAGCTTGTAACTTGTATTTCAAGCGGATGTCACTTTTTGACAGCTTTTGTTAGAAAGGGACTTCCACTTGTATTACAAGTTACAAGTTTTTGAGAAACGGGCGCCAGGTGGTAACAGAAATTAGTAACCAAGACTGTTGCTAATTGATGTTACTTGGATGAGACTGGATTTTTATGTTGTAGGAATAGTCATTAACAGTACCTTATGGTAAATTAATAATCAATGTTACCCCGCGAATCAAAGTAACCCCAGTTTATGGTACGATATCCCGCGGCTTCCTATGAGTTGCGCCAGCGCACAATAGGGTGGCGATCGAGCGCGTATGTTAATCGGGGAGTAATTAGTTGCAGATACTTCGCAACTGCGATAGTAACCCCGACTGTTGCTAATTGATGTTACTCTGTTACTTTTACTTGGAGACTGGATTGTTTACACTCAGTTGTAATTATCATTAACAGTAATGGAATATTTTGTTGCTCTGTTATTTTGTACCTTCGAAATTAGGTAGGTATATTCCTTATCAAATTATCAATGCATTGAGTACTACATCATGTTAATATCAACAATTGATTTGACACATACGCAATACTTATTCATGCAACCAAAGAGCAATGTTATTCTTTACTTCGAAATCATATAAATGCATATAAAAAAGCTTCTTTAGTATTTACTTATAAACAAAATGAATCTAGAATTTATTTTCGTTTGGTAATTACTTTTCATCTAAGCAGCGAGTAAAAAAAATTAAAAAAAATTGCATTTATACCGAAAGGTTACTTTATTAAGTAAACAATGGGCTTGTTATCATAGACATAATTTTATATTTCCTTTTATGGAGCAATATACTGAGAACAAACATGCTTTCCACATTCTATAATCAATACTCTCAAAACACTTCACACATCCGAAAATTGAAATCCCAAAAGCATTTATATCACTAGCGTTATAAAAGAACGCTATAACAGTAAAACATAACGGTCATCTCGGACATAAATCGCCGGAGTTCGAGTAGCCGTGGCGAGGGGGTGCATAATAACATCCCTTCTTAATTTGGCGAGACCGATCGGGTAATTTATCAAGTATTGACTTCCTGTAAGTGGATTAGTGGTTTGTTTGTGTTCTTAGTTTATAATGCACTTGATGGAAAGCTGTGAGATTAGACGGGATATGTGACAAATAGTTTATTCGCATATTTTTCGGAGTTCTCTTTCACCCTAGCTGACCTAACCGCTAACAGTTAGAAAAAGATAAGTCGTGATTTGAAAAGAAATGAAGTGATATAAATTCGATTTTTATTTTTCAGTTCACTGTTTTATCACTACATAGTACATATTTTATATTATATTGTCGCTTCCCTTGGTCTGTCCGTCCCTATGTATGCTTAGATCTTTAAAAGTACGCAACGGATCTTGATGCGGTTTTTTTTAATGGATAGAGCGATTCAAGAGGAAGGTTTATGTATAATTTGCTAGTCGCTAGTTGTTTTATAAATTAATAAACGTCTTAATTAATTTATAAAACAACTAGCGACTAACTAACATTAAGACGTTTTTTTAATACCGAGTAGAAAATATTTCTTTTTAACATTAGGTACCTACAGTCAAATATTAACTAAGAAATGTGTGTGATTTTCACGTCCCACACACACACACGTCACAGCCATTTTTTTTTGTGTCGGTGCTTCGAAATTCTAATACACTATAAAAAATATGGCTTCTGTAATTTCTAAAACTGTCTGTTGCCATCCCATTGAGAGTCCACTGCCTCCCCTTCCACTTTAATAAATACATCGAAACAAAAATATTGAAAAGCGATCGCTTCACCCTCGTCTTTTGACGTGTAAATAGTGTTTTTTTTATTTATACCTACCCTCGCCCACCGGCCGTTTGATACATTTTCTTTGCACGCCAAATTTTCCAGCTCCAGTCAAAGGGATTTTAACGCAACATTTTATTTGCTTTTATCACAAAATAAACACACAAATTGCCTACTTTGGTATAAAACCGAAACACTGCTTTTATCAAGCCATTCTTTCTCCTAATCTTCTTGGTTCTTGCCAAATTCTCATAAGAAAATGTTGGGGAATAAAGCTGGTTCATTACGGTGGGTCATCAGTATGCATAATGAATGAGGAGCGCTCCATCTAGCGGGGAGCGGCGGAACTAGTAAGATAATTGTGCGGCAAAACGTAACAGATTGATGGATGGCAGCGCCGCGGTGTTCGGACGCCTTAATAATTCATGTTTATTTCTTTACGTAGTTTCCGTGTTTATTTCGTTTTCTTGCCTGTGAACATTCAATATTACAGTTTAATAGTTAATATAAATTTAGAAGGAAATAAGTAGGTACTAGATATGAGCGCCGATAGGCATATAGCCGGCGGCGGCGCGCCGGTCAAAATAGGTCGGCGGCGGCGGCGAATCGGCGGCGTGGCCTTGAAACACCTTCGATTAATGAAAAAAGAATTCAAACCCAAATTTTACCGAAAAAACATGTTTTTGCTGTAAGAAAGTTATGAAATAAATGCATTTTTTATTTTCAAGGATAGTTTATTGAATAATGGTACGAAAAAAATTGATATCGTATAAACTGTGGATAAGCGGTATCGCGCGGCATCAGAGGCGGCCTTAATCTTGGCGAGGCTCTGGCCGGAAGATCTTAGCGAGGCCCTTATTTTTTGTGCTAAGTTAAAAATTGCGGTTTGGCTGTATCAGGGAAACGTCTTGACGACAGTCCAAAGAAAATCGAGCTCCGTCAATATCGACCCAACAAAACCGATTTATGTCAAAAAGTGAGGCCCAACTCCGAGCTCCATGTAACACCGAAGACTTGATTTCGACGCCTCCCAATGCGAGGCCAGAGGATGAGCTGCAGGTAAGCATACAGCTAAGAATCGAACGCCAAGTGTAAGTTTGGCTGACGGCCGAACGCCTGGAGCACCGATTGCGGCGCGCTTCAGTGCGAGGCCGAGCTGCAAGAGAGCAGAGCGAGGGTGCAGGCCGATAAAGACTGAAGCCATAGTGTTAAAGGTCTGGAGCTTTCCTGCGGGCGCATTCGTGCGACACCAAAGGCCGAGTTGCAATGGAGCTAAGATCGAATAAGGACCAATGCTCAAGCATTTTAAAACAGGCCGAAAGTTGAGCTCCAAACAGGGCCAAAAACTGGCAGGTTCAGATAGCGGCTTAATTCCATGCGAGCGATGCAAAGCCAAAGATTGAGCTGCGAGAGAGCAAAGCTTGAAATTTGAACAGTGGCCAAGTTTAATTAAGACCCAATTCCGACGCCCTTCCGTGCGAAGCCAACGGCCGGACATTTGGACGTGGAAACGCTTAATATCTCAAAATTAACACCATTTTATACCTTTTAAAGACGTTTAACCATGCTTGCAATGGTTAAATTCGCGGTAAATGATGATGGTTAGCTAGCAAAATTAGTTATGCATTGGATCGGTAATCCAAAGATGTGGGTTCGAGTCTCACGTTAGCCAGAGTTGATCACAGTTAATTTTTTCATTGTGATTGACATATGTCTAATGTATATATACAATCTATAAATTGTAATGTGGAACGTCCCACAATAAAAATGGGAGGAAATCAGTATGTGTATTACAAGCATATTTATTTATTTATTTATTTATATTGAAGCGCTGGTGGCCTAGCGGTAAGAGCGTGCGACTTGCAATCCGGAGGTCGCGGGTTCGAACCCCGGCTCGTACCTATGAGTTTTTCGTAACTTATGTACGAAATATCATTTGATATTTACCAGTCGCTTTTCGGTGAAGGAAAACATCGTGAGGAAACCGGACTAATCCCAAACGGGCCTAGTTTACCCTCTGGGTTGGAAGGTCAGATGGCAGTTGCTTTCGTAAAAACTAGTGCCCACGCCAATTACTGGGATTAGTTGCCAAGCGGACCCCAGGCTCCCATGAGCCGTGGCAAAATGCCGGGACAACGCGAGGAAGATTATTTTATATTGATGTTAAAATTGATATTAAATAATTTCGTTTCCCCAAGACTAGCAGCGCGGTTACTAGACAGATAAGTTTGCATTTGCCTTCGATATTTTTGAATTACATGGGCCTAAAATACCTTTTGAATGCCTATGAACTATTTGAAGTGGCGCCGTTAATGATCTAAACTCAATTAAAAATATATTATCTGATTCTGAAAGTAGTACTAACTACCAAGGTCACGCCGATGCCACGTCGATAGCACAGCGTCGGCGGCGGCGGCGCGAAAATTTTGTCGGCGGCGGCGGCGCGCCGGCGCGGCGCTCATATCTAGTAGGTACATATTTAAATTTTGATTAATACGCTCGGCTTTTAAGGTAGATTAGGCTAAGTACCTATATATCTAAATTAAATAGGTGTCATACAAAAAATGATGACTTGGGGTATAAAACTTAAGACGAAATAACTCTAAGCATCTAAATATTAATATACTATTTGCCTAAATACAGTTTTATACATTCGATAGCTACCTACACATCTTTATATCTATGTTTATAGCATAAGAAATAAGGAAGACGCCATAAAACACCAAAAGGCAACTTCTAACAATTACCTCCACAGACATCTCATCAAATTAGCATTTACACTCAAATCCCAACCTTATTTAACATCGTTAGAGTCCAAATTTGCCTGCAAAGAAAGTAAATAAAGGTACATAAGGGACAATAACGTCCCGGAAGATGTCGCCAGTGTCGATTTATCACGGCAACTTATGACAAGTGGCCGTCGGGAACAGGCGAGGTTGCTTCTGAAGGCTTTAGTTGGGGGATCTTTCATGCAGATGTTGGATGTAGCCACTTACCTATAAGTTTTAGGAAAGGTATTTTATTACAGTATGTTAACGAAGCATGTAGCGGATTTATTGTAGGTATGATTTTGGATAAATTAAGAGATAATGAAAGAATTATTTTGAGAAGAAGAAGAGAAGACAAATACAAGTAGGTACCGACACAATTTTAATATTGTTAAGTAAATTGAAAATAAGAAAACGCAATGAATATACCTACCTATATAATATTTATATTTGCGGGCGTGTATTTATAAAATTACCGAGTCTCAGTTCAAACTTGCTTTTTCATATAAGTAGGTTAGGTATATATTATATTCGTGCATGTAGCAATCGTTAAACATAATATTATTTCTACCCTCTTAGGAAATCAATTTCAATAATCTTTCCTAAATCTTACAATATTTGAATAAATTTTAAGGTCCAACTTTCAATACCTAGTTAAGGTTAGGTTCGTTTATCAGTCTCTAAGTAACGGAGCTGTTTTATTATTATAAATACATATGTAGATAAAAAGTTACGATCTATCGAAATGCCCTCAATTAAAATAGAAAGAGTACTTAAGAGTCTTAAGACAAATACATGCAGAAATACACATGTAAAAAAACGAATCAAATTAATTACGTTGAAACTTATCTTTGACCTAACGGCAACAAAAAGGTACATAACCCTGATGATGTGTTGACTCATTATTTTATACCTACTGAACAATCGCCCCCTCTCACATCCCCTAGCTAATAAAATGCAGGGCCTAGTTTCCCTCTTGCCCTGTTCGAATATGTAGTTTGACACCAATTTTGACACACGTTGCTGAAGATAAGAATGTTGATGGCGTAAGAATATGCGTCAGTTATTCAGGGAGTGTAGCTATTTATCCGGGAACGTTACCACAAAAGAAAGCTATTTTTATGATTTACTGGAAGTCAGGAAATGTTAAACAATAAATCTTCTGTCCTTAATTGAACTCGGGCATAGATTTTCGTAGTAATTTGTAAAGTTATAAAAAAGGTAAAACTTAATCATTATTGTAGGTCAGAGATTAGCTTACATAGGGTGACCGCTATACACCACTACATAGTAATTGGCCTTTCCTAACAAATCAGAAAGAAACAACCAAATGGAAATGAAACCTTATTATTATGAGTGGCCAATAACTATAGCAGTCATCCTACATATTTTTAACTATGTATAATATATATTAGACACAATTAAATATACAGGGTGCTTCCTGTAACAGGAGCAATAAATTAAACTAAAGGCTGTACTCCTCAAACTGACCAACATTTGTTCAGCAACTTTTGAAAATTATTAATCCTTTAGACTTCCTCTTTTACATACAAAATAAATATTGCCTTCAATGTACGCTGACATCAGTGTGCTTGACGTTGCTTGTCACGCTTTAAATATAACAAAATTTGCAATACATTGCGTCTTAGAATAAACTTAAAAGAGTAATAAAAATCAAAATATGAGTTATTTTTAAAAGATGCTGTACAAATGTTGGTCAGTTTGAGGAGCACAGCCTACAGTTTAATTTATTGCTCCTGTTACAGGAAGCACCCTGTATAAGAACTAGAATTTAGAAGTTATTTTTGAAGTTTTCAATTTTAGCGCCACGGACCGCGAACGAAAATAAAACAAACAAGCATCAGGGAAAAAGCTGGAATCTAAATGCGGGGCTTGACATCAAACTCGAGCCAACCGCTTTCAGCGGGAGCAAATAAAACGGAAGGCAGATTCTGGTGAAGCTGAAGATTTTCTGAAGCAGATTTTTCAGTTGTAAAATAAAGGCAAGAAATATACATAATTAAAAAAAGTTTGCCGACCCCTGGTTTAGATGGACTGTATGTTTGTTTGTATGTTGTCACTTGCGACCTTTTGCTAGTAAACATGTTCAGGTTGTGCCCGTTTTTTAACATTTGAAAACTTGACTTGAAGTATAGTTACTCAGTTGGCATAAACATTTAAACTTTTACAGTACTTACATCTAGTGCTCCGTTACGACACCCTATGCTATAATAAGCATATTACGTAACTATGTCGAAAATTTAAAGGGCCATGTACTGTAATACGTTGTACAAAATACACGTGTGAATAGGTAATTCGTAACTTGTGTTATTTTCAAAAAACAGTACCTAGTATTAGGAGGTAGGTACTTTAAATTTCTAAGGCAAACCGATTTCTCATAGTCATTCTATCAAACCATCAGAGCGATCCATCCGACCACAAACTTGCTAATAAGTTGCCAACACAGCAAAAGGTCCACTTTGCTCACCCCCGCAACGACCATCTCTCAGATTACTTTTATCAGGACTACTGAATAGGGTGCCCAAGCTGCGGTTGCTTTAATGACTCGGTTTTTCATGATTATTCATGCCACTTGAACGGGAAACCCTTACGTTAAAGCTTTGTATTTCCACGATTGGAGTTATTCTTGTATTTATTTTGGTGAAATAAGCGCGGTGAATCTAGAAAAAGTGGGTTTATGTTATAATATGCATCTGAGCGGATGAAATGAATTTATTAAGATACAGATATACATAGTTTATTGTGTTATTATAATTTATTGTTAAGACCCTTGAATGACCTTAGCCGCCGCCATACAATCGAAATAGTTTAGGTTAGTTAATCACAAAGTTAGATATCCGTAGAGAAATAAAATAAAAGAATATAGAATTCATGACTAATACTACTGATAATATTACCATTTCAGGTCAAAACAGACTGCTTTCACTAAACTTATATCAACCGGGATATAACAAAAGACAAAAGGAACAACACAAAAGGTAATCACGGTTCATATCATACTTCATATCCCGGTCAATATAAGTCTATTTAAACTAACCGTGAATCATTCAAACCCGTTGCTTTCACTAAGGTCAGATACATGTAATATGAAAACCTATATAAAACACATATGTGTTTAATAAGCATATGCTTTTGAAGAACTTAATCTTATTAATAATTAATAATAATATTTCAAGTTAAATATAGTCTGGCAAACTATTTGTCAGTAAATAAGAACTAGCGTAAGACAAAGACAGTATGATTCTCTCTGTCTATGTTTGAAATGAGACAGTACCTACCTGGCCAAACTATATTATAACACTTATTTCAAGGAACAAATAATATTTTCCCGGGAACCTGCCAGGTCAATGAGATACGGCGACCCCGGCTCCGTCTGCCATTACCCGGATTGCTTAGTTATTGTACAGACGAAGCTCGAAGATACGCCGAATTGTAAACATTCATATAGTAGATAGGTACTTAATACAAATACACAGTAAAACTCATTTGAAAGAATGGTAGAAAGTTAACAACGGAATCAAGAATATACAATAACGTGGGAAAATATTATTTTCGGTTACTATGATAGTAACTCAAGAAATAAAACTACATATATAGGTAAACGGATAATATCGTGTTTAATTAATTTTAAATACATCTCGACGTTTCGAACCACATACATAAAATTACACCAGTACTTTGCATGAGATAATTGTAAGTTTGTACGGATTTTTTTTTACTCTTCCTATAGTCTTCCTAATATTACATATGCAAAACAACGTAAAACCTTTTACAAAAATAATAATAAAGCCGTTTTCATCTCACAACTTCAGGTATAAAAACTCCGTAAGTGTCTCCCATTTTATTCCGCCAGGGTAATGAGATACGGCGACCCGGTCCGCCATTACCAGATTGCGTGGTCACCGTACACATTAATTAATTTGACGTGCGCTGGAGTGGAAGTTATTGTTATGTTTATTGTGGTCACCCCATCATCCCGATGGGTATTTTAGTCGCGGAAGTGTATATGTAATTTATCTATTGCGTATTTCGTTATAGGCTTAGTTTTTGAAAACCTGTAGCCATTACTGGCACTGCAGCGAAAAATAAAAATTCGGTCAATTTATAAAACCGTTTTGTACTTGAAAGAAAAAAGATTTTGAAATATCGCCACATAGGCTCATAACTTTGTCAGTCTCTCTTTCAACAAATTAACTTTATAATTTAATTATAATATTTCAATAAGGCTGTGCATGAGCTTGTGTGGGTTTTTCTTGAAAATCATCTTCTTCACTGATGTAAACTTCCACGATTATTGGTACACATTATTACGAGTAAATTGTACAACGGGACTTAATCACGTATTTAAGTTTTTAGATTCACCTCCGACGTTTCGAGGACGGCGTTGTCCCCGTGGTCTCGGAGAAGACTCAGACCACGGGGGCAACACCGTACTCGAAACGTTGGAGGTAAATCTTAAAACTAAAAATACGCGATTAAGTCCCGTTGTACAATTTAATCATCATCTTCTTAATAAGCTCCTATCTCTATCTCTATCACACTTGCTCTTTTCACCAATTTATTTTCCCACTCTACAAACACCTCAATTTCCCATTAACAAGCACCAACTTTCCAACTCCCATTCATTTCAAAGCTGAAACTTCATCAAAAAACTTAGCCAATTTATATACATAAGGCAGCTAAATAACTGACCGGGTACATAAGGATTCCCTGGGTGCGCAAATCAGAAAACAGTCTGAAACAGCGGTATATAGTATATAAGGCTTATGTACGGTGGAAATAGGACGGACTTGGACGGAGGTTTTACGGAGCGTAGGGGTGCCACTGACGGAGTTTTTGAATAAAATTAAAAATTATTTATTATTAAGTAACAAACTCAACTTAAAATGTGTTACGTTTTATTTAAGTAGGCATAGCAAGCGTACATTTAATAATGCTTTATTTAACAACGCTACGCCGTAGACCGTAGCATCGTTTACCACGAAAGTTGTAGCAAAGTTCGTCCGAAGTAGCATCGCGCTCTGTAGCATTTTTTTAATTAATTTATAAAAACTAAAAAGTATACCTTTGAAATAACTTCATCGCCTTAGCTATCCACTAGACACTAGACGAATGAAAATATTGTTCCGTAACAATAAACTGCTGTTGTTCATAACTTCTACTTTGTAATATTATACGAGTACATAGTTATCAACAACTGCTAGCGAAAGCTATTGTAGGTTTAAATATATTTAGTCTCATAAAAGACATACAAGTCACTTACACGAGAACAGAGTTATAAAGTAAAAGTAATTATATCTACGGTAGCATACAAAGTCGCTCGAGAGGTACACGCTCACGTAACTATTGTATGTATTATATTCCACTTTATTACATTGTAATATAATTGTATATCACTACATATTATAAAAAAGTCGCTTCCCGCTGTCTGTCCCTATGTATGCTTAGATCTTTAAAAGTACGCAACGGATTTTGATGCGGTTTTTTTAATAGACAGAGTGATTCAAGAGGAAGATTTATGTATAATTTGTTAACCCGGGCAAAGCCGGGGCGGGTCGCTAGTATATTATAATGTAAGCATTGACATATAAAATGTATTCTACCATATTATCAATAAATAAATGAATGACTCTCGTATGCCAGAAGTACGTTAGGTACATAGTATACATAATATACTATGAAACTTCCCATTGAGATTTTGGGTCATGCGCCTGATTTACATTTATGTATTTCTCTCCTGAAGCTTTATGCTAAGTCTCATCGTAACTACGACTACGACTTTTTTGCTTAAAAACAATAATAAAGAAAAGATATTGAGGAATAATCTACCTTAGCGCCAGCCCTACGCAAAGACAACAAAGCCTCCCCACCCCCTCCCGCGATTTCTCATGTATGTATTCACCACATTACCAGTCAAGTAGGATAAAAACCAGGCTTTGAGATATCCCACCATTGACTGATATTCCGCTTTTTACGCTCGCTTTATTGTTGCACCGAGAGAATTACTCTTTAGGTGTGGACGATTGGAGATAAAACAATTTTGAACGTGCAAGAAGACAGCAGCTTTTGGAGAAAAAATAATAGTTTAGTATTTTGTCTTTAAGTTAACTGGAAGAGATCCCTGAAAGGGATAAGTTCGCCTTTGTACAAATGATCTGTGTTTTTACATGTTTTATGTTTATTTTTGTACAATAAAGTGTTTTACTACTACGTTCGGATGATTTAGATTTAGGTTTAGATATTTATTCTCATAATATGAAATTACATGTCAACTGCAGCTGAAATACTGTCGCGGCGTCGTTGTTGCCGCCGCTGTATCTGTCAATTTCTTTGATAAAATAAGTGATCTTCGCCGCCGCATGACTGCCACGGTTATGACGTTCAATCCATTTTTTTTTTCAATATGCGATAATAATAGTTATTACAAGATACAAGTGCGGAAAAGAGGAAATTTGCAATGGCGATAAATTAAAACACGACCGAAGGGAGTTTTTTTAAATCGACACGAGTTGCGAATTACCTATTCGTATCGTACAACGTTTTACAGTACATATGGCGGATACGGCCCTTTAAACTTTCGAATAGGCACGGAAAGTGGTCATTCCCGAATCCCGCACCAGTGCGGAAAAGTAGCACCATATGACATACCTATATAAGTACTGTAATAGTACATTATTGTCGAGGTTCGGAAGTAGCTACTTGCAGGCTGAGGATTCGTTTTAAACGGACGACCTTGGGAGTCCGTTTAATTGAATCCGAAGCCAGCAAGTAGCCTTCCAGCCGAGTCATATATAGTGCTTTTCTCAAAAATGGTGCAAGAAATAGAAATATTTTACAGAACTTACAGAAGCAACGTTCTAATTTTCACAGAAAAAAATACAACCATTAAAAAAATTTGCTTGCCGCCTTTAAAAAAAAAGAAGTGTATTTTTCTGCTCAAAATACGCCAACCTTTTGAGACACCTAAATAGTCGCGGTACCAACATTAAGCCTGTAACAGACTATCGCTCCGCACCGCGACCTTGGAGCGTCGCACCCATAAGTGAGAGCGAGAAAGAGATATCTGTGTCACCCATAAGTGAGAGGATGAAAGAGATATCTGTTTCTCGCTCTCACTTATGGGTGCGATGCTCCAAGGTCGCGGTGCGGTGCGATAGTCTGTTATAGGCTTTATAATAATAAGTGCTGATCATCTGTTTGGCTGTTTAAGGGACCTATGCCTTCATATGATATGGCCATTTAAAGTTTTAAAAAGTTTGGAACTCGTTAAATAATGGAATTTGTATGCGACATTGCAGTCCCGAAATCGAGACTGCAATGTTTTTAACTTTTTAATTTTTTGAATGACCATAAACTACGCACTTCGCGACCTATTTTTTAACCGGCAACGTCGACTTTGCCGTCCATTTTTGAGAAAAGTAATTTTTCGTCGCATGAGTCATATTCTCAATACATTTCTACGTTTCGATCAACGCTTCTCCAATTTGTCCATGAACGATTATTATCTTAGCTTCGGCTGCTGGTAGGATTAAATAAACTTGTATACTGATAACAGTTATCTACATACAACATCACAAAGAAAAAATAATTCTACTCTTATCAATAACCAAAAACATCCACATCCATACACAAAATTACCATACAACATTCCTAAACCAAGATGAAGTCATTTACCCCACAATAAAACGATATTACACCATTCTGGTGTCCAATTAAATTGAACACATCTTATATTCACTCAACGTATGTGGTAGGTACATCTTTATGCTAATTTGGGGTATTTTCCCCGCCTCGTGGGTAAATTTCCCCGCTCGGGTAAATTATTGCTGCGTTTATCTTTTTTTTCTATTTTCGGGTTAAGTTGCTTTGGGGGAATAAATTAGGTTATTGAATAAGAGCTGTGGGAATAGTGGATTGAATATGGACACTGGGCAAGGGTTTATTTCGACGATACATTTTGTTGGACATGTTATGAAAAAAATGCTTTAGTGTTTCTAATACTTAAGTACTTTACCTAATTCGTAACAGATATCATGAAGAAGAAATTGTAATTCTCTGAGTTTTAAATAATTACTAATTCGCGTCCATAGTTTTCTACTTTGAAGTTTACTCGATAATAAAGTGGATACTTAAGTAAAAAGAACATGGATTTGCACATCATGCTAACAATATTTCTGTTGCCTCCTAAAACCTACTTGTTACCTACCTACTTACTATTTTGGTTTCGTGTGACATTAAATATCATTGACATTTTATAGAGCGAATGAATTTAGGAGTTGGTAAATTAAATACGTATTATTGTGCACTGACTTCTGCGGTTAGTTCTAATAATTGCATTTAAAAACTTTACTTTTGCAACCCCTTTAATTAATGAAATTAAACACTTCTGAAGACATGAATATGGAGGAAAGAAGGTGCTAATCCCGATTCTTGGCCAAGTTATAATTAATACAATCAAAACAAACACCGGCCGGGGTTATTATACGAGGGGGTGGATTGGCGTTTTACTTTTATTATTTACCTTTCAAGTTATTTTAGCGTCTCATTCAAATGTTTGTAGTAATCCGTTTATATTTTTGGTGTTCGTAAACTTATAAAAAAGCAGTTTAAACTAAATTAGGGCTTTTTGTACCGAATACCGAATTAGATAATTTTACAATAGTTAAACGATTTACACAAACACGATTTACACATACAGATAATGGTAAAGATGAAGTTCAGAGGATGGCAACTGCAGCTGTATTACTGTTAACATCTGAACGTCACCTTTCAAGTACGAAAAGAATAGAATAAGTAATTCAAATTTACCCATTCCACGTATGAATTACATATAACCAAGATTTAACGCATTGTGTAAAAACTATTACACTTATTAACACTGCAAAAAAAATTTAACACCATTTAAATATACCATCTATTTACTATCATCTAGATGTCATGTTAAAACACCTTCCCTAAATTAGGCTTATAATATACAATTTCTATATATAAATGAATCAATAGGAAGGTAGGTATATTCTATCAATTTATGAATGCCACCCTGCCCACCCTAATGCCCGCTGATTTATTCAGCCTTATGAAAAACCTCACCTATTAATCTTAACTGTAAACTCGTTGTGGTCTCATTTACATTCTTGCACTTTTCTCGAATTCTACTACTTCCTTAACGTGCTGCAATGACTAATGCCTATTAATTCATAATATATTCTATTATATGTCATAATTAAGACAAAAGCTGTAGGTACGTAGTCCAGCCAGCCTATTATGGATAGCTTTATCCATCTTTATCCACGTGATAAAATAACTGTCACTGTTTAACACCGTGGGAAAGAAAGTGACGGACACCGTTTTATCACGCTGTCACGTAGACAAGAACGACCATCATATCCGTACAGTTGTATTTTTACAGGCAGTAGCTTATACAGGGTGCTTCCTGTAACAGAAGCAATAAATTAAACCGTAGGCTGTACTCCTCAAACTGACCAACATTTGTTCAGCAACTTTAAAAAATTATGAATCCTTTAGACTTCCTCTCTCTTTTCATAAAAAATAAATATTGCGTTCAATGTACGCTGACATCAGTGTGTTTTACGTTGCTTGTCACGCTTTAAACATAACAAAATTTGCGATACATTGCCTCTTAGAATAAACTTTAAAATGTAATAATAATCAAAACATGAGTTATTTTCAAAAGTTGCTGAACAAATGTTGGTCAGTTAGAGGAGTATAGCCTACAGTTTAATTTATTGCTCCTGTTACAGGAAGCACCCTGTATAGCGTTGAGGCGGCGCAAAATTCGTTGTCAAAAAATGACGGCACGTACGCAATAAGTTATTACAATAGTTTTATTTTATGACAAAAGTAGGTATATAAGTTTTGTGAACACTCTGACATAATTAACTTGAACATATATAAGTAATTTAGATGGCTTAAAACAATATGTATAATACTATATAACTTTTTACTATCTGAGCTTAAAATAAATTGTTCTTATGCTAATTATGCTGCTTTGATGATGGAGTCAGAATTTCATCATAGAATGTCTGTCATATATCAAACATTCATAGTGAACTCATAACAATTGTCTGCATAACTATCCAAGAACAGGAAATTGGCTTTTGACAAAAACTTTGTCAACGAGACAAAAAGTTTAAAATTAAATTTCGGACTTAAAAACTCAAAACGCGCTTCACCAGTAACCGTCGTTTCGACATTCAAATACTCGAGAACTTGGTCCTAATCACTTATTCCAAACTTTACAAACAAACTCGCATTCCGAGCCATTCCTTATTCAAACTGATTGAAAGACGCGACTTTTTCGACGGATTCGTGGCGTCGCCGACGTTCCTCGCGAATGTCGCGCAGTCGGGTGCACACTGTGCCACATGCGGCAGCGGGCTGCTACATTGCCAAAAAATTGTTACCTGCTTGATACAAAACCGGCCAAGTGCATGTCGGGCAATGCTCAGTGTAGGGTTCCGTAGTCCGTCACAATAGGCTTCAAAAGGGAGCAACTTCGCAGCGCTTTCTAGTTAAGGCGGACGGGAAGACTTTTTGCGATAGCTCAAAAACGGCTTTCGTTTCAACGTTTTCATTGAATATTATATAATTTACTATAATTTTCATATTCTTTGGAACCATGTTTCAAAATGTATCTAGTTGTTATTACCACCTAACGATCACGGAGCAAAGCCGGTGAGGGACAGACTGACGGACATGGCGACACTATAAGGGTTCCTAGTTGACTACGGAACCTTAAAAAGCGATGTCTCTTTGAAAAACGCCCACATTTTGTTTATTATACACAAACTTTACTTTTAATCACTAGAATCAACTAGAGTCAATGTAGCACAGTGTCGCCCCTCTATAAACAAACCTTAAACGCGAGCCAAGCGTTTTTGTCACCGCTATACCGCGCTGGATATATAAAGGCGGTATAAAAGCCGTATAACGGGTTTAAGGGCCGCATCAAATTTAACTTTTTGGTACTTTTATGGCGTGAGAAAAAAGGGCAGGTGAGCTTGGAAGCTATATTAAAATGTTTCATGTAAATTTCAGCAGTTTCGAAGGCTATATTTCAGTCTGTCTGAGGATTTCGTATTCATGGGCTCTTAGTTTAATATTGGCTTTAAGCCCTTTTTCCACTTTTCCTGTTAGAAGAATATAATTTTCTTGAAATGTGTCAGGGTAATAAACTTTTATATTAGGTTCTTAATGTGGGTTTCAATGTGTCGTGTCATGAGAAATATTATTGAAAGAACAATGTGAAATATATTGTACGTAGTATATATATTATTTTTGTGAAATGTATCATCTTTTGTTAAGAGGTTTGCTTAGCTAACCTATTTTAAACCAATACTTTATAAATAACTTTAACGTATCGTTTAGTATTTAGTATTAGGACTCGAATTTAGTTTAATAGTATAACTCACAAGTCACAACAGTTTAAATTCATAATAAATAATGTATTTACCTAAACATTAACTAATAGAACAGCCACTAATACATTATTTGCGTAATACCTGGGTATATCAATGGTTATTTTAATAATACGGTGAATGGTGAATTTCGATATGGTTTCAATTTCATAGCTGTAAATATCCTCCCATCCGGAAGAAAGCATGCACCTTTTGGGTATCCAATAACTCCAAAGAGAAAGCAAGGCTGTGAACATTTTAATAATTAGATATTCGTACCTACTAACTATAAAAAAATATTTTTTTTCATTCAAACTATACTTCTATTTTACTTTGTTGTGTTGATCATTATAACAAAGATCTACAGTTTAAATTTGGCGAACCTGAACATTTTAAAAATTAATAAAAATACTACTCGTACTTTACAAAGCTTATCTTATTAGATGGCTCAAAATTAAAAACTAAGGCCTAAAAACAAACAATCCTCGAGGCAGCAAAAACGCGTAATTGCAATTAATGCCACACCTACACTTCAAAGACTCCCCAGCGCCTCGCACAAAGGTGTCTGTGCTGCCACAACTCTTCAGCAAATTTATGCACATAGGTTACGTCGAGGGCACTCCGCTCCGTCCCACCAAGACGAGCGTGAAAAATATGACAACACTACTATACCAACCTTCAGTGCAGCTCCTAAAACGACTCGTCTACTACCTTTACATACAAAGCTCATGCTGTTCCATTTTTCACTAAGCGCATGATTATGTTTGTCATGTCAGATACAGGTTAAGCACTACGCAAATATAAGTCATATAAGAGCTGGATTAAGGTGTAGAATAGGACTTGCGAAACCGCGAATGTTATTCCCGATTGATAGATGAGTGTGATTGATTTTTAATCGTATTCTAAATGTGGTAAGGATGTTATTTGATTGAAGGTTTCAAGAAAGGGAATAATTACGTGAAAAAACAGAAGCTGTCATTCAGTCAGCGTTGACAATGCGACGGTTTTGTGTGGAATTTATTTTGATGTAGAATGCCGTTTTGTTGCAGAAATAACTTTGGTTTTTTCGTGTTATAATGACGTGTCGTTTATTATGAAGGATTTTTCTTACCGGTTTATATTTACTGTGTGACTTAACGATCGCATTGTTCGTAATATTTATAACAACACCTACTTACTTACCTTTAGTAAGTACTTAGGTAGGTATCCAGATGTTCAAAGTTATATACTTGGATACTATTTTTAAGTCATAATGTTAGTAGCAAGCTCCTTAGATAAGGCCGTCTATTTTTTACCTCCGTCTTTATAATACATGTTAACACACACATAATACATGTGTGTGTTCTTTGTATATGTATTTAAAGTTTATACAATAAATATGACTTTTTACTGTATTTTATTGTAGTATATAGGTAGGTCAAACATAACTATGATTCAAAAACTAATGTATGGCTTAATGGTCTAACTAAACCTGGCACTTTTTGTTTTATCGTTTAGAACTTAGGTAAAGCAATCGTTTATAATAAGATGTACCTATTTAATTATAAACGATCCTATCTCGCATACATCCAATGCATTCAACATCACTAATACATAGTATAAAACAAAGTCGCTTCCCGCTGTCTGTCCCTGTGCTTAGAGCTTTAAAACTACGCAACGGATTTTGATGCGGTTTTCTTAAATAGATAGTGTGATTCAAGAGGAAGGTTTGTGTATAATTTGTTAACCCGTACGAAGCTGGGGCGGGGCGCTAGTTGTAAATAATGAAACATTAATCGTTAACTAAAAAAATCTATTTAAAAGTTTAAATTGAAATACCCTGAAAATAATAATAGGTAAGTACCTATTTACTACACGTATACCTAGTTTTCTATGCAAACATGTATCATAATTTGATCATAATGATACATTATACATACATTAATAAATGCTATATGACAGTTTTTTCTCTTTTTTTTTCAACTCGACTGAAAGTAAATAAACTTTATTGCTTTTTCAAGCAAACACCGCCAGCTTTAAGATCACTCGACTGCAATCCATCCTCAAAAGTTCTTTCCACTATTTTCTTTACACTCCCCTTTCGTCCCTTTCTTTGCATAAACCCGCGGTGCATAATTTGCGACGCTGGGACTAATCCTTTTGTATTTCGCAACTTATTTTAGATTTTAGACATTTGCTTAATCAGGGGTCGGCATTTACATAGTTTACGGGGAGTTTAGGTTTAATAGTAGCAAAAACGCGAAAGGTGCAGTTTGGGCGGTTTGAGAGGGCGGTGAAAAGGTTGAAATTGCTTTTGGCTGTGGGTTAATGAACAATCTGTTCTGGCATTTATCGAAACTGTCATAAGCATATACCTATAAAATATAGAATAGAATATAATAGAATAGAAATATTTTTATTCGTGAGCACAAACACAAAAAAGAAAATTATACAAGCAGAGAAACACACACACACAGATATCTACCACAATCTTATATTATTTGTATAATTTTTGCGTTTCGTAAGATATTATTAGGATGTGACTGTAACATTACCTATGTATAAACATCATCTTACATCAATTTTGAATTGTCTACATATAAATGTTAAACTACAATAACTACTTACGAGTAACATTAACGTAACTTGACGAGTCTATTAAATGCCAGATATAAACGACAAGAATACCCTGAAATCAATCAGCTCCTTTTAGGTGTGTAATACAGAGAGAAAATAAAACTAATTATGTAGGTATGCACCCTTTACGAGCAATATAAGAGCTACAAAAATAAAGTAGGTAGCCTCAGCCTGGCGTGTAGCAGGTGTGAGGTGATGTATTGCCTCATTTTTACCTCAATTTCCTCATTTTCTTAGGCAACCCTTTCGCGAATAGAGTTATGAGGTCCGGTGTAATTAAACTGAAAATGGATGGGTCTATTTATTTTGACATAAAATAATAAAGGAGAAAAGTGTTAAGAGTTTTGTGAAACTAAATTTGAATAGATAATTATGTTATTTAATTAAGTTTGTAAGTTTGAATTATGGTGTACCTAAGTTTCTTAGTATGACGACAACAATTTTATTTAATAATTTTTTAATTACACAGTACCTATACACACATCATGTAACATCAAAGATTAAATTAATCCCGTAATAAAAGTTCGTGTTCATCATACAAATAAATGTCTTTAACCAGGATTTAAACCCGGGACCATCGGCTTCATAGACAGGGCTAAGCCAGACAGGTCCTATCCTATTAATAAGAAGAAGAAAAAAAGATGAAAAAAAGGAAACTCAATTTTAAAACTTTTCCCAAATCCATCAATCAAACTCAAACCCAAATATTTGTTTAACCAATCACAATTAAAGATCCAAACAGCCTTCGTCTTCCACCAGAGAAAACAATCATTCTCCCAATCAGTCTGCCGATTTTTGCACGTAACTTATTCCGACATTACTTATGCATGCAGGAGGGAAAATATTACAAGATTTTAATGAAAGAAATATTAATTTTGAGGTAAGTTTTCTTTGCGAGGGCGAAATTAAGTTCGGTCTGGAAATATGGTTTTCTAGGAAATGCGGAGTTTTTGAAAATTATGCGGATTCGCTTGTAATATTTTGCGTCTAGCGGAGCGGAGCGCTGATTTTGAAATGAGTTTAGGGTAACATTTTTAGAGGCAGAGTTTACTGTAAGCAACGATGTTGCTGGCTTGTAACTAAATTCATATTTTAAAAATGGTGCTTAGGTATAAATAAAAAAACCATAAAAATCTATTGAAAAAAATGGAGTGCCGAATACAATGTTTACATGCCTACAGATATTGAAAACTTATTTAATTGAATCAGTTAAAATGGATCACCCATGTTTTTTAATAATATATTTCAAATGTCTGTCTGCGTCTTACGGAAATTTTGTTATTAAGACAATTATTTTAACTGGTTATAAAAATATATTTCTACATAACTTTGACACAAAGGAACTCGTCCATTGTAAACGTAAGTACATATTTTACGCGATTTACAAGTTTTAATATCCCTTAAATACAAGTAATTTTGTCAAGAAACTTTAAATACTCGTTCAAAATATTCCGAACAATTTAGCGAGTTTTTCAGCGTGTAAATATTCAAATAGCGACAGAACAGTCGGAGCAAGAAATATGAATACGATTCGCTGAAGTTTCGCGCCAAATGAAGCATATTTCGGCCATAACACTCGCATTATTCAAAAAAACTGGGGAAAGATGGCTGTTCACGGGCGACTGAATAGGTATAGAACGCGACTCAAAATCGCACAGCACAGGAACGTTCTATCTCGCGGTCGAAATATTGTCGTCGCTCCTGTGCTAGCCCTACAGGCAACAGACATAGATGGATGCGTTATCCACATGACAAAATAAACAACATGGAGCGAATGAAAGAGATAATTATCACGTTGCCACTTAGATAAGAGTGGTAGAATTTGTTTGGCCCCATTGTATTTTTCTTCACTTGAAGTTTTTTTTAGATGTTTGAGTGCCCGAGAAAATATAATAGCAAAGTTATTTTACAAACATTTTTCGATTTAGGTAAAAAAGCGCTAATAATACAGAGTGAAATTTTAATCACCAGCCACAGTCTGCATAGTGACTTTATAGGTCTTTATACTGAAAAACTTTTATTATGGGTCCAATGCCGAAATCACGAAAAAAAATGTCTGTTTACATTCTTGCTGATGTGATGCCGCTAATTTCTATGGGACAGCAAAATTGACCAGGCGGCCTAGCCAAGGTGACGATCGCTATCGCTTCGCCATCGAATCGCTTTGTGTCTCTCTATCACTCTTCCATATTAGTGTGACAGTGACAGTTGCGTTTCGTTCGCTACGGAGCGTTAGCGATTGGCATGTTGGCTACGGAGCCAGAAAGTTTCTTAAAAGAGAGCCTAAATATCGTGCACTCACGATAGTCTTGGAAACGTTGCCGTCGCCCCGTGAACAGGAGGCCCGTATTCAAAACAGCCTTAAGAACACTTGGGGGAGGCGCGTTAACTTTTTATATACATCTCCAGCAAATGAACCGAAACTGCGCCTCGCAGATGCTAAACTTACTTATTTTTTAGCCGTTTTTGGGGGTCCCCTGGCAGCGACAAGATAATTCAAAAATATCTTTATATACGACGTATTCTTTGACGTTCGGTCAAGGGCAGGTTCATTTAATTTTCTGTCGCGCCGTTGTCGTTGCCGCCGCTGTATCTGTCATACACCGAATCCTTATATTAAAAAATATCAAAAATAGAAATTTTAGATTTGGTAAACAATAAATGTACAAACTACTGTTTTTCTAATCACAAATACAAATACAAATTATTTATTTGCTATAATACAGTGGGTATGTAGATGGTGACATAAAATTAGAAGTACAGTGTAGGTACTCTACTCACAATTGAGCATGGAGAAATTATAATATTCTATCATGTAATACAAATGAATTGAAATTTTACTGAAATAATTAGGACACTTTAAGTCATCTTTTATTAGTAAGTAGGTACTATTTTCCGTTTAATTATGAAAGTTTATATTTTAAACAAAGTAATCTATTTTTTCCACCTGAAGAACGGAACGGAACCCAGCCCCAAAATTTCCAAAAAAACGGTAAACGAGACGTTTATTTTTTATTCTCAACTAAGCCTTGTCGTATGTAAATGCGGGAGGGAAGCATCTACTTCCCGGCCCCGACCGTAATGAGGGCTGTAATCGCGACGAAAACGTCATGACTTATGATCATTGCTGACTTATGATTGTTGACTTGCGCGCGTATGATGGACAAAGTTATCAACTTATCACGTGACAGGATAAAGTGTTCAACGTTTTCTGGCGGTGTCTGACATGTGACATTTGGTACAAATATTTCGTTGTTAAGCGCTTCCATCATACATAAATAAAATTTATTTAATATAAAGTTCGAAAATCATTATAAGCGAGGCGTTGTGAATTGTTATATAGCGCCAACAACACTTAAGGTGACGCTCGGATGTCAGCTGCAGCTGCATTGCGTTGCGTCGTCATTGCCGCCACTGTATCTGCATGCCAATTCATAAAAGGGGTGACGGAATGAACGTCACTATCGCGGCAGTGATGCCGTGGTGAATGTACGTGGCGCTGTATCTGTCAATGTCACTAATTTTATCAAGGACATTGACAGCTCTACAGCGACGGCAACAACGACGCCGCAACAGTAATGCAGCTGCAGTTGATATCTGAACGTCATCGTCACCTTAATATACGAATCATGGCATACGCTATCAAAGTAACCTCACTGCATTCAAATGAGGTTAATGTAGAACCTTCTACCGTTAGTCTAGCCTCCTATAATCCTGCGTACAAATTTTTGTACATATTCCAAAAAATATTTTGAACGTTCATTGAGTAACTAAGGGTTCCAAAAAAACAAATACTTCTGGGTCTCAGGAGGCGAGGCGTGGAATTACATTTATGAAAATGACAATTACGATGATAAATTAGGTCGAAACGCATGTTTTTCCAAATGTTCCTAACCAGTTGAAGAATCATTTACGTTGCCCCAGTGGACTTAATTTACCTACGTTACCGACCTTCCGGGATTTCTGATTTTCTTTTTCTTCTTGCTTTTTTAATGAGAAAGTCATAATATTTTGTACACTTGCAAAAAAATTACACATATCAATAAAAAAACTCACTTTTGAATGCTTTAACTGCAAGAAAAATGGGCAAGCGATAACGTGAATTTCTGTGTCACTAATACAAAATCCAGAAAGCCTTTTAAACAAGAATAATATCATACCTTAGCAGTTTACAAATAAATCCGACCAAATTTCAATGATTTTCAACCATTCAATGATTAATCGAATACTTTTAGAAGAGAAAAATCGAAAAATGAACGTGATCGCGCTGGTTTAGTCAAAGTGATTGATACTAGTAATCTAATCTAATACCTTTAAACGAGCAATTCTTGTTTATTTATATATTTCGGAGATCTCGGAAACAGCTCTAACGATTTTCGGGGTTTTCGGGGGCGAAGAATCGATCTAGCTAGGTCTTATCTCTGGGAAAACGCGCATTTTTGAGTTTTTATATGTTTCCGAGCTTTGGTCTCCCAGATATCAATACCTATAAACGAGCAATTCTTGTATATTTATTCCGGGGATCTCGGAAACAGCTCTAACGATTTCGATGAAATTTGCTATATGGGGGTTTTCGGGGGCGAAGAATCGATCTAGCTAGGTCTTATCTCTGGGAAAACGCGCATTTTTGAGTTTTTATATATTTTCCGAGCAAAGCCCTATCTCCCAGATATTTATTCATAATATAACGTGTAAATGTCGGTACATGAGCACGTTAAGCCACGGCTCCATAACTAAGTAAACAAGCAAGCAAGCACAATAACACCTAAGTCCTTAACACTGTACAACGCTGCGCCAAACAAACTCCGCTCTCTGCATTTATTTGAATAATTTGGGGCCCCGGCCGCCTGTGCAAAAATATCAACGTTTCGAATTGATTTGGATTTCGATAAGGTTAAAATGTTGAAGAAAAATGTATTTTAAATGTTATTAACAAAATATAAAATTTTCGGGCACTTCGCTTTTTTAATCAATATTATTGGGTGTATCTTTCTAGGTAGGTTAATGCTGAAAGTAGATAAAAATTGAATCAACGGGTGCTTAATAAGCACTTAAAGTAACATAATCACTGCCAGTGACCTGCTAGGCGGATTCTCTGTTCGTAGGCACTTTTCGCTACATACGGTTTTTCCGTGTTATCCGCTAGCGCGCTAGCCTCGTGGCACTTAGCTCGCGCTTGCAGTAAATGTGTTAATTTGTATTTTGTTCCTTTCTTACAAATACATAAGTAAGTAAAAATGACAGATTAAGACAAATTATTTATGTAGCGCGTGTATGAATAAATAATAATAAATAAATAAATATTATAGGACATTATTTTATTACACAAATTGACTAAGCCCCACGGTAAGCTCAAGAAAGCTTGTGTTGTGGGTACTCAGACAACGATATAATATATAAATATACAAATACTTAAATACATAGAAAACAACCATGACTCAGGAACAAATATCTGTGCTCATCACACAAATAAATGCCCTTACTGGGATTCGAACCCAGGACCGCGGCTTCACAGGCAGGGTCACTACCCACTAGGCCAGACTGGTCGTCAAAAACGAATAAGGTATGAATAACCTACAATAGTTTTCCTAAATACAATACCCATAACCACAAAGGTATTAGGCGATACTATCTTCATAGATAATATCTCCCCACATAAAAGAGTGTGTACATAATATTCGACCAGTTCGTTCCTTCCGCCTACGGATGCTGTACAGACAGAAGCAGAAGTTGCTAAGCGCGCGAGGTGTTCAAAATTACCTTGAGACGCTCTTATTCTTTTAACAATAAAGTCGCGTCAAGATCATTTTGAATACCTGACCCGCTTAGCAACTTCTGCTGCTGACTGTACAAGTGTACATATGGCGTCCAATTCCGGCCGCTTTCGCAGATTCCTGCCATCCATCACGGGCGCTGGACCGTTATCTTAAGATATACACATAATTATACAAGTATATCCCTGAGTCATGGGGAAGTAGGGGAAATATTATGGAAAATCAAGGTGATTACTCCATAGGTCATATTATTATACACCGTGGGCTTGAATAACCAGACAGATTTTAAAAGTGTATTCTTGACCGCATTTAGAGACTTAACTGCCATACAAAGTTTTCTGAAATCGCGCTTGTTTTGGAGATAATGACAATTCTTGAATTGAATTGAATTCTTGTGAAAATTTGTTGTTGTACCTATTAACTGAAAAAACGCGTTTTTGGCTGCGATGCTGCCACTATGTGACCTGTTTTAACCATACCTACTGACAGACATTAAAGTTTGGAAGAAAACTCGCAAAAATTATCTGTAAATTCAAAAACGATTTATTCGTCGTAGTGTTTTTTTTTTCAGCAAGATGTAAAAGGAAATAAGCGCATGGTAATATGCCTACTTGAATAAACTATCTTTTATCTTATCTTTAACGTGTCGTGTGCAAAAAACACACGAGCACAAATAAAAAACTTGCTCGGGGCTTGTCTTATGTAGAGAGGGAACGAATTTCAGAGACGGCTCGCCTGGACAACAAAGTAAAATGAAAGGTGATGAACCCAGTATGGTGAGCAAGAACTAAAGTTTAAGAATACGGGTGCTACGGCTACGCAGCTCACAGCCTAGGCGAAGGGTGTTACAGGAACTTATTCTTAAAATATCCAGGAGCAGAAGGCTCAAACAAAATAGAACATACGGTACAAAGTAATCTAAGGGATAAATATTTACCATTTACACGTTACCTACTTGAGTATACTGTACATTCTCATCATCTGATAGTGATCTCTACAACAGTGGGTAATGCTGCGTGTATATAATCTTAAATTACATATATACCTATCTTATTTCCTGTCAACGCTAACTCCAATAAAACAAACCTCCCTCAAACTCGCTTATCAAACAAAATCAATTCTTATCTCCAATTCAATTTGCCGTCTCAACTTCTCGAGTCTCTTTAATTCCTGTCCCTGTCCCCTCGCATACATTACCGCTGTTTGTTTTTGCGCATTAACATTTTTATGACTAAACTGAGAGGAATCACTTACTAAAACGGTACCACGTTATAAATACCATCCCTAAAAACAAAACAACACCATGTTACCTGAACTTAAAGATCATTTTTCAACGACTGATGGAAATGTAGATGAAGGTGGTAAATCGGTGGAGAAGTATGGCACCGAGCAATACATTAAGTACGAATGTTTGAGAAATTATAAATAATGCCTAAATTGTTGCCAAGATTGTTGTCATAATGTCCTCATTTTGTCGCGGAACGGTGTATTCTTTTAAAGAGGATAGTGATAAAAATGCTAATGCAGTCCTTGATTTAAAGCGCGTCGTAATGGTTAATGTTTCAGTTTTATTAAAATGTGAATAAAGTTATATTTGACAGTCTCTTGGTTACACGAACACTTTGTTTATGACCAAGAAAATTATGTCAACAAAGAGGAGAGAGGACCAAATTTTACGATGACAATCAATTTTTTTATTTAGCATTATCTCTGCAAGCGATACTATATTTATTTCAATTCAGAAAAAAATTAAAAAACCTCGAAACGGTGAATTTAACAATTTTTTTATATTTTTTTTACGATGGCTAGTCAAACCAAATATAGTTTTTTTTGTATAATGAAAATATACGTAAGGTAAGGTTAATATAATTCAAAATTTTTCTTTTGTATATTATTGTACAAATATGCCTATTTTTGTATTTATGCCATACGATTAAATAAATATAATTCCAAAAAAACGTTAGATCCGATAAAAAGCTCAATACGCCTAGTTGTTTAAGAAATGCTATAGTAGGGTTTTTTATACTTACACTTATATTTTAACTACCAGGGAAAACATTTACAAAATATACATGAAAATTTATAGACATATAAACTTGCACAAACTTGGCAGTAAGAATGCATACATATCCCTATTAAGCTACATTCTTGACATAGCATTTTGCATGAAAATTTTGCGTAACTCTGGCAACATTTACGTTTGATATAATAAACAGGTACTCACCCGCCTTAAACGTAGTTGTTAAAGCTTTTCTCATCAAAGGCTGAACAGAGCCTCACAACCTTATTTACCCTAACGTCCTGCACCATAAATTCAGTTACATAAAACAGCCGCAAAGTAAAGTTTAAAACCATTTAAGTCCAAAAATCACATTACAAACTCCAATCTTCGCATACATTAGGTACCTTACGTACAAACAAAATCGTTATTCAAATCTCTGCATAATGTTCAAGAGGACAATTCAGATGTCTAGTAATTTCATATTATTTTGGTATGGATATGATTAAGGACACTTAATATATTGATGTTGATTATTATTTTATATTTTTTGGATAAAGTTTGGCTGGTTTGAAGAGCACATCTGGGCGGAATAAATAGTAAATCAAAACGTGTCCCAAAAACATTTTCGTTGAGGTTCATAACTCAAAAGAAGATTTTTAGGAGATATGATGAAATTGTGCTTATTTTACAGAATAAAGAAATCTATCCACCAACATTTATAGAAATCTAACGAAAGACTAATTCGAAAAAAATTACAGGTAATTTTTTCAACCAGAAATGTCACTGTTGACCTCTCTAGCCTAAAGTGTCATTCTATGGAACTTGCTAACTATGTAAACAAACCACCATATTAAAATTGTCTCTGACTGTCAATCTACTAGTGACTTTTGTTATCATAGTTAGAAAGTTGATGACATTTTAGCATCATACTCATAACAAATTGATAAAAATAAACGAGTATCGGAATCGTCCTCCTGCATAATGTTCAGGAGTTGTGCGACGTTTTTGAATTTTAATACGGACTCTAACAAGTTTCGGGCGTCAAAGGAATCGTGTAGAACTCGAAAGCGGCTTGCTCTCGAGCGGGGCGGACGCCAATTTTGATGAAACTTTTCTAAATCGGGCTTCGGATCCCTGGTACTCCTACCTGTAGGTGAAAATGTGGAATTTGTGTTGAGCGATTGAAAAAAAGAAAAAGGTGAAAAGGTGAAAGGTGAAAGTGAGAGAAAGGTAAAAATTTGTAGGTAAATCTTAAAATTTAGAATTGTGGATCTCGTACTACATACGGTAATACGTGTTTCGTTCCAAGTTATGTAAATTACGATTTTTTGTGATTAAATTCAAACAGTTATATTATAAAGAGTACCAAATTCATAATTCGTTGCACAGCTAATTTGGATGATATTGAAGCTGTGATAATCCCCTGCTACGTGATAAAATAAAGCTTAATACGTGTCAATTGATAGTATTGGTTTAATAAAGCCAAATAAATACATAATTTTCAGAAAACTTCAATTAATTTTGCTATGTAAAAATACGTTTTCGACACAATAAACCTCTAAGGGCCACTTGCACTATCCCACTAACCAGGGGTTAACCGGTTAAACCTGGAGTTACCATGGTTACCAGTACAATTTGAGACCGGGTTAACGGTTTAACCGGTCAACCCCGGGCTAGTGGGCTGGTGCAGTAATCATAAGTCATAAGTATAATTGTACAAATTCCCATGAAACACATATTTGTTAGAAAAATAATTAATATTAATAAGTAGATATCCCATGTCCCTCTTACTCGTGTGTCCCCGGCGTCCGATCGAAGTAACTGATCAAAGGACCGTCCAGCGTAATTAGACAGGGAGACTTTGATAGCGCCTCGTGCCGGGCACGGGGACGTAAGAATAATACGGACTGCAGTGGCGGGATCCAGAAAGGTAACATTCGGAGACAGACACCAGCCAGCGGTACCTCTACAGTGCGACGGAACATGGCCGGTGACTGCATAGCTGCTGCAAATGTCAAAATTAATGTTGATGCGTTGATTTTTGATACCTACCGACTTTACCTAGACCGTTACCCCGTTAGTACCTACTAATTACCCCACTACGCATAACTGTGTGTGACACTGGCAAACTATTTTCAACTTAGTATCTATTTATAATGATACGTATATACCTACAATGGGGTTGGCAACTGTCAAAGGTTTACATAGATGGCGCCATCATAGCTTGCCCCTCTCTATGAGATTTGGCTTGGCTGGCATTCAGGGCATTAAATTAACAAAAAATTGACACAATTTTAGGGATTGACAGGGCAAGCTACGATGGCGCCATCTGCTAAATACTTTGACTGGCCAACCCCATTAAACGATGTAAATGGTTTGATGTTATGTTTTTTTGCTATCAATCAAACAAACCAAATTAATTTCAACCTGCATTGATCACATCAACTTTTTTCGTAAATTTCTTGGCACCCAGTGCAGCCTCTATTGCTTCAAGCCCCCCGGAGCAAATACTACTTTCATAACCTTTTTCTCTTGTCCAGCCATCTTACAATTTCTCTATGTCCCTCTGTAATGGCTCCTCTACACGATGGGCTAGCGCCGGCCACTGCAAGAGACGCATGTATGCGTTAGAGGGAGCAAGTGATATTGCTATCTCATTCTGCCGTATGGCTGCGTCCCTTGGAGTGGCCGGCGCTGGCCCATCGTGTAGAGGAGCCATAAAGATAGAGAGAGAGCCCCTTAACTGGCTGGAAACTTTGTGTACCTATCTATCGGCTGTATTCGAACTTTAAAGATACGTCAAATACTAGAGATTGAAACGATATGGATTGGATATGTCAGTGTCAAACGTCAAACAAGTGACAAAAGTGACGCGTTTGTTTGAAGTCTTTTATACTGGATCAACCAAATCTTGTCAGTAGTAAAAGGCGGCAAATTTGAAAAATCGCGGGTTAGCAACACTGTGTTCGAATAATTCCAAAATCGCGTGTCATCTGTGTGTTATCTGTGGAATGTGGATCGTGAATGACAGCCATCATCTTATTGTTTACATTCTGAATCGTTTCTATTTCAAGAGAAATTTCTGCTGTCACCATTAAATACCAAGATTATGCATGACCTCAAGCAAAGCTAAGGTGCCTACAATGTACAATCATGCTCGTTGACGGTAAACATTACTAAAATTTGAGGTTATGATAATTCACTCGAACTGACGTATGAAGGGCGGAAAAATAAACACGTTTTGGTTCGATGTACATTGCTGCTTTTCTTAGCGCAATTCTGCTCTTTGAGTATTACATGGTGTTACCCTACTTTAATTTGCAGTACATTGCTACTGACAAGATTTGCTTGACGCACTATAGAAGCATTTATTTTTGTGAAGCGGCAAACGTGGATTTGAAAGTCAATAGCAACTACATGTAAATCAACACGAATAGGCGCTCTTTCAGCCTTTTGACTTCTGATTCTCGAAAGTAGGTTGAAATAAAACACAAGATTATTCGACGTTTGTTAATGTCGGCAAATATTGCTCTTACTTATTTTTTTAAATTCATGATTCCTTGTGGCTCATTTAATTTTGTCCAAATTCTCATACCACATTTATATGGCCGGTTTTATACAATTTTAATGAAACCTAAGCCCACAAAAGTAAATGTCGCAATATTCCAGGCCAGTTTTCGGTAAATTAATGCACATAATTAATAAATGTTTGATCCAAACCTTCAAATTTAAGGGCAAGGGTTGAAGCAAAAAGCACCAACAAAAAGGGATGGTTTCTATCCCGAATGCCTTTTTGGGCAATTGAATAATAATGTATTTTTTTATTGAGACCCACATCGCCTTGATGGAACCGTTACTATATTATTATGTACCGTGTATTTACAAATGTGAAGTAGGTATTTATTAAGTACCTTTCGTAAAAACCCCAAGCACGGTTTCGTACAGCAATCGCTTCGTATTTTTGTTTAAGTGTATATCTGCTTTATATTCAACTCTAGAATATTTAAGTAGATAAGATAACACATCACTTTTCAAAATGATAAGGCAGGTTACAACTAATCGAAGTTTGTGGCTAAATAATACTAATGTCGCAAGGTCGCAACCTCAACAAACCAGTTTTTAGAAAGGCCTAACACTCGTTCAGTTTCTCTTCACCGTGATGTTACATCAGGGGGGCTAGCCAACATGACAATCGTTGATACAAAACGCCAATCGAAACTTAAATCCAGGCGAATCGCTTTGTGTCTCTATCACTCTTCCATGTTAGTGAGACAGTGACAAAGTGCAGTGACAGTACCGTTTCGGTCGCTACGTAGCATTAGCGATTGGCATGTTGTATACGGGAACGTTGGGGGTCTACGTTGTTTGGAAGTAGTCACGTCACTTTTCGTAGCACCTGTCAGCGCAGCGTCAGCAAAATACATTCATTCTTTTTGTTTGGCGTTTGTCGACGTACGATTGTCATATTGGCTAGGCCCCCTGTTCTTCCTATTCCATTAATCTAGCAAGACAAACAAGTTGCCTTAAGACTATGCCTTCTTACATGAAACCCGTTGGTTTCCTCCTTGAATTAAACATAGATAATATTTCAAGACTGATCAATGAGATAGTATATCCATTGATCTAACGATTATCTATCGGATCTCAGGTGCGGTTTTATTGAACGACCGGAAAAGGGTGCACATATAAGGATATGTTAGATAATCTTCTTCTGGTTTTATTATCTATGTACATATCTTGAAAAAACGTCGATGTTATATAGTTTTAGGAAAACGGGTTTTTCTTCCGCATACAGGCACAATAGACGTTCAAAGAAAGGAAATATTAAAGTTGAATGAAAACCTAAGATTAACTACCTTATTTTGACAGATTTATACGATGCGCTAAATCCTGAATTTTACATAAATTGGTATTTCAAAACTTTTCGAAAGAAACTGAAAGTGTGTGATGAAAAAAACCAAGACAGGTAAAGAACAAGTAAGATACCTACCGCTAGGTGTAATTCTTTGGCTCGCTAGTGAAAAGGGGTAAAAACCGGCCAAGTGCGAGTCGGACTCGCGCACGGAGGGTTCCGCACCATCAACAAAAAATAGAGTAAAACAAGTAAAAAACAAGCAAAAAAACGGTCACCCATCCAAGTACTGACCCCGCCCGACATTGCTTAACTTCGGTCAAAAATCACGTTTGTTGTATGGGAGCGCCACTTAAATCTTTATTTTATTCTGTTTTTAGTATTTGTTGTTATAGCGGCAACAGAAATACATCATCTGTGAAAATTTCAACTGTCTAGCTATTACGGTTCGTGAGATACAGCCTGGTGACAGACGGACGGACGGACGGACGGACGGACGGACGGACGGACGGACGGACAGCGGAGTCTTAGTAATAGGGTCCCGTTTTTACCCTTTCGGTACGGAACCCTAAAAAGGAGTACTAGTAATCTATGGAACTTATTTAATATACCCTCTTTGTTTGCGCTTCGCGAAACTTGTACTTTTTTCAGTAGAGCCACGGAATTAAGATACTACAATGGGAACATCTCGTCCTATACACACCTACTCGTTTTCATTATCTTGACTAAGTAAGTACATATATTTGTCACCCGCTTAGCATATTCTCTGAATATGAACTTAAACACATTCAACTTTATACCTTTCTTGCTTGCAATAAAGTACACATTCGCTAGTTTCCAAATGCTCTCATAGTGAAACGCTTCGCGCGAATTTAAAGCGCAAAGTAGAAAAATAAGAAAATGCTTGTGTGGTCGTTGAAGGAAACTGCAGTGGAACAAAGACCAGTCTCATTCAGCGGGATGCCCGCGTCTGATCATCGATTTCTCTGGATTAGATACGTAATGCCGCGTAACGGTGTCTTCGACCACCGGCCGCTGCCCATTACTGCCCGCCATGAAATATTTATGACGACTCCATAATAACGCGGGCGACGATATCATTATACTTTGTGATGGGGGAGACAGGCGGGGCGGAATTTCTGAACGCTCCTTACCATTGCAAAGTCGCAATCGTTCGCTTTATGATACAGGTAAATAGTTTAAGTTTCAAACTGACCGATCAGCTGCAGTCAGATGGTTTGAAGATTCGAACGCTCTGCGCAGCCGCGCCGCCCATCCATATTAACTTGTTAATTAGATCCATAATACGACTTGCAGATGAGCTAGAGTGAAGTTGAATACATAAAAAGGGCTTTTTCAGCGATCGCATGCATTGTGGAGTCGGAGGCTGCCCGGTGGACTGGCACCAGAACTTTGCGTGTTCATAAATAAACGCGAACGGTATTCAACAGCCCTTGGTGCTGTATGCATAACGAATTTGAAGGAGGCAAACTTGGAGGCTCTGGTGGCTCGGATGGAGTATAAAATTCCGTAACAACATGGTGGAGGATTTCATTCGCCGCTCTGCTGTCGTTGAAGACATAGCTCCGTCAATTAGTTTTAACTAATTATCGCGCGTGAAACAGTGAAGTGTGCCCGTTTTAAAAACTAAAGTGTTAAGTGTTTATGAATGTAAATGAGTGCGGGTTTAGTGGGAGATGCGGGCAGAATGCAGTTGTAGCGCGATGGCGCTGCGGACGTCAGTTGCTAGTTGGTTCCATCTGCGTCCGCCAGACGGCGTGCGTGTCTCCGAACATGGCCGACGTACTGTCTACTTTGAATATTTTTGCATGGAATCTGCATTACGTTTTAATCCATTAGATTATTGCTTATTTGGAGATGTTTGGGAGTCGTAAACAATATGATACATGTAATATCTAAATGGATTTGGACGCTTTTAGTTACTAGCGCGTCCTACGCACGCGTCAGGAAGGGTTATAGAGGTACGATATATCGCGAAGTGCGAACTAAACAAGTGAGAATCTTAAAAAATAATTTTCCCCATAATGTTAAAAGCTTAATATAACTTAAACCTTGTTTAGACAGTTCATTCAGAGGTTGCATGTGATATCTGTTTCATTGCGGTGTTTGGTCGATCGATTGAAATCATTGTGTTCTATAGTTAGCAATGTAAATATTCTAACTGGGGCTATTTTAAATAGGTACCTCGTCATGTAAATACTGCAACTAGTCGGCACACCTCCATCCATTTACGCCCATACAAATCACTTGTCACCTGAAGCATATGTCACAACCTTACTCCACTATAACTTTGCATCTACCAAACAAATTACACTAGCAAAATTTACCTTACCACTTCGAAATACGATTGCGTGTTTTATTGTGGCAAGCATGTTTAACTTTGTCATATGCAACCCTGTACTGTGCCCCAAAACTGAAAGGGCTTAAGTGTGTAACGTTTGTATGGAACATAGGTCGTTTTGCTTGCTTGTGTTGGAGTGATGTGCTCGGTTAAGGGCGCCAGCGTGGAAAATCAGGTGTCAACGGATTCTGATGTCGAGGGCATTCGATGCATGCGGAAAATGCGTGAATTTCCATTTAAATTCGGAATTCGAGATGGAAATGTTTTAAGTAAAACTATTTTGACGTGCACGTGCATGTTGGCGCCAGTCAACGAAGTTGCTGGAGATTTTGACGACATTGTACGCAGGTTTTGTCAAATATGTGAAGGTATTATAGGTATTTTTGTATTTTACTGACGAATAGGACCTAATTGCGTACATTTCTAGATACTGTCAATTAGTTCTGTGAGCTGTAGAACTCGCTAGAGCCATTTCAGGTTATTAAAACATTTTAAAGTTAAATGACTATAAAAATATACCTACATAAAAATTGATCTTGAAGCTGAAGACAGTGTGTGTATGTGTATGATGTAAATGCTGGGAAACTGGTTTGTTTGTTTGATACCTACTTCTTCGAAAACTTCATGTAAAAATTAGACAATAAATCGGATTTCCGACCAAGCTAGATTCTTATAAATATCTAAAGGAATGAGTCTAAATTGAATTTTTATATTATAATTAAGTTAATACTAATACAGTAAAACCCATCCCACTTAATAATATTCTGAAGGAACCACGTAAAAAATACATCTTAAGCGTAAAAAATATATGAAAACAATTTGGGCCAGCGTGGAATAAGGTACCTCCATCGCCATGTGAGAAATTATATTAAGCGTTGTAGTTCTAGTTATTTTTTTTTATCACTGGCCTATAAATCCTGGTCTTTTGATAGGCTTGCGTGGGGATATAGATCCAACAAGTTATTATTATTATACATATTAACCACTCGACGTTGTTAGGGCTAGTTCAATCAAACTAACTAGCCTCAACAATGAAGCTAACATTTCTCCATATAAATAAAAACAACAAACTCATAAAGAAACTCCGAATGTGAAAAGTCTTGATGTTTTCTTGTGATATGTGGCCTAATTCCGTGCTACAAAGAAGGCTCGTTAGGGTAGGTGGTAAAACATTGGTCATTAATTAGCTCCACTATTTATTTATGTCGTTTGTAGAACGTACACGTTAATATTTTGTACGTTGTTGTGGCAATTAATTAACGACCACGATTTATGCTGTTATAGGTTTGCGTGGTTATTTTCTAATATATAGAAGGTAAATGATTTTTGATACTAGCAGCCGTTTCTTCAAACAAAAACGTCACTTTTGACACTTGTTTGACACTGACATATCCGATGCATAATATATCGTTTCATTATCTAATATTTGACGTATCTTATTGTTCGAATACGGCTGTAAAACTAGTTTATATATAAAATCTTATGCAGTCAAGCCTTCAGTCAGTCCGTAGTTGATCATCATAACTTCTTACCGACCACATCAGTTAGGACCACAGAACAAGTAGAATGGCGATGCGAGCAGGGTACGTGTCGCCGCCGGTTATGAGCAAACGCTCGCATGCTAGTACTCGCCCGCGCTGACCGAAAAACGTAAACATGCCTTTTGCGCCACAATAACGTTCAGATTAAGAAGCCAGACATCAAATCTGTCTAAAGGAGGCGTATCCATTTCATCAGGCACACAAGTTTTTACTACCGTTGCGCGAGAAATGTGGAAATGTGGAGAGGAACGAGCGGCGACACCGGTTCCGATACTAACTGCGCGCGATAGCCGTTCTAACCTCTTTAATATGTTCTGTGGTTAGGACCTATTTAGTATTTAAACTTTGATGAGTGTTTAGTTCGAGTTCATACATTTGCTACTTGCGTTTAGTAACTTAATCAATGTAAATGGACCTATAGTAAGAAAATATATCTACCTTCTACAATTGTACATATCTACCTTAAACACCTGTCGTTCATTGACAAATTTGTCCACCTGATAGATCCTGATAGAATATTCCTACCTTTCCGCAACTATCCGTGTTACGAGACAAGCACTAAGAAATTCTATAACCCTACGATTTAATCCATTACTTACTTCATTTACTTAAAGGGTAACGAGGTGTACTGTTACATTCATTGATGCTGTCTACAATCAAGTTAGAAAAATTGAAAATAAATCTACGCAGGTTTTATGTAAACTAGTAACATTAAATAACATGGCTTGAAATCTTAAATAAATCATAGTCGCTTATACAAATGTTAGCGCATTGCAGACCATTCATAAAGAAGTACATTAGTATAATTTTGCTCGTAATATTTCTTCAGGATCGTTTCGTTGACTTAAACCAGTTTAACACGAACAAAACTAATCAACGGTTCGTAATGAACTTTTACGTATAATTACTAGAAAATATTGTGTTTTTTGTGCCATGTTATACGTACCTATTACGTATAACATGGCGTAAAAAAAAACAACGGGTTGCACTCCGGGAGTGCCGACAGAAGTGAAAACTCAATGACTAATCAAAAATGTCTGCAGCACTATGTATAATTGACCCATCCTCCTTTCTATTGAAAAACTTTAGTTCCAAAATTGCACGTAGCGTGATTTTATTAGAAAATAATTAAAACATATACCTACGTATAATCTACGGTAGCCTATTTTCCGAATTCCATTACTTTTAGCATGTTGCGTTTTATTCAAATTATGTTTCACTGTCGGATCTTAATGATGTTTATCTATACTTGAAGGATGTTTATACTGAAGCAAGTTGAATTTGAAAGTTATATTTTTGTCGATATTTCTAATTTGGTGTTTGAGGTCAAATGATCCGTTTTCGTAGGCGTAAAATGATCCCTGGAATCATTCTACCCCCTAAGTAATTTACTATGAGCATTTCCTGTACAGGCCACAAAGCCACTTACTTCCGAAAAAATGACCTTAGGAAGAAATGCTAAGGGCTCTTAATGCGATTAAATTATGGATTGCCTTTTAAAATAGCAAGCAAAATCTGTGCCCCTGACGGCGTTGAAATAAGGCCAAAATAGAAAAAAATAAATAGCACTCATCTTCTGAAAATAAAGAAACGCTGGAATCGACTGACTTAAATGATTAAAACGAAGAAATCTTGATATTACAAAGGAATCATCTGTGATTATTTTAACTCTACCCTAGGGATCGTTTTATACATACCTATGTATAAAATGATCCTTTACTAAACCTTTAGAAAACATAACATAATTATTTAAATATATAAAAAAAACACGAGAAATAAGTATGCAGTTACTTAGTTAAGTAAATGGACTATTCATAAAGACCTAAATCTTGTGTTTTGGTCTCCAAATGTGAACACAGTAAAGTTTCTCCCTTAAGGGGATCATTATACCCACATCTCCCCTAACTGTGAGATCCTCGTATTTCAGCCCGTACAAGATTAGAACATTGAATTTTATTGCTTAATATAAAAGTCCAGTTTTAAATAATTGACCTGATTGTGATACGTTATGACTAAAGTTCTTTGGTGAATAAACAGGGCTGCCAGATCGTAGAATTGGCTACGAATTTCGTATAATCGAATTTTTTTCGTATCCATTACGTATAGTTGGTCAATCGGTATAATTGGATACGAAAAAAAACACCGATGTCAAACTACTGACATGCTGTAAAACAGTGTGCCAATACTGTTTATACGATTTAATGGAACGGCAACTACTAAAATACACGTCAACGTGAGCTAGAACCGCGAATTTTTATCGCATCGTTCTCTGTCACTCTTATTACGCCTTCATTGGAGTAAAAGAGAAAGATCCCCGCAATTTGGGCTTTCGTTTTTTTTTAATTTTGTACTCGTATAATGCAATCGAATTTCGTATAATTGCGGGCACTGGATCGTATAATCAAGATTTATGTACTGGCAGCCCTGTGAATAAAAACGAAACAGCAGGCTCAGGCATAGATTTTCGCCGCGCGGTAGAAAGAGAGGGTTACGTTTTACGTCTTACGCCCTCGCGAGTTTAACATTTTTCCCCATCACAAAAAGTGCACAGCGCCGCTAAAGAAGTTTTCACTTCAAAAATACAAAATTTTCTGATAAATAAGTTTTTTTCCATAATTTAATTTTTGATACCAACTATTATCGCTGACTATACTTTTCTTTCAACAGGCAACTTAATAATCATCGAGACAATTCTAACAAACACAATTAGGTTGTGTTGTTATATCATGTGGATCTTGCATTGTCACTCAACTTCCTCTTACATAGGTACCTACGAGTACCTATGCAGGTATGTGAAGTTGCAGCTCAAGCCTCAAAAGAAAGTGGGTCTAATTCAGCTTGCAAGATTTGACCTAACCAACCAAAGAAATAGAAGCTTGTAAAAATCAATTACCTATACAGCGCAAGCGCGTCGCAAGAAAAGTCAGTTATCTCTAAAAATGGACTGATTGTATTTACTCAGAAGTCTCCATAAGACTAAAAGGGAATAAAATTATGTCTTCATTCCCTTGGATATGTTCCACATCGCAACAATGTCAAGCTGCCCTGAAGCCGATTCCGATTTGAACAATTATATTAAAGATTCAATTTTGTTTGTGTTTATTTCATAAAGCAATAACAAGTAATATAAACTACAACTAACTACAACAACTAAAATAAAAAATAAAAAACTGGCTCCAGATCAGTGCTTTGGGGCAGGATGCATTTTGTTTTAATACAATTTTGACGATCGCTCATGCTGATTGGTGAGCGCAAAATGCAAACACAATTCTGTTATCAGGCATCCATAACAAATTTTTAAGTTTCTTTTTTAAGATTTAATTTTTTTTTATAAGAAATTCTCAATATGATCGCCAAATACTAAAAATTGTATAAACAATACTCTAGAAAGCATGTTATCGAAATGTTTTAGCGTGTGATGATCTCTTTGTGAAATTTTACATCATTAAGTTTGACTTCTTTATTACTTAATTCAATATTTTTTTAATAATTGCATCAATAAATTGCTCTGGTAATTAGATTAAGTTGACATTTGTACCCAAACACTATTTAAAAGTGCTTGTTGCTAGGTCTAGGCACTTGAGCAAAGAACATTTTGACTTTATCAGAATCAGCCCCTAGTTAATTGTACAAATAAGGATGTGTCCGTTAAGTTTAATTAGTAATTATGCGAGTATTTGTAATTGATTCCACGATCGCGGTTCCCATGGCTGGATTCCCGGTAGGTACTGGGTTATGTTAAAGCGGTGTTAAGGCGATTAGTTTTGTGGAATACATATTTGTTTTCGAAGCGTTTTTACATTGTCTGATCCGATATTGGAGGTCGGATATGACTACAAAGAAGGAAAAAAGAAAAAAGTGCTTTTTTATTTTTTTATACATTTTGTATTGGTTTTTTTAAAGCAGTAATGCAAAAATAAAAGGACTTGATGGCATTGCGCCATATCGGATGTCGGATCGGACATTGTGGAAACGCTCTAAGGCTTTTGAATTACTAAGTAGCGAACTAAAAATCATGACATTAATAAATGTTTATATTACGAGCGAGAGGCACGAGTTTGATTAAATAAAAATGGCGTAAATTTGTAAGTTCCAATCGTGGTATTTGTCTAAAACTGTGCCTATTTGTTTTTGAAGTGAAAACTTCTTTAGCGGCGCTGGGCACTTTTTGAGGTGGGGAAAAAATGATAAACTCGGGACAGCGTAAGGCGATCACGTGACCGTAAGATTTAAATAGCCACTCATTTAGATGGCATTTAAATCAATAAAGAAAAACTCAATGACATTACATGAAAAAGGTTCAAATCTTGTACGGGCTGAAATACGAGGATCTCACAGTTACATTCTAACTTTATATCACTCAAATATAATTCAATAAAGCTACATCTTGATGAAATCGCTAATAAAAGTGAACTCTAGTGCTGGTGAATAAAACTCAAAATATCATGACTAAATATTTAGATGCGAGGTCTGCAAGGTAACTTTACAATTTCTATTCGAATTTTAAACAATTAACGCTACAAATTTGAATGTCGAATTTTAAACAAGCTCACTGACCAGCAATTTCGGAACTAAAGTTTTTCAATAGAAAGGAGGATGGGTCAATTATACATAGTGATGCAGACATTTTGGACTGGCCATTGAGTTTTCACTTCTGTCGGCACTCCCGGAGTGCAACCCGTTATTTTTTTTTTGTAAATCTTTGATGACTAGCTACGAGAGCCTATGTCAAAAATATATCTAAGCGAGATTGTTTAAAACATTGAAATCTCCAAAGTTCCTAAATTACAAATAATATTCTCATTGCTCCTATAAAACAATATACTTAGTTAAATAAAATTCTCCTCGTTTAAAATTTGAAATATACCTAAGTAATGTGTGAATGGAAAGTGTTTTATATTCGGTTTCGCATGCGGGTGATGTATTCAATCGATGGAGGACGTTGAGATACTCAGTCGCCTTAAGGAATGCGTGCAAGTTCTACGCAATAAATGTATTACCCGACGCGTCGAATCTGACGAGGTTTTTGCGCAAATTCGATAATGTACTAGGTAGTATGGGTCAATCAGCTTTTTTGAGTCGCTATAACTGATGTAAGTTTGAAGTAGACAGGTTTTCATAAGCATACCTAATTACAAGTTCCCTTCAACATAAAAAAAACAGTCGGTAAATACGTAGTAATGATTCGATTATTGGGAGAGTGGTGATGAGAGATAGTAGGTAATGCCCGGATGAGATTACCAAGGCTCGGAAAAACGCCCGTCATTTTGAAAACATTACCCTGTTCCGTACAACACAGACTTCTTTATACCAATGTCAACGATTAAATATGCCCCAATGACACCCGTAGACCGTAAACGAACATTTTCAAATCGTATATAAATGGATGGGGAATACCGATTTCCTATAAAGTTTGAAGGTTACCTACCTATAACTTACTATTTACGAGGTATTACTAAAGATTTAACAATCTTGCCAGTTAGCGCGGCGGTATTGTCTGCTGTGCTCAATATAGAACTTAGCAAGTACTAGCCAATGACCTGTACACGTCAGGCGGTAGTCAGATACGTAATAATTTGATTATCGATGGTGAGAGTTAGGCGTAATGCGCGGGTGCCCGAGGCGTCGGATGCTCGCGCACGCCGCTCTCACGGTCATTAACCTACAGGCTGATTTAAGAGTTAGGAGGATCCAAAAACATATTCGCAACATGTTTCTAACTCTTATAATAATCACACCACAAAATGTCAAACGAAGGGGCTTGGCTATTGGAAAAATAAATCAAAATATTCATTCCATAATATACCTATCATTCATCAAGAAAAGGAAGTACTTCCTTCATATAGTGAAGCGGTCGTTTACTTTCCTCATAAGGTCATAGATCAGTGGTTCCTAATCTGGGGGTAATTACTCCCGTGGGGGTAAAACTGCTATTTTACGAGGGTAATAACGTAATAAGCTAACCTAATATAACAATATTAACAAACGTACACATTTTATTTTTTATTACCATTGGGAGGAGGGGTAAAATCAGGTTCCCTAGTTAGTCATAGGGGTGAGCGGACTGAAAAGGTTAGGAACCACTGTCATAGATACAGTCAGCAGCAGAAGTTGCTAAGCCGGCGAGGTGTTCAAAATGATCTTGACGCGAGTTTACTGTTAAGAGAATAGGAGCCTGTCAAGGTAATTTTGAACACCTCGCCCGCTTAGCAACTTCTGATGCTGATTGTACAACAAGACAGATAGTTTTGATAGATTATACCAGGTTCTTTTTAATAAGGCAGAAGTTTACTATATACTTTAGAGGCATTATTTGTTAGCTCAATCACAGTATAATAAAGAGTACTAGCGTACAGTATGGACACTCCCTGCCTCCCGTTGAAAGTGCCGCCCACCCGCTCTCGGTTACCTCACAGTTACCCTACAATGCCTTATCTCACTCACACAAGCATGGTACGCGTTCACCTACACGAGCTTAGGCTGTGTGCGTAGGAACGCGTTTGTTTCATACATTTGATCGCCAGTGTCCGAGGTGTGGCTCAATTGAATATTTAAATACATATTTCAAAACATGCAAATATTTAAAAATCGCAACATCCTGTACATTCAAACCAGTGAACAAACAATCGTGCGCATGCCAGTACTGTTTGCACAGCGATTACCAAGATCACGACCTTATCAGGTCACTCGCCTGACCCTTAGCACCTTGACATAAGACCTGTTTCCCTTCGACCCAGGGCAAGAATCTTATAGGCCAATTCGAGCTTTAAGGTGCACCCACATTGGTGTTATTAAAGCACTTACCAGTTAAGAGCCAACAGGAGCTAAGATTTAAATATTTTAGGTAAATATACCCGTCTCGCTAACGGAAGCGGCTCCTAAAACTAGTGCGATAAGGACAAGGCGAAAAATCCTGCGTAAAAATATCAAAAATCGAGGTTTCGTACTCGACTGTTTCCTCCTCCAAAACTTAACCAATCGTAACCAAATTTGGAAATCTAAATGATTATGACATTATCTGTGTCGGACCGTTTTCCTTTTTTGACTAATTGATGTCAGTTTTGAATAGCACGCCTCTCATTGCGGCATAGTCAATTAGGCCATTTTGGCCATTTTTGAAGGGCTCTAGCGCCTTAAAAAACAAAAATATCAAAAAAAGCAAAACGGTCCGACACAGATATTGACAATATTAATCTGTGTTGAAAAAATCATTGCTCTAGCTTCAAAACCCACGGCGAAAACAGTCGAGTACGTTTGTATGGAGAACCCTATAATTTGTATTGCGAAATTATAAACTTATTATAATTCCTATGCTGTTATTGACTTAATATAGTAATAATAAATAAATAAATTTAACTCGCACTGTTATGGTACGGGATACATGCGCAATATACCTAAAATAAAATAAGTTAAGTTAATGTACATATATGTTTTTAGTTTAAGGATAATCATATTGTGTGCCCTTACAGGGTGTCATGTACCTACCGCTTTATACTTGTAACACCTTACTGAATTATGAACATGGCTACAATGAAATAAAGAATAAAGAATAAAGAATAAAGAAATGACCACTCCTGTTGGCTCTTAAGGCCCCGTAGATTCGTGTTCTTCTCTTACTCTTACTGAGCTTAAGTGTGAGCGAGATGGATACAATGCAGAGCATGTTTGGGATCGCGGATATCAATTTTTTTTATTGTTAAAAAATTTAGTGAGTTGTAGACTTATGCTCTTGATTTTTTTCTATTGAGCGGAAGTCAAAAAATCATTATTCGAATTTATAATGTCTCTAGAGGAAATCGTCATGATTGCTAATTAAGTTTTTGGCAACCGTATTGTGATCTTAAAAAACGGCACGTACCTATTTTAAAGAACTCCGTTCTCTGAACCTAAGGCACCGTAAAAATGACTGTGCTGAAACGGTACGTAAATTAGGTTTCAACGAACGGGGGACAATAAAAGATAGTCTAACCTCCGGAGAAACAACTAGCACAAAGGGAACTTAACTCGAGACCGTATCGCCATAAATCTCACCCTGTATGTACCCACTTTTGTACTTTTTAAACCGCATTTTTATTCAAATACCCACTTAGTAAATAAAATATGGGTGGAACAAAAACAGGAGCTGGGTGGAGATTGTCCTCTTCCGTTCTACTTCCTTTTTTTAAGTGAATTTATTTGCTACAAATAGGGACATGATAAAGAACAAAGACGATAAAAACTACATCCTAACATATTTAATGTTTTTTTTTGTTAGTTTTTACATTTAACATAGTTTTTTAAATTAGAATAAAAAGAAAACGCGCAGATCATTAGGTGCCTACTTTAATCTATTAATTAAATGCATTTAAATGGTGAACTACCACAAAGTCTACAACTTAAAACATAAACATTTATTTGTAATTCAAGCACAACACAATGTGCAATTTACTGTCTCCTCCATATATTGTTTACGTCGAAATTGTGTATATAATTATGAAAAAATAAATAAAAGAACAACACAATAATTCCAACACGATCTAAAAAAAGTTATATAATTATAACGGGGTATTTTTCTTTAGGTAGTTTAGGTTGCGTTCTGTGGGTTGCCTAGAAACTTTCCTTAAATAAACTTTCGCGTCTTTCATAGATATTTTTCCAGTAATAAAAATAACCTAACGCTTTTCCTAAAACAACAATAACACAGTTTGATGTCGCATGTGCCGGGCTAAAAATACAGTAAAAACAGTGACCGGCGATCGTCAAAATGGCGGTATTTTTCTATGCGGTCATGAATTACGCATGCCGCTGTTATATCGGGTCACAATTGTTCAATCGAAAACCTGTGGAATCTTTAGATCAAATATTGGGAATAGATATTTTTTCTGGGTATTCGAATATCGCAGCTTTAAAATTTTGTTTTATATTTTAGTGCAAACAGTAACACACTCTTAACTGTCCATTGGTGGACCTTATGCCTTTTGTAATAAGGTTTACGAACTGTTACTTAATAGTGTGGGCGATGGTGCGCAATTCGTATACTACAATCATTAGAATCTACCTTAACAATCTCACATGTAGGCAGCTAAGTATGATTTGTTCTTAAAGGGGCCCACTGATTACCAGTCCGCCGGACGGTATCGGCCTGTCAGTTGTTCGGAACTGTCAACTTTTTGTTCTAACTGACAGGCCGATATCGTCCGGCGGACTTGTAATCAGTGGGCCCCTTATAACAGTTACAGGTTGGTATAAGTTTGTTTTTTATTTTATTTTAAGGTACCGCAACCAACCACAATCAATAACTTTTTGCCACAACTAAAGTTTAATGGTGGTAATATAAAATTTGATACAGTTCGCAGCAGAAGTTGCTAAGCGGGTCAGGTGTTCAAAATGATCTTGACGCGACTTTATTGTTAAGAGAATAAGAGCGTGTCAAAATATCTGAACACGCCTCTATTGTCAAGGCATTAGAGTGCGTGTTCAGATATTTATGAGCACCTCGGCAGATCCGATATATCTGATGGCGACTATACCTACGGGTAGACCTATAACAGTCTTTTAAAGGGAAGCAATAAAAAAATAAAACAACTCAAACATACGACTTTTTCTTTCATCTAAAGTGTACCCTACTTTGTTAGAAATTGTACCGAAAAAATGTTTAGATGTTGGCAAATTAGCATTTGGACCCACGGAGGGGTCCGGGTTTTGTTTTACTTTTAAACCGCTCTTAGTTTAAAAACTTCTGGGGATTATTTAATTTTGTTACTCGCTTTTTTTCGCAAATTCAGGATTGCATCACAATTTAAGATTATACATTTAATTAGTACCTATCTCCCTGTTTTGTTTCGTTTTCGCGGTCCTAAACTATTAATATCTAACTTAAAATGAAAATTAAATGCACAATAATTAGATAATTAAGTACTTAATTTTCCTATCATTAATTCCACAGGTTATATTATTGATTTTTGTTGTAGTTTAATAACAATAAACAAACATCTTCGTGAAAAACAGTTCATCAATAACTCCGAGCGATTCGAAGCCAGATTGGATGTAGGTAGGTACTACTCGTAAAGGCGAATTTTTAGTAGGTGTATAGTTTTGTTAACCCTTATTTTCAACATTATTGTTATGTTGTGGAAACCCCATTTTGCCCAAATAAGAGTAGGTAAATATTCTAATACTAAATCATGACTATGCAAGTATGCACCTTTGGTCCTGCAGGCTACCGCGAAAACCGAAATCCGCAAATTGCGGGATCTTTCTCTTTTACTCTCATTACGACGTAATTAGAGTGACAGAGAAAAATGCCCGCAATTGACGATTTTGGATTTTCGCGGTTATAGCCCTGTTGTCACTTCTAGAATTCGTCTAACCTAACTTAGCAGTACCATGAACGGGATAAAGTGAGGCAGTGTCATTATAAACGTCATATTTTCACAGAAATTTGTTATTCATGTTGATATTGTAACACTTTATCATTGCAAATGCTATGCAGCAGAGTTAGTTTGGTCTGACTTATGAGTTAGTTTTTTTAGGTACTTATAAGTTTTAGTTTTGTAGGTAGTTTCATTTTAGGTTACTTTTTATTATAAGTTTGGTATTAACTATGTTTATGGTTTTAAATAAAATATTATTGGTTAGTTACTAGGGGCTTGCCCTTTCTGAAAAGATTGGGCACCTTTTCCTATAAGTAGGTATTAAAGAAAACTAAGCCTGATCAGGTTTGGCCAATGGGTAGGTATATTATGTTTGACGCGCCACCACCTAAAAATAATCTCGTAAAAGAATCTCGTAGCACACTAAAGTGGACATTATACCTTATATGTAGGTACCTTGCCTTGAGAAAAACAACATACAAGTTTTACGGAAAACAATATCCACTTGGCGCCAACTCCTATCTCAAACATAAATATAACCCAATTTAATTGTGACCAACATCTAACCAATTACTTTATCCACATATCTATAAACAAAAGACGGTTTTCAAACGCCCCGCCCACCCAGCAGGGCGTGGTGTATCCCCGCCCAGTGACACTCCCCCCTTAAGATTACCAGGTTTTATTTTCCAGTGGGTGGTGGGGGGAAAGATGGCTACTATTTATGCGGGGGTCTATTTGAGAGAAATGGGCTTTGGTAACAAAAGGTAGAAATATGCTGGTATATCTAAGTACCTATAGGTATTGTGCTTTCCTTTGTGTTAGGTAACTAGCTTCGTTTACTAGCAGACAAAGAGACTTGTACCTATATGTATATGTAAGTGCAAATATTATGTTTTCCAAAAATACCTTTAAAAACCAGGAAATTAGAAGGAGACGTGCCGCCCGAAACTTGCGACGGAAGAAATGACCATCGCCCGGGTTTTTACCTTTTAAATTAATGTGAAAATATATAGGTAGATACTTCTTTTTCAAATTTTGCTCGTCTGATCCCCAAAGAGTAGTATAATATATAGGAAGATCCTCTGCTATATCACTATTTTATACAGACTATGGTCAAGCAAGGTAACGATATATTGAAAATAATGAAACGATTAGGTAATTTTCGTTTAAGTAAATAACAATTTACAGTGTATAAAACTAAAAATCTTGAAAGACCAAATCAATGTTTATAAAATTAGCATGTTTACAACACTCAATTTACGTTACTAGTAATGAGGGTAGACAAGTAATTGTAAACTGATTGTAAAATACCTATGCTTGCCATTAGGCATTTATACTAAAGGTATTTATAACATAGTATTATTTCTTCTTTTATATTTCTGATACAAGTGGAATATCGACATATAATTTGAGTAGAAATACAAGGAAAACTGAAATTAAACATACAGTTAGCTATGCACAGTGAAAATGTCCACTAGAAAACTATTTAGGTACCTAGGTAGGTAAGAACATGTGTAGTATGCACACAAATTGTAATATTTTCTCCTAATCACCTATAGTTCGTTTTTTTAGCATTAGAAATAAGGTAAACAATCTTGATGTGTCTTTTATTTGAAAAACACATTTTAAAAATAAATTACGGCAAATATGTAACAATTATTAATTTAATACGATCATTTATATTCGGCTGCTTTGATAAGTAATAGTTACTGATTTTTAAAAAGCGTTTTTCAATTATTAAAAGACATGTCAAGATCGCTTACCTTCTTTCAAGTTCTTTCTAATGCTAAAAAAACGAACTATAGAATCAACAACAAACACAGAACAAGTGTGTAGACTATGAAGTAATATAAAAAAACCTACAGGCCAAAAAACAGAACGCGATTCAAGAATAGAATAAATGTTTTCAAATGGTACTACCATTTTGAGGAGTTACGCAATTTTGTACACAATTAAAAATAAAAACAAAACAAATTCAATATTTATGTAAGAAGTTTGCTTGCAAGTGTGCTTTTAACTTTTTTCCCAAGAACGTTCCACAAAAAGATGGAATCTCACGATGCGCCTGTCGTTTTTGCGTGTTGATTTATTGCGTGAATGCCATTGACATGTTGATGCATGGCAGCCGAAATATTCACACAATGTTTTAGATAAAAAGTATCTGTTAAAGTGTGAGTTTGACGCAGTGTAGGACCAATGATGTGCTGACGGAAAATTTCGAAAATTGCGAAATTTCCACATAGGCAACTTCATTTATTTTTGTACAGGGGTCGATTTTTACCGGTACCTAGTTGCCAAATGAAAGTTTTCTTTGTTTCCTGTGAAATTTTCCAAAAACTTCCGAAGTTTTTTCCTACTTTTTGGAAGTAGGTAGGTAAAATTTATAGTGTGTGGTAAACAATCATAATAAGAGGTCTTTCGATTCCGACTGTTGGTGAGTTGTTAACGTTGTTATCAACATGTTGACAACGATTCATATGGAGAACGTCGTCGATAAAAGAAATGTTTTTGTAACTTAAAAGTATTTAAAGATTAACTAACGCACGCATTTATAGACGCGTTTCAAATATAATATTGAAAACGCGAAAGTTTTAAATATTATATTTAAAGATTTTTAAAATATAATACTGTAGGAAGATAGGGTTATGATTTTAGCAGCCCCGTTTTAATTATGATGTTTGTGGCCGCCGCTGTGTCAAATTCTTTAGTAAAATGAGTGAAGGAATGAACGTCATAATTGCAGCAGTAATGCGGCGGCGAATGTCACTCATTTTATTCGCAACAGTAATGCAACTGCAGTTGACATCCGAACGTCACCTTGAGCAAACAAAGAGGCACCATACCATTATTTTCTAGAAGCCATTCAGGCTATTTTCAAACTCCTGTACCTAATTTTGTTCTGGCCATTGGGTTCTACCCTAAATTTTCAGTGATGTATTTCCACGGCTACTAAGTAATCGTGCCTAGTTCAGTTCATTTATTTTATTAAACATAGGTACATAGTTTGAGTTGTTATCACCTCATATAAAAACAACGGGTTGCACTCAGGGAGTGCCGGCAGAAGTGAAAACTCAATGACTAGTGCAAAATGCACTATGTATAATTGAGGTTAACGCCATCTAGCTTAGCGTTAATTACTTGAAACCCCTAAGCAGATCACTGTTAGTACCCGAGTTATATTAATACCAGTTAGAGCTAAACTCACTAGATGGCATTTAAAGCAATAAAACACCTCAAATCGTAACACCTAATGTAACATGAACATGACTGCAATATAATAAAGAATAAAGAACAACTCAATGACATTACATGTAACAGTTTTTCATGTAATGTCATTGAGTTTTTCTTTATTGATTTAAATGCCATCTAAATGAGTGGCCATCTAAATCTTACGGTCACGTGATCGTCTTACGCTGTCTCGAGTTTAACATTTTTTCCCCACCTCAAAAAGTGGACAGCGCCGGTAAAGAAGTTTTCACTTCAATAATTAAGCACACTACTGATATATGTATACTGACCTAGTTCTTTAAAAAATACTTAATCCAATATATATTTTTGTGAATACTTTGGTAATTTTATACTTACTTTGTGAATCAAACCGATGTTTATTACTTAGTGGTCATGTAACGGGAATGTGTGACATTTATATGCGGTGCTAATTGCCAACAACTATCAAGGCTAATGTAAACATATATTAGACTACATTATTTTAATCTACTTAAGTATTTATTTCTTAGCTACAACCCTATGCGCCGGAGGCCCCGCGACCGCGTCTATAAAAGGCAGCCTGCCCACGCGCACGGCGCACTCGGGATCGGAGCGGGACGTAAGTATTCACTTCCTGTACTTTAGCGGCCATTTTGTGATGCCACCATTTTGTTTGACACTTTATGAAATTATTTGGTTATTTTTCAATTTTAAACGCTATTTAACTGAGTAAATAATGGATATTTATATTATTTATCAATCGTAAGTTGGATATCTGCGATTTCGGTAATCTGCCATGTTGTACACGTTTTGAAATTGTGTACTGTGTAGGTACCTACTTAGTTCTTTTTCAATTTTGAACGTTAGTTAAGTGAGCTATAAATAGAATACCTATTTATTTGTAGGAAAGTTATTAATCTTGTTTTAGAACAATGGAAGTCCGTCAACTCCCATTTTGGGAATCCGCCATCTTGTTTTTACCACGTGTTCTTAAATATATTCTTTCTCGTTTTGGTTTTTGACTTTCAAATTACCTCAATAGTAGGCTAGGAAGATTAGGGACATTATTTTTGAACAGTTTACGTGACATGATATCGTCTCAAAATAACATTGTGATAATCTGTCATCTTAGTTCAAAACCACGTGTTCGTGTTCTTTGCGTCGTTCTTTTAGTTTTTGTTCATATTTCACGTTATTTTAAATCAATTAAGTGTTAAACTGTAAGATTTTATTTACAACTTAAAGATATAAGTACATAGCCGTTTCGAAACTTATGTCAAGAAACCAACTGTATTTATTCACTGTTATTTTTGAAAGAAATAAAAATTTATAACTAGTACCTAGTGTACCTACACCTATATACCTAATCGTTCTCTGAAAGTATATAGGTAATTATTTCTGCATTTTATCGTTTACTATGTCCTTTTATTACAGTGAGCCAGGGTACCCGCTAATACTGGGCTTGCGGCAGAATGGTAAGTCTATTTTATTTAGTCACTATCTAGTCATATCATTTTAAATTATAAAATAATCATATACTTATGTACTACTAGACGTATCCTTCACGTGAAGAAGAGAAAAAGTCATCTGAATAAAAGCTGCTAAATATTTAGCTGTCTCTAGATCTGTTGTGAACGTCCCTCTTTTACCTATATTTTTTATAGATAATTTCATTAAAAATAAAATTTAATAGTTTATATTTTAAATTATATTCAATGATTCAGCCTACTTAAATTGTCACGGCCGTATTCGAACAATGTTTTTTGAAGTCACAGCGGTACGATACCGATCTGTCAGTGTCAAAAGTGGCATTTCTTCAACCAAAAAACTTATTTACCTATGCGTTCCTCTTATATCAATGCTTAGCTGGACTGGAAAAAATTACAGTAGGTAAGTATACATATTGACTCTACTCCCATCATTCACAAAAACAAATTTTCATTACAAAGACATTCTATATAAAATAGTTATTTACGATACAAGTGCGGAAAAGAGGAAATTCGAAACGAGTGGCGATAAATTAAAACACGACCGAAGGGAGTGTTTTAAATCGACACGAGTTGCGAATTACCTATTCGCACATGTATCGAACAACGTTTTACAGTACATATGGCACTTTAAAGTTTCGACATACGCACGAAAAGTGCCATTTTACGCACTAGTGCGGAAAAGTAACCCCATGTGTACTGTAAATTGTATTTACAGTACATATGGTGCTACTTTCCCGCACTAGTTCGTAAATAAGCACTTTTCGTTGCTATGTCAAATATTTAAACGGGCATATGTACTGTAAAACGTTGTACGATACGCGTGCTAAATGACTGCGAATAGGTAATTCGCAACTCGTGTCGATTTAAAACACTCCCTTCGGTCGTGTTTTAATTTATCGCCACTCGTTTCGAATTTCCTCTTTTCCGCACTTGTATCGTAATAGTTATTTTCGATACAAGTGCGAAAAAGAGGAAATTCGAAACGAGTGGCGATAAATTAAAACACGACCGAAGGGAGTGTTTTAAATCGACACGAGTTGCGAATTACCTATTCGCACGTGTATCGAACAACGTTTTACAGTACATATGGCACTTTAAAGTTTCGACATACGCACGAAAAGTGCTATTTTACGCACTAGTGCGGAAAAGTAGCCCCATATGTACTGTAAATATCTATTTTAGTTCATTGTACCTAAAGGATGTTGCTGCATGAAACTTTGTGTTTCCAGGCAGGTAGCAGACGCACCTGGCTCCGGCAGCAAGCTCGGCCGCCCGGTGCCGTTCCGTCGACGACGTCGATCGACGTCGAGCGTGACGTCGGGTGACGTCGGGCGGAGCGCTGGCCGCGCGGCTGCCCCGCTCAGCGAGCGGCTAGCAGTGGACGCGCTGAGAGAGACCTGCGTTGGTGAGTGTTGAAACAGTAAACGTCGATCGACGTCATGTGACGTCGAGCGTCTGGCAGTGCGGCTGTGCTCAACGAGCGACTAGCAGTGGACGCGCTGAGAGACCTGCGTTGGTGAGTGTTGTACGTCGATCGACGTCGATCGACGTCGAGCGACGTCATGTGACGTTAAGCGTCTGGCAGTGCGGCTGTGCTCAGCGAGCGACTAGCAGTGGACGCGCTGAGAGAGACCTGCGTTGGTGAGTGTTGTAATAATACGTCGAGCGACGTCGGGTCGACGTCGGGCGTCTGGCAGCGCGGCTGCACACAGCGAGCGGCTAGCAGTGGACGCGCTGAGAGACCTGCGTTGGTGAGTGTTGTAATAGTAGATGTCGAGCGATGTCGTGTGACGTCTAGCGCCTGTCATTCGCTCAGCGAGCAGCTAGCACTGGACGCGCTGAAAGAGACCTGAGTTAGTAAGTGTTGGACGTTAGTTTACAGTGTGGTACACGAGGACTAGATATTGAGCCGCTACGTGCGGTGTCAACAAAAGACATTTACGGTCAAGGAATTAAATTTCAGTACCATGTCGTACATGGTCACAGTGGCAATAGTGTGAGGTCCCTAGCGGCTATCATATTGATTGTCACTGTGACAAGGTACGAAATGATACTAGAATAAAAAAAATCACTGAGCCATATTTTTTGTAATAATAAACATCGTAATGTAAATTATTCTTTTTAGGGTTCCGTACCCAAAGAGTAAAAACGGGACCCTATTACTAAGACTCCTACTGTCCGTCTATCCGTCTGTCTCATGAACCGCGATAAACAGCAGTCTAGACAGTTGAAATTTTCACAGATGATGTATTTCTGTAGCCGCTATAACAACAAATGCTAAAAACAGAAGGCTCCCATACAACGAACGTGATTTTTTTGCCGTTTTTGCGTAATGACACGGAACCCTTCGTGCGCGAGTCCGACTCGCACTTGGTGGTTTTTTTAATCATGTTTTTCCTCTCCTTGTTCCAGATCGCGGTCTCGTAGCGAAGTCACAGATTGTAGTTTAAATAAACATTAACATTAACATGCTGCGATCAGAAAATCAAACCTTTTAACATTAAGTCTTTAGTAATATAATATGTGTAATTCGTTCACCAGTCTTTCACGATTGCATTATCAAATAGGGATTCACCGCTATACTTTTCCGTTACTGATACAAGCAGGAACATATATTCTTGCATAGTATAATGCACAATTTTAGAGATAAGTTTTTTGTTAAGTAATCCATTTTACATCTCAGTCGGCGCTAGTTAAGTTTCTTTTTTGACCCTTAGTTATAGTTTTTTTTCTATTAAACTTGTGTTTTTTCTTACTTTAAATGTGGTACTTTTATTTTACACCTTGTTTTTCCCTATAGATTGTTTAATCCTAGTAATGCAGCTGCAGTTGACATCCGAATGTCACCTTACCTAACCTGCGTGCCAGTGTCTAACTCTTGTTAAGGCTACTAGTATCTTAGGTACTTAATTTAATGATTTTTAGTTCATTGCTGGCTACGTAGGAGCGACGAATTCAATAGACCAATCAAATCGCTTGCTCGGTGACATCTGGAGAGACCATTAGGGCTATTATGGCCGGCTCTTTATCATTTGTCACCATGGCTGTCACGTTCTAACAAATAAGTAAGTGCGAAAGTGACGCATAGCATGACAAGTGATAAAAATGCGACCATGATACGCCGCCATAAGTGGGTTTCGTTTGAAAGGACTGACGTTTTGAGTTCTTTTTAGTGTAATAAAGGTGCGATGAATTTATTCGTCAGTTATGAAGCGATACAGTTGACTGGCTCTACGCTACGGGCTGCTAATGCCCGACCCCGCTTTGATCCCCAGATATTGCTGGACCCGCATCTCATTTTCAAAAACACATTAGGCTATTTTTCATACGGAGATTTATTGCAAATAAGTAATAAAAAGCCACTTTCATAATAATTTTATAGAATTACAGCAACTTAAATTGAATCTATTCGATTGACGATATTTATATGTAGGTATGTATACTGTGTAGGTATTTAGTTGGCATCGTGGTACCAAAAACATCCTAATATTTAGAATAGAATAGAATAGAATAGAATAGAATAGAATAGAATAGAATAGAATAGAATATAATTTATTCGTAAGCACAGACAATACATAATATGAAAGAAAACACAAAATAAGATTAAAGTGCCACGAAATGGCCTCATCTCAGCATGTTGCTGGTGGCTTCCAGCGCTGGTCTTGACACATTGACTCATCTAATAAAGTCTTGGTTGTTGGTCTTGGTTATTTGACACAATGTAATAAAGAAAATGTCATCAAAGGTTTTAGTTTTGTTGTTTTGGAAATAATTACAAAGGCATCGTTATTTTCCACCTTTCAAATGAACGCCCCTATAATATGTTTTGTTTACGATTACATCTAAATGTGTCGTTAAGTAGATAGGTTTCATTGTAAGATTGGAATTACTAGGTTCATTTAAGTTTACCTACCTACAACAAAACATTTATTTTTGTAATTTTAACTTTGCACAGATAAAAAAAGAAAAAAAAAACTTTAAAAAAATCCCCTAGTGTGCCCGTCTCCGCAATATTCAAATGAGGATCATCTGCTACTTGGTCGCCATCTTGCGCTAATATTGTTTCACAAAATAAAGCTTTACGCTCATTTTCTGGAGACAGTTTTTACAATGTGTTTTTAAGGGATCGACATTAAAATTTAATTTTGGAAGAATTTGGGGATAATGTGTCAATCAAATAAATTTCATGTGTATTTAAATGGCGGCTGCAAATGTAGAGGTATTTTTTTATTCATTACTCCCCGAGCTATGTCAATGACCTTGGTTGTCTCGCGTATTTTTTTTATAAACAAAGAAAACACCGATCATCAAACCGTCAAGAAAAGATCGTACTCCCGTCTTAAATTCCGGCAACGCACTTGCAACCCCTTGTAATTGCTTACAATCAGGCGATTCCTCTACTCGTTTGTCTCCTATTTATATCATACAGAAAAGCGTACTTACCTACTTTGCTATATAATGTTATTCATATAGGGAATAAAAATTATACGTTTAAACATAAATATCTCGTAATTTTTCATGAAATTCTTAGCAACACAAACTGAAAGATTGATTGATTAAGATAAAAAACGATCAGTACCCTCAAAGCAAATCAAAACTTCAGAAAGTCCATAATACATGAGTGTAATCCCATCAAAGGAACTCGATTAGTAAACATTAGTAGCGCAAATGCCGACGCGGCAATAAATTGAAATAAGAGAATTAAGAAATAAATCAAAAGAGGATTTTCCCGACACGTCGTCGTCGCGAAATTGGAAAAATACAACGCGACACGGTGAGCGCGGCGCGGGCGCGTTGTCGCACGACACGACACGACAATTTTGAACGCTTTTCATCTTTTGTTAGCTATGCTTTAATATCCTATGAGGCCAATTTAAACTTAAGGATGACTCACGCTAGACCGGGCCGGGCTCGTGCCGAGGCGTCCAACATATCATCTTCTATGACGGCTGATCGGTGATCACGTGGTGCTTTCCATAGAAAACGAACGCCGGAAGCTCCGGCCCGGCCCGGGCCCGGTCTGGCGTGAGTCATCCTTTAGTGCGAGTCGGACTCGCGCACGAAGGGTTCCGTACAATTACGCAAAAAGCGGCAAAAAAAAAATCACGTTTGTTGTATGGATGCCCCACTTAAATATTTCTAGAATATAAGAAATATTTAAGTGGGGCATTTAGTATTTGTTGTTATAGCAGCAACCGAAATACATAATCTGTGAAAATTTCAACTGCCTAGCTATCACGGTTCATGAGATACAGCCTGGTGACAAACAGACGGACGGACAGCGGAGTCTTAGTAATGGGGTCCCGTTTTTATCCTTTGGGTGGGCCATTTTATTTAAAGTTGTCCCCTACACTTTTTTCTCAAAATTGGGATGTTTTATGTTATTTCTACTCAAAATCACGAGCTCTTTTGACCCTAATAGGAGAAAAAAGTGTCCCAAAATTTCCATACATTTTTCGGTTTTCCATTCCGTGACCGCCATACAGTCTATGAAAAATGGTAACAGAATGGAAATAAAAACCTTGGGACACTTTTTTCTCCTATTAGGATAGAAAGAGCTCGTGATTCTGAGTAGAAATAACATAGAAATTCAAAAATTAAAAAAAGTGTAGGGGACAACTTTAAATAAAATTGCCCGGGTACAGAACCCTAAAAAAGAAAAATAAATTCTGATACACGAAATAAGAGGTGCTGGTACAGGACAGCCCATGGAATGCTCCTCGAATGTATCATTAAAATTCCGTGCTACAATGGACCCTTGCTCCATAAAGATAATAAGAGTGTCGGTACATATTAAGCGCGCAGCTACGTACAGCCTCATCTACATATACATGATGAAATTGAAAGAAAGCGGGTAGTCAGGTGGTACTGCGTTCTATTTTATTTTCCCCTGTTTACTTTTGTACAATATGAAGATAAAGTCATATTTTTAAAGAGGGTAGGTTGATAAATTTTGATGACTATGTTAGCTGAGACGCCCTATTATGAGGTGGTCTTCAATTCGTAGGTATATGATGTCAAAAACAAACCATTTGAATATGTTGAATGACTGTTGATAGTTATTCCTATACCTATGTACACGAAGGTATTGAGTTTTACGCGAAATAAGAAGTTTAATTTGTTGTTTAGTGTTTTGGGTAATTATAGGAAACACATTAAGGATATTAAAACGACTTATGAACAAGCTTTTTTTTCATACAAACATATTATTATGCATGTAAACGCAGTAATCTTATAAACATTGTGAATATTATACCAAATTAAGGATACCTATTTTTGATATTTCACCAATAACTGGAATAATCGCTAATCGTGCAAACAAATATCCGTTGTTTATTCTGTGTCTGTAGAATACTCCGGGTCCGGGCTTTAAATGCAGGGTTTGGCTCACATAACTGACCTTATTTTATTATGACACCAATCCTGAAATCGAAAAAAAAAAATTTTAGCCCCCCCTCCCATAGAAAACATCATAAAAACAATGGACCTGGACCTTGGAGGATACAATTAAACGGAGTAGCCATTAACAGGCTTTCCCCTCTGTCGAAAATAGGCGGCCAACGGTCATACACAATGTATGGACTGACGTTTATCTGACATGGCTATTTTTACGTTACGCATACATTTGACGTTCCCCTCCCCCGCAAAAATCGGCAGACTGTTTTGTACAGAAAATTACAGACATGGCGTCTCCGTTTGATTATATCCTCCAAGACCTGGACCGTTCTACATATAATAAAAGAATGTGTATAGATATAACAGAATAATAAACAGAATAAAGCATCAGCTGTGTTACTAACATACTCTCGTTATCAACGACTTCGTTGGCGACTTCGGAGAACTAGTTTTAAGCTATTTATCGCAACAATAGCCTGTGAGACTCATGCGAAATAATAAATATGGGTAAAATATATATGTATATATATTATATGTATGTATATATGTAAATATATATAAGTATATATATATGTGTGTGTATTATACTATGTATTTATGTATGTATATATTGATAATAGTAAGTAGGTACCTAGTATTTAGATAGTGACTTTTATATCTCTGTACTGATTTTCTCTTCCGCACCAATTGTAAGTTTCTGTTTGGCCCAATGGTTGACTGGTAGAGAATGCCTTATGACATTAAGTCCGCCATTTGTACTTTCTTGTATTGTGCAATAAAGTTTAAATAAATAAATAATAAATAAATAAATAAGTACAATGTCTATGTAAGTAAAATGAGCTAACTTAAGGTTTTAAGGCACTTTCCCTCCAGCCCTAGTAGCACGGTCGCATTTTTATCGTTTATCACCATGCCTGTCACGTTCTAACAAGTATGTAAGTGCGAAAGTGACGGGCATAGTGATAGTCGATAAAAATGGAACCGTGCTGAGCCCGCTGGGCTCATTAATTATTTCCACACTGTATAGCGCGAGTCATCTTTATTGTCAACAGCAGGTAACGGTACAACTATCGAGCAAAATGTTAAGAAAAGCACTCCAATACAATTAATTACCAAAGGAATTCGACTAAAGGTCACCAAAAGCGTGATTTGTGCATTCCAGGAGGGTCCATATAATTAATAGAAGTGGCGATAACAGGGGGGGCAACGATGGGACACGGAATCTGGTTAACACACAGATTTGGACGTGAGCTGAATGTTGGTTTTTAATTGTTTGATAAGTAGGTTTTTACGGCACGGCCACAGCAAAGAATTTTCGCGAAAGAAATAAAAACCTCAGGCACTACCAAAACTAAGATTTGGTATTGATTATTGATACTTCATTCGGTTTTGAACTTGTGGACCATAGTTGTAGTCATCATCATCATCATAACTTAAGAGCTTTGCTCTTGTCTGTGGAGTAATTGCCAATCATTTATTTATTGCGCCAGTCTTTTAGTTTAATATGTCTATTAAATATATCTGTATATTTAATATGTCTGTGTCTCACAGTCTCACGGAAGTTTTGTTATTAAAATAGTGTTTTAATTTCCACATAGTTGTAGTACTGGACTGGTATTGCTTCACTTATTTTTCTTTGAGTAAGAATTCAACAATATTATCTTCCTGTCTCGATTTTTTTTAGAATTAAAGACATAAAATCCGTAAATATTCTTTAGACACTTTGAACTTATTCTTTCTACTTTATATACAGATTTTCTCATGATGTTTTCCATTACTGAATAGCAATTACTAAAATGATATTCCATAGTTACTAATACTTAAGATCCAAGAAAACCACCAATAACAAAATAAAGAAAATCGTACAAAATTACCAATATATTTTTCTTGAAAACCTTTCTTCAATTTCAAGATTACTTCAAAAGAATTCCCTCTCCACTATTTCAAATAAAAGCAGCTCTTTTCCAAGAAACATAACCCTCCCTATCTATCGTAGTTAAAAGCTCTCGAAGGCACTTTCAGCAGCAAATCCGTCTTAGAAGTACTTGACATAGTTTTGTGGCCACGCCTCCCGCCCAGCTTATGGCCACGCCCAGCTGCCTTGGTTGATTCTTATTAGGGTTGCGTTGAAAGCTGAAGTTTTCAGGGAATTACATGTTTATTTTGGAACGTAAGTAAATAGTTTTGAAAAGGTTACCAACGTAAAGTGTCATTCTATGGAATTGCTAAGTAAACAAACCGCCATATTAAAATTGTCTCTAAATGTCAATTTACTAGTGACTTTTGTAAACATAGTAAGTTCCATAAAATGACACCTTCATATGTATGCCTTACCAAAAGCTGACTTTAAACATATAACATACAAACTCATAGATATACATGAATCAACAGTGTCATTGTACTTTTTTATAATACCTAAGGGTAAAAAAGCTATTCTACCTAGATGTTGGTAACAGATAAAAGACACGGGCAGTCAAAGAGGTAATACTGAAAAGTTTTAGAATTTACCTAGTGTTTATTAAGACTCGAAACAGTGAATTCGTAAAACCCATAAAAATACAGAACCAAGTATCAAGTAGTTAGTAGGTAAGTATTTAAGTAGGTAGTAGAATGTTCGGGCCAAAGACAGTGTGGTTTATTACCCCCACCCTCAAGTGGGGGGCGTTACGTAAGTTTCAGAGATAAATTACTGCGAACGTTAAACTTTTATATTTCTTTGGTTTTCTTAGACAACGAAATAATACTGGGCGTTTTAATAGTGAGAAATTTAGTTGTTAGAATTGCTTTAAGTTTGAAATTATCTAACAATATTTTCTTATTTATTTGAAAGACTTAGAGCTGTATACGAGAGAATTGACATTTTTGCTATAAATAATCTAATTTTAAAATAATAATTGAGTTGGCAAACCAACTCCAAAATCATTAAAGATTAACTGGGTAGGTACTTACATACTTTGTAATTGGAAACAATGTAGAATTTATATTTTATAATAAGATCAGATGGGGTAAGATCAACATAGGTACTTAATATATAGGTACCTCGGTATTCGCACGGGGCAGGACAAACAGTATGACGGTTCCACACTAGTTTTACTCTACCCTACCTGTGCTTACTACCTACATTTTTCTACATTTTTATTTTTTATTTGTATTTTTTTACCCGGGCCAATTTTTATTTTTATGCCAAATATTTTTTCACAGATTTGTTTGATACAATTTGGTAAGTTTGAAAAGCTCTTCATTCTGAGTGGAACAAAAACGAAATCCCAACATGGGACAAAAAAAGTAATATTCCGTTGAGTTAGAGTAAGACCAAAGAAAGTCTGCAGCGCTAGGTTAAAAGTAGTTTTTAAAAATCAGTATGCGACAACACCACAGAAAATGGATTAAATAGTCTTGATACTTGTGAAATTTCTACCATATTTACCGTCTATGAAAAAATTAAGCTGTATGCACAGCTTAATTATTATGGTAAAATAAATTTCATTCCAACAATAGATCTCGTAATATGTAGACATATACTAATATTGATAAATAATATTGGAAGAACGTGACATTTGGCTTCATCAAAATTATTAAGCTTTTGTAATATCCGCGACGGCCTAGTGGTAAATAGGTACGGAGGGCCTACCGCGAACACCGAAGTTCTCAATATGCGGGCATCTTTCTCTTTTACTCCCATAATTAATAGATTGACAGAGAAATTGCCCGCAATTTGCGAACTACAGTTTTCGGAAAAACGAAATAAACCATTAAAACAATAAACATATATTAAAAATAAATTTTAGCTTTAACTAGTAGATACCCATGCCGTGAGCATAAGCATGGAGGTGGCATGGAGGTTGTGGGTTCGAGCTCGAAACCTAGCTAGTACCAATGAGTTTCTCGAAATGTTAGAGGAAGTACATAAGGAAGTACATATATGCCTATACCTATTAGGTGTGTTCAATTTGCTGTGAAACCTTAGTCTAAACCAATATTATTTATATTATATTATCTAAGTAGGTACATATGGTGAAGTATTAAGATGTTTCATTCCACTTACCCGTCATCAATTCAATTTTGTAAACATTGTCGTTTTTCAGCTTGAATCGCCTCGTGCTGACTTTTTACAAGTGTAAAATTATTCGTCATGCGGAAAAGTAACTCCCGCACGCCGGTTTTGTAAGGTTTCACCATGTTTTTTCCGTTCATCACAAAACACAACGAATATTTAAACGATTTTGACAAACACATACCATAGTGCATGACGTTTACTGACTGCTAAGAAACATTGCCATATGTAGTTTTTTAATTCGCTGTCAAATTATTGCGCTGCAGACTTTCTTTGGTTTTACTCTACAAAAACCCATCTTAGGTAAGGACGTTATGGTACCTCAAAGATTTCTGGGACAAACGGAGTAATTGCGCTTATTATTGTACAGAAAAGAAAACTAGATAGCTATTTACCACTTTTTCGAAATCTGACGAAAAAAATACATCAAAAAAATTATTATTATAATGACCAGTGTAGGTACTGAGTGTTGTGCATCCTGTATATAAAGACCAACCTGTCATAAAGGGACCCGTCTGAAAATCAGCGCTGGGTATATATCTAGACATATATCAGGAAAAAGCTGAGATTGGTACCCATTGCCTATACAGATATAAAATTCTTGTGCATGTTTTTGTATAATTGTCTTTGTGAAATGAAATGTATATTGTTTTTCTCTCGTGTATTTTTTTTATGGTACTTGTGGCAATAAAACATTTTTTTTATTTTATTATTATTTTAAAAGAAGAATCGATTTACCTCCTGTTTGTACTTTTCTCTATCTAGCGTTAAAAAACAAACAAAGCCCTCATAGGTGCACTTATTGGCTATGAACCGTGCACGTGCCTCAACCCTGAGCCCTCAGAGCTCAAAGAGAAATATCAAAAAATACACGCCGGCCTCTTGGCGCTTTATTAAGAATAAATTTAGGGCGGACGGCGGGCGGCGGGTGGCACAAGGGAAAGGGGACCAGCGGGTTAAAAAACTTGACAGAAATCGGAGCAGAACCCGTACCATGCGTCACTGACAGTGTCAAAACTGACATATACGCTATCGAGAACGTAATTTACTTTCTATACAAAGAGTCAAAGATTTATTTGTTCAACAAAGGTATGTTACAAGCATGTTGCAAGATGTTAAACACACATCTCGCATCACTAATCATCTTGCTTGCACTAATATGCGAGTACGAGCGAGATGCATAGAAAGTAAATTACGTTCTCGATGGCGTTTATGTCAGTGCCAAACTAGTGGTAGCCACAAGGGGGCCTAGCCAAGATGACAGTCGTTGATAGAAAACGCCATTTCAAACTTAAATAATGTATAGTAACAGTAACGTGAGTTTTCGTAGCTTCTGTCATCCCGATACATTTTTTTAAATTTTTGTTCGGTGTTTGTCGATGTACGATTGTCATCTTGGTTAGGCCTCCAGTTGGGAGTGTCAGTATCCGAAAGGGTACTTACCTACAGGTAATACACAAAGTTAATAAATACATATTATCTTCTCTTATCTGAGATGGGATAAGTGGGGTACTCGAAGAGAGGCCTATGCTCAGCAGTGAAAGATAAAAGGCTGATATGATGATGATGATATCTTCCCTCATCTCTCGTCCCATAAGCACAAGCGGGAATTAAATCGCTACCTAACCCGCTTGCGCTTCCAACTCGATCCCAACCCAACACGAGGTGCCTATCTTCAGACTAATGCATTTATTCAACAGGCGTTAGCCTCGATCGATACGCCGCGTAATTTCACCGAAACTGCGACTCCACACTTCGCTGGTTATCGTCTATTTGTTTCTATCGAGGGTCAATGAAGTGTGTGGAATATGAATTTGATGATACTTCTTTCGAAGACACACACACACACATACACCCCTCATACTAAAAGTAGAGTCTACGCACACCGCCTTGAAGTGAACAGAATAAAATGAGTGTCATTATAAACGTTGTATTTTCATATTTTGAGTTTAATGATGACATGGACAGAGTTATTAGAGAGCTATTGGTCTATCTCTAGTGGCTCTAAGGGCCTAACCAAGAGGACAAACTCCAATACAATACTTAAGTTTATAATATTGGCATTTTCTATCAAGTATTATCATATTGGCTAGGCCCACTCGATCAGAAAAGATCCTAGATTTAATCGACAAATAAATTCCATATAATTAATTATCGAACCTGCTTACAAAACTTCAGACACGCTTGTAACTGTTCTGCCCAAGCTGAAAAGTGGATGCTTCGCGCTCGCTCAGATTAATAGGGTTGCTAAATAAAAACCGGCCAAATGCGAGTCGGACTCGCGCACGGAGGGTTCCGCACCATCAACAAAAAATAGAGCAAAACAAGCAAAAAAACGGTCACCCATCCAAGTACTGACCCCGCCCGACGTTGCTTAACTTCGGTCAAAAATCACGTTTGTTGTATGGGAGCCCCATTTAAATCTTTATTTTATTCTGTTTTTAGTACTTGTTGTTATAGCGGCCACAGAAATACATCATCTGTGAAAATTTCAACTGTCTAGCTATCACGGTTCGTGAGATACAGCCTGGTGACAGACGGACGGACGGACGGACGGACGGACGGACAGCGGAGTCTTAGTGATAGGGTCCCGTTTTTACCCTTTGGGTACGGAACCCTAAAAAAGGCACCCGATTGCTCATTTTACATTTTATATAGTATAATTTTGAAGATTTTTTTTTTGGTTGTTGTAGGTTTCTATTGTATTTTTTGAAACCTTTTCGAGTTCAATTAGTATCGGTCACTGGAACAACTTTCCTCACAGCGCCAAAGAATGAGCTGTGCGTATTTTGACTCATAATTTTCCACGTATGACCTTTTTTTTCTGACGCAGGGCAAAGCAACAAAGTTTATCTTAGGTTCTAATAATAAAATCAATAATCATTAATCACAATTAAAAACATTTTTAGACAGCTTTTAAATTTAGTAGCTAAAAGAAAATAAAAGTTCGTCTTTCAAAATTTTAAAAAACAAACAAGCCATTGCCCTATTTCAATCCAGAATCCTAAAGTAATTCACCTTTCCTTAAACAATAGACAAGAATAAACAAAAAGGAAAAAGTTGAGAATTCCTAACAAGTTTACTTCGCAAATCGGATTCCGAATTTGAATAAGACCCAATAACAAGTGCGTACTTACCTTGCCGAGCCCCCTTTTAATGGGGGGATGGGATCTAAGTATTTCTACTTTAGCAGAGACATTGCATAATAAAATAATGCCAAACAAATATAAATACCTACCTACATAGCCCAGGTACCATTTAAACTTAGAGTACTCACTCCATACCATACTATTATTTATTCTGTGTCCATACTCCATAACAACTGGCTTACTTCGTTATTAAATAAATATTATAAATAAATTAATAAATACTAGGGGACATCTGACACAGATCAACCTAGCCCCAAATACGATGATATACATAGGTAGGTACTTATATAAATAAATACATACTTATATAGGGAAAACACCCATGACTCAGGAACAAATATTGGTGTTCATCACACAAATAAATGCCCTTACCGGGATTCGAACCCAGGAGTCCCAGGACCATCGGCTTCACAGGCAGGGTCACTACCTTACCCACGAGGTTAGACCGGTCGTCAAAATTAGTCAATTATAACTTAGGTAGGTATATCAGTAAATTAGTGTCGTATCATGTCATGGCACACGTTTAAATAACCCATCTTTGCAAGCAGCAAGGAATCTTTGTAAACAATAAAGAGCCATAGGTATTACCCGTGTTATTATACCACGAAAGTTTATTGGCATAATGGATTGGCACGGAACAATACGGTGAGTGCCAACTCACGTCCGCTTGCCCTCGAAACGAATCGATCAAACTAATGTAGCACACAATTAGCAATATATGTCGGCGGCCGATCGTAATATCCGCCAGATCATGAGATTCCTAGGCATATCGTGAAATGTGAAAATCATTGACTCGTACCCCGAGTCGACGGAGCCTCTATTTCTGGATAGTGTTCCTGTCGGGCATCTGAAGCAACCTAACGAACCTAATATCCTACGAGCTATCTATTGGTTTAATGTAACCACCGTCAAAACATTACACAGGAACTTTACGATCGGGCGGATATCACGATCGGCCGACGACATAGATATAAATGTAGGTACGTATATCTTAAGTCTTAACACGTCAGGCGGTTTCCAAACTATCACATCAGTAAGTTATGGAACTTGCATGATATATTATTAGGGCACCCTAATCGACTGATAGTACGTACTATCAGTCGCTTTTCTGTAAAGGAAAACATCGGAAAAATATAACTAATTATTTAAGGTTTATCTCGCTTTTGTAAAAACGAGTGCCTGCACCAATTCCTAGAGACCCGTAGCGACCCCGTAGCAAATATACAGTATTTAAAACAAGCGTACGCTACGGATTTGATAATCGAAATATAAGTTAGGTATTCAAAACACAGTTTATAATCGAATACCTAAAGTTATTTGTTGATTAATTGCATACCTATTCTATGAATTAGAATAAATAAATAATTAAATCTAATACCTTTAAATAAACAGTTCTTGTTTATTTATTTATTTATTTATTTATTTATTTAGATATATAAGTATATATTTCGGGGATCTCGGAAACGGCTCTAACGATTTCGATGAAATTTGGTATATAGGGGTTTTCGGGGGCGAAAAATCGATCTAGCTAGGTCTTATCTCTGGGAAAACGCGCATTTCCGAGTTATTATATGTTTTCTGAGCGAATCTCGGTCACCCAGATATTAAATATTATAGGACATTCTTACACAGATTGACTAAGTCCCACAGTAAGCTCAAGAAGGCTTGTGTTGTGGGTACTCAGACAACGATATATATAATATACCTATAATATACAAATACATAAATACATAGAAAACACCCAAGACTCCGGAACAAATATCTGTGTTAATCACACAAATAAATGCCCTTACTAGGATTCGAACCCAGGACCGCGGCTTAACAGGCAGGATCACTACCCACTAGGCCAGACCAGTCGTCAACAAAACAATTTATTAATACAATACAATTAATACAATCCTTGCTACATTTATAATTACGGACAAATCCCTCGAAAATACGTCGCATAAAATTGACAAATGTATCTATAACTAGCTGTTGCCCGCGACTTCGTACGCGTGGATTTGTATATTGGTGGTTATATATTCTATATTAGCTTAGAACATTATGCAGAAAACGATAGCAGTAGGGACTGCAGTTAATCATTTGTTAATTATTATACACAACCTGGCTACGAAGTTTCAAGCCCCTAACTGAATAAAATTGTTCTCGATATAATCCCTCTCAACCCCCAGCATATTTTCAAGTCCACTATTTAGTAAAACCTACTACCTAACTACCTATTTACGAAGTTTGAAGTTCCTAGCTTTAAATAAAATTTGAACTCTCTACCAACTTTCAACCCCTTCTTAAACCTTTTAGGGGATGAATTTTTAAAAAAGCTGAAATTACTTATTATGTATTATAATAATATGCCTTTATACAACGATTCAAGCCCCGCACTCAAAAAAATGTTTGACCTCCATACAAATTTTCAACCCCTTTTTTACCAACTTGAGGGAAGAATTTTCAAAAATGCCGAAATTACTTTTCTTGTATTCTAATAATATGTCTTTATACAAAGATTCAAGTCCCGCACACAAAAATGTTTGATCTCCATACAAACCTTCAACCCCTATTTAACCCTTTTAAGGGATGAATTTTTAAAAACGTTAAAATCACTTTTCTTGTATTCTTATAATATGCCCTTATACGAAGATTCAAATCCCGCACTCAATAAAATATTTGATGTGCATACAAACTTTCAACCCCTTTTTCACCACCTTGGGGGATGAATTTTCAAAAACGCTGAAATTATTTTTCTTGTATTCTAATAATATGCCTTTATACAAAGATTCAAGTCCCGCACTCAAAAAAAATGTTTGATCTCCATACAAACTTTCAACCCCTATTTAACCCTTTCAAGGGATGAATTTTTAAAAACGCTGAAATTACTTTTCTTGTATTCTTATAGTATGCCCTTGTACAAAGATTCTAGAAAATATTTGATGTGCATACAAACTTTCAACCCCTTTTTCACCACCTTGAGGGATGAATTTTCCAAAACGCTGAAATTAGTTTTCTTCTCTTTTATTATAATACCTTTTTACGAAGTTTCAAGTTCCTAGCTTACAATAAAATTTGAACCCCAAGACAAACTTTCATCCCCTTTTTAACCCCCTTAGGGGTTGAATTTCCAAAAAACGTCCCATAGCTTTTTTTTGTAATCGGCTATTATGCCTTTCTAAGAAGTTTCAAAGCATTTGTAATGGATTCAAACTTTCAACCCCTTTTTATCCCTTTTAGGGGATGAATTTTCAAAAACGCTGAAATTACTTTTCTTGTATTGTAATAATATCTCCATACACAAAGTTTCAAGTCCCGCAATCAAAAAAATTTTTCTTCTCCATACAAACTTTCAACCCCTTTTTCACCACCTTAGGGGATGAATTTTCAAAAACGCTGAAATTATTTTTCTTGTTTTTTAATATTATATCTTTTGATAAAATTTCTAATTCCTAGTTCAAAATAAAACTTGAACCCCATACAAACTTTCATCCCCTTTTTAACCCCCTTAGGGGTAGAATTTCTCAAAATCGCTTCTTAGCTCTTATACATTTTATAAATGCAACCTCGTGTCCAAATTTCAACTTTCTAGCATTTGTAGTTTCGGCTCTGCGTTGATGAGTCAGTCAGTCAGTCAATCAGTCAGGACACGTGCATTTATATATATAGATAGATAGATAGCTGTTGCCCGCGACTTCGTACGCGTGGATTTGTATATTGGTGGTTATATTTATATGGCCGCTATTTAACTGATCACCAGATTTAGTAAAATTTAATACCAAAAAAATTTATTTTACCACCCTAAAATAATAAATGATCACCAAAATTATAACTCCATTTTAATGTGAAATGATTACCAATTTTATTACATTTTACTATCCTATTAAAGGAAATGACACCAAACTAATCATTATTAACCCAAAAATAGTAAATGATTACCAAATTACAAATCCCATTTTAATGTGAAATGATAACCAAATTTTTACATCTTGCTATCTTATTAAAGAAAATGACACCAAAATAATCATTGTAAACCCAAAAATATTAAATGACCACCAAAATTAGAACCCCATTTTAATGTAAAATTTTAACCAAATTTTTAAATCTTGGTATCCTATTAAAGCAAATGACTCCGAAATAATCATTTTAAACCCAAAAATAGTAAATGACCACCAAAATTGTAACCACATTTTAATTAAAAATGTGCAAATATTTAATATATATTATCGTTATCCTATTAAATTAATTAATCCACTTCGTCACCTTTTTCTAGCAGCATTTTATTTCTGTAACAGTCGTAGTTCTAACAACCTAACCTAACCCACTTTTCTAGTAGCATTTCTTTTCTGCTAGGGTCGCAGTTCAAACCTAACCTAACCAACTTTTCTAGTAGCATTTCGTTTCTGTATGGGTCGCAGTTCAAACCTAACCTAACCCACTTTTCTAGTATCATTTCTTTTCTGTAAGGGTCGCAGTTCAAACCTAACCTAACCCACTTTTCTAGTAGCATTTCTTTTCTGTAAGGGTCGCAGTTCAAACCTAACCTAACCCACTTTTCTAGTAGCATTTCTTTTCTGTAAGGGTCGCAGTTCAAACCTAACCTAACCCACTTTTCTAGTAGCATTTCTTTTCTGTAAGACCAAGACAGCCAGACAGACAGACAGGGGCTAGTAATTTTGGCATCATTTTACTTTATTTGGTAATATGTATACATTTTTTGGTACCTAATCATAGTGGTTTAATTAGGTGAAAATATCGCATTAATTTGGTCTTCAAGATTTGGTGATCATTAATGATTTTAGGTAATCGTTCAATATATTTGGTATTTGAATACAATTTGAAGTGCAGTCGTAATTAAAACGGTGGTACTTTTGTAATTTTAGGCCTTATTTTTTTGGTGTTCAGTAATTTTTTTTGGTAAGCATGATTTTTTTATTTAGGGTACCAAAGTATTTTTTGGTGGTCATTATATTTGTAGCCGTTAGCCGTTAGATATTCTACATTAGCTTAGAACATTATGCAGCAAAAGTTCGCAGTAGGACGGTTAATCATTTGTTAATTATTAATATTATACAACGCATGAGACTCTTTCACAACCTACGAAGTTTCAAGCCCCTAACTGAATAAAACTGTTCTCGATATAATCCCTCTCAACCCCCTTAGAAGATTTTCATGTCCTCTATTTAATAAAACCTACTACCTAACTACCTGTTTACGAAGTTTGAAGTTCCTAGCTTTAGGTAAATAAAATTTGAACCCTATACAAACTTTCAACCCCTTTTTAACCATTTTAGGAGATGAATTTTTAAAAACGCTGAAATTACTTTTCTTGTATTCTAATAATATCCCCAAATACAAAGATTCAAGTCCCGTGCTCGAAAAAATTTTTGATATCCATACAAACTTTCAACCCCTTTTCACCACCTTAGGAGATGAATTTTCAAAAACGCTGAAATTAGTTTTCTTGTATTTTAATTTAATATATTTTTGCAAAGTTTCAAGTTCCTAGCTTAAAATAAAATTTTAACCCTATACGTTCTTTCCACCCCTTTTTAACCCTGTTAGGGGATGAATTTTACAAAACGCTGAAATTATTTGTCCTGTCTTCTAATAATATCCCCAAATACAAAGATTCAAGTCCCGTGCTCGAAAAAATGTTTGATATCCATATAAACTTTCAACCTCTTTTTCACCACCTTAGGGGATGAATTTTCAAAAACGCTGAAATTAGTTTTCTTGTATTTTAATAATATATTTTGTTACCATGTTTCAAGTTCCTAGCTTAAAATAAAATTTTAACCCTATACGAAACCTCAACCCCTTTTTAACCCTGTTAGGGGATGAATTTTACAAAACGCTGAAATTACTTTTCCCGTCTTCTAGTAATATCCCCAAATACAAAGAATCAAGTCCCGCGCTCGAAAAAATGTTTGATATCCATACGAATTTTAAACCCCTTTTTCACCACCTTAGGGGATGAATTTTCAAAAACCCAAAAATTACTTTTCTTGTATTTTAATTTAATACCTTTTTGCAAAGTTTCAAGGTCCTAGCTTAAAATAAAATTTGCACCCCAAGACAAAATTTCATTCCCTTTTTTACCCCCTTAGGGGTTGAATTTCCTAAAACGTCGCAATTACTGTTTTTTGTAATCGGCTATTATGCCTTTCTAAGAAGTTTCAAAGCATTTGTAATGGATTCAAACTTTCAACCCCTTTTTAACCCTGTTAGGGGATGAATTTTCAAAAACGCTGAAATTACTTTTACTGTCTTATAATAACATACCCATATACAAAGTTTCATGTCCCACACTCACAAAAATATTCGATCTCCATATAAACTTTCAACCCCTTTTTCACCACCTTGGGGGATGAATTTTCGAAAACGCTGAAATTAGTTTTCTTGTTTTTTAATATAATACATTTTCACAAAGTTTCAAATTCCTAGCTTAAACTAAAACTTGAACCCCATACAACCTTTCATCCCCTTTTTAACCCCCTTAGGGGTTGAATTTTTCAAAATCGCTTCTTATCTCTTGTACACTTTACAAATGCAACCTAGTGTGCAAATTTCAACTTTCTAGCTTTTGTAGTTTCGGCTCTGCGTTGATGAATCAGTCAGTCAGTCAGTCAGTCAGTCAGTCAGTCAGGACACTTGCATTTATATATATAGATAATGTATTGTAATGTATTACAGCTTTATACTCATAAAATATGGGTTATCTGAAAGCAACGAGTACCCGCAACCTGAATAACTCGTCACAAAAGCTCTATAAATAAATTACTTTCCAATATTACAAACATCCCTAATATCGTGAAAGGTATACGCTGAATGACAACCCAATACAACCCACAACAATATCAGAGTTACAACCCTGGCAAACTCTTATCTCACCCACTTTTCCCTCAAAAACCAACCTTGGTAGTGTATTACTAGAGTTCATATAAGTATGACAGGTGTTGTTGAGGTAGGAGGTTTGGAAAATGAGTTTGATTGAAGTATCGTTTGTCAGAGCGTCACATTTCGATGCGTCACCTTTATAGGCGATTACGTTTTCTTCAATACAGGGTGGTTTAACATTATTGTTAAAAGTGGCCACTTTTAACAATAAGGGTTCAACTGGCTTGTTTCTTTCTGATTTGTTAGGAGTGGCCAATAACTATAGCATTTCCCTATGATGGAAAAATATGTAAATCAAAATGAAATGTGTCAGGAATTTTGCACTTTGCACTGATCAACTTCGGAATAAACGCAGTACACTAATGGCATATATGTATATGGTTCAAGACGTGCATAAGTAAAAAGGTAATAAACCTGAAATTTTTGAAATCTACTTCCTGCAGCTCTGCCCATTAACAAACCACCCCTACCTATGTGCATGTTTAGTTTAGTATATGTTCTTTTTAAAATATGACAATTTTGTGGCAAGGATTTATTTTGAATGTCAATAATAACATTTATACATAGATGGTCAGACAAATGCATGTCATAACAGGATATAGATTTTACATTTGATTTCATTATATTTGAATATGTATGGTCAATACAAGTCTTACTGTTATTCGTTATTCTAGTAGGTTCGTTAACTAATTGTCTGAAGCCAAACTGTTTTAATGTATTTAATAAATATTTAGAATTATTACATTTAGTCATAAGGTCAATATTAATGTCACCGATTATTATTACGTTATAATTTTGAATTACATTTAAATTAAGTAAATTGTTTAACATAGTTAGGTACAATGGTACATCACCACTCGGCGGTCTGTATATACACACGATAACTAACTCTAGTCCTATACACTCAACCGCACATACCTCGAACTGAGACTCCACAGATAGGTCCGTTATTTCCTTCCGTTCTATGCATGGGATGTCCGGTCTTACATAAATACAGCTTCCTCCACCCGTCCTGGACAATCGGCAGCAATGAGCACGCAGTTGGTAGTTAAGAATGTTGGTAGCTAGTATTTGGTTGGATTGTAACCAGTGTTCCGTTAGGCAAAGTACGTCAACCTGTCCGCGCACCTGGAGTTCCGCTTCCATTTTATAGGTCTTATTTGCGAGTCTATTAATGTTTTGGTGTAGGATGCTTATTGGAATGGAATTTTGGGAGGTTCTGTCGTTCGTTTGCATCGTAGGTGAGTTGGCAGGCACTGACTTGGTTTCGGGAGACCTTGTCTCCCTGGGTCGGAGAAAGGGCCGCCATTCCGTGATGCATGTATTTATTGGCCAGGCCGTTGCTGTGATGAAGTCATCGTACACAGTTATGGGAATGTTGCAGAAGATTCTCAAAGTTTCCGAAATTTCTAGAAACTTTCATGATGTAAGTTTCCACTTAGAAAGTTCTCGTTTATTTACTCAATGTTCTTAATTTATTTTATTTCAAGTGTCATAGAAATTGAAACTTAGGTTAGTTAGAAGTGTTAGAAGATTTGGCAATAAACGTGCAGAACAAAATACCAAGAAGATTTCATGGGAAATTTTCAGTTTTTGTCAATTTTCTTTGGATTATTGCTACCCCTTCGTAGCTCGTTGCCTTGCCCGAAAAATCGTCAAATCACGTCGATTAGCACGTACAATACGCATTGTACACAAAGCTCGATTGCACAACCCTGTATTTGTCCACCTGCTATTTAAGCGACAACCCTGGATGTTCCCTTCAGTCCTTATGAAAATTCGGCGGAAAATAGTGCTATCAGTCTATTTGAGCATTAACTGTGTCAGGGTGTTAAATTACCTAAATGCTAATTTTGAGAGAAAGGAATACTTGTGTTTTCCTTCAGTCTTTGAGAAAATATTATAGAAAAAAGCAATAAAATTTTCAAAAATATCTACTTTTTTTAAATGTTTTTCTAAAGAATTATGAGTTTCTAAGAAGCCTGTAAAGGTTCCTTTTCCTTCAAACATTTTTTTAAATCCAATTTCGAAACTAAAACCATGTCCTAAGAGAAAACTCACGAACAGCCTCGTCTTTTAAAACATCCCTCTAGTCTTGTGTCTTAAAACCATATATACCTACTTGATTAGACCGATACAAAATTTAAACCACGATGGACTTACAAAACCTAACCCAAACCGAGCCGCTAGATCTCTCAACCAAATCACGAACCATCAGCTTCGATCTGACGTTCCTTGCCGGCATCAACAGTCAGCTGGTCAAATTGTATGAGAGCCAATGTAAGAATCCGTGTCGAGGCAAGAGCGTGCTACCGTGCCATGTGTGCTTGAAGACGTTCGATAGGCCCTCGTTGCTCAAGAGGCATATGAGGACACATACTGGTAAGTATCTTAGGTCATCTTACGTAGTAACTTGCTGATGCCGCAAAGTTCTCCAAAACACGCCTTCGCCTTTGTACTGCCTATCCTGTGCCATATATTTGTGTTCTGTGTTTTGTACAATAAAGAGTTTATACATCCATACATAACGCATTGCTGACGTTTGAAGGCTCGAGGCCTCAGGCCCCTCCTCCTACTAGACGGTGTTTTCAAATTACGGCACCAATGCAATTAAAACTGCCACGGCCATGCGCTTGGCGGGGAACAGAACGCTATGGAGGAACCTGGTCTTCAACAGGACCATGATGTCACGATCCTCAGTACCTACCTATTGAGGGACCGACTGAAGAAGAAGACGTTTGACAACCGACAGGTTCAAATAGGATTGGGCTGGCCACGTCTATCGCATGAATCCGGATAGATAGGCTAAAGGATGACTCACGTTAGACCAGGCCGTGTCCGGGCCGGAGCTTCCGGCGCTTCGTTTTCTATGGAAAGCATAATACGTGATCATCTGTCATAGAAAAGTAAGCAGCGAAAGCTCCGGCCCGGACACAACCTGGTTTAACGTGAGTAATCCTTAACATCAAGTCGATGCCGGTAGAGAAGCGTAGGCGGGGCAGGCCGAGGCGGAGTTGGACGAGTTCTAGGAAACTTCGGGAACATTTATACAAAAATTTTAGAATAAGTATTTCGAGGTTTTTCCAAGTGGATGTTTCACAATTTTGGTAAATTTCCGACGGCACCATCAGTACCTAGTCTCGGGACTAATGTCTATTAAAGTCCTATACCTACCATTGTCCTATACCTACCTACCTGTACCTATAGTAGCGGGCGCAGCATGGTTCCATTATTATTGCCTGTCACTATGCCCGTCCCTTTCGCACTTACATACTTGTTAGAACGTGACAGGCATGGTGACAAGCCATAAAAATGCGACCGTGCTACCGCCGTAGGAATTACATACTCGTAAGTACACGTCTGTATAAGTGTGTTTGTTCCGTAGGCGAAAAACCTCACATCTGCAACGTGTGCAACAAAGGGTTCAGCACATCCAGTTCACTCAACACGCACCGACGGATACACACAGGTGAGTTTTTAAAGGTGACCCAGGGAACCTTTTGACGGATCTATATCTGAATCCCTAAAGTCTTTTCTCCTATCTTTGCATTCCCTAATATTGTTTGTCATAATGATCAATTGTCCTAACACTAAAAACCCTAATTTTGGTTTCCCTAATTATTGATTACTTATCCTAATGTTATTAAGCATATTTTCTTTTTTGCGAGGGTCGCAGTTCTAACCCTAACCCACTTTTGTGGTAGCAAGTTCTAAAACCTAACCATTTTTCAGAACCTTACATTATAGAAAATAATCGTTATGACAATTGATCGTTAGGGCATGTGCCCATTAGGACAAACCAGTTAGGGCAAGTGACTTTAGGACAAACGTTGTTAGGGATTCAGAATGACACCCCCTTTTGACGCGGGGGCCACAGCCAGACCTGGCGGCTTAGCCAAGGTGACGATCGCTTGCTCTTCGCCATCGAATCGCTTTGTGTCTTTCTATCACTCTTCCATATTAGTGCGAAGGTAGTCCTATAACCGTACAGTAAGTAAAGAGTGAGTACTTATCCGCGCCCTTATCTTACTTACCTTCTTATCCTCAAAGGTTAGGTTAACCTAGCATAACCTAGCCATTCTAAAAGTGTGGTCCGCGGACCCCTAGTGCTCAAAGCCTCTATTGGGGCCTCTATATAATAAGAAAAAAAACAGCTCGTCTATAGGTCCAAAGTGACCAACGACACATTTTAATTTGGGGTTCCGTCAAATATTTCGCTTTCCAAAAGTTAGTCACCAAAAAAGTTTGAGAACCGCTGGCCTAACCAAACTAATGTGGTTTGTGTAACATATATAGGTACTTGTTCATTGCAGGGGAGAAACCCCACAAGTGTCCAGAGTGCGGCAAGTGTTTCACCGCCAGCTCCAACCTGTACTACCATCGCATGACCCATACAAAGGTAAAGTGTAAACAAACACAAGCAGGGGGGGGTCACGCTCTCTGCAGCTGACTGTACCTAAAATGTTGATGTGTGTAGGGTTTATAAACTGAAATAGATGTCATATATTAAAGAAAAAGTGACGAAGCCCTCCAGTGGTGAAGGCCGGATTCGAACCGGTCTTTAGCAATCCGGGCTAACGCCTTGAACCCCTTGGCCACCCCGCCACCGTGGAACCCGTCCAAATTTCTCGACTATATGCCATTTTACTAAGACTAGGCGTCTTTGACCAACTCTAAATATCTAATTTATATATAGTAGTGTGACTAGGTACTTAAAAACACAAATCAAAATATTTAATTAAATAATTTGATTTGTTCCCAATGTTGTGTAATTAACTGGAGCAGGCGTGTCTCACTCCGCGATTTCGTCGCTTTGCTACAGGTAGCTAAAAGTACATCCGTTCCACACCAATTTTGGGGAAAGCCATAAGCCGCGGGTGGCGCTATCGCCACCTGGCGGCCATATCTGTGCTGATCGTAAGAGACGCGTTTTGTTAGAGAGTGAGTCTTCTGTACCTACTTAGTACTATTATTTATTCTGTGACTGGAGTTAGAGCTAATGATATTGTCCCGTCGGCATTACAGTAGGTACGTACATAAATAGCTACCTACGTACCTACCTAATGAATAATCAAAACAAAAATATTACTTAGTTAATTAATTTTGTTTGATATCTTACAGATAATATTTTCTTCGGGTTGGTGGTGAAAAATTTTGTGATTCACTCGAGGGCAAATTGGTTTAACCCTCGTGCTTTGAAACCCTCGCAACGCTCAAGATTCAATTTTTCGAAGCACTCGCTACGAACGTGGTTCAATTTTGGAATCTTTCGCTTTCTCGGGTATATATATCATATTAGCACGAGCGGTTTAACAACATCAAGTTGCCCTCTTGTACAACATTTAACTATTGTTTTGATTAATTGTAACATAGATTACCGCAAAGTAACGCCTGATTCTAATAATTATACCTATTGAATGACTGTTTCTTTTTCAGAACAAGCCACACAAGTGCTTATGGTGCCCGCGTTCGTTCCCGACACCAGGCGAACTACGGGCGCACACTGCGGCGCACGGCGCGCACGCAACGCATGCGACGCACGCTCGTACCGCGGCGATGGTGCCACGACTTTATGGCAGACGTAATAATGTTAATATGTAACGGATGAAGACGAATAAAGTGAAGGAATCGGTTTTGTAGTTTCCTTTTTAACCTTTTCCACGCCGTGTCAAACACAAAAGCTGTCACTCAGACGCCATATCATTGAAGTGTCAAAACTGAAGTTGAACTTTATGTATATGCACGTAGGTCGATGTTGCTCTGTGGTCTGTAACCGATTAATCGGTCTTTGGCGTTGAACCTACGGTGCGGATATATCGGTCATTGGCGTCCAAAAGGTTAACCTTGTAGGACAATGTACAAAATTGGATATAATGCCTTTCCTAAATTGGCCATGCAAACTTGTGGCTGGGTGTACAGTCAAGGTATTATAGTTGGTCAAAGCAATTTATCAGTCAGTAAGAATCAGGAAAACTATACTTACCTTTTCTTTTGGGTGCTAGTACTAGTGTACGACAAAGATAGTATGATTCTCTCTATGTTTGAAATGAGACAGTCCTTTGACAAACTATAGTTAAATATCGACGTGGACAAAAGTGCCGAAAATATGTCTACACTACTTTGTTGGCATTTTGTTCGTGTCGGTATTTAATATCCTGACTGTACATTAAAATGTACAATCAAGATCTAAAATATCGATAAGGACAAAGCCCCAAAAACATGTGTACACTAATTGCCTTGAAAATATGGTATGTGTATATAATATTTTGTTCTGTATCGATATCATTAGACTACATAAGTACTTAATTAAAATGGAATTTGAAAATTGAAGTATTTACTACACAAATAAGAAGGTAACTAGCATTCATTTAAATTCGTTAATTTCTCTAACAAACTCAACTCTAATTATTCTACAACTAAATACAAAATGTTTCAGAGTCCAGAGTTTGTCTATATCACTATATACTCAAGGAATTGGAATAACTTAAGAGTCATCACTACATAGTATAAAACAAAGTCGCTTTCCTCTCCCTATGTGTGCTTAGATCTTTAAAACAACACAACGGATTTTGATACGGTTTTTTTTAATAGATAGAGTGATTCAAGAGGAAGGTTTATGTTTAATTTGTTAACCCGTGCGAAGCCGGGGCGGGTCGCGAGTTTCGAAATAAAACTCATAATTAATTTGAATATTTATTCTCCCCCTTTCGCACGTTTCGCGTCACCATCTTCAGGGTCCAACTTTCTCTTCGCCCCATTTTCCTTCTGGCCTTCGTTCCCGTTGTTGGGACCTTCCGATGCATCGGCGTTTTCTGATGACCCTTCGTTGCCTTTGGCACCTGACGTTTCTGAAAGAGAAATAGTTATTTGTACAACAAGAGATCAAAGTTTGATATTTCTTCGAGTGCTTATTTTGAGTCCCGTGCAAGCGAAAGATTCTATAATAGATTCACGAGCGTAGCGAGTGAATCTAATTTAGAAACTTGAGCGTAGTTTTTTTTTTTTTTTTTCGTATGGCTTTTTGTGTTACTCTACTTCAGAGATTTACAGTTTTTAAGTACTGTACCGCTTCTATTGTTAAGGTGGTCAGATCTTCAACTTGCCCTTGGTATTTGGTTAGAGGACAGTCAAATACCGTGTGGTGTACGGTCTAGTACGGTTTGAGCGTAGTAAGGGACTCAAAAGCGCACGAGATGTAAATAACTTTGATCTCGTGTAGTACACAACATTTTTCACCTCAGCAGTGAGAACATATTAGTAAACCCGAAAAATGTATTCCTTCTTCATCACTTACCTCTATTCACTCATGTTTTCTTAAGATATACCAACAATTAAATTTTCACCTCAGCAGCTCGAACAAGGGTACTTTGCTACTTAAAAACAGTGAGCAAAATCGCATTTTGCTCACTGAGTGAGCAAAATTGCATTTTGCTCATTTTGTCTCACTCAGTGAGCAAAATGCTATTTTGCTCACTGTTTTTAAGTAGCAAAGTACCCTTGTTCGAGCTGCTGAGGTGAAAATAAGTTTTTCACACCACCTATTCGGAAAAGAGCTTTTTCTTCCCTGCTAGGAGGGATCAAAGTGGCACTTTTCCGCCCTGCTACGAGGGATCAAAGTAAGCACTTTTCTGTTCTAGCACACTATTATTACATTTTTTGCACATTCTTTTTTTAGCTTAAATAATCTGTTTTTAAGCATCAGATTGCGTCAACACTAAGATTTTTTTATTTTCCTCATAGTTGATGTGAAAAGCAGTATGTGTCACACGGTATCAAAATTACTTCGTCTTCGTCTTGGGCGTTAACACTTGAACCCCTCATTACGCTCAGGATTCAATGTACGCCCTTGACGGAAATATATCATTCTGATCCCTTGTAACACAAACTTTTATCGCTGTCTGTACTTTTATTTTCACATACAACTAATACTCATCGAGACAATTCTAAAAACCCCAAACACAATTAGGTTGCCTTGTTTTTCACTTCCTATGGCCACCTCCTGTCTTTATCATCAGATCAGCTCGATGGTACCGTAATATTTCATTGTCGCCAGACTTACATTTGTATGCAAATCTTCAGTTTCATTGGAAGTCGAGAACTGGGTCAAAATTAACTTACAAGATTTGACCCGTACAAACATACAGTAATAACATATACTAATCTATGCAAACAAACATTGCAATATAAAGCAAAGCTTGTAAAAAACAGGAATAAAATCAATTTCAATTTGTTAATTTGTGTAAGGATGTCCTTGTAATATTTATTTGTTTTATTATTTCCCCCGTGATTTGAAACAGCCGATTTCAAAACAGTCTAATATACACTCGCCATCAGATATATCAGAGCGGCTGAGACGTTCAAAAATATCTGAACACGCACTGTAACTCCTTGACAATAGAGGCGTGTTCAGATATTTGTGAGCACCTTGGTCGCCCCGATATATATGGCGACTGTACCAGCATTCTATGGTCATGGTCTACAATGTCTACAACGTAATTTCCGCTTCACGAAATGGTACATTCTGACATCAAATCGACAAGAATGATTAAAAGAGCATTTGAAAGACATTTAGGTCCTTTTGATATGTATTGAATGAATGAATTGATTTCAGGCAACTAGTGGCCCATACCATAGAGAAAAAAATACATAGATTGCTCACTCCATACATCAGTTTTAGTACCAAAAAACTATTAGCATCTAGCATCGAGTAGCGGAACTATCAGTACTGCTACTTGACAATAGATGTAGCACCGACCGGAAAGTCTTATCTCAACAGCATAAGACTTTCCGGTCGGTGCTACATCTATTGTCAAGTAGCAGTACTGATAGTTCCGCTACTCGATGCTAGATGTAGACACTGAAATTAATAGTTTGGATGATGTATGGAGTGAGCACTCTTGTCTTACTATATTTCTCTATGCCCATACATAAATACCTTAAAACTAATATACATATTATGACTACATAGCATAAAACAAAGTCGCTTCCCGTTGTCTGTCTGTCCCCATGTATGCTTTTAGTTTTTTAAAACTACGCAACGGATTTTGATGCGGTTTTTTTAGTAGATAGCGTGATTCAAGAGGAAGGTTTATGTAATTTGTTAACCCGTGCGAAGCCGGGGCAGGTCGTAATAGTAGTTTATGTGACTGCTACATAATGAGAGGCATTAAAATACGAGTGTGGGTTTAAGAAACGAACGTTAGTGAGTTTCTTAAAAGGATCACACGAGTATTTTAATGCCTAATTATGTACAGTTACATACACTACTTTATCTAAACACATACTTAAAACTAACTAAAAGATAAACTGTACGTCAAATGGCGGTGAATGAAAACTTTTTTTGACGCATGTCACACATCCGTAGTTTTTTTAATTCCTAGACAAAAGAATGAAGTCCCTATTCTCATGTCACTCGAGATCAAATATCATGCGGTTTATATTAAAAAAACATACTAAATTGACGTTTCGTATCGATAACTGTTTTAATATCTATGGATACTAGAATAGAGACCCACTTGAGTTTTGACTGCTGTTCCAAATTTAAACTCATAACCTTACAAAAATCTATAACGTTACCCATAGGTAACTCATGAGAACACAAACTTTCTTATCTGTGGTAGTAGGAAAATTTGTACTTTAATGTACGAGTACATATACTCGTACATTAAAGTACAAATTTTCCTACTACCACAGATAAGAAAGTTCTCATAGTAAAATTGGTTGTAATAAAGCTTGTCATTTCCTACGGTTTCTGAACGCATTATAGAGCACTAATGACATGTGTGTAGATAAAAATATAAACTAAACACTAAAAATCACATATTTGATATGTAATGGAAAGGAAACTGAATACAATACCTGTGGCATCAGGTTTCTTATGGTAGTTGTTCTGCAGCGCCTGGTTGTCGCCCGAAGTGTCGACTTTGAGCAGTTCTCTGAGAGCCATGGTCGCGTAACAACTCGCCGGGAGACACATGCTGACGAGCAAGGCTTTATATTGACCATCTGGAAAAAAAGAAATTAATTTTTCACCTCAGCAGCTCGAACAAGGGTACTTTGCTACTTAAAAACAGTGAGCAAAATCGCATTTTGCTCACTGAGTGAGACAAAATGCGACTCGCTACGCTCGTGAATCTATTATAGAATCTTTCGCTTGCACGGGACTCAAAATAAGCACTCGAAGAAATATCAAACTTTGATCTCTTGTTGTACAAATAACTATTTATTTGATTTTACATACTTAAATCAACCTAGTCCCACCAGGAATTTTAATCTTAATAAAAAATCTGATAAAATTCGTTTTAAATACTTAATTAACCCCTTACTGCATTTGATAAAAAATATTTGTTTAAATTGGAATTGGAAGTTTAATAGCTGTCAAAAGAGTTGAATATCATATCCGCCATATTTGGCAGCGAATGCGGTAAAGGTTCCCTTTGTTTCCCATAAAGTTTTAAGTCATAATGTATTGTTTGTCATATTATCATTAGTCATAAAACTGAAACCGTTAACTTTTCAGGATTTTCGTAAGGTTATCCAATAGATAAGTTAGGTTAGGTTAGGTTTGTTTTATGGCAATCCTGAAAAGTGACGCGTTTCTGAACCAAATGAATTATGATTAACGAAAATGTGGGCAAACAATGTATTATGACTTAAAACTTTTTGGGAAACAATAGAGACCCGGTAAAGGGTTAATATAATATCAACCTTCGTGCATTCCGACAAGGTTCACAATGACGCACTGCACACGCTTATATAGTTCGTTTTTTTTAGCATTAGAAAGAACTTGCAAGAAGGTAAGCGATCTTGACATGTCTTTTAATTGAAAAACGCTTTTTAAAAATCAAAAACTATTACTTATGAAAGCAGAAGAATATAAATGATCGTATTAGATTCATAATTGTTACATATTTGCCGTAACTTATTTTTAAAATGTGTTTTTCAATTATAAGACACATCAAGATTGTTTACCTTATTTCTAATGCTAAAAAAAAACCGGCCAAGTGCGAGTCGGACTCGCGCACGGAGGGTTCCGCACCATCAACAAAAAATATAGCAAAACAAGCAAAAAAAACGGTCACCCATCCAAGTACTGACCCCGCCCGACGTTGCTTAACTTCGGTCAAAAATCACGTTTGTTGTATGGGAGCCCCACTTAAATCTTTATTTTATTCTGTTTTTAGTATTTGTTGTTATAGCGGCAACAGAAATACATCATCTGTGAAAATTTCAACTGTCTAGCTATCACGGTTCGTGAGATACAGCCTGGTGACAGACGGACGGACGGAGTCTTAGTAATAGGGTCCCGTTTTTACCCTTTGGGTACGGAACCCTAAAAAACGAACTATAGTGTGGAACGTAATGTTCAAAGATTTCCGTTTGTTCATACCTGGTGTCTCCTTGAGAGTAACTCCCCTTATTTCGTCCATGTCGGATAGTATGAGATCCTCTGTGGGCGAGTTGTACCGCACAAACGACCAAGACATGTCGATAGGTCGAGTAACCAGTCGGCGGTATGCGCCAGACATACTAAGACTCCTTAGGAAGAAAACATATCGATAAAGTACCCATTCATACGTTTAAAAAAATAAGGAAGGTAAGAAACTGACTAAATACGCTCAACATCGCCCGTTATCTGGGGGCACGGCAGTGCCCCCGCCAAGTCGAGCAAAACAAAGAGGCACGGCCGTACCATCCTTTTCTCGAAGCGATTCAGGCCATTTTCGACATCCTGTAATTTTGTGCTGGCTGAAGCTAGAACCCTGAATTTTCAGTGACATATAGGGCTTAACATGTTTTAGATATATTCTCAAAAACATTAAATCGGAACTTGTAGTTTAAAAATTATTGTACGTCAAAGTTCCTTAGTTTCGACACTCATTCACTCATTCACGCACCTACGATCATTATAATCAGGGGTCGGACAAAAAGTGCGGATGACGTCAAACCACTTATAGGATGATTTCAAATAGTATTTTTGATTTTCATAAACAATGATCACTTATCATTTATCAACCTCTTTATTAAACGATATCGCCACTTGAAATGAGTAAGTACGTTTTTGACTGACACATTGTCAATCAGATGAACAATAATTGACTTCGTTATTGTTTAGCTATTGTATCTTCACGATTATATTTAGCTAAAATTTAGCTATAAAAGTATAATAACATCAAATTATCTTTTTTATTTTTACTAATCTTACCTACTGTTCCCACTTTTGACTATTAAACCTATTTATCTGAGGATCCCACAAACTTGTTCTAAGTGTTCTAACTAGTAATAAGTTTCGTGAAATTTATTTTAATCACTACATCACCCTACCACCTGTATTATTAATTCCATGGATTTATTTACGATTATTTTGTTACTTCATTAATACTACTTTGTTACTACATGTCACACGGAAGTTTAAATACAAACTCAAACATCATCCTGTGTGCAAGATTACGTCATTTTTACGTCATCCGCACTTTTTGTCCGACCCCTGTAAATTATAATTCTAAGGCACTTCTAGCATACCCAATTACCCACTAGCTTCAAATTTTAAACATCAAACTGCTGAGTCATTATACGTATTACAAATTAAAGATATCTTATTGATACGGTTTTAACACCCCCTGGCAATGATTAAAATAACCGACTTGGTTTCACATTACATCTCAAGACTTTTTTGTAGTAGAATCGTTGCGAGACTTGCACCTTTTTACATGTAATGTTTTTGATGGGATTAGGATTACTAATTAGATATAGAAAACTGTTTGGTCGAACATCACCGTTTTTTCAAGCCATGCAGTGACAAAAACTTGCTAGAGTTAGACCAAGAAAAGTCTGCAGAGATTTTGACAGCACAGGCAGTGCAGGTGTTATAAAACTCAAGATTTTGTTCTAAATATAGGTAAGAAAAAGGAACGTACTTAATCTTATTTTTCAACTCCAAAGTCAACCCATCCTTCTTCAACAACTCTTCATAAAAGTCGACCATATTCGGCGGGTAGTCTATAAAATACCCCGGCAAAGGCATTATAATGTCCAATATACTAAACTGCCCACTATCCACGTCTTCTTGCGTTAATATTTTAACTGGGAACTTCACTGGTTCCTTTTGCATCCCTGTGTTCTTTTCAGATTGTTTTTCTTCCGTGGATGGTTCAGTTTGGTCGCCATCTTGAATGTCGCCGCCATCTTGGATATCACCGCCATCTTGGATAACGCCGCCATCTTGTGTTTCGACGCCATCTTGATCGTCGGGGTTATCGCCATCGCTGTCTTCGTCTATGTCATCTGTTGGAGATATTACGTTTTGAGTTGAACAGGAGTATACATTTAATACAAATTCATGGAAGAATACAGAACACACTTATAAATAGACATTTATGTAGGGGCATGGTTTTAGGGATTGTTGAATACATACTTATAATAGTTATAATTACCATTTTTATGATCAAAAGACGTACGTGTTTCTTTTTTTTTTCGTTTAAAATTTCGAGTAATGCCGCTATTTGACTTCGATAGGTCCGTCCGTCATCCGGTACTTTAATTAAAATATTTCAATTCATGGTTTTTCTTCTCTAATCTTTGTTTTTTTTTTTAACTTACCGTCGACTTCTGTGAGTGGTACTAGGTCTCCAGCAGCGGGTTTCAGTCCGAAGCGTTGGATTCGCTCCGACACAGCGCGGTTCCATACCATGGATTGGTAGGAATGTATGTATAGTAGGCGAGTGTTGCGGGCCAACTGGAAAGATATAGCTAAGCTATTAAATAAAATGAAAAATTAACTTGAAATTAAGTTTATTACGACCTTCTAAAACACAGGTACATTTGCTCTAACCAAACTTAGTTATGAAAGCTAGTAAGACCCTAGTAAATATAAGCATCATTCCATAATGGAATGTGTAAATGGTGTGTTGTAAGAATGTGATATGTTTTCTGAAAGAGTTACGTATTTGTATGATTCCATGTACATATGTATATTTTTAGGGTTCCGTAGCCAAATGGCAAAAAACGGAACCCTTATAGATTCGTCATGTCTGTCTGTCTGTCTGTCTGTCCGTCTGTCTGTCCGTCTGTCTGTCCGTCTGTCTGTCCGTCCGTATGTCACAGCCACTTTTCTCCGAAACTATAAGAACTATACTGTTGAAACTTGGTAAGTAGATGTGTTCTGTGAACCGCATTAAGATTTTCACACAAAAATAGAAAAAAAACAATAAATTTTTGGGGTTCCCCATACTTCGAACTGAAACTCAAAAATTTTTTTTTCTCCAAACCCATACGTGTGGGGTATCTATGGATAGGTCTTCAAAAATGATATTGAGGTTTCTAATATCATTTTTTTCTAAACTGAATAGTTTGCGCGAGAGACACTTCCAAAGTGGTAAAATGTGTGTCCCCCCCCCCCCCCCCCCTAACTTCTAAAATAAGAGAATGATAAAACTAAAAAAAATATATGATGTACATACCATGTAAACTTCCACCGAAAATTGGTTTGAACGAGATCTAGCAAGTAGTTTTTTTTAATACGTCATAAATCGCCTAAATACGGAACCCTTCATGGGCGAGTCCGACTCGCACTTGGCCGCTTTTTTAAATCAAATTTTTATTACACCTTATGTGTATAATCGCATGAATTCTATAGTCATTTTAATTGTATTTTTTGTCTTATTTTCTCGTATTAATGCATGTTAATAATTATAAGATGTAATTTTTTTTTTAAAGATGTGTCCCGCCGAGTTTGTTGCCGGTCCCATATTGGGATGCCCTCCTCCAATTGAGGGGGGATTTAAATTTTAAATCTTCTCGGGGCAGAGGTGTAGGGTTGGAGCCGGTGTAGCTTTATTTGACGTTCATAAGCGCATTGTAATTATGCCTACTTGAACTATCTTTTATCTTATCTTTATCTTTAACTTTTATTTGTTTTATACCGAAGTCTCGTAGCGAAATTTTCTGTTTTAGTTCCCAATGGTACCAACATTCCAAATTATGTAGTAATTTTAATATATTAATTTACCACTTGTTCACGAGCTCTCAACATTTTAGTCTATCAAGCCGCCCTTCAACGGTCAGTTTTATATTTTTATAGTCCAAACAGCCAGAATCAAGACTATATTGGAAGATTTACCTGCTTTTTGTAAACTCAAGATATGTTGCGCCCACAGACAAGACATCCTCCAGACTGAGCATAGTAGCGCTACCCCCTCTGCCACAAATATACGGTAGTTTTACTCCATCTTCGAGTCAAAGTGTCTTTGTGTGACGTCCGTGTCTTTGAACGGACCAATCACGGCACGGGACTCGCTCACCTCGTCCCCCGCACCCCAGTATTTTTGGCAGCATCGGTTTCATGAAATAATTGCTCTAAACTCCGTCTAGATGATTCCTAGTCTATGGTTGCGCCAAATGAAGAGACCATATAGTTTGTAGCTTTCTAATAGAGCCCGAAGGCTAATCCTATTGTCTATTGTTAAGTAAAACCGCTCGTGCCACGTGCCACAACCACCTGCATAAAAAATCGGTACTTCGGTTCCTGAGTGCCGGCGAGTCGAACGCTACAGAACCAGTCTAAAATGTGTCATCGAGATGCGTAACAAAGGCGCGTTATCGGAGAGCGCACCTACACTGGTTTTTTGAGCGTTGGACTAGCCCGCGCTCAGGTGCCAAATAGAATAATTAGGACCCTTTTTTGCAGGTAAGTGCGGTTTTACTGAACAATAGACAATAGGATAAGCCTTCGGGCTCTACTAGAAAGCTACAAACTATACCTTGTTGAGCGCTCCCAGCAAGTCTTTAGGCTGACTAGCCAGTGCTTTCAACAGTCTGAGCTCTATACTGTTATGGGATCTAATCCCGGCCGCCAGCGCTGCGCTTGCGCCGTTATCGCGGTACTGCTCGAGCGCGAACTGAAGCGGACCGGGACGGGGCCGGAGGATGCCGTTTATCGCCTGAAATAACACATACATTACTCTGATTGAAACTTTCACGATTTTTACACATTATGTCAACTTAAGCCAGTCTTCTCCGAGACCACGGGGACAACGCCGTCCTCGAAACGTCGGAGGTAAATCTTAAAACTTAGATACGCGATTAAGTCCCGTTGTATAATTTAATAACATACATTACTGCAGGGATCGGAACCGGTTTTTTGCAAAAACCTAGAAATAACCATATTTTTTGAATTATTTTATACTCGAAATGTAGGACTCAGTTGTGTTTTTAGGTTACGACTTCGTATTATTAGATTGCCCTATTAGAAATGAAGTAATTAGCAAAGAACGAAAAAATACCGTTTCCGTTCCCATACAAAAAATACCGGTATCCGATCCCTGCATTACTGTTCAATAACTAAAAAACAAAGAGTTATTAATAGTAGAAGAGCCGCTGTAGACTAATATACAGGGTGCCCAGTAATTAATGGATAACCTGCTAACCACCAACAGGGCACCTAAGGCTGGTCCAGAAAATGCACTTGTAGGTCTAGTAAAAGATTCATGGTTTTCAAGATAATCGAACTTTTCATAACTAACACCTTACTTAACAGATTTCTTTGAAGATCGAGAACTTTTTCACAATAAAAGCTTTGATCCCCGCTCCGGGTCATTCTTGGTGCAGAGGTTACCACGATTCAACGCGGTAACGCGGCGAGCGTGTTGGGCACCTTTGCGACTAGGATACCGCTGGGTGGTATTTTTGACCGAGTGTTTTGTATTTGTTTTTTTTGTGTATTATTTTTGACTTACCTCCTGAAACTCCCCTTTAAGCATACTCTTCCCGATCTCATAAGTGGGCGTGTCGGCCCTCGTGCCGAACCGCTGCAAACCTGTTAGTTATAGCAATTATTGTGAGAAATTATTATCATACCCCGCAACGGAGCTAGCAAAACCGTAGCATATGACAGTTTTGTGTCAGGGCTGGCGATTATGATGAAACATTTTGCTTTAACTTTATTGTATGTGAGATTAATAAAATTGATCGAGAACCTTGTTGACCCTCTTCCGATATAACCCGGTTCAATTTACTGTCAAATAATATAAATTAACAGGTCAATGTCAATATTAGATGCGTCTCAATGTATCTGTTATTTTGTTTATAAAATCACGTTTTTTTTTTCGCATTTATTTCAAATATTAACATGGAATTTTTATTGCTTGATAATATTGGTGTGTTTGAAAACAAAGAAAATATATTTTTTGTACTTTAGTTAATGCGTAATAGTGATAACCCTGGCGTACAACTGCTACAGATTTGCTAGCTCGGTTGCGAGGTATGATTATTATCAAGATAGTTAGTTCATATATTTTTTATAATGCATATTTAATGTTGCTATACCCTCTCAGGGTTCATGTTGAGACTACTTAGCTTTAAGCTATATATAAGCATCAAATGTACCTACACATGAAACGCAATAAAATATTTTCACCTCAGCAGCTAGAACAAGGGTACTTTGCTACTTAAAAACAGTGAGCAAAATCGCATTTTGCTCATTAATTGAGACAAAATGAGCAAAATGCGTTTTTGCTCACTGTTTTTAAGTAGCAAAGTACCCTTGTTCGAGCTGCTGAGATGAAAACTTAATTGTTGGTATTTCTTAAGAAAACATGAGTCAATAGAGGTAAGTGATGAAGAAGGAATACATTTTTCGGGTTCTCTAATATGTTCTCACTGCTGAGGTGAAAAGTTTTGTGAACTACACGAGATCAAAGTTATTTACATCTCGTGCTCTTTTGAGTCCCTTACTACGCTCAAGATTCTAAATTATAGATTCTATATTACTATAGAATCTTTCGCTTGCACGGGACTCAAAATAAGCACTCGAAGAAATATCAAACTTTGATCTCTTGTTGTACAAATAACTATTGAAATTTGAAATTTGAACCGTAGTAGTTGATGAACCCGTTATCCGACAGGAGCTGGCAGGCTTTATCCACTGAGTCGTCGGCGGCGGTCACGTTGCGCAGGGCTATACGGAATCTGAAAAGCAAGTTTTTATTTACTTAACCTCCAAAGGCTTAAGAGGCCGGTATCGATTTTAGTCGCAAAAATGTAAAATTGATAGATTTAGTCGATGAAATTGTGCACCTTTTGTTACGTAATAGAAATAACATGTACTGGTATCTATTAGCACGTCTTCTTATCTTGCATTTGTACAGATCATTTTTTTGAAAACTGGCTCACTAAATTAGTAATGATTTTTTTTCTGATGGACGTTTAGGTAAACGCGCGTAAAGCACTGATTTAGTCGATCTTATTTGTAAATTTCGTAAAGTTTGGACTGCTAAAAATGGTAATTTTGTATTACACATATCCTGTACTCCAACTTGCCTAGACTACTTTTTTATTATATGATATTGAACAAGAGTAAATGAAAGTTAGACGAAATCAATTTTCACCAGAAATTACTTCAAAACAAGTGAACATTTTTCGTGAAAATCGACTTAATTTCAACGTAATTTTGATACTTAAACAATCTACAACATTTCCTGAAACTGTTCTTATACATCATTTTTTATAATTTATAACTATAATTTTTTGATGTGTTTTTAAAAACTGCCCCTTCTCGTCATATATTGCCGGTGACGCAAGCTCGGGACCTTATTATTAAAAGGCAAGATGAGAAGACGTGTTAATAGAAACCAATACTTGTTATTTAGATATTACGTAACAAAAGGAGTACAATTTCAACGACTAAATCTATCAATTTTACATTTTGGCTCTAAAATCGTTAACGGAGCCTTAAGCCAGTTTGAAGAAATTTAAACCATATCCAATAAGGATGTTGACATGAATCGTGAATATATAACATGTTATGTTTTTACCATAGCAGGGAATATTAGAATGCGGAAAATCATATTTTGCAAGTGTAAATATGCGTAATAAATTGATTAAAAATAATCAAAAGTATTAAAATAATGCCCAGTATCACGTGACTGACGCCAATCGGAGCGCGTGACGTCATGGCATAAGAAACACCACAGACAAGTCGTCAAACCACCGTAATCCATACGACACCACCAAAGAGTTTGGATGTTCAAAACCTGTATGTATTTTTTATTTCGACATTAGACATAATACAAAAAATATTAATACACGATATAAAGTATATATTTGTTGGTTATGAAATACGATATTTCACTAAAAATCTTTTTAATTATTTGGCTGAATGGAACTATCATTGCCACGTTGGCCGTGGGAAACAGAAAAAATTAAATAGGGATGTTGACAATTTTTTGGAACTGGTTTCATTTTGTAGATAGACACGTAATAATTACAGAAAAAAATATTAAAAAAATATATTCATTAATTTTGAATAAGAAAACATGTATAATAAGTTTCGTGTTTAAATTTCGCGCCTAAACGCTCCAAACTGTCACGTGACCTTGATGACGTAACGGCGTTTTAAACAAACTGCTGTCAGTAATTTTTTTAAATTCTTTATATGGCAACTGACAATTTTTTTTAAAGCCTTAACACACTACCGCATCGGACAGCGACCTTCTTTCTCGCTCTAACTTATAGCTGCGTCCTTAACGCACCACCTTACACACTATCGATTCGTGCGCCGCACCGCACCAAGATCGCGTTTCGGTACGATAATCTGTAGACACTTAGGCAGGTTTTATAACTTGTCTTTGGAGATTCCACTGTGATTACGTCACGCGCTCCGATTGGCGTTTGCAGTCACGTGATACTGGGCATTATTTTAAATACTTTTGATTATTTTTAATTAATTTATTACAGATATTTACACTTGCAAAATATGATTTTCCGCGTTCTAATATTCCCTGCTATGGTAAAAACATAACATATTATATATTCGCGATTCATGTCAACATCCCTATTGTCGATTTTCCCCCCCCTCCTAAAATCGTCCAAAAATCATGCTTCGAATGACCCCGTTTCCTCCTAAGTCATGCTACCATCATCCGATGTCCAGGTGTTTAACTCACCGGTTCCCTTTAAGCATCCCCAACTTCAAGTGCGTGTCGCTGAACGTAAAATTGCCTATATGTATGTCCCGCAGATCTCTCGCGGCGCCCGCTAGACGGCGCGGGTCGACCTTGCGCGCCGAGAACCACTGCGAGGTCTTGGCGCGGCGATCTTTGGTGCCGGCGTAACCGAGGCACGATGGCCGGAGACTGTAAACAAAAAAGTTGCAATCATTATATAGTTTGTCAAAGGACTGTCTCATTTCAAACATAGACAGAGACAATCCGACTATCTTTGTCTTACACTAGTACTAGCACCCAAAAGAAAAAGATGAGTATAGTTTTTTTTGTTCTTATTTACTGGCAATTTGGTTTGACCAACTATATTAGTGTTTCATCATCTTTCTCGCGTTGTCCCGGCATATTGCCACGGCTCATGAGAGCCTGGGGTCCGCTTGGTAACGAATCCCAACATTTAGCGTAAGCACTAGTTTTTACGAAAGCGCCTGCCATCTGACCTTCCAACCCAGAGGGTAAACTAGGCCGTCTAGGCACTTATTGGGATTAGTCCGGTTTCCTCACGATGTTTTCCTTCACCGAAAAGCGACTGGTAAATATCAAATGATATTTCGTACATAAGTTCCGAAAAACTTATTGGTATGAGCCGGGGTTCGAACCCGCGACCTCCGGATTGCAAGTCGCACGCTCTTACCGCTAGGCCACCAGCGCTTCTCCATACCAGTTGCAACCATTATATTATATTTATTAGTATTTATAAAAAAAGGCTTTTTTTATATTAGTATTAAATACATTAAAATTAACGGGTCGGGTCACTCACGTATTTTAAGTCGAAAACGCTCGGCATGTTTCACTCCGTACCGAGGAGTATCATCAGGAGCTTGCGTTAACGGTGACGGACCGGCGCAGGCTGCGGGCCGCAGGTCTACTAGCTCTACTCTAGCTACAGGCTGCGGGACTTAAAATACGTGAGTGACCCGTTTTTAATATATTTAATATAAATAAATAAATAAATATTATAGGGCATTTTTACACAAATTGACTAAGCCCCACGGTAAGCTCAAGAAAGCTTGTGTTGTGGGTACTCAGACAACGATGTATATAATATACAAATACATAGAAAACACTGATTTAAACTTTCACGATTTTTACACATTATTAAAATATACAACGGCACAACGCCGTCCTCGAAACGTCGGAGGTAAATCTTAAAACTTAGATACGCGATTAAGTCCCGTTGTATATTTTAATAACATAGAAAACAACCATGACTCAGGAACAAATATCTGTGCTCATCACACAAATAAATGCCCTTACCGGGATTTGAACCCAGGACCGCGGCTTCACACACATATGGGACATATTTTTGAATAAGTTGTCTACACCCATATTTTTACATTAGTTGTAAATTGTTGACCACCTGTACAGCACCATCTAGCGGGATAATTGGGAACTTACTTCATGCGCAGGCGCTCGGCGAGGCGCTGCGCCGCGTCCATGGTATCGCAGTTTTCTTTATGTAGAATGAAGTGCACGTGTTCACCGCCCCACACCCACTTTACACGGTTGTCTATGCGCACTGAAACACAAATACAATTATCGTCAATAAAAATGTCAAAAAGTTAGGAAAGGTCTCGAGAAATTCTGGGACATTTCAATAGGGAGCGTGCGTACCTAAAATTAAGACCTAACGCGACCATCGAAATTGGAAATCTCGCTATGTTACTTTTTATTCAATCATCAGCTGAGAATGACCTCAGAGGATTGTTTCATTTCACATTGAACTACGAAGTATCAAACCAAAAACTGGTAGAACTGGCATGTAACTTACCTTTTATATGTTGTCCGTAAATTCTGTTCTGATCCATGGCTTTTAAATCAATATGGCTGTAGAACCCCCACCAAAAGTAAAGCCATAGTAGTTTATGGTGGAGGTTGTCTTGGTTATTTAAGTTTGATAGAACGGGATACCATCTCTTGGCATTCCCATTCCCACTCCATTGCCTAAACGAGTATTGTCTCCGCTTTCTAAGTAATTTCTAAAATTCTTTTCACTTCCCAAATGGTCTCCAAATTCTGCGTCTTTATCAGAAACTGAGTCAGTCCTTCCCAAAGTTTGGTATTGCATTCCTACTCCTTGGTTGGTCATATCAGCACTTTTATACATATTCTGCAACACATTTTGTGGCGGATATTCGAAATACTTTCCTCTAGAACCTAGAAACCTCACATATACAGAACCTAACATGAAGGCAAGTCGACGTTCACGCTCTAAAATACTTTTCACCATAACCTCTGGTACACTAACCACAGCAAAGGTACCAGACTCCTGTTTTTCAATCCAATGCAGTTTCCATCGATCGACTTCTGCCCAAGCATTCTGATACCTCAATGTTTTTACAATCAAAGTAAAGTCATCCCAAATACCAGGTAAAAGTATACCACAGCGTACCAGCGGTTCAACTTCTCTTTGGCTCTTTACAATTATTTTAACTCCTGATGAAACAGTTATGGTGGAACTGGTACGTTTAAGCCATGAAAGCGTGGTTTCATCTTCACACCAAAGACGTAAAGCACCGTTGGAATATATCGGCTTTGCTCTAAATATTGGGCCGGGACTGTTATTTGATTTTGCTTCTTCCATTAGCCTCGTTTGTAATTGTTGCTGAAATTCTTCGGAAAGCTGAGGAGTGAAATATCTATTTAATGCTGTGATGGAAACTATCAGACCCGATTTTACAGCTTCTGCATACGGTTTATTTCCTGCCGTTTCTGTTTTCTGTCTCTTAGCCTCAACACTATTATCAACAAGGACTCTTTTACGCGATATTGTCTCTTGTTTACTTTCTTTGGCACTGAGTTTTCTCCTCTTAGGATCAGTAGGACATATGGCTTCAACAATCGTTCTTTTTCGTGATATATTCGGGTTTTCTTCATTTATTTTAAGAGTACTAGCTTCAAGGACGATAGCTGCTTTCATGGTATTTATGTTAGGAGTACTGTTAGCTGTGATTTTAGAAGCATCTGGTAGGTGGGTATATAATGCAATTGTGTTCGTCTCTATTGCTTGTCTTGCTTGTTTCCTAGCTTTTCGACGCTGATTCCTATTTTTCTTTTTCTTTATTTCTTTAATTGCAGGTTCAGACACTGGCTGTATTGTTTTATTTTTGGGAATCTGAACAGTCCAATTAGCTTCAACTCGGGCTGATATCGCGTCTGGTTCTGTCTGCTCTAAGACATCAGGTGCTCGTGAATCGTCACTATCTTCTATAATAATTATAGACTGAGTATGACGTTCAGGCGTGTCTGCAGGTAAAGCCTCTAATTCAGCAAAATTTCCTTCAGTCAGTGTACCGTCTGGGTGCGTAGATAATGTAGTTGTGTTCATCTCTATTGCTTGCCTAGCTAGTTCTCTAGCCTTCCGACGCTGTTTCCTATTTTTCTTTTTCTTTTTTTCATTAATTATAGGTTCAGACTCAGACACTCGCATTATTGTTTTATTTTTGGGATCCTGAATAGTCCAACCGGCATCGAGCCTTGCAAACACATCGTCTTGTGGTTCTATCTGCTCTAAGGCATCAGACACTTCTGGTGAATTGTCTTCTGTGACAATAGACTGAGTATGACATTGAAACGTGGCTGTAGATGAAGCTTCTGATTCGCCAACATTTCTATCAGGCAATGCAACGTCTGGAGCGGACGAGTTAGTTTCCCAAGTCACCGATCTATCAACTTGTATACACGGCAAGGAACGGCTTTGAGCGTAAGAGTCTTTTCTAAATAGTCCAGCAATTCTTTCGTCAAGCTGGGTACGGTATAGAACCTGCGCCGAGCTTGAAAAAGCCATTGACCCAGCAACTTCTCTATCAGACAGGGTACTACCATGGGCCAGCCCCGAGCCACATATCGAAGTCACTGTTCCATAAACTCTTTCAGACTGGGTACAGCTTAGAGCCTGCGCCGAGCTTAGATAAACGATTGTTCCAACACCTCTTCCGCTATAGTTATGGCCTTGCGGTGTTCCATCATTTGTAAAATGGGAAGGGACTGTAGAAATGTCTCGTCGTGAAAAGAGAGGCACTGTGGAAACAGCACCCCTTTGTAAATTATGCGAGAGCATTGTAGAACTGTCTCGTTGAGTAAAATGGTAAGGTATTGAAGTAATACCACCACTGTGGGAAAAACTGGATTCGGGAAGAGCTTTTTCATTATGTAAATTGTATGGCACTGTCGAAACAGCACCAATACATGTACTATTTGGCATAATTCTGGCATTGCCATAAGTGTTGTGTGTAGAAACACTACTGAAATGTACATTGTGGCCTTTCTGTGCTTCATCTCTTGAAACTCGTGTGAAGGGGTTTATGTCAGTTGGTAACCAGCCTGAAAACGAGTGAACTATTTCAACATACAGTCTGTGAGTTGTTAAAAAACAATTTTCGTTCATAAAAATATAGGCATGAGTAATCTGAAATACGGTACTGAAGGATTTGTCGGCATTTCACAAACTGTATGTTCTATTGCTGGTACGTCCGGTTTTACGGAAAGTTATCCACGCTACTTTTTTATCAGAAAATTGTATGTTATTTCTTCTCGAAATCACATCCTACCTCGAAAAAATACAATAATTTTGTTTGTACCATCCATTCCGTTACTGTCATACAGTCTATGAAAAAAGCTAGAAGAATTAAAAAAAAAACTTAATAAACTTTCGTAAATTGCCCTTGTATACTGTAACGCTACTTGCGTTGTCATCAAAGCTTACCTCATTCAACTAATCTAAGGTTTACCTCATGTATTTTTAGGCACTCGCGCGATATGTTTCAGAGAGCCTAGATCTCTATTTTCACAACACCTTCGCTCGCCGCGAGAGCGAGTGTGACTAAAAATACGTATTTTTAACTAAATTTACGGGTTAAGTCACGTGACTTAACCCGTAAATTTAGCTACTTAAACGTAAGTATGACTAACGACAGTTTAAATTCGATTAAGGCTTACCTCCTTTCCTGTATCTCTCGAACCGCACAAGCTTCTTGTCCCCGTCACCGACGGTGCTGCCCACAATACTGTCTCCGAAGGCCTTTTTCACCGCATCATGGATTTTGGTCCGCTGCTCCTTGGACATGCCTGTCACATCTATCTGTTGATAATAGGTTGAGTTATCATAAAACGATTGAGTGGCTGAGAAAACGAATGAGTGGCTGAGACAGCAGTACAAGGTCACGGATGCTGTAAAACGCGTAGCCAGTTTGAAGTGGGAATGGGCCGGTAATATAGCACGAAAGACCGATTCGTGGAGTAAACGACTACTCGAGTGGCGACCATGGGGTGAAGAACGTCCTCAAAGTAGACCCAATATGCGTTGGGACGACGACATCAATAAAGAGAGAGAGAGAGAGAGAGAGAGAGGGAGAGGGAGAGGGAGAGGGAGAGAGAGAGAGAGAGAGAGAGAGAGAGAGAGAGATCATAAAACGATCGAAGACATTCATTCTCTACTCCACGGGACAGGCATTGCCTAGTGTGGACGTCAGTAAAAACTGTATCCAAGTGAATATTTTTCGGAAATAAACTATTTATTTACAAGCTTTTATTTACTTTCACCTGTCCCGTTGTCTGTAATCAAATCTTGCAAGTTAAATTTGATCCACTTCCCGGTTTCCGATTGAGCTGAAATTTTGCATACACATGTAAGTTGGGTGACAATGCAATATTATGGTACCATCGAGCTGATCTTATGATGGAGACAGGAGGTTGGATATAGGACCTCTGTGATGAAACAACGCAACCTAATTGTGTTAGGGGTTTTTAGAATTGTCTCGATGAGTATTATTTGTCTGTCGTAAGAAAAGTAGGTACAGACAGCTTGTACCAAAAATGAAATTTTTGCCAAAAACTTATTTTCAATGGAAAGTGAAGTGGGTAAAAATAGAACATTCGTCATTAGCAGCAGCATTTTTTTATTAACCTCCAAATAGCTATAGTTTGTACAGTTGGTAGTGACCCTGCATATGAAGCACTACTGGTTTATAGGTTTGAATCCTAATAAGGGCATTTTTTTTTGTTTATTAATAATGAGTAATTTGTTCCTGTGCTATGATTGTTTTATATACTTAAGTATTTATTTATATAGTTATTACAGTCAGCAGCAATATTAATTGCTAAGCGGGTGGTGTTCAAAATGATCTTGACGCGACTTTTTTGTTAAGAGAATAAGAGCGTGTCAAGTATTATACGTCGGCCGCTTAACAACTTCATCTGCTGATTGTACATCTGTTCTACAATACATTTTTGTCTTGTACATACTTACGACACAATACTCTGGTACAGTCAGCAGCAGAAGTTGCTAAGCGGGCGAGGTGTTCCAAATTACCTTGACGCACTCTTATTCTCTTAACGATAAAGTCGCGTCAAGATCATTTTGAACACCTGGCCCGCTTAGCAACTATTGCTGCTGACTGTACTAGGTTGATTTGTGAAATGCACAGGCAGCTTAAAGCTGATACGTGCACATCAATGTCCACTTGTGTTTTGTCCTCTTCAAAGGTGTTCATAGATTGTCTCATATTTGATTTAATGTTTTGAATAACTGTATCTTACTTACTCAAGCTTAATCAAAGTAAGCGACCATGGGGGGAAGAACGTCCGCCAAGTAGACCCAATATGCGTAGGGAAGACGACATCAAAAGGGCTGCGGGGATGTGATGGCTCCAGGTTGCACAGAACCGTGACGAATGGAGAAGAATGAAGGAGGCCTACACCCGAAGGGTAGAAAAGGGCTAAAGAGAGAGAGAGAATCAAAGTAAGAAAACCGAACACCTACTTCAACCTTCTCACTGCTAGCTTCCGACACGGCCAGCTTGTTGATCCGGTCCCACTCGTCCATCGGCAGGATCTCCACATTGTACTTGTTCAGCAGCAGGTCCTCATCCTGTTCTACGTCCTTGTCCACGGGCGGTTGCGGGGGTTTGGTGTTGGTAAGCTTGGCTATCTCGCCTTGGAGATTGATCTCGGACACTTGGAAATCGGAGTATCTGGAAGGGTTGTAAAAGTTTGATGTAGCCAGTCAAACAAGTTTGTCAGTAGAAAAAGGCGTGAAATTAAATTTTCTATGGGACGATAAGCCTCCACGCCTATATTTTTTACAGCCCCTCTTTTCTAGTGACGGAAATTGCTTGATCTGTATAAAATTAATTCAATCATGTTTTTTTGTATAAAATTCACGTTTTTATATTCCAGACTTTCACCCAGCAGATGGGATCTGCAGTCAGCCCCAAAACAAACTTAAAAAAAATAAAAAATAATAATATAACAATCCTGACTGTAGAACAAATGAAGCTTAAATAAATATTCCAGACACATTCAATTGGCCAATTTACTATACCAAACACCCAATCAAACAACATTTTAGTCTTATATACTGCCGCGCTTAGCATAAGAGCAGTAACTCACAAATACAAGTACAAATTATACAAATGAATGACATTTCAAAGTGAGTTACTGCTCTTATGCTAAGCGAGGCAATTTAGTATCTGGAATAACCATTCAAAAAAGTAAAATAGTAATAGGATTGGACAAGTTACAATGTGGTCTACTGACATTTAAAATCAGAATTCACATATTAAACTAAATTAAGCTACAAATTTGTATTGAAAGGACAGGAAACGTCTAAATAAGTAGTAGGGCCTTGAAGGAAAGCATACTCTAAATATAAACTATGTTTTTAACTTATTTTTATGAATACTAGCACAAACATATACTTATTTGTACAATATGAAAACTACTAGGTACTAATGATTTTACCTGGACTTGATAACACCTAAAAACCCCTCATGATCGTTGATATACTTTGTAACACCAATCTCCTCTTCCGACAGTCGCTTCCCAGGCGTATCTCGCGGCGTTTTACCATAGTTCTGGAAGGATTGAGGCGGGCCGCGTCCTGCATAATCATTCTGACGGCCTCCCCGAAACCCCCTGTTATTTCCAAAATTATGCCCCCTGTAGTTCTTGTTAACCCCTCCTCTGGAGCCCCGGTCTCTGCCACCGAAGCCCCCACGGCCGCGACCGCCCCATGGCTTCCTATTACCCCAGTTACCACGATTTCCACTGCTCATGTTTAGTTATATGCTAACCTACAATTGCACTGGGTTCTACTTAATAGAAAGCAATAAAAATAGTTAAATTGACCGTATTTTAACTACATGCATTTTTTAAATCTTAAATCAACTTGATTTTTTTGCTTTTTCACCAAAAAACAGCGAGTCGAATTGAAATTGCCGATCAGCAAATCACAACACGCTATAACCTATAAGACAAAACGTCAAATTGACATGACATGTACGGAGTTGCCAGTGCTTTAAATAACAATCCCCTCATTTTCCAATAAGGCCTGGTGTCTTTCCTACCAACTTTTGGGTTCATTGAAGGGTAACATGACAGCCGCTTTCATAAAACTAGTACTTACGCCAATTCTTGGGATTAATTGCCAACTGGACCCCAGGTTCCCATAAGCCGTAGCGATAAGCCAGGGCTACGCTAGAAAGCTGATATATAAAATATATAAAAACTATAATAAATATATAAAAATTAAATGCAAAAGAATAGACAAATATTTTTAGAACATTTAACAATTAATTAAGTTTTGTCTATTTTGTGTAAAATTCACCAATATTTTTACAAATTTAAGCATATTGATACGTTTATGGCAACATTTTATCATAGACAACAAATCAATCACTACTTATACTTTTAACTTAAATGCAAGGCGATATTCAATCAGCCAGAGTATTTTCTGCCAGATAACTGTCATATATAGTTGGTCAAACCAATTTGTCAGTAAATAAGAACAAAATAAAACTATACTAATCCTTTTCTTTTGGGTGCTAGTACTAGTGTAAGACAAAGATAGTACTTATGATTCTGTCTGTTGAAATGAGACAGTCTTTTGTCAAACTAGTTTGGCCAGGGGGGGCCAGGGACTGTCCCATTTCAAAGAGACAGAGAGGATCATATTGTCTTTGTCTTCCGCAGTTTTTTTTGTTCATATTTACTGACAAATTTAGTTTGCCAGACTATAAGGGCTCATTTTGACGATGCAAGTTTCATTACATTGCGGCTTGCGGCCATTGCGGGTTTTGATCGGTCGGTTAAATTGGACGTAACTAGTCCGCAATGTAACTAAAATCGCATGCGAGTTCGCGCGCCGTATAAATAAGCCTTAATTGATTATTATTGAATTATCCCCAGAAGAAAGTAAATTAAGCGTGAGGATATTGAGGGTATTTTATACGGTACGTATGAATAGTAATGATTAATGAAATACGTAATCTCATTAGTACACCAACTACATACTTCAATTATTTACAAAAATAAAACCACCTTAACCAGTCTTGTAAATTACATGTAATTTAAATACTGTAAACAAGAGATCTGACATAATTCCTTTACATTGCAACATAAAACGTCTAAGATCGAAAATAAATCAGTTTAAAAATCAATAACATCTGTAGTTATTTCTATCTATGATATTAGTGATAAATTTACAATTACAGAAATTTCCATTGATTATATAGTTCCAAATATGTTCAATTAGATTCGAGGTAGACCTATTAAAAACTAACAGAATATGAAAATATAATATAAGAAGAATAAAGATTGCAAAAATAGACTAGTCAATGGTTATAATACGATCGAAATATATCTAGAAAATAATATACAACTCGCAAAGGAACAATATTAGCGCTATTTACCATCACTTCCTAGGGCACAAAAAGTTGTCTAAATTAATAAAATAAGGAATACTCTTTCTCTAAAATATGACTAAGTCTAAATACAAAAAGTAGCACGTCAAAAAATATTTTTACAGTGGTTTAAAAGAAATAAATGCGAATGACAGCGTAATAACCAGAGATCGGACAGATTGGCGTCATTGCTCGCAATAATGTGGACATGACTCCAAATTTGATTAAATAATTAATCATAGAATTATTTTAATTAATTTTTTACCTGAGATTTACTTTTGTTCCCTAGTCAATAAATAGCACTTAAATATATTTTTGATATAAAAAAATGAGTAAGTACCTTCAGAAAATTTGGAAAACATACTTATTATTTTTTTTAATAAATTTACATTATAAGAAATTTAGTGTTATTTATTGATTAGGAATCAAAATTAAACCTCAGGTAAAAATTAATTAAATGATTAATTATTTAATAAATTTTGGAGTCATGTCCACATTATTGCGAGCAATGTCGCAAATTTGTCCGATCTCTGGTAATAACATACAGCGAACTGTGATAAAAACTACGAAAAAGTCCCCTTAAAAAAACAATATTCGTGGGCTACGTGGCAACACTGCCTCAATTTGTTTGGATGACGTTTAGTGTTGTCATGTAATTGAATTTAATTTAATCAACTTTCAGTTAGACCGAGGTCGCGCGGCCCATGTTTATAAAGCATCAGGTTACAATTTTACAAGACTATACTGGCAACACCGGTCAAAAGGCTAATCATTGGTCGAGAAAATGTTAATCGCATTAATGTTGCCAGTTCACACTTGTGAAATTGCAACTTATACTTTTAAAAAATCACTGAAATATGAGGAATATTTAACACGCGTCAGTAATATTTCTTGTGATTTCAATATCACAGACTGCAACTCAATATTACAGTATAGTTAGTTAAATAGATTTACATAGACATAACATTTTGACGTTAGTTTCTGAATTTATACTCGATAAATATGACAAGCAACCTCGACACAACGTCAATTTAAAAGCTCACTTCAGAACAAACCCTCGTCTAAATATTATGTATTCAACGTAAAATATTATGAACACTTATACAATTCTGATAGTCATCATTAAATAACTTTCTATGAAATATACTTCAATGATTCCATAAAATGGAGGTTCTTTCTTATATCTGTCGAAATATCGATATTTTAAGGATATAATCTGTAAATCATTTACATCAGATAAATTTTATCATCTAATCTAAATGCTCTCCCATTTTATTCAACATGGATTATAAAAAACACGTGACTCAGTTATTCAGCTAATGAGATACATAGTCTGTCAAATCATTTCCGTCAGTAGAAAAAAGCGGCAAATTTAAAAAATGTAGGGTTATTGGCGTTATTGCCCAATAGAAAAATTTAATGTCGCGCCGTTTTCTACTGACAAACTTGTTTGACCGGCTATAAAACATTTTGAGCTGAAACTGTCATTACAGCACCAAGAACGCAATAAAATGATTCGAGCCTTTATAATTTAATCTTAAAATGTATTAAAAAGTAAAAGAGAAAACTACTCCATTACTTTTTCCCGAGAATGTCACAATATAGACGAAAGTACGCCGATTTGTAAACAATACGATATATACTGAAACTCACTCATAAAATACATACAAATATGTGATGTGAAGATTGCACATAAGACCGGTAGGTACCTATATTATATATTACGGACTAAACAACCATATAAAATCTACGCTATGATATAATTATTTGTTCTGCGCTTGAAATACAAATGTTACAAAATTCTAACTAAGTTAACATTAGGTCGAAAGGTGTAGATAGATCATGGCAGACCGTTTTTTTAATATATTTTTTTTAATTTGTTATGTTAATCAAAGGTCTATCGAAATAACACATTCACTGTCTAACAAAAGTATTTAAATTAAAAATAAAACGCGAAATAAGAATACGTAGTTAATGTAATGTCAATAAAATAAATAGTTTTTTTTTTAATAATCTCCAAAAAAATTTAAAATATCCCTTACCACTCTTATTTACTAAATCACATGAAAAAATCGAGAAAGCTAGTATTAAAATTTCATAGTTCATCAAAAGTAGATACGAATTTCAATATCAACGTTGCTATAAAAATGTGGTACTTTTTCGTAAATTATGAAAGAAGGCATGCAGCATGCACTATGCGTTGTCCGATACACAATTCTGCTTTTATACAAATTATACACAGTGAATGTATTACACGCAGTATATTGACTTTATGAAACAGTCTGCCGCGGGTAGAAGCGTTGTCTGGCAGTGTTGGACAGGCTATAGGACTAAGGTCTAAGTTAAAGTGCGAGTTGAGATCAAAGGAGTGTCGGGGGAATGAATCAAATAGAGGGCAGGTTTTGAGGTTAACCAAGTATATTAATTAGGTACTGTAGATTACATGTAAAACAAAAATGTTTGCCTATCCTTGATGTTTTTGCAGGATTATTCTCTTTACATGACGAGTATCTGTCAAGTAACTTTCAAAAGACTTAGAGAAAAATCTAAAGTAAAAATATTTAGCAAATACAAGATGCTGGTTTGTAAATAATTGTAAATCAAAATTGGGAATATAAGTGTAATGGAAAGAAGAAAGTGATTGTCTATTTGAAATGTAATTTTGTCATACAGATTTAATGTTCTATCCAAATTCTACAGATGTTGAGAAATTATCCTATATGTATGCTAATAGCTTACCCTTACTTTTAGTAACTAGCGCATAATTGGAAAATTCATAATAAACAGCGAAAGAAAAAACTACATATTTATTTCATTCCTCCGACACTAAGAAACAACCGTGAACATTATCGCGATATGAGCTTGCCGTATTTATATTTAAATATATTCAAAAACTTGGCAACAATGATAAACATAGCATGAATGTATAAATTCACCAATATCTCGTACACACAAAGCTCACACAATACTGGGTACTGAGGGTAGTCACAGAAAACAAAAATGGCGCTTATAGGGTAGTGTTATCTATACATAAATTGATTTACAGCAATCATTTTTTTAAATACCCTAAAAATTAATAAGAGAACCGAAACTTATTTCCACTTTTCGGTCGCCTTTTTGAATTTTTCAATAGCAGTATGACTCGTTTGCACACTGTTATTATAAACAATTTTGCTATGTGATTTTAGACTTTAATATTTACACGCATTAAGTCTGTTTCTGTATGTGCTTGTTTCACACTGAGCTAAAGCTTTTTTTTAATTGCTAGACGTAGGAGTCAGTTTCCTTTTTATAACTGATCATTTCAGAAAAATAATGTTTTATGTATTTCTGTAAAAACCCTCCACTAGAAATTATGAAAATACATTTAAATAGTTCACTGTTCAATTCGATGTCATACACCAACAAAGAACTATCTAATTCTAAATGAATTTTCACTCTCATTCATACAAAATTTTATTAACAATGAGATTTCACTTGTACAATTTGTTCGAGTTTCATTCGTTTAAATTTCAGAAGTAAATGCAAATTAAAACTGCGTTTATTTCATGTTCGGTTTCACTGACAATATTGAAAATTAGGCACATTATAATTTTACAAAATGTCAAGAAATCCGGAGTTAGAATACTTAGAATATTTGTATTGTGGTCAGATTTCAATATTGTCAGTAAAATTCACAAATCGCTCGATATATCGTTAATCGATTAACTGATCATTTGTAATCCTTATTGCAACTGCACAAGGTCTATAATTTGTATTTATATACCAGACACTAAAAATATCAGTTTAATTGGCTCAATTTGTCGTAGCGATTGGTACGGTACGATGGTTAGTAATTTAGGTATTCGGCAAGAGAGTTGAGGTGATTGATAAGACACACAGCAACATAGGGCGATGTGTAACGAACCCTCTTCAACGTCAGCAGCCGCTCCGTTGGTAGGTTGAGGAATAGCAGCCACCGAGCCACCCAAACACGTAAAAAAATATAGCCATCGCATTCCAATTGAAACTTTGTCAGGTGATAGTTAAAATGCAGCCGGCTATATTGCGGTTGAAAGTCAGTTTATGACCTGAAGCACAGAATAAATAATAGTACTAGGTACAGAAGGTTCACTCTCTAACAAAACGCGTCTATTTCGACAGATATGACCACAAGGTGGCGCAAGCGCGAGCAGGCTTCCGTTCCGTAGAGTGCGCGATAACTACTACTGTTAGACACCAAAAATGGTGTGGGCCGCATGTATTGTAGATCTCTAAAGAAGCCTCGTGAACATCAGTCGTTCATCAACATCAGTTGCCTTGGTAATCTGGTAAATTGGCCAATAAAATTAAAATTTTTGTATCTGCGATTTAAAAACATCTTACAAATGGTCAGTTACCGTTACATTGAACCTGACTAGTTCCCAACAATGCCTATAAAGCGAACTACGAGCTTAAAGAGCTGAGAGCACTTGTATTATTATCACAAATAGTTTTATCAGTCGAACGCAGAACTAATTTCTGCATTGAGTCTATAATGTCCTCACTGACAGAGTTCTCCGGAGAATCTTCCTTATTGTCAAACACAGGAAAGAAGTCATAGTGCGGCTTCCCGTTGACTTTCTTTTCAGATTTCTTCTCTTCCCCGCTCTTGATGGTGGATATGTTCCGTTTGGAGAACTCGTCCCAGCCCTCCGGAGTCTTCCCGTGGACTGTGTTCCAGTCTTTCCGGAACGATGTAGATGGTTTGGTGTCGTTGGATGACAGTTTTTGCTGTATGTCATTGATTTGATTGTGGTTTTCCCTGCTTGAAACTATTTGTCCATATACTGGAATTATGAGAGAGTTTTTCATGTATTTTTTTTTAATGAAAAGTAAATAGGTTATAATTCCATATTTGCTATTAGTTGAAGGAAAACATCAAACCGAACTTATCCCAAGGTCCCTAATAAGACATTTTTTTAGGTTATAAAGGTCTGCACCAATTTATCGAAACAAAGGACCCTTAAAAGACAAACGAGAAAGCTAAGCTAAGCTAAGCGCTAAGAGCTAAGATAATTATCGTTCCTGGGGTACAATATACGTAGTATTGTCAGTATTATTGACATGGCTCTGATTGATCTGACAGTTGTTGATGCCAGAGTCAAACTTCGTTGTCTGTTTAGATGACTTGACTGTTTTCTTGCCTTGATCACCTTAAGCTATGTGACTCCAAACCAGAGGTTGTGGGTTCCAACCTAGTTAAGAGTATTCCATGGAAATGGCATTGATATTTACAATTGCCATTTGATCCACCAAATGAAATCTTGAGAAAACCGGTCTAACCACAAAAAAGCTTAGTTTCTAGGGCCAAACCAGTGCTTATTGACCGAAGCGTAGCGGGTCTACGTTTTGACTCGGGCATTTTGCTTTTGTATGTCCGGATGTTCTCCTCTACAGGTCACAATTCTCAACCGATTCTTGTGAAATTTTGTGACCAGATTCTATGAGTAAATAAAAAAATTTTGTCGATCCCGTTTTTGGATTTTTTTTAAAATGGAGGAGTTGTGATACCTCGCGCTTAAACCAATAGTCGTATCGATATCATAAGAGTATTTTCTTTTTGAGACATATTTACATAGTAAATGGCAAAAAATGCAGAAAATTTGTATTGCTGGTTTAGGCGGTATTTAGATATTTAGTTTGTACTCGAGAATGAGTAGCCGAATTTCGTCAGCTTGGCTAAGAACTATCATGGCGCATTTTAGGGTTCCGTAGCCAAATGGCAAAAAACGGAACCCTTATAGATTCGTCATGTCTGTCTGTCTGTCCGTCTGTCCGTCCGTATGTCACAGCCACTTTTCTCCGAAACTATAAGAACTATACTGTTGAAACTTGGTAAGTAGATGTATTCTGTGAACCGCATTAAGATTTTCACACAAAAATAGAAAAAAAAACAATAAATTTTTGGGGTTCCCCATACTTCGAACTGAAACTCAAAAATTTTTTTTTCATCAAACCCATACGTGTGGGGTATCTATGGATAGGTCTTCAAAAATGATATTGAGGTTTCTAATATCATTTTTTTCTAAACTGAATAGTTTGCGCGAAAGACACTTCCAAAGTGGTAAAATGTGTGTCCCCCCCCCCCCTGTAACTTCTAAAATAAGAGAATGATAAAACTAAAAAAAATATATGATGTACATTACCATGTAAACTTCCACCGAAAATTGGTTTGAACGAGATCTAGTAAGTAGTTTTTTTTTTATACGTCATAAATCGCCTAAATACGGAACCCTTCATGGGCGAGTCCGACTCGCACTTGGCCGCTTTTTTTGTTTGCACACAGAAAGTCTGGGTTCGATCCCCAGTAAGACATAACTTTTTGTCTTTTTTTTTCACTTAAACTTCGTATTTTTTTTTAAATTAAAATCTTTGTATTGTTGATTGATCAAACCGCTGTGTGGCGCTGTCCTCGTGCATGGTCCCAATAAGCTATGCTCGCGAGGTCTACAGCTCACAGATCCACTGGTATTATTTCTTGGTTACGAAAAAGTGATGAAAAAAGTTAAAATGAGTAATATTGACGTACCTGGGCTACAATACGTAGTATTGTCAGTATTATTGACATGGCTCTGATTGATCTGACAGTTGTTCATGCCGGAGTCGAACTCCGACTTCTGCCCGGCTTTGAGCAGTATCTGTTTGGATGACTTGACTGTAATATTGACGTACCTGGGGTACAATAAGTAGTGTTGTCAGTATTATTGACATGGCTCTGATTGATCTGACAGTTGTTCATGCCGGAGTCGAACTCCGACTTCTGCCCGGCGTTGAGCAGTATCTGTTTGGATGACTTGACTGTAATATTGACGTACCTGGGGTACAATACGTGGTATTGTCAGTATTATTGACATGGATCTGATTGATCTGACAGTTGTTCATGCCGGAGTCGAACTCCGACTTCTGCCCGGCTTTGAGCAGTATCTGTTTGGATGACTTGACTGTAATATTGACGTACCTGGGGTACAGTACGTAGTATTGTCAGTATTATTGACATTGCTCTGATTGATCTGACAGTTGTTCATGCCGGAGTCGAACTCCGACTTCTGTCCGGCGTTGAGCAGTATCTGTTTGGATGACTTGACTGTAATATTGACGTACCTGGGGTACAATAAGTAGTGTTGTCAGTATTATTGACATGGCTCTGATTGATCTGACAGTTGTTCATGCCGGAGTCGAACTCCGACTTCTGCCCGGCTTTGAGCAGTATCTGTTTGGATGACTTGACTGTAATATTGACGTACCTGGGGTACAATAAGTAGTGTTGTCAGTATTATTGACATGGCTCTGATTGATCTGACAGTTGTTCATGCCGGAGTCGAACTCCGACTTCTGCCCGGCTTTGAGCAGTATCTGTTTGGATGACTTGACTGTAATATTGACGTACCTGGGGTACAATAAGTAGTGTTGTCAGTATTATTGACATGGCTCTGATTGATCTGACAGTTGTTCATGCCGGAGTCGAACTCCGACTTCTGCCCGGCTTTGAGCAGTATCTGTTTGGATGACTTGACTGTAATATTGACGTACCTGGGGTACAATAAGTAGTGTTGTCAGTATTATTGACATGGCTCTGATTGATCTGACAGTTGTTCATGCCGGAGTCGAACTCCGACTTCTGCCCGGCATTGAGCAGTATCTGTTTGGATGACTTGACGGTTTTCTTGCCTTGGTCGCGCGAGTCTTCCGGTTCTTCGCTGCCTATACCGTCGATGTCGTAAACCTGAAAACAGGTTGAGTTAGACTTATTAATTAGTATTTTTAGAATAAAGGATAATTGATATGGCCGATGGGGGGAGGAGCAAACATTTATAGTGCTACAATTGTAGAAAATTATTGAGAGCGCCACTCCCTACCAGGGATGTTGCGAATATCCGCATCCGCATCCGCAACCGCGGAACTTCCGCATTATTTTCAACATCCGCATCCGCATAAAATCGATGCGGATTTAATGCGGATGCTGATGTGGAACAGGTCGGTACAGGAACGTCTTAGCATCGGCGTAAGTGCTAGACTGCTAGGTAATTTAGTCATTAACCAAAAAAACATATTAGAAACGAGCAGTCAAGCGTGAGTGGGACTTAATGTACGGAACCCTTGGAACGCGAGTCCGACTCGCACTTGGCCGGTTTTTTGAAATAAAAATTACTAAAATGTAATATTTGATGTTTTTTATGGTACTATCTTGACATCCGCATCCGCATCCGCGGATGTGAGCCTTTAAAAATCCGCATCCGCATCCGCATCCGCGGATGTCAAAAAATCGGCATCCGCAACATCCCTACTCCCTACGTAACTGTCACACTTTTGAAGTAAAAATGTATAATTTAGTATGGATTTTTTAATTCCATTTTATTTAATTTCTATTATTCGATGTCGCAGTGTAAGTGTAGTTACAAGTTTTATTCTCTTGGGGGAAACAGCCACCCATCCGCGACTCCCTTGTAAATAAATATCATAATTATGTATTTGTATAACGTGTTAGGTCTTTTGGGCCAAGAAAATATTCTGAAGCAATTTAAACTGTTCATCCTTATACAATGTTCAGTTCAATCATCAAGCCACTTCGCTAACCTTATACATGACATCCTGGCTGCCTTTTTCCCTTTCTCTCTTGTTCTGTACTGCGAGCCACACGTCTTTGAGTTCACCCGCCAGGTCGCGGTCCTATAAAATAAAACCCAAATGTGTAAGTTCGCTTCAAATATTCATACAAATATATACAGGGTGGATTTTCTTTTTGGGTCAGTGAGGGCAGCTACCAGATCCCGTGCTGCTACGAGAAAACGGTCTAAGAAGACCTTCCCTCGATTTCAAATTAATGAAGATTGGCTTTTACAGATTTTGGAAAAAACATACAGGGTGCGAGAAAAAGGTCATTTTTGACAAACTTTTTTTTTTGATGCCAATCGATCCCATTCCTATTAAGGATCAAAAGCTTGTATGGAACCAAAAAAAAAATTTCCGGCTAGAAAAGCCACTAATCGAGGAAAACTTTTCCCATACAATTTGTATGAAAATGAAAACTTTTATTTTTCACATGCTATTTTTGTATGCCAATCGATTCCATTCCTATCCAGTATCAATAGTTTCTTTGGGGTCAACTTACGGTAATGTACTAAAAAGCCACAAATTAAAGAAAACTTTTTCCATACATTTACTATGGAGAACATGTGAAATTTAATTCACATTTTTCTATCTGGCCAATCAGTCCTGTTACATTTAAGGACCATAATACTGTATGAAGACATTGCTGTAGGACTGATGGGCGAGATAGAAAATTGAGAATAACATTTCACATTTTCCCCATAGTAAATGTATGGAAAAAGTTTTTATTTATGTATTCATCACTTCCTTTATAAATAAATAAATAGTAATATTTAATTGGAGTGCAATTCTGGAGGTTAAGAATAGAACTTTTGGGAGACTCGCGAGTGAATTTGAACGGATAAGAGTTTTTTGAAATTTGAAGTGTGTGAATGATTTGTGTGGCAAGAGGTGTTTGTGATGCGCGCGAGTAAATGAGTAAAATGAATAGAGGAGTGAAGTAAGACATTTTTGCGGTACGAAGTACTGCGACAAATTAACAAAATGAGTGGTACAAATGAGGTGCCTCACGAGTGAGCGACATATTGGACAGGTGGAAAACCAGCCTAAAAGCTTATCTTAATTTTTAAAGGGGTTTTGTCACACAGTGACTATGTCACCCCTGTAATAGATAATTTATTTATATTTGATTTAATATAACGTCAGTTACGGTGGAATTTCCTTATAGCTTTTGCATTAAAAAATTTAAATGTACCTTCAAAATAGTTGGGTGCCGCGCTAGCACCAGCCCTGGGTTCATAGCCTCAACAAAGTCGCAGAGCAAACTCACTAGGGCTTCTCTGTCCTGAAATCAGTAAGTTATAAATTGTATATACAGATGTAGATAGACAAATGGACACAAAAAATAACCAATTGGTTCCCTACATACAGCTAGAGAACTAAGGGATACCCTAAAATGAGATGGGAAGACGATTTCCCACCAAAGTGGAGAAGAACCGCTCGAAACACAGGAGTGGAAGGCTTTACAGGAGGCTTTTGTCGGAGACCCCGACAACCTGACTAGTAAAACTCAAAATCAGTGATAAAGAAACAAAACAGAACTATAACTGAGTCAGTGAACAAAGCTAATTGTATTGTATATACATGTAATGTCAATGAAAAAATCAACAATGGTCAACTCTGGTCAATTGAGTACTCGAACCCACATCTTTGGACTGCCAATCCGTCCACATTTAAGAATGACAAGGCAAATGTTTCCAGTGAATAATTACCAAAACTTAACACTTAAGAAACCATTAAATTCTTAGATTCAGTTGAGACTGAGATTAAAATTTGTGTAACTGCGGACTTACACTAGGATTGGCAGCATTTTTCCCATTGGCCTTCAGGATGTCTGGATTCACCATCACAGCGAACACCAGTAGTGGTGGCCGAGTGCTGTTGGGGCCACAGCCCTGCGGCACCTGATTAAAAAAAAAGAAGTTTAAGTACAGTCAGCAGCAGAAGTTGTTAAGCAGGCGAGTTGTGCAAAATTACCTCGACTAGCTTTTTTTGTCAAGTACAGAACAAAATCAAAACTCGGCTAAATGTCTTTCCCCAGACAGTTAATAACATGTTTGTAGCTATCACTATCCAGTTTGAGGTTACATTAATTACCTACAATTTGTAAAAGTTTAAAATGTTTATATTTCCATTGCCATGATAAAAGAAGAAGCAATGTTTCTAAGGTTACACTGTTATTTAATTGAAACTGGATACCCATACCTACTAAAACAATCAGCAAAAATCATCCAGACATGACAAAAAAACATCAATAACTGAATTAAACCTGCATCTAGATGATGTAAGCTGTTGCTACACTGAAACTGCTGACATCACAAATCAATAAATGCTACACAATCACAATTTACACTAATAAACAATACGCATCCAGTTAAACTTGGCCTATCGACCCTAAAACATATAAAATGAGGATAAAGATTATAATACCAACCTGCATTCCTCCGTAAAGTGGAATAGGATCTGAATATTGCTTCGGATTGGCGATTTTCTGCCATCCCAACACATTTATGAACAATTTCTCCGAAGTATCCCGTATAGTGTCTTGAATGCACATATGGGGCTGAGGTGGATTTTTGAACTGTCTAAAAGCTCTCGAACCCCGAACATACTGTATAGGCACAGTCCGCTCTTGTGGGTTTTGATTTTCCATAGCAAAAATACAAGTTCATGAATGCTTTGTGTAAAAATCACTTCTAAAAGTCGTACATAAAATATCGAATGACATTTATGTTCCGGTTAGACCCAGCCTTCAGCTTGGCGGACTGACATCCCAAGTTTATTGAACTCTTCCGGGCAACGGAACGTGTTGTTTCTATTCAATTACACCGTCTACACTTTATCACTCACCAAATCCCTACTTTAAAACGACCTTTGTTTATGTAATTACAGCTTATTTTGATATACAAAACGGTCTAGGTACTAAAATTAAGAGAAATTAATTCGATTTTACAAAGGAGAGAGAAGGAGGAAAGATACTTTTTTTTGGACGACGGGAGGCCGCTAGTGATGTCAACAATCACTTTTAAACTTCGGTTTAAGAACCGATAAATGGAGATTTAAATAAATAATAAAGTAGAATTAATTAATAGATTCTGAATTCTTAGTTACGCAGGGGTTAAAAGTGGCTCCAAATGGTTTGTGTAATATAACACACGGCCGCTGCGTTGCCAGTTCTTTTTTCTTTTGAACTTGGCTTGACACGCTGCCGCGTGTCTAGATGGTCAAGCAGAGCGCCTACCGCGAACCACGTTCGACGTGTTGCCTCTCTGTCGCACTTGTAAATTCGTACGTAAGTGTGACAGGGAGGTAACACGTCGAAAGTGGTTCGCGGTAGCCCCTATCTTGTCAGTAGAAAAAGGCGGCAAATTTGAAAAATGTATGCGCGAAGGGATATTGTCCCATAGAAAATTTGAATTTCACGCCTTTTTTAGGGTTCCGCACCTCAAAAGGAAAAAACGGAACTCTAATAGGATCACTCGTGCGTCTGTCTGTCCGTCCGTCTGTCACAGCCTATTTTCTCCGAAACGACTGAACCAATTAAGTTGAAATTTGGCACACATATGTAAGTTTGTGACCCAAAGATGGACGTATAACGTCTTGGAGGATATAATCAAACGGAGACGCCATGTCTGTAATTTTCTGTACAAAACAGTCTGCCGATTTTTGCGGGGGAGGGGAACGTCAAATGTATGCGTAACGTAAAAATAGCCATGTCAGATAAACGTCAGTCCATACATTGTGTATGACCGTTGGCCGCCTATTTTCGACAGAGGGGAAAGCCTGTTAATGGCTACTCCGTTTAGTTGTATCCTCCAAGTATAACGTAAATAAATTAATTTTAAATATGGAGGCCATTTTTGGGGGGTAAATGAGAAAAGTAAAAAATAAAGTTTTTCAAACTATATCGTGTTACATATCAAATGAAAGAGCTCATTGTAGGAATCTCAAATATATATATTTTTATAATTTTAGGATAAATAGTTTATTCCCCCCCCCCCCCCTTATCTCCGAAACTACTGGGTCTAAAATTTTGAAAAAAATACACAAAATAGTTCTTTACCTATAGATGACAGGAAAAGCTATTAGAAATGTGCAGTCAAGCGTGAGTCGGACTTAATGTACGGAACCCTTGGAACGCGAGTCCAACTCGCACTTGGCCGGTTTTTTACTGACAAGATTTGCTTCACCAGCTTTATAAATGAAAGTCACATGACTGTACGAGGCATGTAACGCGAAAACCGATTTTTTTACTCTAATGAAGGCGTAATCAGAGTGACAGAGAAAAATGCCCGCATTTTGCGAAATTCGGTTTTCGCGGGACGGGAGCCCCTCGGTATTCTATTATTCTAATGTGAAAAACACGCTAACCTGTTTTGAGAAGAAATGGAATGAGGAATACATATTATAATAGTACATCCACATTTTATTTTATACTAGCGACCCGCCCTGGCTTCGCACGGGTTAACAAATTATACATAAACCTTCCTCTTGAATCACTATATCTATAAAAAAAAACCGGCCAAGTGCGAGTCGGACTCGCGTTCCAAGGGTTCCGTACATTAAGTCCGACTCACGCTTGACTGCACATTTCTAATAGGTTTTCCTGGAATCTATAGGTAAAGAACTATTTTGTGTGTTTTTTTTATAATTTTAGTTTAGACCCAGTAGTTTCGGAGATAAGGGGGGGGGGTCATTTTTTGCCTATTTGGGGGGGGGGGAATGGTCTTTGGGTCACAAATTTACAGATGTGTACCAAATTTCAACTTAATTGGTCCAGTAGTTTCGGAGAAAATAGGCTGTGATAGACGGACGGACAGACAGACGCACAAGTGATCCTATTAGGGTTCCGTTTTTTTCCTTTTGAGATACGGAGCCCTAAAAACCGCATCAAAATCTGTTGCGTAGTTTTAAAGATCTAAGGATACATACAGACAGACAGACAGCGGGAAGCGATTTTGTTTTATACTATGTAGTGAGTGATTATATTTCAAAGCATTATTTAACATTATTATCTTTAGCGTTGAATGCAGCCGTGAAAACTGGAATAACGGTAAACTTTTTTATATGTATTTATTTATTTATACAAAGCTAATACAATTAGAGGAGCTGGTTTAGTCCTTATAACTATAATAAGTGGTATAACTACAAGTGTACAATATTATATTGATACTAAACAAATTCATAATTATCTCGGAAAAAAAAACAATCTTAATTAAACTAGAGTCGGACCAATAAAAGTCTGCAGCGGATTTGATAGCCCACGCAGTGCAAGTGTTATGTATACGTCATAATTTCATAGAAGTTTGACGTTTAAAATAACACTTGCACTGCGTGGGCTATCAAATCCGCTGCAGACTTTTCTTGGTCTGACTCTAGAATAGAATCACAAAATTAAAACAAACAAAAAACTTAAGAGCAAATATTATAGACTGGCAAGAAAACTTTGCCAGTAGAAAATAGGCGGCAAATATGAAACTCGTAGGCACGGGCACGAAAGATCGAATTTCACGCCTCCTTTTTATACTGACCTAATTGGTATGCTAAAACTATAATAATATTATTATGTACGTATTTTTCATTTGAAGTGTCTTATTTCCTTAGTATGGTATAATAACTGTAAGCTCCTTTCAAAATCTGTAAAGAAAAAAAAAACATCATTAAAATAAAGCGTTCACAGAAAAGTAGAAAAGTTAGGCCTCATTCGCATGGGCGCTTTTTCAACGCGCATCAACGCGAACGTTTTAGTATAAAGGTATACTCAATTTTATGCTGTAAAACTAACTGCTTTTAGAAACGGGTAGGTATAACGTAATACGTAACATCATAACATGTAGCTTTTGCATATTTATTAGACTGCCAATCTAACGTTACCTCACGCCTTTTAGCTACTTATTTTTATTTTAACGTGTGTCGTTATGACAAGTTTTAAATATTAACTTGTTCTAACGTTGTTCTACAGACATTGAATAAAAATCTTACTCAGTTAATCTCTTAAAATTACGTCCTGCAATTTGTTAAATCTGCGATCAGACAATAATTGTATACATAGTACTTAGTAGGTAGGTATAAGGCCACGAGTAATATAAAATATAACAAAGATATATGTAAAAAATAAATAGTAGTTAAAATATAGTTCAGCAAGAGGCATTTGTCAGTTAAGCACAGGTGACAGAAGATAATCGTACCCATTTTTCTTATGGTAATATTTTAACCCTAAAAGAGGGATGAGTACAGATTTTTTAAACTTCTTTTGTTACTGACAAAACTTATTTGCCGTTGTCCAAACTATAGGTATTTGCTGAGTTAGATAAATAATTAAGTAATTAATCATACAGCAACGAATGTAGACAGTGTGAGGTTAGTGAAAGGTCCTGCCGTGTAGATGTGAACGATTTGCATCTGCCCCTGAAGAATCAGAACGTTGTTCCGCTGTTGAAGATTGGCTGCCCACCAGTCACTCTCAAACGGCCCCATCATAACAGCTTGACTCTGAAAAAAGAAAAACGTTACTAAGTTTAAATGGAGACGGTAACAAATATCGTAAACGATAGATACGTGTAAACGGTGAACTTACAATATACATGTTGCAATCATTTTTGCGAATATTCGTAGATTCAGCTATTTAGAATCTTGATCGTTCTAGGTCTAAGTCGGTAAGAAGATCGCTACTCTTAACTTTCGAAAGATCGCTAATAGTCTTAGACGCCTGACAAACTTTACTGGCTTTAGTAGTCCCATTAATTAATTATATATTAATTTTACACTAGTTAGGTATACAGGGTGACCTTAGCAATTGGACGAACCCTGAAATCCCACGTAGGATTACTTCTCAGAAATGCTCTAACGTTAATATTTTTTTAATTAGAACAAAATATAAAAAAATAAATTTTCAAACGAAAGTTATTTTCAATAATCGTCAACAAAAAGAAACATACTGTATTATTCATTGGCGGTGCTTTTGACAATTTGTTCGAAAATATGCGGCAATGATGACATTTGTCAAGAGTCAGAATCTTATCTTATATCTAATACCTTTAAATATTTTATACCTTTAAACGAGCAATTCTTGTTTATTTATTTATTTATTTATATATATATATTTCGCCGATCTCTGAAACGGCTCTAACTATTCGGATAAAATTTGCTATATGGGGGTTTTCGGGGGCGAAAAATCGATCTAGCTAGATTTTATATCTGGGAAAACGCGTTTTTGAGTTTTTATATGTTTTCCGAGAATTCCGAGCAAAGCTCGGTCTTCCAGATATTCTTGTTAATGTCGTAAATAAAAAAGATAATCAAAACGGTCCATGAAGGTTTCATACTATTTATTACCTCAGGAGTTACTAATAACACATACAGGTTGCTCCAAAGTAAAAAATCGTAATTTGTCAATTTCTTTGTAACCGCTACACCGATTGTTATGATACCTACTTTGTATACTGGTTCTAAATACCCTAATGTAAATACCTAAATTAATTAAACTCGATTACCCTAATGCATAATAATATGTACATTTAGGCTTTGTCCAATGGCTAGGGACACCCTGTATAACTGCTTAATAAGTATTAAGTAGCGATAATCACGACGCTAGAACGCCTAGAACAGCAATCGCAATCGTAAATAGTGAAATATAATATTTTGAAGAATCTCTCTCTCTACGCGTGTAAATTTATGCATGATTTGCAATAATTGCAATTCGCGGGCTCCAGCCTACTGAATAACTAATTTCATCGTAAAGAACCTTACCTTGTAAAGAACATCATTGCTATGCCAACAAAACATAAACAGCTGAGCAATGCCAAATATCAAATATTCTGCCATCAAGAGTTTTTGCGTTGTATTTGTTGCAGACTGAAAAAAAAAAATTTTTAGTTAAACATTGTTATAAATTATTAATTGCTTAGATTTATCTAAATAACGAATATACAAACGGTTAGTTGAAACGCGCTGGCACAGATCATTAGTGAGCACATGACGACATAGCAAAACATCACAGGTGACAAAACTGAGTTGAACAATCTGGAATGCCTGAAAAAAATTGTATCATTTTCATTTCATACTTGCTTGACGAAATTGAGGGCGTACCCTAATTATTGTTTTGAAGATAAGTGCGCTCCAATAACCGAGGCCTACGTAGTGCGGCTAATGTTGATGGGAGAAATATCGATATCTTTTTCACGAGAGTACTACAATGAGAATCAAAATATAGCTGGTAAAAAAAGGCGCGAAATTCAAATTTTCTATGGGACGAAATCCCTTCGCTCCTACATTTTTCAAATTTGCCGCCTTTTTCTACTGACAAGATCTGCTTGACCAACTTTAATGCATGTTATTCATCCGATTTATAGAACAGTTGTTATTATTTTTAGTATTTAGTTTCCTCTGTCTATTTTAAATGAACGACTTGACTACCTATGATTAAGGCTGTTTGGATGGCTGGTGGGCTATTTTATTCGATGAGAAAATCTATGAAACATATTATGTAATGTTTTTCTAACTTACTATATTAACTAATTTTAAAAGAAAAAAAAACTGTATCAAATTAAGCTCTAGCAATAAATGTGGAAAATAAATTGCGTAGTATTCACGTTTTAGCTTACTTGAATATGTTTAAAATAACAAAATTATGCTTTTAAGTCAAACTTTTGGTATAAGTATTTTTAATCGTGTCCTAAGTTAATCCTTAATCTCTTATTATGGATATGACTGTATGGTTTGGTTAATTCCTTATGATATGACCAAACTAGCAACTTGAACATCAGAACTGAAGAATTTGAATATCTAATTTTAAGTAAAATAGCAACTTAGCAACCTAACGCGTCCGCGATAAATTAAGGGCTTCTTTCATAGATGATGAGGATTAATGAAGGAAAGCCTGTCTTAATGCCAGTGCGAGCTGGAGAAACAGCAAAGTGCAAATGTATTAGAGCAAGTCGAAAAACATAGCGAATTCTTAATTATAAATTTTCCAACGTTTCCGACACGAGGACTGTTGATATAAAATGGATATGAATATTTAATAACTGTAAATAATATGGCGTACTATACTATGACTGTCACTTTTTAATATTAACGGATTATGAAGAAAGTGTCATGTCACTGAATAATAAATACACCCTTGACTTACAATACAAAAGAAAATTGATATAGCATACATTTCAAAACCCAGAGACATCCTGAGAAAAATAAATATCGGTAATACAGTCTGTTCGGAAAAAGAAGAATCATGAAATGTATTGGGATTGGGCCCCATCCATACATTCCACGACTCTTCTGTTTTCGCACAAACTCTATCAAGGACTAACTAAATGTTGCTGCTAAATAAATATTTTTGACTTTAAATAATTATTGATTTTGTTGGACTTGTCCACCAAACACGTCTACCAGTCAGTTTTGATAAACACGTTCATAGGTATAACCTTAGCTCTACTCCTCGCCTTTATAAGGGCATATCGACGATTCCCATAGAGGCTTCTGGTGACCAGAGGGCAGGTCTAGAGGGCAGGCTGATCCAGGCCTAAACTAAACTAGGTCTTATTGAAATTATTCCCGTACTCGATCCAGAGTACGGGAATAATCCCAATAAGACCTAGTTTAGTTTTATCCGGGGTAAAGATCAGGCTAGGATTAAGTTACCAAAGAAAACCAAGGGCTCCTGTGACATTGAACCGGATAAGCGATAAGATGTGCAAACAGAATATAACAAAAACATATTATTTTTTTAGCCTTGATTGAGCGAGCGATTTCCTTACTTGAGCCAAAGTCTAAATAACTTTTTGGTTCCTAAAATCTAATTAGAAAAAGCGGCTAAGTGTGAGTCGGACTCGCCCATGAAGGGTTCCGTAATTTATGACGTACCTATTAAAAAAAACTACTTACTAGATCTCGTTCAAACCAATTTTCGGTGGAGTGGAAGTTTGCATGGTAATGTACATCATATATTTTTTTCAGTTTTATCATTTTCTTTTTTTAGAAGTTACAGGGGGGGAGGGACACACATTTTATTTTGGAAGTGTCTCTCGCGCAAACTATTCAGTTTAGAAAAAAAATATATTAGAAACCTCAATATCATTTTTGAAGACCTGTCCATAGATACACCCCACACGTAGGAGTTTGATGGAAAAAAAATTGAGTTTCAGTTCTAACTTAGAACTTCTAAGTATGGGGAACCCCCAAAATTTATTGTTTTTTTTTTCTATTCTTGTGTGAAAATCCTAATGCGGTTCACAGAATGCATCTACCTACCAAGTTTCAACAGTATAGTTCTTATAGTTTCGGAAAAAAGTGGCTGTGACATACGGACGGACAGACAGACAGACAGACATGACGAATCCATAAGGGTTCCGTTTTTTGCCATTTGGCTACGGAACCCTAAAAAGACTGTGGTTTAACTTTTTTATTTTTTTTGTCAGTTTTTACATAACTAATGATTACTAGGAGACATTCGTTTTCATAGATTGAGATCTTACAGTAATTTTGCAAAAAAAATAACAGTATCAGATTTTTGTACTGCCGTACGTGTATGTAGCTTTTTCAAAACTATTTAAATGCAGTTTTTTTAACAGGTCTCTTGAGTACTAAGTGTGTGTATCTATTCTCGTTTCAATTTTGTCTCGCCTAATGTTTGAATTTCCAAAGGTTACTTGAAAGAGATCACTTGTTAGTGATTGAATGTTTCTTCAGATAGTTACTCTTTATTATTTAAGTGTTAGAAACTTATCCCTTGTAATTTATACACAAGTAAACGATTATTTTTTAACTGGCAAACATCTCAATGTAAAACTTAAATATATCTTATTACTTATAAAATATAAATAAAATTTAAAAAAGTATTGAGACGGACGTACAATACTATTATATTGGTTTCTCTAAGTGCATTGCCATATTTACAAATTTTGCAATACAATAGCATAAGTCTTTAAATCATACTTTAAAAGAGGACATAAAGCAGTATATCGCTAAACAGCGTTCATATAATTTTTGTAGTTGAGAAAAGAAAATTTTAAAAGTATTTATGTATACTCTCGCAAGCCAACTTAGCACTAAAAATGGTTCGAAATTCGCGTCTAATTTTTTTTGTCAAATTTCACATTTTTGTTCACTAACATTTTTTTATAGCGCTTAAATGAATAAGCAATCTTTAGTTAGGTAAGAATGGGTTAACTTACTTCAGAAGTAAAACATGAATTCCGTGGAGTTGTCGGACCACCTTTTCTGCATTTTCATTGCTTACTCTCCCTTCCGTGCCCAGCATCTCCCTGCATCTTATACGAAGCAGATCTAATTTTCCTCCAAAATACACTAGTATCACCATTACACTAGTATCATAAGCAGCCATTATAGTCGCCCCATAAGCACATAGCCCGGTGTGCCACACAACAGTGATCCAGCACCCTGGCGAATTCTCTTTATCAAAAGGCATCCATGAGCTGAATATGTGGGGAAATGGTTCAGTTCCGTTGCGAAATCCCTCCCGAAATGTCTCCGATGAACAATATTTTATTAATGGTGCAGTAGTAGTAGTAATGAAGGTAGTAAACACTAAAACCCAGTAGAAATAAGTTACGCGTCGACAATATCTTGTGTAAGTATTGATGATATTTCCTTTAGCTTCATCCTGATTATCCCTTTCAAACTTGTCAGCTTCAGTTATGTAGTCAATGACTTGACGCCAATTTCCTTGCCAAAATACAAATGTATTTGCTTTAAATACACAAACGATGCTAAGCATAGAAATCTTCAGATTTGTCAATACGAGATCCAAGTCTGATCTTATTACGTAGAGTTCCATGTACTGGGTGAATACGAAAAACGTTACAATCTCGTGTATGATTATTTTCCAAATTCTATCCATCCACTTCTTGGGAAGCAGCAGCCCAATTTTATTTAAAAGCCAATAGTTTGGACCAAAAAGAGGCCTGTTTGGGTCTTCTAAACATTCAAAAATTTCCTTGATCATTTCGAACTCGTTTTGAGCAAGGTCTGTTGAAAAGTGACATAGAAAAATACTTTCAGTGTCATTTATATATTCACCCCGCTTCTCTAGCCTTCTATTATACCGCAGTGAGTAAAGCAATCACAGCATAGTGTGATGGTATCATTTTCAACTATTGACAACCCCATTTCCATTTTTTATTAAAGCAATAAATACTTATCTGTTAGCTTTTTTATTGACAACTAAGTAGCCGGTATACATTGATATCACAAGAACTTTGTAAAGAAACAAAAGACAAAATAATGTTTGCACATGCTTTAGTAACTTAGAAAAAGTTTAAAAATACGTAACATAATTTAGGAACTTTACATAAACGAAGAATAACGACTACTCCAACCAATACTCATTATTTTATTATGTCTGTCTCGTTGATTGACAAAGTCTATGCGGTGCAATACGGTTATACTTAATTCTTGAGTGATTGGTATAGTTTGGCAAAAGTCCTTTATTGGCAGTGGAGCATAGCAATGGCAGAGAGAATCATACTCTCGTTTTATATGCTAGTACTCCAAAAAGAGGGATGAGTATAGTTGTTATTCTACTATTACTGATAAAATTTGTTTATCAAATTATAACTAGTTTAGTAGAATGTAGTAGGGTTTATTCGGGTAATTCCGGAAATCGGGTAATCCCGAAAATCATTGTAAAGTCACTCATATTCCGTTGTAGTAAGAGTCAGCTTTCGGAATTATCCGCCACTATCGTTCATTCGGAAATACCCGAATACCTACACCTTATATGTAGGTGGAGATGTAGTCTTTTAACAAAGTGTATTACACAAATTAAGACAAATTTCTGGTATTCTGATAAATAAATAACTTAACATTTAATTAAACTGCAAGTCCATATATAAAATTCATTCCGAGTAATTGTACCTAGAGTAAGTCTAATTTGTTCGCATATTAAACCGTATTCAAATATTTTTATTCTTATTTTGAATAGGTATTGCTTGGATTGACGTTTTTAACCAAAATACTTTTCAGTTATCGACATCGACGGATTATATCTACATCACTACGATAACTTAATTTATAATGTATTTTTACTGAATTCCAAACCTTCAATTTCGATGTCTTTATAGCAATCGCGAAATGTGGGCGGGACGATCATACGAGGGGCGAATACCCAAAAAAATAATGAAGCCGTCAAACGTTCGAATGGTGTGAGGCGGACCGTTCGGTACAATTAGCTTTTAAATAACACAGCAGGGTTGATGTAATGATACCTTATTATAATGACTAGTTAAGTATTCTACTGGGCAACGTTTTTTATAACGGCTTATTTTTTTGTACTTTTGTCAATTCATTTATGAAGGTTTTTTTTGTTTTCAATAGGATTCATCAGTAATAATACTATCGTTTGATACGAACGAACTATAATGAATCACGGATAAAACTTAACGGCTAAACTAACAAAATATTTAATTCAAAATATACAACTTAATCAAAGCGCTTCGGTTTCGCTTCGTACACACAGGGTCAATCACGAACTCACCACGAACTTCAAAAACCTGAATTTAACTTGCTGTTTTTCTATGGTTCTTGAATAATGATATATTCGAGAATTTCGAGATGTTGTGGATTTTTAAACTTCGCGGTAATACCTCAGATTGAGACTTACGCCAAATGTCACTGAATAACAGAGGGCCTACCGCGAACCACGTTCGACGTATTGCCTCTCTGTCGCTCTTGTAAATTCGCACGTAAGTGTGACAGGGAGGCAACACGTCGAACGTGGTTCGCGGTAGGCCCTCAGATTACTTACTAATTTAAAAACCGGTAATTTTTAGCACAACACTATGTTAATATCTAATGAAAAAATATAAAATTATTTCACTAAATGTTGATTATTTAACTAAGTTAGGAAAAATAAACAAGCTTCATCAAAAAACACGCGAAATAAAATCACATCTTAAAATTTACTGTAATTTCAAACGAGTTTACTGATGAATTTCTTCATTGCAGTATCTAAACGTAAACCTAATCCGACTAAATTAGACAGTCGTTATAAATTGTTCTTGCTTTTTCTTTCATCGCGTGTACGCCTTTGCAAAACAAAGATATTTGACATACATCCCGACTCCTAAATTTCTTTGCTTTGTTGTAAATTGTTCTGACAATTTTGACATTTCATTTGTCTTGTCCAAGCAAAATAAAACAAACTATGGGAGAGCTTTTATTCTTTAGTTTTTTAGTTTTTTATAATTAAAAATATCTTTAACTATTAACGAATGTAAAATGGTAAGCTGCGCAGTCGCTAATTGCAAAAATACTTCAGTTAAAATTACGAAACACACAAACGGGATTACGTTTCACAGGTAACATTTCTTTAGCATACACTTGTAAACAATTCTACAATAATCGCAGTTATCATAGTTAGCCGACTATTTTCAAGACTTGAACTATTTTGACTGTATTCTGCTTGTCTTTTGTTCGCTGAATTGCCTATTCACATTTGTTTCTTCAACTTTTTGCCTTATGAAAGTCTTGTTTCTCACCAGGTTTCCTCGTGATAAAAAGCGTCGCCGGCAATGGGAAGTGGCCGTGGACCGGGAGAACTGGTCGGCCACGGCCTCGAGCGCAGTGTGTTCAGAACATTTTGATGCGAAAGACTTCTATGTGACCGACTCCGGGCTGCGTCGGCTGTCGGTTGAGGCGGTGCCTGTTATTAATATTTCTGTAAGCACAATTTTATTTATTTTAGTTAGGGTGTCCACAGTGGCGTATACCAACAGAAGGCCAGTAGCACATTTGTCCAATGGGAGCAATGGAGGCCTGTTCCCATGGTCTAATAGGGCCTGTCAGTTTGCCTACTTTGCCAATTGGTCCCACTGGTGAGCCAGATGACTTGTCTAACAGAAAAAGGAGAGGTCATCACTTGACCATACTTGGAGCACAATACAATACAATTAGCCTTTATTCACTGACTCATTTGTACTTGGCGGGGGCATTGCCATGCCCCCAGATTTTATACTTATTGTTAACTAGCGACCCGCCCCGGCTTCGCACGGGTTAACAATTTATACATAAACCTTCCTCTTGAATCACTCATCTATTAAAAAAAACCACATCAAAATCCGTTGCGTAGTTTTAAAGATCTAAGCATACATACCGACGGACAGACAGGGAAGCGATTTTGTTTTATACTATGTAGTGATTTATTTTTCTAGATATGCCAACCAAGAGCTCAAACGGTAACAGAACTACAGCCAGCAGATATCAGTCCCGCAGATTCTGAAGAAGTTATCAAACTAAAGTACAAACTACGAAGACTAGAAATAGTTTCTTCTAACAGAAAACGGAGAATCTATGAGCTGTCAAAGAGTAATCAAAAATTTAAAAAGAAATTACAACAAATGAATACTGTTATCAAACATTTAATACAGAATAAGAAACAAACAGAAATAATAGGTACAGAGCAAACTACTAGTCAAGATTTAGAAAATATTGACATACGGAACATGGATTACGTAGAATGTTGATATGTCTTGTGAATTGGAAAAGTGAGGTAAATATTTTGCTCATTATTGCCAAATTGTGATCTACAAATACAAATTGTGTTGTAAGTTACGGAAAGTTTCTAAAAAGTTGAAATTTTTCGGAAATTTCATGAACCTCAACGAGACAACATGTAAATTGTGGAAATGGAAAGTTTCAAATTTCAAAATTATTACATAATTTTATTTTGGTTCTAGGTAATAGGAGAATTTGTCAGAAAAAACATTCGAATGTTGATTTTCCCAGGAATCCACAATTTTAAAATTTTAGGACTGGACATAGATATTTCTCACAGAGCAGTATCAAGTCTAGTAGTCTTCCATATACTGATCCATAAAAAAATGTACATATCTCTACTTAAATTAAATTTTATATTCCAGAATCAAGTGTTCATATTCCAAAATTCACTTTTACTTATTATTTATTTATTTATTTGGCTCACAAAACAATTGTATTTTCCAATTGTACAAACTCGGAGGACCCGGGTGGACCTTATGCCTTTTGTAATAAGGTTTACGAATTGTCAGTTAACAGTGTGGTATTTTATGAATATACCTAAACCAAATCCTCTATCAAATCCCATTTTCTCCTAGTTTTCTTTGATAACTTATCGGCATTAGAAACCTCGATAGCATCGATCGCGCCGCGCGCGCACCTCCCACCATTCTTCGCCAGTCTTTCGCTACCAACCGCTTGCGGCGCACGTCAACCACGTTCAAATTTCGAACGTTCGAAAACAAAACACGAAGCGTTCCAATTTAAAATTTTATTAAAGTGCGTTGATAAAAAACAGTGCAATGTGCCAGTGTTTTAATAAAGCGTGATAGTTAAAAAGTTGCGAGTGAAAATGTGACTGTGAGTGTCTGAGTACTTAGTTAAGATGCGGGAGTTTTTAAGGATTGTTTTGGTGTGTGTGTGCGCATTGCTTTTGACGGTATGTTGTGAGGACAGTGAGGAACTGGATTCGAGGGGTGACAAGGATGAGAAAGGTCTACCAACAGGTATGGAATGCAGTAATTTATTAGATTTAATGGGGTCAGCCTTCCTTGCAAAATTAATGAGAGTTCTTCGATGATTTCTAATATGTAGGTACTTGGTTACCTTCATACACTTTCGTTTCACTCAGGTAAGTAAAGATGCAATATCGAAGTACATTTTGGTGGACGCACCTGTAAGGCAAAAAAAGCGTCTTGTAAACAAACAGTCATCATAGCCTATGGATACTGTTGACTGCGGTGTCAAGTCAAGCAGAGATTGGATTTATGCACTAAATTAAAATGGGATTGAAGAACAGACGTCTGCGGATTTCTTCATAAGTAAAAGGTGTTTCTGGAGATAGCAAAGCGTAGTGAGAGCGAAAATTCTAAAAAATATTCTGTAAGAGAGACGTCTCAAATCTATAGACGGGATTTATTCATGAAACGTCGGTAATTGAAAATAATAAAATAAATTTCGCGATAGACCCGTCTATAAATGTGAGTTTATACTAGGTACCTATGTGTTTCAAACGCGAAAGTTTTAAATATTAAGTATATACTGAACAGCTCTTTCACATGTCAATGAACTTAAATGTAAGCCCACTACACCTCTGGGTATCATAGGATAACATTCATCATCATCTTCTACCCTTTTTCGGCCACAGCTGCATAAAACAACTGTAAAGGAGAAAATGCCCCAAATGTCCCAAAACCCCACATGCACCAACGAATAACAGAAATCTGTTACAAAGTCATTTGAGCGGTATTCTCAATTCATAATGCATGTGTTCTTATCGCGTACGTACGTCGAGCACGTCCGTGCCGAATAGGCATTCCAATTGCACGTTCATCACGGCGATTTTTAGAATAAGAATAAGAAACCATTTATTGCCACATAAAAAACGGATAGGTTACAAAATATAATAATATTAAATGATTGGCATGTGCGGCAAAAGGAACGGGCTCAGCATACGCTGCGTCAGCCATTTCATTACAAATTGCCTATACGCAGCGCTGATTATCAGTCCGTCCCCTTCACTGAACCACATTGATATAGTTGGTCAAACCAAATTATCAGTAAATACGAACAAAAAAAACTATACTCATCCTTTTCTTTTGGTTGCTAGTACTAGTATAAGATAAGACAAAGATAGTATGATCGTCTCTGTCCAAGTTTTGAAATGAGACAGTCCTTTGATAAACTACGTATGCTGTTTAAAATATTTTTTACCAGAGATAGCTTTTTAGTAAGTTTTGGCACGAACTCTTTACAGTTAATTATAGTTTTTTGTTATTTCTCAGTTTTTTAAGATCTTTTTAGGATCGAAAAAATCTCGTGATTCTTAACAAACACACTCAAATCTGAAAAGAAGTGTGGGTAGTGTCAAGTAGTGTGTACGACTTGAAATATGCTGAATAACGACTTTCTAACACTTAGTAAATTGGCCACTAGACAGACAGACGCACATGGCTAAATTCACATTATGTAATTTATTTCGTAAATACACAAATGCATTACACGTCCAGGCAAACAATCTCTGTAAAATATAACGAAGCGTGCGGTACACTAAATGCCACGAGAAATGACTCGGGCTTGACCAAATTTTTTTAAGATTGTAGTGCCTCTACAATTGTTGCGTTAGAAATATCTCATTTAGCATTAAAAAAGTAAAAACTGTATTCTGCCTAAAAGAAATTGTCGCGATTTGTTTCACGAGAATCGCTTGAGAAATATGACCTGGCCCCTATTTCACCACGGTGACAGGTGCGACAATTGTCGACATCACTGTTACTGACGTCACAGGCCTCCATAGACTACGGTAACCGCTTACCATCGGACGGGCGGTGTGCTTGTTTGCCACCATCATATTTTTTTTAAACTCCATTATATCGCCAATAAATAAGTACCTACTTATTTTGCGAAGCTAATGACAATTGTCACAAGAAACACGACAATTGTCACGAAATTCCGACACAGAACTCGTTTCCTGTCAAGAATTACCGAAAGTTCTATTAAATCGTACAATTGTCATCATCATCATCATAAACTTCGAAAGAGAAATACCTGTTTTTTGCCGAAATAATAAAGTTTTTTTAAATAATACAATTATGGTGGCAAACAAGCACACCACCCGTCCGATGGTAAGCTGTAACCGTAGCCCATGGATGCCTGTGACGTCAGCAACAGTGACATTTGTCGAATTGTCGCACCTGTCGCCGTGGTGAAATAGGGGCCTGATATGCGAACAACTGGGCATGGACATACCTACCTACGAAAGCATTTTTCCCAAGCTAAAACGGCTACACTTCACTTTACTCCGATAAACTATGATATGCTTTAAAGGAAATGTCGTGAGTTGATTCAGAAGTCGAGAATATCGAAAACATATCGCCTTCCGTGTACCAGTAACGCTCTTACGCAACGCGTGGGCAGTATTTCCATAATACAAGCCGTTTGAAAGCTTATTGGAGAAGAGAGTATGTCTATGACTATTTAGTTTAACTAAAGTTGTTTATGGTATAACAGAAATGGTGTTGGCGAGCGTAGAAACTGAGGATTTAGTTACTTTAGGTACGGTTTACGGCGTTGGTTTTAAGAATACAGTTTTAAGAATTTACCAATCGTCGATAACATTACCGAAACTGGCTGCCGGATATGTTAAAATATGCAGCTAAGAGAACGACGCACAAATTGTGTTGAACTTATCGGAACGAAATAGGCATAGGCCGAAAACCATCAACCTGATTGTTTAAAAGAAAAGGAGACCTCAATCAAGCCCTATTGCCAGGAAAGACGGAAAAGCTTGGAGCAAGTACATAACCATAATAAAGTAAAGAAGCCCAACCCTAAATAATGGGAACAGGCTAGTGAGATGCATGGGAGTTCTTTAATAGTAGGTACCTATCAAAGATCAAGCTTTAGATTTAAAGAGGACAAATGGATATATTTATTTTCATATAGTTAGAGGTCTGAGCTATAAACTGAAATAGATGTCATATACCTACTAAAGAAAACGTGGCCGAGGACGGAATCGAACAGGAGTCTTGGATAGAAGAAAAAGAAGAAGGCGGTAATTTGAGTTGTATACCTGCTTTTGAAACGTTCAATATGATTGTCTTATTTGGCACTCAATTTTGGGTAGTTTGAGATATACTTTATACATCTAGATGTTTCAGTATCTATACGTTATTTTAGGAAAAGCTGGTTGCGACGCCGAATACAATTGGCGAGATTAAAGCAGCCATACGACTTCGCTGGCTCAGGAACCTGGAGAAAATGGGACTTGGGAGATGGAGATGGGCGCCCGGGTGGAATACGTCCGTTCGGGCGTCCCAGGCGCTACAGTGACGAAGCCCTAACAGACCAGCCCAGCCCAGACCAGCCCCCCTCGGAGTACCCAACTCTCGTGAAGTGGTGCTCAATAGGGCAGAGTGACGTTCTCTTGTGTGAGAGGCTAAGATCCTTTTTGGGTCACTGAGATAATGGTTAAGAACTGTTAGCAAATATTATCAAATACTTGGCTCAGGACCGCTTCGGCCTCAGTTTCATTTCGTCATCTCCATAAATCGTCCACAGTGCCATGTCGTCAGCCTACAATTCCTAAATCGTCACCTTCCTAACTTGCCTACTTTCTGATATCGTCAATACCCCATTTTGTCTAAATTCCTATTTTGACCATAGTGCCAACTCGTCCAATATCTGATATCGTCAATATACCATTTTTGTCTACGTTCCTATTTCGACCAAAGTGCCAACTCGTCCGCGTTCTTTTATTTGAATTGAGAATGTAGAATTAATACTGATTGTCTTCATATCTTCTTAAGTGCTATTTTCCAGCTAGTATGCGGCAGTTACAATTAGTATTTGCTGTTGTCACACTTGTCCTTAACCATAAAGATAACTTTGATGATAATGATGATGTACTATTAGGGCTGCTATGTAGTTGACGAGTTGGCACTGTGGTCTAAATAGGAATGTTGACGAGTAAGCACTATGGACGAATTAGGAGTGTTGACGAATCGGCACTGTAGTCTAATTAGGAATATAACCAAGTTACTACAGTGGCCCACGTAAGAAAGCGGGCGAGATAAGAAAGTGACGATATAGGAATGCTGGCGAATCGGAACAGTAGACCAAATGCGAATGAGAACTACTTAAGAAGTTGCCGAAATGAAACTGAGGCCGAAGCGGTCCTGAGCCAAATACTTAATTCAAGAACAATATTGACCTTCCTTAAGCACAAAACAAATGATTCACGAAATTAATACGCAAAAGGCAAAGGGTCCGCAAACTTGATCGAAACCGGTTTCTTCCTAATCATTTTAATAAAAACATGATTACAGTCAAAATGCCTGTTGAAGATTCGTATCTTCACATGTTCATATTGTTCATTGTCAGTGTCGAATTGATGGGCCATGTAAGGTTTTGCGATTTTTTGTTCCTCATTCTTGGAAGCGAAACAACATCTTCGTGTTTGTAAATAGTTACGTTGACGTCAACAATAATAATGAAAACATATTAATAAACGTTACAACTTACAATAGTTCTAAATATATGTGTAAATAATATAACGTGATTAACTTTCATTACTTCAGCAATCAATTAGATGTGTTATACCTAGTGCTCTAATTTCCGACCAAAATTTGTTTTCGTAGTAAATAATACAAGCTTAAATGGAATAATTTACCATTCACTCACACATGAGTGAATGGTAAATAACGGATGTTCGTATGTTTTTGAAAATATCTTTCTTCTTTCTCTAAAGTACTCTGATTTTCTCAGTTTGTTACTGAATTTCTCATTCCCCTATTTAATTATCTGTCGCACAAGATTAGTTCTTTCATGATGCGAACAATGCCTTATTGCACCGATGACTATTTAGAAAAACCTTTTTTTATTGTTATATGAAATTGCCATAAAATATCCACTTTGCAATAAATTGCGAAGTAGTTTTTTAAAGAAATGACTTTAGTCGTTACACCATATTGAAGTGTCCTCTGTGGTTTTGGAATTGTTGTCTGAGAAAATTGCATTGCTTTTTGCATTGTCATTTCGTTGCACATGTGCATGTCTATTTAATTTCGGACGTCTACTTTTTCACCTATTAATGTACTATGATTACGTATAACTTTTAGATGGTACAAGGACGAATGATGTACCTAACCAACTTGAGCAACACAATTGGCCTTTGCTCAAGGGTTATTCCCACTAGTTACCACCAAGTTGTTATCAGTGGTAACTACTGGGAATTTTTTTCCCACCTTTTACCACTGGTAACTACTGTTACCACCAACTCGGTTTAGTGGTAACTACTGGGAATTTTTATTCCCAGTAGTTACCACCAAAATTTTGTTAGAGTTAAATACTAATAAAAACAGTATAAAAATAGTATAGTATAAATATATAGTGATTTTGAATTACCTAATAAAAATCACTTGAAAAATAATCTAAATGGTTTATTAAATTTATCTTACATATTTTATAGTTTTTGTACTAGTACCGGTTAAACTGATTCAATATTCTTGGTCACGTTTAAGGCAGTTTACTAAAACACTAATCGACTTGTAATTGTTTATTAAATCACTCTATATTTATACTATACTATTTTATACTGTTTTTATTAGTATTTAACTCTAACAAAATTTTGGTGGTAACTACTGGGAATAAAAATTCCCAGTAGTTACCACTAAACCGACTTGGTGGTAACTACTGGGAATAATTTTTCCCAGTAGTTACCAGTGGTAAAAGGTGGGAAAAAAATTCCCAGTAGTTACCACTGGTAACAACTTGGTGGTAACTAGTGGGAATAACCCTTTGCTCAATTGCTTAGCAGTGGGTGATACCAGGCTGAGGAAGATGATGATGATGATTTCATCACTACATACTCGTAGTATAAAACAAAGTCGGTTCCCGCTGTCTGTCCCTATGTATGCTTAGATCTTTAAAACTACGCAACGGATTTTGATGCGGTTTTTAGGGTTCCGTAGCCAAATGGCAAAAAACGGAACTCTTATAGATTCGTCATGTCTGTCTGTCTGTCTGTCTGTCCGTCTGTCTGTCCGTCCGTATGTCACAGCCACTTTTCTCCGAAACTATAAGAACTATACTGTTGAAACTTGGTAAGTAGATGTATTCTGTGAACCGCATTAAGATTTTCACACAAAAATAGAAAAAAAACAATAAATTTTTGGGGTTCCCCATACTTTGAACTGAAACTCAAAAATTTTTTTTTCATCAAACCCATACGTGTGGGGTATCTATGATGATATTGAGGTTTCTAATATCATTTTTTTCTAAACTGAATAGTTTGCGCGAGAGACACTTCCAAAGTGGTAAAATGTGTCCCCCCCCCCCCCCCCCTGTAACTTCTAAAATAAGAGAATGATAAAACTAAAAAAAATATATGATGTACATTACCATGTAAACTTCCACCGAAAATTGGTTTGAACGAGATCTAGTAAGTAGTTTTTTTTTATACGTCATAAATCGCCTAAATACGGAACCCTTCATGGGCGAGTCCGACTCGCACTTGGTCGCTTTTTGTAATAGATATATAGAGTGATTCAAGAGGAAGGTTTATGAATAATTTGTTAACCCGTGCGAAGCCAGAGTGGGTCGCTAATAATATATTACAGTTAATTTAAGTGAATAGCTAACCTAAACTAACCTATCCTAGGTTAGGCACATCAATCAATGCCGTGCATGCCTTATCTAAATTGTGGAGTTAAATATGAATTGTCCGGCGACCATAATTTTGTAAACATTCGATTTTACACGTGCCTTATCGATACGTAATGTTGTATGTCGATTTTATGACTCAGGCGTGAGTATGAGTACTGAAAAAAGATTTACGTGCAAAAACGTAAAAAATGACTAATAATTTATTATTGTTCGGAAAGTCGACAACTTGACAGCTTACAGCAATTTGTTATTTATTTATTTAAATCTTATGGCACGATATAAAATTGGCAAATGGTGGACTTAATTCGTTAAGGCATTCTATAGTCTCTACCAGTCGAGTATCAACGTTATCGTAGAATTAAGACGCATATATTATGCAGAAATCTCGGGTCAAAATCAATCTTGGTAGGTACTATTGAGATCACGTGACGCAGAGATCCGAAGTGGATGGCCTCCGACACCAAAGACCGCCATGCTTCTCTGTCCAAAGTCGTTTCTGTCCAGTCGACGGCGCCGAGTTCGCTATGGTGTTTTTGCATATCGTCTCTCCAGGGGCGTCCACACGGTCAACACTCGGTTCGTTTAAGTTTTTGGACTAAAGTCAACAATTCAACATGCTAAAAATAATCGCTAAAGTTTAGAGGTGTTCTTATGTCAGATTTCGGCACATCGTTTTTTCGGTCACTTTCTGCTGATTGTATCTATCAGATACGCAATCAGATTGTAAAATTAAATATAACTCATGAAAGGATGATCCTGACAGCTGTCAACGTACAAAATGGCGGACCAATCAAAATGGCCTCCCACTGCGTTCTTATTCAAAGCACATTGCATCGCTGCCCTTTACCCAGCAAAGGAGCTGAAGATATTGGGAAATTATAAAAAATTCAGCCTATTATTGTACAATAGCTGTTTACAATTTGTAAACATTATTGTAAGGAAATATAGTCTACCAATGATCAGTGACTTATTATGGGTGTTAGTTCACGTCATGTCAAATCTAATCAATCAGGCATTGTTGTCAATAATACGCCTAATACATATTGACGATCAATTTGTTATGATGCACTTGAGAAAGTTGCAACACCGGTTGACCAATTTGCTCTTGACCGTCAAATTTCGAAATGTTTTGGATTTACATTGTGGTCATCATTGTAGCTATCATAGGGATTGCATCAGTTAACAAAAGCCAAGGCTTGAGTTAACTAGCGTTCATATCAACCGCTTGTGGGTTATTGACATGAATGATATCAATACAGAAATCAATTTGAGAATGTTGCAAAATTTACGAATTGGGTACTCGAGTGAAAACATGCTGTTTCTTTGTTCAACTTCTGAGAGATGAATGTCCAACTATTCCAAATAAAGCGCAATGGTTTAGCTTCTATTTAGTTAATTAAATTAAGTGTTGGGTAATTACCTAGCTAAATTACTTAATTAATTAATGATTTGTTAAAATCCGAAAATATTGCCAAACATATGCACGATGGCATATATTTTCAACTTGCCATTAAACATTAAAAGGTTATATTAATTTAAAATTGTATTTTGCTCCTTTTAATTTAGTGCATGATTTTCGTAAAGCATTTCTCCGGATAAAGGGCTACTTACTTGTCAGAATACCTTTATAACCAGAGGTACCTACATTTTACATTCACGTCGCCTTCAATGGTTTAAAGTATGGGTCATAACTCATAATATAATATTTTAAGTCATAATGTATTGTTTGTCATATTATCATTAGTCATAAAACTGAAACCGTTAACTTTTCAGGATTTTCGTCAGGTTATCCTATAGCTGGGTTAGATTAGGTTAGGTTTGTTTTATGGCAATCCTGAAAAGTGACGCGTTTCTGAACCAAATAAATTATGACTAACGAAATGCGGGCAAGCAATACATTATGGCTAAAAACTATTTGGGAAACAATAGAGACCCTTTAAAGTGATTTCAAAGGTATCCGAAAGTAGCCTCAAAGTGTGCACTAGGAAACATGAGTAAACATGAATGTCCGTAGCGAATGCGAAATGCACCTTCCTGCGCGCACAATGGAAGCGCGCTTCCTGAATTTAACGTTATTTACATACGCTAACAATGATAGATACTAGCTACTCGCTACTGCCACTGCTATTTTTAATAGACTTCAAAATTTTTAAGGAGGAGGTTCTCGACTTGTTAGGGTTCCGTAGCCAAATGGCAAAAAACGGAACCCTTATAGATTCGTCATGTCTGTCTGTCTGTCCGTCTGTCCGTCCGTATGTCACAGCCACTTTTTTCCGAAACTATAAGAACTATACTGTTGAAACTTGGTAAGTAGATGTATTCTGTGAACCGCATTAAGATTTTCACACAAAAATAGAAAAATAATTTTTTTTGGGGGTTCCCCATACTTAGAACTGAAACTCAAAAAAAAATTTTTCATCAAACCCATATGTGTGGGGTATCTATGGATAGGTCTTCAAAAATGATATTGAGGTTTCTAATATCATTTTTTTCTAAACTGAATATCTTGCGCGAGAGACACTTCCAAAGTGGTAAAATGTGTCCCCTCCCCCCTGTAACTTCTAAAATAAGAGAATGATAAAACTAAAAAAAATATATGATGTACATTACCATGCAAACTTCCACCGAAAATTGGTTTGAACAAGATCTAGTAAGTAGTTTTTTTTAATACGTCATAAATCCCCTAAATACGGAACCCTTCATGGGCGAGTCCGACTCGCACTTGGCCGCTTTTTTACGTTCCTCTCGCCACTCCTCGCGTTAGCCATTGATAGCCGTGCACTGTGTTCAAGAGAGGTTAATGTATCTGGGCCACAATCCCTGGTACTCCATATACGAACGAACGTCTGCAACAGATAGTAACAGCCATAGTGGCAGAAAATCATCATGGCTGCGCAATATCCGGGAATGAACCAGAATCGGAAAAGCCGATGAAAAATATGCGGAACTGACTGCCAACCTTCACTAGTTAAAGAGGCAGTTAAAGAGAGAGACGATGTGTAAACTAAGTAAACTCAAACACACCCAACTTATTACTTGAAAAAGACGCGAAATTCAAATTTTCAATGGGATATCAACCCTTCGCGGCAATTTTTAAATTTGGCCGCCTTTTTCTACTGACAAAGTGTGTGCCAGAGTATATATATCTATCAATTGTTAAGCAACAGTATTTATTTTCCGAACACCTGCATCGCCCTCGAGGTGCGGCGTCCTGCACATTGTTTCCGAACAATGCTTGGGAGCGTTTTCACTGGCCTTTGCTGCATTTTACACACGCCAGCCGACATTGTTTGAATTTACGTGTTTTAGTGTGTAGCAACGACATGTTCTATTGATAGCTTACTAGGGTTTAATTAAACTGAACACAAAGCAAACAATAGATAAGGACCTAAGACGTACTTGGGAAGACCGACTGGTCTGGGGAGACAGTATGGATCTGCGTCAGCTTCAAGCCGATAATTGGCAGGAAATGGTACAGGATCGGGAAAAGCGGCGTGGTCTCGTTTCGGAGGCCAAGACTCTCTTTGGGTCGCTGAGCCATATTTTAGTTAGTTAAAGCCAAATGGTATTCTCTGACTATAACAATAAGTCATAGGGCCCAAGCAGAGACATAAACTTGACTGATGACTTGCTTATAGCGGATCGAAATCTCTCTTTCACTGCGTGATTGGTTTGTTTGGTTCATTCCCATTTGTCCGCGCCTGGCCTAGATGGGAATAGGTATCTAGGTATATTCATAGGAATTGTCTGTACATAAGGTATCTGCTCTACCTCGTTGTATTGTTCCAACTCGTGTGTATGTATAGCGAAGCTAAAGAACATATTCTACAGAAGGCATGATTCAGTATTTGTTCTTACATATCGTATTTTGATAGATCATTCATCAAAGGTAATGTGCTATTTGCGGTAAGTTTCATCAAATGCAAGCATAGAATTATCAACAGGCGAAGCGATGTCATAAGGTCAGCTAGGGGCGTTATGAACCGCGTGAACTTTCATGTTTGTATGTTCCATAATTACATATTGTTCGTTAAATCATTGGACTCCAATGTAATTTTGCAGGAACATAGTACAGACAGATGTGATTTTTATGTTCCGATTATGAGGAGAATCAGTCCTACGGTAGACGTTCATAGGGTGATGGAAATTAAAGTGATTAGTGTCCGCCGGAAGTTCCGATTTCGGCAGGTTTCGATATAAAAATCATGTTTCGGCCGAAGGTTCGGTTTCGGCGGAAACAGTCTAATATAGAGCAAAACCGAACCTTCTTGGACACTAACAGTTACTGCTAAATCTAACCAAAAACTCGACACACCTTTAGAGCTCCGTTTTGCAGTAACAATAGGGTATTTTTCAGTACCTATTTAAAATAAATTATTTCACACCATGCATGAAATAAAGCACCAGAAAATTATTACAAAAACATATATAGCAGTTACATATTTTTATTTAAGCACAAGTCTTATTTAATAGATCGGATAGAAGTATAAAAAGTAGGTGAGTTGACCGTGACGTCACAATGTAATGTTTCATATAAATTTCCTTGGAGGATACAACTAAACGGAGTAGCCATTAACAGGCTTTCCCCTCTGTCGAAAATAGGCGGCCAACGGTCATACACAATGTATGGACTGACGTTTATCTGACATGGCTATTTTTACGTTACGCATACATTTGACGTTCCCCTCCCCCGCAAAAATCGGCAGACTGTTTTGTACAGAAAATTACAGACATGGCGTCTCCGTTTGGTTATATCCTCCAAGTAAATTTCATACAAGAATTGCTCGTTTAAAGGTATTAGATTAGCAAATCGTTTTGACAGTTTTAAAAAAGAAACTGATTTGACTAGTAGGAAAATACCCTATTAAGACGTTTAAGATTATAAAGCCAAGTTACCAAATGCGCTCTCAGTTGTTTTTCCTCCACATAACACTTGCAAAAAACGGATATTACCAAACTGCAATACGTACTCATTGTAATCGAAACCAAGCACTTCATGCAAACATTCCAAAACCAACCTTAAATCATTAATACAAAGTTCACTTTAAAATTGACTCGCATGTTTCGCAAGTGGTTAGTGGCCGGAACGATTCGAGGTTCATTCAAGAATTTTCGCGTAAAAACGGTATCATAAACGCATTGCATGCATCTTACTCGCTCTGAAGTACAATCACATATGTGCGAGTGTGATGTATTGATATCGCTTTTGGTATTTCGTTTTCGTGTCAGAATTTTCATTAGTTCTGAGCGACTTGTGTCTTGGAGTTGGTAATCGCGTGCAAGGTTTACGTCGAGTATTTTAACGGTACGAATATGAAATATTTCAAGAACTGTGTAGTGCTTATGCTTCTGGGCTTCAAGTATACTTATTCGTATGTTTATGTATCGACAAGTGTTGTTGCATTGATATAGCCAGTGATTGAACATGATTTACGTAATATTTACTGTAGAATTGATACTTAAGTAGGTATGTCCTTAAATAAAATCTTTAAAGTTAACCGTAAAATAAAGAAGTGTTTAAACACATACTACACATACACTGCCACTTTTACATCGTCGACGATTTTAAGTTGGTTTTAATTTAATAGTTGAATTTAATTAGCTAGTTGAAGTTAAATACTAAAACACTATAGCTTAATTGCATTCGTATTATTCGTATATTTTAAGTTATCGGAAGTAATATAAAATCTCATCGTTTTTATTATTTTTTTTCAATCGGTATAACTATGTTTATCTAACAATTCTAACATATCATGACAAAATTTTATTGATGTCACCCACGCTTTATTTGATGAATAACAACTCATCCAAACTGAGATAGCAATAAATATAACATATAAAATACATATAACTTTAAAAGAAACGTTGAATAACTATTGAAGGCCTTATTTAGTCATATTTCATATGTTATTCTCATATTCATCCGCTCCAAATAGTAGTTTATGCAACAGTGATATAATAAGGGTTCTTAAAATTCAAGGGTCGAAGTTACAAAACGAGACGTAGTCGAGTTTTGTAAAAAAAGACCCGAGAATTTTAAGAACCAATTATGAGCTGTTGCATACATTACTTTTTCTATGACAGCTGCAGCAAAAAAAAAAAAAGTTATTATTAAAAAAAAAGAGTTATTATTAAAAAAAAAGAGTTATTATTAAAAAAAAAGAGTTATTATTTAAAAAAAATTGAGTTATTATTTAAAAAAAAAGAGTTATTATTTAAAAAAAAAAGTTATTATTGTAAATGAAAACATACCTCTTTCAATCAAGATGATCGGAACTTGTATCTTTAAAAAAAATAAAGCAGTTGTATTATACTCATAAGATGACTGCTTGCAGTCATCTTATGAGCCTATAGACAAAGCATTCAAATGACATTGCTTTAGATATCACTGTCAGTCATTTAATTGACACATTTAAGTGCTGGAGTAGAAAAAAATCATTTTAAAACCACACAAACGTTAAGCTTCTTAAATACATTATTCATTTACATTAGGATTACAATAAAAAGGTCACGTGCAATTATAGTAATCTTAAGCGTTAGTTTAACAAACCTTCACTGACTCCCACCGAGGCTGCGCTGCGTTTGCGCATACAAAACCTTTGCGCACGAGTTGAAAGGAAATTACCTTTATGTGAACGGATTAGGAGTCATTACAAATGCTTTATTTATGTGGTTTGCGCGTTTAAATACAGCGATTATAAGCGTTTAAGCCAAACAATAGTGAACTTTATTGCTATAGTGTTAACAGTTTTACGTGTGTTTGTTTTGGTAAGTTATTCTGCGTGGGGACTAGTGACGGTTAATGTTCGTAAAGTATATGACATACAATGATTACACATATGTTCACGTGCATATGATGTTCCAAAACGTTTTCTATAAGGTTATTTAGATTAGGGCACTATGGATGGCTCTATAGCCATGGGTGCCTCTATGGCACCATGGATTATTGTCTTGTTAAATATACACCGCGGGATTTAATAACCCGAAAGATTTAAACCACCTATTTTTGACGACATCGACAGTACGAGTAAATAATGTTATATTAACATGGCTCCAATTATGTGTTTTAATTAAACTACTATTTCAGTACAAATTAAATCACATTAATTTACCGCTTCTTTGTGAACAAAACTTTACTCCAGAGAGTGAGCGAGTTTAATTAATCTCAAGTAGAGAAACAGAGAGCGAGTATGACATTTCACGAATCACTCCGATATCAACGATGCACGGCGAATGCAGTGACTTGTGTTCCATGACAAGAAGTGTCAAGTTATGTATAGGACATGTCTAGGATGATGTTTACGTTGAAATTATTTTAATTTATTGGCACCACAAAATACCACAAATTGTATCAAAACTTTATTAGTTACTACAACAGTACAGTGCAGTTATTATTGTTGAAACTTTGCGATAAAATCTTTTCCTTTGACTGAGGTAACCAAAGCCATTAACTATGATACTATCCGAAAGAAATCATGCCTCTTATTGTTTTAATTCATACTACAATTGGAAAGGGATGATTACTTTGTTAAAATCAATGACCTTTTGTTAAAATATCGATCATACTTATCAGTACGTATTTTAAATTCTCGATGTGTTGATTTATACTAAGTAAAGTAAAATAAACAACTATGTTAAACAATTACGATTTTTTATTAATTTAATGAATTAGGTTTTCGAAGTGTGTACCGCCGTTTTCAGCACAAAGATTTAATTTTAAACGGATTTCATTATTTAGGTTTACAAAAGTGTTCTTTATTTCTTCGGAACCCGTTCGAATTCTTAATAATTCTTCTCCAGAGTTCACTGGTGTTGAGTATTCCTTATCTTTCAGAGTTCCCCATAGAAAAAAAAACCAATGGTGTTAATTCGGGTGACCGGGCGGGCCAGGTTAGGACGTTGCTTCCACCTCTCAGGGTATTGTTCGTCTAGCCAATTTACGAACTACAGGCTGAAGTGAGTCCGTCGTGCCGGAACCACATAGTTCTTCGGGTTTCCAAATCCGTACACAATGTGAATATCCGCTAAATGAGCCGGAGGATATTGCGGCATGGCGAATTTTATTTATTACAGTCAATAAAATTTTTAAGATTTTATCTTGCGTGACAATCAGTAAATTATTACTTCATACTAATGAAAAATGTCATTTTAGTGACATCAATTTCAAACTATCAGCCAGTTATCGTGAAGGTAAATAGTTTGCACTCTCGCGATTGAGAACAGAACAAAATTTCGGTAGTAAAACCTTTTTGTAGGATAGATACCAAACTGGCAAATAAGAGTAATAAGTAATAACCATGCAGTTAGTGCGTCTGCGTGTAAAATTAGTTGGTGGCTACGTCACGCAATAGAGTATGTTAGAATTGAGATTTTTTAACTTATGATTTGTTTTAAATATTTAATATCTCTTAAATTATGGGTTTTTGGACTATATGTTATATAACTTTATATACTCTAATTAGGCTCTAAAATCGTTGGTTTAAATCCTTCGGGTTATTAACGCCCACGGTGTATAGATGCGCTCCAAAATAATTATCTATTACAGTTATCGTAAAACGGGATGGCTTCAGAAAAAAAGGGGGCCTTATTTTTATAGCATACTGATTCTAAAATTATATGAATTCTTACAAATGTATCATACTTACAGATATGACGGCGGACTTTAGCCCAATGAAAGCTTAATTTCTTACTCGTAACTAAATTTTATTGGGATATTGCTGTATAAATCAAAAGTAATAAAAGTAGGTAGGTATTTAATCTCATTTGTACTTCTTGAATCAAATTGTATCTATACTTACCTACCTAATCTACCTATCATTTTTTTACATAATCAAAATCATTAACCAAAGCTCACATTAATTCACCGTAACATTGGCTCTAACTATCTGGGCGGGTCGGAATGTCAATCGTGATATGCGTATAGACTATGTTGCCCTTCACGGTATTAATCCACCTGACTGTCCTGTCCTACTATTAATTTAGTGAGTAATGTAGTGATTAATTAATTAATTATAATTATGGCAACTTAATGGGGCAATTAACGTTTTTCTATTGCTTGTGGCAATGGTGGCCACTTTTTGTGTCACACTTTAAAGTAGGTATGATTTAAATAAAATCAAGGATGTCAGTCGTAGCCTTATGTAATAATGTTCATAATAATTATATATTGGCTTTACTACACTACTACAGTCACCATGCTAGCCATGTTGTTTGAGCGCTTTATTTTATAACATTTACAGTCCATATGGTGCTACTTTACCGCACTAGTGCGATAATAAGCACATTCCGTAACTATGCACTTGTATCGTAATGTACTTATTCCATCTTCACTAATTCTAAATGGGTAGACCTCAACTATGCGTTTCTCCAGAATCCCTTTGGTATTGCAGGTGTCCATAGGCATCTTTACTTTATTCCTCGTAACTGGAGCCTCCATTTAAATCATAAAAAAAAAACAAAATATATGTGCGGAGATTACGTATATTACATAGATTTAATAAAAAATAATGAATGAAAACATGCTGCAATGCCTGCTGGAATTTTCACGACATAATCAGGAACTGTTCTGTTAATTTGTAAAATTTACTAATACGTCTTTCACAAATTTAAAATACACTCGAAAACACGTAAATGTCGTCTTCACCGAACTGTGTGTCGCAAATATTTATGTCACCAAACCGGTAACATCTTCATACGGAGAGTCAATAGTTCACGTGTGTTGTTTCGTCATACAACTCGCTGCTTCAAAAAGATGTATGTCCATACAAGTATAATGGGGTATAGCAACTTTTTGTTAGATTGAGCAGTAAGTGGGTAGTATAAGGTACGTTGTATTTATTAACAAATTAAATAAGGTGTTTAAGTGTACAGAACGTCAACTTGGTGTTTACTGACATGAGTTTAAAGTGCGATGTTAAAGGGTCTATAATTTTGGTTGTTGGGTACAGTCAAATAATTTCCGTACCATTTCGTACCTTGTCACAGTGACAATCAATATGAAAGTGGCTGGAGATCTCATAGTATTGTCACTGTGACAAGGTACGAAATTGTACTGAAATTAAATTCCTTGACCGTACTAATATGTAGTTCCGTTCTTGTGTTTTTATATAATTGTCGACGACCGATAAATGAAGTGTTTAAAAACCTCATAACCTAAATAAATAGTGTTTTAAATGTGTATTAGGTTAGTACTTATTGTATTTACTTTAGTTTGATCTAAATATGGCATGTTTCTAGAGTTAGACCAAGAAAAGTCTGCAACGATTTTGATAGCACACGTAGTGCAATTTATTAGTGCATAAATAATACTTGCACTGCGTGTGCTATCAAAATCGTTGCAGATTTGTCTTGGTCTAACTCTAGAAATATTTGATAAATTCCTAATCTAGAAATGTGGTCAATATTGTTGTTTCCGGTCACCGGTTCTCCTTGACATTATAATCGCCACTTTTGTCAAAACATCTCAATGCATCAATAAGGAAAAAATAATCCCCACGCTTACCAAGAAAAATGGTGACCTTACAAATAGGTATTATTCTTCTTCTTCCTCGCGTTGTCCCGGCATTTTGACCACGGCTCATGGGAGCCTGGGGTCCGCTTGGCAACTAATCCCAGGAATTGGCGTAGGCACTAGTTTTTACGAAAGCGACTGCCATCTGACCTTCCAACCCAGAGGGTAAACTAGGCCTTATTGGGATTAGTCCGGTTTCCTCACGATGTTTTCCTTCACCGAAAAGCGACTGGTAAATATCAAATGATATTTCGTACATAAGTTCCGAAAAACTCATTGGTACGAGCCGGGGTTTGAATTGAACCCGCGACCTCCGGATTGCAATTCGCACGCTCTTACCGCTAGACCACCAGCGCAAATAGGTATTATTGACAAAATATTTTACTATTAGTTTCTAGAAGTATGCCTACGAGAAGTTATTAATCTCTTTGTGGTTTGTGTTTATTTTGAGAGTTAATACTTAGGTATTTATGGCCTGCGACTGACGTTCGTTACCCATTATAATGATTACCATAACCTAATATAAACGTATGTTTATCGTTATATTTATAGGTATTTTACTGAAATATTCATTGTCATTGTATGTATTATGTAGTTACGTATCGTTTGTTTAATTTGATATTTGATATATTTATTTACAGTCAAAACCATTTATAATGGCATTGCACTGCCACACTTAGTTAATGCAAAGTTATAAACTATATAATATATAATTTATTTATACCTATGCAATTAAATATAAAATGAACCTGGAAATGGAAATGGGACCTTGTTCTTGCAGATCTTACGCATAATTAGTATCCAATAGGCTAATAAATTCTTATTTCCATTGAGCAATGAAGAACGAGGCGATTTTTCTGCATTTTTTTCTTTTAAAGCCCTTAGTCGACTGGTTGCGAAAAGGAAAAGTTGAAAAACTCAATCTTTCAGCGAGATTCGAATTCGCGACTCCGGTATACCAGCCCTCCGCTCTTCCAACTCAGCTACCGAGACTTTTCCGCAATACAGCGAATATTTCCACCATATCTTTTATATCCGCCTTAGGGGGGTCTAGCCTAGCGATATTACGTCATTCACCGATGTTTTGACTATTAGTATCATATTAGTTAGTATACTAATTCCTTGTCTGAACCGGATACGAAAAAATTAGGAAGATAAATTCGAAACTTAATGCTCCATTAATTCAATTAGAACGGATTTTGCCGAAGTTAAAGGTTAACGAAGAATTCATAAACAGCTGTCAGATTAACAATAAGCTTGACCGAAACATATTGTTCCTGCATTATAATGATGTTTTTAATGTAAATTACATTGAAAGGCGACCATTTGTACGGAACAGCTTATTTAATTCATTCAGTTGGTTAAATTAATTAGGTATTAATCATTGTATTCTATGGTTAAGTGGCCTTAATTAACAATAACCTTGTGATATTAGCAATTATAAGTTGATGGCGATTGTTAGGATTGCAATGAGGTAAAAAACCCACAGATAACAAATGATTTCAACTGCCTTAGAACGAAACAAAAGTGTGTAGTCTGTGTTTATTGGTATTCAATTATAGTATTTTATGCAACCGTTGTTTAAGAGGGGTCAAAAAAGGCGAGTGGCGTGAGTAACAATTTGAGGCGAAGCCGAAAATTGTTAATAAAGACGCCACGAGTATTTTTTGACTCAGTTAAACAACGTTGCATACAATACAATACTTTTTCTACGACCAAGCACTTACTTTGAAATAAAATTGTAAATTTAACAAATATTTTTAATTCAAGAAGTAGCAAAAATGGAGGGTACGGGCGGGAAAAGAATGAATGAATGAATGAATGACATTTAAAATAAGGTTGGCAACACTGTATTTCATTCAATATTTTTTAAGTGGTCATTACACGAAGTATTGTAAAATCGCCAAAAACATACTGCGTGTATGCACACATTCTTTTTTGGGGCATATACTAAAGACTTGTCTTGACAACTATAAGGTAGGGTTTTAAAGGTGTGTGTACGACCCTTTAAATGACAAATAAAAGTACGGGAGTAGAAAAAAATATATTAAAACGGGACACTCGTGTATTAAATCGAAGATCGTAATCTTCTTGTTATTAGTTATTAAAAATAACTGTAATGTTCATTTTAAGAAAATTTTAAGAGAAAGATAACATTTATAAGAAATTTAAACATATTAGGAAAAAACATAAGATTCGGCCTAGATTCTAGAAGGAACGTAGTCGTGAGCGTGACCTCATACTTTTGATTTCTAGTACATTCTTCGATCTAGTCATAAAATAGCGTAGAAAAATCTAGTTTCTCCATATGTATCTCATGGCGACGCTAAGGCGAGCTGCTGTGTCGTCTGTATAAAGCCGGCCTGGTTTAAACTAGTTATAGACACATCAAACATCACATCTGTCTTGTGACACATTGGCAGAAAGGGAAATATTCTAACATACACACTAATTCTGAAATTACTTAAGGTGCTGTAATCCAGTAATTAAACCTTTTTTTGTGTTCCTCTAAAGGAGGATGGGCAGATTTGTATGGGACACTGGCTTATGAACCAATAAGAATAAGCGACATACCATTGGAAGGGTTTTTTTTATATACTCCATTTTTTTGTATGACGAGACTTGTCAAATCTCTGTTTAAAAAAAAATTATGACACAAAAAAACATAACAAAACGAATAAAAAACTAAAATAACGTGACACCAAATCATCCACAATAACAAAACCTTAATGATCTGCGACACAGGAACTTAGTATCGAAAAAAACTATACAGTCACGTTTAAACTCACACTACTTTTTGCGGTGATAACTTTTTTCACACAACGATTTGGGACTATCTGCCATAGTAAAAGTTTCGGAACTTAGAATAAGCTATCCAGTGACATATCGCTTGTCCTTATTGGTCAATAGGCCAATCTGCCCACCCTCCTTTGTCCATGAGTATAATTATAACTTAAATACATCTAAGTATAAAGAAAATAATAATTCTCGTGAACCTCACATTTATTCAAATCTAATTCGACACTTTTAAACATAAAAATTAAACAACATTTAAGGTAAATTAAATCTAATTTGTATGTAGGGATAAAGTGATTAGAATCTAGTTGCACGGAATAAATAAACCACTCTATTTCATTTTAATAATAAATAAATATATTTATTAATAATATTAGCACGCAACATTTTACGAGCCAATCATACAAAAAATCAACCCAACACCACAGCAAGCCCAATAATATTTGTGCTAGAGTACTAGACGACTATAAATGAATAATTATTTGATAAGTAACTATCAAAATATTATACTCTGGTGCTACAACAGAAATCTTTTGAGATGATCTATAAGAGAAGTGCAAGTCATTCAGCAGCTCTGTAGCTCTGCGGGCGGCCCAAGAAGTGTACCCTGAGGTACGCTACTTATTTATTTTTATCTTAGCATGACACTTTTGTTTATTATTTTTTATGATATCGATGTAATAGTAATAGTATATATATTATTATAATAGTAAATGTGGCTATAAGATAATAAGACTGGTTCTTTAGCGCAAACTTGAAATTATAACAATATCAAACGCCTTACTGCATTTTAAAACATATCACCAACCGTAAATTATATTTGAACTTCTTGAATCGTCTTTGAAAGATGGTAATCTTCAAAATAACAACCTAACCCAGCCTAAAGTCTCGTACCTACAAGCAAACCTGGCATAGGTCACAAAATCCAGTCCTAACCTTACGTAAACGCATTGTAAAATCAGTATTTGAACATCATTCTTCCGCCGCACAACCTCGGTGATAACATCGATGAAAAACAAACTTAAATCTACAGATCATTTAAATCTTAATTCCAATGAATAGAGCTGGTTTTCGAGTGTTTTGTTCATATTTGAGGTGGTTTTGATACGCCTGGCGAGTTGGAGATTGTTGGTTGCGAAGGAATGCTTATAAAAGGTAGTTAAAAGTCTGAGGGATGCGTTTCCTTGTTGGTATTTGAACAATCTTTGATTTTGTCCTTTATTTGCCGTGCATTATAATGAGGTTGGCTGCAAGTTAATTAAAGTTAAGGGTATTCGGTTTGTCGTCGGAATACGTAATTCCTTGATGTTATCTTGTAGATTTACAGGTTTAAACTGTGGTTACGCGATCATTCTGGGTACGTTGCGAAGGCTGGGCAGTAGAATCATATAATAAATTATGACAAAAGACATATAATTTATTTTTATTACTATATTTGTAATTAATTAATTTGATTTTCAAGTATGGAGTATAAAATTTACATTGTTTTGGTTATGTTAATTTGGCGTTTTCTTAAAACGTTCATAAAACAAGCCCTTTGGGCCTTGGTTGTAGTGATGTGTAGGTAAGTAAAGTGGGACGCGTACTCATGTCCATCTTGTGTAAGAGCTTGACTTAAAGGAGCGTTAAATATTAATGTTTTAACCGCAGATGACATGTGACAGGCTTTGTATTACATCAAAATTGACACGCTCAAAACTATGCTAATATTTATAAATTAGACTTAATGAAAATAATGAAAAACACAATTTAATTAAAATGGAAACTTCACTAACTTTACAAAATATTAACTTTTTGTTTTTGGTTGCTTAGCAACATAAGCAAAAAGTATTTTTTCTCATGTCCTATTATATAAATTATAACCAACATAAAAGTTACACATGCCGTGCAAATCTAGCAAATTTTCTCATTTCCTGTTCAAAGTTATATGCTGGACTTTCTGTGGAACCAAAAGTAGATTTTAAATAAGTAACGAGACCTACAATCGTCTAAATATAAACCAATAATACTTACAATTGTTAATAAAAACCAGTTGCATTCAAGATTAGAATCCCACTTCAACCGTATCAAACAGTCTGACATTCAAGCTTTACTGTGACAAAGGTAATTGGCGAGTTAACAATTAGTACAATAGTGGGTGACATTACTGACACTGCGCACACCTTGACCTGCGCAGGCGCAATAGCGGCCATCGATTCCTGGCAATGAGAGTAAGTTCTCGCTATTGTTTTTACTGAAATAATGATAGCATATCTGAAGTGCCATCTTAAATAGGTACAGTTATTTAAATTATTGAGTATGGAAGCCCCCATCCCTCATTGCCCCATCATGGTGACTATAGCTGAAGCCCTCTCGCGTATGAGAGATCTTTGCCTTGCGGTAGGCCTTACTGAGCAGTGGGGAGTGGGGATTATTGTACTAACTATTATAAGCTAGGTATTAAGAGGTGTATAAGAATATTATTAGTTGCAAATATATAAAGTTCCATATATGTACTAACATAAGAACATCATGTAATACCATGGCTGCAATAAGCAATTATGATTATTACTAAACTATTACCTAATATGTCACATAAGTTTCTTTAAATAGTTGTTATTGCTAGGTAAGTACTACATACATATAAATATTTATATGTAAAGTGTAAATTATGCTAATCAAATAATAGATAATGACTCGTTTCTGAGAATGGTTGACATAATATACTTAAATGACCGCTAAAGCAATTCTACTGAATCACCGGAGTTAAAGTAAATATGTACCTTATGTAATTTTTAATTGTGCACTGTAATTAGGGAATTACCGTTACGGGAATATTCGCTAGGTAACTATAATAAACCAGCGGTGGCAGCATGGTTCCATTTTTATCGCCTGTCACTATGCCAACCACTTTTGCACTTACATACTTGTTAGAACGTGACAGGCATTGGTGACAGGTGATAAAAATGCGATCGTGCTGATGGTTCTGAATAGAAGAATGAAGGCGGTTAAAAACGATTTTCATTTGTATAAATAATTGAGGAGCATGAAAAATTAACATCAATTCTCCTTCAAATTGTATTATTATCCATATCTGGAATGAGATTCAAAAACAAAATTGTAGCAAAAATTAAGAAATAAGCACGCCACTGTATAGATTTTCCGGGTCTGCGAAAAAACTGTTTCTGCCATTGATTTAAAAATCAAGTCAGAACGCACAGATAACAGTACCGAGTACCAAGCCTTCATTGTATTTTCCCCCATCCAAAAATGAGCATTTTCCCCATTGACACATGTCTCACTTTCGATTGATGCCGCCATGCGTGTTAACGCATGCGTGCATCAATTATTGCGCCGCCGGCGCTTTTCCCCGGCTTTCTCGCCCAACACCCGTGACGAAATGCGAGACCTACGACTGTCCCTTTCCGTTGTATGGCGTTGCCTCGCTCTCGTAGTTATGAAACTTGCGGAATGCTATGGGTATTAAGGTTAATAGTTTAGTTTGTTATACGGACATATCGTATGTGACAGTATTAGGGCAAGGGAGCTTGGTAATTTATGGTTTTGAAGATTGTTACATTTATGTATCGAAGCATGAGTCTATTGAGAAACTTACTTTTCTCGTAGTTTGGCCGTTGTAATTTTAATTTTATAAATTCCGCCCATTATCTAGAATCTAGGACATGCTACTTGGGTCAAACATACCTAATATTTCAGAAAAAGGTCACTTTTGTTAGACAATAAATCAAAAGTTAACGACCCGGGTAACCCGTTTTTTCAACCCTTCCTGTGGAAAGCGCATAGTTAAGGTATGCTAATTTTTACGCTGCGCGTTTTAGGCGGGATACATTTTGTCAGCACTTGAGATTCGAATAACAAAAACCGGCCAAGTGCGAGTCGGACTCGCGCACGGAGGGTTCCGCACCATCAACAAAAAATAGAGCAAAAAAGTCGTGTTTGTTGTATGGGAGCCCCCCTTAAATATTTATTTTATTTTATTTTTAGTATTTGTTGTTATAGCGGCAACATAGATACATCATTTGTGAAAATTTCAACTGTCTAGCTATTGCGGTTCATGAGATACAGCCTGGTGACAGACGGACGGACAGTGAAGTCTTAGTAATAGGGTCCCGTTTTTTTTTCCCCTTTGGGTACGGAACCCTAAAAACGGGATATATATGTAACTGGTTATAAATGAATATTATGATCCACTCCACAGCAGAGACCACAGAAGTACTTAATCTTTTCCTAAAACGTGTTTGTCCATATAGTGCGCATCTGTTTTGAACCATGAATGGTTCAAATAGTACGAGGAACAAAATGCTGAGAATGCTTATTGGCTGATCGTTTAATGGTCGGCTTTTTAGTTTGATTAATGGATTGTCTTAAGGTTCAGGGTTCAAATGTACCCTTTAGACGTTAATGTATGTGGAATTTATTCGGCATGCTGGCCATAAGTTAATAACAATGATGGACTGTCTACGTACGTACGTAATTACGTATACACAACGAAGGCCGCAAAAATATCTGACACGATCTTATTTGTAGAGCCATAAGTGTCACATATTTTTCCGGCCTTCGAAGAGTAACATTATCGCAGGTGACTGTACAATGTGCAGTTTATTTGTAATTAATGATTTAATTAAGTGTTTTGTTGTCTTTCCAAAAGTTAAGGAATAACTTTGAAGAATTATGATCCTAATTACCTTGAGGCTTTTTATGCGAACTTCATTAACGCTTAAAAGTTTTAAAGCACAAGTATTGTATAATTAGACTTTATGATATGTAATACTTAATTAATGTTTAATATTGTGTGAACAAGATGGTACTTACTCAGGCTCAAATAGGAAACAAATTACATATTTTAATTTCAAGGTCATGAAAATCGTGTAAAACAGATTTTAATTCGTGAGAAATAAGTGAATCGAAAAACTTTACGGATGTGTTTTTTCCCTCAACAATCTTAGCTTACGTAAACTCATCTTTCAATAATCGTGATTCTGATTACAATTGAAATGAGTTTTTTTTACGAGTTCCACGCGCCTGCGATATTTTATATTATGGCGTGTAAGTAAAAAATCGTTAAATTTTAATTTATTTAATCTTATTGGTAATCTTAGTTTTTAAGTAAATAAGTGTCTAAAGTCAAGTTTGAATTTGTAATTAAATGTTATTTCTAAAAATAGATACAAACTGGTAGACCAACTGTAGGTAAACATTTATTATATCAGGAAGTATTTTTATCTAGTGTTTCTATTTCGTTAAGACACGAAATGAATTTAACACTTAAGGTGACTTTTGCGGCAAAAATGCAGTTGGAATGTCACGATGCATATCTGCATTATTAGTATTATTACTATTTATTACATCGTCTGAATTCGAAAATCCGAGCTGTACCTTAAGTGTCATTCTATGAGTATGGAACTTCCTAACTATGTAAACAAAAATCACTTGTAAATTCATCATACAGAGACAATTACAATATGGCGGTTTGTTTACATACTTAGCAAGTTCCATAGAATGACACTTTGGTAATAAGGCCTAGGTACTCGCAGAATCAAATTCAGAAATGTATTTAATATTTGGTAGCTCATACCGGAATCGAAGATAAACTCCAGACTAGTTTCGTTCTCTCACCAGTTTGCATTGACTGCATTCCTGCCCCCGCGCAATAAGTGTTATTGTCTGCTCCACTTTGTCGCATAACTGGTCATATTTCGCTACTGACAAGAATTGATTCAATACCTGGAAGGTGCAACATTGGTGGATTAAAAAAATTTAGATGCATTTTTCTAGAAGGAACTAACGTAACTTATGTACTGACACAGAATTTGGGATTAAACTGACAATAGTTTGAAGAAATGATTAAAAAATTACCTTGAATGTTTGAAATATTGTAGTTTTATTAAAAAAAATATTTCTTGAAATGAAATCATTATGGGTTTTTGAGAAATTTTATCTGGACAATGTCCACAGTGGAGGTTATTATTTTTCATGCTCTGAATGAGGGGCATTGTTGTTCTAAAAGGTGTGCAGAAAATGATACGTTTCTGCACTAGAGCATTTTAAGTTCTACGTAAGTACAACTATATTAATTTTTTTTGATAAGCAATTGAAATTTGGGTTTAAATGGATTTGTTATACAATTTCTATTTTGATATTCAACTCCCCATTCCATAAATAACGATACTTTCGCCTAAATTGTTAATTGAAATCGGAAACAAAAAAATCGTGGAATGTATCGGGCCATACATTCCACGACTCTTCTCCTTCCGCACAGACCCTACCCTCAAGATTTACTATAAAAAAATCTACTTTCTTAAAAAAACACATGCATTTTACTTTCCTCGTATTCTAAAATGAAAAAAAAGAGTTTTTAAGTCTGGTGAAAGGCATCATTTCAGCCTCGGACCTCGGCAGAAATGAGTGCCTTTCATCCCTTGGTTAATAATCTACTATTACTTACATAATAACAAGATATGTATAAGCGACTGACATTTGCGCCAATTCTCGACAATTATGCCACGGCTTGTCTCAAACTGGTCACAATAAAACCACAATTAACAAATATTTAACACCTTAGCTGTTCAAAATGTGAATTATTTGAGGTCGTGCAGACAGACAGCTACAGGTCAATTAGAAAATTACCACGAACCGAGTCGCGTTAATCGGTACGAATCGGCACTAATCGATACGAATCGGCAGTAATCGGTATGAATCGAGCACGACGTCGATTACGTGATAATCTGAATATATACGAGTTGACCGTTAGAATGGCTGCTGCATTACGCATTGAATAGCCAGCGTATACGTTCGTTAAGTGATGAAGTCACAAGTTACATTATCATACAGGCCACTTCGAAAGTACACTGACATGATGTCTAAATGAGGTCATTTAGTTATCACCGGTGTGAAGTTATCGGGCGTCTCGCTCGCGCTAATACATAAGAAGTACGAGCGAAATTCACGACTAAATGCGATCATTTAGATATCATTCTGACGTCAGTGTAATTTCGAATTGAAGCTTCAAAGACAGATAAATTTAAATTGTTTTTTTGGTTAGTTGAAAAATAATATTCAGTGACAAGTATTTTTAATTTTTAGTTTATTATAACTTTGGATCATTACTAATACATAATCGGATCAACCAATTTTCAGTGAAAACCAGCGTGAAATTCAGAAATTCTACTGAAGATTACTGTTCGCGCAAACATTGCCTCAATTTGCTGCCTATTTTATCTGACAAAATTGATTTATCACACTACAGTTGAGATTCTCTGATAAAACCACTGGATAAACTTTATATAATTACACTTTAAGGCGATAGTGGATGGAAAATGGGGACTAGGTTTGTATGCAGCGGCGGTCACGTGACCTCGTCCCCTTTCTCTCAACTTTTGTTGCAACAACGGATGCCTTAACCGCAGCGGTAACAACATGATGCATCATGTTCGTTGCACCCAGTACCGTACTAAACCACTATATAATAATATAATCCACAACAAACCCTACAAACCTGAAGCGAGAGGTCATCGCTCGCCTCCGGCGCCGGCGACTTTTACTTTCGACCGGGGAAAGCGACGCGAACGCACGAATGGCCGTGTAGCCAACATACCAATCGCTAACGCTCCGTAGCGAAAGAAACGCAACTGTCACTGTCGCACTAATATGGAAGAGTGATAGAGAGACAAAGCGTTTCGTTGTCGGAGCGATAGCGATTGTCAGCTTGGCTGCTTACTGGATTTTTATGTTCTTAATACATTTTACCGCACGAAGCAGGCCTGTCCATTGACACGAATAAAAAGGCATTAACTAGTCGGAATCATATGCTCTTAATCCATTTCTATCATCTGATTAAGTAATAAGTATGTCTTAAATGGAAAAAGGTAGTAACTACATATATGAGACATGTGTTTTTTTTTTATTTATTATTTAACAGGACACTTTATACGTTTGTATATATCGGCCCCATGGTCCGCTTCTTATGAGTACTTCCAAAAATTACAAAATTCAGTGAATATTTAGTTCCATAAAATTATTTTTTGGTTGTGAGGCATGTTAAGGTTAGTAAGCTGATATTATTTGTTTAATTAAATTGATGTTTGTTGTGATTTCATTTTCATTTCTGAAACTCGTTAGACTAACGAGTGACTCTATATAAACTTTAGCCAATTCACTACAAACAAACTATAACATATGCATATAATGCGTTAACTTCCCCATATGATTAACCTTAACCAAATGTAGATTATGAAGTCATAACATGCATACAACCTCCGGCTGACATGTTGGTTTTAAAAGCTACGTACATGACATGAGACATGAATGATTGCATTGTATTCAAACAAACAGCAATGTCACAAGTCAGATTATAGCTACTTCTTTTAATGCAATTGAGAATTCTTTATAAAGAATAGATGTATACCTTTTGAAGGTCAAGAAAGAAAGCTTTCTTTCACTATTGAAGACTATTTAAATAATTGTTAAATGTCAGTTGTAAATTGATTAACATTTACTAAACTAAGACTGATTGACATTGGTGTTTTCACTTTTATTTTTACTTTTATTAGAATCCAATATTAGTCAAGTTTAAGTCAATGATCTAATGATGGTTGGGCACTTAGCTTTGTGATGAATGGAGTGGAATGAGTATTATGTAATCGTTGAAATTGTTGACGGCCAGACGTGCGATACGGTGTTGTTCGGAACGAAAGTGATAAGGGGCAATAATCTTGGTCGTTGTAGTTTTTTAATTACGTAATAACAAAAGAAAAGCCCTCGTTAAATACTAGTTAAAATGAAGTAGATATAATAGGTACAGTTCTAGGCTATTGTTTCAGGTACCTACCATAATATATATACAGTCGTAGATTTTATTGAAATGTTTTACTACTTAATGCAATTAAGGATGAAAGTAATTTGTGTAATCGCAATTAGAATCGTATTGATTATAAAACAATTAGTGGTTAGTTTTGTCAATAACAATAGGTATTTTAAACATACTTAATTGCAATTTCGTATCGCTTTAAGGATGACTCACGTTACACCGGGCCGTGTCCGGGCCGGAGCTTCCGGCGCTTCGTTTTCTATGGAAAGCATCACGTGATCACCTGTCATCTGTCATAGAAAAGTAAGCGCCGGAAGCTCCGGCCCGGACACGGCCCGGTCGGCCCGGTCTAACGTGAGTCACGCGCTATGTTAACATTTATTTAACTTTTTTTTTTTTTTTTTTTTTAATAGTTTTATTTTATATTGAAAAACTTAATAACACTTAAAAAATAAAAACTTATAAATAAAAAATTTGGCCTAGGTCGTGGTCACTCGGTAGGGTACCCAGAAGGCTGGCCGCATTGCCCCGCTGGATGGCAATGCTGATCCGCTGGGCAAAATATTGGCCAGCCCTCTGGTCGCCAGAAGCCTCTATAAGGCGCTTTGAGAGCTCCTTATAGAGGCTACGTGCGCTAGGTCCCCACGGCCCCAGGGTTTCCACCCCAAACGCCGCAAATATGTAGCTACTACCTAGTGTCGCATATTTGCGGCGTTTGAGGCTTTCGGCTGAGGATGCCGCCGCACCAGCACCAACTTTGGTGCTTGGAATATGGGACGGCGCCAGGGTATCTACACAGGTAGCGTCCCAGACAAGTGGCCGACCCATACTCCAAGGCACCAGCGTCATTCCGTCAGGCCTCTTGCCATCGTCCCTGGCCAGACCGTTGGGCTCGAGGACCGACGGTATCTTGGCACTGACAAGGGCCCTTCGGATGACGTCGTTGAGGCTGGCGTGGCGGGGGATCCTACCAGCGCTCCGGACACAAGAGAGGCCATGGTGGCCCAGTATGTCCACCATGGCGCCGCATTGACAGCGGTGAGGCTGGTTAGCTGATGCCCCCAAACGTAAGCTAGCTGCCAGGCGGAAGGTGGTGTTATCTAGAAAAGTACCTATGTTTGGAGATGGTAGCGCCTGCAACCACAGACCCGACTCCCACTCCGCAGACGCAAGGAGACGAGCTCGGTCTGCCGAACTAGTTGACGTATGTAAAAGGTTATTCCGTACTAGTTGACAGAGCGGCTCGTCCCATTGCCTCTGCGAACAGGGATTGGCAGGCGGGTCTGTGTTGGGACAGGTTATAGACCAAACGTTCTTGGCCTCAGAGCAGTGTGCGGCCTCCATAGATCCAATGGAAGGATCTAATATTTTCCCTATGAGGCTTTGAGCACCGTGCACCGAGGACAAGAACGCAGGTAGAGCAACACAAGAAATTTTGCGGATACCCAGGCCGCCGAACCTAATGGGTAGGCTAGCCTGGGTCCAAGATCTATCATCAAAAGGAATATTGAAAATAGAAGTGAGTGTTTCTGCGATTAATGTATCTAATTTTGAGACCAAAGTGGGGTATTTCCAAAAATGTGTACCGCGAAGTATATATGTAAATTTTGGGACGAAAAGACAATGCTTAATGATTACATAGGCTGAATGAAGATTAATTTTGGCCAAACGGAGTGATGTTGTTTTGAAATTTTGAATTTTTGAGTCGACGAAGTTTTCAAGGGATTGATCTAGGACGGGACAACCCAGGAGGTGGAGCGATTCTTTGTTAATAATTTTGATACCCGGGGCGAGTTGTCTGAAAAGGTCGATTGTATTTTCCTTGTCCAAACAGGAATCGGTGATGAAAAGTTCGCACTTGGAAAAATTAAGCGAAAGGCCAATTTTTTCCATGTCTGAATTAATTTTTTTTAAATCTTCAAGGACGGAAATCGCTTCTCCGCCGAGGGTCCCGTCATCTAAGTACCATACGTTTAATTTTGAATTTAGTTCCTTAATGATGGGATGTATAGCGAGGCTGAAAATTGCTGGGCCGAGCGGGTCGCCTTGTTGGCATCCTACAGACGAAGCCAGAACGTCGGTTTTATATAATAATTTGGAAGGAGAACTATAACATTGCCAAAGAAATTTATATGTCAGAGGAATTTTGTCTTTTATTTGAGTCAACAAGGCGCCCCTGTCTACGGAATTGAAGGCGTTGCAAACATCCACCTTAAGCAGGACCTCTCCTCCATTATGCTCGAGGAATGTTCGCACGGCGTGCACGGCAGCTTCACATCCACTTTTGGAACCAAACCCCAGTTGGACAGGTTGAAGTTCTGGGGCGAGCTTCGAAAGGATGGAGCGGCAGGCGATCTTGGCGGCAAGACGTCGAAGTGTGGTGCCAACTGCAATGGGGCGGATGCCGCCGTCTTTTTTTGTTAGGGCATAAAGGTTTGCTCCATACAGGACGTCCTTGATGCCGTCCGGGACCTGTCCGGCCAGCATGATATTCACCAGGGCCGTCAGGTCCTTTAAGAGTATATCCGCCGATTCACCACAGCCACTACACAGGAGATCTTTCAGGTGCTGAGGTGTGAGACCATCCAGACCTCCCGCTGAACCATTGGGGAAAGACATTACGGCTCCAAGGACATCCTGTGTGGTAGCAATAAGGTTTGGATCACCAGGTAGAGGAGGATTAGGCAGGCAAAGGTTTGTAGCTGGAGGTGGATGCTTGCTGTGTAAAGCTGTGAGGGTGTCAGAGTTAGATGGGGCTACTGCATCGTCAGAAAAAAGCAAGCGGGCGGCACCTTTTATGTCGCCGTCGTAAACTTTAGTCTCTACAGATTTGAATAAATTGTTGTTGCTGTTCCTAAAATGGTGAGATGTGGGATGAAGTGAAATATCCCTGCAGCAGTTGTCTTTTACTGTTTTCGTGAGTGATTTTGAATGTACATCAGAATTTATATGGAGGATTTTGAAAGTGAATGAAAGTAAGTGTTCCCAATTACGTGTGGAGTTATCTGATAGGATTGTTTTGATTGTATGGTTCAAGGATTTGGCAACAGAGATTCGGGCGCCGCGTGGTATCCGTTTTAATACCGGGCGCGAATTTTTTAATTCACTCAAAATTTGGTGAAATGGTATGTCTGGACTGGTGTTGTGTACCTGTGAAGGCGCTGGAACGTTTGGCTGGGACAGTACGGTAGATGAGGGTTGAGTATGGCTTCGTCGGTGTGTTTTGGTGATATGGATGTTAAGGCCTCTAGGGCCTTTAAAATAACATGGTTCGTTACATTCCGGGCAACGAAGGAGATTTTCTGTCGATGCAGTAGTTCGTGTAGGGCAGGAAAGGCTTGCGAGGGGCATCTACAATACGTCAAGAAAAAATACAATACTTACTTAAATTAAACTTAAAAAAAGACACAAAAAGTAAAACTAAAGACTTAAGTAAATAGGTAAAGTAATTAAAAACTAAATTTTGTAATTTGCTTCAGCCGGTGGAGGTTCAAACTCTGCTAGAGTGCTCTTTGATGAGATCGAAATTCCTGTGCGTGGAAACTGGTGGAGCCATCGCAGCTACTTTTCAGGCAGTAATGGCAGCTTAAGCCTTTCAGCTGCGAAATCACGAGGCCTCTGAATAGTTGCTGAATAAAATCAGGTGTAAACACGTAGTAAACAAACAAAATTGTGCACAAGGCGGTGTGTGCTGTCAAACGTATTTATTTAACTTACTTGGAGATAACTATAATCAATTGAGAATTTTATTGGATATATTTATTACATTGTGTGTGATCAGCGACGCAGGCTCCGTCAAGTAAACACAAACAGGAATCATCTACAGGTTTCCTCACAGTCACCATCACATCGGAGCGGCCAATGTGTTCACAAATATTTGAACAAAACCTCCACTATCAAAACGAAGTGCATGTTCACATATTTTTTACCACCTTGGCCGCTCCGATATATATCTGGCGACTGTACCAACAAATGATGTAACTTGCGGAATAAAATTAACGACGTAGTTTTAAGTAGTTGTACCCTAAATACGTTTGTCGTATCGCTTTGCTTGTTGCAGGAAGTTGCAATGGCTTGCATAGATTAATGTTAGTCTACTTTTTATTGGCATTTTGTAAGTCGTTTCTAATCAAGTTAAATAGCTTTTCGTAACCAATATTTTTCTACATTTAAATCGGTACCGTTAAATTGTGAAACCGCAAGTCTTATAGTACAGTTTACTTATTGCTGCGACGTAGTAACAATCTTTGCAATTCTATATAAAAATAAGTATTGTCACAAATTGTATCATGTATGTCATAAAGAACTATCGATTAGCAAATTCTAGGATCTTCTCTTATTACCAAGATTAACTAAAGTGTAATTCATAGGGGTGGCCATTTTCATACTTATTATTTATTGCAACACAAAGAAATCAATATTTAAACTCTGTTTCACGAAACAGAGTACATCGTTTAAATATTGATTTCTTTGTGTTGCAATAAATAATATTTTTTATTTATTATTATCGTTCAAGTCTTTTCGCAATTTCCAGAACCTAACTTACACTTTAAAGGCATTTCCTTCAAACCAGTCTGATGAAAGTGGTTTAGAGGCCGCCATCTTTGGCCATATATTCCACTTCGTTTTCGAGAGCGCGGCTTTTTATATAAACCAGTATACCGTGGTCTTATGATCCTTAACAATTATGACTAATCGAAGAGTAGACTTATAATGGTGTCTAAATCAACTTGCATGACAAGTAACTGGAATACGTGCGCGTGCGCGAGCAATTAGACCAGTTTATGGCGATACGTGGAATTAGTGCAATGGGCTAATTGGTGTGTTGGTTAAGTGATTTGGTTTGCCGTGGGAATGGATTAGGGTTTTAAGCGGATTAAGTTTTCGGTGTTACATGTTGATATCAATATGTGTGTTCACATATTGTAAGGGAATAAGGTGCTTAACTGTTAACACCTTTGTCTGTTTCAATGTTTAGAGTTACCTTTTTGCTCTATTTTATTATAAGAGTAGCGTATGATGCTTACTATACTTCGTTTTTTTAGCATTAGAAAAAGACTACGCGATCTTGACGTGTCTTTTTATTGAAAAACACTTTTGAAAAATAAGTCACGGCAAATGTGTAACAATTATGAATCACACTGATTTAAACTTTCACGATTTTTACACATTTTCCTCCGAGACCACGGGGACAACGCCGTCCTCGAAACGTCGGAGGTAAATCTTAAAACTTATATACGCGATTAAGCCCCATTGTACAATTTAATAATTATGAATCATATACGATTATTTACATTATTTTGCTTTCATAAGTAAAAGTTGCTGATTAAAAAAAAGCGTTTTTCAATTAAAAGACACGTCAAGTTCGCGTAGTCTTTTTCTAATGCTAAAAAAACCAATTATAAATACAATATAGTTATTTTCGATACAAGCGCGAAAAAGAGGATTTTCGAAACGAGTGGCGATAAATTAAAACACGACCGAAGGGAGTGTTTTAAATCGACACGAGTTGCGAATTACCTATTCGCACGTGTATCGAACAACGTTTTACAGTACATATATGGCACTTTAAAGTTTCGACATACGTACGAAGAGTGCTATTTTACGCACTAGTGCGGAAAAGTAGCCCCATACTGTAAAATACAATAAGATATAGGAGAGACATGATGGTAGGACACCTGATACGGCATGACAACTTTTTTCTAAACATCTTGGAAGGCAGGATTGAAAAGAAGAGAAGAAGGGAAACCTAGAATAACTTATATAAAATAATGCGTCGTCGTATGAGGAAATTAATAGACTGGCACAAGAAAGAAATGATTGGCGATTACTCCACCGACAAGAGCAAAAGCTCTTAAGTTATGATGATGATGTTCACTTACAACAAAAAAAGCTGTGGCCTATGCTACGATAGCTTCATCAGCGTTTACTTTAATGTTCTGCATATTTTTTTTGGAGTTTGACATGTTTTCTAATAATAACTATTTTGTTACAGGTAAAGAAAAGAACACAAACTGCCCTCGCATGTCAGTTGACGTACGGTATGTTTATTAGAACTAGGTACAAACAGCAACTACCTTAACTGTCCATCGGTGGACCTTATGCCTTTTGTAATAAGGCCCGGTTTACGAACTGTCAGCTAACAGTGTGGGCGATGGTACATATATTGAAATACAACTGTACAATTTATGATCGTCTAATCCAAACGGCTTTATTGCACCAAATCAAAGAAAATAGTTATTTGTACAACAAGAGATCAAAGTTTGATATTTCTTCGAGTGCTTATTTTGAGTCCCGTGCAAGCGAAAGATTCTATAGTAGATTCACGAGCGTAGCGAGTGAATCTAATTTAGAATCTTGAGCGTAGTAAGGGACTCAAAAGCGCACGAGATGTAAATAACTTTGATCTCGTGTAGTTCATAAAACTTTTCACCTCAGCAGTAAGAACATTTAGACAACCCGAAAAATGTAATCCTTCTTCATCACTTACCTATTTAGTCATGTTTCTTAAGATATACTAACAATTAAGTATAATTACCGCAATCAAACACAAAAACAAACAAACAAACGTAGTAAATTTCAGTAAAATAGGTAATATATGAAAACAACGACCATCAATTTTATTGATTGACATTTGAATCGGCAACTTTTTTTTTGTAAAAAAAAACATTGTAAGATACGGTCCGAACTTGGAGGATATAATCAAACGGAGCCATGTCTGTAATTTTCTGTACAAAACAGTCTGCCGATTTTTGCGGGGGAGGGGAACGTCAAATGTATGCGTAACGTAAAAATAGCCATGTCAGATAAACGTCAGTCCATACATTGTGTATGACCGTTGGCCGCCTATTTTCGACAGAGGGGAAAGCCTGTTAATGGCTACTCCGTTTAGTTGTATCCTCCAAGGGTCCGAATTACGGATACTTACTATTTGTAAACTATTGTAGAGATTCTTAAAAGTATAATTATTTATTTTACGTGATATACTGTGTATTTTTTGAGTTCATTATTTTAATCGTACAATAAATTACGTAAAATATAGTGTTTTTATCAGTTTTTATCAAATCTGAAACTTTATTTTCATTAATTACATATTAAGAATTCATACTTGTATGTGTTTTGGAACGATGCGTTCTGACGGTTTTCGGGGGTCTATTATAAACCGTCAATATACCGTTGAATGTCGTTTGAATTTTTTTTGTCTCTTTCTTTTTGCTAACGACGTGAAAGGGACAGAGATAATAAAATCCAAGTATTTCGAACTTGTATTAGACCCCGCATGTTGAAATGACATTTGAATATTAAGGTCACTTGAATGTCATTTTGTCTCACTCAGTGAGCAAAATGCGATTTTGCTCACTGTTTTTAAGTAGCAAAGTACCCTTGTTCGAGCTGCTGAGGTGAAAATGTATTTGAACATTGTCCACTTAATGCCTAATGGCATTATCTCCCAGTCAACCTTTGAGATGTAAGTCGGTTCTGACTTCCATAATTTCCAGTACCAGGCAACCATAAGGCACAGATGTAAATAATTCGCGTTAAACGTAAAGCCTAAACAAACACACAAAGCTCCCACGAGCTGACCCACTTGTGTGGGTACGTGTGTGACCTTACAGGTGTGTTCATTAAACATTAGCGTTGAGTTGCATCTTATTCGCTGACGTTTGCGTGGCGTACAAAACTTAGAGCCCGTACCATGAGTCATTGACAGTGTCAAAACGGACATATGCGCTATCGAGAACGTATTTTACTTTATATTTTCTATACATCTCGTTTGCACTAATATGCGAGTACGAGCGAGATGTATAGAAAGTAAATTACTTTCTCTATGGCGTTTATGTCAGTGCCAAACTGATGGTAGCCATACAGTATGTGCACAGGTTTATGACTTATGATACATACAGGTTACCTCTACCACTTCATCTTCTTCATTATTCTTCATCTTGCCCACTGCTGCTATGTTAGCAAAACTATTTGGTATTATTCTTGATCTTTGGTACCTATTTTGGTTTTCCCAGTTTTGTAAAAAATGTGCTTTATTTAAAATTATCGTATCTTTGCCTTTGCGACAGTTAGTCACACAACTTTTAAAAATAGCGACACATGGAAAAAATGTCTTCTAAAGAACCGATAACTGTGTATTTTAATGGCAATATGCATGCAATAATAATATTGGTGGAGAAGGTGAAAAGTGCAGTCTCTAAACTTTTGAGAAATATAAACTTTTGAGGATATTGTAAATAAAAGCACTTCTTTTGTAACCGACAAATCTCAATTTACCTGTATTCATATGGTTTTTCTGCAAAATTTTCAACAATACATTACCCTTTCAACAAAACAAGTTTGACGTCTACATCGTGAGGCATTACGTAAAAATACATTTTTTACACTTAAAATAAAAAAAACAATCACGACGGAGATACCCAAATAATTACCGACAAGGAAGATACCTAGTCGTGCAGATGTTAAAAAACAATCAATTATTGTAACGATGCGTCTTATTTTAAATCTTAATTAGCTGACCCGGTCTTGAACCTCACGCATCAGACAGTAACCTGAACTCTACCGTAACAACATATGTTAAAAATACAGTGTCATTATTTGTATAATGTTACGGGTAATGTTAGAAGGTTAATTAAACTCTAGTTTATCCTCGTATACCATTACCCGGACCTTTTTGGTTAAACCCCAAAACTTAAATTTGTAATCGGCATTTACCCGGGTACACATCTAGGCACAGACAAGACATCTTCTAGACTGAACATAGTATTAGCGCTACCCCCTCTGCCACAAATATACGGTAGTTTTACTCCATTTTCGAGTCAAAGTGTCTTTGTGTGACGTCAGTGTCTTTGAACGGACCAATCACGGCACGGGACTCGCTCACCACGTCCCCCGCACCCCAGTATTTTTGGCAGCATCGGTTTCATGAAATAATTGCTCTAAACTCCGTCTAGAGGATTCCTAGTCTATGCATCTAGGTCTACCCAACACTGGCTGGGTAATGTTAGGTGTTGCATCATCACTTCTGACATTACCCTCCCAGTGTTGGGTAGACCTAGATGTATACGGGTAAACGCTGAATAGGTACAAATTAAAGTTGATTTAATTATCGGTTTTTACCCAAAAGCCTTTTGGTCATACTAGGTATACCCAAAGCTATTCTGTATTCGAACGGACGAAGGCAGCGAGTTTCCCAAAAGATGAATTTTGACAACACACACAGACTGATTTAATTTTGTGACACAATACAATGCACTAGGGTTCACATTTGAACGGACGGCGAATTGTAAGGTTCCCACATGCGCGGGAGTGGCCTCAGCGGTTAGAGCAGAGGTCGTCAACTGTCACGAGCATGCTTAATTGTTAAGCCACCAGGCTTTATACAGTGTGGCAAGGCGAAAATAAATTTACAAGGCGACATACATTCAAAGTAAAAATACATACATGTGTTTTTTTTGTAATCTAATTTTATTTATCAGAAATACAGATGCTTGATATCTTGATCAGAATAACTGATCAAGATATCAAGCATTATCCCAATGAACCACAAGGACTCTAATCGCTTTTAAGGTTTCGAAAAAATTAAACCCTTAGGTATCACTTCTTACAACTGATAAGGGTCAGTCTGCCCGTTTGTCCGTGAAAATCCTTTTTCTCAAGACAAGTGACGAATTCAAAGGATAGGTCTACCCAACACTGGCTGGGTAATGTTAGGTGTTGCATCATCACTTCTGACATTACCCTCCCAGTGTTGGGTAGACCTAGATGTATACGGGTAAACGCTGAATAGGTACAAATTAAAGTTGATTTAATTATCGGTTTTTACCCAAAAGCCTTTTGGTCATACTAGGTATACCCAAAGCTATTCTGTATTCGAACGGACGAAGGCAGCGAGTTTCCCAAAAGATGAATTTTGACAACACACACAGACTGATTTAATTTTGTGACATAATACAATGCACTAGGGTTCACATTTGAACGGACGGCGAATTGTAAGGTTCCCACATGCGCGGGAGTGGCCTCAGCGGTTAGAGCAGAGGTCGTCAACTGTCACGAGCATGCTTAATTGTTAAGCCACCAGGCTTTATACAGTGTGGCAAGGCGAAAATAAATTTACAAGGCGACATACATTCAAAGTAAAAATACATACATGTGTTTTTTTTGTAATCTAATTTTATTTATCAGAAATACAGATGCTTGATATCTTGATCAGAATAACTGATCAAGATATCAAGCATTATCCCAATGAACCACAAGGACTCTAATCGCTTTTAAGGTTTCGAAAAAATTAAACCCTTAGGTATCACTTCTTACAACTGATAAGGGTCAGTCTGGCCGTTTGTCCGTGAAAATCCTTTTTCTCAAGACAAGTGACGAATTCAAAGGATGTGGCCACTTATGTCGCATATTTTGACAGTCCCCATAAAAACAATAGGTACCTTATAAATGTTACATTAAAGATTGAAAGGGAACTTGATGCTGAATTGAGATGGGGACCATTTTGTGCTATTCTAGATAAGATAAAAGTTTACTCAGGACATCTAATTATTTGTTTGTTATATTTTTATGTTGTATTGTTTTGTTGTGTCACAAATGACTTGAAATTGCCAGTAGTCCGCGAGGTGCAACGGCGATGGGGTCGTGAATCCCGACCTAGACAATGTCGCAACAGAAACGTGAAGCGACGAGCTCCGGTGACACGAGCGGGTGATTACAGTTACCGGTTAAGATGGCTGACACGAACTCTCAAGGTCTGAGAAGATCTGGAAAAATTACGGTTTTTACTGAGGTACTAAATATAGATAACCCTTTGACCGCCAAAGACGTTAACTCACGCGCACGGCTACAGCTAATTATCAACCTTCGTGCATTATAACAAGGTTTACAATGACTCGTCACGACACAGAAAGAAAACCACAGAATAATTCGGGGATGTCAGAAATTCAGAATATGTAATTTCTGGGTCAGTGAACATCTTTGTCACTGGAGACATATCCATGAAGGAAAAGAATAACCAACATTTTAAAACACATTAAAAAGTTGAATTTCACTCGTAATAATGTGCTAATTATCGCGCTAGTGCGGTAAAGTAGCACCATATGTAGGTACTGTAAAAAGTATGACCAAATCTTTGAATCGCAGTGATAGGTACTTGAAATCTAACATAATGTTGTATAAACATTTCAATTAAGTCGTTGCTAAGCTAATACACACACAACTGTTGGTATTTTATTGTGCAATTTATAAAACAAGTTATCAGATAACTCCCTTATAAGTTTGCTACCAGCAAAACACTCGATTAAACCTATTTATTTTACGACCAAACCATTTAATGTCAAGACCGTTCACCATCTGATAGGGTTTTGAACCCGCGACCTCTTCGGCCTACAATTTGGCAGGTATAGCACCGCACACTTATAGACAATTAGTATGTATATTTAATGTTTTCCACACCGTGGTAGCCCCGGGTGGATTCTCACACAAATCGGTATTTAGAGTTAAACGTGTAGTAGGTATCTAACCGGCAATTTTCTACTTGATTGCCCCCTCGGGCTTCCGGTACAGTCATTATATTCAACTGTTTATTTATTTGATAATTTTATTATTAACCGACAGTGTTATATTATAGACTAGCGACCCGCCCCGGCTTCGCACGGGTTAACAAATTATAAATCAACCTTCCTCTTGAATCACGCTATCTATTAAAAAAACCGCATCAAAATCCGTTGCGTTTTAAAGATCTAAGCATACACAGGGACAGACAGACAGCGGGAAGCGACTTTGTTTTATACTATGTAGTGATTCATCTTACTAGCCTATAAATCCACTTCAAAATCCTCACAAGGGGATGCCAATCGAAACTTAAATGATACAGTCGACGTCAAAGATAATGTTTACATTTTTGGCCTTATTACAAAGGAGTAAAGTGCTGGGCCCGTTTCTCAAAAGCTTGTAACTTGTAATTTCAGATTCCGCAGATCCATAGATTGTTAGTTACAAGACACTTATAAAACTACATTAGTAAAACTATCTATTCCATAAAAACATAAAAATATTATTTTCTAGGTCGCAGGACATGAAGGTCGGTATACTCGGTATATTGGCGGAGGATATCCGAGTCCCACCTGTCTGCTATCATTCTCAGGATACAAGCGGATGTAATTATATGACAGCTTTTGTTAGAAAGAGACTTCCACTTGTATTACAAGTTACAAGCTTTTAAGAAACGGGCCCCTGCTCTCGCTTGCAACTGTCACTCCAATATATTTTCACTTTTCTATTGTCGGTTTTCTATAACTGTGAGCTATATTTGCAGATGTGTCCAGGTTTTCTCGTTGTGTTTTTTCGTAAACTAGCAGAATTTAAGTAACATTTTAGTTGCAAACTAAAATAGGTAGAACTGTGCAAGAAACTATTTATGTTTAACAAACAACAGAGGTCCATAGGTGAAGGCGTCGTAAAGTACGTATGTTAAAAGACACTTAAAATAAACATAATTTAAGACAAACGACAATTTAATGGCTCAGTACAGTCAAATATTTAATATATTATAATTTAACAACAAATAACTGGGAACACATTGAGAATGAAACTCAACTTATAAAATCCGATGATGTGTAGAGGTATATTATATGTCGTCGGTTAGGTTATATAATTTATAATATAATATTATTATATTATATTTCGGGAATTTAGTCAATTAGTGTAAGTTTGTCCATAATATATAGTATATTTTTTTATTTAATGATTCATTAGAGAGTAGGTAATATGTTCAAAATATTCAAGACGATAGTTTTATTTCAGACTCTATTACAGATTCCTGAAGCACTTTGTTTGTACTCGTATTTTGTCAATTTAAAGACAAATAATTACCTATGTAGGTATTCCAGGTTAAATATACCATATCTTTTTAAGTATTTTAGGTTTCGTAGTGTGAAAATAAAATACAATAACAGAAAAAACACAATCGCAGTAAAAACGAATGCTCTTGATCATAAATTCTATATCTATAGTATTCACAAGTCACCATATGAATTCGACCTTTATAATAGAAAATTAAAACGTTAATAAGACAATAGAATCAAAACATTGTTTCACAGACAAATATCCAAATAAAAAAATAGTCCACATTACGTACGACGTAGAAGGCTAACCACTTAATTATGCTAATCGCGGCTTAAATATGTCATCGGAAACAATCTATAGATACGTAGCTATAGATTAGCAGGTAGGTCACGGAGTCAAACGGTTAAGGAAACCGTATTGACCTATATGTTGCATTAGCTAGAAAAGCGTTTCTTTTAAGCGTTTTTTGTCATTTTTATACATGGGCATCATGGGCACCTTTGCACCAGGAACGACATGAAGCGGTTTGTTATTTGTAACCTTAATGAATTAGTTTGATTTAATAAAGTATTTTTATATATTGTGACCTTTTTTGCACTATTGTGTTATTTCTACTCAGAATCACGAGCTCGTTCGATCTTAATGGGATAAAAAAATGACCGAGAGTTTTATCCTATTGTGTTACCGTTTCCCCATATACTTTGTTTGGCGGTGACAAAAAGGAAAGTTTGAAAAATGTATGGAAATTTTAGGACAGTTTTTTTTTCTCCTATAAGGATGAAAAGAGCTCGCGATCCTAACTAAAAATAACACAAAAGTGTCAAAAAAGTCGCAATATATAAAAGTGGCAAAAAATAAAAGAACCGCCCAGGGCGTTCCACGGGTTAATCGTTAATGTAATAATGATATGACCATAAATTGTGTCATTTAAACGTGAAATTCTTTAATGTTTTTTCAATAACTTGGTACATATAATTCAATATTTTTTGTACGTTTCTAAATTATTAAGGTATTAGTAAAGTATTAAGGTTCAAAAATACCAAAAAAAAAAACCATGGGTTAATCCTAACATTAAATTCATCCAATTTAACTGGCACAATAATTAAAGCCGTCAAAACATACGATTAAAAACTTGAGCCTTGGAACGTTGCTTAGTTTTTTTTTTAATGTGGGCAGAGGCTTTGTTCGTACTGCCATGGGCTTGAAGGGCCACTCTTGTCTGTGGTAACCGTAGGGCTAACCCAAAGATCTACTGCGGTATTCAGAAAACAAGATCCCTTCTAGACGATACGATATGTACTAGATACTTGGTAGTTTAGATTTCAACTAGATATCTTTTGCAGTTCAATTCGGGCAACCAATGTCACTTTTACGTTAAATTATCGTATTAAGATCGTTTCAAAATCGTTTTGAGATCTAATGATACATAACGAGACGTTTTAGACATTGTGGAAATCGTTCAAGAGTATCTCCAGAATCGCGGAAATGTCAAATTTGACAGGCTATATTTCTAAAATAGTAGTTTATGCAACAGTGATATAATAAGAACCAATTATGAGCTGTTGCATACATTACTTTTTCTATGACAGCTGCAGCAAAAAAAAAAAAAAAAAAAAAAAAAAATTATGTGAGCCTATAGACAAATCATTCAAATGACATTGCTTTAGATATCACTGTCAGTCATTTAATTGACACATTTAAGTGCTGGAGTAGAAAAAATATCATTGTCGTATCTTGGTGATGTCTAATAGATATCTAATGGATGTCTAGTTCAAAATCCGAATCGGGCCCATAGTTTTCAAAGGACCGTCTTATTTCAAACATAGACAGAGATAATCATACTATCTTTGTCTTTGTATTAGCACCCAAAAGCTAGTTTTCAAAGGGAAATGAAATTCCTCACCCACGTTTTCTTGTTGCTTAATTTCAAGTAATTAAAACCAGTAACCCAATTGGATAACGAAATTTTAAAGTAGTGATAAAACAACTACACCCCGCCTAATTGGTTGTGACACTTGTGACCCTGTCTATGAAGGTAAAGGTCTTGGGTTCGAATCCGAGCATTTATTTTTGTATTTATAATATAAATAATATATATTATTGAGTAGGTAAATGCTTTGTTTAATTTTTGGCTAGGTCGATTTGCGTGGAATTTCTTAGAAATATTAAAATAAGGTCGTCAGGGTCATTTATTTTTTATTTTAGGACTTAATTACAAAAAAAATATACAAAATTATTAAGAGATGGCAACCCTAACCATATAGGTAATCGCATGTAGAAGTATGTATTGTAATGCATGGATGCCTTAAAACACTTTCCCTTTTGCCATAACGCATTCAGACGAGACAAAAACCTTTTCAAAGTTTCTATCTTTATCTAACTTGATGAATTACCTCAGTATAAGAAAAAGACAGAGGAAGTACTTAAATAGTTAACCTCCTTAAACACTTTTGTATAGTTCTTTTGACTGATTTTAGTTATTATTTAACTGGTAATGTACCAATTTGTAAGTTAACTTGTATAGAGTTAAATTTTAGTATGACTATTAGCGACCCGCCCCGGCTTCGCACGTGTTAATAAATTAATAATTATACACTAACCTTCTTCACGAATCACTCCATTGATAGGTGAAAACCGCATGAAAATCCGTTCAGTAGTTTTTGAGTTTATCGCGAACATACAAACGTCAAACACACAAACAGACAGACGCGGCGAGGGACTTTGTCTTATAAGTTGTAGTGATTTATTTATTAATATTGTACGTAATTATTAAATTGTATATACTCGTACATTCTGTCGCTTTTCAAGTCGTTGGGTGTACACGCCGACTAAAGTCAGTTAAAATAAATTATCTAAAATTAGTTTTGGTAAATACCTAAGGCTCTCTGTAACAAGCAGTATAACTGTAATATTATGTCATTTATACCAGCCATCCGAGCGGATCGAACAAGCTCAGCCACAAAAACTAATAATAACTGAGGAGAGTCGTCATTTGTATGGCCGTTTTTTGTATGACACAGTCTATTTCACCTTACAAATTACAGCCATTTTGTTTTTTTCACAGTTGAGACTGGGATCAAATGGGTTCTATAACCTTTATAGCTTGTATCTTCAAGATTGTATGGCAACTTATTCAAAAATATTAACAAAATTTTACTCAAAATTTTTAAACTTCTTTAGAAATGCTATTAAATAAAATTAAACATTATCTTACACAGCTGTAAAGTTAAAAGATTAGGTCATCGGATTTTCTAAAGTGTGTATTTCACGTCGTAATTATATTTGTATGTATGCTAGGTGTTCAATTAGAGTAAGTATATCTACAATTCTACATACATATACTTACTCATTTGTGTCCATACGACACAGCTAACATAATGCGTTGATGTCTTTTACACCACAGACATATCGTAAAGGAAGAAAAAAAGAATAAGTTGAGTTTAAATGCTTTATTTTTAGTACAAACGTATGAAAACTACCATGTCCTAGTAATAAAATAGATACGTTGCGTTGACAATTGGAATTCACTTAAAATTTAGCAGAAAGATATACTTAATTTCATTGTAATTCAGTCTGTGTTTAGGGCAAAATTAATTATATACAGAATGATCATAACATCATAACGAACACATAATATAATATTATGTAGACAGCAATGTTCACAAAAACCTTAACCCATAGAATCAACAACTTTTTATGCGTTCATTCCACCGTTCTTACATCCCGCCTACATATTATGCATCATTATGAAACAATAGCGTTTTTGCCGACCACACCATTGTACCGACAGCAAAAACTATGGCAAACGACAAGCAATTACTTATATCGAGCATATATCACTAGCAACTGGAGGTTAATTCAGTTCCTCATTCAGAATATTCAAAACAGACTTAATAACATGCGCGTATATTTATACGATCTGTTATTGAAATTAATACCTTAAATGTAAAGCATTAAACTTACATTTGGAACGGCAAGTTAAACTATTATAAGAGATTTGGAAAATTATAATCATCGTTTAACAAACACGTATTGTAACCACTTTGTCATTCAAATTAAAACCTTAATAAAAATTAGTAAGGTCGCATTTAGAACTTCAAATTTACGTGAAATAAGGTAATTGGAAAGATATACATGGGTATCACATCTGACAAAGGATTATGATAATTATACATATAGGTAGTAGGCGGTTTGTTACAATATTATTGTAATTGGTTCATTTTCGTGGTCATACAGTAGCATCCACAAATGAGAGTCTGCCTTATGCCTTCGTAATACGGTTCATTGTTGAATGTGATAGGTTTATTACTCATACAGTGTGAAGTTCATATTATCAGTTGTAATTGTGGGTTTATGTAATTATATTGTAATGTCAAGTTTATTTTGTGCTTACAGTCTTTCCAACCGGACTTAACAATATGTGAAAATAAAATAGTGTTGTCCTTGTCTTATATCATAAAGTGATATGATTTATTATTTGTTTAGTTAATGAATTTGCACTTTCATATTAGAGATATCGATTTAATTAAGTATACGTGTATGTCTAGACACCAGCTAGACTATAAATGACTTGACATAATTAGTGTCTTAATGACCATTAATGACTTTAAAACTAGAAAGACCTAGACAAACTATAGACACACTAATGACATAGTAATTCCCGATTCAAACTACAGGTGACATAACTACATAAGTCACATAGGTCAATTCGAACGCATCTAACTGATGTCAATCATGAAATAAAACTATTAAAATGGATTATATCGCATATTAACGGGATGTCACCCGTTGACCACGAACACTGTAAACGGTTCGAAACGTCGGGATGTAGAATAAATTTAATATACGCGATATAATCCGTTCTAATAGTTTTATTTCATGAGTAACTATCGCGGTAACCGAAGACAATATTATGATGTCAATCAGTTACCGTGCATTTTACTCGTACTGGTCCGTACATGTATTAGCGAGCGAGACACGCGATAAGTCGATAACTAAATAACATGATTTAAGTATCATTTTGATTTTAATTTTTAACAAGCAGAAACGTCTGCGAACGATGCTATTAAGCTTAGAATAAATTTAAAAGTGGAAAAAATACTGTCTTAGGTGAGACTTGAACTCAATGCCTCTGGATTGATGCTCCAGCGCTCTGCCATTTGAGCCACCAAGACCTCATCCATAGCCAGGAAATCTCAAGTGGAGTATCAATCCAGAGGCCTTCAGTTCAAGTCTCACCCAAGACAATTTTTCCACTTTTAAATTTATCATTCTGATGTCAGTGTAAGTAAGTTCGAATTGGCCTGTCAGTGACTAATTACCTCCTAATTACCGATGATATAACAGTGGTAACGATAGCTTTCTCTGTCATAACTCACTAATGACTCTCATTAATGAAGGTAATTACCGGCGTCTGGGTAATTCCTTACGCGGCAAGTTAGTGTGTAGTGAAAGAAAGTGAGTGGGCGTCATCAACGAACAATATGTCACTTTTGATGACGTCTGTGACATTTTGCTGACGATTTTGACCTGAGCCCGTACCATGAGTCACTGACAGTATCAAAACTGACATTTACACTATCGAGAACGTAATTTACTTTGTATACATCTCGTTTGCACTAATATGCGAGTACGAGCGAGATGTATAGAAAGTAAATTATTACGTTCTCGACGGCGTTTATGTCAGTGCCAAACTGATGGTAGCCGTACTGGATGTGTGACTTGCACTAAGTATGACCGTTTATCATCTCTGAAGTAGGTAACAGAAATTATACAATTGATTATAAATATTACATAATAGTTATTTCTTTTTGTATAAGTACAGTAGGTAAATGACAATGCAAATGACAGTTACTGAGAATTTGTCTTTTAGTTTTTTTTATTTCAACTCCATTTGTCAGTGCGTTCAAAGAAAAAAGCAAAGCTATTTAATTATGGATACTAGTATATTATCCTAATATTTACAATATTAACACATAATTATATGTATATAACGTTTTTAAAAATAAGCGTTGCATATTTGTATGTAAGGTACTGGCAGAATACCAGCGATGTGGCTTGCCGCATCACAATGCTGAGCCAGCGCCTTTTCTGTGCCACGAGACATGGCTTCATAATTTTTTAATAGTTAATAGTTTTTAGTAATTAAGTTGTTTTGCATGTTCTTATCCTGTGCTTTTTCAATGCCGTGTATGTTGTGGGTATGAATAAAGAAATTATCTATCTATCTATCATTATTTATTCTGTGGTGTTGTTATTATTTATTTTATTAGTTTAGTTTTTAGTTCTAATTTAGTTTTATTTTATAGATAAGTTAGTTTATTTAATTTTTTTTTTTTTTGAATGTACAATATTTCTATCTATCTAATATTATTCCGTTCTGTTTTTTATATGGGTTAGTAGTTAGTGGTATCTTCACTGGTTTATGGATGAATATTATTTGTATGAATTATTGTACCGTGTGTGCCCAAACAATTAAAACAAGTATTGAAGCTGGATTCTGTTTAACGCAACGTAAAACGGTAACAGTAAAATATTAGCCATAGATATAGAAAAATTCGCGCGTAGGTCTAATAAATATTTTAACAGATATCACGAAAAAAATCTATACAAATTATATCCCTTTCGAAACTAACTCAAACCTAAAAATATTATGTACTTTAATACAAGTCCCTATAAACTATCGTAATAGATTTCAGCAACGCATCGTGACAGCGAGTTTCGTCAACTTCTAACAGATTTCCTTTGTCGGTGACCCTAGAGGTCAGGTAGCGGACCAACGATTGGCAAAAATTGTAAGAAATTCACAGGTGCCAGTTTTTTGTCAGTATAACGTCTTTTTACACGACTGCCCAAAAAAAAAGAGTGTATTGTTTTTCAGCGTTCATGTTTGTATGTATATATGGAGTTTCTTTATTCCACGATAACTTCAGAATGCCTTAACCGATTTAGATATATGATATATCATTAGAATCCTTACGTCATCCCGGGTGACATAGGCTATGTGACGTCATTACAAACTCAATATGGCGGACTTAATACGCCATATTACGCAACCTTAAGAAAAAAATATCTTGCAAACCTATCGAGTAGGGTATCAAAATGTAGAGCTTTGAAAGACGAGTAATAATATATATGCAACATGTTGGTTTAAGTTTAATTTTGAGAAAGTAAGAATTTTCATGTTAAGAACAGCAAATCCCATGAAACCAAATATTATTATTGAATCGGATATTAAAAGGAAGGTTTTGACCGCCGATCATAAAAAAACATAATATAGTACATATTACATTATACTACTTGAAGTTTTTAACACATCTTTTAAAAGCAGCCAATACCTATGTTCCAAATTGCGCTAATGGAATCGAAATGTGTACAAATAACTTATATTTATTAATCGATACGATTGTAGAGTCCGTCTAAGCTAACTCTGCACCGACTTTGACAGAAAAAAGTGTGAAAGTGTCATTTATAACCTATTTTTTGTAAAAAATCTACATTTTTTCAAAGGCCAAAGGCCGAGCTGCATACCCTATACGAAGGCCCGGAGCGTAAGACAGACCCGGTGTGCGCTTTATACAACATCCCTAAGTATTCTAATTGCAAAGGCCGAAAGCCAAGCTCCTCGCAGGGCCGAAGGACTGGAGCGTAAGGCAGGTGCGTGCTTTTTGTATCTTCCCCAAGTTTCTTAATTGCAAAGGCCGAAGGCCGAGCTCCGCGTAGGGCCGAAGGCCCTTAGCCAGGCTCGGTGCGCGCTTCCAACTACCCCAAGCATATTAATTCCGAAGGCCAAAATCCGCGTAGGGCCATATAAGCCAGGTGCGTGCTTTTTGTATCTTCCCCAAGTTTCTTAATTGCGAAGGCCGAAGGCCGAGCTCCGAGTAGGGCCGAAGGCCCTTAGCCAGGCTCGGTGCGCGCTTCCAACTACCCCAAGCATCTTAATTCCGAAGGCCGAGCTCCGCGTAGGGCCGAATGCTCTTAGCCAGGCTCGGTGCGCGCTTCCAACTTCCCCAAGCATCTTAATTTCGAAGGCCGAGCTCCGCGTAGGGCCATAAGGCCCGGAGCGTAAGCCAGGTGCGTGCTCTTTGAAACTTCCCCAAGTTTCTTAATTGCAAAGGCCGAAGGCCGAGCTCCGAGTCGGGCTGAAGGCCCGGAGCCAGGCTTGGTGCGTGCTTCCAACTTTCCCAAGCATCTTAATTACGAAGGCCGAGCTCCGCGTAGGGCCGAAGGCCCAGAGCGTAAGGCAGGTGCGTTCTTTTTGGAACTTCCCCAATTTTCTTAATTGCGAAGGCCGAAGGCCAAAGCTCCAATTAGGGGCCGACGGCTCGAAGAGTCCGAGAGAGGATCGTTTCCACGCAAGCTTACTAGTTCTTCAAACCAAGCACAAGTACAAGTATCTAAATGATAATGGCCGAAGACCGACCTCCACAAAGGGTCGAAGGAACTGTTATAGCTCGCTATAAGCCCACATATTTTATGCTTGTACTATTAACCTAAATCGCAGTAATATCTATCAGATGCCACAACTTTCGCTCAAATCCGTCGATTAACTCTAATGAGGAGGTAATCACGTAAATAAACCTCCATGAGTCTTACTTTAGATCCGAATAAATCAGCGCCATCTGTATCAGCATTAGGTACATGCAATTCTGAGTAATGGCTACCATTTACATATATTATTATCTAAATATCGGTATTATAATTATGCGGTATTAAAGATATTACCTATAGGATATATGTAGTTGCAGAGATAGTAAGCTTCAATACGTCTGGTTTTTGGGTCCGACCTATTTAAGTTTTCAAGCACGTTTCATGGTAACATATCAAAAATCAGCATGATGAAAGCTCCTTGAAGGAACTACATTGCCTTAAATCATAAAAAATATGGTTAGTTTGTATGATCACTAAAATGTATAAAATAAAAATAATTCATTAAAAATTAAAAAACACAACTGCAGTTTAAAAGCGAACCGAAAAGCTAAAAATAATTTTAGTTATGTTAGTTACTCAACTTAATGAACGTAAATTAGAATATAAGTGTTCAGGCAGGGTCATAAACAGCAAATGCAAAAGTTTAGGCTCATTTAGGATCGTGACTGTACCTGTATATTTTATTTTGATTGCAGTCGGGGACCTTTTAAATGGGAAATTTTTAATACATCAAGGTCCCCGACTGCAATTGAAATAAAATAATTATGCAGGTACAGTCACGATCCTAAATGAGCCTAAACTTTTGCATTTGCTGTTTATGACCCTGCCTGAACACTTATATTCTAATTTACATTCATCCCTGATGCGACGCGTGTGCGCCAGCCCCAACAGCCTCCTACGCGTGGTGGCCAGCAGGCTGGATTGTCCGTTCCAGTACCACTGGATGAAATTACATGTCCGGTGACAACGGGCAATCTAGACTGCGTAGTTGTAAGTTATGTTTAGTTATTAGTTTGTATTTTAGCCGTAAGTAATACTAACATTACTTTTAATTGCTTTGTTTTGTTTTGATTTTTGTTACTAACCAATGATATGGACGATATTATGTCTGAAATAAAAAATTTCAATTTCAATTAAGTTGAGTAACTAACAATTATTTTTAGCTTTTCAGTTCGCTTTTAAACTGCAGTTGTGTTTTTTAATTTTTAATCGTGAAGACATCTGGGTGCGTAGACAAGATGCCAATCGTTAGCGCTCGGTAGCGAACGAAACGGAACTATCTCTGTCGCAATAATATGGAAGTGATAGAGAGAGATAACAGTACCTATAGTTGTACCTTTTTATTCATCCTTCTTTTCATCCCCAAATTGGTGCACTCTATAAATTTTCACCCCATTTTTTACACCCTAAAGGGATAATTTCGGGGATAAAAGCGGCCAAGTGCGAGTCGGACTCGCCCATGAAGGGTTCCGTATTTAGGCGATTTATGACGTATTAAAAAAAAACTACTTACTAGATCTCGTTCAAACCAATTTTCGGTGGAAGTTTACATGTTAATGTACATCATATATTTTTTTTAGTTTTATCATTCTGTTATTTTAGAAGTTACAGGGGGGGGGGGCACACATTTTACCACTTTGGAAGTGTCTCTCGCGCAAACTATTCAGTTTAGAAAAGAATGACCTATCCATAGATACCCCACACGTATGGGTTTGATGAAGAAAAAAAATTTTGAGTTTCAGTTCTAAGTATGGGGAACCCCAAATATTTATTGTTTTTTTTCTATTTTTGTGTGAAAATCTTAATGCGGTTCACAGAATACATCTACTTACCAAGTTTCAACAGTATAGTTCTTATAGTTTCGGAGAAAAGTGACTGTGACATACGGACGGACAGACGGACAGACAGACAGACAGACAGACAGACATGACGAATCTATAAGGGTTCCGTTTTTTGCCATTTGGCTACGGAACCCTAAAAACGATTATATATCCCTCCCCACAGCTCATACTATCCGCATACCAAGTTTCATCTAAATCGGTTCAGCGGTTATTGATTTCCCATACAAAGCTCCACCCCCCTTTTCACCGCCTTAAGATCGGAGTTCTGGGATAAAGTATCCTATGTCCTTTCCCGGAACTCAAAGTATCTCTATGCCAAATTTCATCTAAATCGGTTCAGCGGTTTAAGCGTGAAGAGGTAACAGACAGACAGACAGACACAATTTCGCATTTATAATATTATATTATAGTATGGATGTGTGCTATAACACTTGTAACATAATACACGTTTCAAAATGGCAATTTTATGCGTAGTTATGCAATGAACACGAAATTTGTGTTATTACAGTATTTCTGACGTAACTTGCTACGTGACTAATGTATGTATGTCTTCTTTGCAGGTAAGAACGAGAACCAGAACTTACGAAGGGTAATCCATAATCAAGATTCAAGTTAACTATTTGACGTTAACAGGTTTGGGAAGTATTGCTTAATTGTGGCAGAGATGAGTAAATAATAATAATAAATTCATTTATTTGCGACCAAGTTGGATCAATTCACACCATACCGAATATAAATTTATGTGTCTTTCATTATCTTTTTTTATTTAATCTTTAGTTTACAATTATACATTTTCTGTCAATTTATTTTATTTTGTTATTGTGTCATGCAGAAAAAAATATACAATTTTGTATTTTATTTTCTTATTGTTGTCTGTCGTAACTTTCTCATCATTCTCATCAGTTTTAAATAACAAAGAGAGGCTTTACGAGCTGGTAAAATGAATAATCAATTATTTGTCAATTAACTTTGATTTATTTACTTGACATTATTTACTTGTCTTTGACTTTAGTTACTTTATATCAACTTTAACGGTTGTCAAGACAATTAAGTTGCCAAAGATCGCAACTAACTAAGTTTTTAGTCTATTTGGTTTCATCGACATTAATTTGTTTATCGGAAACTATAATAATCGATCCGTTCTAGCGATTATTTTTTGTTTACTATAAATTCGTTTTTTGCCCGCACGATGCCCAAACATTAGGCAAATGATATAAAAAGGTTTAATTCCGTTATTCTTAGGAAAAGCGATGTTTTTATTTAAGTAGAGATGAATTACACAAATGTTTCCGCTTAATTGATTTCGTTAACCAAACTTCTATTTCAAAGATCACCTGAAAAACATCTCAGAGAACGTGACGACTGATAATTTGCTAATCGATTGATCAATGAGAATCCGATGATTGCTTTTATCAATTCCGGCCTAGGATGGCTCTGACATAATCTAGATCGTAACAAAGCTTTCGTAAGTATCGATGAAACATCTATCGATAGCTTTTGCAGAAATCGCGAAGCGTCTGGTTGACGTAACTGGTGACCGAAGAGCTGGCGGCTTCCACGCACAACGTATCTGCATTGCGATACAACGAGGAAATGCCGCCAGCATCCTTGGTACACCTCAAGGGCCTATTTTAGATTTTAGCTAGTTATTAATTTAGTTTGATAGTTGTACTGTAGTAACTCTGTATGTATGTATTATGTAAATAAATGATTTTACTCGATATAGCTTTTATTACTTGGTAGTCTTATTGCGAGTGGATAAGGTATATAATTAGCCAGGTTTGAAATTTACGAGAACATAGTGTTTAAAATAAATCTTTGCACGTGTTAGGTAATAAGTTCTATTTTGGAGAAATAATGACGATTTGCGCAATACTGAATTGATGCTACGTTTCATAGGTTGTAATTTCCACTTGATTTTATTGCAGAAGATAGCATAATATACCTAGATTTTTTATTAGTCTTGAGCAAAGATCTTGGCTGTTATGCCACAAAACTACCATCAAATATTGTTTTTTCATGTAGGTTACATTCTTCAAGAGATAATTTAAGTACCATATTCAAGACGTTCATCTTTATAAAACTAAATTTATATCTTTGTTTAAAGGATATATGGGATTGACAGCATTATGTTGCATACTTCCGAAAGTTTCATGAATAATGGAATATAATTTATTACCATTACCTTTTTCGGCCATCGAAAATCATCTCAAAAGACCCCAATAACCATCTCCCTTAATAACTCAACGACAAAACGGATTATGACAAGCCTTCATCTCAGGAAATTGTTTCCTGGCTTACAATAATTTATATTCACTTACCAGATTCGGCACAGTTGAGGTCAAGCGCATATAGTTTGGTAAGATAAGAGCCACTGGAGTGTAGGCAGAGAGAATAACATTTTATTTACGCTAGTAGTTGTGTAATAATTATTCTATTGCTACGGACAAAATTGGTTTGTCAGACACATGGGCTCATTTAGACGTCGCTCGAACTTGTATACGATTTTAGTTACATTGCGGACCATTGAACATCAATTCAGCCGACCGATCAAATGACGCAATGTAATGAAACTCGCATGCGAGTTCTCGCACCGTCTAAATGAGTCCTAAAACAACATGTAAAGTAATCTGGCAGCGAGATTTTGAATTTAAGCCTCATTTACACGGTGCGAAAACTTGCATGCAATGTATCGAAATACATTGCTAATAACAAAGTACAAAAAATTCAGTAAGTAGCCCGCAATTTAACGAAAATCGCATGCAGGTTCTTGATCCATCTAAATGAACCTTACTGTTATTTACTGTGGACGACCGGTCTGCCCTAGTGGGTAGTGACCCTGCCTGTGAAGCCGATGGTCCTGGGTTCGAATCCCGGTAAGGGAATGCCCTTACCGGGCTTCACAGGCAGGGTCAAATAAATGTTTTTTTGTAATGAACACAAATATTTGTTCCTGAGTCATGGATGTTTTCCATATAAATATGTATGTATATCGTCGCCTAGCACCCATAGTACAAGCTTTGCTTAGTTTGGGGCTAGGTTGATCTGTGTAAGATGTCCCTTAATATTTTTTTTTCTCGCACCGATAGCACTGGTGTTGCGGGTGTCCATGGGCGACGGTAATCGCTTATCAATCAATTCGTCTGCTCGCTTACCTCCTATATCATAAAAAAGCTAGTTCATTGACTAGATATTTAGGGTTCCGTACCCAAAGGGTAAAAACGGTATTACAACTACACTCCAACTCCTCTGTCCATCTGTGTGTCTGTCACCAGCCAGCCTATTATGGATAGCTTTATCCATCTTTATCCACGTGATAAAATAACTGTCACTGTTTAACACCGTGGGAAAGAAAGTGACGGACACCGTTTTATCACGCTGTCACGTAGACAAGAACGACCATCATATCCGTACTGGCTGTATCTCATGATAGATAGACAGTTGAAATTTTCATAAATGATGTATTTCTGTTGCCGCTATACAACAAATACTAAAAAGTACGGAACCCTCGGTGGGCGAGTCCGACTCGCACTTGTCCGGTTTTATTGCAATTGCGGTGTGACCTGCCGACAAATTATTTCCTGACTTTTATTAATATTCGCTTGCAAGATTCGGTGCAGTTACCTTTACAGCGCTTTTAATTACTGTATATGCATAAATGCCAGTATTGTAAGAAAGGCCAGGTGTTTATTAAAATCGTGAGGTTCCAAGTAGAATGACGGGGAAGTGGTAAATATTAAAAGAAACGCATTCACGCAGTGAATTGTTATGAATTCATAACGATTAAGTATTTTCCGCTATGTCATTCCTGTACGTTGAACATTTATATTTGAATGTCGGACTGTTGGTAGTGGCTATAAAGGGGTCCCTTTGTTTACCATAAAGTTTTAAGTCATAAATATGTATTGTTTGTCATATTATCATAGTCATAATCATATTAATTTATTTGGTCCAGAAACGCGTCACTTTTCAGGATTGCCATAAAACAAACCTAACCTAACCTATCCATAGGAAAACCATACAAAAATCCTGAAAAGTTAACGGTTTCAGTTTTATGACTAATGTTAATATGACAAATAATACATTATGACTTAAAACTTTATGGGAAACAACGGGAACCCGTTGCTAAGTGTTACGTGGTGTTGGATTAGTCTAAACTAATTATCACAAGGCACACGTACGTATAACAGCAGATACATACTACGTACGTTAAAGTACACATTACGTACAGGACGCGGTGACACAATAGCTAAAGGATCGTTCCGTAACATAACGGTGCGGCGCATGCGCGACGCGTGCGTGCGGGAAATTTATACGGCGGGGAATATTTATAAACAGTTGGCAGTTGATACTTTTATGATTATATTTTTGGGTAGGGCAGTGAAAAAGTATAGTAGGTATAGCTGGTCAACCAAATCTGGTCAGTAAAAAAAGGCGCGAAATTCAAATTTTCTATGGGACGATATCCCTTCGCGCCTACATTTTTCAAATTTGCCGCCTTTTTCTATTGTCAAGATCTGGTTGACCAAGTATACATACTTACATAGGATAACTTAAAAAAAATGGATCGTTACATATTCCTATTTTACTTCGGCTTGCATTTACACATACTTATAGGTATAGATGAAATCTCTCTATATTCGCGTCATAAAGCACTCAAAAACTAATAAGACGTTTATCCCATTCGTGCGCAATATTTTTAGTGACATTTCCTTGTTTATACCACGACGTGTCCACCGGCTTTGTAAATGTCGCGTCGTGAGGTTCCTGATGATGATTAATCGATGCGCAGACGCCAATAGTAATATGTAGACTATATGTGTATGATGTGTGTATATGTATATGCAGTATGTAGGTGTGTGGTGACGCAGATCACGCAGATGTAATCATAATCAATAACAGCCTAAATGGATTGGGCTTGATACTTTTAGGATTAGGATTTGGCCTAATCGTTCTACTCCCAATGGTTGACATATTTAAAGATTCATAATAAAACTTATTAAACCTACTAAGATTCATTGTATTACTTCTGAAATGTTCTCGAAACTGCTGAAAACCTTTCCAACTTACTGGAAACATTCCGCAAGTCTTCTCTTGGGTTCATATTCATATTCATTATGAACCCAAGAGAAGAGTTGCGGAAAGTTTGAAATTGCTATAAACCTTTCCTACTTACCGGGAAATTTCCGCAAGTCTTCTCTTGGGTTCAGGGTAGTTATAGTTGGTCAACTAAATCTTGTCACTAAAAAAAGGCGCAAAATTCAAATTTTCTATGGGACGATATCCCTTCGGGCCTACATTTTTCAAATTTGCCGCCTTTTTCTACTGTCAAGATCTGGTTGACCAAGTATAGCAGTAATTTTATCTAAGTGGTTTTGTAATTTTTGTTTAGCCTGTAGGCGGAATTCCACCACTGTGCCGCACAATGCCGTACACTGGTGGAATCTCGCCTTAACAGGTACTTATAATATGTTTATATAATTATTAATTTCTTCTGTGACCTAAACATAAGCGATTATCAACGTAACTTAAATCTTTGTTTGCGTCAGTCACAGATTAACTTTATGTAGTAAAGAATCTCAATGATGTAAATTAAGACTAAAACAAACAATTCCGGCCTAAATAAACAAAAGATTTCGCTAATAATGAAGCAATTACTGCGTTTTCTGCTTTAGCAAGATTCAAATTTACGTCACCGTTGCATAAAACCAATTTATCGCATCAATTTAAAGATGATTGCGATTTTAATTCTATCGCAAATCGCTGTCATTAAGTGAATTTCTTATGATCATTCTAATTATTTTGCAGCTATGCAATCTTTTTTAAACGAGAAGACGTGTGAAATCTAGAAATCTTTACTAACGGAGGGAGGGTTGTATTACGAAACATGGTGGCGTCACCTGCCGTTCAAAGAATAATACACAACTGTCAAACTTATCTAAGGGGCACTTGCGTGTTCCAGGGTTAGCCAACTAGAAGAGATCCCTTAAAGGGATAATTGCGCTTTGTACAGTCAGCTGCAGAGAAAAGGTACCCCCTGCATACAAACTTCTATGCAGGGCGGTACCTTTTCTCTGCAGCTGACCGTACCTAAATTTGAACGTACGTGAATTGCATGTGAACCTATTTTTGTACAATAAAGTGATTTACTACTACCACTAACTCGGAGTTAACCATTTAACTTCGGAGTTAACAGTAGTTTTTACAGGGTTAAATTGTACTGTATAAACGTACGTTTCAGGATCGGAGCAAGTGGAAATCCGTGGTCTCTGCCTAAATACCCCTCCGGGAAATAGGTGTGATTATATGTATGTATGTATAAACGGTTAACTCCCAGTTAGTTGCCTAACCCTGGAATGCACAAGTGGCCCTTACAAGCAAAGTTTAACGATGTCGGTTACGTTGACAAGCTTGATGCAACCGGCCCTAAAGATAAGGACATAAGAGAGACGAGTTCTACTGAAGAGACAGTCCAGAAAATCGCTATAGGAACTAAACTTTGAGACCCAATGTTACTTAGGTACTGTTAGTTAAGAATAGATTGTGGAATATGTACAAAAAATTATACAAGGAGCTCAGGAGGATAGATACATCTGTGCCTAATTCCCGCCCTACATTGAAAGATTTGTCTAACAGACAAATCTGCCAGGTAAAACAGTACTACTAAGTCGATCAACTTTTGCCTTATGGTCCACATATGTACCTGTAAAAAACAAATGTTTAAATAGACAAGTAACTACTTATGACCTGCAAGTTGACGACCGAGAACCTCGGGCCAGTTGGACCTTACACCATCGCAATAAAGTTTAAAGTAGTTTCAACTCCTGTCACGGGCACCTAAAACCTGAAGAAGAACAACTTTACACCTTATTTCATGGCAGTAAGATTGGAAATCCTGCATCGTCATCCACCGCTCCCGGCAGCCATTATTATCCGTGGCATACGCTTCCTGTGCAGCCCATTAGCATGCTCCGGGTCGCGGCTTGCGTAAGAATTGCGTGGCAGTTGCGGCGCTCCTTTATACTCGCCATCAGATATATCGGAGCGGCCAAGGTGTTCACAATATCTGAACATGCACTCTAATGCTCTGACAATAGAGGCGTGTTCAGATATTGTGAGCGCCTGAGCCGCTCCGATATATCTGATGGCGACTGTACCATCGTCCACACCGTTAACTGACAATTTATTATCCATAGCTATGGTTAATACAACGTAAAGAGAGACCGAAAACCTCTTACGCGTATACATAGGTACTCTATTCTAAATCTATTGTTACGCCTGCAAAAGTCTTTAAGACAAAGTTCGGCCTGGCCAGCCACATTCTGGCCCATAATAGGCGTAATCCGTAATTGCTGAGGTCGCCGTCATCAATATTGATGAGGAGGACTATATTTAATGTACCATAAATTGTAAAAAAAATTTTTTTCATAATGTCAATCCAGGGAGGAAAATGGGGACAACGTTTGTATGGAGAAGCGGTCATGTTACATCGCCCCCTTTACTCTCAAGCAGGAAGGTAGTGAATTGGCTATTCAAACTGTCATTTTGTTACCTAGGATGGAAAACACAGCTTTAAGAAAGTCTTGGCAACACTCAAGGCTTGAGAAATGCAAATATTACATAGCCTAGCTCTACATAGAACTCTAGAATAAATGTAAATCTGTTGTAATATCAAAATAACACCAGTGCGATAGAGACGGATATCCCCAAGACCCCTAAGAAAGATTATTTAGATTAAGTAATTACCTTTTCAAAAATCTGGCTCATGGTGTTTACTTGACTCGTTTGCAAATATTTCGTATGAAAACTAAACTTTCATAATTATCTCTTTATTTCATAAATATGCATAAAAAATTCTAATCTACCTGTAACCTATTTATATCAGGCAGAGGACTTTCCACAAAAGGCCAAAACATAGCTAAAAACCATCTTGTACCAAAGACGTACTCCAATTTACTGGTCAATAGAGCCTTGCTTGGAGCAATCCCTTTTATATATTGATTAACAGTTACCCCTCGCAGAACATTCCTCATGTGAACGAAACAAAAATACATCGACGAAGGTAAAAATAACAAATCAATTAACCAAACTAATACAAATAAGATGCTTTCAGAATCTGGCGGATTAGGCACGTTGTGTATCAAATAGGGTTTAAGAATTATAAGCACAGTTTGCATAAAAGATGTAGCATTAAATTCTGAATATATAACTAAGAAGTTATAGTACATGCAATAAGCCATAGAGAGCGCTAAGTGTCCAAGCATGCAGATGAAGTAACGGATATTTTTGCGTCCAATGCAGTGTGCTAGTAAGCAGCAATGGTGGTCTCTCCTAATAATGCAAGCACTGCACATCTTACAATGCCATGTTTCCTCTGGTCTGTTCTGTTTGCAGTATTGGCAGTAAGTACCTGGTCCGTGGTAATCCTTCAAACGGGAATCGGTGAGATAGCTGAGCATCAAGTTGCCAGCAACGTTGATGAAACAATACGTTCCGAAGATGCTGTGGAGGTAGTAGGTGCAGCGACTTATGAAGGACAGTTTTAGTAGCTTAGGTAAGGCAACGGTCATCCCGAACCAGTAATATCCAGGAAGAATTATGAACATTATCACGAAACTTTGGATTTTTTCAAACCTCGCCAGGCGTTCTAATTGTTCACTCCTATGAGCCATTGTAGTTTTTGATTTGAATGTCTTAAATTGTTTGTAATCAAATTGACAATGACAACGAAAGTTGATGCAGACTTAGACCCGCTATAGACGAAATAGAGTTTGTCAAATTAAAAAGGAGTCATTAGTTGCGCAATTATTTAGCTTGATGATGATGAATATAAAATCAAAGCAAAAATAAGACACCTACTATTATTACACGAAGGACATATTATTATAATTAACTAAACATAAGTAAAGTCATACAACTTTAAAATCAACAATTAGGTATATTCAAAATATAAAGTAACTTACACATAACAAATTATTTGAAAGGAAAACGAAAAAAAAATGTGTAACAACTCAATAACTAAATAAGCGTCTCTCGTCGCAAATCTCTTGTACCGTGCGCACGTTTATTAGGCAAAGGACTTTCCACCGACGGCCAAAGTAAAACGAGATACCACCGCGTACCAAAAACGTATGCCAAGTTCCTTTTCCAATGCGTCCTTACAGGCACCTTCCCTTTCTTATACTCATACCACGTCAAACCTTTACACGCCTTATACAGATGGAACACCAAAAAATTTAATGAAATTGGCAAAATAATTAAATTTAAATACCAGAAGCATACAAACAGGCGAGCTTTCAGTATCAATGAACTATTAGCAAATATGCTCCAATCAGACAAGCTAAAAATTCTTGACGTGGTCGCAGCAAAAGTCCTGAGGTCAAACATGGAGCGAAGAATAATGTAATTGTAGTAAGTGGCGTAAAACATCGAGATACTTAGATGGCATAAGTAGCAAATGAAGTATCGTAGATTATTGCGTCCAATGCAGCGTGCCAAAAGGATGCAATGATGGTCTCTCCTCAATATACAAGTATTGCACGTCGTACAATGCCAACTGTTCGCTGGTTGTTTCTGTTTGCAGAACTTGCAGTAGCTCCCTGCTGCAGTAGGTCCACGGTATGATTTAACACTAGTATCTGTCAGCACACATAAGATCATATTTCCAGCGACGTTGGTAAATAAGTAGCTGGCGAAAACAATGTGAAGGAAGTGCTTCACAGGACCCCAGTCGAGATGTACTGTTAGATACGGCCTTATGACGCAAATCTGGAATAAAAAGTAGGCAGGAGTTAGCAGGAACACGGTGTAGCTTATAATCGCTTCTTTTAGGCGTTGTCTTCTGAGTGGTGTGAGAAACATTTTATAAATTACTTGAATCGAGTTACAAACCCCTTCCCCCGATTGACATTTGAATGAGTGAAAAGTCAAAACCTATAGATAGTCAATCACGGTATTGTTCTATGCATGTTCTATGGTTATGGTACTTATGGTTTGAAAGCATGTTGAAAGGAGGTTAAAAGAAACTCAATGAAATTAACTAGGTCAAAGCTTCATTTTTAACCATACCATACCGCAAATCATGAAATACAAATTAAATAATTAAAGGAGGCCCAAACATTCTACACAAGCATTTACAAAATTTTATTCCAAATAACTACTTAAGTATATTCTCTTTAGTATAAATTACTGAAGTTTAAAAATGATTGAATTTGTCAATGTCACTGTACGGCACATGTACGGCACCTATTTTGTTACGCAAAAATGTCACTGAAAAAATCAAAAAAGCTGCTAATAGCATTTGAGAAACTATTATGTGTTATCATAGTGTTCGGAGTAACACCTTTCTCCTTCATATTCCAAATGTTGGTCGTTCGACCAAAATTGCAAAATGTATGGGGGCTCCCATTCGCAAACCACTGTTTCCACTCCCTTCTCGTCACATACATCTTCGCTAATGTCTTCGGGAATATGCTCTTAAGTATAGTCGTCGACTCTAGTTTGAAGGATTGTCGAAAATATAAAGGACGAGGAAGATACTGTGATACTTGTAAACAGAACCAGCCAGAAGACAGTTGGCATTGTGTAACATGCAACGCTTGTATAGTTCAGAGAGACCATCACTGCTTCTTCTTAACCCAATGCATTGGACGATACAATCTGCGTTACTTCGTTTGCTTCCTAGCGTACGCGGTAATGTCTTTCGTGCTCTCAATCTACTATAACTATAGTGCCATGGAACACCTTGACATTACTGGTTTTATGGATATAACGTTCATTGTTGTACATTTTTTTAAACCAGGTAACATTTCTATCCCGCCGTTCGACGTCAAGAAATACCTGTATGAGTTGTTTTTGTACTTGAATGTGATCGCTTTCATACTTTGCGGAAGTCTGCTGTGGCTCCATTTGGGGAACGCATTGCGAGGCATGACGTCGTATGAGCGTAAGTTAGGGAGGTCTCCGGCGAAAATGGATTTCAGAAGGAATATGGAGCGAGCTTTTGGCACAAGGTGGTACTTGGCTATATTATGGCCGCTTGTGGACAGTCCCTTGGTAGATAAAAGAAGGAAGATTGTCTAGTTTATGCATTCAAGTTGATTAATTACCTATAGAATTTCTTAATAAAACGGCTTTAAAATTAAAGTATGGCGTATTCGTTTTCATTTTATTTTCCTTCGCTATTGTTAAGTTACACAGTTAATTAAGTCAGTAATCTAATCAATCTATTTATCTATCTATCTAATACCTTTAAACGAGCAATTCTTCTTTATTTATTTATTTATTTAAATGTTTATGCATTTTGGGGATCTCGCAAACGGCTCTAACGATTTCGATGAAATTTGCTATACGGGGGTTTTCGGGGCCGAAGAATCGATCTAGCTAGGTCTTATCTCTGAAAAAACGCGCATTTTTGAGTTTTTATATGTTTTCCGAGCAAGGCTCGGTCTCCCAGATATTTATTTTATTTTGGTCTTAATTTACATTTTTTACAATTTACATTACATTCATATTTCATGCATTGAAGCCTTTTTAGTTCACTAATGCTAGAACGTAGTGATTATATTCTCTTTGATTAAAGCCGTCAATGTGTCAAATCTGAAGCAAGTTGACACTGGACAATAAGTTATTCCTGAGTTTTATTTGTACAAGTTTAAGCATTTTCCATATTATCGGTTGATTTTTAAAGTAAAATGTTATTACCACGGACTAAGAAAATGAAGAATCTCGAAGTAACATTTGAAAAAATCATCTGTTTCGTCATAGCATTCGGAACGCCTTCACTCTTCGCTTTCCACATGCTGGTAATAAGACCAAAACTTTTGCAATTTTGGGACCTCAGCATCACCAGGCATTGCTTCCACGCTCTCCTTTGTACGTACAGTTTCGTAAATGTATTTGGGAACATGATAATGATTTTAGTAGTGGACTCGAGCGCGAACTCTTACAAACACGAAGATGAAAGATGGAGGTATTGCCAACGATGCGAGAAATACCAACCAGATAACAGCTGGCATTGCAAGACTTGCAATGATTGTATTCTGGACAGAGACCATCATTGCTTTTTCTTAAACCATTGCATCGGACGCAACAATTTAAGATATTTCATCTGCTTCCTGACTCATATGGAAATATCTTTAGCGCTATGTATTTACTACGACTGCTGTTGTATAATTTCAGAATTTAATTTTAATAGTTTCCTAGATATAACCTCCTGTATCGCTGAGATAATTAGACCTTCCTATTTATTAATGAGTCCATCGTGGGATATGAGAAAACACCTATATGCGATGCTGTGGTATTTCTTTGTAGTCATTTTCATTTTATGCGGACGTTTGTTGTGGTTCCATTTGGACAATGTTTGGAAAGGTATGACCTCATACGAGTATCACAGCGGGAGAATCCCGGAAAAAACATGTTGGAAGAAGAATATGGAGCGTGTTTTTGGTGTTAGGTGGTATTTGGCTATACTTTGGCCTTTCGTGGACAGTCCTATAGTTAAATCTATTAAAATAAGATAACCGATATGTTATGTTACATTATAAAGTTGATTAAATAGATTACAATGAATTTGATTGTATTTTAATGACTTGTTTTGAGATAAGTTATCTTTTTACTGTTATTACCAATGTTATTACGTCTTACCGCAGATTTCATGAGTTAAGATTGCGCAAGTACATATATTGAAACTCGGTGGTTATTCGATTTTGGGTTTATTCCAAAGAGTAAAGGTAATAGGTAGTTTATTCATGAATCTAGTATACAAACTGGATCTGGCATGAGGGGAGGGGGAAATGGCCGAACGGGATGGTCTTATGTATCTTTCAGTAGGAGTAGCAGCGAAAGCGCTATTTTTGTCTGTCCTTGTCACAGTCTCACATTTTCCCCACCGTATTTTTTTAAAATTTAGTATGGATATGGTGGGCAACAAATAAATTTGACCAATCATAGTATCGCATTGCCTATGTTTTGTCCCTCACGGAGGCACGCGTATAGGATCTTCACTTTCATAATCATAATCATAATCATAATCATTTAATCGCAATCCATGGTATTACAGGTGTTAACTTAGATTAGGTACAGCATGGACCCTACAAGGGCGTGGCAACATAATAATATTATACATAGGTATATAAGGGAAATTAAACTAATTAATTGTCCATAAACTCCTGCAGAGTTTATTCCATTAAAATGTCAACGCGATAAATACGTCAATGTCATGAAAATAATTAACAATTTTATACAAAGCAAAGATTTCAAGAATGGTTAATGAAACAAACACGCTGGAAATAATATTGGAAAGATTATCGTGTTTGTTCATAACGTTCGCAACGCCTGTATTTTTCATATACCAGATGACTGTCATACGGCCAAAACTCTTAGAAATATTCAACGTTGGTCGTACCAGGCATTGCTTCCATGTCTTTCTATCTACGTATTGCTTCATAAACGTACTGGGTAACTTGCTTCTCAGTATATTCACTGACTCAAGATTAAAGAGCTGCAATGGTGAAGGCAGATACTGCGAGCAATGTGAACAGATTCGACTGGCGGATAGCTGGCACTGCGAGACGTGCAATGCTTGTATACTAGGGAGAGACCACCATTGTTCCTTCCTCTCATGCTGCATTGGACGCCATAATCTGCGATATTTCATCTGCTTCTTATCTCATACTGTAACTTTCATTGCGTATTCGACGTACTACAACTATTTAGTTCTTGTATCAGAATTTGAACTTAACAGTTTTTTAGAAGTAACACTAAGTGCAGTCCGCATTATTTTGCCAGTTTATACTTTGGTAAATCCTTTGGAGATGATGAGACATCTGTATGCATTCTTCTGGTATTCTACTTTATTTATATTGGCATTTTGCTCTGGTCTATTATGGTATCATATGAGTAATGCTTTAAAAGGTATAACTTCATATGAAAATAAAATAGGGAAGGTTACTTTAAATTCCAATTTGAAGGCCAATATGATATATGTATTTGGTACTAGATGGTATTTAGCTTTACTCTGGCCATTCCTATGTAGTCCTTTACCAGATAAGCGTAGAATGTGATTCTGATTAGAAAACACAGGTTGATAAACGGTAGATTAAATTAATTAAACTATTTATAATGGTGTTTTAATTGACTGTTACGATAGCTTATCGTTATATCGCTGTAGATTTGGCTGGCTGTTGTCTAAGCTTTAATGACAAATACAGTTAGAGGATTTAATAGAACTATATTATCAAAATGACAAAATCAATAACTTATTTATGATAGGTAAGATCTTGTCTACAATATTAAGTATTAAGAAGGCTTACGAATGGTCGATTATAACTGCTCTTGTGAAAATATATGAGACACGTAACTTAATTAAACGTACTTACGAGTACTTTGCGTTTTAGGCTGGTTTTAGTGTCACGCGGACCGTCCGTGCAGATCGCTCCGCACCGGAACAATATGATGTACGTTCAAGGAGCGTTTTAGAGTAAAACTGACGGGTCCGCGCGGACGATTGTCCGCGTGGACAGCTTTCTCATACAATTTGGCGGTGCGGAGCGATCCACACGGACGGTCCGCGTGACACTAAAACCAGCTTTAAGCAGTCTAGTTTTTGTTTTTAAAGTTTATGTCAGAAATCAGCCATCTGTTTACATTTATGTTTCATTATAATTACTAATTTAAGTAATTTATCATTTTGTCGTTTGTTAGACATTTATCTGTATAAATGCGGTAAATTAATTTGATCACACCTCCGCAGATTATTGTAGGTGACGACGGTTTTTGACCTCTATATAACCCGATTAGGGTCAAAGAACTAACAAAGAAACATCTTATGAATACTACGTCTTTCGGATCGTGTCTCTTGTTTTTATATTTAAAAACAAAACTTCGTTCTATTTCTATCCTGTTCGCTCGCGATCATTCACAATTGGAAAGAGTGAAACAGAAAGTTACTTCCGAATTTTGTTTATAAGTGTCGCCAGTCCCATCATCAGGTCAGATTGCTGCTAAAATTATGCACGCGAAAGCAGTTCCTACGCTGTTTTGTTTAAGGTTCAAAGTTAATTGCTGAAAAGGAGTGACGATGGGTATTTTGATGGCGGTGTCTGAAATGCCAGGATCGTGCGCAAGCGTCGCAAATAACGCGTAATATCGGCTTTTATCGCGGTATTTGTTGTGATATAGGTACAGCTGCCATCAATATATCATCAAGGGTTCTGATAAATACGCAGTTTGTTTACAAGTTTCATACCGTTTTTACCTATTTGTAACTAACATAGCGTCAAGAAAATGTATGTAATATTATAATAAATAGTATCATGTATAATATTTTGTGTTGACGATCGGTCTGGCCTAGTGGGTAGTGACCCTGCCTGTGAAGCCGCGGTCCTGGGTTCGAATCCCAGTAAGGGCATTTATTTGTGTGATGAGCACAGATATTTGTTCCTGAGTCATGGTTGTTTTCTATGTATTTAAGTATTTGTATATTATATCTATCGTTGTCTGAGTACCCACAACACAAGCCTTCTTGAGCTTACTGTGGGGCTTAGTCAATTTGTGTAAAAATGTCCTATAATATTTATTTATTTATTTTATTTGTTGCAGTAATGCCTTGTAATTTCTCCGGTAGTAACACCCAACACAAAATATCCCTCCAAGGTGTGGAGCTTCAACGTGTTAGCAGTTTTAAATACCTAGGCAGTGTACTCTCTACCAACGGCAACATCGACGCAGACATCACTCACCGTGTTAATGCGGGGTGGAAAACGTGGCGAAGTTTAACCGGTGTGCTATGCGACAACAGGATGCCCGTCCGCGTCAAGGGAAAGGTTTACAAGACCGCTGTACGACCAGCAATGATATATGGTGCCGAATGCTGGCCACTCAGAAAGGACCAGGAACAGCAACTAAGTACATGTAGCTGAAATGAGGATGTTACGCTGGTCAGCAGGTGTAACCCTCATGGATAAAGTAGCCAATAAGTATATACGTGGAAGCCTGAAAGTAACGCCGAAATCTGATAAACTATCCGAAACGAGACTACGCTGGTACGGACACGTTATGAGAAGGCCCGAAGACCATATGGCCCGAAAAGTGTTAGACATCGCCACTGGTCCAAGAGGTCCCGGAAGGCCCCGACTCACATGGCTATCAGTAGTAAATAGTGACCTCGAAGCTCTAGAATTAGACCCAATGACGACCCAGAACAGAAATGGCTGGCGAAAAGCGATTAGGAGAGCCGACCCCAATTGAACATGGGATAAGGCCGGAGAAAGAAGAAGAAGAGTTTAATATAACCGGGATGTTTACTTGTGGGAGACATATCTCTACTATTAATATCATATCTCTCTCTGTCTGTCTGTTACCTCTTGAGGCTTGAACCGAGACAGTCGTAAATCGGCACAGGGAGTTTTTATCAATTATCATCATTATTCCATGCAGACGAAGTCGCAGGCGGAAAGTTAGTTTGTCTATAATAGCGACAAAAGGCTCGTTCCCTAGTTCTCACACTTATTGCGAAATATCGATTGCCAAATCAACGATTTGTTATGACTCTGCTGTCATTCGATGAAAAATACTACACGATACTCCATTAGCGGCCATTACAGACTCCTTAGCTTTTGATAGATGGCCCCCTACAACAATGGCATCAAAATGGTCTTTATTCGCAAAGTTGTACATGCAGTTAGCGGTGCTACTATCATCGAATGGCAGGTGCAAATTTACTATGAACGCACGATCACTCCAGAGTTTGCCAAGTGAATATATAACTTTGCTATCCTATATCGTTTCAGAAAAGCGTTCAATAGAAAATCTACTCTAATACATAGGGTATATAGTTAAAGTTCTAATGATAAATGAATGTTGAAATGGTTTTAAGTAGCCACTTGTTTGAACTTTTTTAAATAGATGAGACTTCAAGATGTCTGTAACAAAAGGCGTGGGTTGATATTCCGACTGGGTTATTATTATATATATTCTACCTTAAGGGGTTTATAAATTGGTTCTATTGTCATTTATTAGTTATTGATATAAGCAGTTACAAATCCTTGTCAATCTACGAAATAATGCTTCCTCTGTAAAAAAAAAGGGAAATAATACCTAAAAGTGATTGGTTTCGCTTGTTCAATTATCAAAATTAATTTTCACAATTAAACTATTCGTACTCGGACTTTAGAAGTGTTGAAATTTAGGGACTCCGTCTATACTCGCTCTTTTGCTTAAAATTTTAGCTTAAGTAAGTATATACTAGTTTTCTTTAATCTCTATACCGATAAGTTTCCTATTGCCTTCCAAAAACTTGTAGAGTCTGTGCGGAAAGAGAAGAGTCGTGCAATGTAAGGGATTAACCCATACATTTCACGACTCTTCTGTTTCCGCACAGACTCTAATGTATTTTTGTCATCTATTAACTTATTTGACTGGTTAAGTACTTTTCTATTTAAGTTTTCTGTAGGAATGTGGAAGATGCCTATTCCAAACCTTATGTCACATCGCGCGTTTACTATATATGGATGCGAATATTCGTTTTTTCACAACCAAGTAACATTTGCCTTGCCTTCTATTTGAACCAACTGTACGAAAGCCACGTTTTTATTACGAAAACAAACATAATTGAGTGAACAATCACCAGTGAAAGTGAAGACAGCCTTACCGTCACGTAACCTAGTAATAATAAACTGCATTATTTTTGTATTAAGGCAAAAGGGAATATCGTGAGAAGCTGCAAATAACAGCAAATCATGCCGTTATGCAGATTGTGGTTGGCTTTGTTTAAGTTTGAGTGTTCCCAAGCCTGTTCAACTTAAGTGTGCTTTTTGAAAGTAAAAACAGGTGACCCTACCCTACCCTACTAGTTTCATTTCTGTATAAAGCGTTTCTTAGTAGTAATAACACTAGCAGTAACAATCTGGTTTACATGTTAATACGTAAGTATGTCCGATTTAATTTTTTAAGGGGATGGGTACGTTTTATGACCAGATTTTGGCAATGATACAAATTATAAATACCTAGTTACCTTACTTAGATAAGATAATATAATCTTATTATGTCCGGAGACCTTTTGGATATGCGGATACACTTTTGACGTATCAGGATCCAGGATGTTTTGTGTAATCGCCCCCTGAAAAGCTACCTTTTGCCTAAAAAGCTTTTATGCTTCGAACGATGCAGCTCAAATAAGACAAAATACTTTATTGGCAATTTGTGTCAATTATTTTGGCTTTATGATCAATATAAAACAAGTGCATTTAAATGTCTGAATATGAAAGTACCTACACAACCGTAGGTATTTAATCTATTTAAAGCATGGAGTAAGAGGTGTCTACATATCTATATTGGCGGCCAATCGTAAAATCTGGTAGATCGTAAAATTTATGTGAAATGTTTTGATGATAGTAGTTACATTAAAAGTATAGGTTCGTTAGGTTGCTAGGTTGCTTTAGATGCACTACGGGCAAACTGTCTAGAAATAGGAGCCCCGTGTAGCGAAGCTCCGTCGACTCAGGAAACGAGACAATGATTTCCACGCTTCATGATATGCCTAGGTATTTCATGATCTGCCTGATTTCACAATCGGCCGCCGAGATGTGTAAGCACATAACCTAAAAAAATCTATACTTTAATTAATGGATTAGCGAACGCCCACCGGTAAAACCGGTTAAGTATAGAAACTTTCCGGAAACATGTATAAATAACTTGTTCCCGTACTTCACATCCATCTTGTAACTTTGATTAACATGCTAAAGCCAACGAATCATGTTATATAACTGATTTAGGGTCGGGTGCACCAAACTGTTCGTATCGTTAAAGAGTTCGCTAAATGTTTATGTATGGAAAAGTTAGTAAAGCGCCGGGGCGCGCCGGCTGACGTTTATCAGTCTGTCAAATGTGGTTGGTGTAACTGGCCCTTAATCGTTAAATCTTACATAACATGACCATATATCTTTCGAATTTCAATTTCAAAATGACATTACGGCCTTTTGCGGGCACTGTGAAGATGTTTTTTGAGATGATAAACAAATATTACGTAGGGTTTACGCAAACGTAAGACAAAACAGTTTAATTGGCGTTTGTCAACTTTGTGGGCTTTTGTCCACAATAAGTTATCTTTATTGATGGTCACGTAATAATAATGTCTTCAGATTTGATCGAGGATTTGAAAGATATCTTTGTATAGGATATGCTTTTACTGTAAACTTAAACTTGTAATGTTATTTCATGAATTTAAAGTGTATTTTTTAATTTAATGCATGTTAATTATATGAATGTGTTGTTTTGAAAAGCTGTGTCTCGCCGAGTTTCTTACTGGTCCCATATTGGGATACCTCGTCAAATTGTGGAGGGATTTAAATCTTCTCGGGCAGAGGTAAAGCTTTATTTGACGTTCATAAGCTTATAATATTACAATGAGCTCAATGTAATATTCCTGAATGCTTGAAAGTCCTTTTGAAACTTTGAAACTTTTTGTTCGCAGGTACGTGTTCACGCGTGTATCATAATTATCGCTCTGAAGGCTTCGAGCTGTTGGTCACCTCTCATATCTTTTTGGCAAGTACCTATTTTGATCAAAATGCGCATTTTCAGGATGTTTAATAATCTAAAAACAATACTGGTAGCCTATGCTTATTAAAATAATACTGCCCAAATTACTTAGAACCAAAACAACCTATGATTGATGTCGGACAATAGACATCGAAATAGTTCGAGAATTATACCGGTAATTTTCAACTAAAAATGACCCAATAAAGGGCAAGGTTATTTTGAATATTATCGTTAGGTAAATATAGTTAAATTTACGGTCCTTAGTTAAATATATAATGACCGACAATGTTTACTATTGGAACGTTCTAAATGACCTTTATTATCGAAGTTTCTTAAACTTCTTAGTGTCCATTTTGTTAAATGCCACAATATCAGAGTAAATATTATTATGTACCTACTTATCGAGTTAGTTAGGTAAGTACTTATACTCCAGAGCAATAAAATGGAGCCTCGTGTACCTATATAAATATTCAATCAAAGTTACCCTTTTTCATTGCTATTAAGTATAGCAACGCAAGGCCTAATAAATGACAAAGACATTAGCCAAGATAATGTTTAATTCTTGAAAGATTTCAATCGCGTAATTATAAGGTTTTAAGACTTTTAAGGTTAATTATAAAATATCGATTGTATAGTTTTTATTATTAAAACTGTAAAATAAAGTATGTAGGCCATCTTGATAAAGGCGGTAATAATTCAATACCGCTTTAAAAAACAAATGCCAGTGCTGTAATGTTTGGTAGTTAAAGTAGATGGGCTGATAAATAGCCAAGTCTTTTGACCTTTCATATTCGCAAGTATATTAGTCAATTTACTAGTTTCATTATATTAGGAGATTATGATAATGTTTTATTAGATAATAAGTTGCTGCAGTGTTAAAGCAGGTAGTGTTAAAATAGATCTTGCACAATTAGCTAATGGCTTTTTTACCTAACTGATGAAGTAAGGATAATGTTTTTAGAGTGATTTTGATCTCTATTTCTTTAGCATGCCTTGGCTTGACGAGGTTTAACGTGTGTCTTTATAAAATTTGCCTGCCTTTTGAAACATCAACTAAATTGCAAATGTTTCCATATCCAGGATCTTGGAATATTCTAAAAAATATCTTTAGGGAAATTTCTAAAATGGAACAACTTGTAGTTGTGTTCTCGTGAAACTTTGCAAAAATTTCCAATGTTTTTAGATTCTTTTGGCAACTTACACATCTGTTTTTATCTCATGGGCCTGGCCGAGATGATATCGCTGATAGAAAACGCCAGTCGAAACATAAATAATGTATGGAAACAGTAACATTACTTTCCGTAGCATCTGTCATCCAGAAAAAAAATCTCGATGGGCAATTAGGCTACGTTCCCAGCAGTATATGATGGCTCCTCTACACGATGGTCTAGCGAGATGGCCAAGTTGTGGTTAAGAGCACGCACTATGGAATAGGCCACGTGTACATGCGTGCTGCCATCGCTGACCCACGGACGAAAAATCGACACCGTGGCCATCCCATAGCCATCCCGCCGAGCCATAAGCCATCCGACACTACTACCCTCTCTACACGCTGGCCCATCTTAGTGGGCCAGTTTGATGGCCCATCGTGTAGAGGAGCCATGAGATGTAGTATTTGTTTTCTTCTAACTGGCTTAACCCTTTAATTATAAATAAACTGAGATGGATATTATGATATAAACACGATGATTAGACAAAGACGACATCTAACCGCACACGCGTCAACATATCATCGTCGGTAACCGATCGATGATAATCGACTTGACAGCTTCTGCTTGCTACACGGTACAAGTTGCTAGTACATACGACTTTGGACGCAATCGTATGATTATGCTGTGAAGATTTTTGACAAGCATTTATCGTACTAAACTGATTACATGCAACAAAAATGTAGGTACCGTTTATATTATACATATACCCAAGGATCTAGTTACTTAAAAGTAAAATTCAATAAAGAAAAAAAAAACAGTGTCTTCATTTTTAGTTTAGAGACGCCTCTTCACATACATAATTTTTTAACCACAAACGGGAATATGAACTTTTAATCCATGTAGGTCAAGTCATTTTCGTAAGGCAAGTTTTTTATGCGATTCTTCATTCATTTAAGACTTCCTTCCAGGCGGCCTAGCCAAGGTGACAATCGCTTGCGCTTCGCCATCGAATCGCTTTGTGTCTCTATCACTCTTCCATATTAGTGTGACAGTGACAGTTGCGTTTCGTTCGCTACTGAGCGTTAGCGATTGGCATGTTGTCTACGGAGCCAGTAGCGATATCGCAAGTGCTGATATATTTTATCTCGTGTTACGATCCCATGTCCGATAAGCAACTAGCTCCGTGTAATCGGCCCTTAACGCTCGACCGCGACCCCCGCAGCGCTAGGGTTAAACACTTGAACTCTTCAATCTTCACGCTTGTCGTGTGGAATCATCGAAAGTTACTTGTTAGCGGTTGCAATGACAACAAATTGAGATAGGTTCGGTATATTGTTTACCGCTATTTGTTAAGGTGGGGCACACCTGCAGGTATAGGTACCTACATAGTACCTATAACTTCCGCATTAAATACGAGTAATGGTCCCTGTCCATATGAAGGCTCCTCTACACGATGGGCCAGTGCCGGCCACTCCAAGGGACGCAGCCATGCGGTAGAATGAGATAGCAATATCACTTGCTCCCTCTAACGCATAAATGCGTCCCTTGGAATGGCCGTCGCTGGCCCATCGTGTAGAGGAGCCATGACAGTTACTAAGTCTCATTTAGTTGGCTTGGTAATTTAATAAATTACATAAGTAATTGAAGAAATGTATTTACGTATTGCATGTAAGATTTTAATTAACAAATGACCTAACAAGGCGAAACACTGACACTAAACATATAATATATAGGTACACCCAATCTAGGTACTCTAAATTCGAAACTGCATTTTTAGCCAACATTATCGAAATATGCAAATCTTACGCCCCACAAATTTCAGCCTTATCTTCATAAAGTTATGGTTTAAACTCGTATGTATAGTTTTCAGCAAGCCCTTCTCCTCTAAAGGTCGGCGCGTGAGTTGCCGACATACCCATAACAGGTACTTCTGTTCCGCTGCGCATGCGCGTTGGTGAACAGAATCCGAAGCTGCGATCGTGCTCTCTTTTTCTCTCTATTCACATACCACTGCAGAGGAAATGGAACGGAACGAATGAACTCCAGTTGCTTGGAATATAATAGACTCTTGACCTGCTGGTTTTCTTCATATTAGCTCGGTAGCCGTTGAAATAAGAGGCAAAAGTTAATATTGAGACATTATAAGCAAAATTGTTAATAACTAAGAAGAAACGAATTCCATTGTAACTTCTATTGTATGCTTGCATTTTATATTTGTAAGGTCAATGTAGCTAATTCCGTCCACGAGCGTATATTTCTTTGATTTTCAATCATAGGAAATAAGTTTTTGGCAAAAATTTAATTTTTGGTACAAGCTTTTATCGCTGACTATACTTTTCTTACGACAGACAACTAATACTCATCGAGACAATTCTAAAAACCCCTAACACAATTAGGTTGCGTTGTTTCATCACAGAGTTCCTATGGCCACCTCCTGTCTCCATCATCAGATCAGTTCGACAGTACCATATTATTGTATTGTCATCAGAACTACATACAGCTGCCAATTTTCATGACGCTACGATCCTTGGAAGATGGTTAAATTAGTTACCTTAGATTCCATTACATAGTTACATACAGGTCGACCTAATAAAAGCTTGTTAAAAACATCTGCTTTTGATTGCTGAAACTAAAAGCAATCGCTGCTTTGTCGACGAAATTATCAATTTTGTTTGTTGTTACGCTGGTGGACGGAATAGTCCCTAGGGCGGAATTAGCCACATTGACCATATAGGTATTGTAATTTCGTATTTATTTTTACGTATAGTCAGCAGCAGAAGTAGCTAAGCGGGTGAGGGTTATAATGATTTGTTTCCTAAAGTACTAAATTATTCTCAGATAATTATGAAACCCTCGCCCGCTTACAGACTTCAGCCGGACTAGCACATGATTGGCGCGACAGTATCTCGCGGCGAGAAAGACTACCCGTCCCTCTTTTATTAACGTAGTTAGAAAAATACGGGTAGTCTATCTCGCCGCGAGATACTGTCGCACCAATCATGTGCTAGGCCTACTGTACTTACTGTAACAATTGCATAAGAGCTTTTTGTATTAATACGTATCTTTTTTAAACTCAATAAGCAGCAGTCATCTCCCGACTTATCGGTGATATATTCGTTATTGTTATATATTCTTAATATTGTTACTTGTTTTGTCATCTATATGCAATTACCATGTTTAAGCAAATAAATATTTCTATTTCTATTTACAAAGTTGCACAAATGCACATTGACTTACACAAACAATCAATCTTTCAATGTGTCACTGTAGCCGCTTATTTAGCAATATATCACATATTATAATAACATATTGTCACATAAGATCAATAACCATATTTTCATACTTAACAATGCAATAAGTCTTAAACTGTCACTATAACCTTTTCGAAACGACAGGTGTCAAAAATTGTCCCAATTTGTGTATGTTAAAAGTTACACAACTGATTTTGTTGGATTCGCACATCCGATGCATAAATGTTTCTAGTCTTAACTGGAGCGTAGAGAGTGGTCTAGATTAAGTTACACACAGTGATTTATAGATGGATGGAGTCTGAGTAGTGAGTGTTATAATAATAGGTATATAGTCTGGTAAAGCAGAAAAAAATCCGAAATTTAATATGTGTAGGAATGGGAGATTTTTACAAATTTGCCGTCTGTTAGTACTGACAAAATCGGTCAATCCTTACATTACGGCGAATAATATGAACAAAAAAAACACAAAATAAGATCAAAGTGCCACGAAATGGCCTCATCTCAGCATGTTGCTGGTGGCTTCTAGCGCTGGTCTTCCGACGAAACCATCAAGTGAGAAGAGTCTCGGAGGGTAACAGACAAGAAGAAATAGACATAAAATAACATGCAGTGAACAAATAGTTAAATAAGAAAAAGTTACACAGAAATAAGATAAAACAAGCATCGTTCTCACAACACAACATTTATTATAAACTACCGATAATAAAATAACTGCTAATACTGTGACTAACCTTTTTTTTTTTAAGAGGGGAAATGCTTTACGCATACCACCCGACGCGGGGACGGGCCGGGATGGTTATGTGGGACTCCCTGTTGTAGGCTAATGAAACCTAACCTAACACTTCTGACCGTCGCAAAAAACTCGGCTTTAGGTTTTACTTATTTTATCAAAACAGCATAAAGTTTATCATATGACTCTTATGAGGATTGAAGTTGCCTCGATATATAAATGAAGAGCAAACCTAAGAGCCGGTTTTCACTTGAACATTACGTAACACAACTGGATCGTTACGGTACGGTAACACACATAACATAACGAAAGTGAACAATTACTGTAGGACGGAGGGTCAAAGGTGGAGCCATAGCGTTAGGTAACAGTAAGGAAACGTGGAAATCGATGGGAAAACACTGAGAAATAGGTTTACGATAGAATTCTTGCACAAGAATGCTTACTATAGAAATGTTAAGGATGACTCATGTTAGACCGGGCCTTGTCCGGGCCGGAGCTTCCGGCGCTTAGTTTTCTATGGAAATCGTCACGTGATCACCTGTCATTGTCATAGAAAAGTAAGCGCCGAAAGCTCGGGCCCGGTCTAACGTCTAACGTGAGTCATCCTTGGATCTGTTTGAAATCAAACCTTCTGGGAATAAACTGTTTGCGATCATTTATACTGTACGCTGTTGAAATCAACAAATCAAATCAGATATATAACTAACTAACTAATGTAAAAATCATTATCAAATTAAATTATGACGGTCCACTACTTATTAGGTAACTATGAATACCTAAGACATAAAAAAAATTGTTAAGTAGATTTTTTTATTTATCTACAGGGATAACGATGAAGTCAACAATTAGATGAAATTATATCATCAAACTCGCATCTACTTGTTTTGACTTTAATTATATCTATATTTTAAATCAACCTCTAAATACTATAGTGAGAATAACCATTTAAACAGCAAATTAACAATTATCATTAAGGCATGATTTTAATTTCGCACTGCGTTTACTTTGCATTAGCTATAATTGTTTTTGTTAATAGATCAATTGAGATAAGTACCGATAGACAGACGGATTGATGAGGCTTCTGTGAACAATTGATTGACTATATCTGTAAATTGATCTGTGTAGGAAGGTTGGGCGTCGACATATCGAGGCACGTACATGCCCTGACCCATGCTATGAGGTCTTTGCTTATATTGCTTAATATTATGTGTTCAAAATTTATTTACTAATCTCTGCTGATACTCACAAACAAAGAAATAAAAAGGTTATGTTCCTGAAAGATACAGGGACCTTATTTTGATATTAGTTTTACCGATATCCTATTTAACCGTCCATATTCGTCATATTTGACGACTGGTCTGGCCTAGTGGGTAATGACCCTGCCTGTGAAGCCGCGGTCCTAGGTTCGAATCCCGAAAGGGCATTTATTTGTGTGATGAGCACAGGTATTGTTTCTGAGTCTTGGGTGTTTTCTATGTATTTATGTATTTGTATATTATTATCTTTGTCTGAGTACCCACAACAACAGCCTTCTTGAGCTTACTGTGGGACAGCCAATCTGTGTAATGTCCTATAATATTTATAATATATTTAGGTATTTATATCTACTGAAAAGCCATATCAGAAAGTAATTTATTAGTAAAATCTTATACAGCCTCTCCTCTTTTTCATACTAGGTACCTTGGCATATTACTGAAGCCAGGACCTGCTTGGCTATCTAAGCCCTAAACGTCCGCCCTAATTTTGACGAAAGCGACCGCTATTTACTAGTTAATAAACTAGGTCTAGGTAGGATTAGTCTGCTTTAATTTCGATGTTTTACTTCACAGAATAGCCAGTGACAAGAAAATATTAAATGATATTCCGTTCATAATTTCCAGGGGACTTATCAGATCAGCACTGTAATAATCTGTTTATCAAAAGCTTGTAACTTGTAATACAAGTGGAAGTCGCTTTCTAACAAAAGCTGTCAAAAAGGGACTTCCACTTGTATTACAAGTTAGAAGCTTTTGACAAACAGGGCACAGGAGGAAGCCTGGTCTGGTACTTTATTAGAACATCCGGCTCGAAGGACCACTTTGTTTAAATAAGTTGCTACGTTACTAAACATTTATTCACTTTACGATGAACTAGCGTTACCTAATTTGCGTAACAGCGCCATCTGTTATGAAATTTGGTCATCAAACTAAACATGCACACTATCCATCGTTTCTAAAAATAAAATCTTAAACGAGTAGTTTAGAATCTTAAAATGTGAGCTCTCCATTCAGAGGGCCTACCGCGAACCATACCTCCCTCCCTCCCTACCTCCCTGTCACACTTACGTACGAATTTACAAGTGCGACAGAGAGGCAACACTTCGAACGTGGTTCGCGGTAGGTGCTCTGTAGTTATTCCCAAGCTTCGATCAACACGGGCTTCCGACACGTCGGAAGGGATAGGTCCAAGCGATATCTTGACATACACATCATTCTGCCATTTTTCGCGGGGGGGAACGTGCACACAGTCGCACTTCTCACACACTTACGTACAAAATCCAATCTGTAATGACGACACAAATACATAGAAAATGACACCCTACACCAGGGATCGGATACCGGTATTTTTTGTATGGGAACGGAAACAGTATTTTTTCGTTCTTTGCTAATTACTTCATTTCTAATTGGGCAATCTAATAATACGAAGTCGTAACCTAAAAACACAACTGAGTCCTACATTTAGAGTATAAAATAATTCGAAAAATATGGTTATTTCTTAGTTTTTGCAAAAAACCGGTTCCGATCCCTGCCCTACACAAACAAATCTTGCACACCTCGATGTGTTTTTGTGTACGGACGAGTCACAAGTGTCACAACACGCACACTAACACATTATCGTCAAAGAATTTTATTGTATTCTGAGAGATGGGAAGTCGGATTTGTCGCTCGACCGATCCGCAATTTGTACTGGGCGAGCAAAATCGATAAATCCAGCAATTACATGAGACTAAAATATAATAATTGTGTTTAAATGTAATTAAACCTATGATATGTAAAAAAAAATATTACATGTGAAATGTAACACCTTCTTTTTGTAAATTTGATGTCCCCGACCTCTTTGTACAACAAAAAACCAAGCAATTAGGCATTTTTTCTGCTGCTGTGTTCACTCGCGCGTCTGGTATCGGTCTAGTTAAAAATCCGAGCGCAACTAGTTTTATTACCCGCGCTAGATCAGTTGATCTTGTACCTAGGCAGAGGGGAAATAGTGCGAATGCCGCATCCCTTCCGTGTTGATCGAAGTTCCCAAGACATGTTATCTTAATATAACTTTCAACAGGTAAACCAAGGTAATGATTATAGATTGTAAGCATGCTTATAACAGCCATTTCCTTATCTTGTCTAATCACCTGATTGAGCTGGTCGGCCGATTCTGATTTAATCATTTGTTAAAGTGTTGATTTTGTTATGATTATGATACGACTCGCAGTGTATTTTACGCGCACCGATAAGTGTAAATAAATAACAATTTCTAGCAACAAAACTAGTATCAGGCATAAGATATGTATATGTTACTTGAATGTTCATGCCATGTAATGTAATTAGTGCAATGTATGGATCTTGTTATCCGAAATAAATATATTTAATTATATTGAATAAATATAAATATATTAGAATTCCGGCAACGCACTTACAACTCCTCTGGTGTTGCGGGTGTCCATGGGCGGCGGTAATCGCTTACCATCAGGTGGTCCGTGTGCTCGTTTGCCTCCTATATCATAAAAAAAGAATGTAATTTTAAAATCAGAGAATAATCAAAGTTATGCTCTGATTTTAAATGCGAGCGGCTAGGTTCGTTTGACTCAATGACACGACATATCGTAACAAGATCAAAATGTTAACAAATTGTTCTTTCCGAATCGGTCTCCGTGTTTAAATATAATATTTTACGTAATAACTTGTATACTTATATATGTATATTGGGCGTGGGAGTGTAGAGCCAAGTATTAATTAATTAGTTGCTGATAGAGTTCAGACATATAAGTTGTATTTTTATCAATGATTGCTTAAAGTTTATAAATAATCGTTCAATCAAATAAAGTCTATAGTGGCAAACTACGAGTAAGTACTTATTTAGTTGAACCGGTTAAACTTGTGTACCTACGCTGTTTCCTAGATGTTAAAATGCCAGTTAGATTGGCTAATTCACCCAACCTGCCCAAAGCAACTGTTATTTTTTTACAAGCTTTTATTTAACTTGCAATGTACCTATGTATTATGTAACTATGTTTATACGGGTCAAATCTTGCAAGCTAAATTTGACCCACTTCCCGACTTTCAATGAAGTTGAAAATTTGCATACATATGTAAGTCGGGTGACAATGCAATATTATGGTACCATCGAGCTGATCTGATGATGGAGACAGGAGGTGGCCATAGGAACTCTGTGATAAAACAACGAAACCTAATTGTGTTTGGGGTTTTTAGAATTGTCTCGATGAATATTAGTTGCCTGTAGAAAGAAAAGTACAGTCCGCGATAAAAACTTGTACAGAAATGAATATTTTTGCCAAAAACTTATTAACAGTGAGCTGCAAAAGTGCATACCTACCCATTATTACCCACTTTATGAATGAATTCCATTCAGCTGCAAAAGTGCAGTTATGCATCTCTGTGTACAAAAAGAGATACCTGGGGCCCGTTTCTCAAAAGCTTGTAACTTGTAATATTCCAAACGGATGTCATTTTTTGACAGCTTTTTTTAGAAAAGGACTTCCACTTGTATTACAAGTTACAAGCTTTTGAGAAACGGGTCCCTAGCGCGAGATTTGTTTAAAACTGAACGTCAGCTTTCGTGATCAACCTATTATAAATAGTTGGAAGATTTTGGATTAGTTGAGTGGTTTCGCGGTACGCAAACGTGATTGCACCTACACATTAAATGTCAATTGGAGTTAAAGGTGGTCGAGTGTATCTTAATGTGAATGTGTCGGAGTTAATGCCAATTAATCTCTGTGACATTAACTGTCCTAACCAGGCGACTAATGAAGTTTCTCCCTCGGTTCTCACGGCGAGAGGATGTGAGAGCGACATGGCGACGGGGCAAGATGTCAGCTCTTGCTTCGACGTTTTTTATGGTCATGGACGTTTCAGCACTTAGCCCGAAAACTTAGAGCCAGTGTAGGTAAAAACGTGATCTGGGGGAAGTGCCTCCGCCAAGTCAGTCAAAACCATAGAGAAAAAAATACATAGATTGCTCACTCCATACAGTACCAAAAAGACTATTAGCATCTAGCATCGAGTAGTGGAACTATCAGTACTGCTACTTGACAATAGATGTAGCACCGACCGGAAAGTCTTATGCTGTTGAGATAAGACTTTCCGGTCGGTCCTACATCTATTGTCAAGTAGCAGTACTGATAGTTCCGCTACTCGATGCTAGATGTAGACACTGAAATTAATAGTATAACTGATGTATGGAGTGAGCACTCTTGTCTTACTATATTTCTCTATAGTCAAAATTAAGCCACACTCATATCCATATTTATTAATTAAAAAAAAAAGTAATTCAGGTGTCTACTCTATATTAGACGACAGTTTTATTACGTTATTTATGTACCTACTAGTTGCTTTGATGGCCATGAACATTAACATAACAGGTGTCTTACTAATTGTAACATATTTAGGTAGAAATTAATAAGCCTCTAATTTTAAAACTGAAGGATTTTTAATTACTACAAAAAAGTTTTTTTTTTATGCGTAATCATTATAAAATTTATGATACTCGGATCCATTTATGAATTTAAGATACATTATAATGTAGGTATTTAATAGTATTTTTTGTGACTGCTACATAATGAATGGCATTAAAATACGAGCGGGTTTTCGAAACGAGCTGAAAGCAAGTTTCATAAAAACACCACACGGGTGTTTTATGTTCAGTTACACTAACTTTCTACGTAAAATAAAACATTACAGTGCCTGTAATAGTTATTTGTACAACAAGAGATCAAAGTTTGATATTTCTTCGAGTGCTTATTTTGAGTCCCGTGCAAGCGAAAGATTCTATAGTAGATTCACGAGCGTAGCGAGTGAATCTAATTTAGAATCTTGAGCGTAGTAAGGGACTCAAAAGCGCACGAGATGTAAATAACTTTGATCTCGTGTAGTTCATAAAACTTTTCACCTCAGCAGTGAGAACATTTAGACAACCCGAAAAATATAATCCTTCTCCATCACTTATCTATTCAGTCATGTTTCTTAACATATACTAACAATTAAGTATAATTACCACAATCAAACACAAAAACAAAACGTAGTAAATTTCAGTAAAATAGGTAATATATGAAAACAACGACCATAATTGATTGACATTTGTACCGGCAACTTTTTTTTTGTAAAAAAAAACATTGTAAGATACGGTTCGAGTTGCGTATACTTACTATTTGTATACTATTGTAGAGATTCTTAAAAGTATAAGTATTTATTTTACGTGATATACTGTGTATTTTTTGAGTTCATTATTTTAATCGTACAATAAATTACGTAAAATATAGTGTTTTTATCAGTTTTTATCAAATCTGAAACTTAATTTTCATTAATTACATATTAAGAATTCATACTTGTATGTGTTTTGGAACGATGCGTTCTGACGTTTTTCGGGGGTCTATTATAAACCGTCAATATACCGTTGAATGTCGTTTGAAATTTTTTTTGTCTCTTTCTTTTTGCTAACCACGTGAAAGGGACAGAGATAATAAAATCCAAGTATTTCGAACTTGTATTAGACCCCGCATGTTGAAATGACATTTGAATATTAAGGTCACTTGAATGTCATTTTGTCTCACTCAGTGAGCAAAATGCGATTTTGCGTTTTTAAGTAGCAAAGTACCCTTGTTCGAGCTGCTGAGGTGAAAAATCAATTACTTAATTTGAACAGTTGCAAGTTGCTGTGAAGGACTAAATACTACTCAGTATGCTAAAATAACTCTGTTTTCTTTATTCCGGAACAAAAGAGGAACTAGTACTCAAGAAACTGTGATTAAAATAATAGATCTTAGAAAAACACTTCCCTAATTAATTTACACGATCCTAAGAGCTATTAGAGTTTTACCAATTAACATCTCAAGTAATATTTACACAATTAGACAATTAAAGTTCCTCTAAGAACCGCGGAAGACACGCAGCCGGATACCGACTTCCTCGGCGTTTATTGTTTTACTTAAATAAGAAGTTAAGTAATTAATTATACTCTGACAAGCGAGCTTTATCAGTAGAAAAATACGGCAAAAAAAAGCAGGCGCGGTGGATTGATCTCCCATACAAATTTTCGCGCCTTTTTTCTACCTACTAAGTTTTTTTACATATCGCCTGATGATTAGTAATGGCCGTCACCCATGGACAAATGGACACCTTCAAGATCTTATCTTTGAGATTTCTTGAAGTTTTCAAGGTCGCATTCAAATCAAATCAAATCAAAAATCATTTATTTCGAACAAAAGTCCATTAATGTGTAACATACTAATACGTATTGGTCCTCGTATCATACCTTACTTATTCTCGGGCGATAAGTATTCTTCACATGCCAATAAAACAGAAGAGATAAACTGCCGTATTCGAACTTCAAGATATTCACAAGAGACGACACGTACTAGATCAATTCTAGATACGTTATAAGTAGTTTAGATTTCAACTAGTTCTCTTTTGCTGCGCAATTCGGGAAACCAATGTCACTTTTACGTTAGATAGACTTAGATATCTATTAGATGTGAATTGGATCTCTAAGTCATATCTTGTGGAAATCGTTCAAAAGTATCTCCAGAATCGCGCAAATGTCAAATTTGACAGGTTAGATCTTAAACATATCGTTATCTATCTTGGCGATGTCTAAAAGATATCTAACAGATGTCTATTTCAAAATCTGAATCGGGCCCAACGATCCCAGCAACCTGCGGCTTTACTATGGTAGGATTTTTATCACTTTTCACTATGCCTGTCACTTTGCACTTACATACTTATTAGAACGTGACAGGCGATAAAAATGCGACCATGCTACAACCGCTGGTATTATTTACAAACTTTACAGCATCCATCTGACCAGGTCAAGCTCTGACCCCGGTAACACGTAATACCGATGACACAGCTATACCGGTTCTGGGGTGTCAAGTCGACTGATACTTTCACTGGCTTTCTCGCAAGGACGACCGCTTTCTAACCTTTTGTCTTGCATTCCTTGACGCTGATCCCGTCTGTGTATGTATAACGTGTTTCGATATTTAAATTATGAATGTGGGGCATGTGTGGGCGACTTTTGATTTTTTTGATACGTCGACGTTGTTAAACAAGATAAACTTTAAACTCCTTTATTTCCAAAACATGTTATTTAAGTATCTAATCTACAGAAATATGGTAAGCAATACAAACAATACATTATCACTACATAGTATAAAACAAAGTCGCTCCCCGCTGTCTGTCTGTCTGTCTGTCTGTCTGTCTGTATGCTTAGATCTTTAAAACTACGCAACGGAATTTGATGCGGTTTTTTTAAATAGATAGAGTGATTCAAGAGGGAGGTTTATATATAATTTGTTAACCCGTGCGAAGCCGGGGCGGATCGCTAGTAATTATTATAAATGATACGTTAAGTAAGAGGGGGCGGAAAACCAGGAAATTAGACGGAAACAAATACTAGAGGAGATATAGCCTTTGGGGTCAAAATAATTCCCATAAAGACGGGGTTTGATGTTTTTAGTTCTTTGTGTGTATCTTTATGACATACTAAAAATATATCAAAATATATACATGCAAAACGCATTTATTGACATTTGAAATTAGAAAAATCAAAAAAATATTAAAATTCGTGTGGGGTATCAAATTACAGGAAATTGCACGCTTAAAAAGGTTATGAGGTTGATTTTATAAAATAATAAAAATAAAAAACCAAGTGGTGGCTGAATCTCTGAAAAAAAAATACAATGTAAAAAAACTTACCCCCTTTAATGCCTCATTAAATATTGATCGTAGCGAAAAAGTGTACAAAACCTTTTTTGTAGACAATTTTATGTTCAATATTTATGTATAATATTTTTTTGCAATGGGCCACCTTTGACGAGTTATTTACGAAAAACTAATAAAAAGTGACCTGTGAACTGATTGTGATTAACTTTCTTCGTTTAATATCGTTTTAAATATTGATCCTAGAGAAAAGTGTTTAATATATTTTACGTAGAAAATTTTATGTAAATTATTTATCCATAAAAACCTATATTGCTATGGGGCACCGTTTACGAGTTATTTACGAAAAACTAAAAAGGGACTTTAAAAATTATTGTAATTAAATTACCCCTCTGCTTTGTTTTTTTTTTTTTTTAATATTGATCTTAGCGAAAAGTGTTATATATATTTCTTGTAGGAAATTTTATGTTTCTTATTTATGTATAAGATTTTTTTGCTATGAGTCATACTTTTCAAATTATTAACGAAAAGATAAAAACAAAGGAACCTTAGAATTTATAATTATTAACTTTCCCTCTTTATTATCTTTTTAAGTATTAATCCCTGCAAAAAGTGTACTGAATCTTTTTTGTAGAGAATTTTGTGTAGATTATTAACATTAAACAACATTTTTTTATATTGGCCACCGTTTACGAGTTATTTATGAAAAACCAAAAAAAAGGGACCTAAGAAGTGATTAAAGTGAATTAAATTTCCCACGTTAATATCTCTTTGAATATTGATCCTAGCTAAACATTGTACTGAATCTTTCTTGTAGGCAATTTTATGCAAATTACTTATGTATGAGAATTTTTTTTGCTATGCGAGTATGCGCCACCGTTAAAAAGTTATTTTCGAAAAACTAAAAAAACGCAATTAAAATTATGATTTTGAACACTGCACAAGCTTTAATTTTTTCTTCCACCATATTGTTATTCAACGTCATTACCTTTTTCACTATTTAATTTCCTGTAATTTGATACCACACACGATATATAAGTAACATTTTTATTTAATTTTCGAAGTTAACATTTTTGGTGGTCAAAAAAACGCGTTTTGCATACATATATTTTGATATATTTTTAGTATGTCAAAAAGATACAAACAAAGAACTAAAAAAATCAAACCCCGTCTTTGTGGGAATTATTTTGACCCTCACATACAAATTTTCATACAACTTCTCTAGTTCCTCTACTAAAAAGCTAACCGCCGCGCGAAACTTGCGACGGGAGATATGGCCATCTAGCGGGTTTTAGCGTTTTGTCTTAATTACTCAGAAAATATACTACTGTATCCGTACCATGAGTCACTGACTCTTAAGTTTATCGTTATCCCTGTCTATTATATAGGTACAGGTAAATACTTATATATGTACCTAGTCAGGTAAGTATTGTTTGACTGACTCGATGTATTTTAATTCTAAATCTATTTCTGCATTAGCCTTTTAACGGCCTAGATAGAAAAAAAAATACTCAATTCAAGCCTCATCGCCTCCTTAAGTCCTGAAAATTCTTCATAAGCTTAAAATACACTAAGATGACCCTATAACAATAGGGTGGTCATTTTTGACCTATAATAATGTAATGTAATTGTGTGAGTTAATTATGGTTTTGTCGTTAACCGTATTTAAAAGACACTTTACTTATATTTACAGTACATAAGATATGGCACTAATTTACCTCCCTAGTGCGGTAACTAGCGCTACTTATACGTGCGTATGTCGACAATTTAAAGGGCCATAGGTATCATAATTATGTACTGTAAAACGTTGTACAATACTCGTGCGAAAAGGAAATCCGCAACTCGTGTCGATGACCCTTCGGTCGTGTTTTAATTTATCGCGGCTCGTTGTGAGTTTCCTACTTCTCGCACTTGTACAGTAATGAACTATTATAGTTTATAGTATAGCTAGCTATACTGTGTAGTCATTACGTCATTAACCTCTGCAAATCGCACAATCTACTTATGGTTTTCACCGTAAACCGCATTAAGCCGCCAAATGATGCATAAGTCATGGCTTTCTCATTATCTTGCAAATTATCTCAAACTGTACTGATTTATATATATTGCGTGACTCTAGCAGCAACTAAATAACCGCTCCTTTTACCCGACATTGCTTTTCAAATATAACCCTTTTGCTGTCTGAATAAGGTTTATTTTCCAAATAAATTGGACATAGTTTTCCGAGGTTTTAATAGTTAACGATGTCAGTCTCCATGTTTAGAGTTATGAAGATGGTAATTCGATGATTTCAAAGTGATTATATAAGAAGTATATCTATTGTATCTTATATCAGATCTCATTTTTACGGTACTTGAAGATTGCTATTATTACGTGATGGGATTTTGAAATGTTCATTGAACTTAATGTAGTTATCATTGCGATTTTGACAGCTGATTCAATTTGTAGATTGGCAATGGCATAAAATCGTTTATGATTGAGCACATTTGTATAGTCAGCATGCAAAGGAGCGGATGGGACTATGCGTGAATAGTATATATGTCTTTATATGAAGAACAATTAAACTGTGATAGGTGCTTTTCGAACTAGTGATATATATCTAGGTACAGTTCGCGTTGAAATTTCAGAGTGGCATATACTTTTGGCGCGCTGATACAATATAACCCTCATTTTATTCTATCACATATTTAAATAAAGTCATTCATAATATGCATGTTGTCTTGTTATAAAAACATTTTTTTTATTAATTCGGTACTAAATTATAATGTTTACTTCAGGGAAATTGTTCCGTGTATTGTATCATATAACCTAGTATTTAAACTTACCTAACTCGCCGACACAGGTCATTTGCTTCACTCACTGAAGCCAATCACAGAAAAGAAAATGAATGAAGAATGGATACATACTGTTGCATCAAGACTGGTAATGTAAATAATGATTATGTCATGTTTTGTAAGGCGGTGCAATCGGTGAATATGATGTATTATCATAATAAGACGAGTATAAGGCGTTACTATTTGGATGAAATTAGAGTAGGTACGTTGCTGTTGGGAAATGATGATATATTATATTTTTGAGAGCAAACTAATATCTGGCTCTGTAAACTTTAGAGCTCGCAAGCAGAGCTTAAAACTGAATAATTGTATGGCTCCCCCTTTAACAATATCCAAATACTTAATCTAAAAATAATTCATATAATTACCGTACTCGTTACAACATTTCAAGAGAATCGGTTCACAAATGCGACCTGTAGAAAACAGTGCTTTGACTGGTCTCCTCTACAAGTCGCATTATCACAGCACAGGGGCCCGTTTCTCAAAAGCTTGTTACTTATAATACAAGCGGATGTCACTTTTTGACTGCTTTTGTTAGAAAGGGACTTCCACTTGTATTACAGTTACAAGCTTTTGACAAACGGCCCACAGGTCGTGGTTTCGCATTTGTCTCCACATCCGAGAGCATTTTTGCTCAATCTGAAACGGAGACGCTTCGCTCGCCCCTCACTCTGGCTCGTTCAGTGAAGGTATGAGTTAATTATACCTAGTACATAAATCTAACTCTAACGACAAGGTAAATGACTAACGGCCCAATTCGGATTTTGTAATAGACATCTGTTAGATATCTTTTAGACATCGCCAAGATACGATAACGATATGTTTAAGATCTAACCTGTCAAATTTGACATTTCCGCGATTCTGGAGATACTGTTGAACGATTTCAACAAGATATTACTTAGAGATCTAATTCACATCTAATAGATATCTAACCCGATCTATCGTAAAAGTGACATTGGTTGCCCGAATTGCGCTGCAAAAGAGAACTAGTTGAAATCTAAACTATAACGTATCTAGAATGGATCTAGTACGTGTCGTCTCTTGTGAATATCTTGAAGTTCGAATACGGCAGTAAGTAAACGTTTTACTGAAAGAATAAATAATAATTTACTAAAGAATAAATGTTAAAATTATGTGTTCTATTGCAGTTATAAATACTTTGGTCTCTAAACGCAGCTATATCGTGTGTTTCAAGGAAGTAAAGAGATAATTTAATGTGCATATATGTATTTACTCTAATAACATAATAATTCAGTTTATTTAATGACATTTATACTTTATAATAGTTACTTAAGTGTCAATTAAATATATTGAAAAAAAAAACTTTCCGTAAAACTGTATTAAAGTACAGTCGATGCGATGTCAAAGGTATGTTTACATTCTTCGCCTTATTCCAAAGAAGTAAGGTGCAAAAGTGTTGACATATCTTTGAAGTGTGTACATTAAATTTACTTCCTCATTAAGCTATCGGTTTTATGTGACACTTGCAATTAAAAGCGAACAATTCAGTTGTAACCGCTAGAAGTGGTTAAGCCCGTATAAAGGCGTGCTTGGTCGGAAAATATTCATGAAGGTGCTAGCTAAGGTCGACGCCTTTCGGAGCACTTGATCGGTGCTATGTGCAGGTCGAACCTTAATTACATACTTATTACTCTACATTGTAATTCGTCCCCAAAACAAGTAGATATCAGTACCCCTAGTGTAAATTTCATTCGATAGCGTGACGTGACGTACGCGTTTTCGTTAAGGTAAGAGTCATTATGTATGGGATTTTGAGTTTCCAAAACGTCCCGTTGCCGCGCTGTTCAAAATCCCATACAAAAATAGATATAATGCAAACGCACGTCACGCTATCAAATAAAATTAATTAAATGAATTAATTATTGCATTAATAAAATAATAAATTTTCGCGGTAGCCCACATATCAGACATCCTTCAGTATCCTGATTTCTCAGGTACCTACATAAAAGATAATTCTTGTTTTTCTACTTTAGTATGACTAAGACTTATCCAACTTATTATACGTACACACATATACTTGCTCGTGCACAAGATAATATATGTAAATCAATTAAAAACTAGAGCACGCCACTCCTCACGCTGCGGCCATATGTGGCCTCGATATGTCCTTTCCCTGCACCGCGGGCCCTATATTATCATTTATTAGATTGTACATGACAGATTTCTGCAGGACAACATAGTTGGTAAGGTTGAGAGAGGTTATCAATTTATCTCACACACTTGTATCCGTTTTGAGTTACGTATATATGGACAATATTTAGTGTAGGTATGCAATGAATATGAGCACGAACATAGATAATAGTCTAGTCTCCGCCTGCAACTTTGTTGGTATTTAGGGTTCCGTATTTATTTAGAAGTAATTGAACACTTTAAACGGGTTCGTACCTGGTGCAAAGGTTGGCCATATAGCTATCCAAATCCAAAGTGGCAATACTGGCAACGCAGCCAGTGTGATGGACACCTTTGCACCCGGTACAGCTCGCGGAGGTCTTTTTGATTAGTTTATTTGTAGGTTATTAATTAATTGTTTTTATTCAAATTAAGCAAGGGTTAATTTAGATATTTTAAGTTATTTTTCTTAAGGACCTAACGAAATTTGCTGAATAAATTATATTTATAGATTAGATTAGATTTATTTATTTCACAACATATGATTACAGTACAAATTACATTAATGTCAATTTATAAGAATCTATATTGTGATCGTCAGAAATACATTTAAATAATAGCAAGATAATCTAAATAAATTCATAATATGAAAAAAATTCAACTGAGCAGGATCGTCAAAAAATAACAATAATAAACGAAACAATGTCAAAAATAGGAATGCGAAATATTAAATATGTTTGCATTAATATATTATATTTGTACCCCCTGAATTTTAATAAATCCTTTCTTAGCAGCTCTACAGCTATTCATATTTAAAATAATGCAATAACTAAAACTAGAATGGCCTGTAAACCATTGAAAATGGGTTTGTATTTAACATATTATGCATCTGCATCTGTGCATGCATGCATATGTGCATATTATGCATCTGTTTCCTATATGATACTGATATGACACTGACAGATCAGTATCAAATCAGTGTCATATTGGAATGAGATCTAATTACCTACTAAAACTCGAATTGGCCTATTAGTATCTTTATTTTCAGCAGTTAGCCTCCTTATAAATTAATTTATTACTATAAACAAGCAGTATACAATAAACAATAAAATGCCTTAAAATAAAAATTACAAACTAAAAGTATGACGAGAAATATGATTGATTTCTCTTTCGCATGTATATTTTCATTGCGCTCTTACAAGGTTTAATTATACCACAAATATGCTTGTCTTGACACCACTGACCTACACCATATTCATACCTAACAAGTAATGAACATGGCTAAATGACTACACAATACCGAAAGCTAACATGCTGATACGATCTTAATGCGCATTGCATTGCGCTTGCGTCCATTCTATCTTCTATCACTGTCGGCGTATTCTTATTTTTATTTTGCACTTAAGAGGCAACAGGAGTGGTAAAGATCAGGGATGTTGCGGATGCCGATTTTTTGACATCCGCGGATGCGGATGCGGATGCAGATTTTTAAAGCCCTTGCTACACGGTCGCCGACAAGCCTTCTAACCGTCTGTCCTTGGTCTGACCTTGGTCAGTTTTGGTCAAATTTTGTTGGAAACAACTGTCTACACGGTCCGTCCAGACCAAGGCCACGCGGTCTGAGGGGCTTGTCGGCGACCGTGTAGCAAGGGCTTAAAGGCTCACATCCGCTGATGCGGATGCGGATGCGGATGTCAGGATAGGTACATAAAAAACGTCAAATATTTTATTTTTGAAATTTATATTTCAAAAAACCGGCCAAGTGCGAGTCGGACTCGCGTTCCAAGGGTTCCTTACATTAAGTCCCAGTCTCGCTTGACTGCTAATTTCTAATAGGTTTTTTTGGCTAATGACTAAATTACCTAGCAGTCTAGCACTTACGCCGATGCTAAGACGTTCCTGTACCGACCTGTTCCACATCCGCATCAATTTTATGCGGATGTGGATGCAGATGCGGATGTTGAAAATAATGCGGAAGTTCCGCGGTTGCGGATGCGGATGCGGATATTCGCAACATCCCTGGTAAAGATACAAACGTACTCGACTGTTTCCTCCGTGGGTTTTGAAGCTAGAGCAATGATTTTTTCAACACAGATTAATATTGTCAATATCTGTGTCGGACTGTTTTGTTTTTTTGATATTTTTGTTTTTTAAAGCGCTAGAGCCCTTCAAAAATGGCCAAAATGGCCTAATTGACTATGCCGCAATGAGAGGCGTGGTATTCAAAACTGATATCAATTAGCCAAAAAAGCAAAACGGTCCGACACAGATAATTTCATAATCATTTATATTTCCAAATTTGGTTACGATTGGTTAAGTTTTCGAGGAGGAAACAGTCGAGTACGAAACCTCGATTTTTGAGATTTTTTATGCAGGATTTTTCGCCTTGTCCTTATCGCACTACTTTTAGGAGCCGCTTCCGTTAGCGAGACGGGTATATTTACCTAAAATATTTAAATCTCAGCTCCTGTTTCGTCTTAAGTGTTTTGAGTCGTACGTTCAAGTGAACCAACGTAACAATGAGAGCGTAACTTCGAGATCCATAAAGGTGTATCCAATCTAGCGAATTAGCGGCGAGTGTGGGTCAAAAACGTTACGTCGTGCCGCTTCAAAATTAGCTTCAGATTCTCTTAAATCTACGATGTCTACAGGAAAGACGCGAACGAGTCAGAGCACCTTGTAGAAAAAGGTTACTTTTGTGCACAATACAATAAAAGTTAAAAACTCTGGTACATCCCGTTTTTCTTATTTGAGTCTCAAGTACAGAAAAAGTGCATTGACAAACGCCTTAACGAAAAGAAAAAACGCGTTATCAGAATGACCTTCGATCAACACGGGCTTCCGACACGTCGGAAGGGATAGGCCCAAGCGATATCTTGACATTCAAATCATTCTGCCATTTTTCGCGGGGGGGAACGTGCACACAGTCGCACTTCTCACACACTTACATACAAAATCCAATCTGTAATGACGACACAAATACATAGAAAATGGCCCACGTCAAAGACAAATCTTGCAAACCTCGATCTCTTTTTGTGTACGGACGAGTCACAAGTGTGACAACACGCACACTAACACATTTACGTCGAAGAATTTTATTGTATTCTGAGAGATGAGAAGTCGGATTTGTCGCTCGACCGATCCGCAATTTGTACTGGGCGAGCAAAATCGATAAATCCAGCAATTACATGAGACTAAAATATAATAATTGTGTTTAAATGTAATTAAACGTATGACATGTAAAAAAAAAATTACATGTGAAATGTAACACCTTCTTTTTGTAAATTTGATGTCCCCGACCTCTTTTTACAACAAAAAACCGAGCAATTAGGCATTTCTTCTGCTGCTGTGTTCACTCGCGCGTCTGGACTCGGTCTAGTTTAAAATCCGAGCGCAACTAGTTTTATTACCCGCGCTAGATCAGTTGATCTTGTACCTAGGCAGAGGGGAAATAGTGCGAATGCCGCATCCCTTCCGTGTTGATCGAAGAGAATGACAGATGCTACGAAAAGTCACGTGACTATTTCCATAGAGTATTTAAGTTTCGATAGGCGTTTCCTATCAACGTTTGTCATCTTGGCTAGGCTCCCTGCGGTTGTAGCACGGTCGCGATTTTATCACCTGTCACCATGCCTGTCACGCTCTAACAAGTATGTAAGTGCGAAAGTGACAAGCATAGTGACAGGCGATAAAAATATACTACCATGCTACCGCCTCTGATCATTCAATTCACCTACATTTAGTTAAGTAATTAGCAAGTGGAATAACAACAAGTAAACATTCAATAAATTGACCGATAATCTGATACGAACAAAGGACGTTATCGTATGGTATGTATAGTAATTAACAAGCGATCTCTATCGGAATGGCTATTAATGTTAACCTGCACTTTGGTGCTACAGATAATTGATGACGAAGGTATGCAATAAACAGTTGCTGTAACGAATGTGTTATGAAATAAATACTCATATATATTAGAGCAGCGGTCGGCAACCTTTTAGCAACCAAGGGCCACATAGTAGTTAACGTAGTTGACGCGGGTCGCACTTTGTTAATATTTATGACTTTATCAGACATTGTCGTTTGTCAATATTACATACAAAATAGCCAGGGAGGCTCGCGGGCCGCAAGTGACAGGTTCACGGGCCGCAGGTTGCCAACCGCTGTATTAGAGGATTGTAGAGACACTCTTTACCATAGAGAAATATAAGTAAAGAAAGAGTGGTTATCTTACCAAAACGCGAGTTATTTCGTGGTCGACATCTAGCGCTAACTGACAGACAGACCGACGGACAGAGCGTTTAATCCTTAGGTACTCCCATTTATCTGAGAGAATAGATGCTTTGTGTTTGACTTAATAAGTGACAGCCGATAAACAGCATTACCTTTTGTTTACACTCTGAAAGGAAGAGCGATGAAGTTCGTGCGGCGGTAACATAAACGGAAACGTTTGGCTGACCGTTGGCCATTGGCCGGCTGTATGGGCTAATCGTCTGCTAATCGGTCGGTCACTGTCATGTTGACCCCTTAGCTTCTTTGGTGACGCATTTTGATCATGTTTTGATCGTCTGTTAACTGTACTCCGAGCACTGTTTTCATAATTATATCACTACATAGTATAGAACAAATTCACTTCCCGCTGTCTGATGCGTTTTTTTTAATAGAGTGATTCAAGACGAAGGTTTATGTATAATTTGTTAACCCGTGCGAAGCCGGGGTGGGTCGCTCGCTAGTACTAACATAAGAAAAATAAAAAGTTTAGTACCGTTACACCCTGGAATATTTTTTATAGTATTATAATTATTATACCAATATAATTTGTATTTCGCGGAAATGTGTTTATTTTAACATATTTAAAACTAACATGTAAAGGTAGGTACCTACTTATTGGCATCGCGGAATATCGCTCGCAGACGTAATCTGCATGTTAAAAATTGATTTATTGACATTGAATTCGGCCTCCTCGCCTTTAGCACTATTCATGAAAATTCACACATCACATTAAACCAAGGTAACTCTGCGGTTACCACAACCACGATATTGTGTTCGTAAAGAGAACCTTACATCGTTGGCAGACAGTTTAGTTTCGCAAAGCTTTTATCCTATATTGTCGTTTAATACCAAGCCATCGATGGATAGTTTTAAATTTTATAATGGAACTATGCAGAGAAATAAATTTTCAAGTCTTTACATCGGTATGATAAGGTTCAATTTACTTTGACTTATATGTACCTATACCAATAGGCATGTTGATTTGTTTTTGGACTGCATTTATGTTTGTAACGTTATGTAAGACAAGTAACATTGCTGTAATGTTTAGCTCAGTGACAATAATCTTGACATTTTCATGACTGTTCTTATTGGGTTTTGAGGTGTCAATGACAAGGTTTTAAATAGGAACAACAATATCTATTGTAGATGAATACATATTTTACTTTATTATGAGAAATATGTACCTAAGTACATATAACATTGTTATGTAGACAACTTACATAGTAACATGCAGAAATGTATATAAGGTCAATGTGGCTAATTCCGTCGTAGGGACTATTCTTTATATATAGGTAGGTAATAAAAACCATCTCTGAATTATTACATAGATTATATAAAAACCATCTCAATTGTTTATTTTTGGAAATCAAGGGGAGACCCTTTAACTAGCAGCGGGACGCTATAACGGGCTAAAAAAAACAAGTCACGTTAAGTTTAAAATATGACCAACACTAAGTAATAAAGGGTTAACCCAATTACCGCCTTACGCGCCTCACATTTCGACACTAACCCATCAACCTCATCCATTGCGTAATACCCATCGCCATACATACCGACACCTCTCGATCAGCATTCATTGTACGACGTCTAACACAATGGATCGCCAACCGCATGATTAACTAGGTACGTCTAATTGGTTGACATCGATTATAATTTGGTCGTTCGAAACAAAAGAACGTCTAGCTTAAATCTTCGAATCGCTTGATTATAGACTTTATTGTATACGTGTTACGATTTCGAATGCGATAGATTTCTTACTGGTCGTAGTGATCTGAACTAGGTATAGGTACCTACAGTCGCCCTCAGATATATCGGAGCGGCTAAGTTGCTCACAAATATCTGAAATCTGTTTATAACTATGATTATGATTATTGAGAATATTGAGAGAGAACGGAGAGCGTTATGTGTAAGGGCGAATATGCTGGCCCGAAGGTTTGCTAGATGTTCAAAAGCGGTAAAAATAACTCTGTTTAAGGCATTTTGTTTATCCTTTTACACAGGTAGCCTTTGGGTCAGCTATACCCAAAAATCGTATAATGCTCTGCGAGTGATGTACAACAACGCCTTAGAGTGCTGGTTGGGCTGCCTAGGTTCTGTAGCGCTTCAGCCATGTTTGCGGAGGCTCGAACTGATGCCTTTGCAGCAATCATACGCAAGAAAGCGGCCTCATTACTGCGTGGAACCAGGGATAGCACAAACAGCATTCTAAGGATGATTGCTGATCACGTTTGTTGTCCCATAGTGATTAGTTTAATTAAATTAATTAAGTCTAATATAACTTTTAAGTATTAATATAGTTTTTAAGCCTTATAATATGTAATACTAACACAATGGGATCACTGTTATCTTAAAGTAAATAAATATACAATACAATACAATTATTGGTTTCCATGCTCGACATGATGATGCCCAATAGATGACACCCTGTCACCTTTGTGTCTATTAAAATGATGTAAGTTTAAAGATGGCAGCGACGGCAGGGTGCTGGGACAGTGACGATCATTAGGACATCTACCTTAAATACCTAATTACCTAATTTGGTCGTTAACCCTTTGAGCGCCAAAGACGTCAACTGATGCGTGCGATTACAGCCCAATATCAACCTTCGTGCATTCCGATAAGGTTCACGGTGGCGCGCCGCCGCCGCACACGACGGATGGTGTGGCATTCAAACGGTTAAGTTTTTTTTGTGGCAAGCCAACTTAGGCCCTCTTGTACCATTCCATTAACTCGGGGTTAACCGCTTAAACCTAGAGTTACCATGGTTACCAGTTCTTCAACTTTCTAGTTCTTCAACTGTAAACTTGTTTTCTTAGTTAATTAGTCATACATGTTTCATTATAGAAATTGTAATTCATGTGTAATTTTTTGAAACGATGTGTCCCGCCGAGTTTGTTGCCGGTCCCATATTGGGATACCCTCCTCCAATTGAGGGGGGATTTAAATCTTCTCGGGGCAGAGGTAGCTTTATTTGACGTTCATAAGCGCATTATAATATGCCTACTTGAATAAACTATCTTTTATCTTTATATAAACAAGCCTGATATCAGTTACATAGTATGTAACTCAATCTGCGCGCGGTGAAAGCATAGATGCAGTCCCTGAGATAACTCCACGGTGGGGAAATTTCATAATGCCTATGGAATATATAATGCAGATTTTATTCGTAAAAGGAAATATACACTTTACACGTCGTTGCAAATTTAACTCGCCTGCGAGGAAACTTTCTCAGGACTGATGGAATCAGAAACACGGAACTGCGCCCCAGAACTCGCGTTGTAGATGTGTTAAGACCGCTAGGTGAGGGTGGGGAGGGTCGATCCCTAGGGGACACTTGGTAAACTTCATTTTTAATCAAACCAAACGAGATACAATTTTTTGCGCTGGTAACACTCATTCATTCGTTCCTAACTTCACGTTCTGTCATGGCACTGTATCGGAAAAGTCAGTGGTTCAAAAATGGCGGACGGTGAAAGATTTTCTGCGTACTATATTCAATTTTCGGTAAGCTTTAACTGGATTTATTTTATAATATGAGATGGAAATGATGTTAGTAAGTGTGCTTATTTTATTTGTTGTTTATTGAAGTGATGATTAACTTGGATTACATTGATATACGCGAACACATGTTTCGAGTACGGCACGTTTTATAATCTTACTATGTATGGGGAGACCTTGTCTTTTTCTTCAGGGGAGATATGATTCCGGGATCATGTCACCCCCAAAGCGATCAAGTATACATTGTGATAAATTTACTTACAAAATGATTCATAGAGCTATCATAAATATTTTCTTTTCTTTAGTAAATCATGCCGCGAAAGTACGACCAGAGAAACACTGATTTAAACTTTCAAGGTTTTTGACTCATTATTGTTTATTAAAACGGAATTTAATGGCGTATAATTCAGTTTTTAATTATACAACCGACTCCGAAAACGGAATTATCCTTCCGTGGCCTTTGAAAAAACTGACTAAAGTTGACATCAACATTTTACGAACTACCCGTACTTGGTCTTTTTTATCAAGTTAAACGTTTTACACACAGGGGATGTTACTCGGTCGACAAAAAACACTTATAATAACGATATATGGTTTTCAACTGGCGATATTTGTTTTTATGGATGAAATGCTATTTCAATGGCTTTCCGACCTTATGTACTATAGAACCGACGGTCCATAGAAAGGATTTTAGGATTATGCAGCTCAAACACCGTCCTCGAAACGTGAGCAGTAAATTTCTAAACTTATTTATTATAGTAAACAATAACGACCAGTGATGGGTAAAAAAATTAAAATTGCTGTAGGTATCTGACGCTAAAAATACCTTCATAAGAACTTTATAAAAAATAGCTTTTTACAAGAAATTTTATGTTAATAACTTAGATTTTTGTTTTTTTTTTTAACTTTTTTTTGGTACAAAAATTCATTCCCTATTTTATGTTGTTTTATGGATAATACGATTACATTGTTTTTTAAAAGTATAAGATTATGGATTAATATGTGTTTGATATCTTCATATATTAATTTTCTGTAGATAAAGTGAATAAATTAATATAGATACTACCCTCGAAATATGACATTGCCACTTAAAATCTTTTTACCAAGTGTCCCCAAATCTGGAAGACTTGATCCCTTCGGCTTAGACATCTGATTACCGGAAATACAACTTCAAAGCATGGAAGATGCAATATATATATGTTTGCTGTGTATTTTACAAATTATAGATGCATTGCTAATAGCGATCCGTGTTATATAATCAATGAGAATCTGGTATGGGGAGACATGGTAAAAATATGTTTACCATGTGTCCCAAGAACCAGGGTCACTTGATCCCCCTAGGATCAAGGCTCCCGACCAGGGGTAAACAAGTCTCCCTTACATAGGGGACACATGGTAAAAGTCAACAGTATGGGTTTTCATTAAATAATGATCTAATTTATTGCACAAATCTGTTCTAATTCAAACTATTAATGAAGAGATAAATTCTGAGTCGTATGGTCTATAAAGTTTTGCAATACTACAAATAGTTAAGAAAATGTATGCTAAAAACAAAAGGGGTGATCAACCCTCCCCAGTTTCCCCTACTATACCCACACTAGCGTCTTTTGACCGTCGGACAGTCAACTCCTCACAATACGTCGGTGCGAATAAAAAAATCGCTATGTGTTTTTTTACGATTTTTTGATTTTATAATTCCTTTTTCAATTTCCTTTCGACCTATATCAAATTTATTTTTATATCTATATTAGTTTTGAAAATAACTAACAAAATTTGTACAAAAAAATAGCTATGTGATTTTTTTTGCACATAACGAAATTAAATGCCTTGTTTTCCGTCGAGGGTGATGGCAATAATGTTGCACATGGCGATTTATTGATCCTAAAATCCGCTATGTATCATTTCTCGTGCTACTCGTACGTTACTTTGGCAACAAATCGCTATGTGTAAACTTTACGCATGACGATTTTAAGTGAACCAAATTTAAGTCGCTATGTAGCAAAATTCAGGATAAAATAATTTATATTGTAAAAATGTACGAAAAAAACTGGTTATTTTCTGCATAAGTATCATTAGATTTCCTACCGACTTGCTGTATAATGAAACGGGGATCCTCAGAGTCAGACAATTATTTATTTTCAGCGCACTGTGTAGAGTTCATAAAAGTATTACAAATTTACCGGTAAGAGACCTCATTTTGAGCAGACGTATATATAGAGTCCCGGTACCTGCTGTCCATACATCTCACGCCAAGAGGTTTGCTTCCCATATGCACCCATTTATATATAACTCTGTTTGCAAAATTATCGATCTAAAAACGTGTACTTTATCAAATGTTAAATCTAAACTCAAAAAATGGTTTGTGACCCTATCCTACAATGATACGGAAAATATAATACGTTCTTATATTTAGGTCTGTCATCATCTAGTCCTTACTCGCTCTCCTACACCTTTCACACACACACACACACACACACACACACACACACACACACACACACACACACACACACACACACACACACACACACACACACACACACACACACACACACACACACACACACACACACACACACACACACATATACACATATACACACCCTAAAAGCTTACACCTTATCACCCTCTTTCACACATCATTTTAATTAGGTTTAGTTACCGTATGTTACCTACTCTTTTGTAAGCCCCAAGATACAGGCTCAGCCTAGTTTGGTGCTTACCGGACACCTTTGTGATTGCCTACCTATTTTATTATAAATAAATTATTCTTATTCTTATTCTTATTCTTATGTAAAAACCATTGATCTACCAGAAAAAAAACAGGTGCAACAAATATATTACAAACGGGAAAATAAACAGTTTTTTTTGTTTCGTGTAAAGTAGCTAAAAATACATGGCGATTTTTTTATTCGCACCGACGAATACCTACTAAGCTAAATTATGGGCAATGCCTATGTCAAGTAATGATGTTGACACAAATTGCAATTTTTGCATTATTTTGATCAAAATCGTTGTGATTTTCATTTAAACCCTAACTAACTGAAATCACCTTAATGATGGTAAGGTCTAATAAAATAATATCATCATCATATTGTGCAAACAACACGATAATGACTGATATCATTAGTGAATGACCAATTTCACGGTCAGGTGATTTGTCAAACGCGACCTTTACGGTAATTGTTATTTTATGCCTCGTCATCGATCATCGTGTAATTGATCGCTCTAATCTGGATCATCAGATATGATTTATAGTTAGATAGATCGTTATAGTTTGAAGAGTTTTACAAGGCTAAAAAATCTTTTGGATCATGTAAATAATGATTAATTGTAAAATGAAAAAGATATTATACACTAAAAGAAAGTGACAAGTCCACCGGTGGCCGAGGCGGGAACACAATTCAAAATATTTCATAAAATAAATTGAAAGTTGGAATGATTCATTAATTTAAACTAATTTAGTATGGGGATGCGCTATGCGCTTATATTGCTATAGTTTGTCAAAGGACTGACATTTCAAACATAGAAAGAGAGAATCATACTATCTTTGTCTTACACTAGTACTAGAATCCAAAAGAAAAGGACGAGTATAGTTTTTGTGGTTCTTATTTACTGACAATTTGGTTTGACCAACTATATTGGTTCTCAATACAATTTGAGACGCTAATGCCGTCAAGGAATTTAATTTCAGTACCATTTCGTACCTTAAATTGTCGCAGTGACAATATAGTATGTGATCCCTAATAGTGACTCATATTGATTGTCACTGTGACAAGGTACGAAATGATACAAAATTAAATTCTTTGAGTTTACCTACATCCAATCCCCTCCCCCCTGTATTACTGCAATGTTCTGCCGCCAGAGTGCAGCACTAGCACTTATCGTAAACCATCTAAATCTAAATTTATGCAAGAGTGATTAGATAGGGAGGCAGATAGGTAACGGAATTTCGAATTTCGTGTTTTACGGTAGGCTCTGTTTGTGCTAGTGGCAGACGCAGAGTTTTGTGTAATATAACCTATTTCGCCTTGAGCTAAATATAAATACCTCGACATATTTGCTACTGGTCTTTAGCTAATGCTTTCTTCTGATTGATATAACTAGATATCCATTTAGCCTCGCCTCGTGATGCGAAGAAATCATTGCGCTCCAATTACTCAATCATTAAATCATTTACAGATCACTGTAACATCACGCAATCGGATCGTTAATAGAATAGATAAAGACTTCTGCAGACGAATTTCGATACATTGGATTTGATATATCGATTGAATTGATTGCATTGCTCTGCACAATATATTGTATTGAATGTTTCATTGCTGAGTGACGTTGATCTGTTAAATGTAGTAAACTGGCCCTTATAGTATCCCACGCTAACTACATGAATGGTTACGTTAATGTTTGCGCAGGCGCGTGTCAGAGACCTGCGATGGTCAAATGTTTGCCAATGCGCACGTGATGTGCAGAATAATGCGATAGTTGGACTTGGAGATTCTTCGGCGTTTCGATCACAGTAGCTACTAGGTACAACCATAGAGAAAAAAATACATAGATTGCTCACTCCATACATCAGTTTTAGTACCAAAAAGACTATTAGCATCTAGCATCGAGTAGTGGAACTATCAGTACTGCTACTTGACAATAGATGTAGCACCGACCGGAAAGTCTTATGCTGTTGAGAAAAGACTTTCCGGTCGGTCCTACATCTATTGTCAAGTAGCAGTACTGATAATTCCACTATTCGATGCTAGATGTAGACACTGAAATTAATGGTCTAACTGATGTATGGAGTGAGCACTCTTGTCTTACTATAGTTCTCTATGGTACAACGGTCTCGATATAAAGAAATATTTGACTAGGCCTTTCTTCCAGTTAATGAAAGTACTTAGTTAGGATAATAGTTAAACATTTCTTATTTACCTAAAATGTAATTGTTTTGATATTTATAGTGGCAAATTTATCATTCGGTATTTCTCCAAGATCCCCACGATACAGGCTGTGCCTAGTGTGGGGATCACTGTACTACTTGTATTGATTATTGTATTTCCTGAACTAAATATATTTTTAATTTTTTTGATGGTAGAAAAAACCAAGCTTATAAACCAAATCAATTTCGTCCGCACAAATTTGCATTAAAATATTAAACAATTATTAATAGCCTCGCCACGACTTTAATCACAGTTTAATACGGCTAGTAAAAGTATCTGAAGCTCAATCGAGAAATACTCTTAGCTTTGTCAAACTCGTTTACGCCTCTCAGGCTACTAATGCTATCTATAATGATATGCTACTTTGTCTCAGCTAGAGGGCGTACCCGTCGCAATAAAAATATCGCTCCATTCAACATCTCATTCAATAGCAACGGCGGTTGCAAAAGAACAATACATTCACCGTTCCCTGTCGGCCGTTTTTCATGGCTGACAGTTTGATTCTAGTTTCCATCGTTGTTACCATGAATATGACGCGTAATTGACCGAAGCGAAGGACTCCGTAGTTAGGCAAATGCTTTCGTATGTCCGTATGTTCTCCGCTATAGGTCGCAATCCTATCGGTTATCGATTTTCTTGAAATGTTGTGAGCAGGTTCGATAATTGTATAGATTTTTCTCGACTCAGTTTCTGAAATTGTGCAAACTGGCGGATCCATGGGGATTCGCGAGGTCTACAGAGGGCTTACCGCGAATGGAAATTCGCAAATTGCGGGGATCTTTCTGTTTTACTCCTATGAAGGCGTAATTAGAGTGACAGAGAAAGATGCCCGCAATTTGCGAACTTCGATTTTCGCGGTAGAGCCGATTCCTTTATAAAAGCACTTCTAGATCAACGTTTATCCTTTTGAAATAAGTATATTATGTTTATGCGTATTCCATAGTTTCCATACTTAAAGGAGGAAATAGTTTTGTACATGTTGGGAGCGTTTCTCAATCCAAAAGGTATTGGCATTAGTAACATCCATAACTGATAATTTGCATCATTAGTTATGAATTACTTATATGCAACTTGAATTACCATATTATAAAACAAAATTAATCTAGTTCCATTTGTAAAACAAGATGTATGTAAGACTAATGATATGGAAATCAATATTTCCATATGATATTTCATTATATTTATGAGTATTAAGGAAATACGGATCATTTCCCTATTTAAGTGTTATTATTTTGCATATTAGTTTAATTATGCATATCGAGATTATGATCATATTTAATGCCTATATGATTTGCCTAAGGAATATGGAAATAGAGAAAGGATAGCGCATAAAAGGACATCGTCCTTAAAACAACTGACTCATACACTGGTCCTAGCCTAAGAATCAGATAGTCTTGTCATACTTTTAGTCTATGGCAAAATTACTTTAGTTGGTCAAACCCATTTGCCAGTAAATAAGAACAAAAAAAACTATACTCATCCTTTTGTTTTGGGTGCTAGTACTAGCGTAAGACAAAAATAGTATGATTTTCTCTGTGTTTGAAGTGAGACAGTCCTTTAACAAACTATAGTAAGTGTGTAATAAATACAATACATATTTGTGTCATTCAGCAGAAATAGGCGACTTTGAAAAATGTAAGCGCCAAAAATGAATATCGCGCTTTTCTACTGTACAATATAGGTTGGCTAGGAACTTTTATAATCAAGAAACTTTTTGACGAAAGTGCATGCTGCCTAGAACCTCAATTCATTTATAGCCACCGAGCTATAGCACATTTGAGCTTTTTTGCTAATACACTTAACTTTAGTCATCTATTGTTTGTATTTAATTGATGATAGGTGTTCTTTTCTTTTTTCATTTGTAAATTTCTGCCTGTTACTTTAAATTAATCTTGTTCAATGACCCACAAATGATGCAACCCAATTGAGCTAGACTGGGTTGAATTTAATTACTTTACTTTTGTCTCTTGATAATAAATGCATCGGCCTGAATCATCGCCTCGCCTGCGCGGCGCGGGTTGCGTCACATAAGTTGCGTACAACATGGCACGCACAATGCGTCGCGTAGTCTAGTTATACGCAGTATTTGCACTAAGTATTGCTGGGTATTTCATATTGTTTATGAGTGGAGGGTAGGGCATTATCTTTATCAGCTTGAGTTATTAATACAAAATAATTATGTATCTCAAATTATTTATTTTTGTAAAGCATAATAACATTATAACACAACAACAGCATCACTTATTATGTTTTGTTAAACATAATAAGTCGTAGTCACTCGGTAGGATGCCCTGAAGCCTGACTGCATTGCCCCGCTGAATGGCAATGCTGATCCGCTGGGCAAAATATTGGCCAGCCCTCTGGTCACCATAAGCCTCTATAAGGCGCTTTGACAGCTCCAATTAATACAGTGTAATTTAATAACTACAAAATGGGGCACAAAAATGGGAAAAAGACTGGAAAATGGCCACTTGCCAAGTTGCTCCCCATTTTTTTACCTACATGCATGCCAAGTTTTTTGCGGGAGTTTTGTTTTGACCGTCACCGAGGTCGGACGCGTCCCGGGGTGATTTACAAGGGTGTACGCTATACCATTTTGTCGCCAGATGTGCGGGCCGGGCCGGACTGTGCCTTTTTTTTTGTATATAAATGACCGCGCGCGTTTTGTGTGTTTCGGTTTCGATTCTATGATTCTATTCATTACTATTAAAATATCTCATCCCGAGAAATGCCGGTTTAACGTATTTTTTATTATTTTAAAATGTGTAAAATCACTGCGCATACGCCGAAGTAAACCTCAGCGAAGTCGAGACATGAGTACGAGTTACCTGGTGAGAGATTTCCATTTTACCTCCAAATAACATGCTCATGTGGATTGAATCTCTGTATAATTGCATTGTCTGTTTTAAGCAGGGTAGCAGTACAAGCAATACTTGAACTATGTTGAGTACCTGTATGTTGCTGTCTCTTTACGAGCAAATGTAGACGATTACCTTCAATCTTGCCCCAAAACAGGCAACTACATACTAGTATAAGTACCGAAAGATGCAAGTTGATAAAACGAACTCTATGTTAATTTCGTCGTTACAATACCATTCCAAATTTGTTCTAAATTAACATGCGTCACGACTCACGAGGGACGCTGCTTGTACACAATTTTTTTTACTTCGCACGAGTTTGGTTGGTGGAAGTTGTTACTTCAGATAATGTCGTGGCAGTCTCATGTGCCTACTGTATACCTATAGCGGCAACTTTATTTTATTCCTAACAACTGGACTGGGTTAGGATAGAGGTAATTGAGTAAGAAAGATGCCTATGCCTGTAGGTGGGTGTAGCTTAAAAAGGGAAAGAAGGGACCTCTTACGGAACCCACTGATTTCAATGTACAGCGAGACATACTGGGCGATTGTAAAGGGTTGTAAAAGGCGAGCAAAATACGCAAGACAGTCGGCTCAAAGAAACGAATCAAAATACAAAGGCCCGCAGAAGTAATGGCGGACACCGCTTCAGAATTATTTTTTATACTATCCGGCTTCAAGGGTCTTACAGCCCATCACAACATGTGCAGTTGCAATAAATGCCAAAAAAAAGGGTACGAGGCACGGCTACTTTCACCACGACCACGCCGGGGCGCGAGGAATTGAAGGAATGTAACAGGTATGCTGGTAGAGACTTCAAAATAATACCATACAATTGTTTTATATATTTATATCGTCGATATATGAATTGCAAACTAAGAGATACCTACCAAGTATAACCGTAAATGGAATATTTGCATTGAGAAATATGAAGTTAAGATACCGGAACGGGAAGAGGGTGTCATGGGTCTTTAGCCCTAACTACCAAATAATATTCAGGTTTAACAATCAATTCAAGTGAAACTCTATTAATATATATTTCTGTAATTTTTATTGAATTGTTTCGTTTGTGTTTTTTTTAATCAAAGTGATAGTGCTGTGACAATGTGTAGGGGTGAGAGATAGGTAAGGGATGGTACTCACAGCTAGTCCTTTGAATTGTCCAAATTACAGTGCACTGTTCACTCCTTTCACTCGCGTTTCGGGGCCCTTTGGTTTCGGAAGGCACACGCGACACTGAGGGTGCAGAACTTCACCCTTTCGAATTATTTTTGAAGAGTCCGGGACGCACACGCGCGATGTGTGTCAAGCTCGGAGCCAGATCGCATTCTGCCGAGCGTTCCCGAAAGATCGCCGTGAGTTATGATTTTGGGACGGGGAGGGTAGTTGGAAACTGCACATTGTCACATCCCCCCCCACTTAATCTCGAACAGTACGGCTTCAATTGGGATATATTTACTCTTTTTACAACATTATTTGAATTCGGCTTAATTAGCGCGGCTTGACCGTTTGTAATATTTTTAATTGTATATGGCCCTGACCACCGCGGACAAAACGCGGCGCATACTCCTCGATCGGCGTTTGTAAGCGGAAAACATTTCGCGAGTACTTGTTGCCCTACATTAAAAATATTGGCTCTCCTACGATTATTATAATAATGCTCTTGTCTCTCATGTGCAGCGTTTAACTTCCGAACTACTGTAGTTTGTTCGTGGTTATGGGTCGAGTTACCTTCAGAAATTATTTTATCTAATTCCCACCTATTTTCTAAAGGACTTCTAATTTCCCGCCCGAGAAAAATAGATGATGGTGTACGATTTGAACTCTCATGGACTGCGGTGTTGAGAGCAAGCTGGAAATTAGGTAGCGACTCGTCCCATATAGATTTCGTTTTCCTACAATAAATATTTAACATTATACTCAAATTTCGATTTACGCGTTCCACTGCATTTGCCTGTGGGTAATACGGAGATATTTTAACATCATTAATTCCCCAAACATGGCACATTTGTTTAAATACGTCGGCTGTGAAATGTGTTGCGTTATCAGATACGATAGTTCGCGGCGGTCCGTAATTCGCCCACACGAGCCTCGACAGCGCGCGCACGGTGTTAGCAGCGGTCGCCGCCCGTACTGCAATCAACTGAACCCACTTTGAGTAGCCGTCCAAAATAACCAAAATATATTTGTTTCCGTTCTTTGATATCGGAAATGGTCCTTTGTAATCTATATAAACTCTTTCCCAAGTTTCGGTAGGTACAGTTGATGACATCAAACCAACCGGTTTCTTATTTAATGGTTTTGTCGTTTGACAAAGCAAACACGACCTTACGTACTCTTTAATATCCGTATACAAGTTCTTCCACCAAAAAATACTGGCTATTCTATTTAAGGTTTTTGTTATCCCTAGATGACCAGCTATATCTTGATCATGATAATAATTTAAAATTACATTTTTTAAATGAATAGGTAATACTATTCGCCATTTGTTTGTTTTCCCTAATTGCCGGCACAATAACTCGTTTTTAATTTTATATTTTGGAACCCTAGTCCCACCATTAATTTGAATAATTAAATCATTGCAAAATTTGTCGTTTACCTGGTGTCTTATAAGCGAATCATTAGTAACGGGGTATTCCTGAAGCGCGGAACAATTGACTTCATCCGTTCCTTCGTACATACGGCTCAAACAATCGGCTACGTTATTACTACTGCCCTTAATATGTTTAATATCAAATTTAAATCTGGACAGAAGAAGTATCCACCTCCCTAACTTTCCAATCTGTTTAGGATGTTCAAAAAGCCAAGATAATGCAGCATTATCGGTTTGAAGTTCAAACGGCGCGACTTCTAAATATTGTTTAAATTTAGTGACTCCGAATACGGCGGCGGCACACTCTAGTTCGTAGACCGTCTGGCGACGTTCGGCGCTCGACAGCGTGCGGCTCGCGTAACACACCGGCGCCAGGGCCCCGTCCACTTCCTGCTGAAGCACAGCTCCAAGAGCTGTTCCAGATGCATCACTTTGTAAAATAAATTTTTTTGAGAAGTCAGGAAACCTCAAAACGTTAGGTGAAACCAATTGCTGTTTTAATCGTGCGAATGCGTCAACCTGTTTAGGCCCCCAGATGTACTTGGCATCTTTTTTTTTTAACAAATTTAACGGTTCGGCAAGTTCCGAATATCGAGGAATAAATTTTGCATAGAAGCTAGTCATCCCCAAAAATGTTTTTAGCTGTTTTAAATTTTTCGGTTCCGGATAGTTTACAACGACACTTATTTTATCGGGGTCGACGGCTAAACCGGAATAACTAATATTATACCCTAAAAACTGTACCGACACTTTACATAGTTTTAATTTTTTTGGGTTGACTGTTAACCCTGCTTTACCAAGTCTACTCAACACCTCGTCTAGGTGTTGCACGTGCGATTCCTTGTCTTTGGAAAAAACACAAATGTCGTCCACAAATGGGATTATATACTTGTATTTTATATCACCAAATATCATATCGACCACCCTGTTTAATGACTGCGGACTTACACAGAGCCCGAAAGGAACATATTTGTACTGAAATAACCCAAAGGGGCATATAAACGCTGTAACCGGCTTAGATTCGTCGCTTAACGGTATCTGATGAAATGAGCTGTTAAGATCAATTATTGAAAAATACCTAGCCCCGCCTAAATACTGGAAAACTGATTCAATCGACGGCATTGGATAACTGTCGTATACAATCTTCTTATTTACCGCCCTGTAATCGCAGCAAAGTCGCTTGCCACCACTGGCTTTGTCGATTAAAAATGCTGGTGACGCATATGGTGAACTCGATTTTTCAATGATACCTTTATCAAGAAGTTGTTTAATATGTGCCTCCATTTCCGCGGCTTTCGGCGGCGACAGCGGATAAAATCGTGAGCGAACCGGAACATTATCAATGAGTTTTATCTCATAGTTCAGGATGTTAGTTTTACCTAATTTTTCCGTTACGACTTCTTTGTGTTTTCCTAATAAATTTTCTATTTTACCTCCAATTTCCTCATCGTTTTGAATGCTGTTAAACTGTACTATATCTTGCTGCTCTTCATTTTTCAACAATGGTATTTTATAATGCGGCATAAAGTCAAATATCACGTATCCATAAAATGGATATGGGACTAGTTTTGTTTTGTTAATAAAATCGCATCCTAATATAACAGGTGCAATTAAACTCGGTGCTACTGTAAATTCAAATTTCCAAGTAAACTTATCAATTGAAATCAATACGGTTATAACTTCGGTAGCTGTAAAAACTTGTCGCCTAGCGGTAGTACATTGAATATTGCACCGCGACGTAACCACCTTACGACGACCTTTGAGTTTATCTGCTAAGTCCTGAGTAATAAATGACCGAAACGCGCCCGAGTCCACTAACGCGGTAAGAATATTATTACAAATAACTACTTGTAAGCATGGTTTATTGGTTTCCCTATAACTAATTATTTTGCCACCTTCTTGGACTACTGCGAGAGGAAGCTGACGGTGGATATCGTTGCTTACTCCCTGTTCGCGTTTCCCGCGTAATTTGACTGTGTCTGTAAACGTCTACGACGCTGTTCACAATCACGCCCGAAATGACCATAAGAATTGCATTCATAACAACGTGGGCCGCGCTGCGTTGTTTGAACCTGATTAGCAACCGATGTATTTGCGTTAGGCAAGCCCGATCCGCCGGCGGTGACCTCTCGCTCGCCCCCATGCGCTAACCGGTTCCCGCGCGAAAACGATGCACTCGACTCCCGTGCCGGTTGACCATATTGCCGATACGTATTACTACCAACATTTAACTGGTTCCGGTGATAAAAGTTATGCGAGTTTTGTGAATGCAATTTGTCTCGTAAAAGAGCGCTCTCGACCTCACTACTTATTTGCGCTAATTGCGACATGTCCTTTATGTCCATAGGGTTGCATTTAATGTAATAATATATCCTTGGAGAAATTCTACTTAATATAGTTTGCATTAACATTTCCTCTGACCAGCCCAGATTGAGCGCCTTCGCCACCGCAACTACAGAATGCGCAAACTCTAATAATGTTTCGGACTCATATTGATAACGCAAGCACATTTCATTTTTTAACGTTTCAATATGTATCGGAGATAAAACCTCGCTTAAAATCAGTATTTTAATATCTTGCCAATTATGTAACGCGGCTGCCCGACGGAACCACCAATCCGCCAGAAACCCAGTTGTCCTGGTCATTATCCAGGTCACATACTCTGACTGGGGAACTAGCTGGAGTTGAGTAATTTTATCGACGCTGATAATAAATTTAATAAGTTGTTTAGCCACCTTGCCATCACAAGTTGGTAACTCCGCGAGCATTTTTTGCAACACTTTTAACTTATTTTTATCGACTCGATTATGTTCACCTACCGCGTTCGCGGGTGACTCGACCTTTTGACCGTTAAGGCACATCGATGGAGTATGCGACATTTTTTCTGTTTCAATCGTATTAATTCGTTTCTTTAACTCTGATATTTGATTATTTTGCGACTCAATCTTTTCCTGTAATTGTCTAATAGCCGGATTCAAATTTTCCAAATTTAACGACTTAAAATATTTAAACATGTCCGACACTCGAGTAACGGTTTCTTCTTCTGTGTCGGACATTTTGTTACCGATACGTACTAATTAATGCCAAACAAGAAAATATTAGACCTAATTCGGGGTTTCGCAACCTCCACCAATTGTGACAATGTGTAGGGGTGAGAGATAGGTAAGGGATGGTACTCACAGCTAGTCCTTTGAATTGTCCAAATTACAGTGCACTGTTCACTCCTTTCACTCGCGTTTCGGGGCCCTTTGGTTTCGGAAGGCACACGCGACACTGAGGGTGCAGAACTTCACCCTTTCGAATTATTTTTGAAGAGTCCGGGACGCACACGCGCGATGTGTGTCAAGCTCGGAGCCAGATCGCATTCTGCCGAGCGTTCCCGAAAGATCGCCGTGAGTTATGATTTTGGGACGGGGAGGGTAGTTGGAAACTGCACATTGTCACAGTGCAATTTTCTCATGCCCGAAGTAAATATGTAATATGCTGATGTGCAAACTCTGTGTTTTTGCGGTTTTATTGTGTTAGAAGTGTCTGTGTTGTGCAGTGCTAAAATCCAGTTTTGTATGTCCTAGCGTGATTAAACTACTATCTATCTTTATTATTATTTTATATAAAGTAAAGGACCTCGCAAGTTGTGATTTTCTTTTTGTGCCAACTGAGTAATAATATAACAAACGTCAACCATTATACCAACCGGTAGATATTACTTACTCGTGCCTCCTGGGAAAAAAAAAGGTCCCCCTAGAAATTCCTATATCTACAAGCTGCGCTACCTGTGCTACACTACACTTATACAACAGGACAAAATCCTTCGTCCACCTTACCGAAGCTCACCGTACGCTACGCAAGTACATACTTGGTCGACGATCAAGAAACTTAATGACCACTACCTGCCTTCTTCATTATCGCAAGAAAACGCAGCACTCCACGCAGCTCTGGAATATAAAGAGAAAGAGAGGAAGGAGGGACGCCCGATATATACGTGGGAGGACTCACTTAACGACATTCGACACTATACTTACTAACCGACCCCGATCCTATTTGGAGTACATATCTGAAAACAGAAGCAGCCTAAAAAAAAACAAGCGGAAAAAAAAATATACAAACAACCGGAAACGGACACGGAATCAGAGCCAGAGGAAACGGAAAACGGTGGCGGCACTAGCGGTAGGATATCTAATACGGAGCCCCAAGTGACCTAGCACGCTTTGATTAGATCAGAGATTACGTAATAAAGACAAGATGAAGAAGAAGACATGAAGAAGACAGGAAGAAAAAGCAGTCATATTCCCTCACAACCAAGTATTTATTACACACCAAGTATAGTATCTATCTACCCCATGCTGACTTCACGATGCCTGTATTCGGGTCGGCTCAAAATTTCCCGTCTCTCCTACTATCCTGACTGCAAACCCTACACTCCAGTCCTATCTACTGGGTGCTCCGGTGTCTCGGGCAGGCTGCGGGCGCCTACGGAGGGGTGGCAGGGGTTGTTGCGTAATAAGCTGGTTTGCGCGCGTACTTTGTTTGATTTCGCGTTTGAGGCTTAGCCGGTGTGAGGTGACGCTGACACCTCCACTGACTCGATGCCGCTTAGGTTGAATCAGCAGAGTCATACGAGCTTACAGGACTATTTGCCTCAACTACGCCTCCCCCCTGTAGTCTCCTCTTCCTAGTCCTTGCTGCAGGATCTGCTGGCTGGAGTTACCCCTAGTATCAGTATCAGTATCAGTACATGCATGCCAAGTTTTTTGCCGGTCCCATATTGGGATACCCTTCTCCAATTGAGGGGGGATTTAAATCTTCTCGGGGCAGAGGTGTAGGGTTGGAGCCGGTGGTATGATTTGACGTTCATAAGCGCATTGTAATATGCCTACTTGAATAAACTATCTTTTATCTTTATCTTATGCTTTCTTCCAGTAGGGGTAGTGACCCAATGAGGTGAAGGGGTGATTTCCCCAAGGGTCGGGTCCGAGTCCGGACGGCCGCTGGCGAGGTTGCGGAAGAGTACTTCGGCGTTCCTGGGACCTCGCCTTATAGCAGCGAGGCGGCAACAGAGGGGTTTTAGTGGGTAAACCTGGGGTCTCATTAGCCCACAACTGGGAGTCCCACATAACCATCCCGGCCCGTCCCCGCGCCGGGTGGTATGCGTAAAGCATTTCCCCTCTTAAAAAAAAAAAAAAAAAAGGGACTGTACTTTGAACTTGCGAGTCGGACTATTTGGAACCTTGTATAAAGTCAAAATACTGTTCCTCACACCGATTGCGTCGGAGTCTTATTGTCTCAAACATTAGCATGCCATATGCTGTCTCCGATTGTACCCGTATGATACATATTTCGCTCAAAGAGGGTTTCCTAATGCCCGACGCATCTCGTGCGAATGTTTGTAGTGAAGTTTTTCCTCGTATTTTGCACGTGCATTTTGCATTTTAATATTACCTACTCGTGACAAAGATGGTCTCATAAACGTGAATGATAGACGTAACTGATAGTACTTACTATACCTACATATTCAAATACTAAGTGAAGAAAATAAGATAAAATAAAAAGTGCTAATAATAAACGTTATTTTATTTATATATATTTTTATTTAAATACCTATTGCATCGGCCTATGGTATAGCAATACATACATATAAACTTAACTGCGACAACGTTAAACATGTTAAAATACAGTTTATGCAGCATACCTTAAACCTGTCATCTAGCGCAGATAAGGAAATTATGACACTATGAATCTAAATGAAATGTGAATTGCAATTCTCAGACTCGGCAACGCATTTCCAATCTTAAGATTTGCACGTGTCCGTGAGAGCGAGAGTGCATTTATCGTCAGTTGGTGTGTGTGCTCGATTATCTTCTCTCGGCGTTATTCATAAACGTCTGCTAAGTTAATCAACTGATGATCGTCGTTTGTCCCTCTCTATGGCATAACGACAGAGGGACAAACAACGATCATCAACTAATTAAGTTAGCAACCGTTTGTGAATAACGCCATCTGTCTTTAATAGTTTTAACTTGATAGCTGAGATTAATATGTCTGTTTGTCATCAACACTAAGCTGTCCGTGCCAAACAAACGGGAATAAACAAACCCTCAATAAACTTTACCTTTTAATCTTTGTAGGTTCGACATTGCCCTTTCTCTTTTATTGGTCTAGCTGCCTAGCACTAAATAAACTAAAAATCCGTCATATGCATAGAAGGTAGGATCCTATAGAAGTGGTATACGCGTGCCTTCGTGAGGGACAAAACATAGGCATTGCGACACTATGATTGGTCGAATTTATTTGTTGCCCACCATAATACATACAAAATTTACGGTGGGGAATAAAAAAAAAGTGAGACTGTGACAAGGACAAACAATAATAGCGCTTTCGCTGCTACTTCTACTGAAAGATACATAAGACTATCCCGTTCGGTCATTTCCCCCACTCCTCATGCCAGATCCAGTTATATACTAGATTCATGGTCATATGACAATTAAAATGAGCCGGGAATTGAACCCGTACCTAACCTAAGCCTTCCAAACTATCGGGTTTGGAAGGCTGGTCTGCTGCCGATTGATTAAACTCGGTTCACTCTCCCAAGTATCTAATCTATGAGGCCTATTCAGGGAGCAAAATCTTGTTACGAAACGGTTATGGATATGAAATATGAATACCATTTTAATTTCGCAACCACGTTCCACAGTTTATAATGCCAAATACATTCATTAAGTTATTAATTACTCACGGACCGATGAATAACTATCGTCTTTCTGTTCCAGGTACGTTACATCACAGCATAAGGCATAAACATAAGCATAACCACTTATGTCAGGCCATTGTTCGACATATACCGCTTTGTTTAACGGAAGTAAGTAAACATAATGTCCACGGGTCAATCAAATCTTACGCAAACGTGAACTGAGATTTTATAGCATTCGATATACATTGCCGGTTTTGCTTTAGAGTGATTTCATGGTGGCTTACGCAGCGTTCAATGGATACGGTTTGAAGACGAGAATCGAGAACGTGACATAGTGCTTTGGACAGGTGAAAGTAATGCACGAGCGTCATTTGTTTCAGTTGCTTTGAAAACCTCATATATTTCGCGTCGGTTTGAAATATGAACTTTGTGGAGCGGAAATTTAGGTGGATTTTTATGAAATGAAAAGTGAGTTAGTATGTTTGGAAAGTTTGCGAAATTTTACGTCATAGTCGTAAATATTATGCGCTGCCAATTTTGGTATGAAACGACCGCGGAACGTAGAGATATTATTAGTTTGAATTGGACTGTTGGATTTAATTGTAATTTTAACTGGGTTAGGATTATTTTATGGAATGGGTTATGTATTGTTCATATCAGTTTCTACACTCTACCATACTCTTATGTAGCAGTGCAATCTTCTTGCAGTGTGTAATTATGGCAACCCTGTCTTCTTCTTCTTCTGCTAGCCCTAGCGGGCGTCGGTGGCCACCTTTGCGAAGTCTTTTCTTTCTTTTGACGACCGGTCTGGCCTAGTGGGTAGTGACCCTGCCTGTAAAGCCGCGGTCCTGGGTTCGAATCCCAGTAAGGGCATTAATTTGTGCGATGAGCACAGATATTTGTTCCTGAGTCATGGTTGTTTTCTATGTATTTAAGTATTTGTATATTATATATATCGTTGTCTGAGTACCCACAACACAAGCCTAGAGCTTACCGTGGGGCTTAGTCAATTTGTGTAAAATGTCCTCTAATATTTATTTATTTATATTTATTATTTATTTTCTATTCATGGCAAGTCTTGTTAGCGTGGCCGCGTCTTTGATGTTTGTCCATTTTGTGATGTTGTCGAACCAGTTCATCCTCCTTCTTCCCTTTCCCCGTTTTCCGTCTAATTTTCCTTCTATTATAACTTTCAACAGATTATACTTTTCATGTCAACCCTGTCTAATGAAAGAGAAATCATACATGTCATTGGCGGGACAACATGATTCGTGACCAATTGCTGTCAAACCGTTTGACTCAAACGCATTGTCCGAGTGAAAATTCTGTACCGTCTATTCTACAGGCATTAGCATAGATATCTTTAATGTTATAGTTAAGAGAAAGTGGTTCGGTTACAATTCAATCTGGTCTGTTAATTGAGCGTGTTCAAATTTCCTTTCAAAGACTCTTGTTAATGCTATTAAGTTTCAATGAACACTTTCACTAGTGGCCTACGTTTTACATTGATTCTAATACGTACAATAACATGGATACAAGACTGACCAGTTTGAATTTTTTAACGGAACTATTTAATACTTATCATGATCTTACTTATATCCTTACTCAAAATGTCAATACAGAACTCTGGGATGATGATGAGTTTACTTATTTACTTCATATCTATTGAATTTTTACACGTTTTAACCAAAACAATGCCATGCAAAAAATCATACGGAAACTAATCTATACTTACTTGCAAGGGTAGACACTAGCTAAAACCTTAAAAGCTTGAGATTGGTTCGATAAAAAAATCACTATAACATATCTAATTTTCATTTATTTTCATACATAATTATTATATAGCTCAATAACCGCAAATAAATCACAATATCTCTCCATTAAGAATTCGAATACATTCTGCAACCACTACCTAATTGAATAAAGATCTACCAGAGAGTCCAGAGAGCGTAACAACCTACTGATCCTAATGCCAAAGAAGCGTGGCTACCATCTGCTAACCTCATATCCACCCTCCACGTTTTACAGGAATATAAACCTTATAATGAATAGTAAAAGGTTGTTTTCACATTGAAAACATTTAACAAGATACGATATTGTGGAAGTAAGATAATTAGCTAATTAGCAATGCTACAAACTTCATATCTAACCTCCACTTTTTATAAGAATCTAAACCTTATGATGAACAGTAAACGGTTATTTTTACAATGAAAAGATTTAACAAGATACGATATTGTGTACCTAGCTACAAACCTCATTTCTCCCCTTATTTTTGCGTTAGAATTTAAACTTTCAGTCGTACAAAATACAGTTGCTTATGGCAGAAAATATTTTGATAAGATACGGTGTAATAAAAGTAAGGTAATTAGCTAATTGGCAATTCATGGTGGTTATACAATTATAAACAATACCTTAGTCATCTTTAATGGTGATGACAGTTTAATTGGTTGACGATTAGTGAAGAAAGTTAATCGGCATGACGATTATCCTAATTAATTGTCCTGTAGGGCTATGATGGTCGACTGTATAAATGATATAGTTGTATAAATGATGATAAAACTGGCATTTTATCCAGTTCTTATTGATTTGTCGTCTTTTCCACTTTTGACAGCGATAGTCGTTAAACGATTAACTGCATAACATGCTCGTTGGATAATATGTCACTTGTCTACTTTTCCAACTTAAACTTAGTTGATAAGTGGATAAGTTAAATGATATAAAAGTCACTTGTCTAGATTTATACATTTTTATAACATTCATACCGTTTTGTCCACTTTGACAGCGATAGACGGTAAATGGCTACGTTTGTTGGATAGTTAGACATATAGTCGATTTTTGACGGCTAGCCTTTGATTAATTTATCGTGGTGCTCACTGGGCACGATAAGGTGCTCTCATGGTATAGAAGTGGTGAAAAATACAATTTTTAGGGTTCACTCGTGCGTCTGTCTGTCCGTCTGTCACAGCCTATTTTCACGGAAACGACTAGACCAATTAAGTTGAAATTTAGTACACATATGTAAATTAGTGACCCCTCACCCAAAGACGGACATGGCTTCCTCGCGTTGTCCCGGAATTTTGCCACTGCTCATGGGAGCCTGGGCAGCTTGGCAGCTAATCCCAGGAACTGGCGTGGGCACTAGTTTTTACGAAAGCGACTGCCATCTGACCTTCCAACCCAGAGGATAAACTAGGCCCGTATTGGGATTAGTCCGGTTTCCTCACGATGTTTTCCTTCTCCGAAAAGGGACTGGTAAATATCAAATGATATTTCGTACATAAGTTCCGAAAAACTCATTGGTACTGTGAGGAACGGAACGTTCCATCGCTCTGTTACATAGACTACGCCGACTGTCATGGTAACCTAACTGTAAAAACATGTTGAATAAAAAGCTAATTAATTAATTTAGACTCTTTATTTCAATATATAATAATTGGCGACGAGATATTAGTACCTCGTGTGCACAATTAGGGTGATAAAACTAAAATCTACAAGTGGTTTCGACTTTAAGTGGTTTAAGTGTGAGACTAATACAATGGTAATGGCTGCCACGCGTAAAGGTTATGTCACTACAATAAATTAATGTCGGACTCAGAATATCAAGATGCAGATTTGATGGAAGAGGAAAATTCGGAGGAAAGGTCGAATATTATACAAGAAGTGAAAACCGGAAAAATAAGCTCCATCTATAAATGCAAAAAACCAGAACTGATCCAAATTTTACGAGAAGAGAGGTTAGAATCTAATGAACCTCATACCGTGGACCAGTTACGAAAACAATTGAGTGATCACTTCAAGAATAAAGGAAAACATCAACAAAAAGCGTGTACCTCAACAATGACCGCGCTAGGCGAGTTGAAACCATTTGATGGAGAAAAGTGGGAAGTGTTTGAACAACAGTTTGAATGTTTTATCTTAGTTAATGATATAACTGAAGACAAAAAAGTGCCTTTATTAATCACTAAATTAACGGCCAAAGTTTTCGAAACACTGACTTACTTATGTTCACCTAAACAACCAAAGACTTTTACATATCAAGATTTAATAAAAAAACTACAAGACAAATATGTCAAAACACTATCAACAACATTGGAACGAGCGGAATTTAGAAAAAGAAACCAGCTACCAAATGAGAAAATCCAAGATTATGCCCTAGAGTTGAGAAAACTCGCAGGAAAATGTAATTTCAAAGACATCGATGACCAAATTAAAGAAAAATTCATGGAAGGAGTGTCATCTAAATTGATTAAGTTCGAGTTAATGAAGAGTCCCGCTGAAATAACTTTGGAAAAATGCATTGAATTAGCAAGAACAGTGGAGGCAGCTTTACTTCACACTAAGAACTCCGGAGAAGTTACCGAAATTTTTTACAACCGAGGAAAATCAAAGCCAACTTACAAAACCAAAAGAACGGATAACAACAACAAACCGGGAGCACAATGTTACTGTTGTGGAAAGAATAATCACCTCAAAGCGGAGTGCACTCTAAAAAAAAAGTATTGTTCAGAATGTGGGGTTCAGGGACATGTATACAGGATGTGCCCTAAAAAGACAAGACAAGTTAATGTGTTAGAATCAAATACATCAGCAGGAAACGAGGACAACGAGGATGTAGAAAATTCAGTGCAAGACTTGTTTGAAGGATATACAACATATACCGTTAATAGTGTGAGTAGGATACCACCTGAATACTTAACTATTAGTGTAAATGATCATAATTTGCCATTTCAAATTGACACAGGCTCAGAGGTGACAGTGATGTCAATAACTGATAAAAATAAATATCTGAGTAGTTTTGAGTTACAAGAATGTAAAACTTTGTTTAAAAACTTTGACCAAACTATATCTAAACCAATAGGAATTGTGACAAATGTAACAGTTACATGTAATAATATCTCTAATAAATTAAGTGTATTTATTGTGAAAGATGACTATCCTAGACTCATTGGTAGGGACTGGCTTTATGCATTTAAATTGTGGCCTCCCAAGTGGGTAGACAATGTTGATAAGAAAACTTACATGCTCCAAAATGTTTCAGATGCAGAACAATTAATCAGAGACCAGTTTGCAGAAATATTCAAGCCGGGATGGGGGAATTTCAAAGGTGAAGTGATCAATTTAAAATTGAAGTCCAATGCTCAACCCAGGTGTCTGCCAGTCAGGCGAGTACCCTATGCACTGCGTGAAAAGGTAAATAACGAAATCACTAGATTATTAAATAATGGTAGGATTACTGCAGTAGAACATAGTGAATGGGGTACTCCAGTAGTGCCTATAATAAAACCAGATGGCTCGGTCAGGCTATGTGGCGACTATAAGCTAACAGTAAATCCTTGTATGGAAATTGATCACTTCCCATTACCTCATATTGATGATATTTTAAATTCTCTAAAAAATGGCGAATATTACTGTGAACTGGATTTAAAAGAGGCATATTTACAGGCCCCACTTGGGGAGGAAAGTAAAGATTGTACAACCATTGTAACCGAATCTGGAACATACAAATATAATTACTTGCCTTATGGGGTAAGTTCCGGCCCTGGGGCTTTCCAACGTTTAATGACTAAAAAATTAGCCGAAGTTCCCAACACCATAGTATTTATTGATAATATTTATATAAAGGGTGATTCATTACAAAATACTTTTGAAACATTGTGTCAAGTCTTAAAAAAATTGCAGGAATGTGAATTCAAATTAAAACCACAAAAGTGCAAATTCTTCACAACCAACCTACAGGTGTTTGGGTACCTTGTAAACAAAAATGGTATCAGCGTGATTCAGTCCAATATTGAACCATTATTAAATGCAAAAGCACCGACTAACCTGGCCATGCTGAAATCATTCTTGGGTAAAATAAATTATTACTCTCGATTTTTACAACATATGGCCACAACACTAGCACCTTTATATGACTGTACTAAAAAAAACAAATTTATCTGGACACCAGAGTGTGATAAAGCTTTTAAAAAAATTAAAAGTAAATTAGCTTCGGCTAATAACCTTAGACACTATGATCCTAAACTGCCACTGATCTTGACTTGTGATGCTTCAGATACCGGGCTTGCAGTAGTGCTGTCAAATAGAGATTCACAGGGTGTTGTAAAACCTATTGCATTCGCCAATAAAAAATTAAATGATGTTGAAAGGAAGTATTGTACCATTGATAAGGAAGCAATGGCAGTGATTTTTGGAATTACCAAATTTTATAATTATGTCTACGGCCGGTTCTTTGAATTAGAAACAGATAATGCAGCACTGACGCGAATTTTTGGCCCAACTAAAAGTATTCCAAAAATGGCTGCCAAACGATTGCAACATTATGCAATATTTTTATCAGCGTTTAATTACAAAATAAGGCATATTAAAACCAGTATAAACCCTGCTGATTTTCTCTCAAGGTCGGTGACTGAACTGAACAATAAAAATAATGATATAAATATTCTTCCTGTATTTGTAAATGCCAGTTGCAGTGTACTGAGTTATACTAATGACTCCAAAATGAGAACTTTAGATTGGAAAACAATACAAACAGAATCAAAAAAGGACGCGGTATTGTCCAAATTAATAAGGTATTTAACAGATGGTTGGCCAGAAAAAAAGGAGTTAGACAAAGAAGTTTTACCATTATATAACAGAAGGAATGAATTAACGATGGACAGGGGTTGCTTATTTTGGGGATATCGAATATTAATACCCTACACTATACGCGAATCGGTTTTACTTGAATTGCATAAAAGTCATTTTGGAATCATTAGAATGAAAGAGATAGCACGTTCATATTTTTGGTGGCCTAATCTTGACTCCGAAATAGAAAATATTACAAAAAAATGTATAATTTGTTTGCAAAACAGTAAAACACCATCAAAAACACAGAAACCGTGGCCTGTTGCTCCTTCAGCGTGGTACAGGATACATGCTGATTTTCTGGGACCATTTTATAATAAAATGTTTCTGATCATAGTAGACAGTTATTCGAAGTGGCCAGAAATATATGAGATGTCTAATATTACTAGTTCTCGCACTATAGAGGTCTTTGAAAGTGTATTTACTCGGTTTGGATATCCAGTGCACTTGGTAACAGACAATGGTCCTACTTTTACCAGTCTAGAATTTAAAGACTTCTGCATTTCTAAACACATGAAGCATACATTTTCACCGCCCTATCATCCTGCGACGAATGGTGCGGCCGAAAGGTTTGTGGAAACTTTCAAATCTGCTGTAACTAAAATTAAAGAGAGCGGACTTAATTTGAGATCTTCGGTGAATTTGTTCATGTTTGACTATAGAAGTACGCCACAGCGCACTACAGGAATCTCACCTGCTCGCCTTATGTTAAGCCGAGAATTAAGAAATAGGTTTAGTTTATTGCGCCCTCCCCCTCTGTCAGAAGTAGTGCAGGAGAGAGTGCAAAAAAGGGAACAAGGGAAAAGAGATGTCAGTTTTGATATAGGTCAGAAAGTAATGGTAAGAGACTACAGAAAGGACAGCAGGCCATGGGTTCAAGGATTAGTTATAGAAGAGTCAATACCAGGAACCACCTACGTGGTAGATGTAGAAGGATTAAAGTGGAAGCGCCACATTAATCAGATGTTAAGTTGTGCTGATGAACTAGAAGAGTTATGTTAGTCTTAAGTTTCTTAAGTAATGATATATCTTTAAGTCAGACTCAAAAATAAGTGAAGGAGAGTGTGAGGAACGGAACGTTCCATCGCTCTGTTACATAGACTACGCCGACTGTCATGGTAACCTAACTGTAAAAACATGTTGAATAAAAAGCTAATTAATTAATTTAGACTCTTTATTTCAATATATAATAGGTACGAGCCGGGGTTTGAACCCGCGACCTCTGGATTGCAAGTCGCACGCTCTTACCGCTAGGCTAACAGCGATTTTTTTAAAGTACAATAAATAGGTTAGAAGTTATTTAAGAAAATAGCCAAAAAATTACCCCCTCCCCCCCACCTTTATCTCCGAAATTACTGGGTCTAAAATTTTGGACTCGCACTTGGCCGGATTAGTTTTTTTTATTCAAATATAATATATACTATTTGAAGTTTGAACTCCATTTGTATTCATATAAGAATATCATTACATTATTTGTAGGGATGGCAAAGATATCATTTCTTCTTGGCAGCTGCTGCCATGGAAGAAAAGCATCAACAAAGAAAAATTCAACGACGTGCCATAAGGGATACATGGAACCCTTTTGATATGCCCATCGAGGAGTTTCGGCACATATATAGAGTGCTCAAAGACTTTGGCACTCTATTTGTGTGCCGACCTAGACGCCGACCTCAAACTCAACATGGCGACGGATTGCCGGCACATCTTAAAGTACTTAATTAAAGATATAATGTAGCACTGAGGACGTCACTTTCTGAGAACGCCACTTTCTGAGGACGTCACATTTAGAGTTCGTAACTTTTTTAGCATAGGTACGATTTAACAGTATAAAATACCAGCACGAAAGATGTATGTAATGCCAGCAACCAGATTACCTGTTCGACATACGGTCGCTTTTATATCCTACATACCAACACCAATCTCTGTTTGCCTTACGCCTGACTGGTAGAGAATACCATTTGGCAAAACGTCCTATGTTTCGTGCAATAAAGTGAAAATAGAGAGATTAATAATAAAAAACAATCTAATTATGTTTAAATCAGAGTATTTAATTCAGAATACTTAAAAACTACAAGCACCAAAACATTTAGCCACAGATTGGAGTTAGGCCGGAAACAGCTTCGATTCCATACACATAAGGGCGCGTGTACACGGTGCTGCCTCCGCGCCGACGCCCTCGGAATAATAAACCAACAGGAACCGCCATTAACAGGCGTTCCCCTCTGCCAAAAGTCGGCGGCCGCCGGTCAAGGAGGTTATATAAAACTAGTTGCCATACGTCATACGCCATTCAGCAAACGTCAGTCTAAGCGGAATGTTAGGAGCAGAAAATGCCGAATTGTAGCGTTTTCTCCTGTAAAAACCGATCGGACACATCTAGCTTACTTAAAGAACACGTTTCTTTTCATATGTAAGTACTATTACATGTAAATATTATCAAATAGTGCACTAATTTAGCAAAAAACTAAAAAACATTGTCAATCTGAAAGTGATACCACTTCATGGTACTAGATCTAATTTAGGGTAATATTTAAAGAAGACTTTCTAAATATTCATTAGGTATACCTAACTTCTAATTTGCGTTGCTTATTATTATATAATTTATATAACACATTATTTTTCTATAACACCTTATTTTTATATCAACATAATCCATTCAATGAAATAAATAGTATAAATCATAAATAACGTGATATTACCGATATAGGGTCATTGTGCTAGTTTCCGTCCATGCTCTAGTCTCTAGTTTTCGTACATGACATGACAGATTAGCAAATAACATATTTGATACTTAATTTGCTACTTGCCAAATACATTTTTTATGTAGATAGATACTCGTATATTGTCTCGACATTAAGGATTGCATTAAGTCCAAATTTGTGCAGCAATGTAGATTTATATGTACTCAATTTCGCCAAGTGGACGAAAACTAGAGCTGGACGAAAACTAACGCACCTACCCTACTACTGTTTAAAAATTCATTTTTCGCTTAGTTTCTATCGTATATTTTTTATTTGACATGTCCAATATTTGTATTGTATTTTATTTATTTTAAGGTATTTACTGCCGTCATTTTCCATAAATAGGAACTTTTAATTTATTACTCTGGTATCACTCTACCATAGTTAGCGATGGGACACCATAAAAACCAATATCGATAAAATCTATATGAACATTGTAAATATATTGTTATTTTGATTTCTTTTTTTAGATTTCCAAAAGATGCAATAAATTTTAAACATAAGTAGTTTTCAGCTTATCAAGCCATCGAAAACCTAAAAATATCGCAATATCAGTCATGATTTAAAGATCTAAGAACTGCATAAGTAAGTTTGTAATTCCATATAAATATATGCTGTTACAAAGTTACTGTTGCAGTTCCTACAAATAGTAGGTAAAGTAAAAGGTACACTACGATGTATGTACGATGTGAGTATGTGTTTAGTTATGATATATGTATACATAGTATGGGTATGAGTACCCGAAAAGAAGGACTGTCTACAAAAAGAGATGAGATCCCATCAAAAACATTACTTGTAAAAAGGTGCAAGTCTCGCAACGCTTTTATTACAAAAAGTTCTGAGATGTAACGTGAAACCAAGTCGGTTACTTTAATCAGTGCCCCTGGCTGACTGTTAAAACCGTATCAATAAGATATCTTTAATTTGTAATACATATAATGACTTGGCAATCGCACATAATGCTTTACTCGTACCGTACTCGTAAATATGTGTAATGCTCAAACTGCAATTAGCGCTAGCGTTAGGTATGTTCAATTAGAATTATTTTTAATAGGTGACGATGATCCTTATGTCATTATGCAGCTGTGCGATGGCCAAGTCATTATACGTATTACAAATTAAAGATATCTTATTGATACGGTTTTAACACCCCCTGGCACTGATTAAAATAACTGACTTGGTTTCACATTAGCATTACATCTCAAAACGTTTTTGTAGTAGAAGCGCTGCGAGACTTGCACCTTTTTACATGTAATGTTTTTGATGGTTATGATTGACTAAAGCAGACAGTTAAAATTCAGTCAATAAAATATCGACAATATTATCGACAAGTCCCTCGCACTTCTACGTTTACTTAGAACTGACATCATCTCGTTTACGGACAGGGTTGTCTGTGTTTGTTCTTGTATTTGTGTGAATATAGTTTATGCTAGTGTTTGATAATTTTGTCGTGTGCGTGTGTAGCGACGCATGCAAAAAATGCATTAGTGTTTACATTATTTGTGTGCGTTCCTCGCCCCCCGCGCCGAAAACGGCAGAATTTTTCACATAGAAATTAGTGCGTGTCACCACTCCATATTGGATTATTCCTCCGAGCCGCCGCCGCACCTTCGCGCTATGTACACGAGACGCGTAAAACCCGCGGCGGCGGCGCGGCGGCGGACTATACTTGTCTCGTGTACATAGCGCGAAGGTGCAGCGACGGCGCAGCGGCGACGCGGCAGCGGGCTTTACGCGTCTCGTGTAAACAGCGCGAAGGTGCGGCGGCGGCGCGGCAGCGGCGCGGAGGCGGCACCGTGTACACGCGCCCTAAATGTTTCGCACAGTAGGAACCAGGGATGTTGCGAACATCCGCATCCGCATCCGCAACCGCGGAACTTCCGCATTATTTTCAACATCCGCATCTGCATCCGCATCCGCATAAAATCGATGCGGAGCTTATGCGGATGCGGATGTCGAACAATTCGGTACAGGAATGTCTTAGCGGCGGCGTAAGTGCTAGGAAATTACGTCATTACCTATAACGAAATCGTCTAGATCCAGAAAAGTCGGCCAAGTTACTGTTTAGTAAATATAACGCACCTATATTCTTGCTCAAATTCTAAACGTTTCGTTTTTTTTTAATGAAATAATACTAAAAATGTGATATTTGACGTTTTCTAAGTACCTAATCTTGACATCCGCATCCGCATCCGCATCCGCGGATGTGAGACTAAATATCCGCATCCGCGTCCGCGGATGTCAAAAAATCGGCATCCGGAACATCCCTGGTAGGAACCATGATTTTATCATACGCCGCTGTGATTAGCTCGTGAAGGTATCACGGCAAGCTCGCTGACACCAGTTGAAGGTCATTCCAACATATTTACATTTAAACGGACTGTCGCTCCTTTTGTGACAACATATTCTTCAGCATACCGCGTCTTCTGTCATGTCTCCATAAACTCTAACGTCTTTTTTATCTGCGTATAAAATCAGCTCTTGCAGTTTTTTTTTCAGACAATATTTCCTCTCCTGTGGAGAATAGGCGTCCAAGGATTTTTTCTTCATAGCGTTGCCGAATTTCAGAATATATGTTCAGCCATCAATCACTTCTGCGTATGGAGTGATCCATACTCTCATAGTTCTCATGTTCTGCATATATTTAATGCAATTTATTTGTTTGTTTTCTTCCTATAGGTATAGGTTACGCAATGAATTTTTAAATTAATATTACATTGTACTTTTAGCCTGACTGACAATGAAAATCTATCATGTCGCCGATTTGACATCGCTGATTTTTTTTCTATAGATGGTCAACCAAACCTTGTCAGTAGAAAAAGGCGCGAAATTCAAATTTTCTATGGGACGATATCCCTTCGCGCCTACATTTTTCAAATTTGGCGCCTTTTTCTACTGTCAAGATCTGGTTGACCAAGTATACAAATAGGTTATATCGTTTGTCAAAGCACTGTCTCATTTCAAATATAGACAGAGAGAGACATACTATCTGTGTCTTACACTAGTACTAGCACCCAAAAGAAAAGGATGAGTATAGTTTGTATTGTTCTTATTTAATGACAAATTGGTTTGGCCAACTATACTTACAAGAATGCACTTCGTTTTTCGGGTAAAATCGGACGTAATCGCGTAATAGAAAATGACAGCGTCGTACTAATTTAGTTGCAATCCAACACTCAAACTATACAGGATGGTCTATACCACAACGTTCAATTTTTTTTTTAGTTTCCTCATATCGTGGGCTATTAGGAGATTCTTAGAGATGACGTTCGGTGCCTGACTTCGGTGCCGAATTTTATTTTTTACTTCTTTGATACACAACTTTATTTCCTAAAATCTAGCCTTAATATAAAAAAATATTGGTAGTAGCCCACGTAGTGATAAAATAAAAAAAAAATGTTGGACATCGAGGTTTGTAGTTTGTACCGCCCTGTATAGAGTAGTTAATAGAGTCAGACCGAGAAAAGTCTGCAGCGATTTTGAAGCACGCAGTGCAAGCGTCATTTTAAACGTCAAACTTCTATGAATTTATGACGGGTAAATATAGCTGGTCAACCAAATCTTGTCAGTAAAAAAAGGCGCGAAATTCAAATTTTCTATGGAACGATATCCCTTCGCGCCTACATTTTTCAAATTTGCCGCCTTTTTCTACTGTCAAGATCTGGTTGACCAAGTATAACACTTGCACTGCGTGGGCTATCAATATCGCTGCAGACTTTACGAGTAGCAAGGAACTAGGACCGCCTTAGATTGCGATGGACAGTCTTTGCATCAGGAAAAATCCGGAGGGGGTCAAGGCCGCTTTCAAACAGGCGAGGTCCCAGCTCCCGGAGCATCCCGAAGTCTCGACACCGAGGGAGACGAATAAATACCCGCTCAGCGCCGAGTATTTATCTTTTTAGGGTTTCAGGAAAAACGGGACCCTATTACTAAGACTCCGCTGTCCGTCGGTCTGTCTGTCTATTTAGATGATATATTTCTGTTGCCAACAACAAATAATAAGTACTAACAACAAAATAAAATAAATATTTAAGTGGAGCTCCCATACAACAAACATGATTTTGTTGCCGTTTTTTGCGTACCTAATGGTACGGAACCCTTCGTGAGCTAGTCCGACTCGCACTTGGCCGGTTTTTAAGAGACGCCGCATGCTCAGCAGCCGCTCCTGCCGACCGCATTGTACGACTAAGATGCGGGGCGGTAAAAGTACTGACGCACGTGGCGTCCCACAGTAAGCACTTACCTCTTTCCCACGGCACCAGGGTCTAGTCGTCAGACCTTATGCCGTCCGATCGGCTAAAGCCTGGCGGCTCAAGCATACATGGGATATTAGGTAACTCTGACAATAAGGCTCTCCTAACGATGTCATTAAGAACATGGTGCCGTGGGAACCTCCCAGCGCAACGGCAGCAGCTCAAGACATGGTGGCCGTTGCTCCCCACAGTGGAACCGTAGATGCATTGGTGGGGTTGGCATACCCATGGCAACCTATTAGGCGGAGAGCAACGGCCACATGCATACATAGGTGGCTACGTTTGGGGAGGGCCTACAATTTAGTTGATTTTGACACATGGTTTGACGTATAAAATTCACCGTATTTGAGGTTAATAAGGTCTACTGTCCTTAAAATTTTGTATGAATTTACAAGCAAATATGAGCCTTCGTTAATGAAGTATTGCAGCCGGTTCTACCTTAATTCGATAATGTAGCTTGTTTCAAAGACTATAAACTCTAAGTACTTAGAAATAAAGCTTCAAAAGCTTTAACCGTGGATAACTTTTAACTATCAACGTCACATGTGGATAAGTGGTGATAGGATGTCATTCATTAAAATACGCTTTAAGTAAACTTGTTTAGAATTGATTTTTGAAAAGCTCAAACCACGGATGATTTTTATCAGTCAATGGCAAAAGTAGATAAGTGGTGGAATGTGATTAAGTAATCTATTCTTTAAAATAGGCCTTAAGTCATCGAGATTAAAATTGATTTTTCAAAAGCTCAAATCATGTCACGCTATCATTAGTCACTTGTACTTTATCCTCGCGTCTTTTTTACCAATTTTAATCACTTATCAGGTATTTCACATATCACGCAATAAATGATTAATGATTTGGTGACAAAGCATCATAGCCCTCCTGTTGTCATAATTTATTTTTTATTGGACCTTGTGTTCAATTGATCGTATGTTCTTCTGTGAGGACTCGGGTTCAAATCCTGGTAAAGGCATTTAATTGTACTTTTCAGAGTCGCCTATTTCTGCTGAAATACACAAACATGTACTGTATTTTTTACACATCAGATACCTACTATAGTTTGTCAAAGGACTGTCTCACTTCAAACACAGAGAAAATAGACAAACATAGACAGAGAGAATCATACTATCTTTGTCTTACACTAGTACTAGCACCCAAAAGAAAAGGATGAGTATAGTTTATTTTGTTCTTATTTACTGACAATTTGATTTAATCAACTATATTTAGGTATCTGATTCTATTTAATTTTACCATTATATTATTGTCTAGTGCCCACAACACACGCCTTATTGAGCTAATTGAGCTTACTGAATCGATACGATTACACACACATTACGTACAATACCATTATTGACATCTTCTTCCTCGCGTTGTCTCGGCATTTTGGCCACGGCTCATGGGAGCCTGGGGTCCGTTTGGCAACTAATCCCAGGAATTGGCGTAGGCACTAGTTTTTACGAAAGCGACTGCCATCTGACCTTCCAACCCAGAGGGTAAACTAGGCCTTATTGGGATTAGTCCGGTTTCCTCACGATGTTTTCCTTCACCGAAAAGCGACTGGTAAATATGAAATGATATTTCGTACATAAGTTCCGAAAAACTCATTGGTACGAGCCGGGGTTTGAACCCGCGACCTCCGGATTGCAAGTCGCACGCTCTTACCGCTAGGCCACCAGCGCTTCTTATTATTGACATCGGTCCCCATTTATTATTGTAAGTAAATCATAATAGATACTAACTTAGTAATTATAAGTCGGAACCTTGTATGAAAGAGCTAATTCCTCCTAATACAAGTAATTAACTTAAATGGAGGATTCAACACACCTGTATACAGTGCATGTTAAGTTAAATGAATAAATAATTTTCATTTTTAATTTTCATTTTTACTCTGGGACTAGGTTGATTTGTGTAAGATGTCAATAATATATATTATTTAGTTAGCTGTACTCGACTACTCATACTATAACATGCCATATTGTTCCCGCGGCCTTTGCAGTCTGCCGTTTCCCACGGCTCGTACAAACATTGTATGTATGTATGTATGTATGAATGGTTTCAGCCGAGCGTGCATCCGGCCTCTTTCAATGGTTTTGGACCGTGAAGTCACAGTGTGCAGTAAATTACGATTATTTGGTAACATGGTAACAGTTAGATTATAAAATGACTATCGTCTCTAGTCAACCAACTATTGTTTTCACCACACCAGCTCGGAAAGGCTTACTTTGCACTTCAAAAGCTGATAGCAAAGTTGCATTTTATTCACATGTGAGGCAAAGTAATCAAATGCAAATTTTGAGTTGTTATCTTATGTTTTCTGGTTAGAAATGACTTTTAAATAATGATTTTGGATGATAAATATTAAATAACATTCATTTAGATTTGATTTGGTTTGATTTTGTTTGATATTTTACATTTAATATTAGCTTCGGGTTGGTGTGGTGAAAAATGTTGTGTTTCACTCGGGGGCAAATTTTGTTTAACCCTCGTGCTTTGAAACCCTCGCAACGCTCAAGATTCCATTTTTCGAACCACTCGCTACGCTCGCGGTTCAATTTTGGAATTTTTCCCTTGCTCGGGTATCAATATTAGCACGAGCGGTTAAACAACAACTTTGCCTCCTTATAAAACAAATAACTATTTTCGAAAGCCACGTAGTGGCGTAAACGTAGCGGTACGATCCAATGCTCTTTATATTAAATAATATGTACTTCAAAGATAAACGAATAAAAACTCTATCTTTAATTAATAATTACATAACAGTCACTACAACTGAATTTAACGAACCGTTTGTAACCAACTGACAAATATCGGTAAATTATTCAATATCGAACTTTATTTCTTGAGCGTAAGGGTGTCAACATTCGCATTTCGTATATAGCTATCTATTTAATACGCGAGATGATTGCCAATATCACAAAAGTAAACAAAAATAGACTTTAATTCCTATGTAATAAGTTCGATCAAAGACGCATGTAAATGATTAAATCTAGAGAGACAGTTTGTTTGTATACTTTGTAGCGGAATGACATTTCGATCGTATCAGTGACAGTTGGTTACGTATTTATTGAATTCAATGGGAGACAATAAAAAGCGGTGGAAGTAGCTTATGGACATTGATCAGATATTTATGACTGTTTCAATACTTGGCAACAATATCGATCAATCGTTTTATCATGGAGGAAAACTGCGTGGGAATTCTGGTTTGTTGCTAAAGTTATATACTTATTTGTTTGCGAAAATAAGGCTTACATATTCATGAAGCTTAGTGATTGCTAAATAGGATTATTTTATAGAAATAGATAGGTACCTATAGTTTACTCGTGGAAAAAATATGCGGATAAAAAAAAGGAACAAAAAACAAACTTACACATAACATTACAACGCATAATAATACATACTGGTATTATATTATAAGTCTTTAAACGAGCAATTCTTGTATACATTTATTTTTTTATATGTATTTATACGATTTCGATGAAATTTGCTATATGGACTTTCGGGGACGAAAAGTCGATCTAGCTAGGTCTTGTTACTAATCATAGTTTTGATAAGTCTTGTAAATATGTAATTACTAACAATGTTATGGATATGTATGTCTGAATTAAATAAATGAATTGAATTGAATTGAAAATATATTTGTGTAACTTACATAGACGATTAAAAATTTTTCACTCAGAGATTTAAGTTCAATTTAATTTGTTTATATTTCCAAAAGAAATCAGTGATACAGTTGCCTACAGGGAGAAAGTGCCACAAAATAACCATCGGTCTGCAAGTTTTTCAATGCATACGAAATCGAGCGGTCGAAAGTCAAAAATTGCCCCCCCCCCCTGATCTTTTATACCTACCACCATTCTCATTTGCCCTGCCCCAATGATATTATATAACCTAGATAGGTTATACTCATACTTGAGGAGCACAAAAATTACTTCCATATTTATTTCTGTGCCTACGAAGAATTCTGTTATTTTTGATGTATTTTCTCATTCCATCTATCTTTGCCACACTCGTTGCTAAACATAAGGCCGTCTCTTTCTCTTTCGGTGTGCGGGAGGTCGTTAGCACGTGCACATTTCACGCTTGTCCAGTCGCGACTAAAGGCAACTTGTCCAATTTGTAAGGTAAGCGCTTCAATTTTGGAACGCCTATAACCTACTTATCTTGAGTTATAAATCATTGCCCTGCCCTTATATTTTCTTTATCTCTTACAACTATTTATAACGGAAAGTGTTAAAAGATTGCTATAATTCTTTCCAACATTACGTAGGTAGCCATTGTATTACAAGGAAGACGCAATAAGACAATGGCGTGTAGGTTTCCTGATTCTGGCGACATGCGTGCGTGTTATAAACACAATATATTATTATCGTTGTTTAGACATTAATTTTATTGCATTTCATGTGTTAGGTACACCCCACCCACCCAGAGGATCTTAGGGTTAAGTACCTACACCTACAGTCTCAACAGAAACCCTGCAAGGGTATAGTAATATAACATATATAATAACAAACTTACTAAAACTAAACTAAACATCTAATTTTCACTTAAAAAATCTTGGATACAATAACATGCTTTGCTAATTAAATTTCGCTTTAATTGCACTTAAAAATCTATTTATGATTTTTTTATAAACAGATAATTTATTTTGACGTAAACATCTATTTATGTTTTTTTTCCATCTGTATTGAATTTACCTTACGAGAATACACATACGAATACTGTTATTTCTATTCCTCAACGTTTCATAGAACCTAAGCTTCAACTTATATTGCGTACATCTTATTAGTAATCGACTCACGCGCAGCCTTCCCAGAGCTATGCCCGATAGAATGCGTGCGCTGTGCCAACTAATATATTGTTAAATAGGTATCATGTAATTTTCAATAAGAAATAATATCTATCTAACATCCGTATTATGTATAACAGAATCAGTTTAATAATGAACACATCGTAGCAGAAAACATAAACAATATCTTATACATAAAAGGAATAACTGGTACTTACGAGCTTTAAAAAGGGGTGGGTAAACGAGCAGCTAAATCGCCTGATGGTAAGCAATTGCCGTCGACCATGGATACCTGCAACAGTTGAGAGGGTGATTTTAATCCAGTAGTTGAATATGCGCCTCAAGAATGAACTACGAATTATGTCAGAAGTAGTTGAATAGAAGACAATTAGACATGGAATGGAACTTAACATAAAAAGTTCGTTTTATTTCGAAATTAGTTCTTAACGGAAACATAGCGTACCAATTAATAAATTAGAGTGATAAATTATGGATCCGTGTGCAAGTGGCGACGTAACAGCAAGTCATCTAAATATAGCCAGACAAAAGCTTGACAAAAGTCAACAAAATATTTGTAGATGGACAGGAATTACAACAACGAATACTTGAATGAATGAAAAATAGTATATTCATATTCATTCATTTCGTAAATGCACGCATAACATTACTTACACGTCAAAAACAGTTTGAAGGAAGGATAAATACATTTTCAATCATTAAATAACAATAAAGAAAATTTATTTTAAATAATACAATGTTAGTGTTAAATAATTACTAATTATAAGTACTAATAATCGAAATGCTACAGATCACTCTAGAATACACACATCACACACAACACGTCCATCACACCATCATAGTTGACGACGCTCACATTTCTCAGGCACGCGCAGTTTTTGCCGCGCGGCAATGACCTGGAAAATATGTCGTTTCAACAAGGAAGTGAAACCGCTCGTGTTGAGTGTCGATTACTGAGTACTGAGTAGCAGATCCAGATGGTAATCAAGATTATTTTCATTCAAGGACTCGTTTACAGTTTATCCAAAATCAAGGTTACCACTAAATGGCGCTTGCCATTCCATACACTAAAACAAAATGTTTGCATAACAGTAACAAAAAGTTTTGCACCACACCAGCTTGGAAAGGCTTACTTTGCACTTCAAAAAGGGACAGCAAAGTTGCAAGTGCTATCAGTAATTCACATGTAATCAAATACAAATTTTGAGTTGTTTTCTTATGTTTGCTGGTAGAATTGACTTTTAAATGTTGATTTTGGATGATAAATATTTAATAACATTCATTTGAATTTGATTTGGTTTGATTTTGTTTGATATTTTACATCTAATATTTGCTTCGGGTTGGTGTGGTGAAAAAAGTTTTGTTACTACATACTTACTTACACAAAAAATGGGACATTCTACTAAGTATATGTTACAAAATCGGTTTTAAGATGTTGAGCAAAATTTATTTCTTCGTTACTTAAGTTCAGTTTTTTTATTACTTAGGTACTCTTTGAGTTCGACTAATTATTTTTTCAGAAACACCTTATTTCCTATAAGTGTAACAAATTTGAATTTAGAACGGATAAAATATAAATCGAAAATACTTAATTCACGCGTATATTCGCTTGTTACGTTGATAACGTTTACGTTTTAAGTGACTGCTGTATAATTAGGCTTTAAAACACTCGTAAATATGATCCTAAACTCGTATTATAATGCCACGATCTTAAAAAACTACTAAAAAAAATATTTTTCTACTCCAGCACTTAAATGTGTCAATTAAATGACTGACAGTGATATCTAAAGCAATGTCATTTGAATGCTTTGTCTATAGGCTCATAAGATGACTGCTAGCAGTCATCTTATGAGTATAATACAACTGCTTTATTTTTTTTTAAAGATACAAGTTCCGATCATCTTGATTGAAAGAGGTATGTTTTCATTTACAATAATAACTCTTTTTTTTTTAAATAATAACTCAATTTTTTTTAAATAAAAAGTCTTTTTTTTTTAATAATAACTTTTTTTTTTTTTTTTTTTGCTGCAGCTGTCATAGAAAAAGTAATGTATGCAACAGCTCATAATTGGTTCTTAAAATTCTCGGGTCTTTTTTTACAAAACTCGACTACGTCTCGTTTTGTAACTTCGACCCTTGAATTTTAAGAACCCTTATTATATCACTGTTGCATAAACTACTATTAGGATACCGCTCGAAATTTGACTCTTGTAACTTCAAACTTCGGGGTTTAACGGTTGAAGATTTCAGAAGTAATCGCTCCGTTAGCGCCACTTGCACCATCCCACTAACCCGGGGTTAACACATGTAACCGTTAACCCAGTGTCAAATTGTACTGGTAACCATGGTAACTACAAGTTTAACCGGTTAACCCCGGGTTAGTGAATGGTGCAAGTGGCTCTTAGGAAATTTATTGGTGATGTTATTTGGTTACGCTTTCCATCTCTAATAGCTCCTAAAATCCAAGCTAAAAAATATGCACAGAAATCGCAATAGTTACTAAACCCGTCTTGCTAGTTTGCATCTCTGGCAACCGGAGCAAATCATTGTAACTGTAACAACTGATGATTTCGCTTCTTTTGATACACTTTGCAACTATTTCGAAACTCTGTCTGCCCCTATAGTTTTTATTATGGGTACAATATAAATCAATTTTTTAACAAGCAGATACGTCTGTGAGCGATATTACAAATTTTATATTAAAGGAAAAAATTGAAAAAGTTACGCTTCCCGCAGGACTTGAACCCGCATCCTCCGCAATCCGTGCGTTGCTCTTAACCAATTGAGCTACGGAAGCATAAAGGAAGGGATGGAAAGATTTGCGATGTCCTGGTAGGCTTCCGTAGCTCAGTTGGTTAAGAGCAACGCACGGATTGCGGAGGATGCGGGTTCAAGTCCTGCCGGAAGCGTAACTTTTTCCATTTTTTCCTTTAATATAAAATTTGGGTAAAATCTAAATGTCCTAACAATAATTGAAGGTTACACGGAATAACATGTCTAGTCACTCTGACAACATTTTGAGTTATCGCGGTTTGAAAGGAACAACGATGTATATAATTAACCATATTATTTTCGTGTAGTGTTTTAAAAGTGAGAAAAAAAGCGGCCAAGTGCGAGTCGGACTCGCCCATGAAGGGTTCCGTATTTAGGCGATTTATGACGTATTAAAAAAAAAACTACTCACTAGATCTCGTTCAAACCAATTTTCGGTGGAAGTTTACATCGTAATGTACATCGTATATTTTTTTTAGTTTTATCATTTAGAAGATATTTTAGAAGTTACAGGGGGGGGGGGGTTCACACATTTTACCACTTTGGAAGTGTCTCTCGCGCAAACTATTCAGTTTAGAAAAAAAATGATATTAGAAACCTCAATATCATTTTTGAAGACCTATCCATAGATACCCCACACGTAAGGGTTTGATGAAAAAAATGAGTTTCAGTTCGAAGTATGGGGAACCTCAAAAAAATATTGTTTTTTTTTTCTATTTTTGTGTGAAAATTTTAATGCGGTTCACAGAATACATCTACTTACCAAGTTTCAACAGTATAGTTCTTATAGTTTCGGAGAAAAGTGGCTGTGACATACGGACCGACAGACAGACGGACAGACGGACAGACAGACAGACATGACGAATCTATAAGGGTTCCGTTTTTTGCCATTTGGCTACGGAACCCTAAAAAGGAGTTATATTTATGATTGATTACAGAGGTAACCGAAGCTGTAACTTATAGTTCATTGAGAGCTCTACATTTTGAGATTATAATTTCATTTTTCAAAAAAAGTGACTATACATAGACATGTTATTTCCATGTACCCTTTAATAGGGTATTTGACACATGTTGAATTTTATAACTAAATCTAGTTATAGTAGTTTATGCAACAGTGATATAATAAGGGTTCTTAAAATTCAAGGGTCGAAGTTACAAAACGAGACGTAGTCGAGTTTTGTAAAAAAAGACCCGAGAATTTTAAGAACCAATTATGAGCTGTTGCATACATTACTTTTTCTATGACAGCTGCAGCAAAAAAAAAGAGTTATTATTAAAAAAAAAGAGTTATTATTTAAAAAAAATTGAGTTATTATTAAAAAAAAAAAAGAGTTATTATTGTAAATGAAAACATACCTCTTTCAATCAAGATGATCGGAACTTCTATCTTTAAAAAAAATAAAGCAGTTGTATTATACTCATAAGATGACTGCTAGCAGTCATCTTATGAGCCTATAGACAAATCATTCAAATGACATTGCTTTAGATATCACTGTCAGTCATTTAATTGACACATTTAAGTGCTGGAGTAGAAAAAATAGATAGAAAATGAGCAATTTAACACAATACATTGGAAATTTAAAAAATATATGGGAATAATAAAAAAAATACAAGCCCTTAAAGTAAAAAAAAAAAATTGTTTAAACTTTCAAATTGGAAAAAATAATACCATTCGATTCCTTAAATTTTATTTAAAAAAATATTGTATAGCAACCATATACATAAACGCAATATTTCACCGACAAAATCGCAATTTCCTTGGTTTCCAATTTCCATACATTGAAACGGCTTCTAAGTTAGAAGTTCTAACGTTACATGTTACATGATGACATCACGAATCACGATGTATTGCCATTTTCTATGTAGCGTTTCGTCAGTAAAGTGCGGGTGCCAGACTTTGACCATCATTTGTGACTTTTGTATTGCTTTAAGACAATGGGTTCCATACAAACATTTGATCCTCAAAGAAACCTGATCGACTGATACCATAAAAATTGTCAAATACCCTATTGTTTTAAACGGTTGTAGAAAAAAAAGGATGATCATTTTCTGTCTTTGTATGACTGGACTATTACTTTAGCACACCCTACTGGCCCTAAATAAATATGTAGAGTTGAGTTTCAGAGTGGTCTTAGATAAGCCAAGTTTTAAATTTAAATTTATCCTAAGTTATTTGGCACCCATTTAGACATCTGTTTTGTCTGTGTAGTAACATTGAACTTGGCTCCCACACTTACGTTTTTGATGGGATTTTATATTCAGTCATGTAGCCCATGTAGGCTTATAATTTTTAACTTTACTTATTTCTGTATTAGTTTTTGTGGGATCACGTTTTAAATGCACGTATTCAACGTGATGGGTAGGCTGAAGCCATATATAACATTCTCGATGTCATTGTAAGCAAGTATGTGAATAAAAAAACACATACATTTAAAATTTCACCAAAAAAGGTATTGCTGTCGACAATAATGTTTCATCACTGTGTTGTTTCACAAAAAAATCTGCTGTGACAGCTGTTATTCATTGAAACGTGGGATTTTTAACTGTGCCTATATCACTACATAAATTAAGGTTGACATCTGAGCCCGTACCATGATTCACTGACAGTGTCAAAACTGACATTACGCTATCGAGAACGTAATTTATCTTATCTTATTATTTTCGGGGGCCCTTACGGATACACTTCGACCCATAGGGATCTTTTGTGCAATTACCCCCTGGAGAAGATCCGTCAGCTACTCAAGAGCTTTTCCCACCATATCCATGTGTCGGATGATGGAGCTCATGGGTAGCGTTTTAAAGTCCTTTGGTTCCAGATATCCTGCTCCAAAGTCCTTCATTCTTTGTCTGGCGAGGGCGTGACATTCACACATTAAGTGTTTCACTGTCTCTTCCTCTTCGCCACACATACGACAATCGGTGTTGTCAGAATGTCCCATCTTGGTCAGAATTCCCTTGACCCCGTAATGACCAGTGAACACCCCCGTTATGATTTGGAGTTGTCTTTTGCTAAGTTTCCAAAGCTTTTTGCTCCAGCCGGAGTCTACTCCTTGCATGAAGAGCTTTGCATGCTTTAGACCCGTCAGACTGTTCCATTCTTCCTGATGTTTGGTCTTGGCATGGTCTTTAATAGCCGTTGTGATGGTTCCCTGTGAGAGCCCCACGAATGGTTCCGGACCTATAAAGTTGCTTTCAGATCCGGTTCTGGCAAGTTCATCTGCATTTTCATTGCCTATGAATCCCTCGTGCCCTGGGATCCATACCAGTTGCACTCTGTTTTGCCTTCCAAGCTGGTTCAGAGCTTGGACGCCATTATATACCAGTCTAGAGTCCACTCTGTGCGATTCAAGCGCTTTGAGTGCCGCCTGACTGTCGCTGAGTATATAGATATTCTTCCCTTGGGTTTGCCTAACTATATTCTCATGCACGCAGGCAATTATAGCGAAAGTCTCAGCTTGGAAGACAGTGGCGTAATTGCCCATGCTTATACTACTACTAAAGTCATTTGCATAAATGCCTGCTCCCGTACCAGATTCTGTCTTAGACCCATCTGTGTACCATACGATGTCGTTTTCATCAGGGATTGGTGCTTCAAGACCTTCGGTCCATTCTGCCCTTGTTGGAATTTTAACGTTAAAATTCTTATGGAATACAAACTTGGGTTGCATTTTATCGCAGCCCATGTTCGTAATCCTTTTCACGAAATTGTCGCATTCCATGTTTGTGTGCTTGGTCTTTGGCTTGCTATCGCTCCAGAGGCCTGTTAGGGCCAACCTGTGTAACGATTTCCGCGCCTCAGATTGTATCACTAGGTGTAACGGTGGAAGGTCTAGCAGTACCTCCATCGCCGCGGTTGGCGTCGTTCTAAACGCACCAGTAATAGCCATGCATGCCGTTCTTTGTATTTTCATAAGGGCATCCCTGCATGTTCTCTTTAGTGTCCTTGGCCACCATGCCAGGCATCCGTACAAGATGATTGGTCTTACCATCATGGTATAGATCCATCTTAGTACCTTGGGGTTTAGACCCCACGTTTTGCCATAAGCCGATCTACACATTCCAAACACTCTAAGTGCCTTGGTGATTGTGAGTTCGACATGCTTTCTCCAGTTCAGTTCTTTATCAAGTGTTACGCCTAGATATTTCACTTCATTGGACATTTCCAGGACCCTTCCATAAAGCTTCAGCTGCTTCATGCCATTAAGGGTCTTTTACCTGGTAAACGGTATTACCACTGTTTTGCCTGGGTTTATGGAGAGTTGATGACAGTTGCACCATCTCTCCACTTGCTTCAGTGCTTTATTCATGATTTCCGATACTGTTCCCGGGAATTTTCCGTTTACAAGAATCACTAAATCATCTGCATACCCTACCGTATGTATTGGGCCTTTGTTTAGTTCTTCCAACAGTGAGTTAACTACCAGACTCCAGAGAGTTGGTGAGAGAACCCCACCCTGTGGGCAACCTTTCGTAGCCGTAGCTAGTATTTCGTCTCCCATAAGGGAGGATGTTATTAGTCGGCTATTTAGTGAGAACGTAATTTACTTTCTATACATCTCGCTCGCACTAATATGCGAGTACGAGCGAGATGCGTAGAAAGTAAATTACGTTCTCGATGGCGTTTATGTCAAAGCCAAACTGGTGGTAGCCACACTGATGCCTGTAGGCAACACATTGTTTTTGCATCAGACAATGTTTCCGATATTAAGGAAAGAGATGCAACATGAATATTAATGGCACTATACGAGTATAATTATGCACTTGATATTTAAAACAATATAAAATTTTATTTAATAGAGGTGCTATCAAATTTGGTAGGTTAATTGTTCATATTATTATCATCAATATTATCGTAAACGGATAAAAAAATATTCACTGGCCTTTTCCCGCCATTACAAGTACCGTAGAATGGTGTTACTTTGATTAATTTCAAAATTAATATTTATTTATCTCCCCGAATATGGAATCTAAAAATAAATTAAAAAAATGACAATATCGGTTTTTGCTCCTCTATCGACTTCACCAATAATATTTTTTTAAATACTAATGTGTCCTTTGAAAAAAAAATCTAAAGTGTTGATCAACTTTAAACTTAATTTGGGGTTACTTTGATACCCCCCTTTTTTTCGACGGAATTCGATAGTAACCCCTATAGGGACTAAAACTTCAAAACATTACAAAAAAATCCGTTCGCAGGTTTAGGATTTATAAGAATTTTATTGCCTTTGGGGTTTGACAAAGAGAAAAAAGGTTAGCTTAGAAAAAATCTATAACTTTATTGCAAAACAGTCTCATATTTTACTTATTTAAGGTAAAAAGCATAATTGAACAATAAAAATAAAAACCTATCAAAATTTATTAACAATATGTAATAACAATACGATGATGTACGGGATGCTTGGCGTATCGATGGCCTGCCTTCGACCACTTCTGTCACAGCCCGGTTTAAAACTTTTTCAGAGTAGTTCCTATATGCTCAGGCATTATTCTAAAACAATAATACAAAAATCAGTTAAAAAACCTTCAATATCTAAATAATCTAAAAAACTATATATGTTGTCGTCAAAGTAAACCCTTATAGGCGATCAGTGACACCCCATGCCACAAAAACCGAGTTCCTAAAATGGCCGCCATGATTATGATTTGCAACAAGAATCGATGTTATAGGCCGATACATGCCTGATTCAATGGATTACATCAAATTTATGTATTTGCTATATAGAACATTGTACATTAGAAGTTATACAGGCTATTAAAAGTACACAAAACTGATACTTGCATATTTTAATTTTTTTCCCATTGATCGACATGCTTGATCCCACGGACACAAATCACTAACTGACAGTGACGTTCAATCTTGCCAACCGTAAAAAAACAATCCACACGTTTGAACACGAAGTAAAGTTTTTATCAAAGTAAACCCAGGATTCAAAGTTCCCCATTCCACGGTACCTATATACTTTTTTTTAATTAAATTGTGTTTTGTTTCAGGTAATTACTATGGAAATAGCGGTCAATAATACATTCAAACAAAACATGCAATAATGCTTCGTGTATCTACAATATAGACATGAGGTATTCCAAAATAGATTTAAATACTTCAACAATAGGTTTGATTTATTTCCGTGCCATTTCGTACTTTCTCACAGTGACAATTAATATATGAAAGTCGCTAGGGACCTCATATTATTGTCACTGTGACAAGGTACGAAATGATACTGAAATTAAATTCCTTTACCATTCATACGATTTACCGAAAAATATTACAGTTAAGTACCTGTGTAATGCCACTTGCCCGATCTTAATAACCCGTTTAAAACAAATGTCACAAGAGAATCTCAATCAAAACTACTCACTAACCTTGAATTAAGGTAGCGTAGCATTAAACTAGTTAGTTTACTTTTAGATTTAGATGACCCAATTATCGACGTTGCTCGGACACCGGCGTGTGCGCATCGTAAGGCTGTGGTCGGGAGGTAGCGATTTGAAATAGAGAAAACAATATGACATAATATTCTCAGTTTACAGACTTTCATGTAACAGCTGCCAGGTTGTCTGTACTTTTTGTGCATTCTCGTCCTTAATCAACAGATTTTTAGTACTTGTACAAAATAATAAGGTACTCGAGGTAATCGGACAAAATTGCAGAAGAAATTTTAGCGACTCAAGGCGCGACTTAGGTGCGAATGAAATAGGTACCTAACTCCCAAATAAAATTATTTATCTAACCTAATTTTAAGTCCACTCATGGTATACTGAAATAGAAATCTGAAAATGGACAGTATGTGGATTAAATAATAAAATTAAGTTCCATTGTATTCCACGTGTAAAAAATGACTCGTGTGTAATGGCAACGCTGTGGCATTGGGCGCAGCCTTACCTTCACTTAAACGGTAACAAATAAAACGACTGATCATTGTGAAATAGATGTGTCTGTTATACATAATTGGGTGTATACAGTTACATTTGATTGATGTTACATTATTACACATTACTTACTTAAAAGAGCTTATCTTGATCAAATATTCATGCCGCTTAAGACCTTTTGCGGACTTTAATGATATTGAGACTTACGACATTTTTGGGACTTGGGTGTTTAATGATACATATTCATTACACGTTAATGGGTATGTTTTTGTGTATGTTAATGAACTATATCATTAGGTTTGTCATTAATCTTAGAAACATTTTTGCGGCTTTGTCAAAGTTTTGTAATTGTGTTAGATCGTTGGTTTTGTGTTGAAATTATAATTTGTTAATGAAATAAAGTGTGAAAAGCAATGTGATTATATGAAGTAGTCCTTTATGAACAAACACATGAAGAAATTTTTGTTTTGTACGAGTCAGTAATACCTAGAATAGAATATTATAAATTATAAATATTATTATAGAAATAGACTATTCACAAAACTGTTTCTGTTTAGCCCAATGGTTGACTGGTAGAGAATGCCTCAAGTCGTTAAGTACGCCATTTGTACTCTTTTTCTGTAAATTTGTGCAATAAAGTTTAAATAAATAAATAATTAAGTGTTTGTTACCCCTGTAACCTTCAGTTGCGGCCACGGTCATCTAATTGCCAGTACCATGACCCGACCGTCATGTAAATAGTCAGGTAGACGATGATGACCAACTTCCGACGGTTACGGTAACCGCCGTTTTACGTGTCATCAAGCTGTAATAATAATAATAATATGGTCGTGCCACGCTCTATTGGGATCGATCTATCATCACTGACAGGACTATTGTAGCCAATAAGCCTGACATTGTGATAATAGATCGATCGCAGCGCCGGGCCGTGCTCGTTGACATCACCATCCCCCATGATGAGAATCTCGTGAAAGCCGAGAAGGACAAGTCCAGTAAGTACCTAGACTTGGCTCACGAGATAACCGCCATGTGGGATGTTGATTCGACGATCATTGTCCCGATAGTTGTTTCAGCGAACGGTCTAATAGCGAAGAGTCTCGACCAACATCTTGAGAGACTCTCGCTAGGTGGTTGGATCAAGGGTCAGATGCAGTAGGCGGTGATCTTGGACACGGCGCGGATAGTCCGCCGGTTCCTCTCTCTGCAGCCCTGACCACCGGCAGCTTGGGCCTTGCCCCGCTGCTGGCGGCACCCTAGGTTAGGTTTATTTATAATGTGTTTATATGTATTTTTTATTGTTTTGTAAGTGTTTTTATATTTTACTTTTATATTCATATTGTAAAAAACCCTAACTTAGAGAAGATAAATAAATAAAGGAATAATAATAATAATGTGAGCCTATATGCGTCCCACTGCTGGGCACAGGCCTCCTCTCATGCGCGAGAGGGCTTGGGCTATAGTCCCCACGCTAGCCCAATGCGGATTGGGGACTTCACATGCACCTTTGAATTTCTTCGCAGATGTATACCTATATATAGTCCTCCTCATCGTTTTCGATGACGGCGACCCTAAATAAACATCATGGACGTTGTCTAGCGTGAGCCCTTACGAGGGGTATTCAAAATATTCTCGGTATGAGAATGAAAACAAACAAGTACGAAAAGTTTGATATTTTTATTTTTCAATATACTCCCCCCCTATGTTCATACACTTAAAAGATCGATCAATTATTTTTTTTAATCCCTCGTAAAAATATTTTTTATCTTTCGTGTAAAAATGCTCCTCCACTGCCGCCTTCAATGCTTCATCGTCAGAAAATTTATTTCCACGCAGATCCTTTTTAAGATTGGGGAGCAAAAAGAAGTCGCTGGGGGCTAAGTCCGGACTATACGGTGGGTGAGTAACAGTTTTAAACCCACGTTCAACAATAGCTGCCTTGGCAATATGAGCAGTATGGACGGGGGCGTTGTCATGCAGAAGCAGAATACCTTTGGTTAACTTTCCTCGCCTCTTTTCTTTAATTACATCCTTTAATTGACGTAGAATGTTAGCGTAGTACTGTCCTGTGATATTTACACCTTTTTCTTTATAATCGATTAGTAATACTCCTTCACAATCCCAAAATATCGTGGCCATGACCTTGCCAGCTGAAGGGATGACCTTCAACTTCTTGGGATGAGCTGAACCCTTAATGTGCCACTGCATGGACTCTTGTTTACTCTCTGGGTCATAATGATGAACCCAGGTTTCATCTCCAGTAACTATTCTTTGCAGCACCTCATCAGGATTTTCACCGCACAGGTCAATAAAATCGGAACAACAAGCTACACGCATGTCTTTTTGAAGCCGAGTTAGCATTCGCGGAACCCATCTTGCACTTACTTTTGACATATTAAGATGGTCATGTATAATATCATGTACGGTACCAATAGAGAGATTGGTTACTTGTGCTATAGATTTTACCTTCACTCGACCATCTTCCAATATAAGTTTTTCCACTTTATCAATATTTTCTTGTGAAGTAGCTACTACAGGCCGGCCAGGTCTAGGGTCATCTTCAATACTCTCCCTTCCGCGTTTAAACTCGCTTGACCACTTTTGAATGGTAGATAAAGAAGGAGCAGACTCACGGTAAACACAATCCATTTCCTCTTTTATGGTTTTTTGATTTTTACCCTGTTTTGTCAAGAATTTTATCACGCATCGATGTTCTAATTTAGTTAACATTGTCAATTCGCACAGGATGTTCATGTTTGTTCAGCAATTGCAGAAAAACAAAAGACTATCTCGGTTCGAATTATACTTTTTTTTAATGTCAATGAATAAACCTTAGCGGCCAGTAACGAAAGAAATTTTAGAAGAGGTCGTAAGATATCAATACCGAGAATATTTTGAACGCCCCTCGTATGTGGCTGGCCAGGCCGAACTTGGTCTTAAATACTCTATTGCACGTGTGACAATAAAGTTGGCCAGCTGCGTTGAGCGTGTACACGTAGGAGGGCTTAGGTCTCTCTTTCCGTGACTGGCGTTTTGTGACTAGGCTTGGCTCGCAGATGTATGCAGGTTTCCTCACGATGTTTTCCTTCACCGAAAAGCTAGTGGTAAATATCAAATGATATTTCGTACATAAGTTCCGAAAAACTCATTGGTACGAGCCAGGATTTGAAGTTCAAATCCTGGCTCGGGTTCAAATTTTGAACCCGCGACCTCCAGATTGAAAGTCGGACGTCATATCCACTCGGCCACCACCGCTTCCAAGCTCAAGCTATCAAGCTGTAGACGGACGTTTTTACTGATGTTTTCGTGGTTATTGAAACTCTTGACGTTACGTTAATGATGTTGGGATTTATGTATGTTAGACTAGCGACCCGCCCCGGCTTCGCACGGGTTAACAAATTATACAGAAATCTTCCTCTTTAATTACTCTATCTATTAAAATCCGCATCAAAATCCGTTGCGTAGTTTTAAAGCATCTAAGCATACATAGGGACCAGGGATGTAACGGATGTGGTTTTATCGGAACCGAAAGCGGAACCAGATGTTTTAAATTTAGTTTATCGGAACCAGAAACGGAATCGGAACCGAAAACGGAACCGGAACCAGAACCGGAGCCTGACTAGCGTGAGACAGTACCTACTGTCAGTAGGTACACATTATACAACACAACATACGAATAGGTACTTTAAATTCAACAACACGAATAAATCAAAACATCTAATTACTGCAGCACGTGGCAAACGGGGCTATGAGTGAATGACTGGTATAAACCTGTTTGTTTTTGATGTACGCCGCTCATGTCCCGCAGTCCCGCTGCCGCGCCAAGCATTGACATCCGATATAACATCCGTTTCAAAAGTAACGGAACCGGAACAGAAACGGATGTGTAATACCAAACGGAAGTTCCGACTTAACGGAAACGGAAACGGAGCTCCGTAACATCCCTGATAGGGATTAGGGACAGACAGACAGAGGGAAGCGACTTTGTTTTACACTATGTAGTGATTTAGATTTGTTCGGTATGTCAACATTAATATACTTACTGGATTATACAGTAAATGGATTGGCTTATTAGAAAACACATTTTCACTAATGAGGACGGACGATACAGTCTTAAATAGGCTACTAACTTTCAGTCCTCAGTAATCGAGCGATATTTTGTTACAATTATCGCAAATTACTTTCAGGATATAATAAGTAAGTAGATACAGTATAATCTACAAGGATAAACGTCACAATTTGTTTTCAATAGCTCTAAAATCTCGTTACTACACATATTCGGCTACTTTAATAACGGTTCTAACGCGGCTAAAATTCGCATTATTACTTAATAATACCAGTAGTCAACCTAGCACCAGACAGGTTGCTGTTGATATATAATTATACCACTCTTACTATCACATTACAAATATAATTTCTTGTATACGGCAAATGTAGGGTTGTCAACGATTGTTTTTATAAAATTTAGTTGTTTAGATGTCAGTTATGTTATGTTGAACTGTTTGAATAACTACGCATATTGTTCGTCTAGTTCAGTATAATATATGTAGGTAGGTACGTACCTATCCACAGTAGGTTTAATTTAAATATATTTTCTTCCGTGCTTTAGATTAGCGCCTGCGTCTTACTTAACGCCATCAAATCATATTAGATAAACATTTGTTTGATAAGCGGTTTGTAAGATTGATAGTTTTGATTATGAATAACGCCATAATAATATAACAATTAAAAAAAAAAGCTAGCATTTATATCTAATTATGTAATGCCGAATATTGGTAGTTTAGAAAACTGTGAGTCTGCATTTTGTGAGTGGAAAGGAAATGTAAAATTTAATTTGTAGATTTTTTGTGGCAACCCTAGTGCAAAAAATGTACACATTACGTGTGAACTAACAATTTGCACTTACACGTTTTTCTTAACATCAATTTGAATAAAACTAACTCTGTTTATTGCGATAGCGGCCCAAATATGCGCGAGATACGACCACGCCCCGTGACATTGCTTGTTCAAGACTAGGCTTAATTATATTATAGTCACAAACAAAATATAAATATAGATAGAATATTCTTTTTGCAACTTCAATAAATATCATGGGATCATGCTCCAATTTGATTCTTTTTTTACCCAAACTAAGAGAAAAAAGGTTTTTGTCCACGTATTATTGGGCCCCTTTTTCGTAGTGTAAGTATAAATTTCCACAGTTAGACAGATTCTAAAAACTTATGAGAACGGTCGTTAAATTTTTCTTTGGGAAAGTGAGACAGGTATTTTTGTGTGTACCTACTACTTTGTAAGAAAAAGTATTCACTCTGTTTTTATTGTTGTCATATTAGAATTTAAACTGTTGTGAGACATACTAACATTGAATAATTTTACGGTTTAGACTCACTTGTTCAAGTGAGTCTAAACCGTAAAATTATTCAATGTTGTCATATTTTTGTATTTATTCTAAAGTTTTTTTTTGTATCTAATGTCCAGTCCACCATTTTAACCGTTAATTATTCCTATATTTATACTACGTGTTTATTATTTAGTAAGCGCAAATTTATATTCTTGCGTTCATGTTTAGGTTCATTTCATTACCAAACCTAATGCCCTACACTTAGGTCATATTTATAAAATTGTGCGTGATTATTTGCAACGCATATTCCTAATTATGCACATTATCATATTTCGTGCAAGAATCACACTTAAATAATTCATATTACCTCGGAACTTAAACCCACAAACCGAATGATTTAAACGTCTATAGTTTAAACATGAGCTTGAGACGCACATTCGAAAATAAACCTTATTATAGTTGATTAAAAAGTAAAATTACTTAGACAGTTTCTTAACTAATTGATCTTTTGTTCTGTAACGGAATATATTAAAACGAATGCATCTAAACTATAGCACGGGCTGTTATAGAGATTAATGGGTATTGTACCGCAAGTTAAAATCATACACATGTGTAACGTGTAACGTGTATTGTGTGATCACGTGGTCATATCGTACATGGACGTCGTTTAGTATCTACAAAATTTCATTTAGTACATATTCCGATCTTCTGTGTACGCGCAAAATCACAAAATTAAAGTAATTAGTACCTAATGAAACTTAAAGGTAATAAATAGTAATAGGCACCTCCGTGAAAAACATTATCTACAGATTAAGGGGCTTATTTTGTATTTTCTGTTTTCATAACTCAGAACTCAGAACATTGGGCCATCAAACTAGTATGTCGGTCACAATCAAAAACAGCGCTTAAATGTATTTTATGTTCGGAAAGAAAAGACAACATTTGTTGTTGTTGGGTTAAAGACCTATACCCAGGCCTACCCACCATCATCATCATCTATTACCGGAGAGACACCGTTTTTGCCTTTTGGTGGCGAAAAAGACCGGTGTTATTTCTGTATTCTCTTATTCATAAGAAAGGTGATAACGTCCATTTTTTAACCGCCTTAAAAAAAAGGAGGTTCTCAGTTTGACCCGTATGTTTGTATGTATGTATATTTGTCCGCGATTATCTCGCGTTTGGCTGAACCGATTTTGATGCGGTTTTCAGAAAAGTGTTTGTTACATTCTGGGGAAGGTTTTAGTATGGAGCTGAGCAAATCCCGTCGTTAAGCAAATTTCTGCCAAAAAGTAGTTAATACCTAATAATAAGAAAATTAATAGCCATCCGGGTAATTAATTAGTTTTTGAAGGCGGTGCCAAACCAACAAAAACCTTCTTTGCTGCCAAACAGAATAAAAAACGAGTAGTTAGTAGTGCAAAAACTAAGTTAGTAAGACTCTAAAATTTTGGTTTGGCACCGACTTCAAAAACTAATTAATTACCCGGATGGCTATTAATTTTCTTATTATTAGGTATTAACTACTTTTTGGCAGAAATTTGCTTAACGACGGGATAGGGACTGGACAAGGATAGGGGTGGGGTATAGTATAAAAATTATTTTGTGCTTTTCAGTGGGTTGATTTTTTGAAGGCGGTTCCCTTTTTTTTGTAAAGAAATAAAATTAAGTTATTTTGGTTTTGTTTTTTTTCTGTGTCGTCGAACCTTGTCCTGCAATGAAACAAAGATGTGAACATTCTACGGGCTAGTTTGATGTTGTCTGTGTAATGAATGTAGGTACTACGTTAATGTAGCATCGACAGCCATTCAATGTTTTACTAACGGATATTATTTTTTGATAGATACATCTCTCGGGATGTCTCGACGATGTGTACATCCCGCCTCCGTAGCCTCCGCCTCAAACGTCCGTAGGCCTTCAGTCCCAGAGGTGGAAAGTAAGACAATGCGACAGAGCAAATGAAATGCAAATAAATCCTGTCGCTCAGATTGAAACGTCGATTATTGTTTATCTTATCTTTGGTTTCATGCTAATACTGCTGTTGTCATTTTGGACCGTGCGTTTGTGACTTGCCTTGACGCTGAAACAAAACAAATGTATAAGTTGAAATAGGACCGGAATAATGAATTGTTAATGTATTGTATTTTACTATTGCTTTTTAATTTTAAATATAACCTTAAGACCACATGCCATATTTCAGCCATATTGTCAGCGGTTTTCAATCTTTTTTTTTTGGAAAGCGAAATACTTGATGGAACCCTACAATACGGTGGCGGCATGGTAAAATTTTTCGAGGCGACTAAAGCATAGTGTTCTAAATTCTTGCGGAACCCCTGCAGGGTTGTCGCGGAACCCTAGGGTTTCGCGGAACACACTTAAAGTATGGCTGCCTTATGTTATAGTCATGGGTTTGCCTGTGATATAATTTAGAGATATTTTGGTCGAGTGAAAATTAACTTATGTACTTTATGTAGGTATATTATTTTAAGTAAAATTTATCAATATTGAGAATAAGCTGAATCTGTTGATAGTACTACTACTGATGATAGTGATGATAGTAGTCAAATCATTTTTTTATAAAATAAATTTATTTGTTCCTTAAGTTGCTATTAATATTGACTTGTTTGTGACATGTAAAATATTAATATCTGGGTGACCGAGCTTCGCTCGGAAAACATATAAAAACTCGAAAATGCGCGTTTTCCCAGAGATAAGACCTAGCTAGATCGGTTTTTCGCCCCCGAAAACCCCTATATAGCAAATTTCATCGAAATCGTTAGAGCCGTTTCCGAGATCCCCGAAATATATATATAAATAAATAAACAAGAATTGCTCGTTTAAAGGTATTAGATAGATATTGTGTTAATATGACGATAGTCTTCGATTGTTGTAATTACAGATTTGACAAGGCTGTTTTATGACAACACCGCATATAACGGCTTTACTACGGGAGTGCGACACACGCTTGTGCGAAGTATTGTTAGTGCGACGTATGATTAGGCGATGTACGATTGTACGACATGTCATTTGTGGGAACTATTGTTCGTGCGAAACATTATTAGGCAATTCACGACTATACGATGTGCCATTTGAGCGAATCATCGTGTGTGCGAAATATAAATCAATAGGTAGGTTAAGTTCGTTAGGTAGCTTCAAATGCCCGAAGGGCAAAGCGCCCAGCGGGGCTCCGTCTAGTTCAGTTGTAAAGGAAATGTTTTTTGAGAAGAAACAGTGTAAGTGCTGAGACCATGTTAAAAATAAATTACCCGTAGACCCACAAATACTGTCGTGCACTAGAAGTATTGTCGAGACGTAATATGTCGCACAATTTAACATCGATCAAAAATACTGCCGGACTATAGTTTGGTCGAATAGTGATATGTCGCACAATATCACTTCGCAGAATTGCAGTGTCGTTAAAAAAAATACGTATGTCGCACAATCGTGCATCGCACACTTGGGGTCGCACTTATGTAATAATCCCCATATAACATGTTGTATAGAATAGCATTTAAATTGTGTACCTAGTACCTATTGTAGGAGGCAGTAAAATAAACAATTTGAAAAGCAAGTATATTCTTCATTTTATTCGATTAGTGTTGATTGTTGAATAGGTCATGCGTCATTTGAAAATGTAGAATAATAATTGTCCATTACAAAAAATAAATGTCCATCTGTGTGCATAACATTATGGTTAGTATTTGTTTATGATTACTCTTAGAAACATAATTACCATAACAAGTCCATGACTGACTGAGTTTTTACTGCGGTATTTCCCAAGGATTGTTGCCACTTTGCTGATAAAATCCTAAATTATTTCTGAATGGAATATAATTGCGCCGTCAAGTAATTGTTTCCCAGCTGGTTACAGCAAAGGTCGAATCCAGCGGAAATACTTAATATCTATAGGTACTAGATGACACGGAGTGCAAAGGAAGTTGACTTCTGATTGATAAGGGAAGTGGAATGAAAATTGACGGTAATGAGAGTTATAAAATAAAAAAAATAAAATAAAAAGCTTTTATTTCAGGCAGTACCCATATACAAATTGCATTAGAACTAATTTAAAACTAAAACTACTGACACTGTAGAGGGGTGCCACTCATGTTAAAAGTGTTATGGTAATGTCGGTAATGAGTTAGGTATTACGTATGTGGACATCCATCGGTGTTGAGTGTAGGTATTTAACAAAAAGCGGCCAAGTGGGAGTCGGACTCGCCCATGAAGAGTTCCGTATTTAGGCGATTTATGACGTATTAAAAAAAGCTACTTACTAGATCTCGTTCAAACCAATTTTCGGTGGAAGTTTACATGGTAATGTACATCGTATATTTTTTTTAGTTTTATCATTCTCTTATTTTAGAAGTTACAGGGGGGGGGGACACACATTTTACCACTTTGGAAGTGTCTCTCGCGCAAACTATTCAGTTTAGAAAAAAATGATATTAGAAACCTCAATATCATTTTTGAAGACCTATAGATACCCCACACGTATGGGCTTGATGAAAAAAAATTTTTGAGTTTCAGTTCGAAGTATGGGGAACCCCAAAAAAATATTGTTTTTTTTTCTATTTTTGTGTGAAAATCTTAATGCGGTTCACAGAATACATCTACTTACCAAGTTTCAACAGTATAGATCTTATAGTTTCGGAGAAAAGTGGCTGTGACATACGGACGGACAGACAGACGGACAGACGGACAGACAGACAGACAAACAGACAGACAGACATGACGAATCTATAAGGGTTCCGTTTTTTGCCATTTGGCTACGGAACCCTAAAAAGAGAGGATGTGGACGGTGATGAGAGGTTATGGTAATGACAAGTATGGCGGTAAATACATGGCCTTGCTAGTCGTGCACATAATAAACAAATTAAATTAATATTCTACGTGCTATGACAATATAAAGTTTCCTTAGAGTTTTAGACATCTGACTGTAATATGTGTAGACTTACTAAGATAAAAAAATGTCTTTATGCTTAATTTTTACGATGAGAAAATGTTACACATTATCAATAAAATATAGGTTTATCCTGCCTGTATTCTATTATGCAAAGTGTAGACAAATTTTTTAACCAAATAAAAAAAATACTTCTTAAGAAAAAGTGACCAAATGGGAACAATCGGGACTTCAGCTTTTGCGAGTATCTATTAATTGTGTAAAATAGTTATTGACACAAATCAAACAATGGTGAATAATAATGATAAAAATTTACATTGTTTTTTTTTTATTATTATCTTTCCTCAACAATAAGAATATTAAAAAAAACGGTAGCGGTATTCCATTGCCCAACGCTCATACATTACAGAGGGCGGACCGCCGCTGTCAGCCGATCATACACCAAAGGCAAGCAACCTTTATGTATGAGGTACGGGCCACGCCCACTAAGCACTGGCAACACTACACAATGTAAGCCACATTGACAGTTAATTCACTTGATGGACGGATGGATGGATCATTGGGGGAGGCCTTTGTCCAGCACTGGACGTCTTTCGGCTGAGATGGTGATGACTTGATGGAACTATCGAGGACTATGATGGGGTACCAAGAATACATAATGCTGAAGCAAAATAATGAATGCTCAGAGATACCTTAACACCTCCCCCTCCTTTATCCACATCTTGCCAATAAATGCATTTTTATAGTTGGTCAAACCAAATTGTCAGTAAATAAGAGAAAAAAAAATATACTCATCCTTTTCTTTTGGGTGCTAGTACTAGTGTAAGACAAAGATAGTATGTTTCTCTCTGTCTATGTTTGAAATGAGACAGTCCTTTAACAAATTTTTTAACCTTTAATTTTTTTTTTTAATTTTTTTACATTATTATAGTTTGCTATAATAATGTTCTTTAACTCAAGATACTGCTTTAAATGTACTGTGGTGCTAGCATCTATTTAAACAGCTGAGCTAACCTTTCTAGACTTGAATTTGTAGTTTATCGACTGAGTGGGATAATGAGTGGAAGTGGAACCAGTTTTTAGATATTCTAAGCATTTAATAGACTTGTTCTTTCCAATTCCAAATGATATTTAGATAGCGATAGAAAATGAGAGCATTTAAAAGCGTTTCAAGACAAATACGTATGGTCTATTATTACATATGTATAAATATATATAGACCATTTTACTTGTGACTGCTATATCTATTCTCTCGTACTGGGCCATAGGCCTGGGAGATATTTTTTACAATCTACTACATACTTAGGTACATTATGGGTACACTAAGACAAATAGAAAATTCCATTAAGTAAATAAATATTGGTATTTTCATTATTTGACAACAATGAAACCCATAAATTTACTAGTAAAAGCTAAAATATTGATTCAGTTGCCGTAGAAACAATAACGCTAAGTTTTTATTTTGACTCTCAAACACACTTCTATTGTCGATCAACACTGGAACATACTTTGTTTCACAAAACAGTATGTCTCACGGTACTTATGTTTGTTTTGTGTGTACATAATTGTGTATTTTTATCTTAAACACAACTAATATTAACATTCAGAACTATATACTCGAATATACCTAAATAGTTACGAAAGTAGGTCTCGTATCTCGTATCTGTCTTTCTGTTACCACTTCAAGCTTTAACCGCTAAGTTCGTCCAGAAGCTAGTTGGACATTAATCAAAACAATATCTTTTAGATTGTAAATACAATATAAACAGACTTATGAAAGACACCTGTCCCCGACCACAAATTATAATGAAATTGCACGTTTATGATTATAGAACGGACCATTCGTTTCAAATAACTTGTAGAACGTTTATTAGCAGTTGACCTATCAGGATTGCTATACAATTGATTCGGTTAGTATTAAAACTGATTAAGTCCATATAAATTCAATAGTAACAGCTGTTATTTATTTTGGAAATACTTAAATCCTTTTTGTTAACATTATAATTACGATTATTATATTCATTTTTGTTTCGACGATCATGATAGAAATTCGTATGTTTTTGATATCAATGTAAACTTTATTATGTTATTATACTATATTTCGTAAAAAAACGAAAAAAAAAAATGCGGATAGCTTCCTTGATTTCACAATAATTGTTTCTAGTTGTATAGGCTATGCGGGCAAAGAATCATTGAGTCTATATTTAGTACTCATAAAACCTTTAGTAGGTTAATCCTTATCAAGAAAAGAGGTAATTTGAATTCAATAAGTTTTTTTTTATGTTTAGTGGTTGGCCATGACTGTAGGTATGTATTTTATTTCCATGTTTCAGAAGTTATTACTCATTTTAAATACAACACACGACTAATATCAGTGCCCTACAGTCCAGTTTTCAAGTAAGTACCTAAGTAAATTACAAAGGCAAACATCCCTTCGAGGGATATCTTCCAGCTAACCTCAAAAAGTCACAAGATGGAAATAAATACATTGTCCAGAACATTACCATTCGCCATCATTACCATAATATCATTCCCCTGTCATTCCATGTCCCATTCCTCACGCTTACGGATTTACTTCAAAGACACGTGATTGTATTTAAATATGATCTCAGAAAGCGGATACTATAGCAGCGTGATCATCAAAGGGCACGAACTGTTATGTACTTATGTATTCCATTAAATTTATTCCAACTGCTTTATATAAACCAGTATAAAATAGCTCCCTGATGGTGAATATTTACTATGGAGTTAGGGGTCATCAATGTTTGGGAGATGAAAATGTAGGGCCCGAAGTGAGAGGTGTATAAATGGATCACGATTATAGAAAGGGATTTGTAGATAACTAATTGAATTGATCAATCAAAGATTGTTAGGTCAGTTCTATACTGAACAAACCAGATCAATATTATTTGCAAAGCAGCCTTTGCTAGAGATTACGTATTGTATGTATATATGTAAAATCGTACGGTTCATTAGGATTGTGAATCCCCCAGAACGCTCCCATCTTAAAAGTCCTAAAATGCACTTGAACCCCTCTGGTGTTGTAGGTGTCCATGGGCGACGGTATTGCTTACCATCAGGCGATTCACTGCCACTTCCACGCTTTGTCATTTAAAAGTCGGCGCAGAGTTAGCTTGGTCAACAATATCATTGAATCTACCCTTAGAACCTTCACATACATCACCTATGTATTTAAAAAAAACCGGCCACGTGCGAGTCGGACTCGCGCACGGAGGGTTCCGCACCATCAACAAAAAATAGTGCAAAAAAATCGTGTTTGTTGTATGGGAGCCTCCCTTAAATGTTTATTTTATTTTATTAGGGTTCCGTAGCCAAATGGCAAAAAACGGAACCCTTATAGATTCGTCATGTCTGTCTGTCTGTCCGTCTGTCCGTCTGTCCGTCTGTCTGTCCGTCCGTATGTCACAGCCACTTTTCTCCGAAACTATAAGAACTATACTGTTGAAACTTGGTAAGTAGATGTATTCTGTGAACCGCATTAAGATTTTCACACAAAAATAGAAAAAAAACAATAAATTTTTGGGGTTCCCCATACTTCGAACTGAAACTCAAAAATTTTTTTTTCATCAAACCTATACGTGTGGGGTATCTATGGATAGGTCTTCAAAAATGATATTGAGGTTTCTAATATCATTTTTTTCTAAACTGAATAGTTTGCGCGAGAGACACTTCCAAAGTGGTAAAATGTGTGTCCCCCCCCCTGTAACTTCTAAAATAAGAGAATGATAAAACTAAAAAAAATATATGATGTACATTACCATGTAAACTTCCACCGAAAATTGGTTTGAACGAGATCTAGTAAGTAGTTTTTTTTTATACGTCTTAAATCGCCTAAATACGGAACCCTTCATGGGCGAGTCCGACTCGCACTTGGCCGCTTTTTTTAGTATTGTTGTTATAGCGGCAACAGAGATAATTCATTTGTGAAAATTTCAACTGTCTAGCTATGGCGGTTCATGAGATACAGCCTGGTGACAGATGAACGGACGGACGGACAGCGAAGTCTTAGTAATAGGGTCCCGTTTTTACCCTTTGGGTACGGAACCCTAAAAAGGGCCTGATTTTACACTGCCAGTCCAACAACCAATTTGCAATCGAGTTGAGATTTTACGGTGACTGCATTCTAAAGTTCAACAGAATCTCTAAAACGATTTCGTTGTTTGCGTGGCTTGTCGTTTTTTCCAATGCACCAGCGTTTCAACATTCCTGGCCTTAAAGTCAGCTACATTTTCGTCGTTTCGCTAATAAAGTCGTGCTGTTATGGTATCGTGATAACGCAAGGTATCTGCATGAGGTCATTACCAGGACTGAGTCATTACACTAGGTATGCCTAGATTGCCTAGAGCTTACTAGGTAAGTATTGTTAATTGGTTTGTTTGTTATAATTATATGTATTTAGGAATTCAATTCCGACTATCAAACACACTGAAAAAAGAATCAAACGCGATCATCTAGCTTGGTAATTTGTGGGATAACTTCTTTCAACACAATAGCAGAGTTTTAGAGCAATTTGGACTTTTACACAAATCTTTTCAGTCTCGATCTAACCTCTGACTAGCGGCCTGCCATAGAAAAACAATTGGGTACTTTCCTCTACTCAAAATAAATTATTTCACACCGTGCACGAAATAAAGCACCAGATAATTATTAGAAAAACACAGATAGCAGTTATTTTTAAACACAATTTCTATTTAATAAATCGGATGGAAGTATAAAAAGTAGGCGAGTTGACTGTGACGTCACTACACACGTTTTCATATAAATTCCATATTAACAAATCGTTTTGACAGTTCTAAAAAAGAAGCTGATTTAACTAGTAGGAAAGCAGCCAATTGGCTGTCGAGTATCTAGGTACAGGCCTTGTTAACGTTACCAATTCACATTATAAAGTAACGTTACTTAACGTTAAAATCATAAAAATACCTTATTACCGGTAGTAAATGGTAACGATACTTGATAACTTAACATTATTATAACGTTAGCTAGTTAACGTTAATTTTACCGGTAATTTTACTTTTTATTGTAGGGCTTGTTAACGTTACCCAATTCACATTATAAACTAACGTTACCAAACTAACGTTAACACTATCATTCTTTAAGCTGATATTTGCTTGTAATTTCATACACAATTTTAAGGCCAGTAGACCTTATTGACCATAAATACGGCAGGGCTTCTGTCAAATTGAAATAGAATCAGTCAAAATACATTAAAGATAATTATGTACGTTAGTAAAACTCAACTTTAATTCTAGTAGTTAGAGTTCATAGTCTTTTGTCATTATTCTTTATGTTTATCAAATGAAAGAGGTGGTATTCTACTTGTTTAAGATCTTTGTCCAATATGCATTGCGTCTCACTCTCTCATTAAGCAAAATGTGAGACGCAAATACACATTGGACCGAGATTGGACAGATAGAATACCACCCGGCTGTGTCGGAATATATTTGCCAAAATAAGAAGATTGCAAAACGTCATAAATTACTTTGTTAAATATGATGGTATAGCTAATTCGTTACTTGGTCGGTTTATATTAGGTACAGGCGTCTTTGATATAATATACGTCAATATTATATAGGTTGGATAATGTCTTGATTTATTTTGTGAAATATGGAGGTATTGCTGAAATGTAATTTAGTCGGATTATATTAAATGAGACACCTATTTATTGATGTTACTGCTTGCTTGTAAAAATGATTCAATTAAATTCGATTAAAGATAATTATGTAGGTACGTTAGTAAAACTAAACTTTAATTCTAGTAGTTAGAGTTCATAGTCTTATGTCATTATTCTTTATGTTAATCTAGAATGGTGAAACTTAAATTCTTATTTGAGACATTATTACATGCAATGTGAAATAATAATAATAATGTCCTAATTTGATAGGTTGTTCGGCGTGTGGTTCTGAAGAGGAACGAAATTTTTATTATTTTTATGCTACGAGGCACGGTTTAGGAGATCCAGCCCTATAAAGATTTTTCTCTCTTTTTCTTCTTTTTATTCGTTTTTAGGGTTCCGTAGCCAAATGGCAAAAAACGGAACCCTTATGGATTCGTCATGTCTGTCTGTCCGTCCGTACGTCACAGCCACTTTTTTCCGAAACTATAAGAACTATACTGTTGAAACTTGGTAAGTAGATGTATTCTGAGAACCGCATTAAGATTTTCACACAAAAATAGAAAAAAAACAATAAATTTTGGGGGTTCCCCATACTTAGAAGTCTTAGAACTGCACTCAAAAATTTTTTTTCATCAAACCCATGTACGTGTGCGGTATCTATGGATAGGTCTTCAAAAATGATAATGAGGTTCCCTGAAACGTATAAAACGACATCCATGACGACTTTTATGACATACTGCATGGTCGCCATCTTGGATTCCAAAATGGTCATTTTCGAAATCTGTACACCTGATTCAAATAAGGTTAGGGTTGCCAGATCGAAAGGCGCTATTATCGGGAAAAAATATAAATTTTTCGGGATTTTGAGACTTAAGTCGGGACAAAAAAAACATTCAAATTAAAGTAATTGTATTAAAAACAACGATATTTTACACTATTGGCACTACGTCAACTGCTCTGCCCATAGACGTTTTTATAACGCTGACGCGCTTGACACGGGTCGCTCGCTCGCTTGACGACAGTTCGGAACTTGAAATTATTGTTTTATAACGTGAAGCTGTTTTTCGGGACATATTTCACTTGGTCGGGAATCGGGAGCACATGCTAAAAATCGGGAGAATCCCGCCAAATCCCGACCATCTGGCAACCCTAAATAAGGTGCATCTATATCTATTAAGCCAATGATTTATAACTCAAGATAGGTTATAGGCGTTCCAAAATTGAAGCGCTTACCTTGTGACAAATTGGACAAGTTGCCTTTAGTCGCGACTGGACAAGCGAGAAATGTGCACGTGCTAACGCGCTCCCGCACACCGAAATAGAAAGAGACGAGCTTATGTTTAACAACGAGTATGACAAAGATGGGTGGAATGAGAAAATTAATCAAAAATAACAGATTTCTTCGTAGGCTCAGAAATAAATATGGAAGTATTTTTTGTGCTCCTCAAGTATGAGTATAACCTATCTATGGTTATATAATATCATTGTATTAAGCCAACATCAACAACATATCTACTATCGAAATGTACTTTTGATAGTAGTAGTACGAAATGTAATCTGAAAGGAATCAAGTAATGCACTCCTGTAATGAGGAATCGACATTGATTTCAATTACTAGTAATTGTAATATTAGAAAAGGTGATTCTTGATTCCTTAATTGGAAGTGTAAGTACTTAGTAATTCGGTATTGTTAGATTACTAAGTAATCTGGGAATCGGTAATCAGATTACAAAGTAATTTCGAGTAATCGTGGAACCAGGAATCAATTACGAAATGCCCATCTCTGCTTGAGAGTGAATGAACATTCGCTCGATTGTCAACGATGATGGCATCTATCAGTGAATCAAACGTAAATAAGCAGTTGTTAACGTTACCTACTAACGTTAAAAATGGTGTATCGATACCTTTGACTTAACGTTAGCTCAAATTGACAGCTGCTAACGTTACCATTTTGTTACCGGTAAAGAGTAGTATAACTAACGGTACCTGGTCTAACGTTAGTTAGAACTTAACGTTAGATCTGTCACCTTGTGGTAACGATACCAACTTTTTAACGGTATTTAAAGCCCTGTCTAGGTATGTTATTAAAAAATAGAATTGATTTAGTTTCGTTTTCAAACTGAACGTCAAAAAAAGCAACTTAAAATGTAATTGGAGGTAAGTAATTACACTATAGGTATTATTTATGTTTATTGTTTTTAGGTACAAAAATATTATCAGGGATAACGTCATTTGTTATTGATCTTTAGAATTTCCTCGAATTTTGTGATCTAAGAAACCCAGGTTCAGTTCAGAAATCAGATTTTTTATCCGTGAGAAAAAAGTATAACCAATAGATAAAAACACAGTGAAAAAATAACTAGTGTTAATATATTTGCAGCACATCAATCGTAATTAAGTTACGATACCAAACTTCTTGTATCGATCATGATTCGACATTTTTCTTTACACGAATAATAAATTCATCAACTTGATAAGTTAATATTAATGAACCACTCAACCGCTTCTGACATTGTTATCAGTCAAAAACATTGTTGGTGACATATGCTAATAGCAAAATTAACTGATCAACTGTGAACCTTATTGTCTTTGCAAAAAGGCTAATAAATTGTTAATAAACAATGCGGATGACATGTGTGTTCGCCGCTAACAACATTAGAACAATAGCGGAAGAGTCACACCCACACATTCCTGCGTAAATTATGTAAATAGAGTGATATATTCGTGGTGATTACCTACATTCGTCCTTTATATTTATTCGATACATTATTATTGTATCTGTTGACATTTTAGATTATATAAGTAAGAGCATTTTTGTGTCTTGATTATGCTTAGTAGTTTAACACAGACATTTGTTTGTGAAATTGTTGAAAAATGGTAATGACATTTCGGTGCCATTAATAATTCCGTACGACTTTAGAGTCCAACAAAGTGTAATATTTGACAATACCACCACTCTTCTAAATGTTGCCAATAAAAACTTAACGTGGCCTAACTCTACGAAGTTCATTAAGGCTTGTGAAAGTTGTGAGTAATAAAAGTATTGTATTCTCACGTTATTCCTTGGTTAATGATACGTTACTATACCCAATCTAGACATAACCTAATTAGTTCGTAGGTAGAGGTACATTTTAAATTAACTAGTCAAACTCATACGAACGTCTTTTCACAAAATGTCAGATTCACTGACATTTGCATATACAAACGAAAGCTTCGTCGACCAATATTACTTGATACCTAATTTATATTAAACCTATTAATAGCCATGATTCAAGTTATGTTGGTTGCAGAATAAGTAATCGGTGTGAAATTGAGTTCTCAGCCACGATCTGACCTTTTGTGATGGAAACATAGTAAGTCGCAGTCTAAAAATGACGTCTTAGTATAAGGCCTGAGTGGACGCTCGGAGCGGAGCGTTCGGCGGGGCGTGCAGCGTGGCGTCGGACTCACAAGTGATTTGAGCAGCGTGCACTAAGGCCGCTCCTATACGCTTGCATTTGTTTAAACATGCACGCCGCACGCCCTGCCCCGCTGCACGCCCAACATGAGCGTCCACTCAGGCCTTACACTTATGGTACAAATAAAACTGTTATTTCGACTTTGATTCGATGTCTAAATTATGCTCGTCTCGTTATTAACGATATATAGCACTATTAAAATTCTGATAACTAGGTAATCCTATAAGGAAGCAAGAAAAGAATAGGCACTTATTAACAAAAAAATGCTTTTATTTAAAACAAAGAAATGGAGGATTTTTTTTAATAAAGTACGATTACCTTTGTGCTCTCTTTTCCGTAAATTATCATTGCCATTTCTTGGCTAGGGTAATGATAATGTATTTTTTGTGATAGTTAATAAAATGTTTTGTAGCATCAGTTATGTTTTGTTATGTAAAATAAGTATCTACCGACTTCTCTCTGCAGATATCGCATGAATTATAAAGAGATTCAAAAACGTCTAAGCTAAAAACTTTGAAAGTGTAATTTTCTAAGTCAAATGCCCGTATAATGTCGCGAACACATGTCGATCGTGTTGCGTCGAAAGTGAAACGCGTTCGCGAAACGCGACCATTTTAGACGATGGCAGATCCTTTCAGACTTTTGAGAGGGAAATTAGGTACTTATTTAGTCAGGTGAAACTTTAATTTGTCTTTTAAGGAAGCTGACGCAAACTGTTTTCTCTGATATGTTTTACTGATTTGGATAGTTCCCCTTATTAGGGCGTACGCTAGCTGGGTTAACGAAAAATAAAAAAATCAACACTAACTGACGCGCGGACGCGTGCGACGGGTTTTAATATTTCAGTTTAATACCGAAATAAAGGAAAAACTTAATCTGATCATAATATTGTAGGTACATCTATGTAACTATAGGTACGCAAGATAGTCTCTAGGTAGCGTTTATTTTACATATTTAATTTCACAAACGGGTCTACTGTTTATTTTGTTAGGAACCCAGAACATTTTGACTTGTTAAAATTTGATCTATGGTCGTATGGCTTGTCAAACAACTTCGTCACTAGAAAAATGCACGAAATTCAAATTTTCTATGTGCCGATACCTACCCCTTTGCGCCTACATTTTTTAAATTTGACGCTCTTTTCTACTGATGGAAATGGCTTGACAGACTATATTTACGTACACAAAATCAGTGACAACGTTTACAAAATGTGGTAAAAAAACTCTACTTGCGTAACTAAAGTGCCGTCTATGCAAATGTTTACGTCAGTCTATATAGGTACCATTACCGTAGTAATTAGCCGCACAATTGCCTGTACATCAAAATGGACTTAGCTTTTGTTTCCTACGTAATTCGCGTTGCATCTCAGATCATCAATGCCATGCATCACAATGATTTGATCTCTGCCCCTCGTGTGTAGATAATTATGCAAATTACAAGTTTACTTGTTATTTTAATCGGACGCATCTTCATACAGTCACGTTTTAAAGACATATGGTTATTAAGCATAGTACCTCTATATACCTACTAGATTTGCCCGTGGCTCTGCCTACGTGGGATCCGGTCTGAATCATTTGGTTAGTTCCCGATTCGCCGGATTCTTGTTTCGCCGGATTCTTATTTCGTCGGATTCTTATATATTCGGATTGTGACGTACTAAAGTAAACCCGGCGAAATAGGAATCCGGCGAAACAAGAATCCGGCGAATCGGGAACTAACCTATCATTTCCAGTGCTCCCCCAAAACCATTAAAATAAAATTAAAAAAACTAAATAGTATTCAATGAATCAACCTGTAGAGCGGACCAACGCAACCTGTTGTTTTACACTTTTTACGGGTTGGGCCAAAAATACATGAACAAAGAATTATAAGGAATAATTTTGATAAACCGACTTACACATCTTTCACAAAATGTTATTAAAAATTAGAAATCATTTAACTTTTTAGTTGCGTGCTAAAACAAACAGTATCGTCTGCAAAATATACTCCTTAAGCTTTGATACCTAAACGCAAACGTAGGTATACAATATGCTGCAATAAAAATATTAGACCAACCTGTATAGGTATTGTATTTTACACATTTCATTCAAGGGTAAATGCCGTGAAAAGAGTAACAGATAGACGGTGTGTTTTATTAGCATTTAAAACATTATTTTGAATAAAATCAAAGATAGATAGTCAATAACCTTATGGCCTTCGGTTTTAGCTATTGGATAGCCATATTTGCTAGAGTACGTAGACTATAAAAACATAACCATTTTCTTAGTCACGTTTTGCAACAGATGGTTCTGACTACTTATCATGTTTTGATCTTACGACCTCAGCCTTAAGGTATTAGACACTCTAGACAGAAGTCATATGTGAAAAACAGAAAGCTACCTATTTACTGTAATTCGTTCCTATTTAAATTATCCTTAAACTTTGACCTGGGTAGTTCATTTAAATAGTAGTAGTAGTAGTAATATTCTTTATTGTGCACAATTAAAACAATATTAAATACATTTTAATTAACATAACGAGCTTAGCAACAATGTCTTATCGCTAAAAAGCCAGCAGCTAAGTAGATCATTAGTTTTACAAAAAATTTGAAGCTACTTGAACTTTAGGTACTAGCTTTTGAATTAGGTATTGTCGCTGTTCTGATAAAGATCTTATTTTTTCCTTAGTACAGTAATTACAGACTGATGTTCACCAGGCGGCGCGGCGCCTAGAATTAAATCAATACTCAAATAATATCGCAATGCAACAGTAACATAGTTCTTGAATCAGTTGCACCGACCACTGACCGGCAATGGTGCCGTTACCTCACGCACACACGCAAAGCAAAGTAGCCTTCAATACACGCACACTAGCGTCCAGATGCACTGTGCCAGTTGTTTCAGTTGCTTACAGAATCGATCGCTCAATGTTTCTTGTTACATAGTTCTTACGGATAGTTACACTGGTGTTGTACAAGTTAATGACTCGCCTGGTGAGTGGAATACGCAGCTACTACCTATAGTACACGGACGTAAAACGGGACTGTGATTTTTATGAATAAGACTTGAGTATTACCACACGTAATACTTTTTGAATGGGCGTACGTATGTTAAGTTCAAGAAATTAATTTTTCAGGCCTGTAAATTAAAAGTTAAAATTAGGTAGGTATGTTACAACTAATAAAGTCAACTCGATTAATTACTTTTGTAATAACAAAAGTTTTGTACCTATGTAGGTTAATCGAAATGTTTAAAAAGTATTGCTTGTTTAATAGTATAGGCTTAATAATACAATGCTAGCTTTTTGCACCATGCGGAAAGCGGTGTGAATAAATGTGGGAAATACTTGCAACATATAGACGTATGTCGCCTTCAAATTATTTGTGGATACTGACTTTTATGCTGAGATTGCTGCAATGCCTATTTCCCATGTTTTTAAGTGTTGGAATAAATATATTGCAAACGATAGGTGTAGAACAAATAGCCTCGTCCTGCCCACCTTCGTTTAAATTTCAATGGAGTATTCCATTGAAATTTAAACCAAAATATTTGGAAAATAGAGTTTTGTTTCACGTTTTAAGTAAACAAAGAAGTTTCAGTGTAACCTTAACCTATCCAGGCTTTTCATTCATAACTTGCTAAAAATGGAATATGTCCTTTAGGAATCACATTGGGCAGGACGAGGATAGTTAGGTACCTAAAGTGTCATTCTATGGAACTTGCTATGTAAACAAAAGTCACTAGTAAATTGACATTCAGAGACAATTTTAATATGGCGGTTTGTTTATACAGTTAGCAAGTTCCATAGAATGACACTTTACGTAGAAATATCGAGTGTTTTCTTCGAACATATATTTTATTCCTGAGTGTTGGAAGACAGGTAGGTACTTAGATGATATTCTCATTCTAATGTTGGAATCAAACTAAACGAGTACTTAAGTCGAAGGATAGACAAGACAAGTAGTTCAATCGTTATTTCAACATCTATATTTAAACAGATACCAATTTATAGTCCAACATTTTGTCTCAATCACGCTCGTAAACACATCCACTGAGAAATGGCGCGCTCATAACATTTCCCAATCGCCAATTCCCATCGTTTAGCTTCGCGTAATTAATAGCACAACTTTCGGACCGACCTGGTAAACTTGCGTAAACCTATGCACTAGATACTGCAATTGAATTGACCATTGGTAGACGTTATCGTGATTGCAATAAGGTTTATGAAAGGTTAGTTGGCTGTGGCGACGGTACATAGTGCCGTACCTAGTCACTTAGTTTGGTGAATGTGGATAGTCTATTAGGGTTAAGCAAGGTAGCATGCTAAATGCTTTTTAATGTCCCTTTCCTGTGTGCTACTTACGTGTGACTTTACCTGAGGCAACTTACTGATATACTTAATACATATTGATCAACAATACAGTTTTGTCGTGTGGTTGTACATGTCGGATAAAAAATATTGCTAAGCTAGCCTTTTCAAGTCAGTCAGTCCTCTGAACAAAACGGACTCAACTCAAAATTAAATAATTCAGAAATGTCAAGAAGTAATAAATTTACACACTCCGAGTGATCTGTTTTATTGTAAATGAAAACAAGAAGAAATCCTCTTAGTTGGAAGGGGTAGACCTCGGCGGACTTTCTCTGATCAGATCGGGAAAATCCTGAAGAAAGGCCAGGTCAAGAGCACCCTAAACCGGCGAGCGTGTATGAGGAATGTTATGAAAGTGAAAGATGGAATGTCAGGATCGTAGTAAGTGGAAATCCGTGGTCTCTGCGTACCCCGCCGGGAAATAGGCATGTATATATGTATATATATACATATCTATTATAAATAAATCTCCAATAAAAACTTAGGCGAAACCTAAACTGTAATGAATGTAAAAGTGTAACTTTGCGGTTTGTTATTTCCTTTCATGGCCTAATTGTCTTTCGTTTTACACATGAAGCAAATATTGGCGCAACCTCGTAACAAACCACAGTGAATTGTTTTATTACTTATAGTGCCGACAAATCTGAAATCAGTATTCTCCTCACACCTATCTAAGAAACTGTCGTCATGCTTTATTAAACCAACAAAGCTTCACCCACTTTTGCGTTTGAAACTGCAATGTCCAATCTAAACGTTCGCACGGTGCAATCTCAGATGTAGTTACATAGTTTATACATAGTTTATGTATAGCTATAGTTTACTAACTAGTAAAGTGTGCAATACGGTGAGCGCAGGATTCGCTCCAGTTAAACGTGCTGGTCAGCGGAGAGCGCTAAAATGTATGGATGCATTATCGTTGTTCAATATGTGTTGTGTAGAGTTGGTGTAAAGTCTCTTAGAAAACTATTAGGAGAACTTTAAATACTTAAGTCTTTTGAGTGTTAAGTCAAGTCCTTTTTGATTTTTTTAGAGTAGCTCAAAATGTTTCGAGTCCTTTATTTGACTCGACCTAAAGGTTTTTATCGAGAGACAACACCTTACAGGTTTATTGTAGCAATCCATAATTTCATCGATCTTAACTACGAATTGATTAAGTATGTTGACATTTTTATTTGTTTAGTCTTCTGTAGTTACTAGAATTTCCACAGAATACTTAAGTGTCTAAAAATGAGGACTGCAAATGGTGTCACGTAATACTGACCTTACTGACGCTGGCTACCGTCTATGTGTATGATTGACAGCAAGTGCATATTGTTATCGCTTTGAAATATAAGTTTTGTAAACTATAAAATCCAGCACAATAAATGTCACTGCGCGAAGCATTTTACAACTCTCTTACCAAAGTCCATCACTATGTCGGCTACCGTTCTTTTATACTGATAGTAAACAATGTCTCTCATATAATTTTACAATAAAGCCCATCATCACCATCGTGAAATAGGTATAGGTTCTATAACTTTCATAATATACAATACAATATGTATATGTAATATCACAGCGCAATGCTACATTTTACAAATTTACTACTTATACCGGCTACCGTTCATATCTACTGACAGTAAATGCCTACAAATTGTTATCGTTGAAATGCAAGTTCTGTAAACTATAAAATCACAATAGAATGTCACCGCAAAGCTGCATTTTACCGGCCGGTTACAATACTTACAATCCGTTTTCCCAGCCTTCGGCCCTTACGCAGCTTTTACTTGCGCAAGCGCACTCGCTTAGCGAACTTTACAACAGTTTACGGAGATCGGGAACATCTTGCACCATCTTGCATCTTGGTTATAGGTCAGACATCTTGTTAAAACTGAAAGTGATAGAAACTTTTTTAGGATAATCTTTGACTAAAATAGTTGTCCCTCAGTAAGTCCGTGTTAAAATCGCCCATTATTATATGATGTGTGCGCTGGGAACTCACATCCGACAGAAGGTCATCAAAAACGGAAAAATTATCAATTGTCGGTGGACAGTAAATTACACCAAGAATAATTCAGACGCCGAGTAACTTTACCTTTATCCATACTCCAAACTCCATACTCCAGAGCCAGAGTGCAGAGTAAAAGAGAGGGGGAACTTTTAAAATATGCATTATCGGTTTTCGAGATGATTTATTTTTGTTACAACTATCATTTATATTTGATCAACTATTTTAAAAACACCTACAGACGCATTTTCAATTACGGTGCACATTGGAATATAACGACTCTATGTTATTATTATAGGAACCTACCATTTTTAAATTAAATATATTGCCGACTGTAAAAGGTTAGCAACGCAACTTTTTCACCTCTGAAGTTATTAGCGTAATGCGTATAGACCACGGTATACGCTTTCCAGCAAGATATAGTCTGTGCGAAAAGAGAAGAATTTTGAAATGTATGGGACATTCTACAACTCTTCTCTTGTCGCACAGAGTCTACAATGAATAATGCTTCAATATTGACTAAAACCACATTTTTTAAGGTTAGGTTTTATCAATCATTTGCTAGACTCTTGCGTGGTAATCTAAATTAACGTACGTAAGTTCATAGAACTACAAAGAAACAGTTATTACTACACATTGTATCATAACATAATAAATAACGAAGTGTCATTACAACGCCTCCAAAAACGATTGCCAAACGTCACACATTACGTATCACAATTGACAGTTATCATAGCTTTAACAGACGTCATGAACCTTGGCACGGTAAAGTCAACGTTAAATCAATTGATGAGTATGTAATTAAAGGTGTTACAAATTTAATTTTTAATTTACGACCGCCGTTGTTTAAATGAGAAGTAATTATTTCTTAATTTAACAGTTGTGGGCTAGTAATTATTGGTTTATTGCGTTTTAATTGTGAAATAGTGTTGAAAAGGATTGGCGTTGAGCTGATTGGTTTTGAATTGATTATACCGGGTACGTGCGAGCACATTAAAGCTTAGTTGTTGATGTTTTAATAACTTGAATGTATTGAATTGAGTATTATTTCTGATTAAGTGCTTAGTATTTTATGTAAGTGTAACTTTTCACGAACTGAATTTGCATAATAATATTTTTACATTGAAATATCATTCATTGTATAAAGTAAATTATAAAATATAGGTTATGTTATAGGCAAAGTAGATCGGTATTCTATACCTATATTTTATTGTTATACTGATAAATATCCTTATCCTAAAATATGAATAATAGTACTTACGATCCAAACTTTTTCTTCCTATGTCTTAAACCTCCCAAGAAGTTTTACTCAATCTAAAACTTGTCATGATATCTATGATCTTAATATTCGCACGCAATAAAAAAAAAAATTAAAGGACATTTTTACACAAATTGACTAAGCCCCACAGTAAGCTCAAGAAGGCTTGTGTTGTGGGTACTCAGAGAACGATAGATATAATATACAAATACCTACTTAAATACATAGAAAACAACCATGACTCTGGAACAAATATCTGTGCTCATCACACAAATAAATGCCCTTACTGGGATTCGAACCCAGGACCGCGGCTTCACAGGCAGGGTCACTACCCACTAGGCCAGACCGGTCGTCAAACATTAATATTTAATCTAAGTTAATTATGTAAGTTAGTTATCCTTATTTGTTTTAATTATTGAACATGTTTGTGTGAGAACTTTATCAATAGGAAATTACGGTTAAAAATTATAAAAAAAATGGTTCGAATAATGGTTTCAACCTCAACAAAACCTATTTTTCTTTAAGGTTGGAAAGCCAGGTAAACAAGGTTAAAACTAGTGCTTACATTTATTCTTGACATTAGGTAGCCGAGCAAATCTTGGGTTTCTTTAGTACCTATCGGTTATTCATTTGGTTGAACGCGTTTTTCAAAAACCATTATTGTTTCAAGATTTTGTAACTACCGTCAAAACATTCCACAGGAACTTTACGTTTGGCCTGATTTTACGATCGGCCGCCAACATAATATATATTAGATAACTCTAAAAACATCCAGGTCACAGAGCATGATCGAATTGTCCATTGCTTTGATAGTAAGTGCCCGATAGCCGGTCATACAACCGGTCCGCTCCGCTATGTTACGTTATGATGTCAAAAGTTATACGGTGCATCGTGCTATGCACCGTTAGCCCTTACTGTCCTACCAGCTTTAAAAAGCGTTATTTGCTACGAGTTTTAATGTGAGTTATTTCGTTTTAACAGTAAGTTGGCTTAGCCACAGGAAATGCGCCAAGTTATAGTCTGCTAGCGGATAGCGATTTTCCTTCAAATGCACAAGCATAAACACATTAGACAACTAATTTGCTGTTTTTGGTGAAAGTATTAGATATTCAAAGACCTTACTTAAGTACAATGTATTTTTCAAGACTAGCGTTATAATTATAAACACATCAGGCACATACATAAGCACATACTACGAGCGTCTACCCGCTGAATTACGAATGGAAACATCTGACGAAATATTTGAACGTCAACTGAGGGTCCTTTTATTGGATAATCCACTTTATTCAGGAAATGAGTATATGACTTTGACATTTGAAATTGTAAATTTAATCGTGTACATTTGACATGTTCTCATTTATTGATATTCAACGTAATGTATACCTAGTATTTATTGTATGACGATCATTAAGAGATACTCGTACTTAGTTATTCCCGTATTTTGTTTTGACATAAATTGATAAAATTGTTGACAGAAGATTGATTATTTTAAGACATTTTATCAGATCACAATATAAATTCATGTAGATTAGTTTAGCATAATTTATAATGTAATTTCATATTATGAGAATAAATATCTAAATCTAAATCATAGGTGGTTTTAAAAAAAAATCTAAAAATAATATCTTCTGACATGATCAAATAAATTATCATATAAATAGTGAATCATAGGATTCACTCTAAATAATTAATAATTTCAGCTAAAATTGAACACCTACTATTAATGTATAAATGTAAAATTGAAACTGTCTGCGTCCGTTTTTGTAGAAGTCCTATTTTAATTGCCTATTATGACGATCAGTTTTTAAGTATATAAGTATTTGTGGGTTACCAGTACCACCCAGGTCTTTAGGTATATACTTCATCTGCAATAAGGACGTTTCTATCAGAATGTATGTTGGAATTTCAGATGAAAATGTCCTTATTGCACTTGAAGCATACCTAAGGACCGTTCTGTATGGAAAGCCACATTTATTAAGATTTGGTAAGTATCTCTTACCGCTTGTGACTTATACTGCGTCGTGACATGACAAAACCGAACTAGACTGTATCGTGAGATGACCGTAGATAAAGTATGAACCCAGATAAGTTCCTGTCATTACGTTGTTTATTTAGGATTAACTTACGGCAGTTACATCTACAAATTATTGAGTATTATGTTTTCCACGTTTTTAACCCAAATGCTTCTTTAAGCTCTAGGTATTAGGTTTAACTTACGGCGGTTACATCTACAAATTATTGAGTATTATGTTTTCCACGTTTTTAACCCAAATGCTTCTTTAAGCTCTAGGTATTAGGTCCAAAACTTGTAAGTTTTACTTAGACTGTAAGCTTTACTTAGGGACACAGCTATACTACAGAATGAGAGTTGAATATCCTTATTTTTTTCTAACAAATATATTTGTCCCTACTTACGTAAGTAAAACTTACAAGTGTATCTCGGGCCTTAGAAAATGCTCCAGAACTATTATGTGATAAAGATGTAGTGAACAGAAAAAGTGTTCGACCAATCAAAATGGATCGAAAATTGACGAAAAATATTCTAAACTCAATACGTGATCTATTTTCTATGTTCGAGTATGACGTTACCTACTAGCTAAAGTATGTGTACTCTGTAAACATTTTTCGCATTATAAACTTTTTCGGAATAATTAGCGACATCCTAAAAAATCACCATTATGCTCCTTTTGCGTGAAATTGTTGACATTATGAGGCATGTTATGAACAAATATTACTATTTGCAAAATAAACCTCAAATAAGGTAAAAATGGTCGTCACTGTTCCAGTATATGTCATCTTTAGACTTACGTCATTAGCTATAAAGCTGATAACAGGAGGGGTATTCGACAAGCGACGTTTGACGTATCGTGTTTGAACTCCCGTTGAATCGGAAGAATCCTGTGTTAAAATTTGACATTAGCAATCCACAGTTAGGTGACAACCAAACCAAACCATTATAAACCTTAAAGTGATAATAAAACAAAGTAGATTTTTGTTCAATTATTGGTTGTAACAAATGATATTACCCGCAGTTGATGAACATGCGATTCAATCAACTGTTGAATTGAAGTGGACGCGAAATCTTACTGTTACATCTCGAATAGGGTCCCAGGATGTCATCTATTGCGCACCAGCATGTCGAGCACTGGCACGTTTACGTTCTAATAAAACAGTGTGAAGTGTACACAAACTCATCACCCTTGACGCACGTGTGCAGTAATTATGAATTTCTCGTTCGTGATCGTTAATGTGCGCATGCGACGTTTTTTCGCAACGCAAGTGTTGTTCCAATCGCTCAACTGCGCTAATGGGGTTGGCAACTGCCAAAGGTTCGCATAGATGGCGCCATCATAGCTTGCCCCTTTTTCTATGAGATTTGGCTTAAAGGGCTGGCATCCGGGGCATTAAAAAAACAAAAATTTGACACAATTCTAGGGATTGACAGGGCAAGCGATGATGGTGCCATCTGCTAAATACTTTGACCGGCCAACCCCATTAAAGGATGACAGCCTGGGTCGGGCCGGAACTTACGGAGCTTCATTTTCTATAGAAAGCACCACGTGACATAGTATGTCGGAAGCTCAGAGCATATAATACTACTTCCTTCCTATATCTGTGGTCGGAAGCCTCGGCCCGGGCACGACCCGGTCTAGCATGAGTCATCCTATGAGTGCTCTTTGTTGTCCTACTCGTAGTTGTAACAATTAGGGCGCACAATGATATGTAAAATAAAATCCCATTCATTACATGTCTCTAATACTCATCCCTTTCTTAAGGGGCCCACAGATTACCAGTTCGCCGGACGATATCGGCCTGTCAGTTAAACGCAAAAGGTGACAGTTCCGAACAACTGGCAGGCTGATATCGTTCGGCGAACTGGTAATCCGTAGCATAGATTAACTAGTATATTATGTTATTTGACCCGTAGTCCCCTTTAGTAGTATGTCGCTTTCATAAAATGCCCCGTCTGCGAAATGGGTAATACTTATACTTAAATCAATAAGGTTTACTTATCTCCTGCGGACATATCCAAAAAGCTAAGAGCTATTAGCAGAACATATTTTATGTAACTCATATCTAGGCGAAAGCACAGAATAGAGTGAGCCACGCCTGGCGAGAGTTATACTGGACACCCTGAGCGCTAGACTCGGTAAGCTACAGTATGAAAGTTAGTGCCGACATGCTCGTTGGCTTGTGCAACGGAGGTTGTAGAACTCGCGTTCTATTTCGCTGCCCGGGTTAATATGGAGGACGATTCCTAATCCAGTTTAGCGAATAATTGTTAAAATAGCTGTTGATTTTTTTTTATGCTAATAGGTACCTAATTTATCGAAAAGACGGGATGGGAGTTCTGTGCATTTAAATTTTAGTGCACTTTCACCTCTTTCTGTCGGTATTTCAGCAAAATTATTTTTTAGATACGGCATTTGACAAAAGTTAATAAATAGATGCTCTTAGCAATTAAATATAAATATAATTTTATATAGGTGTAGGTACCTATATAAAACTATATTTATATATAAAAATATATGTATATACATATATATTCTTGTTCTAAAATATGTTTCATGGCTCTCATATCGGCGAGTTAAGAACAGGGACATATTTTTGAGTAGGTAAGTTGTATACACCCATATATTTACACATAGGTATGTAATTCCATTTGCTAAGTGTATTACGTTTCATTAAATTATCTAGCCAAAATTGTGCATCAACACCGACTTACAAATATTAAGACCAGTTACACATGTTAATACTATATGAGTACCAATGTAATCTTAGTCCATAATGTCCATGAGACCATTAGCATGTACTCACTAGCAGAAGGTGTGAATACCATAGAAGTGTGGCGTGGGAAGATGGAACTATGACCCAACCATTTTAGTCAAATGAGGCATTTGCATAGTATGAGACAATAGGCAAATATGAGGTAATGATAGCTCTGTGTATGTTACAGGGATTAGAAGGGAAAAACTAAAATGAAATACGTATTAAAAGTTTTATTCTTAATGAGTGATCGATGAAGTGGTACTCGAGCTGTTGATAGTAAAAAGTGCTGAATTGAATATGTGAATAACGAAAACTCACAAGCTATAGACAATTTTTGAAATAAAATAAATTTATTTTTATTTATTTTATTTTATTTTTTATTTAAATTGGTGCTTAGGATTTTAGGTATTTTTTTGTTACCTATAAATCCAATATAATACCGATACAATTCTAAGAAATATAATTACCGCAGGATATCTTAGAGAAACCCTTATTAGAGTAAGTCTTGTAGCTTTTCCTTTGAAATTCATATCTTGATATTAATCTGTTTAATGTAAGTATCGTAAATGCTATATTTTGGAACATATGCTATTAAAACATTTTAAATGGACCTCTTTGTTGGACATAATTATTGAAAGTCATAATGTAATGATTGTCAGATTATCATTAGTCATGATTTGGAAACCTTTAATTTTTCATGATTTTTGTAAGGTTATGCTAAAGATACGTAAGGTTAGGTTTGTTTATGGCAATCCTGAAAAGTTACGAGTTTCTGAGAAAAACCAAATTATGACTAACGACAATGCGGAAAAACAATACATTATGACTTTAACCTTTTTGGGAAACAATAGAGACCCCATTTTAAACCTAAAACTCACATACCCATTGAGCATTACCCAATCTTTTTATGACCCAAGATCATAGGCTCAAATGCCAAATTCAGCATACACGACCTCACTTAACATTTGTATACTTACAACTATTTACCTCTCCAAAGTTCTGGTCACCATCTTGTAGTACAGACGCATCTATTGTCTTTACACGCCATTCCGAGATTGTGGGTGAAGGCTGCGCACACGCCGGTACAGCAAACACATTCGAATTAATAAAGAAATAATGTTGAATTAACGTATTGGCATTAGTTCTAATTCCATTTGACTTAAATCATTTGGGACAAGATATCATTACAGTCTAAAAAAATAGTAATGATCTCTTGTACCTTAGATTTAAGGTCCTATTTAGTTTGGTTTAAAGTATTTTAATTTAGGTTTAAGTTGGTAAGTATCTGCCACTACAAGATTGCATGTAATTATTCCAATTGTTGGTCATCACGCAATACTTTAACGGATAAGTACTAATTTATGACATTGAAACATCTTATCTTAATACGTACTAATTAATATTTACCGTATATTAAATTTAATAAAAATTTAAAGATAACCTTGATATGGTTATACATACTTAATAGATATGTATAATAAAATCAGTATTTTAGCAGTCGAAGATTGAATTGGGATTGCCAGAAGCGAATCTATGAATATTAAATAAATATGAGGAAGATCTTGATTGTTTACTTGATTATAAATTGCGCAATATTTTACGTTCTCGCCAAATCTGTTTAATCTATTAAATATGTTAAATAAGGTGTGATATAAATGCTATCAAGGTGTTTTCTGTAATTCGTAGGTAATATAATAAACAAATAAATGAATGTGGAGGCAATGAAAAAACAAGAGTAACAATGAAATGACTAGATTTGATCGATTTGAAATTGTGTGAAGGATTTTATCAAAAGTGACCGGTTTATTGCTCAGACAGAAGTGTATCTTCTGCTTCTAAAAACGCTATAGACATTCACGTAATGTCATAGGTATCCAATACCGTTCCAATGTAATCTAATTTTAATCCCAAGATCAGAATTGGCTTAGTAAATTCCAAGTCCATTCGTTCAAGTAATCGATCGAAAGGTAATATTTGATGACAAGTGCTGGAGCGTTGTAGCAGCAAACAAGGCATTTGTTTCGATAAAGTTTTCTGTGATTTCCAAGTTTTAGATTCCATATAGCATTTTTATTCATGCTCGATTTAGTAAAACAAGTCTCAAAGAGTTGAAATAAATTCAGGCAATAATTATTTTTGAAAATGATCCTCAAATAAATAATCATGATGATTTTATATTTAGTTCCTCAAGCATTTACAATCTATTCCAGGCACCCGTCGCACGACGACACAGAGCAACGTCAACGCGACACGCGACCAGCAGCTACACGCCGTGCTGGCCGCGCGTCGGCGACAGCTGCTCAACGGCAGGCTCGCCACGCACATCAACAACTTAGCCAACATAGCTAATAAACCACACAAGTAAGTGTTGCATTTATACTCTTTGGGCAATGAACTACGACACGAGATCAATAGCTACACACGATACACAACGGGCGGCTCGCCTCACACATCAACAACTTAGCCAACATAGCTAATAAGCCACACAAGTAAGTATTGATTTATTCTCTTTGGGCAAGTCAAGTCAAGTCAACAGGTAAACGCAGTGCTGGCCGCGCGTCGATGACACGCACATCAACAACTTAGCCACAATAGCTAATAAGCCACACAAGTAAGTGTTGATTGGGTTTCAAACTATTTGTCGATTCTTCTGTAAACACAACAACATGCACATGGCAACTGCTCAACGGGCCACATAAGTATTGATTTATAGGCTGTCTTTTGACAATAAGTGTTAAGTCTACGACACGAGATAAATAGCTACACACGGTGTACAACGCGCGGGTCGCCTCGCTCATCAACAACTTAGCCAACATAGCTAGTAAGCCACATTATAAGTGATTTCTTTAGTCATCATTTTCCTGCCAAATAAACCTTAAGTCCATGCCTGTTTGGGTAATCCAAAATTGTCACGTCTGTTTCGGTTTCAAACTATCTAGAACTATGGCTCAAGGGTAGAAATTAACAATAACCATTCTGTTGGATAAATTGCTCTTTATCATTTACGAGTAGGTACTTAAAAATATACTCTTCCTGTTTAGTCCAATTTTTAAAATCAATTAATTTGTTTTAATAAAAAAATATAAATCTAATTCTGATATTTTTATTTTCCAGGAGTAACACCACATTCCTCCAGATAGAAGTCCGAGACTCAAACAGCTCCATAATCAAGAGGATAACGTTCGACAACTCAAGCAACGAAGCGGCTCCCAGCCTTCGGCTCACTACGACCGACGGCATACGGGAGATCAAACAAGACCTCAAACCCCATGAGATCAGACATCTATTCGTGCCCAAAGTCTACCAGGAAAACCGAAGTCGAGCAGGCTTTCTAAACAACAGAAGAAATAAAACACAAGGGCCTTCCACAGAAAATGGAATCATATACGTTCCACCAGAAAAACTTGAAGGACTGGACAAAGAGGTAGACTTGGAGCCAGATGAAGAGTTTCAAGTTGATGAATCTAATCATGGTTTATATTTGCTCAACTATTCAGATACAGATAATGTAACACAAGTTCCAGTTTTAAATGAAACTGTTACTACGAATGAAGTTAATGTAAGTAGTACTGTTAAAATTGAAACTACAACACTCACGAGTAATGTTACTATTAACGTTTCAACAGAAGCACCAAATGTTCATGTACATAAAAAAGACGAACAAATTGAAGATATTATTGTTAATAGTACTGATACGAAAAACACAAAGCCTTTAAAAGTGGAAAATGAAAAAGATAGAAGAAATGATACTCAGTTCATGTCAGAAGAAATTTATAATCATTTTAGACCACTCGAATCTGAATTACCAGTTGAAGACATGACGCCTTTTATTAATTTCGGCCAAAAGATAGCCGGTCAAATTATCAACGATAACCTAACAGACTCTCCATCGCTATCGGCATCAACCAAATCCGTAAATTTCATCGTTGCTCCCCCGGAACGACGTAAGTTTAATTCTAGATATTCTGCCACCGAAAAGTACAAGAACACTAGTGTGGATGAAGAAGAGTTGAATGAAGAAATGGATGTCTCTGTAGTTAAGAATACAATTGAAAAGAATAAGATCAGAAACACTGTAAAAGGACCAGCTCCTCAGCGTCATGTGGGATTAGTTAATGCTTATAGAAAACATACTACGTCATCCACATCCAAGCCTCCAAACATTGCTCAACTTAATGTAACTGAACCGATAATAATAAATGTGACACCTAGCTCTGTAGACAAGAGCAGTAATGCGACAAATACCACTGTCAATAAAGAAAATATCAATATAAATTCTACTGTAAAAGAAAATGTTTCGAGTAAAACAAATGGAACTTTAGTGCCGAGGAATTATACAAGAAGTTACTATAATTTACGACGTCGCCCCGCTAGAGTTACAACAGTTTCAAGTACTGAGAATATACTACCCGTTGTAGTCGTAAACACAACAACAGAAAAAGCTTCAACGGTATATACAGCTGTGGTCACTTCCGTCTCAATAACATCTTCCATGAAAGGGCATAATAAAACTGACAGCAAAGACGCTGACAATAGTACAGTCATCGAGCCAATAGTGCCTAAGGAAAATGATACTACACCTAAAGTCTTTCTCATCAATGTTACTGAGACAACGCCAATACCGCCACCTTCTTCTAGGGTTCCATATAAACACAGAATAAGAATACGAACAACAACTACGGAAAGTAGTGTCCAGTCCAGCCCAGCGGTTTATATGCACCGCGCATATGAAGACAACGATGTTACAACAAAAGGTTCAGATCTCAAAAACGAAGCGACAACTTCCAGGATATCTGAACGACTGGCCAATCTGTTCAGGCAAAATGAATATGAAGACAATAATAACGGAAGTACAATTAGACCGAAAAATATTCTAAGAAGACGACGACCAACTACGACTACTACTCCTGCTCCAGTATCTAGTATTCGACCTACATTTTTGACTACAATTTCGACTACGACTGAGCTGCCAACAAGTCCCGTCACAACGGCGGAAACTTCAGCAGCTACTGAAACAACTATAAAACCATTGATCATAACTTCAAGGACATCATCGCAATCTAGTTATAAACCAACTACCACTCCAGAAGCATCGACAGAAAAGGAAGAAAATATCACTTCAGTTGATTCAGTGGAAGATGGAAAAGCTACATCTGATAATGAAGTAGTGATAGAACCTGAAAAGACGTATACAGCATCGTATGTCTTAGCCGGATTAGGTTTCCTGCCTGTGGCGGGTATAGTTGTATTTGTTTTAAGAAATATTTTAAATAAGAAGACCAAAGAGATAGACACGGAGTACGAGGGTTACTTCGATGATGATGAGTTGAAGAAGGAGTCTCCTATAACGCCCGTGGCGCGGCCGCCGCTGCCAACGCCGACCAAGCCGGACAACAAGTGGGAGTTCCCGAGAAACAAGTTGAGGCTACAAACTTTGTTGGGTCAAGGGAACTTTGGACAGGTAAATATTTTGATCCTGTTCATTTATTCGCTTTTATATTACTTATTTGTTCAGGAGGTCTAACCAAGAGACAATCGTTTATTGAAAACGCCAATTGAAACTTAAATGATGTACCTATGGAAATGATGACTTGTCTTTTCGTCGCATCTGTCATATGTTTGCGTGGCGTTTATCGATAAATGATTGTCATCTTAGGTACGGCTTGATTGTTCATTACCATTTTCCTTACTAAACATAAAGAAGTTGCGTTGCACGTATGATGATAACCTAAATCTCATTTCAGGTATGGAAAGCCGAAGCCGACGACCTGAACGGCCACGACGGCCTGACGCGGCTGGTGGCCGTGAAGAGCATCAAGGAGTCCGCCTCGCAGAAGGAGAAGCAGGAACTCCTGCACGAGATCTACATCATGCAGAAGATAGGGACGCATCCGAATGTCGTCACGCTGCTCGCTTGCTGCACTGAACATGGTAATTTTATGATATGAAGTCTTCAATATTCTCCCCACTACTGGGGAACGGCCTTGTCTCATTGAACAAGAGAGTTTGGAGTGTTTGGACCATCCACGCCAGCTCCAATGCAGTTTGAGGGCATTAGACACACCTTCGGCGTAATTTTATGTGGGTTTACTAATCAATCGAAGAGTTATTGGTTTTAAGAATTCAGCAATGTATTAGGGAAGCAGAACATTATTCTTTTATCATGTTTCTTGAAACAAATGAGAAATACGCAGGAAGGCCATATCTACATGCTAGTAATAGTGTAAGGGAAGATTACAGAGAACTTGTAATATAAAATCACAGTAAAGAACACAAAATGATTTACGTAGATCATTGGTCAATATCAATCAAAGAAGTGTTTATTTTATACAAAGTGGCCACTTGTATTTTCCTTGATACAAGTATAAGTATTTTTAATTCAAATAACTTACTATTAGGCTTCTGGGATGAACATTGGATAGTTGCGATAGATTTTCATTAATTATGGATTTATCACTTTTCAGAGCCCTACCTCCTCATAATGGAATACGTGATGTGCGGCAAGCTCCTCACATACCTGCGCGAGCGGCGCTCCAGGCCCGACCGTTTCAGTGGCAGCGGAGCATTGACTTCACGGGACCTTACGGTCTTTGCCTACTGCGTGGCACGGGGGATGGACTATATCGCCTCTAAGGGGGTGAGTTTACCAATGAACTTGAAAGTTGCTTTAGGACAAAAATCGTCGAAATTCTTGTCCGCAGAATTAATTGCATGTAATTGGTTTTAAACTTACTGAACTCAGGCTACAATTAATTTCAACATAACCTTTTCCACCACTATTCTACTAAGAAATATTCCCTGTACTGTTCTATAGTATATATTTCGTCAGGATGCGGTTGTTGAACAAACATCGGGTTACATCTCCGTCGTTAAAATGTAACCACCTTTTCTCGACTGGGGTGATTGCATATCACCACTCATGTACATACAACTTATATCATCTTTCTCAATTTGTAATTCCAGATCGTCCACCGCGACCTAGCCGCCCGCAACGTGCTGGTCGACCACAACAAGCTGTGCAAGATCGCCGACTTCGGCATGTCGCGGGCGGCCGGCGGCGCCTCACGTAATCGAGGGGCGTTGCCGGTCAGATGGATGGCCCCTGAAGCATTACTTTACAATGTGTACAGTCATTCGACGGATGTGTGGGCTTTCGGGATTACGCTGTGGGAGATCGTCACGCTTGGTGAGTCGATTGTATTTATTTATTTATATCTTGGTACTTTATATCAACTTAAGATAGATGAAGCACTTTTATACTTACCTATTATATAATTTAGACATCTGTGGGGATGGTTAATGGATGCCCATGAGACTGAAGATCTAGAATTCATACTAAGATAGGTTCAGCTTACTCTCAAGTAAAAGAGTTTCGCTCCGTAGCACATGTTGTGAGGAAACTGCACACAAAGAGTCATTTAGTTGTTGGTCTTAAACCAACAACATAATGTCTGGAGTCATCCTGCAGATTGTGAGTTGCGAGTGTACCCACACTGTAAGATATAGTCACCAGTTCTGTATCTTCTCGTCAAATATTTTTGGACACCTTGATTGAAGTGCTTCCAAAGATTTTTAAAGCTTAATTGAACTTACTAATATGTCCTATACATTTGATTCCAGGTTCTACACCGTACGCAGCGATGTCCGGGCGCGAGGTGCTGACGGCCGTGACGGAGGGCTACCGGCTGGAGCGCCCCCCGCACTGCAAGCCGCAGCTGTACCGCGCCATGCACGCCTGCTGGCACGCCGACCCCTCCCAGCGGCCCACCTTCGCGACCCTCAAGTCGCAGCTAGCCGAACTGCTAGACAACGAGCCCTCTGAAGGGAACTATGTGGACTTGGACTCGTTCTATCAGGAGTCCTCGGTGTACAGCGATCCGTCGGCGATTATACATGACGATGAGGGGCTGTCGGCCGAGTACGATCGGGAGAGACGATGTTTTAGAGAGTAAGTGTGGACAGTTAAAAATTGCTATTGCGAAATTGGTTATCGTTCATGAAAATAAGAAAAATTTACCAGTACCAGTGTACCAGTTGATGGTGATTGTAGAACCACAAGAAGAGTCAACCATTTAACTTCGAATTTAGTCTTCACTGATAATGTCTTAGTTAAAGCCGTTATCTTGTTTCTACTTTGGCTATTCCCTCAAATCACCCATTGTCTTTCATCTATGTACCTACCTAATCCTGTTCAAAATGATTGCCAATAATTCTTACTTTCCTTTCTATCTCTTCGTAGACTTACCAAAGGCCCCACGAAATACGACAACCACTTCAACTTCCGCGAAAGAAACGAAGATCTCCTAAACAAATTCGGTGGCACGCCGAGAATGGGCGGTTTCGGCATCCGAGACGTCCCCTTCAACGACAGAAACTTCTCCGACGGCGAGTTCAACGAGCGCACCTTCACCGACAAAAGTTTCACCGACAAAAACTTCACCGACAAAAATTTCACCGACACCAACTTCACCGAAAGAAAGGAAAAACTCTCCACGTCGAGTTTCCACAAAGAACGGGAGAGCAGAGAGAGCAATTTGGTCAGTAGGAATAGTTTTAGTGGGTTCCCTAGAATAGGTACGAGGGATGGCCATTTTCAAATGATGCCTGATGGGAGGAATAAAAGGGTTTCGGAGTTTGAATGTGACATCTGAAGATACCATATAGTCGAACGAGAATTTAGAAATCTGCAGCTATTTTATAAAATCTTGTAACCTTTTATAAAACAGGTCTCAGGTAGTTGAAAGGTGCCAATGGATATTAAATATTGGCTTTTTTATACGTATTGGTTGCTTTAAGGCTACGGTAAGGATTTCTTTGTTCTCTTTAACTATAATTGAGTCAATTTAGAATGTCTTATTTCAGACTTTTACGCACTCGAATGAGTCTTTAGAAATTGACTGAATCTTTAAATTTCTAGTATCTTTAGGAAGGTTTAGTGACTTTACCTAACGTTTGCACTGATTTCATGTTTTAAACACATTTTTAGCACAAGTGTGGACTCGTGATAATTTTATTTTTAAGTTTCAATTTCAATTAATTGTTTGAAATTATGTAACTTGAAATGTGTTGATTTTGTAAATAGATTAATTTATAGAATTTTGTATGTGTGTTTGTGTTAATTGGTGTTTTTTTGTAAATAAATTGTATAAATAAGGAGGTAGAGCGACAAACAAAAGAACTGCATCTTATTTTGTAGATTTATGTAACCACAGTGATTAAAATGTACGTTACTGTTTAAATAATAAAACTATAAAAAATAAAAGTGTTATGTAAAAGTTTAATACTGCACTTATGTTTATATTGTTGGATCACAACGGTGCTAAATATTAGGTTTTTAAAAGTAGTTTTCTTTACAAAACGAATGTGAAAATATTGAGTAAGTGGTGAAAGTCGTTTACTTAATGTCGGCTACATATTAGTCAAAAATGTATTTAATTTTTGTGGCACTTCGTACTTGGCACTGTGACAATTATTGCCACTGTGATCCTTGTCACACAGTAAGTACACATTGGCACAAAAATAGAGTTAGGTACTTGACATTACCTAGAAAAAAAAAACACAGGGTTATTCATGTGTATTCTTAACTATGTTATCATTTTGTCGAAGATTTATTTTCTTGTTTCGTTAAGTGACATAGTTGCTATTACAAATTATCGCCATATATTTTGACGTTTTTATATGACAAATAATTAATACTATGACAAATAATACAAAACTGGATTTTCTGTCCGTTTTGTTGTTCCAAGACTACTAAGAAACCTATAATATACTTAGTTAATTACTGATATATATGTTCATTTAATGCTGTTGCCTGTATAGTAATATTAGGGCCGACTTTTATTATGCTGGCGATTTTTTTCCTCAAATTTTTATAATATTTGGTAAATTTGATTTTTTGCGCTTAAATAGTACCTACAGCTAAGGAGCTTTTTTGAAATCTGACAAAAAAAAACGACAGCAAAAAAAAATCGGCGCGTTAAATTTTATACAATGTTATTTGACGTTCTCTATCAAATCTCCATGACGAGTACATATGTACAGGAATTCACGCTATATATTATTACCATACCTATATATTTTTGTTTACCATCATAGCCTTTGAACTTTTGATATTATCTTGTACACAAATACACATATTAAAATTTGTTAAAAGATTATCATCGGGATAAAATGCTAGATAAAATATTAGAAAACAATTGTCTGGTGTTCAATTTTTTTTTGGGAAATTGAAAGACAATTGATTTAATTAATTATTTTTTGGGTCCATGTAAAATATTGATATCCATAACTAACGACCATGTAAGTAATCAGTTGTTATTACAATCAGAATAAACCTCCTTGCATTGTACTCTGTGATGACCCGTTGATGTCGTTTATATATTATGTGAAAATAATTTAGACACAAACGCGCCCGTATTCTACTGTTAATTCCTGCAGTACAGTACTTATATAGTTGATTCTAGCAAAAATTCAATGATTGTATTACCTACTTAGATGTGTAAAATCTAAGATAAATTCATATTTTAAGTTTAACTGCTTATGTGGATGGTCCTGTACGTCTCCTTAGCAGTTAATGTCGGCCATGGACACCTGCAACCCCTGAGGCCCGTTTCTCAGAAGCTTGTAACTTGTAATACAAGCGGATGTCACTTTTTGACAGCTTTTGTTAGAAAGGGACTTGTATTACAAGTTACAAGCTTTTGAGAAACGGGCCCCTGGTATTGCCGGCCTTTAAGATGAGATTACACTCTTTTCTTGAAGGTATAAAGGTATCGGTGCGGAAATACCGAACCAACCATCTAAGTTGTCAAACTTAGGGATAAGGTCAATGTGGCTAATTCCGTAGGGCTATTCCGTCTACTGTGAGAGTCAGAATGGCGGGTGTATGTAAATAAAATTAAACAAAAAGCATACCATATTTTAGTACCTAATTTGTACTATTTGGTACCTCATATAAAAAAATTAGTACCTCACGGTATTTAAAGTTATCAGCAAAAAACGTTACACCCGCCAACCTGACAGTCAGAATGGCGGGTGTATTTTATTACGCTATGATCCCGCGATTATTGATAAATTCTATAAAAGCCAAATTTTAGTACCTTTTTAGTACTTTCATATTCAATTATAAATTGAGCCATTTTATTTGTGGTTTCCGAGTTATACTCATTTTACACTTTGCATTGCTATTAAAAAAATTCAGGCGCTTTAATTTTTCACCGTATCGATATCGTTTTTAAGAAAAAACGCTACGCTACAACTATTTTTATTACGCCAGGATTTAGTACCTTTCATGATTAATCTGTTACCCTTTCACGGTTAATCTGTTAGGTTCAATTAACTATGAAAATTACGTCTTACAAATGGCCAGGCGCCATGTCAAAGGATTCTTCCTAAGAAATTCCGCTCTTCATTGTGGCCTCATCTGTAGTGCGAACGATTTTAGTTTAGCTGACCGATTTTAGTCAACTAAAATACTCGCCACTCGACTAATATAGTCCGAACTAGGCTATAGTGTTTTTTTTTTCAAAAAACTGTTTAAGGCATAGTATGTAGGTACATGTACAGGCATAGGCTATCAGACTTTGGAACGTTCTCCCACTCTCTATCAGGTAAGCGCAGACCAAATTCACATTCAAGCGTACCTATGCTGCGCAAGCATTTCCTTGACAAACTTTCTTCTTCGTCAACTTAATGATTCACACTAGCTAGGTATACAGGTTGGCCAAAAAATAAGTGCATTTCCGTAGGGAGGTATATTAAGTATAGATATTAGATTAATAACCTATCGGTGTTTGACTGTTTTATATCGACTACTTTTTCAAATGTCGTTATTTTATCTAAATAAAAACGTGCAAGCCGTGTTTGTGCAAGATTTTCGTAATGTACCATTATAAATTTCATTACTGAACCCTATTAGCGCCTTTTGTGTCTTTAATTTTCCTTTAGAGCGGATGGAAATAAGTAAATATCTAAATAACGAAACTTAAAACCGAAATCAGGATCAAAATGGATGGAAATATATTTCTTATGCTCTGATAGAATGTTGTTCTAAAAGGTGTTGATGATACGTTTCTGCACTACGTACTACGTAGAGCATGTTACGTTAAGTTGCAAATAAGACTATGTTAAAGTTTTAACGATAAGCAATTGAAATTTGAGTTTAAATGGATTTGTTATAAAATTTTCATTCTGATATTTAACTCCCCATTCCATAAATAACGATACTTTTGCCTAAATTGTGAGGTAATTGTAATAAGTAAATATATAATTTTATACTTAATAAAACACGTATTTTACTTTCCTCGTATTCGAAATGAAAAGTAGAGTGTTTAACTCGAGTGAAAGGCATCATATCAGCCTCGGACTATTGGCGCTCTCACTGCGTTCGAGCACCAAACTACCTCGGCAGAAATGAGTGCCTTTCATCCCTTGGTTAACAATCTACTAGTAACACAACTTTGTTTTTATCATGAAATGGTGTTAAAAAAATACCGCTAAACATGTGCATCCTTAAAAAAGTTCAACAATAATTATTATTTTAAGTCGAGTGTGAAAATTATAATTTCTTGTAAAGATTAATAGAGTCTGTGCGGAAAGAGAAGAGTCGTGAAATGTATGGGCTGCCTTGAAAATGAAAATGAAAAAAATATTTATACTCGTATAATTATATGCCTTACATTCCACGACTCTTCTGCACAGACTCTATCGACTGGTCATATGATCAATATGATTATCATAATCCTGACTTACCATAATCATAATTGCATATAAAAGTGCCAAAACGCCGAGCATGACGTGCATGCCTATTTCTGTAAATTTAATTAATGTATAATACTTAGTGAACAAAAGCCACTAATAATTACAGCATTCGTTTATTTAATTTGATTTCAAATTGTTTAAGTATTTTCCTCGCGTTGGTGTGGAAAGAAATTGTGTTTCATTTGGTAGCAAAGTTTTTTTAAGCCTCATGCGTTGTTGTTGAAACCCTCGCAACTTTCAAGATTCCTGTACTTTAGAACCACGCGCTACGCTCATGGTTCTATTTTTGAAACTTTCACTTACTCGTGTATCAATATTAGCACGAGGATATTAAACAACAACTTTGCCCCTTGTAAAACAATTGCACATTAATGTGCCCAATAATAGGGCAGACATTAACGAAATAGAAATTGCTCAGGACGGATAGTTAGTGTATTATTATAAATATTATTATTTTTGTATCTCCTTGGATATCACGGGCCTATAATCCCGGTTTTTTGATAGGCTTGCGTGGGGACACAGATCCAACACGTAGAGGCCCCTTGGAGAGCTTTTATGTCATGTAGAACGCCTGCTGGAACCCGTTCACAGATGCAACAATAGACAGAGGCATTGGGACTATTGTAGAAAAAGAGAACAGTATACCGATCTATGGATTGAAGTTTGGGTGGACTATGAGACTGGGTTATTACAAAGACGTACGGACACCTGCCATAACAATGTGTTCACAAGTTATCGAGGCAAGTGGGGACTTGCCGCGCACTAGATGGGCCTATTATTTTTATTATTATAAGCCTATACAATTACAGTGTCCCACTGCTGGGCAAAGGCCTCCCCCCTCGATCTCCACTCTTCTTATTTGATTAATCACCATGTACCTACTTAAGAGTAGGTATTATGTACACAATTACATGCACAACGAAGAGCGGAATTTCTTCTTAGGAAGAATTCTTTGACATGGCGCCTGGCCATTTGTAAGACGTAATTTTCATAGTTAATTGAACCTAATAGATTAACCGTGAAAGGGTAACAGATTAATCATGAAAGGTACTAAATCCTGGCGTAATAAAAATAGTTGTAGCGTAGCGTTTTTTCTTAAAAACGATATCGATACGGTGAAGAATTAAAGCGCCTGAATTTTTTTAATAGCAACGCAAAGTGTAAAATGAGTATAACTCGGAAACCACAAATAAAATGGCTCAATTTATAACTGAATATGAAAGTACTAAAAAGGTACTAAAATTTGGCTTTTATAGAATTTATCAATAATCGCGGGATCATAGCGTAATAAAATACACCCGCCATTCTGACTGTCAGGTTGGCGGGTGTAACGTTTTTTGCTGATAACTTTAAATACCGTGAGGTACTAATTTTTTTATATGAGGTACCAAATAGTACAAATTAGGTACTAAAATATGGTATGCTTTTTGTTTAATTTTATTTACATACACCCGCCATTCTGACTCTCACCGTCTACTAGCGTTTTTCTCGAACAACGAACAAAATTGATAATTTTATCGACAAAGCAGCGATTGCTTTTAGTTTCAGCAGTCAGAATGGGTTCAGTAGATGTTCTTTTTTTGAAAAATCAAAGAAATATACGCTTGTAGACGGAATAGTCCCTATGATAGAATTAGCCACACTGACCTAACATTTTTTTCTAAGATTTTTAACATGTTACACATCCATTGAATAATTGGTTCTCGTGTGAATATTCGTTGTGAATCTCAGTTCAGTAACTTTCTAGTCTCTATAAGATACGATATTGGTTTGTCCGTAAGATCGGTTTAATTGTTTATGTATGAAAGATGTATTTTATTTTAATTATAGGGATGTATTGAAAATTAAACGGTTTATTATTTATTCCCTGATATCTATTAGTCAAAATCTGTTAAAATTTAATACAACTTGATAAGTGGGTTTAATTAAATTATTATAAAAGAAAATTATTAAACGTAGGTATATTAATATTAAAAGAAAGAATATATCGTCAGGTGACAAGCAAAAGTCACTAAGTACCACCACAAGTTCATAGCCATAGTGAACCATATTAGTACGAAAAGAAGGTTGATTTTTGTTTAAATATTTTATAGTAATTAGTGACTTGCATGTCACCTGACGTCGATATAGTGTATCACAGCAGCTAAATTTGTAGATACTTCAGACAAATGCGTCTAAAATGTAACGTCTATGTGTAGTCCCCAACCCGCACTGGCCAGCGTGGGGACTATACTCCAAGCCCTCTCGTGCTTGAGAGGAGGCCTGTGCCCAGCAGAGGGACGTATATAGGCTGAATGATTTTTTTTTTGGCTGTATACGAAATCACCAAAAAACTAAGAATTAGATTTATTTGACTTTTGACAGGCGTGGCTCACTCCGCGATTTCGTCGCTTTGCTACAGGTAGCTAAACGTACATCCGTTCCACACCAATTTTGGTGGCTAGCCATAAGCCGCGCGTGGCGCTATCGCCACCTAGCGGCCATATCTGTCCTGATCGTGACAGACGCGTTTTGTTAGAGAGTGAGTCTTCTGTACCTAGTACTATTATTTATTCTGTGCTTTTGAGGAGAATTATTTTTTTACTTTATTTATCTGATATAATGCTTAGCTAGCCTTCTCTCAGTGATGGTAAGCAAATAGAGAATTTCAATTTGTACAGTAAGCTGCAGACTTATGCCCCTGGGGGGCCACTTAACTCTGCAGCTTACTGTAGAGTACCAAAAGTAGTGGATAAATGTGACGTTCGGTTGTCAGCTGCACCTGCGTTACTGTCGCGATAGGACTGTGGGCCCGATTCATATTTTGAAATAGACATCTATTAGATATCTTGTAGACTTCACCAAGATACGATGACGATATGTTTAAGATCTAACCTGTCAAATTTGACATTCGCGCGATTCTGGAGATACTCTTGAACGATTTCCACAAGATATGACTTAGAGATCCAATTCGCATCTAATAGATATCTAACTCTATCTAACGTAAAATTGACATTGGTTGCCCGAATTGCGCTGCAAAAGAGAACTAGTTGTAATCTAATCTATAACATATCTAGAATGGATCTAGTACGTGTCGTCTCTTGTGAATATCTTGAAGTTCGAATACGGCAGTGAGTATTGGCACAACAGTAAAACAACAGCTTTCTCTAGCAGCATTTTCTATTAGCTAATTGAGTCTTGTACCTAGCGCGTTTATTACATTACATTAGATTATTACATTAAGTAAAGAATACATCTCTTTCATATTTGAAACATGTGCAATATACATTTTAACACACCTTTCCATTACAATGCACTTTTGAAACAAAACAAACAAATTATACAATTACAATCACAATAATACTTAGCTTTTAACCCTCCAACTTTTTGCCTATGATATTAAAAGCTAATTTTGCTCAGATATAAGATAAATTGGTAAACGCTGATGGGCCTTTGTAAGCGGTGATTATGGGGGTATTATAGAAACGAGGAAAACGCTAGATTATCCGATTAAACTGCGGTGGTGATATTACTTGTTACTTTCTTTGTGATTGAAGCATCGCATGTTTTGAACCTACAGGATGTTCATAATATCGTAGTATTGTAATAGCAGTGGGTTTAGTATTTACAGTTAGGCCTAGCACATGATTGACGCGACAGGTAGGTATCTCGCGGCGAGGTAGACTACCCGTCTTTTTCTACCTACGTTAATCAAAGAGGGACGTGTCTCCGCGAGATACTGTCGCGCCAATCATCTGCAAGCACGGATGGAGCGACAGTATCTCGTCTTTTTCTATCTGTATTAATTAGATTTAGAGGTACGGGTAATCTATCTCAAGCAAGACAATTCCGTGGGGCTCCTGTGCTAAGTCTAGCTCCTGTGCTAGCCCCCTAAACATTTACTTTTTGCAATAATGTGTTATAAAACTTATAAAGGTTCAGGAAATAATAATTAACGATTTGTTAATATAAGGCTTTCATAATTCAGCCTTGAAGAAAAATAGTGTTTGAATACAGACCGATTGTTTAAGTCACCTTTGTGCATTTTTTCCAGAACAAATTTTTCTGCTCGATACAGCACAACCATATACTTCGAACGTTTTTTGACCACCACGCACACATGGAAAAGTAAACAGTTATAATTTGAGACATATAATTAATACATAAACTGAAAATCTTGTAGTTTTTGGACAATATATTATCTCTTAAATCTTATAAATCTTTGAATCTTTGAATCTTAATTTGCACGTAGTTTAGTATAATGAAAGGTTAAACCGCCCGAAGTAAAAACTGAAATGTGAACAGCCTGTAAGCAATACTAACAAACAAAGTTGCTTAACGCACAGCGCAGGCGCAGCTGCGGTGAACGAAAGTGCTGTTTCATAGGCAGTTATCATTCTTCTATAACTCATTGCTTAGCCTTTCAGAGTTGTAATCATTCTCATAATAGTTAGAATGTTGCTTTGTCTATCGAACATTTTCATTAAAATTTTACCTGGAGTTTTATTCTATTAGTTAGTTTTACTTTTGTTAGTTGGGCCTAGCCGCAGCTAGTTTTAGGTAGGGAATACGGGTATTTATGGGAATATATTCATAGTATGTAATTGAGAAACGCATTTGATTTCCGGTATATTGATGTATTTTTTTATGGGAGGCTCTCAACTTTATCTTGATGTATCCACATAATTTAAACTACAGAACCCCTAGTACACTACAGGGTGTCAAGCGACAGATTTCCGAACCCCTAGTGTACATTTCATTCGATAGCGTGACGGACGTACGCGATTTTTATATAGGATTTTGAACAACGCGCCAAGCGGGACGTTTTGGAGAGTCAAAATCCCATACAAAATGAGACTCAACTCAATGCGTACGTCACGTCACGCTATAAATTAAATTTACTGAAGAAGCGGTTAAGCGTGAAGAGGTAACCGACAGACAGACACTTTTGCATTTATAATATTAGTATGAATAATATTTCCCAATAAGCAATTGGTAAACCGGTCGCCAGGTACTTATTATTTTTTATTATGAAAATGTTAACAACCGGAGTAAATTAAATATGATTTGTAACTTCTCAGATCACCGATCCTTTTGATACACTTTAGCAACGATTGCTGTTGCTAGAAACTTTATTTCTATTATTATTAGTAAATAAAATTGTAGAGTTTTAATGTTAAAAACTTACCTACTGGCACTGATACAAATTCAATTTGTTGCTTAATACTTTTGTCTTACTCGTAAATATGTTATGCTAAAGGTGACGTTCGGATGTCAACTACTGCATTACTGTTTCGGCGTCGTTGTTTCCGAATTAATGATTGTTACAACAATGTATCGTTGACTAGACAGATCATTTTCTACGGATCTCATAAAACGCTGAACTAAATGCCATTCCAATTAACAAGCCATCTCATTTCCTATTATAATATCTGTTACATAACTTACATAATGAACGCTCATCTAAAAACGGTTTTATCACCAACGTGCCAAGACGCACGCTAGATACCTAAAGGTACCGTTCGGATTCAGACTACACTAGCAGTATAGCAGCAGTGTTGCAACGCGACATTACTGTCGCAAATGTCAGAATACATTTTGCTGTCCGGATTGTTGATATGTATGTCATCATCATCATTGGCCACAGCATCATTGCAGATGATAGTTGCAGCTACTAAAGAGGTATTTTGAGGAGGTAGTCTACAGCCTACATTCAATTTATTTATTTAAACATCTACATCGAGTGCGATGACTATATAGACCAATGGCAGATCGGCATTTCTTGCCGCATCGATCACAGATGTGTCTTGACTCCTGGGGTGGTCCAGCAGCTCTGCGAATTCGCTTCTGCTTAAGTTGGTCCAACCAGTACGGTTACCATCAGTTTTTCACTGACATAAACGCCGTCGAGAACGTAATTTACTTTCTATACATCTCGCTCGCACTCGCGTATTAGTGCAAACGAGATGTATAGAGAGTAAATTACGTTCTCGACGGCGTTTATGTCAGTGACAAACTGATGGTAACCGTACCTAACTCGTCGTGCTTTGCTATGCCTTCCCGCAGGTTACGACGCCACTCTGGTCTCATCTCCGCGCGTTGCTCCCAACAGTTAGCCGGAATGTCGAAGCGGAGTGATATGTATGTATGTATTTATTATTTATTTCATTTAATAAAATACAACGCAAATCTTACAATGTAAGCATAGCCCCGGGGTCGTATCTCGTCGCATAATAATTGATTGTCCTAAATGTAATGTTACGCAGCATAAAATTCTTTTCGCATAATTTTTCTCCAGCTGACACAAAAAGTATTTTCGAAAATATTTTGCATAGGTTGTGTAGAACAACCGGTAGGTTAGGTTAGGTTTCTTTTATAATTTTTCGTTAATGTTAATAGTTTCAGAACAATAACAATTATATATGCGAAATCTAATCTAATACTTTTAAATGGGCAATTCTTGTTTATTTATTTATTTATATATATATATATATATATATATATATATATATATATATATATATATATATATATGTCGGAGCGAGACACCAGAAAGACGTATTGCAGCATTACAGTTCATAGTTAGACGCCTGTATAAAATCGATTAGCAATGTTTGGCGTATTGTTGAACTAAAATGTCAGGTAGAAGGCTTTGGAACGTCAAGATGTGTACCTATCTTGAGTGAACGTAGGCACGGGCAGGCATTTTTGTCGTTATGTTGGTAGACTGGTCAGGCAGGTTTACCAACTTGAATTGGAGGCGGGAGCGGTTGACTCCGCCGCTGGAACGGGCTTCCTTCTTCTTGATCGGACCGCGCTAGAGATCGGACGTTAGCCAAGCTCGTGCCTAATTCGCTACGTTCCTGAAGGCTTACACCTGAAGGATTATTCTGAAAGCTTATAGATTCTCACGTTCTTTAACCGTTTAGCTAAGTGTTTTATTCCAAGTGTTATTTTGATTTCTTATGTGCCATTATAAGCTTACTTTTGTAAAATAAAGAAACTATGTGTTGTTTTGAAAAGATGTGTCCCGCCGAGTTTGTTGCCGGGTTAAATCTTCTCGGGTCAGAGGTGTAGGGTTGGAACCGGTTTAGTTTGACTTAAATAAAGATTTGAACGATTTCATGTGATCTTTTTATTTTTATTGAATTCCGATTCCATCGTAAGATCGTTTAGTTATTTTTATTATTTAGTACTCAAATAATAGTAGGCACTAGTATGGTTAATGAGTCCGAATGTTTATTTCATGCGTAGGTAGCATACCTACTATTTTGGCTGTGAAGTAATACATCTAGGTACTACCCCCACGCGCCCACCGCCATCGGGACCATCCGTCGCCGACATCAGCAAGTGGGATCGATGCGTAGTTTCATGTATTGCTTACACAGCCACCTGGGAGCGTGGTGTATTTCTGGTGACCTACATTCCTTAATCTGGACACGTGGTAAGGTAGGCTCACGTGTTTAACCTTCATTGAAAGGTGAGTGCAATTCATTGTTATTTGGTGAGAATTATTGTGAAATTGTGAATTATGATTGGGGCTGTCGAACAGAGTGGTCGTTACGTTACGTCATCTCTGGTATCGCCACGTTTCTTTATAATTAATTTTTGTAATCCATTTAAATCAAAGCGATCTTGAGTTATTTTGATTTGAAATCCATACTGTTAATTAAAACCAAGTATTAGCAATCACGACGTGATACTATTTCATCGCTCACTTGTGAATCTACCCTCAATAATTGATTTTTCATGAAAATACAATTAATTTATAAAATCCATTTAAATCTAAGTGATCTTAAGTTATTTTGATATGAAATCCATATTGTTAATTAAAATCAAATATTGGCTGTCGCGACGTGATATTATTTCATCGCTCACTTGTGCATCTACCCTCAAAAAATATTTTTTTTCATGAAAATACAATGCACCCTTAGAAATTGATCCTGCTGATTTGCCAATGCAAGGATTATGTAATCTTTACGTTTAGTAATTAATAAAATTGCGACAAATTATTGCTCGTAATGCCGTGATAGATCACAAATCGTGCATACTATGGAAACATGAGCTACGCATATGAAAATTAATGTTACAGTGTCCTGCAGCCAGAGCCGAGCGAACTTGCAGACACCATTACGCCCGTGACACAGAAGCAGCTGTGCATTATCTTATGTGCTAGAGATTTGGAAATAAAAGGACAGGTTTCGTTCCAATTGTTTATTAGTGAATTTTATTTTGAGTGTAATGGCGAAGCATAAGTCGAACGTAACTAATAAGCTGTCACTTTTCGTATTGGCCCATTTTACCGTGGTACTTATTTTTGGAACACGTGTTTGTTTGTTCATAGATTGAAATGCGCACTCATTGAAGTTTAAATTTTATTCTGAGATTTTTGAAGTCCCGTATACATTCGAAACATGTTTTTTGTGTCTGCTACCTTGCATTTCATAAACCTTTCGAGTTTAGCTTGCATACATGATAAACCTGATACCGTGCAAATGATGATTTCAGTAACAGCCAGCTATGTTGAACCACATCGTGTCTCTCGCAATCTGCCGCAGCAACGGCAACGGCAAGCGGAAAGGATCAGCATCCGTGCTTGGGTTGGACCTCACCACCACCACCTTTGAGTTGGTCGCGTGCATCATACTTTATTAAGCTGGTGAGCAGTTCCCATTTCGTTGGGATTATTTTGAGATGTTTTACTTCTGCATAGAAGTCTTGAGCGAGTTTCTGTTGTTAAAGCTAAAGAAGAAAGCTATCTTTAGTGATTTTGATCAGTAATGTTCAGTTTCATTTGATCAGTTGACGCTGATAGTACCAATGGTTCTGAGTAACATGATTTAAAGACCTGTTTTTATTTTCTTTTTTTTTGAATTCACTGTTAACATTGTTTTGCTTTCGACGGACTGAAAGCTTGTACTTTCGTATGGGCTGAAATCACGCCCGATGGACTGGACAATACTGTCATGCTTTCGATGGACTGAAGGCATGCCCGATGGACTGGGCAATACTGTTTTGCTTTCGATGGACTGAAAGTACGCCCGATGGACTGGGCACTAGTGTTTTGCTTTCGATGGACTGGGTATTGTTTAGTGACCGCATCAGAAGTGCCGGAGCATGTAAGAGGTGCACGTGGTCTGCTTTTTATGTGCAGAATGCTCTTTGCGAGGAGTAGCACTTACGCAGCTGAGATGGTTACTTCTGACGAGGGTCTGGTATCTGCCGAAGGACTGGCAATGCACCGAAGGACTGGTGTTGTTTTGTAAAAAATGAATTCCCGTTTATGTACTGTGTTCATATGAGTAAAATTGGAACTATCAATTCGGAATGTTATTTATTTTAAGATGTCTTACGAAAATTTAGATCACATAATTATGACCAATTTTTTTTTTTAATGCCAGATAATTTCCCCGTAAATTGATATTGACGACAATAGTAGTGATACTGTCGAGCAATGAATTAGAGCTGTTGTGATTTGTGTTTTTGATGTTTGGGATTGTTCTGTTTTCACATAAATTTGAGAGTATCCGCCAGATGGAGGCGATGATTATTGGAGTGTATCCGTTAGATAGCGGCGATGATTACCGATGATTATTTTTATTTAGTCGTTGCTCGATGGACTATTTTTGACTAGAGAATTGAGGATTGTTAAAGTAATTTTGAACAATTTTTTTTTTGGTTTGATTGATAACAAAGTTTGATTTCAATAGTAATTTGAGTGAGACCCAAATTGTTGGTCAGGAATGACCGAGCGATGAGATACTGTGCTGTATGTTTTGTTTCAGTAACAAATGCGTACACCCACACACGAGGACGTGTGTAACGCAGGATGGCCGTGTCGGAGCGAGACACCAGAAAGACGTATTGCAGCATTACAGTTCATAGTTAGACGCCTGTATAAAATCGATTAGCAATGTTTGGCGTATTGTTGAACTAAAATGTCAGGTAGAAGGCTTTGGAACGTCAAGATGTGTACCTATCTTGAGTGAACGTAGGCACGGGCAGGCATTTTTGTCGTTATGTTGGTAGACTGGTCAGGCAGGTTTACCAACTTGAATTGGAGGCGGGAGCGGTTGGCTCCGCCGCTGGAACGGGCTTCCTTCTTCTTGATCGGACCGCGCTAGAGATCGGACGTTAGCCAAGCTCGTGCCTAATTCGCTACGTTCCTGAAGGCTTACACCTGAAGGATTATTCTGAAAGCTTATAGATTCTCACGTTCTTTAACCGTTTAGCTAAGTGTTTTATTCCAAGTGTTATTTTGATTTCTTATGTGCCATTATAAGCTTACTTTTGTAAAATAAAGAAACTATGTGTTGTTTTGAAAAGATGTGTCCCGCCGAGTTTGTTGCCGGGTTAAATCTTCTCGGGTCAGAGGTGTAGGGTTGGAACCGGTTTAGTTTGACTTAAATAAAGATTTGAACGATTTCATGTGATCTTTTTATTTTTATTGAATTCCGATTCCATCGTAAGATCGTTTAGTTATTTTTATTATTTAGTACTCAAATAATAGTAGGCACTAGTATGGTTAATGAGTCCGAATGTTTATTTCATGCGTAGGTAGCATACCTACTATTTTGGCTGTGAAGTAATACATCTAGGTACTACCCCCACGCGCCCACCGCCATCGGGACCATCCGTCGCCGACATATATATATATATTTCGGGGATCTCGGAAACGGCTCTAACGATTTCGATGAAATTTGGTATGTAGGGGTTTTCGGGGGCGAAAAATCGATCTAGCTAGGTCTTATCTCTGGGAAAACGCGCATTTCCGAGTTATTATATGTTTTCCGAGCGAAGCTCGGTCACCCAGATATTGAGTTTTATGCGTAACATTAGGACAATCAATTATAATGCGACCCAATATGGACCCTGTTACGGGTTACGCATAAAACTCATTTCGCGTAATTGTTATTGTTCTAAATCGTATAAAAGACTTAGGTGAGGGTGGGGAGGGTCGATCCCTAGGGGACACTTGGTAAACTTCATTTTTAATCAAACCAAACGAGATACAATTGTTTGCGCTGGTAACACTCATTCATTCGTACCTAACTTCACGTTCTGTCATGGCACTGTATCGGAAAAGTCAGTGGTTCAAAAATGGCGGACGGTGAAAGATTTTCTGCGTACTATATTCAATTTTCGGTAAGCTTTAACTGGATTTATTTTATAATATGAGATGGAAATGATGTTAGTGAGTGTGCTTATTTTATTTGTTGTTTATTGAAGTGATGATTAACTTGGATTACATTGATATACGCGAACATATGTTTCGAGTACGGCACGTTTTGTAATCTTACTATGTATGGGGAGACTTTGTCTTTTTCTTCAGGGGAGATATGATTCCGGGATCATGTCACCCCCAAAGCGATCAAGTATACATTGTAATAAATTTACTTACAAAATGATTCATAGACCTATCATAAATATTTTCTTTTCTTTAGTAAATCATGCCGCGAAAGTACGACCTGATCGAGAAACACTGATTTAAACTTTCAAGGTTTTTGACTCATTATTGTTTATTAAAACGGAATTTAATGGCGTATAATTCAGTTTTTAATTATACAATCGACTCCGAAAACGGAATTATCCCCGTGGCCTTTGAAAAGACTGACTAAAGTTGACATCAACATTTTACGAACTACCCGTACTTGGTCTTTTTTATCAAGTTAAACGTTTTACACACAGGGGATGTTACTCGGTCGACAAAAAACACTTATAACGATATTTGGTTTTCAACCGGCGATATTTGTGTTTATGGATGAAATGCTATTTCAATGGCTTTCCGACCTTATGTACTATAGAACCGACGGTCCATAGAAAGGATTTTAGGATTATGCAGCACAAACACCGTCCTCGAAACGTGAGCAGTAAATTTCTAAACTTATTTATTATAGTAAACAATAACGACCAGTGATGGGTAAAACAATTAAAATTGCTGTAGGTATCTGACGCTAAAAATACCTTCATAAGAACTTTAAAAAAATTAGCTTGTTACAAGAAATTTTATGTTAATAACTTAGATTTTTGTTTTTTTTTTGTACAAAAATTGATTCCCTATTGCATGTTGTTTTATGGATAATACGATTACATTGTTTTTTAAAAGTATAAGATTATGGATTAATATGTGTTTGATATCTTCATATATTAATTTTCTGTAGATAAAGTGAATAAATTAATGTAGATACTACCCTCGAAATATGACATTGCCACTTAAAATCTTTTTACCAAGTGTCCCCAAATCTGGAAGACTTGATCCCTTCGGCTTAGACATCTGATTACCGGAAATACAACTTCAAAGCATGGAAGATGCAATATATATATGTTTGCTGTGTATTTTACAAATTATAGATGCATTGCTAATAACGATCCGAGTTATATAATCAATGAGAATCTGGTATGGGGAGACATGGTAAAAATATGTTTACCATGTGTCCCAAGAACCAGGGTCACTTGATCCCCCTAGGATCAAGGCTCCCGACCAGGGGTAAACAAGTCTCCCTTACATAGGGGACACATGGTAAAAGTCAACAGTATGGGTTTTCATTAAATAATGATCTAATTTATTGCACAAATCTGTTCTAATTCAAACTATTAATGAAGAGATAAATTCTGAGTCGTATGGTCTATAAAGTTTTTCAATACTAAAAATAGTTAAGAAAATGTATGCTAAAAACAAAAGGGGTGATCAACCCTCCCCAGTTTCCCCTACATGCCTCGTAAATCTCGTATCAATCTTCAAAATCTATAACCATTATAACTTATTCGGTAACACAATTAATACAATCATGTGTGAAAGCATGTTCGAAAAACTGGAATATCATCCCATCAAATCTTTGTACAATTACATTGTCGCAAATACCAAGTTGGTAAAAAGACTGAGCATCTTTACACTCATACATATAAAGACTAGTTTAGATTGAGATTTACTTTTCTAAATGCATTATAGAAAAGTTGGATCGTCATGCAACACCTTTTAAGTGTAACCACGTTGATAAACGCAATGACTTATCAATAGTGATTAGTGACCTAAAGGTGACCCGGTAAGAGAGAAAGTTACCAGATCCGGTATAATCTGACACCTGGTATATGCGAAGATGCTCGCATGCGCGCGTGCTCATTCGACGCGCGGCGGACGAAAGCGGTGCGCGTACGATATGCGCAAAGATTTCTATTGCATAATTTAAATAATGTGCAGTGAAGTGAGATTAATCGAGTGACAATGGCGTTTAAATTTATTTCTGCTTTAGTTTTAGTGATCCTAGTTGTAGCTGATGATGATTTGCAAGACTTTGAGTTCGCGCATGACGATGAGATTATGATAGCGCAGGAGTCGAGACATTATCAAACAGTGGTCAAGCCTCCTGTGAGGATAGTTAAGCCGCATGGAGTGACCAATTCACACCGACCACAATACAACATAGACTCTTATGAAGAATTAGAAGAGCAAGCAGAGACAACAACGAAAAGGAATTTAAAAAATTACAAGCCGTCGCATAAGTTGAGGGCTAAGGAAGGGATGATAAGGGATGCGGTGTTGCGGGCACTGGAGAGGAAGGACCATGTGGGGAAGTTCGCGCAGATCCTGCCCATCATCAGGGCGATGTCGGGGAACCAGCGGGTGGCGCTGGCGTCGCTGGTGGCCAGTCAGGTCAGCACGCCGCCGGGGCGGCAGCCGCTCAATCTGTCACAGGTAAGAATAATAAATAAATATTATAGGACATTCTTACACAGTTTGACTAAATACCACAGTAAGCTTACTGTCTTGAGCTCAAGAAGGTTGGTGTTCTGGGTACTCAGAGAACGATCTATATAATATACAAATATATAGAAAACTCCCAAGACTCAGGAACAAATATCTGTGCTCATCACACAAATAAATGCTCTTACCGGGATTCGAACCCAGGGCCGCGGCTTCACAGGCAGAATCACTACCCACCAGGCCAGAGTAGTCGTCAAACCTTTCATATTTAAGATCTTCGATAGTCAACACCAGGATCGTGAAAACATGCTATTAACACGAGGTTCACTAGGTCGATAGGTATGTATGCCAAAAGTAACTAGAGTAGACACAAAAAATCAAAATGTATATCTCTCTGGGTCCCAAAAGTTACATTTATCAAACAGGGCCCGATGTAGCGTGTATTAAATTATAAACTTTTTAACGATATTCTTAACTTTTGGGGATGAGAAAACCAAAAAGAACCCATCTCTATTAGGATTTAAAAACAAAATTGACCTTCTATGTTTAAATTTCTACATAGGTACTCGTATACGAGTATCTGTTCTGTGCATGTCTAAATAAACGATGGGCCTTTCTTAGGCCTATTTATAAGAAGAACTGTATTAAATAGCTTGTGTTTCCTCTACTACTGACTGTAGAACGGAATTGTAACGGAAGAGACGATGCGTGAAGGCTCACTCACTGCAAGTTTGCTAGTTACGAGTAATTCTGATCAGATCCTTATCTTGATTTAAATGTATGTTAGAGTCCGTTCGCGCTTTCTTGTTTGAAAATGGATAAGGGTACATAATTATCTGATAACAAAAAAATCACAATATTTTTATTTTAGTGAGAACACCTATCAAGTAGGTATTTATATATGGTATTTATGGTAAGTTCTAAATTGAATGTTATTGGCATGTTACTGGTAGTCTGTGCGGAAAGAGAAGAGTTGTATTAGAATGTATTGGATCCCATACATTTTTTCGACTCCTTAATCCTTATAAATAATATATAGAGTACTAGCGACCCGCCCGGCTTCGCACGGGTTAACAAATTATACATAAACCTTCCTCTTGAATCACTCTATCTATTAAAAAAAAACGCATCAAAATCCGTTGCGTAGTTTTAAAGATCTAAGCATACAGACAGACAGACAGGGAAGCGACTTTGTTCTATACTATGTAGTGATAGAGTAAGTATTCTATGCTCCAGTTTTAAATTAATTACTAATTCATCTAAGGTTGACTTGTTTCTTGTTTCGGTTCTAATTGTAAAATTTTGCGAAACTAATATAATTCGCGGCGTTAGTACCTGTCACCACCATTAGCTACGCACTGCGTGTCGCCAAATATTAGCAATACCGGTTGACAAGTGAAACCGTGTTACCTTTAATTGGTTTGAACTTTCATCTGTATCACCTTTAGTGGCATAAAATTCGTAACATTCGCATTCGTAACCAAGTCTAACATTAATAGATACGATGGCAGATGAGTAGGTAAAACCACAGATCTAGAATATACCTACAAAATTACTTGTCGATGATCAAAAGCGCGACAATAATCGTAATGATGTCAAGTTGTCATTGGAAGTATTGAATTCAGAATCAATGTGTCTATCCACCGACCCACCAGTATTTAATTTAATTTAATTTGATATGAATTTTGACATTTCCATTAATATAATTATTATTATTTTTTTCGCTACCTATCTTATCGTTGACATTTAATATATTTTTATTTTATTTTTGATTTAAATAATCTGATAAAGTTATTTACAACTGAGTATTTTTTGTAATATTTTGTTTTTTGTTCTTGTTTCCTGACATTCGACAATACCTAGGTTGGCCCTAGCTATGTATACATTAACATCTCTTTTTATTATGACATTGTTTTATTTGTAAATTTTATATTCTTTTATTTTTTTCTTTATGTTTTTAATTTTAAATTGACGATCTTTTAATGAAAGCCTTTGTTTTATCCTATTGTGTAAAATACTGTGTCTTTTTCTTTAAGAAATAAATATATCTAATTTAATCTAATCTATTATCCTTAATGCAACATTTTTTATTTACCAATCCGTTACAAAATCAATCGTCACCTCAAAAATGTTTTTTGAATTTGTTGCCTGACTCATGATAGGATTCAATTATCTTTAAGTGATAGCGTTCTAAAGTTTCATTCTATGGAACTTGCGAACTATGTAAACTAACCGCCATATTAAAATTGTCTCTGAATGTCAATTTACTAGTGACTTTTGTTTACATAGTTAGCAAGTTCCATAGAATGTCACTTTAGATCTGTAGGTGAAACAAAAAAATGGAAAATGCATCACGACGCGCCCACAGAGAGGCGGCATGTGAAAAGCTTGTCTTGCTTTAAAATTTTACAGTTGAACAGTGTTTAATAGTTAATTATTTCCTAAAAAACTTCTATTCAATAGACCTTCAGATAATAATAGACTCTATGTGTTGGATACCATATAAAAATATGTAGCTTAATACATACGTGCACCACTTTTTACTTTTTACTTTAAAAGTATTGCATCAGTTTTACTAATCTTACTGACTTGGACGTAGAACTAAAGCCACAAAGTTTGTCAATATCTTCAACTCGCATGATGTCCTAACACCTTTTTCTTAATAATTTCCCGTTCACATAGATAATTGCAACATTATCCGAGAAAAGCAAATATAATCGTGGGAGCCAATTCTCTCCGTCGTGTCGCAAAATAAGTGCACTTTTTTGGTCTCTAGAGCATTGTTAATATCAACAACTACATTTAAACGTCTCATACGCCATTTTTCGCTTCTATAAAAATATACTGTATGTTATACCTCTTTAGGTTGGTAATGGGTTAACTAGTTTTTAGTTTAAGTGATATTTTTAAATTAACCACATGTAGTACATGCTTTCATACTTGAGTGACAAATATGATATTACTTCCGAAAGTATGCGTGTAACGGTATAACTTACATTGCTACCGTTTGTTTTCTTAAGATTTCTCTTTGCTAATAAGCATAATACGTAAGTACATTATAAGTACACACCGCGATAGTTATATACTCATTAAGTAAAACTGTGTAAACGGATTATATCGCGTATAATGAATTTAAAATACATCCCGACGTTTCGGACCCTTTAAGTTCGTGGTCATCGTTGGTGGTGGTTTATTTTCTTATGTACAGTCGACGTCAAAGAGAAATTTACAGCCAAAGTAACAAAAAAATGTTTACACGACCTAAATGCTATGACAATAAAGTCGTGTAAATAATTTTTTGTAACGTTAGTCGTAAAGATCTCTTTGACGTCGACTGTACATACTGGTATCGTTGATTTGATTTGATTGCAAAATGATTTGTAAAAACTATAATGGGTTAAGACTGTTACGAGTTAGCTTTAACTTGATATATGGCAGGAAACCATATACCTGCGATATGTGTTAAGTTTTTTTCCTATTGTCCAATAAAATAAAATAGAGACATTAAAGTGGGACTGGGCGGGACACGTTTGCCGTATGCCGGATGATTTGTGGGCTAAAATAACAACCAATTGGGTCCCACATCAAACCCGGGGTCGCGGCAAACCTCGACGGCGATGGCGGGATGACCTTGACGCCTTTGACAGGAACTGGTGGGAGACGGGTCAAGACCGGGATACGTGGAAAAGGAGGAGGGAGGCCTTTGCCCAGCAGTGGGACACTCTAGGCTCATATAAATAAATAAATAAATAAATAAAAAGTAAAACTAACAAAACGCTATGCATTAAAGATTCGCCTCGCCATGCTGGTAAACTTGATCTCGTCACAGATTCGCTTGGTTAATTTAATTAGTTTACTTGTTTGTACATCTTCAAGGAAATAAATTAAAAAAATCGTGTAGTTCACGCTTGATATTTATTGACTTACGCTTTCGTGATATTGATTCATTCATGGTAGGTTTATTGGGTATATCACTAACACCTTATACAATAAAGTCCCCCGCCGCGTCTGTCTGTATTGTACCTCTTCTATTCTATTCTATTCTATGTTCGAGATTGGTATAAGTTTTACTTTTGCCAGTTAAAACTGATAAAATTATTAAGTTTTCAGCATGACAAAAGGATCACTTCTTTAGTATATTTTTAATTGCCTTAGTTAACAATGCAAATGCATAAACAAGAAATGTTATTGACTAAAAATAAGTATATAATGATTATAGTACATTGCGATTTGAGTAAAATTCAATCCTAAATATCAAAACAAGTAACCGGAAAAGCGAAATATAGAACAAACATTGAAACTAGTCTAAGTGTAAGGCCTGAGTGGACGCTCATGTTGGGCGTGCGGCGTGCATGTTAAACAAATGCAAGCGTATAGGAGTGGCCTTAGTGCACGCTGCTCAAATCCCTTGTGAGCCCGACGCCACGCTGCACGCCCCGCCGAACGCTCCGCTTCGAGCGTCCACTCAGGCCTTACGAGGGGCGTTCAATATATAATGAGAATGAGATGCAAACTCTTTAAATATTAGGAAAGTAAATACTGGCCGGTAAAGCTAATCTACCTAGCTGATTGCCATGAAAAAAAAAACTAACTGTTTTTTGTTTTAAAAAAAAAATACGGCGATTTCTTTGCGATGCTGTTGAGTACGTTAGCGAAAATGGAGAAAATTGAACTGCGCGCCGTTATTAAATACTTGTGTTTGAAAAATTTTTCTACGGACCAAGTCAATTTAGATTTACGGGACACTTTAAGGTCTAATGCTCCTCCGTATTCGACAGTTGCACGTTGGTGCGCCGAATTTAGACGTGGAAGAACATCGACCATGGATGACCCCCGCTCCGGACGCCCTACTACAGCAGTAACTGAAGAAATTGTGAAAAAGGTCGAAAACTTAGTTTTGGCGGATCGTCGTGTCACGGTTCGTTTTATTGCTGAAAATGTAAAGATTTCAACGGGGAGCGTGCATAATATTTTACATGAACGCTTGGGTATGAAAAAGGTATTAGCGCGTTGGGTACCCAGAATGCTTACTGACACGCAAAAACAAACTAGAGTCGAGATTTGTCAAGAAGCTTTGGACCTGATACAGCAAGACCGGGAACTTTTTTTGGCGCGATTTATAACAATGGACGAAACATGGCTCCATCATTACGACCCTGAAACGAAACTGCAGTCTATGACATGGAAAAGGCCATCATCTCCAACTCCGAAGAAATTCAAGATGGGCCCATCTGCCGATAAGGTAAGGCTGGCTCTGTTTTTTGGGATGGTAAAGGGGTCGTAGTGATTGAGTATCTCGAGCATGGAGCCACTATTACGGGCTCTTTATATGCCAAACAAATAGCAACATTGCGCAATGAGATCCGTGAAAAACGGCGAGGTAAACTCTCGAAAATTGTGTTGTTCCATCAGGACAATGCACCGGCACACAAGTCCGCCGTTGCAATGGCTGCAATACGTGATGCTGGGTTCGATATCCTTAAGCATCCTCCGTATTCACCAGACCTCGCCCCTAGTGATTTCTACCTATTTCCGAGATTGAAGAAATACCTAAGAGGCAAGAAATTTGAAGACGACGACGCGGTAGTCGCTGCAGTACAAGATTTTTTAAGTACTCAAGATAAAACCTTTTTTAGAAATGGAATATTAAGTTTAGAAAAAAGATATACTAAGTGTATTATGCTAAAAGGTGACTATGTCGAAAAATAAAATAACATTTAATAAAAGTTGTACATAACATACTCATTCTCACTTTTTATTGAACGCCCCTCGTACACTAACGTGATCTTTATTTACTTCCCGTGCATAATAAATCCGTCTTCTTCTTTCCGTGCCTCTTCCCATTATTTGGGGTCGGCCTTCCTCGTTCTTAAGCGCCAGATCGGTCGATTCTGGGTTGTCTCTTTGGTTAACTGGGTCTGTTTGAAATCCATTGATATGGATAGACCCGTGAATAAATTATCCATAAAAAACTAATTAAGATCCGTTACAATACAACAACGGTAACAACCTGTAACTGTTTTTTTGATTAAATTATGTAATTGTGTTGCAGTGTTGCATCTACAATGTTTAGGTGGGTAGGGGGTAGGTAGGTACATGTTTTTATACCACATCGGTGATCGGTGATCGTGATAAGAGTGATAACGGACATGGAAGAGTACAATCTCTAACCGGAGGATGCCGAAGACCGGGCAAAGTGGAGAAGACAGCAGGAAAGCGGAATATTCGGGGAACTATTGTTTCCCATAAAGTTTTTAGTCATAATGTATTGTCTGCCCGCATTTTCGTTAGTCGTAATTTATTTGATTCAGAAACGCGTCAGTTTTCAGGATTGCCATAAAACAAACCTAACCTAACCTATCTATAGGATAACCTTATGAAAATCCTGAAAAGTTAACGGTTTCTGTTTCATGACTAATCATAATAATTATGACAAAGAATACATTATGACTTAAAAATTTATGGGAAACAAAGATATAATGACGCGGAAAAACTTCGTGTGATTCTATTTTCATGCTTGGGTACATATCTAAAGCAAATCAGACCCAGTTTTCGCTTTCGTGAGGTAATGGAAGAAAAATGCTTCGTGCTTTTGGATCTGATCAATATCTGGTATTATTCCAAGCGCACATCGAATGCATGCGAGGCAGACGGTCCGCATCAGTACTATAATTTTAGCTTGAATAATGCGTGAAAAAGTAAACATTGCGGTATTAAATTGACTGTTGTAAAAAACGCGTTGAATCTGAATGCATTGTGTTTTCTTTTAACGAAGTAAAGAGTAAGTTAGTTACGCAAACGTTAGCGAATATGTCAGTGTCAGGTTTGCAAGCTCGTGGTAGCCTTAGGTCAATAAGGGCAATACAGTCATATTTTAACAGTTTAAATACCCTAATTTTTGTAATTTTTTGATTACTTGATTGTACCTACATTTTAAATTTTTTGGTCATATCCGAATATATAACGGTTATGAGATATGACCGAAAAATGTTACCAAGCCTACATACTCTAAATTCAAAACCAAAATGCAGAACAAAAGCTTACCTACCTAAATTTAATATTTTTACATACATTAATATTATCTCAAAATTGTTTAATATGTTTAATGGACCATGGTGTGTGAGCATGTAGCACATGTAGCACATACTAAACGTTTTATAATTGCCGTGTTCGTTATGTAACGGCGACGTCGACGACCGCTTAGTTCCGATTTGAACATAAATGTGCAATTTCTAGTTGACATGGTTTAGTTCCGGAGATATTATTAAGCACTTAAGATTTATCTTAAATAACATGGAAACACTAGTGTAATAATGTTACACTTAATTTAACAAGTGCAATTTTTGCAAGAATATGAAATTTCAGGCTTCTAGCTTAATCCGTAACAAAGTAAGAGGGATCGAAAATAACCTAAATGGATAATGATACAGCTTTTTTGTTGGTTTCTCTCAACTTTACGAAGATTCCATACGTTTTCGTAACTCGGGGGTAGATTTTTACGGATATACTTACAGTGGAATTGCGCTTAAATTATACAGAATAGGGAACAGAAATTAAATAATAAAAAAAAATCATTAATCTAGCCCTAAATTAGCCTGAGGCATTGTTCCCAGGACAGGGAACCCTATATATGCACCAAAAGTTTTACGAGTTCCGACAAAGAAAACTAACAAATTAAAATTTTGCCCTTATATCAAAAATATTCGTTTTGGGACAAAAAAGAGAAACAATGTACCTACGTAATGCTAGTAAATCCAAATGTTGAGGCCTAGGCTCCTTTCTAGTGGTGCAGGTATGCCTAAGTGGATCTTCAATGAAGACTTATTATTTTAACGTGTGTACAAAGATTTATTTTAAAAATTAAATTAATACAGTACAACTACAAGTACAGTTTGTCGTTCAATAGATTTTGGAAGATTGCCGTTGGCTGCTGGCGGCGGACGTTATATACGCATCCGATCGTTGCCGATCTTCGAATTTCGGAGGAAATCGGCCGTCCGTGACGTCACATAGGATGCGTTCTGAACATGCTCCCGGCGTTGAAGTACTTCAAGGAACCTATAATTGAGAGCAGGATGTGAGTGCTTGTGCATAATACCGAGTGCAATGCACGTTACATGGAAGTGGGCAGGGGGCAAATATTATTAAACGCCCGCTTGATTATTCCCCGTTTTGTTTTTATATCTGCTACTCGGGCTATTCCATCTTTGCCCATATAAAGCTTTACTATGCGGCCGAGTAGCCACATTAAAGGCTATCCTAATAAATCGTTCCTTCAACATTTCCTACTTTGCCTTTGAAATCGGACACAGTTGTCGACATACTCGATCGGGTGCCAGCTATTCCTCTCTCCATCCATATTAATGTCTACCTGATAATTGTCCGATCATTCTATTCATGCATAATCTTATGGCTCGATCAACGACTTAATTTTATCTAATGTCTACAAATCAGGGATGTTGCGGATGCAGATTTTTTGACATCCGCGGATGCGGATGCGGATGCGGATATTTAAAGGCTCACATCCGCGGATGCGGATGCGGATGCGGATGTCAAGATTAGGTACTTAGAAAACGTCAAATATTACATTTTTAGTATTCTTTTATTTAAAAAAAACGAAACGTTTAGTATTTGAGCAAGAATATAGGTGCGTTATATTTAATAAACAGTAACTACGCCGACTTTTCTGGATCTAGACGATTTCGTTATAGGTAATGACGAAATTACCTAGCACTTACGCCGCCGCTAAGACGTTCCTGTACCAACTTGTTCGACATCCGCATCCGCATAAGCTCCGCATCGATTTTATGCGGATGCGGATGCAGATGCGGATGTTGAAAATAATGCGGATGTTCCGCGTTTGCGGATGCGGATGCGGATGTTCGCAACATCCCTGCTACAAATGGTCTACAATCAGCGGTTATTAGTGATTCGATAATTATGTAAGTCAATTAAATCGGGTATGTAAATAATTTGAATTTGAAATCCCAGGGCACAGCCCAGGGTACATTTATAGAGTAGGACCACGCTAAGTTTTTATGCCTACTTTCCTAGTGCTACGTAATGTAGCTAAATAGGATATAAATAATACTATAATAATTATATAAATCTATTTTTTGAGGCTAATTTTATATACATAAAATATGTCAGCGGGAGCTCAGGTTTTCAGGTTTTCCTAAGGGTCTACAGTATGGGGTTCTTCAAAACAGGAGTGTACCTACGGTCGGCAACGCGCATGTAACACCTCTGGAGTTGCAGGCGGGCCGTGTGATTGCTTGCCACTGATCTTCTTCTTCTTCTTCAACCTATAGCGTTTTCCCGGCCTAGCGCCAGGGTTGAGCTTGTACGATCGCCCAATCTGTTAACTCACAGTTCGTAAACCTTATTACAAAAGGCAAATAAGGTCCTCCGATAGACAGTTAAGACTATTGCTGCTTGTACATTCGCTAGTTAGATCTTTAATCTACTATCTTACCTTTTGGACATTCCCTTTCGAAATTGGACAGTGCACATACCGTGACATTTACGCAAGAATATCCTAAATTGGAGCACGGTGTATTTAGGATTCAGGCTTCTTTGGCCTTACTTTCATATTCCCATGGCCCGAATTGTGAACGTCTGATTAGTTTATACAGTAATCGAATAATCCGACAGGTTTAGAGTTAGACCAAGATGAGTCTGCAACGATTATTATAGCACACGCAGTTCAAGTGGTGTTTTAAACGTCAACGTTTAACTCACATTAATAGACGGGGCCCTATCGCGAAATTTATTTTATTACCTTTACCAACGTTTTGACACAGGTTTCACTGGTCGTGGTCGCGGCTAACTGATGTCCCAGCAAAATGTCAAAACAGAGATTTGTGCAACTACCCGACGCAAGTGTATGAAAAAGCTTGGGGTAGACATCACATTGTCAAACCACCCACTACACATAATGTTAATTATGGTCAATAGTCCGACACGCAACACTCACAATATCCACGCACACATCCGAAGATAGATCCCTTGACTTTAACTTCTGTAGGTATCACTTGGCGATAAGTTGATTCCATCCTCCCTATTAAAATTCCTGGGGTGATTCTTGATTTCGCGATAGACCCGTCTATATATGTTAATATGTATTTAAAACGCGAATGTTTTAAATATTATATGTCAACGTTTAAATTATGACGTACAAATACCACTTGCACTGTGTATGGTATCAAAATCGTTACACACTTTTCTTGGTCTAACTCATTCCATTATACTTATTCCAAAATATGATTATTAATAAAGTTTAGACAATAATGACCAATTCCATCTTCACCACTTAGATTGCTGGCAGTCATCAACCTGTGATTACTCCAGAAACACGACCTTCAAACCTTCAAGAAAAGAGTGTATTCCCATCTTGGGCGGCGGTAATCGCTTACCATCAGGCTTATCATCTGCTTTTTTGTCTCCTTTATTATAAAAAGAAATATGCGGGTGGTTCAACCGCTCAGGTGACAATAATATTTATTTGTTTGTTTAAATAATTACTACCAGCCTACCTCCTAGCTATCTTGTTAACCAAAAATCAAGCGGCACACGCCAGCACCATTAATGTTTACGGAATGACTCAGTGAGTCCATTAAGTACGCGCGTGAAACGCGGCGTCGCAAAAACCGGCCTCGTTCGAGTGGAAGCGGGCTACTTAGAATTAGAACAATGCATCGGAACCGCGATCTAAGAAAAGTTAGCTACCGAATTTAACCGAATGAATGTTTAGATAGATTTCAGCAAATTAAGCAAATCATCATCAGGCTATTTGGGTAAAAACCTTCGGGAAAACTGGCGTCTTTTTTGTGGACATTACAGAAGTTAACAATTAGGGTAAAATTTTCTAAGGCTTTCAAACGGTTTTCTATGCTTTTAACATACGTATAAGGATAAAGTACGAAAAGTTATTTTAACCATTACGACGTTCGTTCAGATGTCTATAGGTACAACCTATACCTTTGTGCTAGAGTCTTCACATACACATTTTCATTTCTTCGCAATTATTAATTTCGCAGGGTATGTAGGGTTTACTCACAATGTTTCGGCCTAGTTGGAAGATCATATGGCAGCCGCTATCATAGAAACTAACAAGCGGACCCCAAGCTCCCATGAGCCGTTTCAAAAAGCCGGGTCAACTGTAGAAAGATGATGAAAAAAGTAAGGCAGCATTTTTGACCAACTGGCCCATTAGCTCACAAAGAATGCACTTTATACGTCATTACGAGCCTCGGAAGTAGGTAAACACCAATACAAAACCAACCACAAATTAGCCAAATTAGCCATTCAACGGCCACGCATGCAAAAATTATAATTACCCACATTTGTGTTTCCTCTACGACACACGCGATTCTATTTCCGATGTAGACACGCATATTGTTACCTAAAAGTGATTATAAACAAACGAATAGCTAAATTATATATTTCGAAATGAGGAACTATTTTACATGCATACTTATTTATTTATTCGCCCACCTAATATACCACTTTCCTTGTATACGTACGTACCCTATTCTAGAGCTACTTAGCACACCTACTATGTTAGTAACAGTATGTTTGAAATTGTAGCCTATCAGCGGATTATACAAACCGTTTTCCTCTTTATAAATTAAATTCTGATTACTAACACTGATGTCTTATGAAATACATCATTTTAATAACGTCCTCATATCATAGATATTTCTTACTATTTCCATCTTGGTAATTTTATTTCTTATTTCTTTAGTTTTCATTATTGTCTTTTATCGTCTCAACATTTCTCTTATCTCAACCAGGGATCGGATACCGGTATTTTTTGTATGGGAACTGAAACGGTATTTTTTCGTTCTTTGCTAATTACTTCATTTCTAATTGGGCAATCTAATAATACGAAGTCGTTACTTAAACACATAACTGAGCCCTACATGTCGAGTATAAAATAATTCGAAAAATATGGTTATTTCGATGTTTTTGCAAAAAACCGGTTCCGATCCCTGATCTCAACTTCAGTTTCCAAATTGATTTTTACACCATATGGACTTGACTGTTTCCTTGTCTAACTGTAAAAATCTGCTTTCTAGTAATTAATACATCTAGATTGCATTCTGCAGTTGATACGGCTGCATGAAATAGACCAAAACGGATGTATCTTGTTGCTGTCTGTTACTAGTGAGACTACTTAGAGGCTTCTACAAGTTGTCTATTATAGTATAGTAGTTGTTTACCTATTTTAGGATTTTTATAATACAATTTAACACTGCCATCGCAAAATTCAGCCGCCATTGTAAATGTAACCAAAGCACTTTTAATTGCTTTTCTATTGCAAATTAATTTAGCGTTGCTTTGTATAATTTCGATCGTCATATACTTATTATTTTGAAAAATCTCGGTTGACAACGGTCCAAAATGACCTGAAAAACACAAATATTGACGGCCAAACAGCAAAAATTCGTCCTGTGTAGAGAAACAGCATTAAGGAGAGCCGACCCCAGATAATAGGAAAAGGCAGATAAATAGATGGATGATGACGAAGAAATATTTTGAAAATTCTCGGAATACCGTATCGGAATTTAAAAAATCGAAGGTACTGTTGCTTTCGCATTACGTGAGCGCTTTCGCCTGTTTATGGGCGATGGCTGTTATATCACTGATCAACCATTCATAATCTTAGCAGCATTCGACGCTTTACTACCTGATCTTGACTTGGCATTACTCTCTGCAGCTCGCTTGTACTAATATAAGTTTGCGTGATGCACTGCGAGTAATATAAAATTAAGTTAAGCTTGTTAAAGCTTCAATGCAGCTTCTGGTTATAGTAAACGGATTAGAGTGATCGGTTTTTTGAATGCTGTTATGGTGTTTACCATCTCTACGGGAGAAGATTGGCTATTTGAGTGGAAAGATGTTTCTTTTATGGAATGTTACGATACTTAACTTCTGATCGGTACTTACTCGTAATATTTGAAGTCGTTTTTAGGGTTTACAATATCTTTATCTTTAAGATATGATGCTGTAGTTTTAGTGTTTGTTATGATGGTATTTGTTATAACACACTTAAAGAGTACACGTTAAATAAATGTTAATGGTTATTATTATTATTAATGTTGTTATTACTTTATTGTGCATGTTAACGAACATACCTACCCGAAACTATTCACGCCACCAAAAAAATAGAGTTTATGGGTGCTAATTGGGAGTTATTAATGATCCCTGCACTCCTAGCACATGATTGGCGCGAGAGTATCTCGCGGCGAGATAGACTACCCGACTTTTTCTAACTATGTTAATAAAAGAGGGACGGGTAGTCTATCTCGTCGCGAGATACTGTCGCGCCAATCATGTGCTAGCCCGGTTGATAATAAATGAATAACCATAGGTACCTACTAAAACTTAACCGTTTTGTGTACTAAAAGTTGTTCTTTAAAACATAGTAATGACGCAACTGTATATCAAAATGTCATGGTGCAGGACTTTCCCTAAAAAGGCACCTAGGTAGGTGCCTAAAATAGTTCCGTAAACATTGCAAAAATGTGTCATTCTCAGACAAGAGGTAACGCTGGTAAGAAAACTGCAAACGCAGATGCAAATGCTGCAATTTAAAAAAACTTGAACCATTCAGTTTCAACTAAATATCTTAATTAACTATGCAAGTCAACAATGTCATTGAAACAATACGGTACAATATGTTTTTATATGAGACTTAAAAGACAATCTTTAAAACTGACCTTACCTTACCTTAGAATCGGGTTCATTGAAAAACTATAATTAGTTTTTTTTGCGTTTACCAACGTTCTTATTTTATTAGCAAAAAGGTCAAATTTCGAATGCACAAAACACAATTGTCCTACATTTTTGGTATTTCTGAGGAATTCTCACGGCCGTGACTACATAGATAAAGTTCTAGAGATTTGTTTTTAAAATAATATTAATTAAGGTTATTAAGTAAGAATGGGGTATTTGTTCTATAAATTAGATAATTATAGTAATTATCACAGCAGCAGGCAGCATTACATCATTATATTTTACACATAACATACACGGTTAATGTTTGCAGCAAGCAATATTTTTTCTGGCCTATGTATTTAGTATGACGATAGGCTGTCTACATATGAATCCAGTGCGTAGGTAAGGTACTATACGTTCGGTTAGGTACTAAATGTCTTCGACCCAGCTAGCATTAAGTAGTACAAGATAAAATCACGCCCCTAGTTTGTCGGCTACAATAGATGGCGATGTACTAAATACTAGCATTTACACATCTTAAGGATGACGCTAGACCGGGCCGGGGCCGGCCCGGAGCTTCCGACGCTTCGTTTTCTATGGAAAGCACCACGTGATCACCGATCAGCCGTCATAGAAAATGACATGTCAGAGGCCTCGGCCCGGGCACGGCCCGGTCTAGAGTGAGTCATCCTTTATGCAATAATTGTTATTCATGAAATCTTGCAAGCCTCAAGTTATTTTATGTTTTATTCCTTTCTTACAAATACATTAGTCAAAATGACAGATTAATACAAGTGATTAATACGAGTAGCTACTTGGCTTGTAGCACGTTTACGAACAACGCCAATTAGTCTTTGCATAACTCAAACTAATTTACCAACTGCACATTCCAGGTGAGATCAATGTTCGGCAACGCCAACGCGACCTCCGACCTCATGCTCCCCATTCTCCTCGACATGGCCAACCTCATCCGCAAGGCTGTCCGCTCAGGAAAAGAACCCAGGGAAGTCAGAGAACCCCTCACCCTGCCACAGGCTCAACTCCTCAGACGCTCATTCACTGAAGACACTGAAGACACAGATACACTCCTAGACGACGAACCATTCGAATACTCAACCACAAAAGCACCAGAAACACGATACCGTAGAATACCTCAAAGGAGATACAGTCCTAAAACAGTAAACAAAACAGATACAGACACTAAAAGTAACAAAAGCAATGAAGTTAAGAAGAAAGAGGATACTGCTGTAAGTTTTGCATTTCACTCTTTCAAAATTAATTCAAAATTCAAATGTTTATTTGCAAGTGAATTATATTTACTCATCATTTTTGCCATTGTTTCTTCATACTACTTGCCTAGATATTAAACTTCCTATTTCCCCGATGCATCTTGTTCTTAGTTAATTGTACCTACCGTAGACGTAGATTCCTTTTCTTCATTTCACATCCATACCAGTCTACTGACTCTCACATCTTACCATTTTACAATAAATCTAGTAATATACAGTTCATCTTTATTTCTATCATTCATACATCCAATCCTATCACTTGCTTTAACCATCGTATCGTATTAGGGTTACTCCACGCTAGCATCTCTCATGCGTCGGCGTCTAGTTAGCTCTATGGAAAATGACATCGCCAACGTTGCATCTGGTTGCGTCGTGCAGCACCCATAGAGTTGATTAACGCCGGTGCTTTGGAGACGTTAGTGTAGAGTGGCCCTTTACATCGTTATCAAGGATAAACAAGTCTGCAGGTTCAACGTCTTAAACAATGGATGCAGAATTAGAATGTTCAAGCCATTGACAAAATGCCACACAAATAAAGAAAACACTTGCTTCCAGCCTGATCTTTCTTCCTCTCGAATTCCAGAACACAACAAGAACCACAACAACAGAAGCCCCGTCCACAGTCAGGAACAAGAATGCGACAGAGAACAGCACCATGGACCTGATGGCCGACGCGACGAACCAGACTCTTGCGCAGGACCTGCCTGTGGCTGAGAAGCTAAGGGCATTGAATAGGTTTATTGATAGGAAAGGTAAGAATCTTCAACAAGAATTTATAGTAAATATATAAATGGAATATAATTATCAGATCAAAATAAAAGTAACAGTACCTAAAGCAACATAGGTACTTATTATTTGTCATAAAAGCCGCTCCTTACTGTTAGTGCAAATGTGCCCATAACGCTCGCACCATTATAACGCTGGAGAGCCTATTGAAAACAATTTATATGAGACATTGAGTTATAACAAACTAACTAAAGATTGTAAATGATTTGCCAACTGTAATGACAAAAAAATGGATTGCCTCTTTCTAGTAGAGGGTAACGGGGTAGAGACAATATTTTTGTAAATTTCTTTTTTAAATAGTTTTAACTTTGGTTAAAAGTTTTATTTTTATTTGCTGTTGTATAAATAAGTGTGTACTTACATTGAAAATATATTTTAATTTGTAGGCATACAAAAAACTGTTTGGTATACCTAAATGTGGTGAATCAAAAGATGCATGAGACCTCCACAAGCCTGTATGCTATTATTCAACGTGTTATATATGCATAGTAATATGAAAATCCGGTATTGTAGATCGACTGCGATTAACTACAAATGTGTATAATGGTTCAAATTATCAAAATCTCATGCATGATAATGATTATTAACGACTTTTTAAACGAAAGTATTGGAATTTTTTGACGGTTTGCGAATAAATTTGCCGTAAATACTTAAGTTTAATGCAATGCTTTGAATTCAGATTACTATTCCGAAACTAGTTTTAATAAGGCCGAATGAACGCTGTTTTAAATAATGACATAAGTTTTATAACACGAATGCTTATGATGTTACATATAAAAACAGGAACTATAAAATGTATCAATTATTGTTAGAATTTAGTTACTTCATTCATCAACCAGCCATAATCTGTTTTTTTAGGCAACCTCATCCGCCGAGGCACGTTTCCGCCTAAGCCACCTGCACGGCGTGCCACCGCCGAGTCTACGATGAGCCCGGTCCGGAGACGACCAGTCCCAGCAAGAAAACTACCAGTGATTACACCGAGCGAGCAAGCTACATGTGAACTGTTCACGAACACACTTTGCCTACACTCTGAGGATTACCCCACGTATGTATTTGATTAAAGTGTCATTCTATAGAACTTGCTAACTATGTAAACAAACCGCCATGTTGAAACTGTCAAAAAATATGAATTTTGTTTACATAGTTAGCAAATTCCATAGGGCCAGCGAGGAAACTGCGTGTGATCACACCGAGCGAACAGGCCAAGTGTGAACTGTTTCATATTACCCTCTGTGTCTATACTCTGAAAATTACCCCACGTATGTATTGGAATAAGAAGTAATATCCAATGTGAACGAGAAAGCCAAATGTGAACTGTTCACCAACAGCCTGTATCACATCATCACACTCGTAGGATTACCAATGCCTTACCATTCCTTTTTAATCAATGGATTAAAAAGGAATGTCCAGTTGCCGAGTCTACCATCACGACGGTTAGGGCCAGCGAGGAAATCTGCATACACTCTGAACATTCTATGTATGTGACTAGTTTTGTTAAATTTATTTTCTAATCAAGAAAAATAATAACATAAGTAGATATGATGGTAACGGGATGCAGCCGGATTGAGAATTTTGGGACACTTCTCCTATCAGGATTAGAAAAGTTCGTAAGTAATAACACCATTTTCTAACTTAAAGAAAAAGTTATGTGTACAGTTTTCCATAAAATGGCCATAGCAATTACCAAAAATAATTATGAAAAATGGTTAATGGACTGTCAATGAATCGTTTTTGTGCCTTTTTATTGTGGCCAGACAAGAAGACACTTTCTATCTTACCTATTTACTTATTGAAAGTAGGAAAACGTTATTAACTTATTGACAGTAGAGTACCTGCAGTAACGAACAAGATCACAATTTGAAATGATTATTTAACATCAATTTTAAAATTCGGTACGCCTAGGATCCACTATAGCGATTTTTATTAACGTTAAATCGGTCTTCTCAGCAAAATGATGGTCAAATTGCGTAAGAAAGTTGTAAGCTAAAGACATTATATTCAAAAAACAGCAAATCATTGTAATAACTATTCTATAAACTACCTATTAAGGTTGAAAGTAGAACTATTTGTTTAAACAACTAACTGTTCTTGATTTTTTTATGGAGCAAAGAGTAAATCACGTTATATAGAGTGTGAAAGTGGTTGAGGTTATCTGAGTAAGATAGTGTTTTTTGCCTCAACTAGTCAGTACCTACCGGTCAAATATACACGTGAAATTTATAAGTTAAATAAAACCTCATGTCATGGATTTTAGGTTCAAAAACGGACATTATGTACTTATAATACCCGTATCTTTCTTTTACAATGAAATCTTGTGTAAAGAAATGTATTTCTCTGTAATGGTGTTCGAGCTATATAAAAAACCGGCCAAGTGCGAGTCGGACTCACGCACGGAGGGTTCCGCACCATCAACAAAAAATAGAGCAAAACAAGCAAAAAAACGGTCACCCATCCAAGTACTGACCCCGCCTACGTTGCTTAACTTCAGTCAAAAATCACGTTTGTTGTATGGGAGCCCCACTTAAATCTTTATTTTATTCTGTTTTTAGTATTTGTTGTTATAGCGGCAACAGAAATACATCATCTGTGAACATTTCAACTGTCTAGCTATCACGGTTCGTGAGATACAGCCTGGTGACAGACGGACGGACGGACAGCGGAGTCTTAGTAATAGGGTCCCGTTTTTACCCTTTGTGTACGGAACCCTAAAAATCCATAACAAAAAACTTGTAAGAATGTTAAGAAGTCTCAGCCTTCAATATTGTACTGGATGTAGAATAGAAAGGAATGACTGGCTTATTTTAGTCACAAATTTCATTTAGGAAATATGTAACAAGTTTTTTTCTTATAAACTTTTATTTTGTTCAATGTGGCAGTCGATTCAGTCCGATACCTTCTTAATTGCGATATTAACTAATTGCCGCGGCGAAAGTGTATATCTATGTTTATCTACAAACTATTGCTTTCGGATCTTAAAATAATTTTGAATCAATAGACCGTGACTCGGCCGATCAGGTACAACTTATTGTATCTTTAAAGTTATACCTATACCATGGGTTGAACAATCGAGTATAGTTATAATAAATACTCTGTCTCATTCTTAACATAACTTAACAGAACAAAAGCATAGTGCACAAGTTCATCAAAAATACTTACAAATATTTCCAGAGACGCAATCATTCAATCCATCCGGCGTAACAAGGCGGCAGCAGGGGCTCTCCTGGCGGACTTCAGGGACCCCGGGGAAGGCGCCCTGGACGGCGTCACGGCCGCTCAGGAGGCCCAATACACGGCGGACCACTATCTGGTCTCTAATAGGTAATTCAGGATGTTTTAAACTGAAGTGACAAATGAAATCACTTCCTCGGGCGTGATTCGCGCTCCCGACCTCGAGAAGAATGGCCCATCATCCATCTTCATGGCTCCTCTACACGATGGGCCAACGCCGGCCACTCCAAGGGACGCATTTATGCGTTAGAGGGAGCAAGTGATATTGCTCTCTCATTCTACCGCATGGCTGCGTCCCTTGGAGTGGCCGGCGTTGGCCCATCGTGTAGAGGAGCCATCAGGGGCATTCCACAATTCCGCAATGGCAGAAGACGCCGATTCGAATTCGGTCTCCACCACTATAGTTCGTTTTTTTTTTAGCATTAGAAAAAAGGTAAACAATCTTGATGTGTCTTTTAATTGAAAAACACGTTTTAAAAATAAGTCACGGCAAATATGTAACAATTATGAATCTAATACGATGATTTATATTCTTCTGCTTTCGTAAGTAATAGTTACTGATTTTTAAAAAGCGTTTTTCAATTAAAAAACAGGTCAAGATCGCTTACCTTCTTTCTAATGCTAAAAAAACGAACTATAGAGAGCTTTATATGTAACTTTTTCTTTAGTATATAACATCTATTTCAGTTTATAATTTAGTAGTAGTAAAACACTTTATTGTACAAAAATCAAAATAAAACGGGAAAAATAACATTCGACATTAGAGCCAAAAGGTAAAGGTAATTTATATAAAGTAGTGTAATTATTTCAAAATGTTCAATAATGTTGTGACAGTATAGTACTTTTAAGGATGATCCACGATAGACCGGGCCATGTCCGGGCCGGAGCTTCCTGCGCTTACTTTTTTATGACAATGACAGGTGATCACGTGATGCTTTCCATAGACAACGAAGCTCCGGAAGCTGCGGCCCGGACACGGCCCGGTCTAACGTGATCCTTTATGGTAGAGTCATCTAAGCGTAAGATGCGTAAAACAATATACCAACTCGACATTTTCTCTGCTTCAGACGAGGCGACACAGCCAACAGGGACTTCGCAAGCGCGGGTGAGGCGGGCTTCATGTGTCCCAGCACTGTGAAGTACGCTCGACCACAACGAGCGCGGGCAACTTCAGGCCAGTGGAAATACATCGTCAACACTGGCGAGCATACGCAGACGCTACGGCTGGAAAAGTGCTTGTAAGTATATTCTGCTTCAGTGGAAGATACATCCAATAGAAACACTTCTAGAAGCTGGCTTCATGTGACACGTGTGGCTGCAGCAATTAGTGTGAATTACCTAAGCTACTTCAGGCCATTGGAAATATATCGTTAATATTGGGGAGCATACGCAGACTCTACAGCTGGAGAAGTGCTTGTAAGTATATTCTGCTTCAGTGGAAGATACAACCAATAGAAACACTCCGAAGTTTAAGCTGGCTTCATGTATCTTACTTAGCACCGTGACATAAGCCCGTTTTACAATACCTACATTGATGAAAAAATTGCCGAACGAATTTTGAATGTAACCTTTGATGACAATCTATTAATATTTATAATTTATGTTCCCCTACTTTCATTTCAGAAAACCCAAGGAATCGTGTACATATTTAACGGACAACTTTAAATCAAAATGCGTTCAAGTATACAACTATCACAGACTCTTGACATGGGACCAGCAGAACGGATTACACATGGACATATTCAAGGTAAAAACTGATATTTAATTGCCCAATAATAACAAAAGTAAATTATAAATGACTAATGGATTCTCGTGATTCATTTATAACATATTCATTTTAAATCTTCTTATTTCTAGGTGCCAACATGCTGCTCCTGCCACATTGAAGGCTACAGCGTATCATTCCCACCACTAGGCCACAGGATCCATGAATCCTCAGCAGAGAACATGCCAGTAGAGGAACTGTCCTCAGAACAAGGCAACCACGCCTTCGAAAATGTACAACCGAGCGTCCAAAGACCCACCGTATCCAAAAACCCACCGTTCACCTTTAACAAGCCTCTAGAGTCCTTCGCACCATTCTCTGATAACCACAACCTAATAACCGGTACGTCTTTCTCTAATGCTAAGCTTAACGATGATGATAACAGTAACTTACCTTTGCCTGCAATACCAGTAATACCTGTTGTACTCCCCTCTAGCCCCACTGATTCTTACGGTAACACTTATTTCCCAGATTCCTTCAACCAGGCCACTTCCATTAGAAACGTGAAACGCCCTCCAATATCGAGAAATCCTGTAAGCACATTTGACCCCGTCACGTTACCGAGCTATCTTGAACCTCCGACTCCGTCCGCACCGACTTCGTTTTCATTCTCAAATGACATTCCGAATAAATTCAAAAGTACGCCCCAATTCAAGAGAGGAGCAGGAAGGCCGAGTCGTCGACCAATCAGGAAGAAGATATCCGGTGCTCCAGATGACTTATCGTCTTCAGGAACGTCGGCGGTAGAATCGTTTACGGGAAGCAACTTGGAATCTATGGAAGATTTCAACGAAGAAATTGATGAAGAGGCAACCAATACTAACCAGAAACATATCCCACCTAGACAAGTACATCCTACTATTGCTCCAAAACTTCATGCTACTACAAGTGAAAAGACGCCCAGCTTTAATCAACGGGAGCAAACTAAATCTGTAAAAGACAATGTTTCGAATGGAAAAAGAGTAAATTATAATTACCATCCTATAATAGATTTCTTTGGAGAAGAGGAAAAAGAAGAAAATGACTCCATTGATAGGGAAGACGTGGTAGCAGCGTACGTTCCGTCGTCAGAGTCTGAATGGAAACCTATGAATCACCCACCGCCAAGAAGTTCACAAAACACTAATCTAGTAGAAAGAAAGAAACATAAATAACAATAAAAATATTAATAATCAGAGTTGCCGTTATATTTAGTTATAAATGTTTATATATAGACAGTATTGTAAGTATGTATGTTTTTCGTTCTCAGTACTGTTAACTTAGGAAATTTTCTATTTTTAAGCTAATAAATACAATTGCAATTTAAGAAGAAATGCAACAAAAAGAGTTTTGTCAATACAATTAAAATACTCAACATGATATTAGTACTAACTTATTAAGGCCTGTAAAGATTTTACAATTAATTATGGATGTATTAAGACATGATAATAATCGGAACTTTAGTAATATGTTTTATATTTAACAAAGTTTTATTTTAAGTGGAAGAGGCAATATTTATATATTTATAACGTGAACAAACGATGCCAAATCGAATCGCAATGTAAATTATTGATTAGTAGGTATTTATTTAAATTATTTCTAGTTGCTTTAATGATACTCCAGTTGTAACTCACCTTTAGTTAAGTAAGCTAAATGTAAGACTCAAAAGACTTGCCAGACAATAAATGTGTATCTTCTAAATGTATATTTTATTCACGCCACTGTGTTTCGTCATTATTTTTCTGCATGAAATGTTTCTGTGAAAAAATAACAATGAGGTCAATGTGGTGAAGATGGTATAAAATAAAGTCGCTTCCCGCTGTTTGTCAGTCCCTATGTATGCTTAGATCTTTAAAACTACGTAACTGATTTTGATGCGGTTATTTTTAAAAGATAGAGTGATACAAGAAAGAGTACAAGAGGAAGGTTTAATGTATTATTTGTTAACCCGTGCGAAGACGGGGCGGGTCGCTAGTAGAATATAAAATGTATTGCTATTTGCTAGGATGACCGTCTCAGGGCAAGAACTCTCGTATTTGTATATTTACGGCGCACAGAAAAGATGTTCCTTCTGCTCTACCGACCTTCTGTAAGTGGAGTATGTGTAGATGGTGTTACCCTATAGACGGTATTCCCACATTGACCTTCTAAAAATAACACAAAGAAAAGCTGATGAGTCGTATTATTACCACACTTTTTTTTGTTCAGAGAGAAATTGATACCAAGCGTAGCAAGACGGAGAAAAATATTTATATAATGAAAAAAAAAAACAATTATTAAAATATAGATAATGAAATAAATAGGGCCTACAATATTTCAATTCAGACTCGATTTCAATACGACTCAAAGTGATACAGAGTCCAACGCTTTACCAAAAGTGAAAGCGGCTGTTTGCGCCGAGTTGAACGAATCAACGATCTTTATTATCAATAGATTCTCAGGTAATCGAACTCATTACAATGTGGTGTCAAAACTATACGAGACCTGATCTTCGAGCATAACCCAGATGTGAACTCAACAAGAAAATTGGCCACGACATTAAGTAAGATTATAATTGAGGCTTTTGCATAAGAATACAACGTTATTGGAATAGACGTGACATAAAACAATTAATTATTATTGCCCTAATTGCATAGTAGGGTCGAAATTGTATCGATCTTTTTATAAATTTTGAAACATTGGCACATTACTGTTTAATTATGTTTCTACTTAATTTATTACTTTATGTTATGACTTATGCTAGAGTTGTGTTGACAATCTCTCTTCGTTTCTTAGTTTTCAATTAATTTTACGCAGTAAAATATCTATAAAAAAAGTAGGTACGTACATCTCAGACAAAATTAAATAATAAATTATGGTAAATATTTGTTTTTATTTTTATTTAATAGCAGACTGTATTATTTAAATTAACATTTAGCTGACTCCAGGAAATACCTAACTTAAATATTCGCTTCAAATCTTAATTGGCGGTGTCTATTTATTTCATTAAAATAGTGATATAGGACGTAGGTACCAAGAAAACGAAGACAGTAATTTTTACAAATTTATTTAGTAAATTATAAATAAGTAAGTATAACAACAGTTAGTAAATTTACTTAATATAACAATAAACAATGTTAACAAGTTCTATCACAGAAGATTTCGTTAGCAAAGAAAAACAAAACGAGACAAATTATCTAATTTTTTCGTCGAACACTTTTACATTTTGTTCAAAAGTGATACGATTTAGTGGCACTTTCTATTTACAACCTAATTTTAAAAAACAACTCATCATCTTACTTTTCATACAAATAAATCTAAGATTTCATGCAAATAACTGAACTTGTTATTATAGAGTTTCCTATTTTTTTTTTCTTAAATTTGATGAGAATTGTCGGTCAAGGAATTTAATTTCAGTAGGTACCATTTGGTACCTTGTCACAGTGACGATAGTAAACAACCCTAGCGACTTTCATATTGATTGTCTGTACAAATTGGTACTGAAATTAAATTATTTGACTTACGTTTGATGATTATATTTTGCGTATATGTATAAGTACTTAACGCAGACAATACTTTTTGTATGAAGACTAAGACAAATCAGTCCATTCATGGCGTATGCTCTTATTTTTCTAGGTATCGACGTAATAATACATGCGCTTACTAGGGTCTATAATATAGTTTGGCGTAGTTGTCAATAAAGGAACAGCTTTTGCAAATCCTTCTAGCACTTCTGCAGCACTGTGACGTCCATTTTTTACATTTTTACTTCTCGATTGTAATTCTTGTTTATTCTTTTTATCTGAATCATCTTTAGGTGCTTCTGCTTGTACCAATTTGGCACTTCTGTAGTTGCCTCCGTGCAATCTACCTCTTGATCCATTATTGTCGTATGATCCATGCGTTTTATCCGAGTCATCGTCATCGTCGTCATCGTATTCATCGTCAAGTTCGATTAGTTTTGCACTCTTACTGTTTCCACGAGACTTGTAAGTATCCTGAAACGATTTTAGGTTACCTCCATGTAATGCTCGAGGTTGATCTACTTCGCTTAGCTCAATATGTTTTGCGTTTGCTGGTTCGTTATCTTTAACGCGCACATCTTTGTTTAATTTTATATGTCCACCTCGTTTCGATTTAACCTCGATATCCTTTATATTTGATTCTTCGGTTTCAGGCTTCTGAACGATTCGTTGTTGTCCTGAACCTCTTCTTCGTAAAGCTGTTTGGGTTGAACTTACTGGTTCTAATTTAATCTCAGCGGCTCGATAATTTCCTCCATGTCTAGGTCCTTCCTTAAAATCTAAATTTTCTTTGAATATTTCCACATCTTTCAATTTATTTATTTCTTCCGCTAAGGTTTCATCTTTGAACAGATTTAGTGCTTCAACATTTTTTTGAGGTTTCCTGCGTTTTTGAGGCATTTCTTTAATTATTTCTACTTCTTTTATGTCTTGCCTAAACTGTGTAACATGGGGAGCTGACATGTTGACCGGCAGTTCTTTATGAATTTCCACTTTCTTTTTATGGATAATTGGTTTGAGATCTATCTTTAAATTACCCGCTTCAGTGGTGGAGATAGGTGCTTCTGTAGTTCGAAGAAGAGTACGCTTTGTTGGTTCAGGGGTAGTCAATACGACTGGTTCTGGATGAGACCCTTTTTCTGTTTCATCTTCACCAGATGATGGCGACTCTTCATCATCGTCATCCTCTCTTTCATCTTCATCTTCTTCGTCATCGTCATCCTCATCCTCATCTTCATCATCTTCCTCCTCGCTTCCGTCGTCTTCTTCACTTGACTCGGGCACTTTCTTTTTTATCTTTTCCATTACAGTATCAGCTTCTTTCTCATAGCTAGGCACATAGTCATTCATATTTTGCTTACTGCCAATCATTGCATCGACTTCCTCTTTTATCATATCATCATCATCTTCAACTCCATACCTTTTAGTGTCCGTAACTAACGTCGACTTTCTAGTTTTCTTTTTCTTTTCTGTATATTTTGGGGCGTTGATATCATCGTTTGTATCAATTTCAGTAGGTTTATATTTATTTGACTCTTTTTTTATGATAGGTTTTTCAGTTATATGTGGTTTGTTAAATCTTGTAATTAAGCGTAGCTTCGGTAGCTCTTCTGCATCATCATCTTCTTCATTTTCCTCAACTTTCGTTGGTTTTGCGGTAGTAGTAGTAGGTCGCGCCCTTCTCCTAAAAGATGGTTTGATTGTTGTGGTAGTGGTGGTTGTTGGGCCTTCTTCATCGTCTTCATAGTCCTCATATTCTTCCCCACTTTCTTCACTTTCTGTCGGTTTTTGGGGTTCTTTAATGTTTTTAGGTGCAGCCGTAGTACTTACTACCCTGTTCACTGTCTTAGAGGCGGCAGATTCGATAGACGATGGAGACAATCTTGATTCTACAAACTTCGCTTTAGATGATTTCCTATTTCTTGTGGGTGCAATTGTTGTGTTGGTTCGAGTCTCATAATCTTCAACTGACATTGCTTTTTTATGATCAACTGGTGAATAATGCGTCTTGTGATTGGCAGGTTTTATCTCGTACCTTGGTTCACCTCTTCGTTGATCGATATTCACATCTACAAACCCTATTTCGTCCTTATTAGTACTTTTTTCCCTGTCTTTTCTACTTATGTCTTTGTAAGTGCGTGTTCGTACATTGCGTTTGACCGGTTGATCTTTGTCATGACTAAAATTTAGTACCTTTTCGACAATGTTACTTGATTGAAGTTGTCTAATGAGTGGACTAATGTTACCTGTGGTTGTTGTTTTTTTAGATTCTTGGCCCTGGCCTTCTCTAATAATTTTATACGGCTCGTATATAAAAGGTGCAGCCCTTTTTCGTCGTAGTAATGAAGGTGGTTTCGTTATATCTTCGCTATTTTTTAATGACTCGTATGTTATATTTTTTGCCTCGTTAAATACTCGGTCATCAACTTTTGCGTCACTTTGTCTTACAAATGGATCTTGAAAATTTTGCTTTATATTTTCTAAAATATCTGCATATACTTTACTCTGCTGATTGGCATCTGAAAAACTAAAGTTGGAAGGTAACAGAACGGAAGATTTAAGTTCTTCTGTTGCTTTAGCTAAAGAGTCCTGGAGTGCCGTTGATCCGTTGTTTAATTTATCTCTCAATAAAGCAAAACCAGTTGCATCTTTAAAGCTATCGCCATTTAGAATTGATGATAATTTTCCAAAGTTGTTTAGTTTAAACGTTTCTAGCTTAGGAGTCTTAATTGGTTCTGGGTTGGCAATAATGTCTTCTTTGAAAAATGGACTGTCTAGTGGATTTTTTCCAAAATATTTAGCCTTAAAACAATCAATTTTATCTCCAAGGCCTTTCAGTCGCTGCTTATTTTTCGAGTTATCAAATTTGGCTTTCTCACCTGCATTAGGTTGCTCATCGTCGTCATGTTCTTCAGAAGTTTGGGTCCCATTATTTTTTATTTTATCTGGTATGGGATCGACTTCATCGTCGACTTCGGCACATTCTATATTAGAGCGTGAGTCGTAAAACTCTGTGCCTCCTTTAGATTTTACAGGCATCAGTTTTAAATTTTCAGCGTAGCGTAGAGGAGAGTCTTTATGCACGGACTTTAGTTTTTTAAAGTAGTATGGATACTTTTCTCTCAAATTGGCCTTCTTTTTCTTAGGTAACTTAAGCTTTGCAATTTTATTTAATTCTTCCTCATTTAAAAATGTTGAGTTGAAATCAAATTCTGGAATTTCAAAGTTTGCTTCGCGTTTATTAACATCATGATCTGCTTCTGTTAGATTAGCGGTCGTTGCTGATTTATCTTCCCTTCGTTTATTAACATCATGATCTGATTCTGTTAGATTAGCGGTCGTTGCTGACTTGTCTTCCCTTCGTTTATTAACATCATGATCTGCTTCTGTTAGATTAGCGGTCGTTGCTGATTTGTCTTCCCTTTTGTGTCTTGATTCCTCAATATTTGATGAATTGTCAGAATCCTGTTCAACACTTCCCTCCTCTTCTTCTTCTTGGTCTTCTATCTCTTCATTATTTTCATCTTGTTCATTAACCGGAGAATCATTAGAGCTTTCATTTTCTTGGTCGTTTTTTGAGTAATGTTCTCGCTTGTGTCGCACATCGTCATCTGGGACATTTCCATAGGCATCTTCTTCTTCAAAATTATCATGTTCGTCTTCAGCGTAATCTTCGGAGTCATTTTGATCGTCTTTGTCTTTGTTGTCCTCTTTCCATTTTTTGCCATGGAGCTTTTTATCTCTATAAACTGACCCACTCGAATCTTGGTACTTACCACTGAAGGAAGGCGTTTTATATTTTCCTCCGCTGATTTCAGCTTCTTTTAGGAAACCACCATGACCCTCGTGATCAGACGCATGTTTCTGTTCACCGGCATGGTCGTATGCCGCATCTTCGTATCCTTCTTCAGAGTAAACGGTTTGAGCTTTAGTACTCTTGACAGCTTCTCTCAAACGGTGAGCATTTACTATGTCGTCATAACTAATGGCATCTGCTAACGCTGCTGCTTTTGGCAGATGTTTAGTAGTTTCAGTCTTCCTAACTTGTGCGTAACTTTTGATGGGTACAAAATCATTTTCATCACTTTCTTCGTTATTATCTTTATTTTGCAGTTCAAGTCTTTCATATGCAGGAGGCCGATTATTTAAGACAACTTTATTGATGGACTCATCAACATTATTTCTTAGTTTATTATAACGTTCTTGACCTTTTAAATAAATATCGTAGCCATCAGGCGGTTCTGCGAAATTGTCTGATGGCGGAACTTGCGGATACTCATTACGTTCATCATCATATTTCAGAGCATGGTGTTGTCTTAAATTGTGAAGATGAGATTTCAATGGTCGATAATGTAGCGGTCTAACTTTCACAAAGTTTTGGTTCCACGGATGTCTAAACTTATGATTAAGAATGTGTTCATGTGTAAAAGCTTTTGGCGGGGTTCTATAATATACTGGGCGTCGTAAGGGTCTGTGGATCTCGTAAGGAGCTGGGATATTCTTGTGAGCAATTTTCTTGTTATCAGTTTGCTCTGGGCTCTCTAAATATTCACCTTCTTCAATATTTGGTTCTCCCGCTTCTTGCTCATATTTTTGTGCCATGGCTTTGCTGTTTTGTAAATCACTTCTAATTCTATCTAAAACCGGGTCTTTGTACAGTTCTTGAAGGGCTGGCTCTTCGGCTTTATACGGATGGAACACTTCATAACTCGACGATGTTGGAACTATATGACTTTGTATTTCTTCATTACCATTTACATAACGTTGAAACGGTTTATATATTTCTTTATCTTCATCTAACATGTGACGTATGCCTAACTCCGGCTTATGTTTACCAGTAAACGGTCTCACAGGATACGCTTTATAATGCTCATATGGATTTTTAACACCATGGAATTCAGCGACATCAACAGCGAACTGAGGTTTATGTGCGTTATATTCAAAATATTCCGTCGGGATAGATGGTTGTTGTTGTTGCAGTGTCACTGGAACCTCTTTCACTTCACTATTTTTACTCTCGTCCCACAAGATAGGAACTCGGATGGCTCGACACTCGCACAACACAAGCACTAGCACAAACACAATGCGCATGGGCACGCATGCGTGCGCATGGGTCGGCATGGCGCGCAGCATGGTCGCATCACGGCCGGGCGAGCACTAGCCGGGCCCGGGGTCGACAATCGTTTTTAACTCCTCGGTGATCGCGGGCCGATTGCCGCGGGCCGTTCGCTTCGCTACGGCTGCTGGTGTAAGGCTTGGAAAATAGCGGAGTAACCAGATATCCAAATGAGTTCAGTGGTTAAATCACTTCACTTCATAGTATAAAACAAAGTCGCTTCCCGCTGTCTGTCTGTCTGTCTGTCTGTATGTATGCTTAGATCTTTAAAACTACGAAATGGATATTGATACGGTTTTTTTTAAATAGAGTGATTCAAGAGGAAGGTTTATGTATAATTTGTTACCCCTGCGATGCCGGGGCGGGTCGTTATAAATAAACTAATGTCAAAATCAAATTATCAAAACCTTTGATAATAATGCTGTATTTTTGATTTTAATTAAAAATATAACGTTGAAACTTGAAAAACTAGGATGGTCTTGACCTACTCGTATGTGTCATGTACCTATACAGTACCTATGAACTGGAACAGGACAGCAATTAAGAAAGTGGACTGTTCATAAACCTAGGTACAGTCGACGTCAAAGATATGTAACTTACATTTCGCCTTATACAAAGGATTAGGTGCAAAAGTGTAGGTAAACTTATTTTGGACGTCGACTGTACATAGATAGAGAAGTGGAGGTAATCTAAAAAAAAGATTTTTTACGCTGATATTCGGGAAAGAAGAAAACATTTCAAACCGCTAATTGTTAGAACATTCTAAAAAATAATAATTTAAATCCCCCCTCAATTGGAGGAGGGTATCCCAATATGGGACCGGCAACAAACTCGGCGGCATACATCTTTTCAAAACATTACATCACATAAATTAAAAGTGGAAAAATTCACTGTCTTGGGTGTTTCCACTTTTAATTTAATTCGAAGCTTAATAGCATCGTTCGCAGACGTAGCTGCTTAATACAAAATTAATTACATCACATAGTCATAACAACAACAACATAAGATCATTATAAACTGTATTTATTAAAAACGACTCGTACAGTTTGTCCCTTGCGCAACACCACCAGTCCACCATGTCACAGTCTCAGAGAAATGCAAAAGAGTGGCACGGGGCAAACGATTAACGAAACAGATAAACTAAACTAAACACTTGAGGAACAATAGTACCGGACGTCAAACGTGTGCAAGTACATAATGGCGTAGAGACGACCAAATAACAGAGACTGGCCAATCTCATACTCCAGATTGCCTTCCTGGACTGCTGTTGCGTTGGGATTATGTGATAGATAACACAAACGCAATTTTATTCTTCCTATTCGTGATTCCCATACAATATGGATTCCACACAACTGCAGTTTACTACATTCGTGATTCCACACAAGGGGCCGATTTTTAAAATTCGATCGCTCGATTTCGTGTATTTCGTTCAGTAATATCTCCACTACTAGGCATGTAAATTCTACTAATAGAATTTAAAACGAGTGTTAATACCACTAGATTCCCAATTTTTATCGCTCGTATTTCAAAAATCAGCATTTCGCCGTTTTCCTCCGATTTTCGAGTGACGGAATCGAGCGATCGAAATTCAAAAATCGGCCCCCAGTTGTTTTTTTTACGCAATCGAGATTCTTCCTATTCGTGATTCTACACAATATTTTTTCGACACAACCGCAGTTTACTACATTCGTGATTCCATACAGCCGTTATTTTAACGCAATCTTCCCATTCATGATTCTTTCTACTCAATATGAGTTCAACGCGACTACAGTTTACTACATTCGTAATTGCACGTTTTGTTAGTAGGATTCAAAGGCTCCTTTACAAGTCAATACAATAATTACAATGACATCATATATTTAGTTATATGGATAATACATAGCATTATTTATAAATACAACAGACAATACCTGGGTAAGCAAGAAGAACTCTCCGAGAGTCAAAATTAAATTCACTATTAGTTTTAAATTGTGTCAGACTAACGATGTTTCAGTTTCACATAGCAAGGAGACAAGATTATAATTGTCTGAATTAAAAATTAAAAATCCGAACTAGTTCCACAATAACCTTAATGAAGCTTGTGTGAGATACAATACTATAAAAGCCGAAACTATTTAACACTAAGGAATTTCATTTGTGTGCCAATCACGTAAATAGAGTCTGTTCGGAAAGAGAAGAGTCGTGGAATGTACCTATGTTCATACATTCCACCACTCTTCGTGCGTGGAGATACAGATCCAACCCGTAGAGTCCGTTTTTTATTATTCTTTATTTATCACAGATCTTAAGTAAACTATAATTAAGAATATAAAATCTATTAGGGCACGAGTTTGCCTTGGTAAATCCAGTAATTGTGTTCATGGGGTATCAAAATTAGGTACATAATATTAGTTTCAAATGAACATAGGCCTTGTTAAGTAGCGCGTATTTACTGGATCTGCAACAGAGATTGATAGTCTGTTACTTACTTATCTCTGACGGCGTGAAAGGCCCAAAAATGACGAATGACTCGAAGTTATCCGCACTGTCATAAACAGAGCAATTTGTATTAAAGTGGATTTAAGTAGGTTAATGTTGTGACAGAATTGAGAAGTATGAATGGTAATAGATAATAAATCAAGTTGAATGTGTTTAGAATGAAGTTCGATGTATGATTTTTCACTGACTGGAAGTATAATAATGGTAATTAATGATCTAAATTCTTTGAATTGATTTATTTACATTTGTTATAGCTTAGATTACCATTGAAGAGAGAAAACCTTAGATGTATGATGCCAGACTGTAAATAAATATAATAATGACTTACCTACATACAATTGATTGTCACATTATTATAAGTAAGTTAGGTAAAATAGGTAGTCTTTTTTAGGGTTCCGCACCCGAAGAGTGAAAACGGGACCCTATTACTAAGACTTCGCTGTCCGTCCGTCCGTCTGTCACCAGGCTGTATCTCATGAACCGTGATAGCTAGACAGTTGAAATTTTCACAGATGCTGTTTTTTGTTGCCGCTATAACAACAAATACTAAAAAACAGAATAAAATAAATATTTAAGGGGGCATCCATACAAAAAACGTGATTTTTTTGCCGTTTTTATAGATAATGTTACGGAATCCTTCGTGCGCGAGTCCGACTCGCACTTAGCCGGTTTTTTGTCTAACTAAAATTACTTACTCAAACTCATACTTACCTCAAAGTATGTCAAGAGCTCAAGACAGCAGTTCATTAATACCGGATTGCAAAATTACACTCTACGGAAATGGTTCAGTTGGAGAACAAACCAATCAATTTAAAATCGGTTAATAGTACAAAATTAAACGAACTGATCAAAACTAATATTATGTTTAAGTACGTTCGAATTGCGACCGGGGCAAGTAAAGGTGACATTCAGATCGCGAATGTAACAGGCGTAACAATCTAACAGCGTTACTGTAGCTCCTGTTACGGAAAGTGACAGCGATAAATAAATTGATATTGATTGATAAATATTGATAAATAGCGATGCTATCTTTGTCGCATTGCTGACTAGATGAGAACAATCAATCCGTCACACATTTTATAGTTGCGCTCTCTCGAAAGGGTTTCCACGGAAGAAGTCGGTGACCTCAAAGGTTCCTTGACATGAAGCTGAGGGGATACCATTTCAGGAACGCTTTGTAACCAATATGTGTCAGTGTTATTAGTTAAGTTTAAATTAAGCGTTTTTGAATAAAGCATCTTTTATTATATTCTATTGTATTTTATCAAGAAGATTGACAGCGAAATCGTCCGCATCAACGCTGCAACGGCAATGACGCTGTCGCCTTCCGAATAACACCTGTAGTTCAATTAAATCGGCTCCGAAACTAATTCTACACACTTTGCAATAAATAATTCAACAATTGTGCGGACCAAATTATTTTTCGATCCAATTGTCAAAATGTCCAAACTTATTGCAACTATAACAATGCAGTATAATTTGTGCAATGCGACGGGGAATTTCTTTACATAATTTATTAGCAATAGCCTGAAATCGTTTGATGTAATTGAGTCATTTTCTTTTTGTAAAAGAAGGCAGGATTTTGTAGGATTTTCTCAATAGTGTCTCGAAATGATTCTTGATTTGTCTGTGTCGTTAACCTTGCTATTACCTAAAGGTCTGGGTCGCTTTGCGATTATTTCAGCCATTTCTCAAAATCACTGACCGCCCGATTCTAATTTTAATATGCGTCAAAAATGTTATCTAGATACGATATCCGTATCGTGTACTTTTTTATTTACTACGATTATTTTTTAAACTTTGTACTGCTTCACAACTTTGGGAACAAATCAAACTACATATTTTGTTAAATATTTTGATTTGTGTTTTTAATAAGTAGTCACACTACTATATATAAATTATAAACTCTCTCTCGCTACTTATATTGTAATTCCGCAAGGAATTCGTATAGGACGTGCAAGCGCATATTGCTTGCCCTTAGAGTTGGTCAAAGACGCCTACTTAGTCTTAGTAAGATGGCTTCGAGAAATTGGGACGGGTCCACCGCGGCGGGGTAGCCAAGGGGTTCAAGGCCCGGATTGCTGAAGACGCCGGTTCGTATCCGGCCTTCACCACTGGAGGGCTTCGTCACTTTTTCTTTAATATGTGACATCTATTTCAGTTTATAATTTCTACTACTTGTTAAGTTGGCTATGGTTAAGCTGTTCAGACGTCCTAATGGTAGGTACCGCCTTTTCCCGTGTTCACTTTTCCCACTTGCCTCAGTCCGAGTGAGATTCACGCTCAAAGTTCTAACGGCCTTCAGAATCGTTCAGAACCGATATTCTACAATAGCCATTACCACCGTTACGGCAGCGGCCTCGGTTACATTTCCCATAATCGCTCGTCACGAGCCGCAACCCGCTCCAGTTGTTCGTTACGCTCTCTGTGGGGTTCGGCAAGGAATCGTCACGGTATTATCGGTCTTATAGTTGGTCAAACCAATTTGTCAGTAAATAGGAACAAAAAAAACTATACTCATCCTTTTCTTTTGGGTGCTAGAACTAGTGTAAAGGGGCCACTGATTACGATATCGATATCGGCCTGTCAGTTGTTCGGAGCTGTCAACTTTTTGTTCTATTAACTGACAGGACGATATCGTCTGGCGGATTGTTAATCAGTGGGCCCCTTAAGACACAGATAATACTATACGATCATACGATTGTTTGATACGGTTGTTTGGATCATACGATTCTCTCTGTCTAGGTTTGAAATGAAACAGTCCTTTATCACACTCTATCTCAGGCGGTCTGTGATGTTTTAGCTGAATTTTGGGACCAATATTTATATACAGTGGAACCTCGATAACTCAAACCTCGATAAGGCGAAATGTTAACACGAAATAAAACGCTAATCCATCTTAGGCCTTCAATGCTAAAAACCTGTACTATAGTTCATTTTATTTTAGCATTAGAAAGAACTTGAAAGAAGGTAAGCGATCTTGACATGTCTTTTAATAGGAAAACGCTTTTTAAAAATCAGTAACTATTACTTATGAAAGCAGAAGAATATAAATGATCGTATTAGATTCATAAATTGTTACATATTTGCCGTAACTTATTTTTAAAATGTGTTTTTCAATTAAAAGACACATCAAGATTGTTTACCTTATTTCTAATGCTAAAAAAACGAACTATAACTCGAAATATTTAACCTCGTTATGACGAAGTAACGGATTCTATAACTCGTAAATTTGAGGGTTCTTGTTGGATATCTACGTTCTATTTCATGATGTAGAATTTAGTAATGAGTAAAAATATAAAAAAAAACTAGAAATCACAACTGTCATTTAATAAACAATTTTTGAATATATTTGTACCATAATCAGCCGATATGTTTATTTACCAGCATTATTTTATACCTAACATTTTTTTAAATAATATTAGAACAGAACAGAACCCTTCTAATCAGGCCAAGTTAACTGCACTTTTTCCGTGATCGGCGATTTGCATTTTGCAACTCGAACCCACTTGTGCAAACATTTGGTTAACAGATCGAGACAGAAACTTCAGAGTCAAGGAGATGCGTTTCTATTGGCTTTATAACTATTTGAATATAACAAGCTATTCGGCCTGATTCGAATTTTAAGATAGGTACAGTCGCCATCAAATATATATGAGCGGCCGAGGTGCTCAAAAATATCTGAACACACACTTTAACTCCTTGACAAGAGAGGTGTGTTTAGATATGCGTGAGAACCTTTGTTGCTCCGATATATCTGATGGCAACTATACGTCAAAACAATACTTATGGATTAGATATGCAAGTGTCAAAAGTGACGTTTTTGTTTGTTTTGTTAATCCATATACATAATCGTACCTAGACGTAATATTTAACGTAGGTATCTTAAAGTTCAAATCGGACCGTCTCTGTTTGCGAATTAAGGGACCCACTGGTTCGGAACTGTCACCTTTTGCATTTAACTGACAGGCCGTTATCGTCTGGCGGACTGACCATCAGTGGGCCCCTTTAGTCCGCGTCTTAGAATGATGTGATCCCCGGTAAAAACTATGGGGAAGGATCCCTATTACTCAAACTATATCCATTCCATACCAAATTTCATCTAAAAAAAACAGTTATCAAATGTATTCTCGCATTTATTGATTCAGTGAAGCGTAAGCTTCTTTGATAGAAATCGCCAATCAAAACTTAAATAATCTATGAAAACAGTCACGTGACTTTTCCTGTTATCGCGTATTTTTTTTGTATTTTATTATTTTATTTGCGGTAGGCGTTTGTCGATGTAAATATATTCGTCATCTTGGCTAGGATATTATTCGCAGTGACGATCAGCCGTGAGATTCAGAAAGAACAGTACAGTCGCCAAGTTTATAGCACCCTTTGGCTGAGACCTAAAGCACCACCCATGGGTCTCGTGTAGGGTAGCGGTAGGTAACTTCTTACGGACGTGGTGCAATATTGACCCCCTGGCTGGAAAGCCGTGGATTATTTTAAGAATTCTACTGCCGTATTCGAACTTCAAGATATTCACAAGAGACGACACATACTAGATCCATTCTAGATACGTTATAGTTTAGATTTCAACTAGTTCTCTTTTGCAGCGCAATTCGGGCAACCCATGTCACTTTTACGATAGATCGTGTTAGATATCTATTAGATGTGAATTAGATCTCGTGTGGAAATCGTTCAAGAGTATCTCCAGAATCGCGGAAATGTCAAATTTGACAGGTTAGACCTTAAACATATCGTTATCGTATCTTGGCGATGTCTAAAAGATATCTAATAGATGTTTATTACAAAATCCGAATCGAGCCCCTAGTTTAAAATTTTCATTTTATAATGCAGTTAAGTACATGTAAAGATTTGCCATTCAATAAATAAAAATCTTGGCTAGAAGTTTTGACTCTCGTGAAATGTTGTGAGTAGATTCATAGTAGATTTGATAATTTTTTGTCGATTTAGGTTTTTGAAAATATTTCATAATTACGAAACTACGATACGATGGATCTACAACTCACAGAGAGACCCCAGTAATGTTAAGTAGGGTCAATCAGCAGTGACAAGCTGTCCGGACCGCCCATGAAATCTACGCAACATCGAGAAACTGCAAGTAGGTTATGCAAATTCTGCAATAATGGCGTTTGAGTGACTTGGTTTCCTGCTGACGGGGACAGCCTCCGCGGTCTTAATAACAAGTCTCTCCGTACGCTATTTGGTCTGGTGTAATGGAATTGGACACTCAATTTTGCCCATTTAAGGTTATTTACTTATTTAACAAGGCAACGGAAACAGACTGAGATTGATATTACCTAAAACAAAGATTTACCATTACCATTATCCTTAAGATAAAATTAGACCTGAGGAATAAAGGTAACCGTCCTCTTCCCGAATTTTTACTTCACCGAACGAATGGTTTCTAATGCGTAAATATTTGGTAGGTATTTCGTACAGAAATGCGTTTCATATGGCATATACGTTCCGAGTAGAATTTCCAAACTGTCACTGTTCCAAGAAAGATTTTAAAGTCAGAAGAACAATTAGGCCGACCGCTTGGGATTTTGGATATTCTAGCGTGCGCACAATCGTTAAACGGCGGAAGTATAGGCCGCAAATGCCATGGCGCTTGTTGACAAATTCGCCGACTGGCCGTTCTCACGTGAAGTTACGAGTTGCGACTTGCGAGTAGGTAGCTACAGCTAGCTATTTGGAGAATGCTGGCAAGTGCGTGCATTGTAACATTTAGATCTTTAGTAAGTAAGTAAGTAAGTTATATTTATTAGCACAAGAAATTAACAAATTAGTATAAAAATTAACAAAATATAATAACAAAAAATCATTAGGACGAGCAGAAAAAAAAATACATTGTGCTAAAAGGTCCCCATTCAGCTTAGTGTCACGAAGTGAGTCCTAAGGACCCAAAACGTGACGCTGATTTTCAGTTAGGCCTGATGATAAAACTAAAAACTAAAACTAGAACTAAAACTATATCTAACTAATAAAAATATCCGGGAAAACATAATAATTACTTTTGGCCTGCGCGAATGTGTGTGTGTGTATGTGTGTGTGTGTGTGTATGTGTGTGTGCGTGTGTGTGTGTGTGTGTGTGTGTGTTTATGTTTTAATTACTAATAGTAGTCAGTGGAAGTTATCACGGGTCTTTATATTGAAGTGGAAGCATGCTGAGTCCGATTTTCTTTCTTTTTACACATATGTATATACATATTGCAAATTCATGCAAGTGGGTATAAATAAAGTCGGTTTAAATGGGCGATTGCGTATCGTACCACGCCTATTATAACAAGTTAGATTAATTAGAATTCACTTTTCATTATAGAAAACTAGCCGAACGTAATCCGAAAATACAATGTTGTAAGTTTTGGCGCGGTACTTTTTTGGCCCAAACATGGTTTTTAAGGCGAAACCTGCCGAAACTGAAACTGGACATGATTATGATCACATATAACGCCATCTATCACCCAAATCATGACTATTCGTACTAGCATGCCTGATGTGGTCGAGCAGATGTGGCCTTATAAATAGCGCTCCAAGGCCAAGCGCCTCACTGTTGCCCGATTCGCCATGTACGTTCGACAGGTTAGTGTATGTTCATATTATTACATAATCTGTGCATTTTTATAACAATAACAATTATTACGTAGTCCGCATTGGGCTAGCATTCGGACTATATTAGCCCAAGCCCTCTCGCGCATGAGAGAAGGCCTATGCACAGTTGTGGGACGTATATAGGCTCAAAATTTTTTTTTTACGTAACTGTATTTGTGAAAATCAATACTTCCTTGTTCATTAATTTTGCGAAATTTGAACTCCGGGTCGTATTCGATTTACCACATACGGTTTTACAATCGCGGTTGCATTGACATAAATATTTGTAACATAGGTACATAGCTAGAATTTTTGAGGTTAAATAATGTGACACTTACCTATGTTTGTTTTAGAAAAGTTTGTATAATAAGAACGTTCTCAATATTTAATTGTATGTAAAAGTTTGAAAAGTTCAAGTTCTGCATTTCTCTGTCTGTGCTTCAATTTCTCTTTTATTAGAACTTTAAGAGTTTCCTTAATTTTTGAAAGCTTTTTTACGCAATACCTTATGTGTACTATCCCCTAGTGCTTAGCAATTTTGTGATTGATATGAGATCTATATAAATCTTTAATACACAAACTTTGGTGGAACATAATTACTACCCATATTATTAATGTGATATTTTCTAAAGTCTATTTTTTTATTCGGTAGACTAAAATGACATTTCATAGTATGAACATAAAATGTCATTTCATACTATGAAATGTCATTTTAGTCTACCGAATAAAAAAATAGACTTTACACTCCTATTGGCATTTCAATGGCACAAAATAACACAAATTAGAAATTTAATATCTTTAACCCTTTAACCGCCAAAGACGTCAACTGACGCGCGCGGCTACAGCCCTACCAACCTTTGTGCATTCCGACAAAGTTCATGATGACATGCCGCGCGTTCAAAGGGTTAAGGGTTATATGACTTTGACCTTTGTCAAATGCAGGCTATAATTATATGGTTGTGGTTAAAAACTTAGATCATAGAGTCACGTAGTTGTTGCCTTATATGTGCCCAACCTCGAAGCTGCTGCATATGCCATATTGTATAATCTTATGCATGTTACGCAAGCCAACCTTCGCATTATGTATTTTTACATAATCAAGGGACTTTTAGCCAAAATATGTATTACATAATTTGAAATACGATCCATGTAACTAAAGAGGTATGCTATTAGTTTATGTATACCGCCCAGCAGTGGGACGCATAATTAGTTTTGATGATATGGTTTGTATGTAGGTACATATAGCCAAGGGCAAAGATTTCAAAATACCATAGCATCTCATAAATTGACTAGTTATACAAACTCTAAAATATTTTACCGGCTGTGACACTACAAGCTTAATAAGGATGCCTCACGTTAGACCGGGCCGTGTCCGGGCCGGAGCTTCCGGCGCTTACTTTTCTATGACAGGTGATCACGCGTGATGCTTTCCATAGAAAACGAAGCTTCAGAAGCTCCGGCCCGGACACGGCCCGGTCTAACGTGAGTCATCCTTAAAGGATTACAAGTAAAACTAATACGTAGGTCACTTGTAAATACCAAAGTAATACGATGTTTGAATACCATTTTCTAATAACGTCATTATTAATCTGAACACATCTAAATCTTTACTCTTTGCACCAATAGCGCACGAAAAACACTTCCAGCTCCGAGAGAATCAATGTGAAATATATCTGATTTAGTTAGTTCAAATTTGTATATTTTCTAAATCAAATTTCTATTACACCTTATGTGTATAATTGCATGAATTCTATAGTGATTTAAATTGTATTTTTTTTCCTTATTTTCTCGTAATGCATGTTAATTATAAGATGTAATTATTTTTGAAAAGATGTGTCCCGCCGAGTTTGTTGCCGGTCCCATAATGGGATACCCTCCTCCAATTGAGGGGGGATTTAAATCTTCTCAGGGCAGAGGTGTAGGGTTGGAGCCGGTCTACCTAGCTTTATTTGACGTTCATAAGCGCATTGTAATTATGCCTACTTGAATATATCTTTATCTTTTATCTTTATCTTATCTTATCGCATAAGATACAATTTCAGAGCTATAATTTAATTAACTCTTATGACAGTTAGTTTTCTATTTGAGTGCACTGACCTCCCTATATTCCACAAGACCACATTGCCACCTGTCACTTTAGTAAACTATGTGTCTGAGAGCCTGGTTGCGTAACTTTGTGCATTGACTTTGTATTGAAATCGGTTTGAAATGCTATTGTTGTAAAAGTATCGGTCAAATGTCAAACGATGTTACGACCCGTCAATGCAAATCAATTTATTTGAACACCAAGAAGGCATTGTGAATAAAATTATCAGGTCCATAATAGTGCTAATCATTATGTTAGAGTAAGTAGTATGCGCCATATTTTGCATCATAACCAAATATAATTATTTAGATGCGAGGTCTGCAAGGTAACTTTACAATTTCTATTCGAATTTTAAACAATTAACGCTACCAATTTGAATTTCGAATTTTAAACAAGCTCACTGACCAGCGATTTCGGAACTAAAGTTTTTCAATAGAAAGGAGGATGGGTCAATTATACATAGTGCTGCAGATATTTTGGACTAGTCATTGAGTTTTCACTTCTGTTGGCACTCCCGGAGTGCAACCCGTTGTTTTTTTTTACCTAATAAGTAATGTAATTGACATTCACCTTCCAACCCAGATGAGAAACTAAAACTTATTGGGCTTACACAGGTTTTTAGGGTTCCGTAGCCAAATGGCAAAAAACGGAACCCTTATAGATTCGTCATGTCTGTCTGTCTGTCCGTCTGTCTGTCCGTCTGTCTGTCCGTCCGTATGTCACAGCCACTTTTCTCCGAAACTATAAGAACTATACTGTTGAAACTTGGTAAGTAGATGTATTCTGTGAACCGCATTAAGATTTTCACACAAAAATAGAAAAAAAACAATAAATTTTTGGGGTTCCCCATACTTCGAACTGAAACTCAAAATTTTTTTTTTCATCAAAACCATACGTGTGGGGTATCTATGGATAGGTCTTCAAAAATGATATTGAGGTTTCTAATATCATTTTTTTCTAAACTGAATAGTTTGCGCGAGAGACACTTCCAAAGTGGTAAAATGTGTGTCCCCCCCCCCTAACTTCTAAAATAAGAGAATGATAAAACTAAAAAAAATATATGATGTACATTACCATGTAAACTTCCACCGAAAATTGGTTTGAACGAGATCTAGCAAGTAGTTTTTTTTAATACGTCATAAATCGCCTAAATACGGAACCCTTCATGGGCGAGTCCGACTCGCACTTGGCCGCTTTTTAGCTATTCCACTAGTAAAATTCAAATGATTTTTGCAACCCGCGATTTCCGCTCTACAAGCCATACCATGAATAACATCATTAACTATGTAAACTTTATTACTCTTGAATTAAGTTCATACATATTATATGTCAGGAACTAAAACTTATCAAGGCTAATCGCGTGCGGGTTGGATACCTCAGTCACGATCAATGTCACGCGGTGCTAAAGCTCGCGCCAAAATTACATAACACATCAGCATTAATCTTTTTAATATATCGTGTCCATTTAACTGGTTTCGTTTGAATGCAGATAGACTTGGTGATTAAGTAAACAGTACTTTATTTTAATGTTCCTAATACAAGATTACATGTTTACAGTTCTTGTACAGTCACCTACAATAGTAGGTATGTTTATTTGTAGAGCCATAAGAGCGTGCCACATATTTTTGCGGCTTTCGAAGTGTAACATTTATTGCAGGTGACTGTACCTACATAGTGTGTTATCTGCTCATGAAATCACTACACCTTATAAAAAACCGCCGCGTCTGTCTGTATGTGTGCTTGTATGTTCGTGATAAACTCAAAAACTATTGAACGGATTTTCATGCGGTTTTCACCTATCGATAGAGTGAATTCTGGTTTGTATATAATTTGGTAACCCGTGCGAAGCCGGGGCGGGTCGTACACATAAGAACTTTTTCATACATTTTAGGGCGAGAGGACCAATTTGGAAAAAAGAAAACAATTAGGCCTAACCTTTTTACAATGTTTTTAATGAAGGCTTCAATATTTCCATTATAGAAATTAGTTGTTTTTGAAAATGACCCAGAACATTACAAAAAGCCTTTGACATACATTAGAGATGATTCAAAAATAGTCAAATCACCTATGTTTTTTAACCTAGGTTTTTACAAGTCACAAATCACAAAAATGTTAAACTTTTAACCACATAAGGTACGTTGCTTTTCGAGATACATCCGTTCAAACATTTGTGAGTACTTGAAATAAGATCGCCTATTAAGAATAGGTTGTCCCGCAAGGACCTCTACTAGGTAAAGGTTACAATGTACAATGCCCACGTCATTTACATTTACCATTAAATCACCTGTGCTTGCACTCTCGCTCTAGTTTACCTTATTGAATGCCTTGGCCTTTTTATATTAGCACTTAGACATAGACAGTTCCACTTTATATTGAAAAGTGGTCGGTCCTACACCTACAGTTATGTGTTTTGTTAATTCTAATATATACAAGGCTACAAATATAAATATATAGGTAGCTGTAGGTATTTAAATATTTTATTTATCTATGTATTTACATTTTCGATACAAAATCTTCGAACACGAGGAAATAAAACACTTGTAATTTTAGATTGGGTTCTGAACATTTGGTTTATAGTATTCTATACTAATTACTTCTATAACGGAGGAATTCGCGGGCCTAACTACTCTGTAGACGAGCGCTTCTCCATTTAGGTTACAGGCGACGTTTATTTAATAATGCTGACTGATGACTATAACTTTTTTTTATTTTATAGATGTTCTTTTTTTATAGGTGTGCTCATGGTCGTGTAAACTCTTAATTTTAACGTATTAGTAATTCAGCTAAATATTTCTCTTTTTCCTTTTGTTTTCTTCAAAATTTAGTTGCTATTAACTAAGAAGTGTCTCTTGAAGTGTTACGTATTACATTAACGTTTGGCTGTAATTTTCAGGTAACGTTGTTAGTTTGTCTGTGCTGCATGATGGCTGCGCTGGCGCGGCCCGACGGTGGCGATAGCCCGCCTGTACCTGGCCCTGGCCTTTCATATGGTAATATAACTTTTTCATATATGCTTATTTTATTTGGTAATTTTAGCGGACTCTTTAGCCTAGTTGCTAGTAACCCTGTCTCGAAAGACCGCCTCTGCCAGGTCCTAGTCTTTCAAATGGTTAAAGTAATGTAAATGTACAACTGGTACATGAACTGATAGCCTAGTTATACCTAGTTCTATCGCTGTACGATAGTGCCCGCCAAGTCGAGTACAACTGGTCTAAGCCCTGACATTCTTTTCTGGATTCAAGACATTTTCAATCCCACTGTAACTTCGTTATTAATACAACTCCGGCCCGATTCTAAATGAAACTAAAACTTAAAATAAACATTCTCATTACTAACTTACGTATTTAGATGACCAACTAACCATGGCCAGATCATATTAGAATTTGATAAATTCATGAAATGGCATTTTATGATCACTTCATGATATTTATTAGGTTATACGGTTCGATGATTGCGACATCATGAAGTGATCAATTCTATCTGATCTGACGACGACATATGTCGACCACAGAAAAGAATTATCTGCTAAATGTTGTAGGATTTTTTTGTTGGTTTATTGGAATCTTCACTAACTAAAATTTCCCACACATTCCAGGAGGAATCCCGTATGGCAGCATGAGCGGCAACGTCGCCGAATTCTTCAGACAACAGGCGGCACCTAGCGGCAGGAGTGCGTACCGCCAGCAGTTTACTAATACGGCAAACATCGACTTCGCCCCGATTGAGCAGTGGCTGCGATAGGTGGCGCTAGTGGTTTATAGATTTAATTTTAAGGAACCAAAGTGACAGACTCATAGTCCCTCAATTTTCTAAAATAAAGAATAATCAGACACTGTGATAATAAATTTATAGTGTATAATTACAAACATAAAATAATATTCCGACAAACTTTCATTTTTAAAGACTATTAATAATTCCTTGTTGTTCACTTCATTGACTTCATTTTAGTGAAAATCTCAATCTTGTATAAATAAATAAATAAAATAAAATAAACAGAATAAGAAGAATCGAGTTTTGCGTTCTAATGAAATACAGCTTATGAGCTATTAAATCAATTTAAATGCGTATTTAAAATAGATACAGAATCAAAAATCTTAAAAAAAAAAGTACCTATTAGAAAGCAGTAAAGTAGGGTGACGTTTAACAGTGTATCTTCTTAAATTGAAAAAGATTTGTTCAAGCTGTTTTCAGTCTACGTCAGCTAATTCTGAGTTTCAATTTTATTCATGTCTTAAGTGTATTTGTAAAAAATATTTTCACCTCAGCAGCTCGAACAAGGGTACTTTGCTACTTATTTTAAGTAGCAAAGTACCCTTGTTCGAGCTGCTGAGGTGAAAACTTAATTGTTAGTATATCTTAAGAAAGTGAATAGGTAAGTGATGAAGAAGGAATACATTTTCCGGGTTCTCTAATATGTTCTCACTGCTGAGGTGAAAAGTTTTGTAAACTACACGAGATCAAAGTTATTTACATCTCGTGCGCTTTTGAGTCCCTTACTACGCTCAAGATAAGCACTCGAAGAAATATCAAACTTTGATCTCTTGTTGTACAAATAACTATTAATGTTGCCATGATTTAGAGATAAGAGTAGAAAATATATTTATACTTTGGTCTTGTTTTCATTATATCTTCCTTTCCTATTTTCCTTCTGCGGACCAGCCCTTTTAAGAGTTTTTAGCCAACCGCCAAAAAACCGCTCGCATACAATCGAAGCTACTGTCTAATTTTAAAAACTTTATTGCTTATTGAACACGCATGATACTCAATTGATGAGTTTATGTGTATATTCTTTAAACAAAGATCATTGACCCAACTCTGTGAAACAAAAAAAAATAACGGTTGCACTCCGGGAGTGCCGGCGGAAGTGAAAACTCAATGACTAGTGCAAAATGTCTGTATAATTGAGGTTAACGCCATCTAGCGTTATTTCGTCGCATTACTTGAAACCCCTAAGCACATCATTGTTAGTACTCGAGTTATATTAATACCAGTTAGAGGGAAACTCACTAGATGGCATTTAAATCAATAAAGAAAAACTCAATGACATTGTTCTATCAGGTCACGTGTCCGTCTTACGGTCACGTGATCTGTCGCGAGTTTAACATTTTTTCCCCACCTCAAAAAGTGCACAGCGCCGCTATAGAAGTTTTCACTTCAAAAATTATGATTGGTTTTTTATTGTTATTTTATATTGAACTATAATAATTACTTGTATAATTTGTATTTTATTCTAACTTGTAAAATACTTTTATTTTAACAATAAAAATCTGTATTCTGTAAAACGATAATTATGCTTTAATTACATGAAACTTGGCATATTAAACATTTACCTACGTAACGTCTGACCATAGTTTTCTATGCTAAAAATGTAATGCTAAAAATACCTAGGTATACAAGATATATTAGAACTTATTCAAGTCACGTTTTTCTGATATAGCTTATGACGCAAAAAGCTCATGACACACGCCAGAACCACAAGGATAATTCCTTTAACTCAATAATTATTGCCACAATTTGCGTCTACTTTAAGATAATGACCAACATGACTCACATACCACAATTAAATTACAGTTTTGTCGTAAAAAGGCTTAAGTCATTTAAATTATTTGTTACGATATTCCCTTTTCAATATTTTTGTAGCTAAGCTGGGTATGAGTTATATATTGCTGGCTGGATAGTATCGTTTCATTGAGTTTAAATGGGATTCATCGTCATGAAGACTGCACGACAGGTAACAACCATATTTACTTAGGTATTAACTTAGATATTTCTTTGAAATATTATGCACAATAAATATCCATGACAGACTGGCAGCAGGATCTCCATCTGTCTATATGTAACACGCACCATTATGTACACATTTTTCACCACGTCAGTTCGAAAAGGTTCCCTTTATTCATCAAATTCGAATCTCTTGCTTAGTGGTTAATTTTTTTAATCTTTGCCGCCTTGTAAACTAAATTACTTAACTTATTACTTATTATTTACGAAGAATTTATGCATTGTAAGTATATTAAACTCTGGATAATACTAAAATCGAATTCAGCAAAACTTCAATTTAAGTATTTAAACATAGTTAAAAAGGTACATACAACAACAACTATATAAATGGCAATTGCTGTTCAAAAAGATAAGGCGCAAAGATTCACATCGGATTTTCCATTTTTTTTTAAATAGGTATTATTTTCATCTTTTCTTTACTGTGGAAATAAGTTAACCTTAATGATAAGTGTATAGCTTACTTTATTTTTCAGATTATGTTGGTGCTATGCATATTTTGGGGGATAATGGCGATGGCGGCCTTGCCGCTCGATGTTGAAGGTGAAGATTTGTCAGTCATAGGATTACCTGCTGCCAAAGGTAAAACATAATGCTTTTGTCAAAAACCACTTTCGAAGTTTTTGTTGCAAATATTCTGTCTATTTAGTATTAAAATATAAAAGGAGTGCAACATAAGTATTACAGCCACAGTTTGAAAAATGTGTAGATTTTGCTACGTTTTCTTATACGGACATCGTACGTTTTTAGTTTCTTTGTATATCAAGGCAATAACTTCTCACTCCAGACGCCGCTAAGTCCTGCGGTGGCAGCATGGTTCCATTTTTATCGCCTCTTCACTATGCCTGTCACTTTCGCACTTACATACTCATTAAAACGTGACAGGCATGGTGACAGACTGACAGGTGATAAAAATGCGACCGTGCTACCGCCGCCGATTATTTAATATTTTTTATGGTTTTGGAATGGTTTCGATACGATCTTAACGATATTGTATTGGTGATTGGCGCGCATCTCATGCACAACTCGCTTCATAAAGGTAGACTTCCGAGCAAAGCGGCTCCGGCGTCACTAACGCAGCGACACTGACGCGGCGACAGAGCGATAGTATTATGCAGTATGGAAATGTATAAACTTACTTCCGAGCGCAGCGGCACTGTCGCAAAAGATCGTCATCCTCCTCTTCTTCTAATAATATTTTCATAATTGACCGGTTCATCATATATCAACATATCTGCACCGTATGGAATAACAACTGCGACTGTCGCCGGAGTCGCGCCGCTCGGAAGTGTATCTGCGTCAGTTACCGCTGCGACACTGACGCAGCGGCTCTGACGCTGCGGCCGTTGCGACAGAGCCGCTTTGCTCGGAAGTCTACCTTTAAGAATGCACCAATCAATATCTAATCTTGTTAAAAATTCCCATTTGTTTTTCAGACATGTCACCCGTCCAACCAAAGCAAACCTCTGAAGAAAGGCACAGAGAAATAGACGAGTACCTGCGAGCGCACCGCGCCGATCTAGGGGATGTCGTGGACCAGTGGTTACATAGCCGGTGGTCGGGGGATAGGTGGGCTAGTTAGCCTCTGTCTACCAGCACACAACGGCAATAGGGTTATTTGACTACTAGCGAAGACATATGTAACTCCGTATAAGATGAATAAAGTCTAAGAAAAAAACGTGCCTCTGAAATCAAGAAAAAGTCAGTCTCGGATAAATGGCGCACACACCTTTGGCCTATGCTCGGCTAGATGGCGTTGACGACACTGTTTGATATTTAACAATTTTAACACATATAGGTATCAAATTGAAAGAACATGGGTCAAATTGATATAAAAATAATAAAATCATTTATCCATATACATTTATATATTTTTTTAATAGTTTTATACATTTTATTTTTGAGTTTTAATCGTGTGTCGATAGATGGCAGTAAATTTACTGTGACTACAAAATTTACTATGACAGGACCCCTCTATACTATCTATTCTCTTTGCTACTAGTCAAATCAGGCCCCGTAGACAACATGCCAATCGCTAACGCTCCGTAGCGAACGAAACGGAACTGTCACTGTCACACTTATATGGAGGAGAGACACAAAGCGATTCGATGGCGAAGCGATAGCGATTGTCGCCTTGGCTAGGCCGCCAGTATCTTTTTTCGAATTGTCCAAACGATTTTCCTACTATGGAATTAATATGAAACACTAGCACGTGACGTCACAATCAAATAACCTACTCTTTATACTTTTATACGGATTTTAAAATATAAATTCTCTCTATTTAATCTTCATGCTTTATTTCATGCATGGTGTAAAATATATTAAAATTAAAGGCGTTTTAGACAATAGAATGCACCTACTTTGCTTCCCTGCAGATAATTATGCTCCTATTCTGTAAAATTATTTATGTAACATGATTTTTCGTCTAGGTCTGCTTCTGAAATGTATATAAACAACTTCTGGTCGCAACGTCGTTTGCATATAACGTTATAATAATTTGCTTTATTTCAAAAAATCCTGTTTCAGTGGAGTTTTTATATTAAAAATTTAGAAGTAAAGTAACTGTGTTTTTCTGTCTGTAACTTTAATTCTCTAACTATAAGTGTAAGGCGTGAGTGGACGCTCATGTTGGGCATACAGCGGGGCGGGGCGTGCGGTGTGCCTGTTAAACATATGCAAATGTATAGGAGCGGCCTTAGTGCACGCTGCTCAAATCACTTGTGAGCCCGACACCACGCTGCACGCCCCGCCAAACGCGCCGCTTCGAGCGTCCACTCAGGCCTTACACTTAGTCTGAAATTGAAATTTGTTTTACCTATTGCCACTTCATATCATGATAGTCAATAAGAAAGTCACTAGGGTGTTACCCACAATAAAACAATAGCCCTTAGACAAGGTGCGTGGCACACAAACAAATTCCATTACCGCACTTTAAATGTACTTCTTTAAAAAAAACCTCATTTATTATCGCAAAGGAAATATCTCAGGGGTTTACAACCGCTACTCTCAACTCTTAAACAGAAGGGCTAAGATGGCCTGCTCTTTATCATTTGTCACCATGCCTGTCACGTTCTAACAAGTATGTACGTGCGAAAGTGACGCATGACATGACAGGTGATAAAAACGCGACCATGATACCGCTGCAGTAGAGGTAGAGATGAATTCTGTTATCCATGTGATAGAACTAAAGTCACTTTTTAACAGTTAACGTCACTGTCATTAAAATTATATGATATCACGTCGATAACCGTGACCATCCTTGCTTGATTTTGATGTTAAGTATGAAGCAGAATTTTGCTCTTCCTTCGAAATACCCTACATATCATTTCAATAAAGTCGAAAAGACAGTAATTTCATAAACATTCCTCAACAGCACCTGTAATTTCATTTACCTATACCAGCGTCAACCATAAACCATTAACCATTACCATAAACCATTTGTATTTGTATTTGTCTATATTGTAAAACAATTGAACGTCTAGAACCCATATGTTGATTTGACCTTATATTAGCAAAAAGGCATAGCACAATCGGCCGATTCAGCATTATAGCAGCATTATACAACAAATGACAATAAGGCCGGTAACAATTAGCGAACATTGTCAGTAATGCAGCTTATTGTGGCCCGTTCCCACAGCACTGTCGCAAATTGCTGGCTTGTATGTTGGGACGAAGGTAAGTGCGGATTGCACTTGACCGATATGTACTGTGGTACACTGGGTTACATCAAAGACTGCAAGAGTTGTCCGCAGCAGTATTCATTCAGTGAAAATCGACGTTGCTGCCCAAATTTTTGACATTTGCCACAGCAATGCATTCGGCAGTAACGTCGCGCTGCAATACTGAAGCAGTAATGCTGGTGTAGTCCGTAAAACCGATCAAGTGCGAGTCGAGATGTATTTTTTAATGTAAATGAAATGTCTTTAAAAAGCCCATAGGGGTCGGATCAAAAACTACGTAAAAGTCCGACTCACGCTTGACTGCACATTTCTAATAGGTTTTCCTGTCATCTATAGGTAAAGAACTAGTTTGTGTATTTTTTTTTTAATTTTAGCCCCAGTAATTTCGAAGATAATGGTCGGACAGACAGACAAACGCACGAGTGATCCTATAGGGGTTCCGTTTTTTTCCTTTTGAGGTACGGACCCCTAAAAAGGTACCTTAAAGATAACCAGACACAGTCCGCCGGAAGATCTCATGTTCCCTCATAATTACTTTTTATACCCTCGTGACATAACCGACTGGGTCTCACGTCACGTCATGCTTGACAGCGCTAAGGAATTAGCCAATTTAAAGACAAAACGACGTACTTATATGTAAATATCCGCATGACTCTAAAGGAAAATAGACCTTAAAACTATCGGCGCTTACGTCGAAATGTTGAATTTTTTATTGTGAAATCTTTAGCAATGAAGTAACGCGCTTGTACATTAAGGTTGATTTTTCCTTAAAATTGTATAATGATGTTATGCTCTTTTGTCTGATCTTGATAGTAAGTAGCTACAGCTGTAGAATACTACTCATTAGTGACTGTTGTATACTTAACTTTCGTGAAGTGGGTCAATGTAGTGCGTGCAATATCGGATTTGTGCTATTTGTTAAATTAAGGTTTGGCATGAATTGTTTAAAGCCTGACCAGTATTTATATGATCAAGCGCCATATTGCGGAATTTCATTGGAACTAAATTTTTCATACTAAACTGAACTGTCACCATATACATGAGAATAACAGCGCCCTCTTGATGACAATGGTCATATGTCATATTATACCCATTTCTGGTCGGGCTATAGGTTCAATATGGCTCCGTGTATGAAGGCTGCTTTGATTTGTGATGGATATTTGTTTACGTATACATATATATGCAAAGAAAAAGCGTACATATTATGTGGAGTGCGGACTCTCCAATCCGCTTTGGGCCAGCGTGGGGAATTTTAGACCAAGCCCTCTCAATGAGCGATAGTATTGGCTGAATAATGTAAGCTGACAGTAGTGAGAGTGGATGGATGGATAGATACATTTATTTAGGTGTTGACCAACCCGACCAACTGTATGAAACAATATTGGGTAAGACGAATAAGGCCCTTAGGCCCTCGGAGGGCTAGTATACGAGGTTCAATAAAAAAGGAGGAATGTACAGATTGTTCAAGGGTCGGCAATGCGCTTTCAACAAAATTGGAGTAAGTGTCTATAGGCTACGGTACGGTGTTTAAAAGAACTATAGGGGAACAGACAAGTACTACATTTACATTTGCATTTTTTTGAGAAAGGACGTTTTGCAAAAAAAAACGTTGCAAACTAAATAACGAGACCTAATGTGTCTTTATTAAGGTACATTTGTGTCTCTGTCAACCATCCCCGGTCTCCCCTAATACCACCAGCCCCGGTCTCCCCTACAAATAGCATCTTTACGCTTGTTAATTGTTATAGCAGGCTGACAATGACGACCTTTCCATTGACGATTGGTCGCGCCGAACACTTTGATTAGCGATTGATTTGATGGTTTTACATGATTATCGGCTGTATTCGAACTTTAAGATACGTCAAATACTAGAGATTGAAACGATATGGAATGGATATGTCAGTGTCAAACAAGTGTCAAAAGTGACGTTTCTTCGAACAAACGCGTCACTTTACTACTAGAGATTGAAACGATATGGAATGGATATGTCAGTGTCAAATAAGTGTCAAAAGTGACGTTTCTTCAAACAAACGCGTCACTTTTGACACTGTTTGACACTGACATATCCAATCCATATCGTTTCAATCTCTAGTATTTGACGTATTTTAAAGTTCGAATTCAGCCGTATGCACGTTGCTACTTTAGACAAATGATGGTACTTCAGGCACAGAATAAATAATAGTACTAGGTACAGAAGACACAACTCTCTAACAAAACGTGTCTGTTACAGATATGGCCGCCAGGTGGCGACAGCGCCACGCGCGGCTTATGGCTAGCCACCAAAATTGGTGTGGAACGGATGTACTTTTAGCTACCTGTATCGCGGAGTGAGCCACGCCTGCTTCAGGCTAATTGTGACGATTAGATGATTTTATAATAGGGACTTAATACGACACATAAACGTTATATGGGCCAATCTTTTTTTCTCGGTATCATGGTCGCATTTTTATCACCTGTCATGTCATGCGTCACTCGCTAGTTAGACAGTGACAGGCAGACAAATGATAAAGAGCCGAAGGGTGAAATAAATACGAAAGCACAACTTACTTTAAATACCTATATGTTTTAGTAATTTTTAGGGTTCCGTACCCAAAGGGTAAAAAACGGGACCCTATTACTAAGACTTCGCTGTCCGTCCGTCCGTCTGTCACCCGGCTGTATCTCATGAACCGCGATAGCTAGATAGTTGAAATTTTCACAAATGATGTATCTCTGTTGCCGCTATAACAATACATACTAAAAATAAAATAAAATAAATATTTAAGGGGGGCTCCCATACAACAAACACGATCTTTTTGCTCTATTTTTTGTTGATGGTGCGGAGCCCTCCGTGCGCGAGTCCGACTCGCACTTGTTTTCTATCGAGACAACTTTACAAAAAACTAGTATCAACCGATATGACCTTATTGACTGTTAAACAATACCTACTAAAACCAAAAGATTATCTTATCACAATCTATCTAACTTAACTTCTCAATTTCGCCACTGATTTCGCATTCATGCCGCATCAAATCCCGGTATTTTTGCCATTGTACAGACTGAACTGCGATATTATACGACAAAACCATGATCAAAGCAAAGTGTACCTATGTCAAATGATATCTAGCTCTATTATCAACCGTACATACCTTGAATGAAGGTAGGATTTCGTGTGTCGTTTCTTTAGAATTACGTCGTTCTTTAAATATGTGTTAGTAGAATACTAATACAGTCATACACGTCACATAGGGTGTGAATGGTAATATTTTTGACCGTTAACATCCTGTCAAAATCCATGCGATTTGTTCGTTAGTAACAAATTTAAAACACACTAGGTACGTTTTCAATACTTGGTTAAGCAAATTTTTTGAAACCGCCCAATTGTTTTTTAAAAAACGCCCAATTAATGGAAATGCCTCTATACGATTGTAATTAATAGAATTTGCCGGGTTTCGAGGGTCAAATAGGTACCTCTAATACATGGTATCAAAGCAGCCATCGTCCCAAATAGTGTCAATTAGCTGTCAAACAACTGACTATAGCCTTAGTAACGGAAGGAAGCCGCGAGGACGCGCATTGTTTCCGCGCGGCGGGCGTATAGGCGGGGCGGAAGCGGGCGCGAGTTTGATGTTTTTTCTCCCGACGAAAACACGACCCAAAAAAAAACTGCATATGATTTTTTTATGAAGAGGCCATGTAAGAGGAGATATAGAATTCGCTCAATTACCATCGCCCATGGTCTACGTAGTATTACAAACAGCAACACTTAACTGTACATCGGTGGACCTTATTACAAAAGTCATAAGGTCCACCGATGGACAGTTAACAGTGTGGGCGATGGTACAATTTTGTCGGAGGTTTTTAAGATTTGAAGGTAAACATTGCAATAATATTTTAAAATGTTCAATGTGTACATTTGAACACGGGAAACAAAATACTTGAGTAAGTTATACCACGACGCCGACGCTCACTTGACAGTTCCAAGTAATAATGTTGTGATAACATGTATCCACACTACCTACTTTATCATATATGTATCTGTGGATAGTGGGCTATGCATATCATATTACTAATACCAATAATAGGGTACCTATTACAAATAAGTTTACATGTGACGCTAGCTATGAAAAGGGACCTTATTGTCGAAGGCGCTTACTCCATTATTAACGATGCTCCGATATAAATACAATGCCGCGCGACGGTGTACGGCGTAAGCGCCATCGACAATAAGGTCCTTTTTCATAGATAATGCCCCAAATTACCCATAAAAAATACCTATGTACTGTTAAGCGTGCAACCCGCTCTCCGCTCCGCTCGTCACTATAGCCTCTCCCTCGGCTATGTCGCAACGCCAATTTTCGCTAATCTAGCCCTAAGCACACTAATTGCCGTCCCACTGTCATTTATACACGCATCACGCGACATTGACAGTGATTTTAAGGAAATTCGTCAAATTACGGTGCAGTAGGTCAAACAAGTTATGTTCCTCTGAGGATAACTCACGTTAGACCGGGCCGTGTCCGGGCCGGAGCTTCCCGCGCTTACTTTTCTATGACAGGTGACAGGTGATCACGTGATGCTTTCCACAGAAAACGAAGCTCCAGAAGCTCCGGCCCGGACACGGCCCGGTCTAACGTGAGTCATCCTTAACAGGACCAGTCAGTACATAGGTAAGTAAACATTTTGCACACTGGCATTGCTGGGATACGTGCATAATTATCTAGGACAGCCATACTCAAAGTGTGTTCCGCGGAACCCTAGGGTTCCGCGACACCCCTGCAGGGGTTCCGCAAGAATTTAGAATTATGCTTATTTAATTAAAAAATACACTTCTAAAAACTATTGGTTTATTGTAGGGTTCCATCAAGTATTTCGCTTTCCAAAAGGGTTCCGTCAAAAAAAAAACGATTGAGAACCGCTGATCTAGGGAGACATCAACATTTATAATGATACCTTATACATATTGGACACGTTCGTACATACGAGTGTGTTGCAGATGTTTTTTTTTGCTTGATTATATAGAAAAAGCCTGCATTGTTGATTTCGATAAAAAAAACGATAAGTGCTATTTTATAATCTTTTCCATGTGGATATAAAAAAATGTAAGTAAAACTAAACGACTCTATGAGGTGGATATTTACAGTCAGCAACAAAATGTGCTAAGCGTAAAGCGGGCCAAGTCTAAACATGATCGTGGTTCGACTTTACTATTAAGACTATCAGCCATATTCGAACTTAGGGCGCCTGCAGATCATTTTAAACCTTATCCGGTCGTTTTCTAAAATAAATATCGAAAACCTGATTCTTTCGAATCTGGACATTCTTGGGCTCATTCTACTCAGAATCGACAGAACTCTCCACCCTTCCATTAAAAAAAGATGTCCCAAAATGTCCATTCCATTACGTCACGTTTTATTATGAGAAAATGTTTCACTTGTATGGACGTGACGTAGTGGAATGTACAATAATCATACAAATTTTTGGGAATTTTTTTTTATCATCAGGATTGAATATGCTAGTGATTTTGAGTTGAAAGAACACCAGGATCCGTGAGAATCGGGTTTTCAATATTTATTTTAGAAAACGCCCATCCGCGTTCAGGTACTTCTTTTGCGGAATGTACGAGGGGCGTTCAAAATATTCTCGGTATTGATATCTTACGACCTCTTCTAAAATTTCTTTCGTTACTGGCCGCTAAGGTTTATTCATTGACATTAAAAAAAAGTATAATTCGAACCGAGATAGTCTTTTGTTTTTCTGCAATTGCTGAACAAACATGAACACGCTGCGTTTATGGAGGCCCGCGAACGCTTTGGCGTCCGCAGCTGCTGGACGTGGAACGGTGACGTGTATATCCTCGGGAAGGATGGGGTGAAGCGTCGTGCAAATTCCATTGCTGAAGTCAAGTCGCTTCCGACTACGCCGTCCGCTGATGTAGCTGCGCCTGCGGGACCGTCCGTGGCACCATGTCCGGCCCCGATTAATAAGGAAGCTCCCCAAGGAAAGCAAGAGTCGAATAAGAGGTCCAGGCGTGGAGTCTCCAAGTCCCGATCATAACAAACCGATTGTCTTGCTACTTTATACTGTTCGGTGCGATGCGAACTCTTGACTTTGGGCGTATTATAATTCTGTTTTTTTGTTAGTTCATATTTAGTCGTGTAAAATCACTGTAACATGTTATATTCTACCTTCTTTCTTTTTCATTTAAAATGTTTCATTTGATGTTTTCTAGCTTGCTGTCACTTTTGACGTACCCGATCAGTGTTGCCACAGTACTAAATTGCGTTTTGTTTTTCCTATATATCGAATACGCTGTCAAGTTAGATAAAATTATTGTAACTTTATTTTTGTTTTTCTAGTATACTGGCAGGTAGCGTTAGTGCCTTAACTTTGCTTTTATATATTATTTTTTTTATTAGTTCATATTTTTTGTCTTATTACGTGTTATTTATCGATATTAAATATATATTTATTTGTTTTGTTTATCTATGTCCAGCCATAGCAGTGCCTCTGATCTTGATAATTTCGTGTCATTCTCTTCAGGTGAAAGTGTTACTGACGACAGTTTTAAGAGCTTGCCACCATCACTCCATGATTTACTTAGCTCGGAATTCAGTGACGTTAGTAAAAATTTTAATATTGTACACATTAATGCGCAAAGCATTCCTGCGCACTACAGTGACTTGATCGCGACGTTTGACTTAAAAAATATTCATGCGGTACTAGTTTCGGAATCCTGGCTTAAACCCTGTCTGCCTTCCACCTCTTTTTCTTTGCCTGGTTTCCACCTGATACGTCACGATCGCTTGGGCAGAGGTGGCGGTGGAGTTGCCATCTATCTACGTTCTCACATCCCCTTTTCCATTATAGTCACGTCGGCACACTCTCCTTCCTCAGACACCGCTGAGTATCTTTTTCTAGACATCTCTGTCTCCCATACGAAGCTTCTCCTTGGGGTGTTCTACTCCCCGTCACTTACTATTAATTATTTCGCTTCTCTTGAAAAACTTATTGAAGATCTCATGCCATCTTATGACCACCACATTATAATGGGGGATTTTAATACCTGCCTCCGCAGAGACGACCATCGGTCGCGGTCTCTTAAATCTCTGGCACATGCCTGTAAATTGAATATCCTCCCTTCTGGCCCTACGCACCACTTTCCAAATTGTACTCCGTCTCTTCTTGACCTTACTCTCACGTCCTCGGTTTCTCATGTCGCCAAGCATGGCCAGCATCCTGCTGATGCTTTCTCATATCATGACCTTCTTTTCCTATCTTATAAAGTAAGACCTCCTAAGCCTAAAGCTAAAGTACTTCTCCAACGCAATTTTGGTAGGATGGATGTAGCTAAGCTTCGTGAAAGCGCATCAGCAATTGACTGGGATGTTGTCTCTAGAGCTGCTTCTGTTGATGACCAGGTGTCACGTTTTAATTCCTTATTGACCCAGCTCTATGACGAGCACGCCCCAGTCCGCTCGATTAAGGTGAAGCATCTTCCTGCTCCTTGGCTTACTGAGGAAATCAAGGCACTATTAGGGAAAAAGAACTCTGCGAAATCTAGGTACAAGTCGTACCCCACTGATGCTAACAAGGCTCGCTACCATGCCCTACGTAACCGCTGTAGTACCATCTGTCGCGATGCCCAGCGACGCCATATCCACCAGTCTGTTGAAAATGGTGACCCGGCGAAAGTTTGGAAATTTCTTAAGTCGCTAGGAGTTGGAAAGTCTCAACAGAACTGTCCTAGGGATACTAACTTCAATCAGCTTAACAAGCATTTCTCTACTTCTGCTGAGTTTAGTGGCCCTGATAAAGTTAAGACTCTAAAATACCTCTCTTCTCTTCCAACTCCTGACTCGTCTCCTTTCTGTCTTGCTCCTTTTACCGACAGTGATATTAAGAAGAGCGTACTGTCCATAGCGTCTAATGCCGTTGGAGTCGATTGTGTTAGCCGTAAAATGATCCTCCCTCTCCTTGACCAACTTACTCCCGTTATTTCCGTTATTCTTAACAATTCAGTTTCCACCAGCTCCTTTCCTTCACTTTGGAAGGACGCCTGTATCGTTCCCATACCCAAAACGTCTAATCCTTCTTCTTTTTCAGACTACCGTCCCATCTCAATTCTCCCTTTCCTGTCCAAAGTTCTTGAGCGTCTCGTTCACCAACAGCTTACCTCGTACCTTAACACACATGATCTTTTAAATCCCTTACAGTCTGGCTTCCGTTCTGGTCATAGTACGGCTACTGCACTCGTGAAGATCACTGACGACATCCGGGCGGGGATGAATGATCAAAAATTAACGGTGTTAACGCTGCTAGATTTTAGCAACGCGTTCAATACCGTTGATTTTGATGTTCTCCTTGGAACACTACGCTGTCTTAATATATCTCCTGCGGTAGTCGGATGGTTTCGTAGTTACTTGAGTGGTCGTCGGCAGCACATAAAGGTCGATGATTGTCTTTCTTCTTGGTCCAACACGTTGGCAGGCGTTCCGCAAGGCGGCGTGCTGTCTCCTTTGTTGTTCTCCATATTCATAAATTCAATTACTTCTAACCTAACTTCACATTATCACCTTTATGCCGACGATCTTCAGATTTACTCACAGGGCGTTATTGGCGAACTCACGTCTGCTATCCGTAAAGTGAATAGCGACTTAGACAAAATCTCAAATTGGAGTCGCAGTTTTGGCCTAAAAGTTAATCCGTCAAAGACACAGACTATTATAATAGGTAGCCCAAAACTGCTTCCCAGAATTGACTTTAACAACCTCTCACCTATTTACTTTAATGGCGTTTTAATTCCCTACTCGCAGAAGGTAAAAAACCTTGGCATCATTATGGATAGGACCTTATCGTGGGGTCCTCAGGTGGGCGAAGTCAGCAGGAAGATGTTCGCGGCAGTTGCTTCCCTCAGGAGATTACGAAACTTCCTTCCCATTCCTACTAGAATTGCCCTCGCACAAACTCTTCTCCTCCCTATTCTGGATTACGCTGACGTTGCTTATCTCGATCTCACTGAGGAGCAACTTAATAAGCTTGAGCGTATCCAAAATGTCTGCATTCGGTTTATATTTGGGCTACGCAAATATGACCATGTCTCCCACTTCCGGTCGCAGCTCAAGTGGCTCCCTATTCGCCTACGTCGTAACTCCCACGTTTTGTCACTTCTGTATTCCATTCTTTTTAACCCCGCAACTCCCCGCTATCTCAAAAACCGTTACAGCTATCTCCGTTCGGTTAGGTCCTCCCAGAATTTTCTTCTTTCTGTCCCGTCATCCTCGTCTAAATTCTATACTAATTCTTTCACTTTCCAATCTGTTCGACTATGGAATTCTCTGCCTGCAGACGTAAGGTGCGCCCAGTCTCCTAATTCTTTCAAGAGACTCGTTAAACTTCACTTTTTATCTGCTCCGTAATACTTTTACCTGTTTCCTTTTCCCTATAGCTGGCATATTTACACATATATTTATATATATATGTATGTATTTGTGTATGTATATGTGTATGTATATGTATCTTATTTTATTTTATTTTTATTTGTGTTATACTGTTTTTGTATTGTGTTTTTCTGTGCTAAAATTCTTATATTGAATATGAAACACCTACTGACATGACATAAATTTATTAATTTCCGCTACCTAAAGGTTGTCTGGAAGAGATCGCTTTTTAGCGATAAGACCGCCTGTTGTTTAACCTCTTCTTCCTGTATTATCCGTATTGTTTTCTGTAATGAGGTGTGCAATAAAGAGTATTTGTATTGTATTGTAACATCCTGTGCGAATTGACAATGTTAACTAAATTAGAACATCGATGCGTGATAAAATTCTTGACAAAACAGGGTAAAAATCAAAAAACCATAAAAGAGGAAATGGATTGTGTTTACCGTGAGTCTGCTCCTTCTTTATCTACCATTCAAAAGTGGTCAAGCGAGTTTAAACGCGGAAGGGAGAGTATTGAAGATGACCCTAGACCTGGCCGGCCTGTAGTAGCTACTTCACAAGAAAATATTGATAAAGTGGAAAAACTTATATTGGAAGATGGTCGAGTGAAGGTAAAATCTATAGCACAAGTAACCAATCTCTCTATTGGTACCGTACATGATATTATACATGACCATCTTAATATGTCAAAAGTAAGTGCAAGATGGGTTCCGCGAATGCTGACTCGGCTTCAAAAAGACATACGTGTAGCTTGTTGTTCCGATTTTATTGACCTGTGCGGTGAAAATCCTGATGAGGTGCTGCAAAGAATAGTTACTGGAGATGAAACCTGGGTTCATCATTATGACCCAGAGAGTAAACAAGAGTCCATGCAGTGGCACATTAAGGGTTCAGCTCATCCCAAGAAGTTGAAGGTCATCCCTTCAGCTGGCAAGGTCATGGCCACGATATTTTGGGATTGTGAAGGAGTATTACTAATCGATTATAAAGAAAAAGGTGTAAATATCACAGGACAGTACTACGCTAACATTCTACGTCAATTAAAGGATGTAATTAAAGAAAAGAGGCGAGGAAAGTTAACCAAAGGTATTCTGCTTCTGCATGACAACGCCCCCGTCCATACTGCTCATATTGCCAAGGCAGCTATTGTTGAACGTGGGTTTAAAACTGTTACTCACCCACCGTATAGTCCGGACTTAGCCCCCAGCGACTTCTTTTTGCTCCCCAATCTTAAAAAGGATCTGCGTGGAAATAAATTTTCTGACGATGAAGCATTGAAGGCGGCAGTGGAGGAGCATTTTTACACGAAAGATAAAAAATATTTTTACGAGGGATTAAAAAAAATAATTGATCGATCTTTTAAGTGTATGAACATAGGGGGGGAGTATATTGAAAAATAAAAATATCAAACTTTTCGTACTTGTTTGTTTTCATTCTCATACCGAGAATATTTTGAATACCCCTCGTACAACATTTCGTATGTGGGTATAGAATGTCATTAGTCGAACGACTGAACGCTAGGTTTTTTTAAGATAATTAACTTTTTATTTATTTTTTCTTTGCAAAATTACATCAAAATTATTTTTTAGTCTGTGAAAAGACATATAGACTGGGTCTGTATTCATGTTATTATATACATATAGGTATTTTATTAAATGAATAAATAACCGGATAAAAAATAAGGTTAATCGTAGGATTATTAAAAAGTTTCAAACAAAAACATGCATCCTCAATTATGAAATATTTTCTGCCGCTTTATACAATTCGCTAGAATAATTTACTTTGCATTGCTTTATAAAAATGTAATTAGCTAGCATCATATATCATATCATAAATATCATAATACATAATAATTTATTAGTACAAACAATATGTGGCATGTAGTTTATTTGATTTCTAGAAAAAATAAATATAAATATACAAACATGGACTCTAATTTTAGAATATTAGACTAATTTTAGAATTTTAATGTAAGCATTACTGTAATACAGTTTACTTTTGATATTTGCGAAAAATTGAAAACCAATAAAGAAAATTAAATCAACGTGTAAACCTTAATCCCTAATTAATACTTATTATAAAGGGAAAGTATATACATAACTCTCTCTGTTTGTCTGTTACCTCTTCACGCTTCAACCGCTGAAGCTATTTAGATGACAGAGACCTTTTTGACGGAGTGGGAATGCGTTTACGCACCGTGTGTGGGACTCGCCGCTCCTTTCCCCTCTCAGTGAGAGGGGGAGCACTTGGCCCTACCCACTAAACCCACTCCGGCATTTCACCCTCTCTGCCGTTCGTGAAGGCGCACTGGGATCGATGACACTCCAGTCATTCCACCACGGCGCCCTCCAGATGACATAGATCTGTGAGACATAGGATAGTTTTTGTAAGTCATCAGCATCATCATTACAGGCAGAAGCAAGTTTACATATATGTAATATATAATTCATCAATGGTCGATAATGTCGATATACATCATCGATCGTCAGTTGTTATGTCTACGGAAAGCCACACGGGCTGCGCGTACGCACGGCATGGCGGCAAATTGACAGCTAATTTGATTATAGGTACACACTCATTCGATTACTAATCATTTATTACGTAGTTTTTCTCCTATTTGTTTACGGTTTTTACAATTGTCATCATTGAAACGAAACAATTTGAGTTTTAATTAGTAGTTATCGGGCAATTAAGATAGTTAATGATGTGTTAAGAGACCCGCAGTTCAAAGTTACGTATGAATTTCAATTCAATCAATTATTAATATTCTACTGGGAAATGAACCTATTTATTCTATAGGTACTCCAAAGTACAGTCACGGACATTAATGTTGAGCCATTTAGGGTTCACTTTACATTGGACATTTTACCCTTTACATTGGACAACCAAATTAGTTTGAACAACAATTAAAGTCTGTGACCGTACCTACATCAACAGTCATTTTCTCAATAATGATAGTTTTTACATCATAATTATGTACACCTTCTGATTTATTAGTAATTTATATTAAATAAAAAGAAAATACATTTTCTTAAATACCTACCTACCTATAATGTTAATTCTGCATTTTTTACGACGCTTAATCTCAGCCGCGCAAGTAACCTAACAAATAACTGATTTGCAAGACCGAAGTGATCCCATAAGTGTACCGCGAACATAGTTTTGTGCGGTACACTAATTAGGGTAGAATGGCGCATTCTTATACATATACTAGCGACCTGCCCCGGCTTCGCACGGGTTACACATAAAGTCAACAAATTATACACCTAAACCTTCAAGAATCACTCTGTTGATAGGTGAAAACCGCATGAAAATCCGTACAGAAAATCCGAGTTTATCGCGAACATACACACAGACAGACACGGCAGGGGACTTTGTTTTATAAGGTGTAGTGATAAATAATCAGTTATGGGACTAAAAAGGCCTAATAACAGTGCAGGCCTAAGGACAGCCACAGTATCAGTATCCTATCCGTGGCCTACCCCATGTCCCATCCCATATAAGAGGTCAAAGGCACCAGCCAACCGGCACAACGGCGATATATAACTCGGCGTTGCCGCGGTGGAGGCACACTCGGCCGCAGCACTGGACCTCAACATGGCTAAAGTAAGTGCTAGCTAAGTGTTTAAGGATTGTTGGATCGTGATTAAATAAGAGTACAATTCAATGTGTGATAAAAGAGATGAATAAAAGCAAATTCCAATTAGTGTCACAATATTAATTTGGTAGTTTAAAAACAACAACAACGGGTAAAATAAACAAATGATGTTTATTTTTAACAGTCTCGAGTATTTACTTTTATATTATACGCAAAAGAAATGGCGTATTGTGTTCGCTAATTCAACTAAATCCAGCTCATACAGTTCTACCTCACATTTATATAAGAACATATTATTTATACCTATTATGTTTAATAATATGCTGATAACCACATAATAACATTTGCCGACACTATAGATTGAAATTCATGTTCTGTAAAGTTTTTTTTTTTGATATCAGAAGAGTCAGAAACAATTATTCAACTATTGTCCGGCAAAACTGAAACTAGATAAACCGATTGATATAAATTAAAAATCCCGAAAACTTCCAAAACTATGTTTCATTGTCGAAATAGAAAAGCATATTATACTTCTTATTATAAATATGCAGTATTTTTTTAACAATTCTTAGTAACAATGATTCGATTTAAAGTGGTTTTATAATTGGATATTATCAATTTCAATCGTACCTACTTAAATAACATAGTAAACGTTTTAAAACAATTCTAGATCTGTACCTAATGGTGCCTAAAAAATCTACTAAGTAGATATTGTGACTGTTGTGAGATTACATTACCTATATTTATAATGTTTACATACAAGTATGTATTCATTGTTTACATAAAAAACTTTGCAGTTCTACAATCTCTGTGTTAGCATCAACAAACATTTTAAACCTTACATTTTCGCACCTAATTACATTGATAATCTGTACAGATAGCTATAACATATAAATTCCATTTAAACGAACATAACAGTTAAAAAATACGATTGTATGTAAATCCGCTCGAAATAGCCCTTTTAGGTGCTTATTAGGCATTCTGTTCGCGTGGGACTGAATGAATTGTGTGAAACAAGTCATTGACTACTTTTTATGACAGACAAATAGTCGCGAGACGTTGTCACGCGACGAAACTACGCTCTTTAATTTTGTACTTTAGTTGGGAGAAAATAGTAACTTATCGTGTGATAAGATAAATCGTGACGTGATGTTTATTAGACATGTGGATATACAAAGTGACTCGTTTATAATGCGTTTTTAAAATAATTTTAGAAATATCTGTATAATTTTATTGATTAAAAACAATTTCTAGGCAAAAAGAAAACAAATATGATAATAATTTTAACGGTAGAGTTGGGATTTCATTAGTTTTTACTAATTTATTACATTTCAATTTGACTTGTATGTTATGCAAATATGTATAAGGAAAAATATTTATCAATTCCCTTGATGATTGGAGGTACAAGCCACCAATATGTAGTTGTAGTAGTTGTTGTAGTAAACACTTTATTGCACAAAACAAGTACATAACACAGAGAGAATACAGTAAATTTGTACAAAGGCTAACTTATCCCCTCTTACTTACCCTCACTCTTCTTTCTTATCTTATTAATGACGATGTTTTGTTGATAAGAACTTAACTTATCTTATTTTTCAGCTCGCAACCATCTCTGTTGCTTTCCTTCTCCTCTTTGCGTTATCGCACGCAGCGCCGGCTGAAAAACAACCAGTTAAAGACGACCTCGAGGCCCCCGCGGAAAAAGGAGACCTCAAGGCCGCGGCCTCGCACTGGGGCGGGTGGGGCGGCTACGGGGGCCACTGGGGCGGCTACGGCGGCTGGGGCGGCTGGGGCTCACCGTACTACGGTAGTTACTACAGCTGGCCGAGCTACATGTACGGATACGGGTACGGATGGCCGTACTACGGCGGATACGGAGGCTATGGTGGATACGGCGGGTGGGGATACGGACATCATGGCTATTGGTGGTAAAGAAAAATGTGCTATGTATATTATAAACAACGAATTGAACATGGATACAAGGTTTTTGTCACCACCAATACCACATCACCGTACAAGAAAAAAAAGTGTATTATACGATTAAACTGCTTACGACATAATAAAGATAAACGACGCATCAATATTAATATCCATGTGTAACAAATACATGTAATATAAAATGCCAGTATTAATATTTATTTAGTGTAAGAACATGTTTTTTGACTTAATTTCTTAAAGCTAGTTTGACATAATATATTTATTTAAGTATATATTTCCTTTTATTTATTTTTATTTTATTTTATACGAGTATCTTTACTTATCTAAGTCCTTCGTATAAGTTTACTCTCAGTCACTTAGTTTCTATTCTTTTTTTGTTTTTTTTTTTTTAAACTGAAAGACTTGCCTGTATTTAAATAGGTTTTTAATAAATATATTGCTAAGATCTCTTCAAATCACTGCCTTTATTTAAATATACTGTATACTATGTATAAATAGACGTAAGAGTATATTGTGTTTATTATGGTAATAAAGACCTGTGAATATTATTTCGTTTTGTATATTATTTACTTTTTATTCCTTCCTATCCGTTTTATCTTATTAAAGGAAACAGGTATATCTTTTCCTAAAAAGTTTAGATTTGACACAAAAATAGCAAATATATGATGTATATTTTAAGTACATTTAAAAAACAAATGGACACATGGTAGCAAAGAGTAGTATAATATATAGGACACACGGTAGCCGCGTTACTAGTGTTACTACCTGTCTTCAAACTATAGTTAGTCAAACCAAATTTGTCAGTAAATAAGAACAAAAAAGCTATACTCGTCCTTTTCTTTTGGTTGCTAGTACTAGTGTAAGACAAACATAGTATGATTCTATGTCTATGTTTGAAATGAGACAGTCCTTTGACAAACTATAGTCAAAAAGGCCCTCAGTTTTTGGCAACTACGTAGGACATCGACATTGGTCTTTGATGTTACTGCTGTCAAAGTGTTGAGGTGCAGGGGCCCGTTTCTCATAAGCTTGCAACTTGTAATACAAGTGGAAGTCACTTTTTGACAGCTTTTGTTAGAAAGTGACTTCCACTTGAATTACAAGTTACAAGCTTTTGAGAAACGGACCCCAGGTGCCCGGTTACGAAGTAGTATAGTCGAGTTCACAAACATATTTATAAGCCAACGCTCAAAAAATTATTTACGAGCCTCTAAGACACTAACAATAAGATCGTGTAAATATATATCTGGAACGTTGGCTTGTAAAGATGTTTTTCTACTTCTATATCACTTCTATTTCTCAATTAAATGACTATCAAACTGTCAATGATATCTAAATTAACCTTATTTGAAGCCAGCGAGCCGGCGTTTGTCTATATAGGATCATAATAGTACTACTTAGCAGTCATCTAATGAATATCCAACACAATGTATGTAGTAACACAACTAACCTCTTGATTGAAAATAAACAGATTACTTAAATTTTAATTATTTTTTTTTTAGTAAAAAACTATTGTATTTTTTTTCATGCCAACTTCTAGGCAAATATCTACTAACAAAATGGGTCCTAAATTACATGAAAATGATATATAACTTGCCCTAGTTTGCTAAGAGCAGGAAGAAATATAGCATATATTGGACCTGGGAAGCCGACCCTTTCCCCCCTCCCTTTTGGGGGGTAGGCACGGTACGATCTCGTGGCTACCGGGCCAAATCAGCTTTGTTTGACATTAGGAACAATCGTGCCAAGCGATGCCGCTGAGACAAAAGTGCATACTCACTGCATTTACTTACTTAACATGTACGAATTCAAGTTCGAAAAAAAATATTAGTAAATCATCATCTTCCTCGCGTTATCCCGGCATTTTGCCACGGCTCATGAGCCTGAGGTCCGCCTTGGCAACTAAGCCCAGGAATTGGCGTGGGTACTAGTTTTTACGAAAGCGACTCATCTGACCTTCAAACCCAGAGGGTAAACTAAGCCCTTATTGGGATTAGTCCGGTTTCCTCACGATTTTCCTTCGCCATAAAGCGACTGGTAAATATCAAATGATATTACGTAGGTCCATAAGTTCCGAAAAGGTAGTAATTATTTAGGTAATTAATATTAATAATAATTTGAAAGGCTTTATCTCGGAAACCATTAGATCTACACAGACAGTTGTAGTTTCGTAATAACGAATACGAACGAACAAACGAATAGGTTCGTTCGTTATATTCGTATAAATAATTCTGTTCTAAAATTATCAAAGACTATATTTCCATCACTCGTTGAAGTATTTTGGTCGAAGGATGAATAAATATATTGGAATACAGCGCCATCTGCCGAGGCTAACCTGAACTTTATACGTAAACAATGCGTACGCGTACAGCGTGCGCTTCGCGATTTCAAAGGCTTTCAAGAAAGGCTTTAGGCCGTGAAAACTCTGTGTAATTACGACTTTATTTTATAGATGGCGCTTCTTTCTAGAATCATAATTATCATAAACAGTTGTATTCTGCTTATTATATTATTTTTCTAACTCGATGGGTAGCGTGACAGGTTTGACATTCGTATAATTTATAACCTAAGAACGCCAAACTTCGCTAAATTTTATTGTATGAAAATGGTATTAAAAGGATTCCAGGGGCCCGTTTCACAAAAGCTTGTAACTTGTAATACAAGTGGAAGTCCCTTTCTAACAAAAGCTGTTAAAAAGTGACATCCGCTTGTATTACTAGTTTTCTTTTGAGAGCTTTTGAGAAACGGGCCCCTATCAGAGTACCCGTTGAGTTTGAGAAAATGTGAATACAAAATCAAAACACGACGAAATATAAATCGATTCCATTTATAATTTGTACAATTTGTGATCTTCAATGATATTCAACAAAATATCATATTAAAATAATTACAAACCCAAATATGGACCTTGCCATACATGTTACAAATATGTAGTTATGAATACAGACGAAAGACCTTTGCCTTAATGGATGATACAAATTATGTTAGTAATTTATAAATATAGTTCCGCCACCAAATATGGTTTTAATAAGAGACGAAGATATACTCTTAATGTTACCAGCGCTATTAACAAAATTTGATTAATAGTTCATAGGCTTATATTAACATTTAATTTAATAATCAACGTTTTTCTATTTAATTTAAATGTCATATGAACCTAGGCGCTTCCATACAATCGAATAACGTTCTCATTTTAAAACAACGTTTTGAAAAAACATAAAATTAGACATGGACATATATTTTATGCCTCTGGGCCGTTTCTCAAAAGCTTGTAACTTGTAATACAAGCGGATGTCACTTTTTGACAGCTTTTGTTAGAAAGGAACTTCCACTTGTGTTACAAGTTACAAGGTTTTGAGAAACACGCCCCTGGTATTAGTTTTCATTGCAAACAATTTTAATACAAGGAAATTAGAGTGAGTAGAAGTTTTCCATGGCTCACTCGTTTGGTCTCTAGAGTGCTACAAATAATCAAACATGCAATAGAAACAATCAATAAAAATAGGGTTAAACCAAGCTAAGTTGACAGCGATTTTAATAGCATACACTGTGCAAGTGTTATCAAATTTCTATGAAGATAACACGTTAACAGTCTGTACTATCAAATTCGCTGCCAGCTTACACACACACACACTAACAGTATTAGCATCATGGCGACGAACCTATTTAAGCCATAAAACAAAGCCGATATTTGTTTAACCTTTAAACAATTAAGACAGTGATGTAACAGTTTTGTTGCATTGACAGTTATTAACATGCCCACACAAAAACATGGGACCACAGACATATGTAAGTAGAACACGCAACACGAACGTTAGAGTCTGTGCGGAAAGAGAAAAGTCGTAGAATGTATGGACTCTCCTAATTTTCACGACTCTTGTCTTTCCGCACAGTCTCTAACGTAGGGGTGCTTACAACCTAAAGCATTTCATAAATCATAAATTAGTTATTTTCGATACAAGTGCGAAAAAGAGGAAGTTCGAAACGAGTAGCGATAAATTACGACCGAAGGGAGTGTTTTAAATCGACACGAGTTGCGAATTACCTATTCGCACGTGTATCGAACAACGTTTTACAGTACATATGGCACTTTAAAGTTTCGACATACGCAGTAAAAGTGCTATTTTACGCACTAGTGCGGAAAAGTAGCCCCATATGTACTGTAATAGTTATTTTCGATACAAGTGCGAAAAAGAGGAAATTCGAAACGAGTGGCGATAAATTAAAACACGACCGAAGGGAGTGTTTTAAATCGACACGAGTTGCGAATTACCTATTCGCACGTGTATCGAACAACGTTTTACAGTACATATGGCACTTTAAAGTTTCGACATACGCACGAAAAGTGCTATTTTACGCACTAGTGCGGAAAAGTAGCCCCATATGTACTGTAAAATTTATTTGTAAAACATAGGTACAATAATTAGGTCTTAAAAAATAAACATCTTGTGGAAGACTAGGTATGTTTTGCCTGATACCATAGCGGTTCGTCCAAGGTGCTCACAAATATCTGAACACGTCTCTATTGTCAAGGCGTTAGAGTGCGTGTTCAGATATTTTGAGCACCTCGGGCGATCTGATATATCTGATGGCGACTGTACTACGCCAAGTCCAAGCATCTCGTTTTCATTGTAACTTCATGTAACTAGAACAGCCTAAGCGCCATCTACATTAAAGCCTTAATATCTGGGTGACCGAGCTTCGCTCGGAAAACATAAAAATACTCGAAAATGCGCGTTTTCCCAGAGATAAGACCTACATGAACCTTATGTAGTCGTAATAAGAGTCATAATTAATCTGTTAAACAATGGTTGGCGCCAAGTGTCAATGGTTTTATAAATGTGTTAATTTGATTAATGCTTAATTTGGGCCTTGGAATGGCACGATTGTTTCCATATAGGGAGCGTGTAGTAGTGACCGCGAGTTGTAGGCATATATACCTACTTGGAAACGTATTAGGGTTCCGTAGCCAAATGGCAAAAAACGGAACCCTTATGGATTCGTCATGTCTGTCTCTCTGTCTGTCCGTCTGTCCGTCCGTATGTCACAGCCACTTTTTTCCGAAACTATAAGAACTATTCTGTTGAAACTTGGTAAGTAGATGTATTATGTGAACCGCATTATGATTTTCACACAAAAATAGAAAAAAAAACAATAAATTTTGGGCGTCCCCATACTTAGAACTGAAACTCAATTTTTTTTTTTTCATTAAACCCATACGTGTGGGTATCTATGAATAGGACTTCAAAAATGATATTGAGGTTTCTAATATTATTTTTTCTAAACTGAATAGTTTGCGCGAGAGACACTTCCAAAGTGGTAAAATGTGTGTCCCCCCCCCCCTGTAACTTCTAAAATAAGAGAATGATAAAACTAAAAAAATATATAATGTACATTACCATGCAAACTTCCACCGAAAATTGGTTTGAACGAGATCTAGTAAGTAGTTTTTTTTAATACGACATAAATCCCCTAAATACGGAACCCTTCATGGGCGAGTCCGACTCGCACTTGGCCGCTTTTTTATACAAAAAATCGGTGCAGTGCAAAAACTAAACTGTTTAGACGACAACGGTTTCACTCACTTGAATTTTTAGTCGCTATTGGCGACATGTTTCGAGCCCTTCGGGGGTCCTTCCTCATTCGTGCCCTGAGCGCGCCGCCCGCCTCGTCGCTCGCTGCGCGTGCGCACTCGAGCCTGAGGAAGGACCCACGAAGGGCCGAAACATGTCGCCAATAGCGACTAAAAATGCAAGTTGTGACGACACGGAAGTCCTCTGTCATCAATTATTAAAGTTATGGGCATTTAATTACAAATAGGGATGTTTTACATAGACAGGAGTTGTTGGGAAAACAAATGTAATCATAAGAATATTCCCTGGCATTATTAAACTAATTAATTATATGCTTGATTGTATGCAGAATAGTTTTACATGGACTGAATGCATAGTTAATATGAAAGGAAGACAAATGTTTCACATAAAACAATGTAGGAATTATTAAGACATTACTTTGTAAAATGAAAGCTAACGCTGTGAGCATTGCATAAGTGTCCACTGAATAGTTGGAAACTTACTTTAACTATAGTAATCTACAGTATTTACTGTAAATTAGAGGAATTAGATGTATTACTACTTAAGTGGAAGAAGCTTTGTATGTCAAACTTATTTGAACATTGTAGGTGTTCGCTTAATAAAATAAAAAAAACTTAATTTTGCAAATTAATATAAAACTAGGGAATAAAAGTACATAATTTCGATGTAAAAGGAGTCTGAATATGTGTTTATTACATAGAAATTTATCAATTAGCTAATTACTGTAAAATATTTATTTTCAATATAAGTATCTACATAAATGGGATAAATAAATGAATTGCAGAATGAGGATTCATTCTAGAAAAAAATTGTAAATTTAGAGAAACATATTATGTATCAATTATGTAGAATGTATTTAAGTAAGGCAATGAAACTTTATAATATGATTATAAGCTAAAATTTACATAGAAAAATCTTTTGTATGTAAGCATGAATTTACACCTAGGAAAAGTCTGATCTAGATTACAATTGAGAGATTAGGGAGCCTTTAAAGCTTAAGGGAAGTATATTTCAATCAATTTATGTAATATAATGTATATAAATTCGAACATTTAATGTTCACAAGTAAGTTTTGAACAAGGAAAGTTTGTATGTTAAAATCATGTAAAATTGAGATTAACATTGTAAAATATTGTTTTAAGAGATTAGATCATATGTCTAAGAAATAGTTTTAGTCATAATTATCAGTAGAAATATCAGGAAAAGGTAGAGAAAGGCTTGCAAATAATTTGCTAGGTGAAAATCGTATATGACAATTTCAACTAGGAAAAATCATGGGAAATTGATGGTGTAGATACAAGTTGCTACTATAGAAAATTAAAACATATGATTAAAAGATAGTTTTAGCCTTATTTAACAGTGAAAACTTTAGGAAATTCAAAGAATCATACAAATAAAATGTTAGGTTATTTTTGATCATAACTTCTAAACTAAGGGAATTACCGATATGAAATTATAGGAATATATAAATAAAATATAGATACATCTGATTTTGCATTAATTTTCATCTAAAAACAAGTATTTTGCTCAAAATTATGGAAAACGTATTCCATAGGAAAAATTTCATAATATAGTTTCAAAGGAAAATGAACCTTAAATTCAAACATAATAAGGTTCAAATTTGCTTGCACCATAGTATCGAAAATTCGAATTAGGAACGGGTGAAGGGAATTACGTTATTTTCGTCGACGAACAGGACGACGAAGACGATTGAAACGTTCAAGACGGCCAGGACGATAAAATTGGGGGGTATAAATAGAGGGGCCCAATTCTCGGGGATTCATTCAGTCTACGGCAGCGGACCAGAGAAGACCTCCTAAGAAGAACGAAGAAGAGGATCCAGGAAGCAGAAGAGCGAAGCCCTACGGACTCCGGCGGCCCTGCGGACACCGAGGAAGACTGCGGAGCCCTAAGCGGGCATTCTCCGAACACGAAGCCCTACGGACTCCGGCGGACCTGCGGACACCGAGGAAGACTGCGGAGCTCTAAGCGGGCATTCTCCGAACACGAAGCCCTACGGACTCCGGCGGACCTGCGGACACCGAGGAAGACTGCGGAGCTCTAAGCGGGCATTCTCCGAACACGAAGCTCTACGGACTCCGGCAACCCTACGGACTCCGAGGAAGACTGCGAGCCCTAAGCAGGCATTCTCCGAACAACTTCGGCGACGGGAGCTGGTTGCAGAGCTCCGGGAGCAGGTTGCAGAGCGTCGGAGCGGGTAGCAGAGGTTCCTGAATTCTTCGAAGCCTTCTAATCTCCGGGTGAGTGATTACTTATTCATATGAATTGTGTTATTATATGATTTTTATTATAGGTCGTTTGAGAAAACATAGTGCCTACCATGTTACTGAAGTGCTAAATAAGATGTTTATAGGGAATAAGATGATTATAGAATGCGAATTTATTAAAATAAGAAAATAAGATCTTGGCAATGCGAAATATTTATTGATTTCTAGGGACTGTTTAAATATAGAGATAATTAATTAAATAATCCTCAGCTTTGGCATTATGAATTTATGAGCGGTGTATTGATATGATACAAAGAAACCTTGCATTCAAAGATATTGAAACTGAATTAATTGAAAACAAAATGCTTTTGCGTTAAAGAATTTGAATTAATCATAAAAAATGATTAAAATTGGAATGAAGCCTTTACCAATAAATGAAAAGGCCTGGTATAGAAAAGTATGCCAAAATTCTGTTCATATTTCATGATTTGGGGAACATCGGATAGCTGAGCGATTCCGAAAGTTTATAGATGTAAAAGAATCTCATCTGTACTCTGTGTTCAATGCCAAATAAAAGAATTGAAACTTGAACTGAATATAATTTATTGTTTATGTATTTATTATTGGGCTTTATTCTGGTTTTCATTTAATAGTTGATTTATAAGTAGAAGCATAAATTTAAGGGTTAGCTGTTCCACTTCAGAATACTCCCGAATCAATAATTTACAGGACGATGTCATCATGGATCCTCCTCTTCCAACAAGTCGAATCATCAATGAAACTCAAATTATATGTTTTTCTTATATTCAATTATTGTAGGAAGCTATTGCGATTTTTATGTATATTAGCTTTTGACCATGATCAGAGATTTATATAATTTAGCTTGAGCCTTAGTTGTCGTCCCGACTGATGACAAGTTGCGTTGATAGGAATTCCAGCAGTTTTTCTTTCATGGTTTCTTTTCTGCTGGATTGTAGATTACGAAACCATAGTAGAGTCTTATTAACTGTTAAGCAGGTAACTTTTTAGGGACTAAAATAATTAAACTCTAAAACAAAACTCCTCAACTAAAAATCATCTTTTCTGGTTAATAAACGCTTTAAAACCTTATTCTGTGTTTGCTTTGGTAATTATCCCTGCTCTCCTAAAAGTTCCTGAGTTACTATTCACAAAGTAGGATCTTACCACTACGATCTTTGCCTGGCCATAGTTTATAAGAAGACTGCAAAGCATGGAAATTCTGACTCAAAGGGAATTAACAAATTAGTTTTATAGTATGGTAAGTTTTAGGTTAGCTTTCAAATGTTTTCATTAAAGGGTTAAGTAAGTTCTTTGAATTTAGGAGGGTTAGACGTTAGAATATTAAGCCGTGAGCGTTTAGGTAAGTAAGTAGGTAGGGTTCTTTTCAGTTTGGTGCCGTGACCAGGATGTAACTGTTATTCAAGTTAGAATTAAAATAGGGTTATAATATGTGAGTCTGAGATTCCAAGTTTTGCGGTCAGTTTGTTGTTTGTGAAAGTTGAAGGAGAGTTGGGATGGTTACTGAAGCGAATGGGTAGGGGTAAATCAATCGTATTAATACGTACTTGTTGTTGATTTGATTGTAATCACTAACACAATCACATTTTTAGTTTTAACTTTTACACAAACACTTAATATGTAGCACTGCTTCCATTGTCTTTGATATGAAAGATTCTTCATCATCGTCATAATTTAAGAGCCTTGCTCTTGTCGGTGGAGTAATTGCCGAATGATACACTCGCGATATTTGATAAATTAATTACGATAAAACAATGTTTTGTTAGGTTAATAAAAAGCCGGCAAACTTGACAAGTCAAAGAGAGACTTCTGTGTGCCTAACTTCACTCCACTAGAAACGATGCTGTCCCTTTCTAAGTATACTAAAAAACAGTGCAAGAATTATATCGGAGGATTGTACAGCGCCCCTAGGAGTCACCTAAAGAACTAAATATCAAAGTAACCTACCGAAAACATCGAAGTTTGCAAATTGCGGGCATCTTTCTCTGTCAGTCTAATTACTCCTTAATTAGAGTAAAAGAGAAGCATGCCCGCATATTGCGAACTGTGAAATGTTTTAGCTGTTTCTATGGTTTCTAATAGGGTGATCAAAAACATAAATGTGAAATGAGAGCCAAGTCCAATATTTAGAATATGCCTCGGTTGTTGCAAAATGGCGCGGTTTTGGTATGAGATGCAATGCCAATTCACAACATTCAGGATCGAGCATAAATATCTATACTCGCCGGTAATAAACGGTACAACACGATAAAATAACCAAAGGATATCACGCACTGGACTGACCTTATGCTGCAGCAATGGCGGAATCCTCTCGATGCGACTGGTTCTTCTTTTATGTTCAGCACCTTTTCTTCTTTCACACACCGGCCGGCGGTACGTTAAATAGTCTTAGGCCTTTTGTCACGCACGATATATCACTAAAACACTTAGTTTTGGAGGCTTAAAACATATAAAGCGATTTAAATCGATAGCGGTCGATACGCATGCCGCGGCGTCTCGCTAGTTCTCGTTTTCGCCAACAGAGGCGCTGCTGAGGCGTTGTCCTTAGCGTGTCGTCCGAGCAGTTTCGGACGATCCTATTGGCTAAAATGTCAATATTGTATCGTTGTGAAGTGCGTTTTGGCTTTGCATCGATAAACGGTAGAAGCGCGCGGAAATTTGATTAATTAATTAAAAACTAAACGTTAAGAACGGAACATTCCGCCCACCAAAATACCAATGGGATTTTCCCGAAAGAAAAAGAAAACGTTACTTAACTATTGGTAAAAATACGATTTACGAAACTAATCTTAAAACTAGGGAACGTTGTTAATGGGAGCGATTATTCGGATGGAAGGGGACATAGTTTGACCAGGGGCCTTTTAACTAAGTTATCCTTCGCGGTTCGCACGGTAGCTACCCGAACTACTCCGTCAGGTCCGTTATGGAGAGAGACAACTCGTCCCAACGGCCAATGAAGAGGAGGTCGGTTCTCGTCTTTGATAAGTACGATTGAATTTACGGTTAACGGTGTTGAGTCTTTGGTCCATTTTGCCCGCAGAGTTAAGGCGTGTAGGTACTCATTTTGCCAGCGTTTCCAGAACTGCTGTTGGAACGCTTGGATGAGCTGCCATCGGTTTAGTCGATTAAGTTTAACGTCCGCGTAGTCAGAGTCTGGCACTGCGGTCAGGGGTTCTAATGTCAGGAAGTGACCGGGTGTGAGGACGTTCAGATCGTTAGGGTCGGAACTTAAAGGACACAAAGGCCTCGAGTTCATAATCGATTCAATTTGGGTGAAACATGTCGATAATTGTTCGAAGGTTAAGACCTGGTCGCCAACGATGCGATATAAATGTGTCTTGGCGGCCTTAATCTGGATCTCCCATATCCCTCCAAAGTGTGGAGCGGACGGGGGGTTGCGTTTGAAAGTGATACGTTCTGCGTGCGAGGCTCGTTCGATACATGCCGCTAGTTGTGAGCTCGCGCCGACAAAGTTAGTACCACAATCCGAATGTATGACGTTACAACGGCCACGGCGGGAAACGAAACGACGTAAGGCTGCGATGAAGCCATCGGTTGATAGCGTTGACACTACCTCCAAGTGCACGGCCTTTGTGCTTAGGCACACAAACAGGCATAAGTAAGCCTTGTCGATTTTCGCACCGCGATGGGATCCGAGTTTGATGCGAAATGGACCACCGAAATCAACGCCGACTACAGAGAACGGTTTAGCCTGATTGACTCGAAAGTCAGGAAGGTCGCTCATGAACGGTTGCAGAGGCTGCGGATGAAGACGATAGCAACGGATGCATTTCGAAAGCTGGTGTCGTATCGCTCGCCTAGCCGCGAGGATCCAGAATTGTTGCAGGACTAAATAATGAGTCGTATTTAGACCAGGATGAAAGGTTTTCCGATGGACGGATTCGATTACGCGTGTCGTAAGTACACACTTTCTAGGCAATAAGGCAGGGTGCTTATGTTCGAATTCTAAGCCGGAGCGCGCGAGTCGTCCGCCCACCCTGAGAATGCCTTGGTCGTCTAGGAACGGATTTAGTTTGCGAAGACTACGAGGTAGCTGTTTTCGCAACCTAAGTTTCGATATGACATCGGAAAAATGACGATCTTGGAAATGCTTGACGATTTCTAGTAGCGCGCGATGGCGCTCGATGTCCGTTATGAGCAAGCTTTCAGATCGTGAAGCGGTGCTACGCGCGTTGGTACAAAACCTACGCACGTAAGCTAGAATGCGACAGACTTTGTCCAACGACGAATATCTCTCTAACAGCTGATCGATTATTGACGTTTGCTTGATAGGTTCGGTTTGACTTGTTACGAGAGTTACACGACGCTGTTCGGAAAGTACGACGTTATCGGTGTTGCGATCTTTCGATAGATCTGTTGGCCATTCAGACGGTGAGTGAGAGAGCCACTCTGGGCCCGCCCACCATAGCGTATTGGTGAGAAGTTCCCGAGGCATCTGCCCTCGTGAACAGATATCTGCGGGATTCGTTCCAGAGGGAACGTGTCTCCAGCAAGCGGTAGGAACGATGTCCTGCACGTGGCTAACACGATTTGCGACGAATGTCACCCAACGAGAGGACGGAGCGCGTAACCAAGCCAATGTAACGGTTGAGTCGCACCAAAGGTAAGTTTCTTCGACAGGCAGCCGCAGCGTGTCCTTGACGAACTTGATGAGATCTGCAAGCAGCACTGCTGCGCACAATTCTAATCTGGGCAAAGATTGTTTCCGGAGAGGACAAACTCTCGCCTTTGCGCAAACGAGGTGGACGCGAACGGAGCCATCAGACTCGGTGACACGTAAATATACGACGGCGCCATACGCTACCTTAGAACTGTCACAAAATCCGTGCAACTGATACGATTGAGCACCTTCGATGGTGAATTTGCGAGGGATTTTCAGATCTCTAACTTGAGGAAGTTGCTGAGAGAAATTGCTCCATTGGGACACAATTTCCGGAGGAGGAGTTTCATCCCACGAAGAGCCGAGAATCCAAAGTTTTTGGATCAAGGCTTTGGCTTGGATTGTCAATGGAGACAAGAAACCCAAAGGGTCGAAGATTCTGGCGACCTCACCTAGAATCGTTCGTTTGGTACACGGTCGATTGGAAGGTTGGACGTTAAAAACGAACGAGTCTGAAGCGGGTTCCCATTTAAGGCCAAGGACCTTAACGGTGGTGTCTTCGGCTTCGGTAAATGCGATGGCGTCCGAGAGACACATTTCCGAGGGCAAATCCCTAAGAAGTTCGGGTCGATTGCTTACCCATTTTCGTAGCTCGAAAGCGCCGAGCTTGAAAAGTGCGATAACCTGTGACTTGATGTCACAAGCGTCATCCAGCGAAGAACTTCCGGTAACGACGTCATCGACGTAAATATCGGAAGTTAGAACGGTTTTGGCCTTCGGGTACTTATGACCTTCATCGTTGGCCAATTGCTGGATCGTTCGGCAAGCAAGAAACGGAGCCGAGGAGACCCCGTACGTTACGGTGTTCAATACGTATTCCTGAAGAGGCTCATCTGGGTGAGCTCGCCAGAGAATACGCTGGTAATCCCGGTGATGCGGAGCAACGGTAATTTGACGGTACATTTGGCGCACGTCGGCCATAAAGACCACTTCGTGCTCCCGGTAATGAAGAAGAATCTCCGCAATGTTGGATTGTAACTTTGGGCCTGTTAATAGCGAGTCGTTAAGCGATTTGGAATGCGCATCTCTAGCTGAAGCGTCAAAAACAACGCGAAGCTTCGTTGTGGCGCTCTCGGGGCGCAAAATGCAGTGATGCGGCACATAAAACTTGCCTTGACCCATGTGCTTAGCAGGCACCAAAGTCATGTGACCACTTTCGATGTAGTCGGTCATGAAATCAACATATTGTTGTTTCAAGTCTGGATCACGAGAAAGGCGCTTTTCGATAGCATGGAAGCGTCGTAACGCTATCTCCCGAGAGCCTTCAAACACAGGCTCAGCGTTATCTTTGAAGGGGAGACAGACGACGTACCTACCAGTCTCGTCACGGTAATGCTCGTTTGTGAAACTATTTTCACAGAGCTGTTCATCTGGGGTTAATCGGGAAGAATGTGGAACGGTATCGATTTCCCAGAAGCGTTGAACGATATTGTTTAAGCTGTCATCCTTATTAGGTGTAGGTACACTTAATAAAGACGACGATGCTAGTCGGATTCTTCCGACAATCAGCCATCCGAAGACAGAGTTGAGAGCACGCGGTTTATTGACGCAGCGTTTCAAACGTTGGTCGAGAAGTGACTCAGCAAAGACATCGGCAGCGAGCAAGACATCAATTGGACCAGGAATATCAAAACCAGGATCAGCTAACGGTAATGTTTTGAGTTCTTCCCATCCACTCGTATTGAGTCTTCCGATTGGTTGTTCATCACAAATGTGCGGTGAAACAAACATTTCCAGGCGAAAATGTACGGTATCCTTGGCACCTATATCGCATGTGACCTTGCCAGTCACTGTTGCGGGTGCACCTCCTAGGCCGCAGGGCCCCTCACTAGTCGGTGTAGGCTCCAACTTTAGCCGTTGAGCCGCTTGTGTAGTGAGAAGATTGTTTTGACTCCCGGCGTCCAATAACGCCCGGAATGTCTGAAACTCGCCTGAAGCATCACGAATTTGGATGAGCGCGGTTGCCAGTAGCACGGTCGTATTCGAAGGTGAATTGGACGGAGTCAACGATTCTTTAGCCAGTAAGACGACTGAGCTTGATTTTTCACCAGAAGGTTCAGGATTGCTGGCAGCTTGTTCCCGGTGCAACAGAGTGTGGTGCTTCCGCTTGCATTTCTGACAAGAGAATATCGATGTGCATTGTCGCACTGAATGAGACGCGTTAAGACAGTTGTAGCACCATTTCCTCTCCGTGGTAATAGCCATTCGTTCATCCACCGATTTAGCTATAAAGTCCTTGCAGGCTGATATGTTGTGCTCTTCACCACAGAAGGAACATTTTCGGACAACTTTCGGAGTTCCCGAAACTATTGGAGTTCCGGAAACTTTCTGAGTTCCCGAAACTTTCGGTTTCACCTCTTGTTTGTCACCACCCTTTGGAAGGGGGTTCACGGTAGGAGAGAGGAGTGTATGCGTGACGCTATGTCGCTTCGGTTTCTGTAAAGTTCCCGTTGCCTCTTTAGAAGTATTCGCGTTTTTAGAAGTAACGGCGGTAAAGTGCGTATCGCGCAACAAAGCTTCGCTTTTCGCGTGTAAAAATGCCCTAATTTGCTTGTACTGAGGCATCTCCACGTTGGTGTGTTTCTCCTCAAACTCGCGTCGCAGCTTTGTATCTAACTTGGCTAGAATATTATAACACAGGACAAAGTCCCAATGTTCGGTCGGTAACTTCAACTGTTTTAAAATAGTTAGATTTTCATCGATTGTATCTAGCGCGTGTCGAAAATCTTGAGCGCTAGTCGTTTTAAAACTGACATCTAAAATGTCACGCCAACACGTAAAAGCTAAGTCGCGTTTGTCCTCGTAACGGGACTTGAGAGCCTCGTATGCACTTGAATAATGTTCACTTGCAACAGGAAACGTTCTGATTAACGATAAAGCGTCACCGCGTAAAACGGACACTAAATAATGAAATTTCTCAATTTCACTCAAAAGGGTCGATTCGTGAATAAGCGCATTGTAAGTCGCGATGAACTCGGGCCATTCCTTAATAGTACCCGAAAATGTCGGTAGCGAAATTTTTGGAAGTCGCATATTACTACTATGCGAACCCGGTGTTATGTCCTGTCTCGAAATACCCGGTTGTTGAGACGAACACGGTGAAAATTTACGCTGTAAGGCCACTACGTTAAAATACGCTTCGTCGAATCGTTCCTGAATTGCGTTCTCACTGTCGTCGACCTCACCATCCCCTAATAGATCCGAAATGATAAGATGAGACTCTTGAAAACTATCAGCGATATTTTTTATCTCCTGACAATATGAAATAAATAATTCAACTTGTGAATCATCGGTATTGGCTAAGGTCCCTATTTCCAAAGCCTTCGCTATACGGTTATACGCTATAGTTCGTTTACGTCGTAAACTCGGTAAGTTGTTGACAGTGTAAGTTGTATCGGTACCTTTTTTACCTACACTGGATTTAGATTTACGCCTTGTTAGGTAAGACATTGTTTAAGGTTAGAAAACAATGTTTACTAAATACGCAATAATATACGCTAAAACAACAAGCTCGTATTTAAAAACACTATACGTTATCAGTGATAGCACAATAAAAACAGCGTCGATGTTTGTATAATGCGGCAACTATTAAAACCGGCACCCCGAGTTCGCGGAATTAATTTAGTAAAATTAATCAATTTAGTCAATTTATACGAAAATGAACTCAAAAGGCACTCGGTACGGTTATCGATAATCGGTAAAGTCGATAGAAAATAAAATGAAAGAAAGTCCAGTATAAAAATGTTATAACACGAAATTAATTTGAGAAATCCGGAACTACTAAAGTGAGTACCTAATTAAACGTTTACAATACCTATCTTCCGTTAAAGTTATTAATACGATAAGTTGGATTTCTAAAATATAATTACAATTTCCAATACGGTAAGTCGAGCGGTAAGAAATAAGAAAATTAGTCGAGTTATACGAATTCCGAACACCTGTGTATAAAACACGCTCAAGACCCGAGTCGCCGTATGCTACGCCTCGGACGAGGGGTCAAGTTATGTGGTTCTTTGAACAAAGGCAGAAGGCCAACGAAAGGCGTGATTGAACTACGTACAAAACTCCGTAAGACGGAGGTCTCGTTACACTGGGAAGTTAATTCTCAGAATACCCGTAGGTAGGAAATATTGTACCTAAGTTGTAGTTTTCGTTACAAAATTATAGGATTAGGTACTTAACAATTCGGTTATAAATGATTCGGTATATTTCGATAGTTTTAGTGAAATGATTAAGCAGTTTTAAATTCGGTAGACGCTGGAGTAAGCGAGACAACATGAACCAAAGACTATGATTTTAACTTCGTAATTACGCGATAGATTGACGTTGCAATTCGTTTACACGGTAGGTAAGGATATTAAACGAGTATTAACGACAATGTTAGAAAGGTTACGAAGTGAAATTGGTACTTGGTAGGCCGTGTGAATAGAGGTCAAAAGGTCGTTCCCGGGTTTCGGCACCAACATATGTTGCAAAATGGCGCGGTTTTGGTATGAGATGCAATGCCAATTCACAACATTCAGGATCGAGCATAAATATCTATACTCGCCGGTAATAAACGGTACAACACGATAAAATAACCAAAGGATATCACGCACTGGACTGACCTTATGCTGCAGCAATGGCGGAATCCTCTCGATGCGACTGGTTCTTCTTTTATGTTCAGCACCTTTTCTTCTTTCACACACCGGCCGGCGGTACGTTAAATAGTCTTAGGCCTTTTGTCACGCACGATATATCACTAAAACACTTAGTTTTGGAGGCTTAAAACATATAAAGCGATTTAAATCGATAGCGGTCGATACGCATGCCGCGGCGTCTCGCTAGTTCTCGTTTTCGCCAACAGAGGCGCTGCTGAGGCGTTGTCCTTAGCGTGTCGTCCGAGCAGTTTCGGACGATCCTATTGGCTAAAATGTCAATATTGTATCGTTGTGAAGTGCGTTTTGGCTTTGCATCGATAAACGGTAGAAGCGCGCGGAAATTTGATTAATTAATTAAAAACTAAACGTTAAGAACGGAACATCGGTGTTGATTTTGCGGAAAAAAGAATTGATATCTATATGGGTGCCAAGTTCTAGTTCGCTTGTGATGTAATTAAAGTTCAGGATTTTACTTGACTAGTTTTTACGTACACGCTATATTATATTTGTCTATGTTACTTTTTTAAGAATTTAGTTTGTTGGTATAAAAACTAGACAAGACAAATCCTGAACTTTAATTTCATCCCAAGCGAACTAGGACTTGCACCCAGGGTAATTCGCCAGTGACTGGCCAGCTGGCCACCTTAAACTAATGATGAATTCTATTCATCTATAAACAGAATATTTCTGCGGAGGCGAAAACCTTTCTTGGGGAGCTGGGGCGTCGCTTGCAGGAGAGAGGCCTCGACCCCCGCTCCGGGTCGTTCCTGGCGCAGAGGTTGTCCATCGCGGTTCAACGCGGAAACGCAGCAAGCGTGATGGGCACCTTTGCATCGGGGGCGATGCGGGGTGGGTTGTTTGATTAGTTTTTATGAGTAGGTTTAGTTGTATTTATAGTTAAGGTTATTTCTAGTATATTTCTTAGTAAACAGAATTCAATGTAGTATAGGTTCAATAACTGGTCAGCTTTCAATAACTGGCCACCTAATACTAAAATGAATTCTGTTTATACGTGAATATAATTCATTTTTAGTTTAGGGCCAGTAACTGGCAAAATACCCCGTATAGGTAAAGATTTCAATTCGTTTTCCGGCGAAGTCAACAACGACGCATATTTTTTATAAGTACCTAGTATTGAACTTGACTTTCATTTCAAATTATTTTATGTTTTTGATGCATTATCATTACTTTTTGTACAGAAATTATTAGTATTCATCATAATTGATTTCGAAACTAACATTTATTTCTATTTAACAATTATTTCTAGTTAATATAACACATAGCCGCTGAGTCGCCAGTTCTCTTTTAAACTTGGCTTGACACGCTACCCGCCATTCTTGAATTTGTGCGAGCTATTTTGTCACTTTTTACAGATTCAACATTCATTCTACAATTTTTAAAGATTTGACGTTGCCATAGTTACGAAAATATTAAACATATCAATGTTAGTAAACAATGTATAAACAGTGCTGTGTTCAAGAAAAAAATGCAAAATAATATATGATAAATACGTATACACCATTAATAATCGTGTTAGAATTATACCTTTGCGTGTTAAAAAATATGAAGCAAATTATACGGGCTACTTTTGGCTACATAAATAAGATTATTATGTACTTATGTTGAAAATAGTACACACGTGAGAAGAAATCTGTATTAAAATAGGTATGTATATATGTTAGGTCTTGCCCTGGCCTCGCTTTGTGTAGGTTGCTGTACGTGCCGGCGTACTAAGTAAGTAACATTATACGGCCTTAACAGCGATCTAAATTTTATGGTACCTAAATGATCTCGATCTTAGCACTTTCAGTGCCAAGCGCCCCTTCCCAATACAAAATGAACCCACTCAGCGGGTTTTTGGGCAGTGAATGTGTTAAACCTTATTTTAATTTTCAGATTGTGAACTACCAGCAAAAAATGTTTAGTTTTATATTTCCTGTTGCCAAACTGACGAGACATGAAACATCATCACCACACACATGAAACATCGAACTGAACTTGAACATCGGGAAATAATATATAGGTAGTAAAGAAAAATAAATAAACTCACAGAACATTTGTATGTTTTATTTTATTTAAGATATAAAATAATAGGTAATAATATAAAAAATACGTAGGAACTCTCTCTGTGTACATATAAACAACAGGTCTTGCAGTAAGTATGTATATTGTGTTACTATGTGGTATGTGCACCCGGCAACAACAACACAACATGTCTATGTACCGCTCCTTGACATCATCATCTTCCTCAAGTTGTTGTCCCGGCATTTAGCCACTTGCCAACTAATCACTTCTACAATGCATACAACAATGAACGATTTGCTTGCACGCATGTACCGCTGGATGCCATCCGGGTTTGTATGGAAATGTTGTTTTCAATCATAGGTTCATGCCTAAAAGCAAAAACTGCTCGTAAGTAATGTGATCTTTGCAAATGTACTTAACTAAACAGTAGAAATAGGAGTAAATATAACTCATTACCTTTGTATCAAATCAGCCTTTTTTCGAGCTACTAATTGATTTATTCCGTATTAGTTTTGCCTGGAGTTCACGTAACTCTTATAAATAAATACATACTACGTTGAAAATTGCAAAGATAATCGTGAAAAATATGTTTATTTCTTGTGTTTACAAGTTGACAGAAATGTAACGTCGAAAACGCACGTATTTTTCGATGACATCTGTCACGTTTATTCGCGTAAACGGCGTAAAGTAATTAACTTGTATAATTCTGGCTCAGTTTTCTTTATATAGTTAGAAAGAGAGCGTTTTAGGTGTGAAGTTAGGCATGGATAGAAAACTTACGTAAAAACGTTAGGAACTCATGGTACCAGTTGAAATTTTTAGTTCTTTAAGTGACCGGTAGAGGCACTGTACAAATACTCCATACATTTTCCTCAACGTTCTCACTATCGACTGTCATTTACGGAACTCATGGTAGTGCTTCAGTTTGAAGGATGGGACGTTCGGATACTGTAACTTTTTGTATGCGTTTTACAATAGATACAAATATTACTATTTTTTTTGTGTAGCTAAATTAGATAAAATTAGCAGTTAAAAGAAATCATAAGTTTTTCCTTGAAAAGTTCTTCGTTTATTCAAAACATGTTTTATATATATGTACATAATGCATCTCCATCGGAAGCGGGAAATTTGAAGGACTGTCATTGCAATTTGTTTATTTCATGTTTTAAAATAGCGTTAGCATTAAGGCATTTATTTTGCGTTTGCTCCAGCAGTGATACTTTATGCCAGAGCAAGTGCTGCCCTCTGCAGATCACGTATGTTTCCTTGTACAATGTAGGTTCATTTATTTTATGGACTGCATTGGATGCTTAAACTTCACATTTACATTCCGCGCCAATGTGCAGAGTGCACTTGTGCTGGCCTCTATGGTTCATGCATGTTCCCTGTACTGTACCTGAACTTTGCTTCAAATTCATTTTATTGATAGGTCAGTCATATGAAAATCTGTTCAGTCGTATTTAGGATACTCATGAGCATGCTTATGGGCAGATAGATATATTGGGAACCATGTTCCATAATGGGTATTAATAGTTTTGTAAGCTAGTCTTGAGTTCTATATTTTAAGGGCAATTAACCAGTAATTGATATCACATTTGCTACATTTGGACTAGTTTCTATTCAGTTATTCAGAAAACTTTTAGACACATAATGTGGAAGTAGTAGAAAGGTTGGGAAAGTTAGTAAGATTACAGAGAAAAGGCTTTGATTGTTATAGAAAATATCAGTCAGTTATCAAGGCTAGCACACAAAATTATAACATGGGTTGAAATAATGCATAATATAACTTTTATTAATGATCAGGAACATATTTCAAACATAATATATTACACACATGGGGTAAATTGCTTAACATATAAGGTAAATTCTTCTTCATTAGCTTGTAGATTTGACATTTTGCCGTAGTATTGATTCAGTAGACCTTAGTCCGACTACACTGGGGACAGGCGAGTTTGCACCTTTGCAATCTTTGCTGCTCAATGCCTTCTGAAATCAGAAAAATAAATTAAATTAATATCTATTGCTTGGGTTAATTGGTTTCAGTATTTGTTCTGTTATTTCCTTTTGTAAGTTTTTCGCATTTTCAAGCTTAACATAAGACTAAAGTAAAAGTTTGGAAATGTGATTTTCAGATATAGAGTCTTTGAAGATACGGGATAAACGGTCAGTAATTTTCTGCCACTTCTTGGCTTATACATAACATAGGGGCAGCTATTTACTAGTTTAAATTGAGACACTACATAAAATGTAAGAATCTATGTATGTATTGTATGTGTGTTAAGCAGTTAGGTTTAACATTAATACAATATTACACTGATAGAGCATACAGTCATATATCTGCATAACTTATATTTAAATATAACAAAAATGATCAATACCTTTTTAGTTTTCATCTTGAGCATTCTATCTATAGGTCTGTCACGTGCTCATGCCATGTCATACTAGTTTTGTGACGTTTCTGGTTGAATATCATTTCAGCTTGAATTTTGTAGTTTACTTGTGTCAGATCATCTCAACGAGTATATAGGACGTTCGGGAGCTACGGCCTTCGTACAGCAGATTACATACAAGTGATAGTCGTGTTATTGGTAGTCATTCTTGAAAAAGGTTATTTATTCATCTACATTTCTGATGCAGCGTGTTCTGTCTCGTGTCACAGGTTCTACATCAATGGGCGTTTGTCAGCATTTCATTTTCACAGACTGTTTTTGTAGTTCAATGGTACTTCATTGGTACAAAGGGAGGAGTCAACCTCGATGACATGTTGGCATAGACTTGAAGGGCTAAGATCTTAGTCAATCTCCAGACTTACAATGGGTTTGAAGAAGGAAGGTGGTCACGTGACTACGTTCAGGAGCAGGCGCAGCGCAACATTTTCTTTATCCTTCTGTAGGTGTAACTATTCATTCTAGGTTGCTCCATTTATTTCAGGCTGTGTTCCTGTTACACTGCAACAGGTGTCTCTTTGTAGCTGCTTTATTATGTAGGTCTACATGATTGACTCTTGCATCGACGCGAGAAGGTGTTGTTAGCTTGAGGTCGTTGGTGCGACGGGAGAGGTGTTGTCAGCGCGAAGTTGTTAGCATGTTGATAGAGGGTGTTGTCGGCACGGTGTCGTAGGCGCAGAACAGGATCTCCAAAATGTTTATTTTCAGATTGAAAGCTTGAGGTGCTGGCGAATGATTGTACTACCAGCTTTTGTTGATCTGAAATTATTTAATAAAATGAGTGATTAAGGTGTTTTATATTGCTTCATGACCAAGGAGATAGTTTAGATTGAGTTTTGTGTAGGTATTCTAGAACGCAGGGTAACATTCAATACACCAGAACAGGGTAACGGGGCTTGACATGATGGCTATCACATAATAAATAGACTTTAAAGTTTGTTTTGTCATACCGAAGTATCAAATGGTATTAATGGCTTGGTCTTGGCACAGGTTTGTTGTTTTTTACTGTCACATACTGTTTAGATTCATTTCGGACACCTCTTTTCAAAAGGGTATTATGAATCTTGTACTTACATGATTTTATATTCATTTGTTTCATTGTTTGTACTATGCTAGTTGAGGCGCAGTCTAGGCGCACACATCACTAATTACCGGTTCGAGTTTATCACAGGTTGCATTTACTGTATTGCTTGCTTAAAACCTGAAAATAAAAACAAATTAATAAAATATTGGCTATAAGAAGCGATTGTACGTTATTCAGAACGTGAGTTTCAGAAAGATTGGATAGAAATATAAATAGAGCTTGTTCATTAAAGGGAATTAATTTATAAAATTGAATCCCTAATATACATTAAGTTGGTTTCGATAAAGTTTTACAATTAAAGATAGTACGTACCGGTTACTTTCACATCTTGATTTTCTGTTTTTGTAGTCATCTTAGCTTCTTAGACTGCATTTTGCAATAATTATCACAGTAAGTTAGGTAATATTTCGTTCATAGTTTGATGCAAAAACCGATTGTAGACTCATGTAAATAATATTTGAATCTGGAATCAAAACACAAACAATCATTGGAGGTTACAAACGGCGTGCATAATTACATACAACTATTTATACGACTTTAAGAAAGCAATGTTTAATCTCTAAAATGTATACTTACTTGTTTTTCTCAAACGTTTTTACACTTTAAACAAGTTGGCAAGTTAAACGGAAACTTTTATTTCTCCATTACGACATTTGACATTTGTTTGAGTTGACATAATTCTCTAGCGGTAATATCAACACAATACGTAATTCAAATTAGATTCGGTAGTACGTCCTCACATCTCTTTCTTTAGTACGGTAAACGAAAGTGACACACTGACATCAATATAATGTCAAGTTGACGTTTAATTTTGGCGAGAATGGAATAGGAAACAAGATACAAAATGGCGTTGACGTTTGCGTTTTGTTTCGTTACGTTAGATTAAAGGGCTCTACAGATCTTACATCAAATTGAGTGCGGTTTTATATTATTGTTGTTCAACTGGTATGATAGTGTGTTTGGTGGCGAAAAAGAAAAAGAAACAATAAAGGAGATTTTTATAGCAGAGCATAGAAAAAAATCATAATGGAAGAATTTATTGCGAAGCGAAATGAAATTCATAACAAAGCAAATTATTGCAGCCAGATATGAATATTAACCACTGTCATGTTTATGTATAGAAGAAAGAGAGAGGTATAGAGGGAGAAAGAGAGAGGTATAGAGGGAGAAAAAGAAGAAAGTTTCTTAGAGCGTTATTGGGTACAATAATTGAATTTGACACAAAGATTGTAGAAGAATAAACATAAGACAAGGAAACTTTATCTCATAATGATGTTGGCGCCTGTTCAAGTGTGTGAAAAATAAGTGCGATTTTGTATTTGTTTCTATCTCTTTCTAACAAAGACCATTTTATGATTAATAGAAAGGGATAAACTACGTGAAGAGTGTTTATCACACAAGTGTAGTGATAAATTTAGTGAGTGATAGTGATTAAGATTCGTTCGCGAGTGTGAGTGTATAAGTGTGTGGGTGAGTTATAGTGTGTGTTCGTGTTAATTTCTATTTTGGGTAATATACGAAGTAGTGTTTGGAATTCCGAATTTAGAAGAAATATAATCAGAATTTTTCACGTCGCAAGGTGTGAACAGGCTGAAATCGTGACCATAGACAAACTTTCGGTTGATTGGAGCTTAGCCGACCAATGACGAGACAGGTGCTTAGCCGACCAATGACGAGACAGGATGGTCTATACTCTATGTTAGTCATAATGTTAATGGAATAACCTCTAAAATTGATTTGTGTAATATGAAATGAGACAATAATTTGGATTTTATGCGCATAAAGTAATTAGCTTACAAGTAAAAGAGAGCATAATGAAGAAACGTTCCATTATCAAGAGAAGAGGAGAGTCTCAGAGATCTTTAAAGAACTATAATCGAAACCAAACATGACAGCAGTGTTATCACTTATCAAGATGGATTTGATTGTATTACCATGTTGATTGTGTTATCAGTGTTATCACCATGGTATCACTGTTATCAGGAGCAACTATTTAGGACCGCCAATAGAAGAACGAGATGCAACTGGAGTTTAAATATTGTGGATCATAAGTCAAGCGAATCAACATAGGATCGGGAAAGAAATTTGAAGAAACAAATCGTCACATTACTATAAAGGAAGACTCAGAGCACTCGGCGAGAGATTAACATCAGGGATTATCACAATGATTGCTAATGTGTTGATCAGTTTGTGCGACTACGATCAACCATCGGACCAGTATGTTGCAGATTTTATCTTCGTACGCTTTCGAATCACAACGCCATAATTAAGTGGATAGTTACTACTAAATTGAAGTCAGCCTGGAATAAAAAAACAGTTCAATCTAGAGGGAGAAAAGAAAGTTACGTGTAAAGGCCATTTACCATCTTTTGAATGAATTTCATCAAGTTAGCATAGCAGCACATCTGTTCTAGCTGTAAGGAGAGGAAAATGTTATAGATCGGCAACTTCAGTACAAAGAGTTTAAAGAAATAAGACAATAGTGGGAGAAGAATTGGAAGAAAAGCAACAACAATATTGTATTAGATGGAAGGAACTGAAATTTATTTTGGAAGGAGAAAAACTGGCAACTTCAGTATAAACAGATTGAAGAAATAAGTTAAGAGAGGGAGGGATATATAATAGAGGGAGAGAAATTGGCAGCAAAACACATTGACAAAATAACATTAGACGCGGTAGTCAACCATAGTTCGGCTGAGAGACGGAATAGTTGCTTATATTGTGTACAGAAGTGTAAATTTTATGTAGTAAAACTTTTTTGTAGTTTCGTTTCATACATTTATTTTTCATATAATAATAAGTCTTAGCAGTAAGAACTTTAGCGTATAAGAAAATCAATACAAAAGATAAGTTATCGGTCAAAGTTTTATTTTACCTCCTGTTTGTTCTAGTGGGTAATGAATCTGCCAATTTTCAAGCTATAGTTCTGGGTTCGAATCCTAGTAAGAGTATATTTGTGTGTAGAACACATTATTTGCTGTAAGAAAATATGTGGGAATGGACCGGGATAGGTCAGCAGTGGGTTTGATGGAGCTTGCACTATATATTATAACACATTGTATAGGGTGGTTCAATTGACTAGTTAGAACTGGAAATACTATAATATTCGATTTTCAGTAGCGCCTAGTTCAACAGAGACGCATTGCTCGCTTGCTCAGTCAACAGCGTCTGTGCCTGTAGTATCGAGGTAGATATATTATGACAGTTTGAATTACTATAAATACTTATTAATGCTAACAGTATTAATTAACGAATTATATTTTAATCACGATCGAGTAATATAGTTACTTTATAGTTTTGAGGCCAAGATAAAAGGTTGAGTTACGTGAACTTTCCTGCTACGACGTACTCGTATTCGTAGAGTGTCAGGCATTCATATTCTGAATGAAAAACAAGGAAATGTACCTACTTATGATTATGAGTATTATGACCAACACAACAGGTAATTCAATATTATTATCGTCACAGTTCAGGTTTAGAGGATTTAAATATGTCATGTTTTGAGTTACCAGGGATTGTCTGAGTCTTCGGGTGTTTAGCTAAGTCAGAGTTCGACCAGATAGCCAGTATATCTACACATCGAGCTGGAACACATAGCCATCATCGCAGCATTATAAGATAAGTGTCTTACATTCAATTAAATAAATTTTAATAGTTGTAATAAAAAAGTAAGTCAATAATAAATTGTTGGTACAAGTTTTTATCGCCGACTGTAATTTTGTTATCTAACTGATACTAATCGAGACGATTCTCAAAACGCCGAACATAGTTAGATTGTGTTGTTCTAACACAGAGTTATTATAGCTGTCTTCTGTCTCCATCATCATCATTAATCAACTCTATAGTACCGTAGTATTGCATTGTCACCTAACCAGAGTGTCTCACTCCGCGATTTCGTCGCTTTGCTACAGGTAGCTAAAATTACCTACTTCCGTTCGGCCCCAATTTTGGGGAAAGCCATAAGTCGCGCGTGGCGCTGTTGCCACCTAGCGGCCATATCTGTGCTGATCGTAACAGACGCGTTTTGTTGGAGAGTGAGTCTTCTGTACTTAGTACTATTATTTATTTTGTCACCTAACTTACATATGTATGCAAATTTTCAACTTCATTCGAAACCGGGAAGTAGGCCAAAATTTAGCTCGCAGGATTTGATCTGTACAAGCGTAGTTATTTATATAGGTACCTACATTGCAAGTTAAATAAAAATTGAACATAATCACATGTATAAATTTCATACACCGGTAAAACTAAGTTCATTTGAACAATGAATTTTAATTAGGTTCCATATATTATCTTTCAAAATGTCTAGGAGACCGAGCTTCTCTCGGAAGACATATGGAAAATAAGGGGTGTGCGTTTTCCCAGAGATGAGACTTAGCTGGATCGATTTATCGCCCCGAAAACCCCATGAGTATAACAAATTTCATCGAAATCGTTAGAGCCGGTTCCGAGATCCCCGGAAAATATATATATAAATAAATAAATAAATAAATATACAATAATTGCTAGCTAAAAGGTATAAGATAGGTAGATAGAATACAAGTTTAACAAGTTATTTATATATATTTGCTGAGTGTTTCAGGACAGAAGTTAAGATCGCTAAGCACGTCGTGGTTCGCAAGTAGACTTCAACAGCGACAAGCAGCTTCTAAGGTTTGTTTTCGGCTGGAGGGTCTACAAGCCAGGCGGAGCAGGTCTATCTGGCATTGGCAAAGGAACGTGAGTCAATTTCTATTATTACAAATTTAGCTAAATAATTAATTTATTTATTACAGTGAACATGTCGACGTTACCACGAGCTTTAATTAAGTATTGATATTTTCATACAGGTTACAATTTCACGCTAGATGTCACTGTACCATCTGCAAACTAGCTAACAACATTTTATTTAGTAATATACTTAACGTAAGAAATAATTTTACCATTTTAGTACCAAAATCGAAACTAGATGTCACTGTACCATCTGCAAACTAGCTAACAACATTTTATTTAGTAATATACTTAACGTAAGAAATAATTTTACCATTTTAATACCAAAATCGAAACTAGATGTCACTGTACTTTCATGAAACTGACTAACGATATGATTCTAAGATTTTACTTAATGAAAAATATTTATCCACTTTAGTTCTAAAATTATGACACGAGATGTCACTATACTTACCGTAAACTAGCTAACGGAGTGTACTCTAACATTTTACTTAAAATAAGTAAATTAATAAATGTTTATCTTTTAGTTCAAAAACACATTATTAGATGGCGCTGTACTAACTGCAAACTAGCTAATGGAAAGATCAAATAATTATACGTAGTGTGGAATTATGGGATACTTGCCATATAAGTAGGAATGATTATATTATTATTACGGATTCTGGTTCGAAATATAGGTACAGTTTATTTACAGACATTCATTAATGATTTAGAAAACCAGTACTTAAGATCTTTTATGAATATATTTGGGATGAATTATCTGAAGGTAAATGACTTTTTGGTAATCTGAGATGACTGTGACAGATAGGAAAGTAATTTGTTTGATAATTGGTGTCTATTTAATAATTGTTTTTATGTAGTCAAATTTTACCATAAGTACGACTTTAAGTTAATCATATACATACGTATATCGAATCCTTATAATTTAGTTCAGCTTTAGCTGGTTGCGAATCATTGTATCATTTGTAAAATATTGTAATTTCGTCACATAATATTTGGTAAACAGATTGGAGAATTTCTTATGGACTTACATAATTATTATACTTGAATTACGAGTTAGTGTGATTTGCAAACAGTTATCTGCTATAAAATTCAGGAGTTTTGAAATGTTGTTGTGGGAGTACGTTTTGAACATTTAGTACAAAATTTATAGGGTCAGTCCTTGGGTGTCTATGAAGGAGGGTCATCTTTGGTCCTGCCTATACCTTATGTGTAGTGAAGTGTTTAGGGAGTTGAAAGTATTTTGATTGTATTAATCTTACGATTCATGCAATACATTTACTGGCCTCTCGAGCACGGGATGAGAAGTCTGGGTGTTTTTGTTTGCCAATACAAACAAGTTTGTTTTGGAGTCAATGGAAGCATACGGACTAATTGGTGACTTGACTTTGTCCGCGTTTTTCATAGATAACTTAACAATGTTGAGTTTTACTTTAGTGGAACTCGGTATTGTGGACATCGCTGTTTTTTTTAATAGTATGATTAAACTTAGAAGCAGGCCGCGGTGCAAATGCCTGGTTTATAAATTATTTTACAGTTGCTTTGCTCTTTGCGTGTTTAGAATATTTGAATACATTTAAGTCTTTGTTCACATAATTTTGAGTCACTTTTATTTAGACCGGAAATACTATGGATTCTGATGTAACTCACAATAGCATTTTATGAGAAGAACGTTTGAGAGTGTAAAAATTGTTTTGTTAAGGTATAAATTTGAGTTATTTTGATAAAATATTATGAGTCTTACTCACTTTAAGAGTGATACCTATTAAGTCTTGTATTTTAGATTGTTATTTATGTAATAGGAAATACTTTGAGTTCGGAAACTTGTGAGTTTGATTTTTTTTTAATTTTCCAAATAAATATTTTATTTAAACGAGTTTTCGGACACGAGTATTGCACACATGGTAAGCGAGGCAGAATTTTAATAATTTATTTATTTATTTAAAATTTGTTGCACAAAATTTATACAACAATGTATGAATGGCGAATTTAATACCAAATGGCATTCTCTACCAGTCAACCAAAAATTTATATTGTAATGATTGTATGGTGGGACTTTGTGGGATTCCCATATTAAGGGGTGGTTATTTCATTGGTAATTATAAAAATACGGGTTCTTTTAAATAATTATTTCTGAGTGTTATTAATTAAATGGGAATTTGTGAGTTTAGGGAATTTTGATTATTCTGATCATGTTTTTATTGATTTTGGGTTGTTGAATGGAACCGTGTGTTTTAGGCAATGAAAGCGAGAGCGTATGAAAGGGATGTATGAAAGGTTCAAAGATGATGTATGAATGGTGATTTATGCGAGATGATGAATGTTACTTGAGGTGATGGATGATACTTTGCGTGTAGATGAGGTTCTGTTTAGTAGCACAAAGTTAGGAAATGTGGTCAACAAGGTTATGGATATTTCGAATGTTTGGGCTTAGGGCCGGGGGGATGGGGTTCGAGAAGGGATTTCAACGATCATTGTCAAGGAAATCTTGGTGTTAGGCTTAAAAGATACCAGTTTTAGGTACATTTCTTCGACAATGAGACACACCACAAGCTGCTGAGACTAAATCTTCACACACCCGTGATCGACCTCAGAGGAATCAATGAAAGATAATTTGAACTTTCAAATATTTAGTAATTGATTAGCCTGTGGTTGATTATGGTCATCACACCATAAAATGTGATACTGGTTGGTTTGGAGAAATGTTGTGGACTGGTTTTTTGGTCCATGAGAATATTATTGTGGGAAGTTATATAAAGGGATAGTCATTCTCGGAGAAGACTGCCTGGTCTCCTCATTAGTCCGGACAATGTGGACGCGGTATCTGTATGTAAAAAAAAATTAGCTTAAGGATATCAAGTGAGTCGGCTGGAGTAGGTTCTACTAGGGAATGTACGGATTCACAACCCGTGCACTTCATCTGAGAGTGGAAATTCTGGCTTCCTTGCAATTCTGACTCATGAAACTAATTTATCTTAAGGTCCGTGATTTTTTCCTGGATTTATCAGTTGTTTCAGAGTAATGGTCATTTTTACATATCGCATTTGAATTTTTCTCTGTTTGATGTTGCTATCAACTTTGTGATTGATGGTTATTCAAATAGGGTGAAATTACACCTTGGTGGGAGAAATATCGATAACTTTATCATTTTGGGGTACGATTTGTTTTCTGTTTATGGAACATATGTTCCATTCTCGTCAAACAATCTCGAGAGGGAGGCTGTGACGACACGGAAGTCCTCTGTCATCAATTATTAAAGTTATGGGCATTTAATTACAAATAGGGATGTTTTACATAGACAGGAGTTGTTGGGAAAACAAATGTAATCATAAGAATATTCCCTGGCATTATTAAACTAATTAATTATATGCTTGATTGTATGCAGAATAGTTTTACATGGACTGAATGCATAGTTAATATGAAAGGAAGACAAATGTTTCACATAAAACAATGTAGGAATTATTAAGACATTACTTTGTAAAATGAAAGCTAACGCTGTGAGCATTGCATAAGTGTCCACTGAATAGTTGGAAACTTACTTTAACTATAGTAATCTACAGTATTTACTGTAAATTAGAGGAATTAGATGTATTACTACTTAAGTGGAAGAAGCTTTGTATGTCAAACTTATTTGAACATTGTAGGTGTTCGCTTAATAAAATAAAAAAAACTTAATTTTGCAAATTAATATAAAACTAGGGAATAAAAGTACATAATTTCGATGTAAAAGGAGTCTGAATATGTGTTTATTACATAGAAATTTATCAATTAGCTAATTACTGTAAAATATTTATTTTCAATATAAGTATCTACATAAATGGGATAAATAAATGAATTGCAGAATGAGGATTCATTCTAGAAAAAAATTGTAAATTTAGAGAAACATATTATGTATCAATTATGTAGAATGTATTTAAGTAAGGCAATGAAACTTTATAATATGATTATAAGCTAAAATTTACATAGAAAAATCTTTTGTATGTAAGCATGAATTTACACCTAGGAAAAGTCTGATCTAGATTACAATTGAGAGATTAGGGAGCCTTTAAAGCTTAAGGGAAGTATATTTCAATCAATTTATGTAATATAATGTATATAAATTCGAACATTTAATGTTCACAAGTAAGTTTTGAACAAGGAAAGTTTGTATGTTAAAATCATGTAAAATTGAGATTAACATTGTAAAATATTGTTTTAAGAGATTAGATCATATGTCTAAGAAATAGTTTTAGTCATAATTAACAGTAGAAATATCAGGAAAAGGTAGAGAAAGGCTTGCAAATAATTTGCTAGGTGAAAATCGTATATGACAATTTCAACTAGGAAAAATCATGGGAAATTGATGGTGTAGATACAAGTTGCTACTATAGAAAATTAAAACATATGATTAAAAGATAGTTTTAGCCTTATTTAACAGTGAAAACTTTAGGAAATTCAAAGAATCATACAAATAAAATGTTAGGTTATTTTTGATCATAACTTCTAAACTAAGGGAATTACCGATATGAAATTATAGGAATATATAAATAAAATATAGATACATCTGATTTTGCATTAATTTTCATCTAAAAACAAGTATTTTGCTCAAAATTATGGAAAACGTATTCCATAGGAAAAATTTCATAATATAGTTTCAAAGGAAAATGAACCTTAAATTCAAACATAATAAGGTTCAAATTTGCTTGCACCATAGTATCGAAAATTCGAATTAGGAACGGGTGAAGGGAATTACGTTATTTTCGTCGACGAACAGGACGACGAAGACGATTGAAACGTTCAAGACGGCCAGGACGATAAAATTGGGGGGTATAAATAGAGGGGCCCAATTCTCGGGGATTCATTCAGTCTACGGCAGCGGACCAGAGAAGACCTCCTAAGAAGAACGAAGAAGAGGATCCAGGAAGCAGAAGAGCGAAGCCCTACGGACTCCGGCGGCCCTGCGGACACCGAGGAAGACTGCGGAGCCCTAAGCGGGCATTCTCCGAACACGAAGCCCTACGGACTCCGGCGGACCTGCGGACACCGAGGAAGACTGCGGAGCTCTAAGCGGGCATTCTCCGAACACGAAGCCCTACGGACTCCGGCGGACCTGCGGACACCGAGGAAGACTGCGGAGCTCTAAGCGGGCATTCTCCGAACACGAAGCTCTACGGACTCCGGCAACCCTACGGACTCCGAGGAAGACTGCGAGCCCTAAGCAGGCATTCTCCGAACAACTTCGGCGACGGGAGCTGGTTGCAGAGCTCCGGGAGCAGGTTGCAGAGCGTCGGAGCGGGTAGCAGAGGTTCCTGAATTCTTCGAAGCCTTCTAATCTCCGGGTGAGTGATTACTTATTCATATGAATTGTGTTATTATATGATTTTTATTATAGGTCGTTTGAGAAAACATAGTGCCTACCATGTTACTGAAGTGCTAAATAAGATGTTTATAGGGAATAAGATGATTATAGAATGCGAATTTATTAAAATAAGAAAATAAGATCTTGGCAATGCGAAATATTTATTGATTTCTAGGGACTGTTTAAATATAGAGATAATTAATTAAATAATCCTCAGCTTTGGCATTATGAATTTATGAGCGGTGTATTGATATGATACAAAGAAACCTTGCATTCAAAGATATTGAAACTGAATTAATTGAAAACAAAATGCTTTTGCGTTAAAGAATTTGAATTAATCATAAAAAATGATTAAAATTGGAATGAAGCCTTTACCAATAAATGAAAAGGCCTGGTATAGAAAAGTATGCCAAAATTCTGTTCATATTTCATGATTTGGGGAACATCGGATAGCTGAGCGATTCCGAAAGTTTATAGATGTAAAAGAATCTCATCTGTACTCTGTGTTCAATGCCAAATAAAAGAATTGAAACTTGAACTGAATATAATTTATTGTTTATGTATTTATTATTGGGCTTTATTCTGGTTTTCATTTAATAGTTGATTTATAAGTAGAAGCATAAATTTAAGGGTTAGCTGTTCCACTTCAGAATACTCCCGAATCAATAATTTACAGGACGATGTCATCATGGATCCTCCTCTTCCAACAAGTCGAATCATCAATGAAACTCAAATTATATGTTTTTCTTATATTCAATTATTGTAGGAAGCTATTGCGATTTTTATGTATATTAGCTTTTGACCATGATCAGAGATTTATATAATTTAGCTTGAGCCTTAGTTGTCGTCCCGACTGATGACAAGTTGCGTTGATAGGAATTCCAGCAGTTTTTCTTTCATGGTTTCTTTTCTGCTGGATTGTAGATTACGAAACCATAGTAGAGTCTTATTAACTGTTAAGCAGGTAACTTTTTAGGGACTAAAATAATTAAACTCTAAAACAAAACTCCTCAACTAAAAATCATCTTTTCTGGTTAATAAACGCTTTAAAACCTTATTCTGTGTTTGCTTTGGTAATTATCCCTGCTCTCCTAAAAGTTCCTGAGTTACTATTCACAAAGTAGGATCTTACCACTACGATCTTTGCCTGGCCATAGTTTATAAGAAGACTGCAAAGCATGGAAATTCTGACTCAAAGGGAATTAACAAATTAGTTTTATAGTATGGTAAGTTTTAGGTTAGCTTTCAAATGTTTTCATTAAAGGGTTAAGTAAGTTCTTTGAATTTAGGAGGGTTAGACGTTAGAATATTAAGCCGTGAGCGTTTAGGTAAGTAAGTAGGTAGGGTTCTTTTCAAAGTGAGCGAAACCGTTTTCGTCTAAACAGTTTAAAATATGTCTCACGAAAGTTTAATGAAAACAAGTTGAAAAATAAAGCTAGTGTCGGGTTTACTGTTGATAAGGTACCTACTTACTTAAAAGTTTAACAACTGTAATAGGTATTTAAATAAAGGTATAAGACGCTAAAAAAATTTAATTTGATTCAAAGTTGTAAACTTACTAAGAACGAATCCAATGATTCCAATTGAAAATTAAATTGAAGAAGTGAAGCCACCATAAACAAAGATGTAAGTTAACAATTAACTAGGCAGCTAGCTAAGTCCACCCATCTATGTTTAAATCGAATCCCCTCTGCCAACAAACTGCCCTGCAGTTTGGCAGAAGAACAAATTGTACATATAGGATTTATTTCGCCTGATTAAATTATTTATTTATTTTTTATTAATCAAGAAGGTAAAATGCTTAAATCCTGTTCTGCACGACAGACTACACCCCTATTCTGAGTTATGAATGCTTTCTATGTATTTCTGTTTTCATATATACTCGTATTTGTTACATTATTTAATTTTCGTCATCTATGTTCCACACGACAAGCCTCATTAAGCTTAATATAGGACTAAGTAGGTTAATTAGTGTAAGATTATCCCATATTTTATACATATAGGTATTAATATTTATAACGGTCTCATGTTCTTCAAAGTCTTATTACGAATATAATCAAAAATTAAGCCTGTTCTTATGTAAAAGTATATAATCGAATGATTTTTCATCTAAAGCTTCTTCATCTACCTATTAGTATAAGCGCAGTATTATACATTATAATAGTCAGTAAGATAATACAAGCTTATTATTCAAACATTCCACAAGTACGCATGGAATTTGCTCCAATTATATTATTAATGCTATCGCTACATCCTTGTTGCACATTTCTATGTTTCATTATAAATATAACGTACTTAATATATATTTTGTATACATATATACAAACTCAGGCATAACATGTGGGTTAAGTAGCTAACTTACGTATCAAATGGGGGAAAAGGGGGAGTAGAAAATGTATGTTGATATTTCCACGCAATTAGTAATTTTAGATAAAAGATTATTTTTTAATGTTTATTTATTTATGCCATCCCAGCACCTCCACCAAGTTGGTAATTATTAAAATGTCATAAAAATTATAAATGTTTGTAAAATTATGTATTTACTAGCGAAAGAAAATCTAATGCCTCTATGGAATTATTTAAAAAGGTTACCTAGTAGACAGTAGGTCACAATAATTAAAAGCAAATATTGTCTCATTATACGAAAATATGACACATTGCAGCACAAGTACAAAAAGCTATACAAAAGATCGTTAATTAATTTCACCGTCTATAATATAGCAGGTGTCATCGAGAATACAAAACGTTTCAAACCCAATGAAAGTTTAAATAAATATCACTTTTATGACAAACACTCTAAGTTCAAATTTCAACGTTCATAAATTCAAAATTAAACATTATTTACTACTCCCAGATCACAAAGTCTTTTATTGAATGTCATCATTGCGAAATGAACCAGTTGTTTCCCAACAGGTGCCGTTGTACATCTATATACATAATATATACTGAATGCAAATTTATTCCAATTTCTTGGACATGTATCGCATAACGACGTCCACTTATGGGAATGTAGATTTTAGATTGGTCTGTTGCTACACCGAACAAATATCAGGAAGGAAATTCTAAACATTGGCCGTAAATACACAATTATTTAAGAAAATTAGAGGTAGAAAAACCATTGTATTTAATTAAAATAAAATTCGATAAAAAATAAAATTAAAACCACAACCTATCTTAACTTATTCTATGTTACAGTATGCTTTGTGTGACAGTAACGGAATCGATGGCACGAAAAAGAATGAAAAAGGTGAAGTTTAAAAAAAATTACTGCCATAGTTTCAAGAAGTTACTTTAAGGTGAACAGAGGGCTTACCGCGAACCACGTTCGACGTGTTGCCTCTCTGTCGCACTTGTAAATTAGTACGTAAGTGTAACAGGGAGGCAAGACGTCGAACGTGGTTCGCGGTAGCCCCTCTGCATGGTCCCATCAACACAGCGGTGTTAAATATAAAAACCGGCCAAGTGCGAGTCGGACTCGCGCACTAAGGGTTCCGTACCATTACGCAAAAAACGGCAAAAAATACGTATGCTGTATGGGAGCCCCACTTGAATATTTATTTTGTTTTGTTTTTTGTATCTATTTGTTGTTATAGCGGCAACAGAAATATATGTTACTGACAATACTATCACGGTTCATGAGTTACAGTCTAGTGACAGACAGAGGGACAGACAAACAGACAGACGGAAAGCGGAGTCTTAGTAATACGGTCCCGCTTTTACCCTTTGGGTGCGGAACCCTACAAAGTGAACCGTCCTTGGCACCTGCGATCAATCAAATATCAATTATTTTGTTTTACGCGATATATTTTATCGCATCTAAATATTCTAAATGCGCTGTAGGTCAAGCTTGTGATAGACTGGGAGCCAGATGTTGGGTTATAATTTAATTTTCACCTCAGCAGCTCGAACAACAACAACAGGTACTTTGCTACTTAAAAACAGTATGCAAAATCGCATTTTGCTCACTGAGTGAGACAAAATGACATTCAAGTGACCTTAATATTCAAATGTCATTTCAACATGCGGGGTCTAATACAAGTTTGAAATACTTGGATTCTATTATCTGTGTCCCTTTCACGTCTTTAGCAAAAAGAAAGAGACAAAAAAAGTTCAAACTATATTCAACGGTACATTGACGGTTTATAATAGACCCCCGAAAAACGTCAGAACGCATCGTTCCAAAATACATACGAGTATGGATTCTTAATAATTAATTAATGAAAATAAAATTTAAGATTTCATAAAAACTGAAAAAACTGATAAAAACACTATATTTTACGTTATTTATTTTACGATTAAAATAATGAACTCAAAAAATACACAGAATATCGCGTAAAATAAATAATTATAGTTTTAAGAATCTCTACTATAGTTTACAAATAGTAAGTATCCGCAATTCGGACCGTATCTTACAATGTTTTTTTTTGTACAAAAAAAAGTTGTCGATTGAAGTGTCAATCAATTGATGGTCGTTGTTTCCATATATTACCTATTTAACGTAAATTTACTACGTTTTGTTTTTGTGTTTGATTGTGATAATTCAACTTAATTGTTAGTATATCTTAAGAAAGCATGAGTGAATAGGTAAGTGATAAAGAAGGATTACATTTTTCAGGTTGTCTAATATGTTCTCACTGCTGAGGTGAAAAGTTTTGTGAACTACACGAGATCAAAGTTTGATCTCTTGATGTACAAATAACTATTAATTAATGTTTGTTTCCCCCTGGCGCTTAAAGTCACAATAATTTTAGTCGAATTTAAACTGTTGTGAGACATACTAGCATTGAATAATTTTACTATTAAGACTCACTAATACGCGATACACGGCCGTCGTGAACACTACTCGCACTGTTAGTGCTTGTGAAAGGAGACCCAGGCTCTCCGAAACATGACGCGCGAGTGACTCAAAACAAGTGAGTCTAAACCGTAAAATAATTCAATAATTTTACTATTGAAGTGAAATGGGCTTAAGCCAATGTGTCACAGTTTTTATTGCACTTTGCAGTTTGCTACAAATACCTAAAATGAAACTAAAATGAAATTTTTTGAAATGTACATTTACCTAGGTTTTGTTTTATTAAAAAAAATAAGACGTCTAATAACTATAAATGATGCCGTTTTTGTCATTCCAGCTCCCGGCGTGATCATCGCATATTCAATCTATTTCTAACTGCTACGCAATGTCGTAGTTAAAAAGTCAATGTCGCCCTAATAGCCGTGGCACGGTCAGACGACACCCGCGGCGGGCCGGACGAAGTGTAGCTGGCTATTACGTATTATTTGATAATCATAATCATAAATTATTTCATAAATTATTACAATAAAACCTGGCCAAGTGCGAGTCGGGCTCGCGTTTCAAGGGTTCCGTACACCAAGTCCGACTCACGATTGACTGCACATTTCTAATAGGTTTTCCTGTCATGTATAGGTAAAGAACTATTTTGTGTGAAAAAAACTCTGGGATTTTTTTTATCCCATTAGGGTCGAATTAGCTCGTGATTCTGAGTAGAAATAACACAAAAGTGGCCAATAAGGTCACAATATATAAATTTAGCAAAAAATTTAAGAAACGCTCAGGTAGCAAAGTTTATAATATCAGCCCCAGGCTACAAATGCAAATAACTAAATCATAGATCATTGAAACTATTCATATTTAGATAGGTAGTTAAGAGGATACACTGCGGCCGCTTGTCCATACGACGTAGTCTCCATTTTCCTCTCTGGATATTGACAATATGGAAAATGTTTTAACATATTTTGATGTATATTGATCATAGCTATGCCCCTATGTTTGACTTTTTTTTAATTTGTGTAAAAATTAGGAGCGAAAAACAGGTTTCAAATTTATAAATGCTCCTAACTCTTAAGATAATTAAAAGTTTAGAAACTAATGTTAATATCCAGAGAGGAAAATGAGGACTAGGTTTGTATGAAATGGCGATTTCGCGCGGCTGCGTTGTATCCTCTTAAGCATAAATAAGCAATCCTCATCATCTATTCAGAGCTTATAATAAAGTTTATGATAATTTATACTATAAAATAGTTCACAGGTGATTTGAACCAAAATATTGAAGGTTAACTTAAACCTGCAACGTAATTGCAAAACAATTAGGTTTGTCTGTTACGATGGAGGAATAAAAAACCGGCCAAGTGCGAGTCGGACTCGCGTTCCAAGGGTTCCGTACATTAAGTCCGACTCACGCTTGACTGCACATTTCTAACAGGTTTTCTATCATAGAAAGAACTATTTTGAGTATTTTTTTCAAAATTTTAGTCTCTTTATTTTCGGAGATAAAGTGGGGGGATGGTCATATTTTGGCTATTTTAATAAATAACTTGTGTATGATTATATACGTATACACTTAATTACACTTAATGTATTGGAACTTCCGTAGTGATATTTACAATAATCATAATCATAATAATTTATTGATAATATAAAATTACATGTCAAATAAATACATAGGTTACAGTGTGTAACTACAGTATTATATTTAAGTACCTTAAATAATTAATTAATTAAATAGCTCCTTGTGGTCGTAGAACATCTGCTCGAGAAGCCATTTTTTAAGTTTTGATTTAAAAAGTGACGCACTTTGTGCTGTTATAATTTCCCGCGGTAGATGATTGTACACCTTACGGCCCATGACGTGGGTGAGTTTTTTGGACTGGCTAGTCTATGCGGCTCGATTCGCAGGAGTCCCGCGCGTGCATTACGAGTCTCGTATCTTCGCGGGGGTTCGATGGTGGGGTTCGTGTCCACTTCATCACGCACGCTAGTTGCCATTTGCAGTATTAAGAGTGAGGGCAGTGTTAATATGCCTAGCGACTTGAAGAGTGGTTTCGCAGAGCTGGTTTGCGGAACGCGCGCTATCGCACGCACAGCTCATTTCTGGAGGCGGAAAACCCTCTCCCAGTCGGCGGCCGCTGCCCACAGCTCGATCCCATCCAATAATATATGCAAGAAGTTTAATACCAAAACGATGCGCCCGATATACCAAATGGTAGTTCCACCAAGTTCCAGTCGCTGGCCTTCATATTATACTAATGACTTTATACTCACTCTGGTTGCGACCGGACTTAGCTAAGGTATTTGAAGATAAAATTGATAATACGTTTTTATTTATTTATAAACAATACATTTTAAAAATAACAACATTACTGCATCACTACAGTATAGTATAAAACAAAGCCGCTTCCCGCTGTCTGTCCCTATGTATACTTAAATCTTTAAAACTACGAAACGGATTTTGATGCGGTTATTTTTAAATATATAAAGTGATTCAGGAGGAAGGTTTATATATAATTTGTTATATATACGTATTTATATAACAATTAAGTATACATATTTATATTAATACGCATACAATGCCATCTGACAAAATTAAGATACTGCACATGCTTCACAGGCAGCATGATTATCGATATTATCATGTATTATCATAGTATGTAAAAAAATAACGCATTTAAATATTCTTTAGAGTGACTAAATTAATCAAATTCCTTGTTTATGACGAAGATTTATTATAATAATTTATCAATAAGTTGCTGCACGTGGAAATATATAGAAAAATATATCTTATTTTTACTTAATTACCCAATAAAGGCCTTCGTGTTGATGAGTCCATTAAAAGGTTTTACGGCATGCATATATGTACATATGTTTATAGCTTTAACAGTTTGATACGCGAGAAATACTCAAACTAGTTTATTAATTAGTAATTTAAGAAGGACATACATAAATTGCATATTATATTTATGATGTTTCTCGCCAAATTTCAGTTCCGGTACACCTCAACCTCACAGTAATAATTACATATTTTTCAAGGCATCCTGATGAAATGAAAACCATCTGTGCCGCTATATTTCAACTAGCTGTATTTCAATAAAGAGACAAAATATTACGCTATTCATTTAATGTCTTCTGAAGTATTCGTTTAAATATGTTTTGTTTATATATTTCAAAACAAATGTCAGCATTATGTAATAAATACTGTTAACAGTACATTGACTTGTAAGCAAACTCAAAGGTTATAGTCATTAAGCTGTTGGTGTTAAAATGTGTGTAAACTATGAAGACGCTAAGTTTACAAGTTTGGACATTGTTTATTTGTTTTTAATTAATAAACTGTATAAAGAAGTAATTCATTATTGATATATAATTTATATAAAGGTCGCATTATTTAACATTTTAATTTTTAAATAAATGTCATCCGACATTTTTCGGTAATTCTAAGAAAATTAAAAATGTTCCTTCTGAAATGGATGAAGGACTCGCTGGCAAGGTCCGCCTAGTCTTAAGTATTGGCGCAGCACTAATTTTTACGAATGCGACTGCCTGGCTTTCTAACCCATAGAGGAAACTGAGCCTAATTGCGACTAGTCCGGTTTCCTTAGAATGTTTTCCTTTACTTATCGAAAAGCGTCTGGAGAAAATATATATCGTACACACATCGTACATAAAATCAAAGAAAATTATTGGTGCGAGCCAGTTTTAAAAACCCGAAATCTACGACTAAAACCAGTCTTACAGCTGCCCAGCTATTAGATAAATAGCCCCATAGCCCCCCTCCCCCCCCTCTACCGGAAATAAAATTGCATACCGTTTTATTAGGCAGGCATCCCGTTTTTAGGGTTCCGTACCCAAAGGGTAAAAACGGGACCCTATTACTAAGACTGTATCTCACGAACCGTGATAGCTAGACAGTTGAAATTTTCACAGATGATGTATTTCTGTTGCCGCTATAACAGCAAATACTAAAAACAGAATAAAATAAAGATTTAAGTGGGGCTCCCATACAACAAACGTGATTTTTGACCGAAGTTAAGCAACGTCGGGCGGGGTCAGTACTTGGATGGGTGACCGTTTTTTTGCTCTATTTTTTGTTGATGGTGCGGAACCCTCCGTGCGCGAGTCCGACTCGCACTTGGCCGGTTTTTTTATCCCATAGCCCAGTATTTCCATCCAGTCAGTCCATCGCTTTCACCTAATTTTATTTCAATTTTAAATTCCATAAATACATAAACGCCGTTATTCCAATACAAATACCGTCCTTAGCACAGTTCTGTGAAATTATATTATCATCGTAGAGGCGAATTTAGAAATATTTGTACATAGAAATAGCTTAAACAAAGTAAGCAACAGTAACGGAACATAAATGTTATCAGTGCGTATACCTTTGTATGTGAGATAAGTTATTTTAGTTCTGCGTTAATATTGTGGCCTTTATTAAGTAGGTATATTTACTGTTGACGGGTTTCATACGTTTAGAAAATACGAACTACATAATGTATGCAATCTCTTGGTACATTTCAGTAAATACTTAGTTTTGCTTAGGTATATAATAGACCTATAAATTATATGCGGTTAAAGGGTGTGCAATAATAGATTGTTAACCAAGGAATGAAAGGCACTCATTTCAGTCGAGATAGTTTGGCGCTCGAACGCAGTGAGTGAGTGAACGAGGGCGTTCAAAACGTATACTAATCTTATGTATAATGCACTAAATCTATATTTTCAATAAGTATAACATAAAAATAATATAACATACAATATACATACCGCTGTTTGGTATAACATACAAATAAACTAATTACATTTAATATACCATTCATTATGCATATACCTACATTAAAATAATGAATAACATCTTATATAAGTATCTGAACAAAACATCAGTAAAATTATTTGGATAGCTCAGTATTTCATAGGTCATCGAAACTAATTACTAATACTACAGAAAAGTAGGTTAGGTTAGATTAGAACTGTTACCCTATAGAATAAGAAACTACTACCATAAAAATAGGTTAGGTTAGATTAGAACTGTGACCCCCACAGAAAAAACTGCTACCAGAAAAGTAGGTTAGGTTAGGTTAGAACTGTTACCCCCCAGAAAAATTAAAGGTTAGGTTTATTGCATGGTATTTGTTTTGTATATTATATTATTTCAACGTTATACCTTTTTATACTTATCATAAACGTATGTCTTTGAAGAAACGTCACTTTTGACACTTGTTAACTGACATATCCGATCCATATCGTTTTAATATCTTATATTCGACGTATCTTAAAGTTCGAATATGGCTGCAAAACTCATTTTCGTAAAGATAGTCGCGGGCATTATTTAAAAGACACGGGCGGGAACATGAAACGCCAGTTTTTAGCAAGGTCCACCAAGTAAGGTGGGCATTAAAACCGAATTTAATTTGCAGCTGATGTGATGTATGAAGGCTGAAATCACTATAACTTGTAAGATTGTAGTTCGGTGATACAGTTAAATAATTTTTAAAATATATTTATTAATATGCAAAACAAAACTTTTAGTATTTAAAAAAAAAATTGAATAATTTTACATAGGAACTATTTAAGTATGTAGTTTTGTTATAGTATTTGTTTTTTTTTATTACCAGGAAATGTTTTATTTTATGTTAAAAGATTAGGGTAAAATTTATTTAAAATGTGTATTTAATAAATTTAATTACGAAGAACAAAAACACAATTTACTAGTTACAAATATCGTGTGATATATGAAATCACAAAGCATCTTGGAAATTTTATCGACTCTTGAACAGTCAGAGCGGTTTCGCACTACGTCCGATCCGAATCAGATCCGAATCCGTGAAAATATGATCCGAAGTAGCCGTAGAACTATTTCTATGGTAATTTACGCACTCCGTCATCCGATTTCGGAAAGAAATCAAGACGGATGTAGTGCGTAAATTACCATAGAAATAGTTCTACGGCTACTTCGGATCATATTTTCACGGTTTCGGATCGGATTCGGATCGGACGTAGTGCGAAACCGCTCTCAGCAGCAGAAGTTGCGAAGCGGGCGAGGTGTTCAAAATTACCTTGACACGCTCTAATTCTCCTAACAATAAAGTTGTGTCAAGATCATTTTGAACTCCTGGCCCGCATAGCAACTTCTGCTGCTGACTGAACAATAGGGTACTTATTTTACAAAACAAAACGATGTACTGTTGTCTTCTTTTTTTAGTGTTACCGTGAATTCTGTGAGAAAATACGACAGCAGTAAACATCTCTGAGGCGAGATAAAAATGCATCACACGTTTTTGAGGACCGCCTTTGACTTTTATTTTAAGCGCCTAATTGACTTATCTTTATGATTTTTATTGTTTTTTGCAATTGTTTTAAATGTCAACTACATACGTATAGGTTAACATGTTCAGATAATAAGATAACTTAATAATTAGGGATGCAGTATTTACCTATAATTATTAGGTACCTAATGTTCCTATACATGTCGTAAAATATTTTATTTCTGTCTACTAAGTATTATAGGAACTGTTGGGAGACTAGTCAAGACCGGGATACGTGGAAAGGGAGGAGAGAGGCCTTTGCCCAGCAGTGGGACACTCTAGGCACATATAAATAAATAATAAATAAATAAAAGTATTATATACATATTTGTGTTTTGGAAATGTTTATTTTTGTCGAGAATTGTTGTTACCGTAAAAAAATTGTCAAAAATGAACAAGTATTTTTCCCAACAATGTTTAGTTTTCGAGATATGTATTTCGATATATTTTAATTATTTAATATTGTTCTAAAATACTTACAACATTTTTGTCGTATTAAATGAAACTCGATGCTTCTGGCGGTAATGGCGCGAAGTTATAAGTTTGTTTTAAATTAATTAAATAATATTTTTCTCATCCACTTTAAAACACATTATATTTCTTCCGATGAGAAATGAATCAGAAATATATAAGAATAATTGCCTGATCTTTATGGAGCAGATTACTATGCTGTATGAGGCCACCAGGTGACCAAAGTGACCTCAACTTCACTGCAAAGTTAACTGCGCACACGGCGAAAAAATAAATTAATCTCATTTTCATTCAGGGCGATGCGAGCGCCTCATTCAACTGCAAAGTTATCTTAGTAAAATTGCGTACCCGGTCACATTACCAACTTATTTATGTACTCGGTGAAATTCGAAACTAAACGTTGCCAATATAAATGATTATGAACGTGTACGACATTAGCGACGCTGACAACTGCAAAACTTAAATTGGTCGACCTCAGCAGGTGAATCTTTACGAGGAATCGTTTAATATTCCTTCATCTTCCTCGCGTTGTCCCGGCATTTTGCCACGGCTCATGGGAGCCTGGGGTCCGCTTGGCAACTAATCCCAGTAATTGGCGTGGGCACTAGTTTTACGAAAGCGGCTGCCATCTGACCTTCCAACCCAGAGGGTAAACTAGGCCCGCATTGGGATTAGTCCGGTTTCCTCACGATGTTTTCCTTCACCGAAAAGCGACTGGTAAATATCAAATGATATTTCGTACATAAGTTCCGAAAAACTCATTGGTACGAGCCGGGGTTCGATTCGAACCCGCGACCTCCGGATTGCAAGTCGCACGCTCTTACCGCTAGGCCACCAGCGCTTCAATCGTTTAATATTCCTTAAGGTTGTATTTTTAAGTTACAATATTTAATTCGAGTTATTAAGATTTGGTGATAATAATAAACATTTATAATGCAATCAGTACCATTTTCTGCATTTGTATTCCGATGCAAGTTATTCAATACCTATATTTTAATTCAAATATTATTGACATAATGTAACCTTTCACACGACTGCACACCAGTACTCTCCAATTGTCCGTTCCCGGACACTCCTTAATATTTTTTTATCTTTTGCACCTGACTGCGACTTGTTTGCCGACCAAAGTCATAAACTTTTTATAGATTTTTTACGTTTTTGCGAATCAAACATGCAATAGGTAGCTTATTAATCGCTTTATTATTACCTACTTAATTTTACAGTGCATTGGTGTTAGCTGTAAATGCTGTAATGTTGTAAAATTTGATTTCAATAAATATCAAATATCAAATATTGAATACATCAACCCATAGTGAGATATCAAATAGCTATTTTTAGCGACCGATAGGCAGACGAAGGAAATTTACAAAAATTACGGCCCTCCACCTCAATTTGAACAAGAGCGTGTGTCGTACTGTGAAGTACGTTAACAGCGTGAAGGTTACTTACGTCGTTTTTACTTTGAGGGCATATGTCATACGCGGTTTGAACCGGTCGAGAGTAGTAGATGTAGTGTAGGGACGCCCGGCCGGAAGCAGGCTGTCGATCGCGTGTCGCGTTCATTCAGCCCAGTTCCCTGGAGTTGGAGCTGCAGGATACTGGCCCGAAGGCATTCCCACACTGTTCTCCTCAAATCTTCTTGTTTTCCTGCAGAACAGGACATCTTTAAGTTTGACAACATAATTATTGTTTTGTATTGTTTATAAAACGTTTTTAATACTTGCCTCTCAGATGGTCGATCTAGTTTTTCACATTTATGCTAAACCACAACCTTGAGCCATTTACATAATAATACAATAAATATATAAGTATATAACTTTAAACATAACGTCATTTGTAGTTAAGTCGCGGAATGCTTAAGAAAATTGGAGATGTTTTTAATTTCGTTGAACGCTCTATAATAAATTTAGTTTAAATGTCAAGCTATTAAGATACGCGGTCTGATTTAAATTGTAAGCGACTTGTCTGTTTTTGTAAAGTAAAATATATTATGTAATTTAAGAAGTCGGTCGTCTTTATGTCTGCTACGACAAACAACGATATATATATCCAAGTATATGTAGGTACCCCTGGTATATAATTTATATTTCTCAGAAATGGACGGAAAAGTCTACAAAAATACACTTCTATTTTTTTAAGGTTGCAAAGCATATATTTTTAATGGTTTTACTATTTTCTGTGATTAGAACGTTGCTTCTGTAAAATATTACTATTTCTTGCACCATTTTTGAGAAATGCACTATATATGACTCGGCTGGAAGGCTACTTGCTGGCTTCGGATTCAATTAAACGGACTCCCAAGGTCGTCCGTTTAAAACGAATCCTCAGCCAGCAAGTAGCTATACTTCCGAGCCTCGACAATAATGTACTATTTCTGGTTGCGACTCTATTTGTTTGATATAAACATTAGACGCATATACGAACTCTAAAAATAGAGATAAATAACTAAGTATTTAATATCAGAATGTCGCTTTTATTGGGTTGTATAGGTATACAAGCTTTTACAAATCGAATTACGAGTTTACTGAATGCTTTATCCCAGAAAATTAAATACCCCTTAGGTATATCCCTGGGGTAAAGTGCAGCAGCACATTAAGTTTGGTATGATACCTACTATACTTAACTCATTCTTTACATAAACACTTATATTCGAGTATGTACGAAGTCACGGGCAGATAGGTACCTACTTGTTACCAAAAAAGTACCTAAAAACATAAGAAAACGTCTTCTCTCAAGTCAGTTAATTATTTTTAAGCTAAAATATTTACGAATCACGCGACAAAAGCTCGCGAGATATGTCTACATACTTCTCGACTGTCAGGGAAGGTAATGAATGAGGTGATAAAATGATACATGAATTGGGAAATTAACTCAGTTGTAATAGTGGTTGTAATTAAAGTTTAAATTATGTCCCGATTCGAGTAACCTCAGCATTTTACGCGTGTTTTATGAAGGTGTGTTTGTGTTGTGTATGCGTGTGTGTTGCCTGGTAGGGTTGAGACAAAAGAGGTGGCGTAGTTTTTTAAAACCGGTACCGTATCAAAATAAGATCAAAACCGTAAAAAAATGTTATCTGTGTACCTGATTGAAATGAAATTCAAAGCATCACTACATAGTATAAAACAAAGTCGCTTCCCGCTGTGTGTCTGTCCATATGTATGCTTAGATCTTTAAAACTACGCAACGGATTTTGATGCGGTTTTTTTTATAGATAGAGTGATTCAAGTGAGTGTATACTTTGTTAACCCGTGCAAAGCCGGGGCGGGTCGCTAGTAAGGTATAAAGTTATTATGCTAAATCACTTGTTGATCTCATCGTAGCAAATGTTTTCCTTCAAAGATTTTATTCCGAACTTTCATTCTTTACAAGCTTGTTTGCGGACTGCACCCCGACTCCAACTTGTATAGGAATTACACGCCGACGTTGTAGTTGGCGTGCAGTTCCCATACAAATTGCAGTCGGATTGCAGTCCGTCTGTCTCGGCCCTAACTGTAGGCATAACAGCAACCGTGTGTAATAAATTTTACACCCGGAAGCCTAAAATGATAGTACTTTCCATATTATTGGTATAATCATGTCTCGCAAAATGTGTATTCTTCCTCATAATCATCAATATTTTTGTATTCGACCCTGAAAGATCGGAAAATGGTCAAATCCCTTAAGACATTTTATAAGAGATTAAAAAGCGCGTTTATGTCTTTTCTTGGTATGTTTTTAACTTCAGAATATGTATTGATTGACAGACATTATGACCACGGACTATCTAATAGTGACATTCGGATTTCAATTACAGCCGTATTAGTGTAAGGCCTGAGTGGACGCTCGAAGCGGAGCGTTCGGCGGGGCGTGCAGCGTGGCGTCGGGCTCACGCGTGATGTGAGCAGCGTGCACTAAGGCCGCTCCTATACGCTTGCATTTGTTTAACATGCACGCCGCACGCCCCGCCCCGCTGCACGCCCAACTCGAGCGTCCACTCAGGCCTTACACTTAGCAATGGCAACAACGACAGTTGTATTATGTCAATTTACTTGATAAAATGAGTGACGGAATGAAAGTCATAATCGCGACCATAATGCGACCAATGACGTCCTCTAAGAAAAAGCATAATCACATAATAGATACCTCTAATACATACCTAAAAAGTAACTACTTTCCCTAAACATAAAGCATTTTCATGTTTTTGCGGTGATTGAAAAAAATTACAATCATTTTTTAAACAACAAAGTTATCATTTATCTGCTCTCTGAACTCGCCAAATTCAAATTCTATTTCCGTCAAGTGAAATCCTGATACAGATCCGATTAAACGAATAATTAAATTCGTGACTTAAACTGTTTAAACTTCAAAAATATCAAAGTTCAACCGTTTTCATTCGTTCATCGGTTACACCTTAAATTAAAAGCTTTTATAGTACCTAGTGCGCGATTTCTTAGTAATTTCTCCTAAACTCGGCAAACTGCAAACTGTGCCCCTAGTATAAATTTCATTCGATAGCGTGACGTGACGTACGTTGCGTTAAGTGTCATTTTGTATGGGATTTTGAGTTTCCATAACATCCCGCTTGGCGCGTAAAAACATCGGTGTCTGATGTAGCGGAATATACGAAATCATTGAAAAATCATCGTGTAAATGATATGATATTTCACGAAAGTTATTTCACAGGCGAATCAAGAAAGGATAACAAAGGTATATATATATATAATAATTGTGGTTTTCACTAGTCAATAACACAAAAAAAATACGGTAACGTTGTATCACACCACGTAAGTATGAATATTTTTTCTTTCTATGCCAATATTGCACTAATCCTACACATGCCAATCTAAACCCACTAATTTATATATTTGAAATAAGAAGTAACCCATTTCTCATGCTCTCCAATTATGTAGCTACGTAACGAACTAACGAAGCAGTGATAAAATCACGCGGCTCGATCGAAGCGACAAGTTTTTATCGTGTCGCGTCGGTGTCAAGATCGTCGTATGTAGGACCGACGTACGACGACAATTTGTCGGAGCTAAGAGACAAATTGGCTATTTAGGATTTAAATATCTTATCTAAACAACAACAACAACAAATACACCAAATACTGCTAGGAAATACAATATATTGTATGGACGAATTCATGAGACCTTAAACTGTGTATTGTTTGTTAGAATATCCCGTATTTGATAATGTACTCTTGACGATTAACATAATAATTTATAATGCAATGTAATATTATGAAATAAATAAATATCATATCATATCATATCATATCATATCAGTAATCTAAGAAGAAGAAGAAGAAGAAGTAATATACCTAGAATGAGCTGAAAATAACAGTTTCTGGTTTGAGACTTCGGAAAAATTATTCATCAATAACCTAGTATGATCTAGCTAGACGACTACAAATCCTCTGATAGTGATTAGGTGGGAAAAGCCCAGGATCAAGTTATATGTGAAATTTGAATAAGGCCTCATCGGTGGACGACCTTTAGCTATATCCTTCCGTATTTAAACCTTCGAACTCATATGAGTCAAAGATATAATTTCCATAAACCAACTAATGAATATATTGGACATTCTCCTTAATTTTACGAATCGGCTGACAACGGCGCTCGTAAAATGGTCATTTTATTCTAGACCTTGACACGGGAGCGGTAAGGATAATATTTATTTATTTGTCGTTTTTGGAAGGTGGGTGGCATCGGAAACAATGGGTGCTTGTGTGTCAAATTTGTAAGCTATTTGTAGGCAATGGTTTAAGAAGGATCATAATCATATTGATTGAAGACCGTGTCGAATTTCATTTGATTGTTGTGTTATCAACTCGATGAGATTAATGAAGAGGTATAGTTGGTCAAGCAAATCTTGTCAGTAGAAAAAAAGGCGGCAGAAAACTTGGTTCAGCAACACTACGTTTGAATTATTCGAAAATCGTGTGTCATTTATAGTTGCTCAAACCAATTTGTCATTAAATAAAAACTATACTCATCCTTTTTTTTGGTTGCTATACATACATATTACTAGTGTAAGACAAAGATAGTATGATTCTCTCTGTCTATGAAATGAGACAATCCTTTGACAAACTAAGTACTTAAATAAAGTTTTACAACTCTGAAAAAAGCTATATCGAGAGGCCTCTTGTTTACATATGCGGTCTCTTTCTTTTACATGCGTCTATCTACATATTTATATTCTAAACAATTTCATATGATATCTGAATAGTCAGACCTGAGTCTTGTTAGAAGGTAAGTTTCAGAAACACAAATTATCAAACTATTTTATTAGATAATTATAAAGTCATTCACACGGATCTCGTGGTTGTTACATTACATTTTACCCGATCGCAAATTGATAAATCTGCATACCAATAAACTACCTAAAGTCAAGGCTACCGCTTATTAATTATAAATTTTGTTTTTACATTTCATTTTAGGTCCGCTAAAAAAAATATTGCAAAAGGTCGAAAATGTGGCAATAGATGGCCTAAATCTTGACTAAAAATATATTTATAAATAGATCAAAATATATTAAACGACTTTATTGCGAGTTTTTTAGAGGCGTGTAATAGTAGTTTGTGTTACAAGGGATCAAAATGATATATTTCCGTCAAGGGCGTACATTGAATCCTGAGCGTAATGAAGGATTCAAGTGTTAACACCCAAGACGAAATAATTTTGATACCGTGTGACACATACTGCTTTTCACATCAACTATGAGGAAAATAAAAAAATCTTAGTGTTGATACAATCTGATGCTTAAACAGATTATTTAAGCTAAAAAAATAATGTGCAAAACAATGTAAAAATAGTGTGCTAGAACAGAAAAGTGTTACTTTGATCCCTCCTAGCAGGGAGGAAAAGTGCCACTTTGATCCCTCCTAGCAGGGAAGAAAAACCTCTTTTCCGAATAGGTAGTGTGAAAATCTATTTTTGGAACGATATAACAAAGGTTTTTAAATCTTAACAGCAGAGTATTGCATGGTATATTTTCCAAACATTTGTCGCCATTTCAGGCGTAGACTGTAGTTTCAAACCGTACTTGCGGTTTGTCTGTACATCAATTATTAAGAGATTGCATAAAACAAATTTCTAAAAAAAACTTCCGAATATTCTGTATATTTTCCATAATTTTTAGAAGTATAAATATTTAAAACTTTTGCGTTTTGAACACTGTCAACTCACATTTACAGACGGGTCTTTCGGGAAATATATTTTATTACCTTTATTTACCGATGTTTCGACACAGGTTTCACTGGTCGTGGTCGCGGCTAACTTATGCCCCAGCAAAATGTCAAAACAGAGATTTGTGCAACTACCCGACGAAATGTGTATGAAAAAGTTAGACCCGTCTAATAAATGTGAGTCAATAATAATATATGTTCATAAAAGTAAGTTAGTATCATATGAAATAAGTAATTTACAGGATAACAAACCAGAACTATAGGTAGTTATATGTATCTACACAGATATGAAGGAATAATAAAAGGAAGGAAGTAAGGATAGGGGCTTAGTCAATTTGTGTAAAAATGTCCTATAATACAGGATATTCTGTGGCAAATTTCTGATTTCAAATCCAAATATTGTTTTCCTTTTGTAGTTGTAGGTAAGCCAATAGTCACCCACTGCCTATACTGGGTAAAATATTTATATTTTAACTGCTACACCCTAGTAGGGTCCATGTTTGTACTTGATTAGACTTTTAACATCTTTGTAAAATACCATGCATGGTTGCATTGAACAAATGACATATCTGATATCAGCGGCCCGTTTCTCAAAAGCGTGTACCTTGTAATACAAGCGGATGTCACTTTTTGACAGCTTTTGTTAGAAAGGGACTTCCACTTGTATTACAGTTTACAAGCTTTTGAGAAACGGGCCCGTGATATATCACGTGAAAGAAATCTTTTACAGGATAACAATTAAGTCACAATAATCGTGAGTTATATAAAGCTAGCGAGAGATTCAGGTTTTTATATTTCAGGTATGAATGTTCAATGAAAAATTATTATTTATTGATAAACAAAAAAATATAAAAAAACAGAAATAATACATAGGTACTAAATTAACAAAAAATATCTAACTATATACACATATTTATAAATTCAATTGTTTTCAGGATAGCACATACCAATGAAGAGCCTCCTTCGGCTTTCAGGCTGTATATCCGAAGCTATATAGCGAGCGATGCGCGCGCGCTGGTCACAAGTGCCGCGTCTGCGTCGCGTAGTGCCGTGTGAGATGCAGTGAGTGGAACACAGAAAGAAATATGGTGAGTCGAAAGTTTACAAATTTTAGGTTGTTATCATTTTAAGTTGTTATAGATTGGACTATTATAGCAAGTTAAAACGTGATTTTTTTTTCATATTTTAACTTGCTATACCTAATTTTAATAAGGTGAATCCAATGGAAGCTTTAATTAAGTTTTATGCTTACAAACTTTAGGTGTTAGTGATTGGTAAATGATGGAAAATTATAAACGACAAAAGTAAACCAGGAGTTATGATTATGACATAGAAAAAGTAGATGTTCGAAAGTTATTCTATACTTACCAAAATCGGTTTTCTTAACAATGTCAATCATAATTTAAAATTGACCTATTTATAACTTCGGATTTTACTAAAAAAAACTTAGTCAAAGCAACCTTTTGTTAACTCAATCAAACTGTATAAACAAATAAAAAAATATATAAGTAAACGTTATGTGTATAATTGACATAAAAACTTAATTGACATAATGGAGATGGCGCGTGCGCATGAAGTTAGTCGTGATCTTAATCAATTAGACGGTTTATCAATGCCGATGTTATAATAGATGTGTTTAGTTTAATCAAAGAGGTCAACAATATACTATTGCTGAGAAAGTGTTACTTACTGTTTAAGGTCTTACTTTTTTAACAAATCATAACATAGTTATTAACACATACCTATACTGAAAGAATTGTTTACATAACAGTAACAAAATATTTTGTTACTACATTACACATAAAAGGGACTTACAAACTATGTGTTACCTGTTACAAAATCGGTTTTACGATATTGAGCGAAATTTATTTCTTGAATACTTAACTTATTTTTTAAATTATGTACTCAATGTGTTCGGCTATTCATTTTTCCAGTGTATGACAAATTCGACACTTACAAATATGCATATTTTAATAATAGTTACATATGCGCCGACATTTATGCAGATTAATCATTACTTACTTCATTCAGTTACCAAATCTTATAAGATTACATTAGTTTGATACAAAAAAAATCTTACAATATATTATATTATGATCCATTACTTAAATGTTATACTCAATTAAGTTAAATATGTAAAGAATAAATAAAAAAACAACTTACAAATTCAATTTACCGGATCTATTAAGCAGACGTCTTTTTAATTAATCTGAATAAATTATATAAAATATTTTAATTTTTTTATGAGCCTAGCAACGAATTAAATGTCAAGTGACAACTGACCTTTTGATGATCCACATTGGACATTACAGGTAAAAAAAGATAAGGTCAAGGTCATATTTATTTAAGTATATTCAGATATCGGCCCGATTCGAACTTTAAGATACCTACGGCAATTAATAGATCTATAGAAACGATATGGATTAGATATGCCAGTGTCAAGTGTGACGTTTCTTCTAACAAAAACGTCACTTTTTAATTTTAATTAATTGACGTATCTCAAAGTTCGAATCAGGCAGTAAGTTCAGAGTCGACCAGATGTATCGATCGTCTTTTTTATTTAAAATTAAAATTAACATTTTATAATTGTTTACCAACTTTCTTTCCAATAATCAAAACAATTTTCTTAACTTATCGAAATTAATTTATAATTTTACAACTATTTGCAATATAACGAAATCATACTTGTTCTAAAGGGGCCCACTGATTACCAGTCCGCCGGACGATATCGGCCTGTCAGTTGTTCGGATCTGTCAAATTTTAGTTCTAACTGACAGGCCGATATCGTCCGGCGGACTGTTAATCAGTGGGCCCCTTTAGTTTGACTATTTTGTAATTTTCTCTTTCAGTTGCTTTAAGTTGCAAGGTTAGCTGGAAGAGAACCCTTCAAGGGATAAGTTCAACTTTGTAAACGCTTATTATATTCTCAGTGTGTTATGTACTTGTTTTGTGCAATAAAGTGTTTTATTATATTATCTACTAAAACAACGTAATTACAGTAAATTCAACATTACTTCGTATTCTAATAGCTAAACACACTTATATAATGTTATCTGATTTAATTCATTCTTAAAAACGTTAATAATCTCGGAATCTAATCATAAATAGAATCAGAATTCTAAACTAAGCAATTAAGGTTCACACAGTTAAGAATTCGAACAAAATCAATCAATCAATCAATCAATCTTTAAATCAAGGGTGAACAGGCACCTTCTGGGCAGACTCGCTCCATCGTAGGCCACGTCTTCGCCTCGGCTAGTCTGTGGCCATGAGTAAGCCCATTTTTAATAAAAAAAAAAAAAAAAAAAATACAAAATGTGGCTAAAAAGATTTTAGATAAGGTCAATGCGACTAAATCCGTCTGCGGGAAATTCCGTACACGAGCGCTTTTTTTTCAAACAAGTACACGATTGGTATATTCATCGACAAAGCAGTGATTGCGTTTAGTTTCAGCAGTGTCCCAGAATAAGTAATAGTATTATCATAGTAGTGTGCTCTATTGCTTACGGTTGAAAAAATTAAAGAAAAATACCCTCGTGTACGGATTGATTTCCTTTCTTAACCATAATTTATAAAAATCTTCGTTTATAATCCCCTTTCGCCGGAAAACTAACATGCGATGCGTACCTATTCTTACTTTAATAACAGATTATTAAGGATCTGATCTGTCAGTGTCAAATCTGACATTTTTTAAACCAATAACGTCACTTTTGACAGTGACGGTGACGGAACTAATTCACAACCTGTTACTAAAATCAGAATACACCTTTAAGACAGACATTTAAACTCCTCATTTTGCAAAAGAAAAAAGAAAAACTCTGATAGACTAAAAAGCGAGGCACAAGCGAGTGGACAAAATATAATAAATATCGAAGCATATTCAGATATTCCAAATATGATATGGATTTCATAATTATATCTCTGCATCTCTCCCATGCATGGGTGTAAAAAGGATGTATTGACATTAATATCACATCAATATTTTATTTTTTAGTCCGAACGCTCTCGCGGGTGCGGGTCACAAGTGACGCAACGGCTAAAGGTCACCGCGGCCGTTGCTTAGTTCTATGACATTATTGAAAATTAAGAAAAACATGTATGAAATGAATATAAAGTTATTGCAATGACAAATATACCTTGAACCTAGATAACCTAGCTTGCTATAAGTTTTCTTGACATCGATTTAGAAATAATTACCTATGCAGACTTGTTGCATTATTTTTAAAATGCAATAGTAGTTGCTTTTAATTACTAATGCAGTTATTCATAGACGTTTCACAAATCGTCGTTATTTTGTAATTTTTGTTTGTAAGAAAGGGACAAAATTGTACAGATGTTTGGAAGGGGTTGCTAAGTTTTATTAATAAGGGGATAAATAGGACCTATATAGTTTTTGCAGTCTACGATTTCAAGTATTTTTTATTAATATTAGTTTTATTACAAGAGCACAGAGCAACGTAGGAACTCGAAAATATTGATACCTAAAGTACCTATGTACTACATAGATTTAAAATACCCTTATTATTAATTATTATTCGGTATTTTAAATCGATGACCTACTATAGAATAAAACTAAACTGAGAAACACATTAAACTCTAATAAATAAAAATGTATTTAAAATATTTAACAACATATTATTATGGGCCATATTATATGTAGGTACAGTCAGCAGCAATAGGTGTTCAAAATTAATTACAATACAGGATTTGCTGTATCATACATGATACGTGGATGGATAACAACCTATGCCTTACGCTATGGCAAAGGTTGATCCGATAGCAGGATATATACTCGCCTGCCGCTGCCCTTATCTAGACAACTTTAATTGATACCAAGTGGAAATACCAAACATACAAATATACATACGTATTTCATTGATTTTTATATACTCAGGAATAGTTTTTGTGAACATGGAAAAACCTAAGAACTGTTTTATGGAAAGGCATAAAAATTACAAATCATGAATTACTTATATGTGTTATTAATATCTGTTATAAAATTAAAAAATAATGAAGCATTAGCAATTAGACTTTGGCAAGAAAATACAAATTGATTGAATAATAAAAATATCAATGATATAATTGGTAAAAATATCAAACAATGTTGAACACAATCGATAAAAAGCCGAATAACCGCAAAATCTATAATTAGTGCAATCATAGGTCTTTCTTGACATTTTATGCAAGATTATCTCTATTTTTCTGATGTAAATATTAATAATAGCCATTTCTATGACAACAACTGCAAGAATTACAATTACAAGCTACATTATAATTCTAAATACTTTTCTAATGATAAGATCATTATTAAAAGATTCCTCCTCCATACTGTCATTACTGTCATTAATGCTTGACTTTTAATTTGCGTAAGTAAGAGCCTTGAGGTCTCCCAAGTATCAGTGGTCAAGAATTGATTTGAAAATGACTACCTAAGTTTAAATCAATTACGACAGGTATCAAAGTCATTAGCACCAAGGACAAGTCATCTGTCAAAGATTTGATGAACCAGAGGTATATTCAGATAGTTATTTCTTGTTATCCAACGGTTTTCGATATGATCTGTCTGCTGTCACCAGTGACTGTTGTCACCGTGACAGCTGACAGATCATATTCATAGTAATTGTTTGATAACAAGATTTTACAATTTGAATAGGCCTCCAGTAACAGTTTGATGCACCGAAAAGCAAAAGTATTAAACGGCGATTAGTCGATCACATATTTTTTTACCCATTTTTGAACCTTATTCTAAATCTAAAGTTTTAGAGGTTAAATTTAAACGTATTTTCGTTGGTCAATTGATAGTAATCGGCAGTAATGTTTGATGACATTATGAATAAATAATTGTAGAAGCCACTATTTATTTCAATGTTGCATAAAATTTTATGCGAATAAAAATTATGTTAAATAAAAAAAGTTATAGTAAAGTTTATTTACTTAGTAATCAATTTAGTTGTTTTTGCTAGTTACTAGTATAGTTATGTGAACTATAAAGCGGATTTTTTTATAGGAAAATATCATAACAGGTATATTACTCTAGTTATTTTTCTCTGTGTGTATCTGTTAAAAAAAATATTAATCTAGGTAGGCAGTCAATCGCCCCAGTTTAATGATAGTTTAATGGGTAGGCCCAGGAATCGCTGGGAAGACAGTGTGACGGCGGATTCGCGTCGGTAACTGGCAGGAAGTTGCGCAGGATCGGGACAGGTGGCACGCTCTCGTTTCGGAGGCCAAGATTCAATTTGGATCACTGAGCCAAAATAGTTAGGTAGGCAGTCAAAATCTAATAGAAAGATATATGATATATTAATAATATTACATATTGCTTATTTAAACTTTCACGATTTTTACACATTATTAAATTGTACAACGGGACTTAATCGCGTATCTAAGTTTTTAAGATTTACCTCCGACGTTTCGAGGACGGCGTTGTCCCCGTAGTCTCGGAGAAGACTGGCTTAAGCATGGTCTAATAAAACATGGTCTTCTCTTCTCAGAGTGTCACTTGCCTACGTCACAATAACATTGCCACTTTATTTCAACATAACATGTTACATGGGTACATTATATCTATGGTTAATAAGTTAAAATATTTCTTTATAATTTTATAATTTTCATTTATATGTATTTTATCTTAAATTTTACAATAACACGTCATTTTTAATTATTCGTTAGCAATATCTTCCGATTCACGAAAGAAATTTCAGACGTTCGGGTAATTCTGTTTACACTACTGGCAACACAGGATAGCGCTGTCACATTTGACAATCCGCCATTTTGTCCCTGACCGTCATCCTTGTCGAACGCGTGTTTATTGTTATTTCCTTCTCGCTCAGTGTCAGCAGTCGCAGTGTTTTCCAAACTTTTCACGTCGTAAGCTTGGTAATTAATGTTTTGTTACGAAAATGGTTGGCTGCTCTATTCGGAACTGTAAGAGTAGGAGTGAAAAGTGCACTATTGGCAAGGTGCGAAGTCGGTGGAGGGGGAAGTGGCGCTGATCGTCACAAACACAGGTAATCTTATGGAATGGCCGCCATTAGTACTAGCGGCAGCCGCTTGAACTAATTTTACTCCATAAGATTTAACGTAGAAAGTCTGCCAAAATGAGAGCAGCACCAGTCGTGCACCTAGCGAATAGATTTGTTTTATTTTACTATGTTTCTACATGAATAACTTAAAATTAATGCGGTTAAAATAATTTTCACCGTTGGTTAAAATTCTCCCACGTTTTAAAGTTTGAGAACCTGTAAACAGCATGATGACGTAGGCAAGTGACAGTTAGGTCATTCGCGAATCTCGGAAGAGAGTACCAGGCGGAGTATATTATTATACCATGGGCTTAAGTTGACATCAGCATCTTCTAACCGCGCGAGTTTTTCGATCTACCCGCACTTGGTCTTGTTTATCCGCAAGGAATAACGCCGCCGTCCTCGAAACGTCGAAGGTAAATCTTAAAAACTTAGAGTCCCGTTGTACAATTTAATAATATTACATATCGGTACCTTAAGTACTGCTCCGAGCAATAATTGTACCATGAGAAGAGGCACAACATGATTCGTGACGTCACAGTTAGAATTTTGTACGTGTGAGTGATTGAAAATACAATTACCTAAAGACTAATTTCTAATGAATGGCCGGAGTCGTAAGTAAGCAACGTGGCTGAAGAAGTCACACAAATCATAGCCAGACACGGTTTATGCTTGTATAATTTATGCAATCCAGCTCGTTATCACAATTTCCGCAAGTATTTACTGACGATTTCTTAATAATAATTTAGCTTTTGCAAGATACCAATGACATTATAAAAACAGCAGGAAATTGGTTAGATAACATACAGTATGTAGGTAAGAAAAATAGTGGGGATCCGTAGTGTTTTTTTTTCTCTGGGGAAAATTGTCCAACTCGACCACGGGCCCTCCACACAAAAAGCAAAATAGTTTTGCGCCAAAAAAAAATTTTCTACTCTACACTGTTAACAAACAATTTATTAACCTTATTTCTAAGACATTAAGACCTATCATCAATCAGTTAAAAGTGTTGTTGTATGTTTGAACACCTGCGAACATACAAGCCCGTGGTTGCGCCACAATCGCCACATACAGACAAATGAGTTAGCTAAGTGTTATCTAAACGATTTTTCCTAAGAAACTGTACAATGCGGCGCGGAATGTTGCAAATGTACGGCGGTTCTCAGATGGCTGTGGTCTCAGTCACGAGAGGTAGCGGGTTATTCAGAATCTGCATATTGCACGTGTTTACTGACTACACTGCGCTGCACTTTCTACCTTTGTAATGAAATACTTCACTTGACAACTTAATACTCAGTAACAAACCAAATTTACTATACATATAAGGGGCTGTGGGGAAATCTTAACCGCGCGAAGTAGCCGACAGAACAGCGACATCTACTGTGAAATCGAGCAACTACAAAAACTAAACACTACTACATTCAACAGTCTCGCGTCGAATGATGTATATACATATAGACAGTTCATTTTTGTATGGTGTAGCTATGTATGTCGTAAAAAGTCTGTAGACATTTTTTTAAGTCAATCAGATTAATTTATTAAGAATTGTTATATCTAATTAACTTGCGTAAGTAGGGTGAAAACATATTTGTTATTTTTTTATCTATTTAAGTTAAATATATTTATATAAGTATAAAAAGAAGACGGATCGATTTTCTAGTATACAATTTATTAATACTGAGTGCATAGTAGTGATTAAAATCAAACTACACAATTTACGTTGCCTTTACTTAATGATTTGAATATACTTTACTTACTAATTAATTTATTCTTCGCATATTAAAACTCAATAAATATCAGATCAAGTCTATCAGAGCTTGTCTTCAGAATTAATATGTATTGACAATTTTGTTAACCCGTACAAAAAATATATATAATAAAAACAAAACAGAGGTCTCATCAATATTAATATGACATTGAAGGAAGGTTAGGTAGGTCCAACTTCAAGAAAGAGGTCAACCGCCGAATCTAACTCGGTTGGGCAGCGTTCGGGAAACTACGTAATGTCTTTTCGTCCGACATACCTCAGTGCTTCAAGACGAAAGTCTTTAATCAATGTGTGTTACCAGTGATGACTTACGGCTCCGAAACGTGGTCTTTCACTATCGGCCTCATCTCAAAATCCAAAGTAGCTCAACGAGCTATGGAGAGGGCTATGCTCGGAGTTTCTCTATGTGATCGAATCAGAAATGAGGAGATCCGTAGACGAACTAAAGTCACCGACATAGCCCACCGGATTAGCAAGCTGAAGTGGCAATGGGCAGGTCACATTGCACGCAAAGAAGATGGCCGATGGGGTCGAAAAGTGCTCGAGTGGAGACCACGGACTAGCAAGCGCAGCGTAGGACACTGACAAGATGGACAGACGACCTTGTTAAGGTCGCCGGAAGACGCTGGATGCGGGTCGCTTCCAACCGGTACGTATGGAGGTCCAAGGGGGAGGCCTATGTTCAGCAGTGGACGTCTTATGGCTGAGATGATGATGATTGAAGGAAGTGCCTTCATTATTAATACATTAAACTAGTTATAAAACTGGTATAACGTCCTCATGCATTTTACATTGGTGTTATGAAATCTATTTGTAGCATAAATTTATAGCACATCAAAATAAAACATTAATTTCCGTGTGTTGCAACGTGTATGCAAAGTATCGTAAGCGGAACCAAGTTTGCAGTATAGACGAACAAAAAATTAGATTATTATAAAAACTGGTTGCATTCCCTAAAATGTTAGTTGTTATGCCTATCTAGAGAATTCTTCGTTAAATGCCATCAAGCTTCATTTTTTGTTCATCACTTTTTATAGCAAAAAAGAAGATTTATTCAGTAGCACAAGTTATTTAACAAAAATCAGGTTGGTAAGCATTAAAGACAAAGATAAAACACGTACTTTATCTAATTATATCTCGGTATTTTGGTCACTTGAGTGATTCTTTTGTACTCATAAGTCATAGCATATCTTCATGCCTAATAGGTAGATCACTTTTATACAAACGTCTAAAAAGCATTTGTTGCCACTTCACATAACGTGACAATAAAGTTTACATTAAAGTTAACACAATAATAAAAAACATTAATTTAGATATTAAATTAAATAATTTGATTTGTTCCCTACTATAGTTCGTTTTTTTTAGCATTAGAAAGAACTTGCAAGAAGGTAAGCGATCTTGACATGTATTTTAATTGAAAAACGCTTTTTAATGATGAAAGCAGAAGAATATAAATGATCGTATTAGATTCATAATTGTTACATATTTGCCGTAACTTATTTTTAAAATGTGTTCAATTAAAAGACACATCAAGATTATTTACCTTATTTCTAATGCTAAAAAAAAGAACTATAAGTTTTAAAAGAAATGTTCCCTAACGTTGTAACTCGTAACAAATCGCCCTACGCTTATGCCTAAGCCCCCGCTCTAAGCAATATGTACGCATGTCAACGCTTCCACAATGAGATGGAGCGAGCGATAGTTTTGTATTCATTTGTTTGGCCACTAGTGTATGTACATATTCACAACGTGTACCTTTTAGCCAGCCAGTTAGTTGGACCTACGATTTCATACATTTCCGACTTTTGTGTTGCTTATAGTCTGTTCGGAAAGAGAAGAGTCGTGGAATGTATTGGGCCCCATACATTCCACGACTCTTCTCTTTCCGCACAGAGTCTAACTTAGATTAGAGGAAGATTTTGTGGAACATACTTACATAAATACATTAGTAAAACTCTATATATCCACCAAATTTCGTCGGAATGTGACGAATAAAAAAAACTATTTAAAAGTCGACTTTATCGGGATTAAATTGGGATGTCGACAGTATTACACACTACATACGTAATACAATTAAGTGTTAATTATACTCACTATCTATTTTATACTAAAATTATACTGCTATTGTATGCTGGGTAACGATTATACAAATGAAAATAAATGAAAATTAGACGTTTACATGATTCGAGCCAACATTTCAAATTCAAATTCAAATTAAAAATTGATTTATTGTAAACATAGGTTAAATATAGATCTTATACAATAATTTATGTTTCACTAGGTATGTTTTGCCATTTGGCATACAAACTAGAGTCTGCCCTGTCAAATATAGTCTAATAGTTTCCGTGTAGATTTATTCATGGAATTTGCCTTGGTTAAAACGTGTAAAATTCAATGTAAAAACTACAATTTTACATTAGCCCCCTCTTAATAAAAAGTAAAAACTTGTCGAATAGTCTATAGTAGTGTGAAGTGTGAATGATCGATAACGGAGTGTGTACAGTCTGCTACACAAGTGACGAATTGCTGCGACCGCCGTCCTAACAAAGACATAAGCTTTGTTGTCTTGCGTAATGCTCCGGTTTCTATGGCAACGCGGTTACACTAACCTTCTCAAATAGAAACAATGTAAGGTATAATTAATGCAAAAATATCAAGTACACACCGAAGGTCATGGGATTTGCGGTCTCAACTCTCAATAGAAGAAATAGTTTGGTACTTCAACTGATTATAATACACTAGCGACCCGCCCCAGCTTCGCACGGGTTAACAAATTATACATAAACCTTCCTCTTAAATCACTCTATGTATTGAAAAAACCGCATCAAAATCCGTTGTGTAGTTTTAAAGATCTAAGCATACATAGGGTCAGACAGACAGCGGGTAATAGTTTTAAATGATTCACGGTTAATTTCACAAGACTTATATTGACCGGGATATGGACCGTGATAACCTTTTGTATTTTTTTCGAGCTCCCGAATACACAACAAAACAAACACAACACAAAACACAATGCTAACAAAAGGTAATCACGGTCCATATCCCGGTCGATATGTCTTGTGAAATTAACCGTGAATCATTTAATATAAGTCTATTGTCACATAATATGACAATGGTTGACTAGTAGAGAATGCTTCAAGGCGTTAAGTCCGCCATTTGTACTCTTTTTGTGTAAATTTGTGCAATAAGGTTTAAATAAATAAATAAATATTTATTTAAGTATTGACAGGGAAAACCATCGAACATTTAGGCATTCTGGTAATTCTGGTCATATTGGATTGCATAACGAAATATCATGATTAATATATATCTGGAAATATAGTATCATAATAATATGTCCAAGCAATCTGTCCGACCCAAGGCCCTCGCACAAAACTTTCGTCCCATTTTGCAACATCTCATAATGACGAATCATCAGATTACAGACTTCAGAAGTTCCGAATCAATTTACGCCTTATATCGAATGGAATGAGGTCGAGTTTGCATTGACAGGTACAATTAGTCGGACTTTTGCAACACTTTCTTCGATTTCTTGGTTCTGGGCGACCTTTTCAAGATTGGTATTCAGTTGCGATAATAAACACCTGTGTTAAATTTACGCTTAAGCTTAATGGGATAGGTGTAATTAAAGTGAAATTACAGTCGGATTCATTGGATATTTTATGACATCACATTTTCCTTAGTTCACCCGGTTGCACCACTATGCCTCACTGCACCTACTATTAGTACCTATTATTTTGTTGATTTTCAATATTCAATATATTTTATTTCAGACTGCATAGGTCCATAAAATTGTTAGTATTACAAGTACTTACATTTAAGAGTTAGTGCCTACATGCTAAACATACTTACATTAAAATTAAAATAAATAAATAATAACCACTGAACAAAACTAATTAACATGTAATATTAAAAATTATGTAATAATCTAAATTAAACAATTAGATTTTAGACCACAATCATTAATAAACTGGGGGCCTAGCCAAGGTGAAAATGTACATCGAAAAACTTTAAACAAATAAAAAAATGTATCAGGATGACAGATGCTACGGGACGCCCCGTGACACGTGACTATTTATTTCCATAAATACATTAAGTTTCATTAAGAACTATTGTAATCTTGGCCTACCCCCTGAGGGGCAACCGCGAAAATCGAAGTTTGCAAATTGCGGGGATCTTTCTCTTTTACTCCAATGAAGGCGAAATTATAGTGACAGAGATAAATTCCCGCAGTTTGCGAACTTCGATTTTCGTGATTATAGCCCTGAATCCCTGATTAATAAATAGGAATTTAATTGTTTTAATTTAAATTTTGACATATTTTATTTTTATTACATGTTAATTAGTTTTGGTGCCGTGGATATTATAATATATTTATTAGTTATTTTAATGTATGTTTAGCATGTAGGCACTGACTCCTAAATGTAAGTACTTGTAATACTAACAATTTTATGGACCTATGCAGTCTGAAATAAATATATTGAATTGAATTGAATTGAATTAAAGAGTAGTATAATATATAGGACAGGTGTAGAGATATGACGACACCATCGCAGGGCAGCTTGTGGCGAGCTGTTGAGGAGTAGCCACTAGTGTTGTGAATAACGCTCATTTTAAGGATAAAATACTCGAACCCCTAAGACTCTCGAGGCTTAACGCCTCAAAGGCGGCAAAGACGATTTCTTACATCCATACGCGTAAAATAAATAAATACAATTTTCAAATATAGTCGAGTCGTCAACACTTAAGAGTCTTGAGGGCTCGAGTCCTTAAGCCTAAAAATAAGCGTTATTCCCAACACTGGTAGAGACCCCACGTACCCGAGTGCTTCTAGGGGAGCTCTACTGTCACCCAAAAGCTAAGTGTGACCTTTGGGTGGGACATGAAAATGCCTTTGATATTTCTTCTAATCGTTTCTTGAACACATCGCTAGAAATGTCATTATATTTATATTTCTTAACTTTGATTCTTCCCTTGACCGTGGGGACTCGAAATTCCTCCGGCGAAGGCCATAATGAATCGATTCAGTCCTCATTACTAACGAATTAAGCGACGCTGGTAACATTTGATCAGCCTTGAGCCAAGTAGGCTTCGCAGATGTCGTTAGGCGTAGGTTTAATGGCTTGACTTAAAGGAGTATGAAGACGTAATTATCCTTTTGCTGTAGAAATCTACAGAGCTTTGAGGAATCGAAGCGTACCTATTCTATAATTCGTTTTTTTAGCATCAGAAAAAGACTACGCGATCTCTACGTGTCTATTAATTGAAAAACGCTTTTTTAAAATCAGTAATTATTACTTATGAAAGCAAAATAATGTAAATAATCATATATGATTCATAATTGTTACATAAAAGACACGTCAAGATTGTTTACCTTTTTTCTAATGCTTAAAAAAAACGAACTATAATTACCTACAACATTGATGAGTGTGGACCATATAGAACCAAAACGAAATTCTATAATTTTGAAAATTTCTAATTATTTATAATCCCGATGAATGTTCAAATCTAGTATGCTAACACGCAGAAATCGGAGTCAAATTTCGGACCTAAAATTACAACGATTTATGCCAAAAACTTTTTTTAGTATGAATTAAGGTATTAAGACTTTTATTATATATATGTGGGTATACAGATATGTTAAAAACCCTCTACATTTTCAAAATTGTATTATTTGTATTATGAAGTCTTAGAAAATGTTATCCAACGCATTAACTTTTGTAATGTCCAAATAAAGACGTTTTGGTGTATTCCCATTTGTCCCCGTCCCACGTGACTGCCGTCACACATGAGATGGAGACAAATGGGAATGATATCGTATATAAAGCGCCTATTCCCATCTGTGCCAAGCGGGGGACCCGGGGATGTTTTTGGTCCATTTTATTTTGTGTCAAGTTTTGGCTATTAGGCGTTATTCATAAACGTCTGCTAGGTTAATCAGCTGATGATCATCGTTTGTCCCTGTCTATGGCATAACGACAGATAGGGACAAACGACGATCATCAACTGATTAAGTTAGCAGCCGTTTATGAATAACGCCATAGAGTCTGTACACAGTTTTGTTACTGAGGGAAACCGAAGCAGCATGCAAGTCAGTAGCATGTTACGAAAGTGATTGGCAGCCATTTTAATAACAAAACAAATGCTCTTTACACTTCACAACCTTTGCTTTCGATTTCTGTTTACGTCAACTTGAGGAACAGAAAGTTAAGTTTTAAAAGTCAAAATTGACACACACTGTACTGAAATGACAGGTTTCAGAATTAGCTTATACTTATTTGCCGGCTGTGGTGCACACTCGTCAAGAGACCCGAGCCAGTACCAGAGTCACTGACACTGTCAAAACTGACATATGGATACGCTATCGAGAACGTAATTTACTTTCTATACATCTCGCTCCCACTAATATGCGGGTAGTTGGACGGTTCTCAAGTGTTTCTTCTCAAATTCAGCGTCCTTGAACGTATGTTTATCTAATAAAAATAGCACAATAGGAAGAAGAAAACAATACTGACGAATGATTTTGTTTCCAGTTGCTTATAATTTATTTGCATAGCACCTACATAAACCATTAAGATAGCTTACGATAAAGTTAGTTCGACGACAGGCAGACATTGATTGAAGATGGCTACTGATGAAATGACGATCTTTGACCTATTGTGCGGCGCATATAGGCGCCACGTGAATAATACCGCGTTACAACAACGAAATGGATGTACTTGTATAGCTTACTTATACGCGATTTAACACTCTAAATTCAAAAATGTACTCTGCAAATAGGTCTCAAGGACTCTTTTACAAGTGAATACTTAGTGCCAGTTTCACCATTACCTACAACATTTACAATGACAGTGAGTACCTATAATAATCTTAAAATGAATCATAGAAGGTAGCATCCTATAGAAGTGGTCTACGCGTGCCTCCGTGAGGGACAAAACATACGCAATGCGACGCTATGATTGGTGGAATTTATTTGTTGCCCACCATCATCCGTACTAATTTATGGTGGGGAATAAGAAAAAGTGAGACTGTGACAAGGACAATAATAGCGCTTTCGCTGCTACTGCTACTGAAAGATACATAAGACTATACCGTTCTGTCAGTTATCCCCATCACTCATGCCCAATCCAGATTAATACTAGATTCATGGTGGATCAACTTTTTACTGTCGATATTCTGTCAATTCTGTCACATCAGCCAGGGAACTTAGTTAACTTAGAAGGATTGTTAACAGGAAGTTCTAATACTAACGTAATCAGTAGATGACCCATTATGGAAAGGCTTTATTTAATGTATATAACAATACCATAAAACAAGGATTATAACAGTGTCCCAGGAGAGCGTGTCCGTATCAACGAGTGAGAAGAAAAGTTGATTCACCCAATTATTATATAATTGCTCTTCAATATTATGAGGACCGGCACAAGGATGTCCTCGCCACCTTGGACGCATTCCTCTTCGCAGATCCTTGTAAGGAGCCCGAGATAAATCCGAGCTGACGTTACATAATGAGTGGGTCGGCCATTGGTCATCTAGAGGGCCTTCGTGTGGCGCGACAAATGAATCGTTCGAATTTTATTTTGTTCAAGTTTATTTTTAGTCAAAATTTGTAACGTTTTGTAGTAAGTAGGGATGATAATAACCAAACTGAGACGCCTTGTCTGTAATTTTGTGTACAAAGCACTCTGCCGAGTTTTGAGGGGGAGGAACACGTTAAATGTATACGTAACGTAAAAATAGCCATGTCAGTTAAATATCAGTCCATACATGTTGTATGACCATTGGCCGCCTATTTTCCACAAAGGGGAACGCCTGTTAATGGCTAATCCGTTTGGTTTGTTCCCGCTTGTGGTGACCAATTTCGTGTTTGACTCGGCAGCAAAGTTTATTTTCGAACCACGAGCGTACAGACTACAGATGTAGTGCATAATTGTTTTCCATCGTACTTTCTCGGAAACTTTCGTATTTGCCTTGCTACCTACTTCAGTCAACCTCACTTACTTTTTGTACCGAACCTGACTGAAATAGCAACATAATACGATCATCATACGTTTCCGTGAAAATACGATGGAAAATAATTAGGTATACACTACAAATGTATCAATATAAGCACGCGGAGATAAACAACTTTGGCATTTGTAAAACAAATAACAACGATAGGCCTTACGAGAATTAAAATTGTACGTACCTTGGCCCACACTCTATTAACTCTCCATTGGACCTTATGCCTTTTGTAATAAGGTCCTCCGATGGACAGTTAAGAGTGTTGCTGTTTGTAAGAAGACTTCGAAGTAAACATGTTTGTAAAGCTTATGTAAGACTTTAGGTTCTTCGCTACGATGACCTTATGCCTAGACCAGAAGTTGTCAAACTGGCTTCTTATCGTATAGTCGTTTAGGCATTTAGTTATCTGACGCTAGGTTTTATTATTTAGGCGTTTCTAGGTCTAGGGCATATTTTAAGATAAAAACTTAGTTAATGTAGATGTTGTATGGTCTTCCTGGCGTTTGTCCAGGCTCTTCGCAACGGCTCTTGGGAGCCTGAGGTCCGTTTGATTCTGGGGTACGGTTTACGAAAGTAGCTGCTATCTGACCGAGGGGAAAATTTAGATTTATTTCGTACATATTTTATGTAAAAATATAGATGTCAAGAGTGTAACCATAAAAAAGTAATTTTCATTCACAAAAATGAATGCAGTAATAATATGACTTAAGATACAGATTTTATAAAAGGTTGTATGTTTAAATTCCGGAAAATTTATTATTTTTCGATGCGAATATATATATAGGTCACACTGAACAACTTTTATTATGGGACCAATCCCAAAATCACGAAAAAAAAATGTCACTCCCATAGAATTCGGGATTTCGTGGTTGGTCCGATAGTAGAAGTTGCTCAGTATATCCATCTCGCGAAATATTTTCTGTTTAAGATTACTGAAGTTCGTACTCATTCGTAACGTTTAAGGTCAATATTAAACACACACTAAGTCTCCTTTAATTAATGTTAATAGACCATCACATGCAATTAATCTAACGCCAATGCAAACTAAACACTATTACGTAGAGATAACGTTTAAAAATGCGCTGACGAAGCACCGAAGATCCGTATTTTTCTTCCTTCCCACCTTTGACATATCGATGTTTGTACGACATTGGTTACAAGTTGACATTGAAAATACATATTTGCATTTGATTATAGCATTCGGTGCGTTGGACTTTGAGCTCTAAAACAAATGCATAGAACTTAAATTGAAATGTGTGTTTAAGGATGCTACTAAGGTAAGTAGTTATGTCGAAATGAATCCGGGGTTACCATATTGGTTTAGTTTTTGTTTAGTTTACGTGACAGTTGAGGATCTCTTGAAATTATTAGGTGGCTATTTTACTTTGTGTAGAATTAGTTCCTGCAGATAATTTCATACTAACATTATTTATATTATATTATATTAATTTAATTATTTATGTGGTAGGTATATTTTCCATAAAATAGGATAAAATAGACTAAATTAATAAGTTGTCAAGTTGTAAAATAAAATATTTAAGCAAGCATTAATTTAGCAATCACCTTTTAAATTTCGCGAGTCAACGTAATAATACGAATGTCGCCGAAATTACAATTTCTTTAGTGTATGGATAAAAAAAATACAAACGTTTGGTACGTTAAGGTTGTATCGTTAACAAAATACTTAGTACGAGTGTTCAAGTTTAAATGGCATGTGCCTTCGATCAACACGGGCTTCCGGCACGGAAGGGATAGGCCCAAGCGATATCTTGACATTCAAATCATTCTGCCATTTTTCGCGGGGGGGAACGTGCACACAGTCGCACTTCTCACACACTTACATACAAAATCTAATCTGTAATGATGACATCTTGCACACCTCGATCTGTTTCTGTGTACGGACGAGTCACAAGTGTCACAACACGCACACTAACACATTTTCGTCAAAGAATTTTATCGTTTTCTGAGAGATGAGAAATCGGATTTGTCGCTCGACCGATCCGAAATTTGTACTGGGCGAGGAAAATCGATAAATCCAGCAATTACATGAGACTAAAATATAATAATTGTGTTTAAATGTAATTAAACGTATGACATGTAAAAAAAATATTACATGTGAAATGTAACACCTTCTTTTTATAAATTTGATGTCCCCGACCTCTTTTTACAACAAAAAACCGAGCAATTAGGCATTATTTCTGCCGCTGTGTTCACTCGCGCGTCTGTGCCTCTGGACGCGGTCTAGTTTAAAATCCGAGCGCAACTAGTTTTATTACCCGCGCTAGATCAGTTGATCTTGTACTTAGGCAGAGGGGAAATAGTGTGAATGCCGCATCCCTTCCGTGTTGATCGAAGGCATGTGCCTAATATTCGAAACACTACGAAGGGTTCGTGCCTACCCAAATTATGTTATCACCATTTTTACACCATTTGAAAGTTGTTACCAAAACAATAGTAATAATTTTCAAGTTTACTTAATTCACATAAATAGCCGAATCTCATCATTCATCCTACATACGTCCCACTGTTGAACCTTTGATCGAGGGGGCATGGGTTATATACCCCACGCTGACCCGATGCGGGTTAAGGACTTCGCAAATATTCAGAAATTAAATTTTAAAGAATGTACTTATATTTAAAAAAAACTCTCGAGTACATACGTATTTTATATTTATCGTCACATACTTAACACCGATTCTCCTTAAAAAAAAAGCTTTCGTATGTCCGGCGGTTCACATTTCTAAACCAATTCCCGTGAAATTTTATGGGCGCATAAATTTGATAATCATAGGGAATTTATTTGCCGATACTGTTTTTTTTTTGTTTGGACTAACGAGGTCTACATATAAGTATTATGAGCTTCAGTTCTACATAATAAGGAATTTAACCAAAAGATACTACTCGTATCTTGAAACTTACGAACCGTGTTGATAAGGCTTTAGTTTAGACTAAAGTCAGTTACATACATACTGATACAACCATGTCAATGTTACACAAAGGGCACCCACCTCAACGTTATTACATAATACTTAACTCAGTGTACATGTGCTAAATTAAAGTATAGACCCACTTTTGGTGGTAGGAAATACAGTTCAAGTTTACTTTAACCTACTGGTATAATATCGTACAATTTTTTGAGTTAGTAAGGAAATTAGATTTTATTGTGCACCATAAAGTTAAAAAAAAATAAGTTAAATAAAGGTAGGTTTAGCTAAAGATAACAGTGGTTTTATTTTATAAGTACAGTCGACTCTTGTTAATTCAAACCTGCGATAATTCTAACCTCTCTATAATTCGAAGTTATCACGAGTTCCCTAGAACATCTCTTTATATATCGAAATAAATCAATACATTTTTAAGCACTTGGTAATTCGAACAAAAATAATCATCGCTAAGTAACAAAACGACGCGTTAATTCGAACTCATAGGCGTCAAACACTCTACAATTTGAAGTTATCAGATTGCAGACCTCACAGAGGTAATAATAAACCACACATTTTGAGACAAGTTCAAGTTCGTCGTTGCACTCTTTCGTTGGTTAAGCCCTTGCTACACGGTCACCGACAAGCCCCCAGACCGCGTGGCCTTGGTCCGTTCCGAACCGTGTAGACAGTTGTTTACAACAAAATTTGACCAAAACTGACCAAGGACAGACCAAGGTCAGACGGTTAGAAGGCTTGTCGGCGACCGTGTAGCAAGGGCTTTATGTGTACAAATTAAAAGTTAGTGTTAGTTATGAGTCCTAAAAAGTATAAATACTTGATGATTGCAGAAAAGAAGGAGTTAATCGTAAAAATGGAGGTAGGTGGGAAGACAAGTGATGTTGCAAAAGTATTTTCAGATCAGTCTCAGCAATGTGCATTGAACAGTGCACTTTTTGATATTCTAAAAAAATTAGCAGTTAATCAATATTTGATTATTACCTACCTACCTACTCAATAATTCGAACTTTCATATTTTTTCTCTCAAAAATTTCGAACCATTTGATATTTCAAACTCTCGATAATTCGTAATATATTAAAAGTCCTTCGAGTTTCGAATTAACGAGAGTCGACTGTAGTCACTTATTTTTATACAAGACACTGCAATAAAAAAAGAGCGCCATGAAGAGAAGTAAAAACTCAAGCAAAAAAATAAATAAAATACTGGTGTGTAGTTGTTGGTAGGATTAGTGTCGTTACATTTTCAAACAAATGAAATTCAAACCAATAAAAAATTTAAAGGGTTGGGGGTGATTTACTAACCCTGAAATATGTATCTGGGGGCCTCTTTTTTAAAAAATACAACTAGATTCGATCGTCCTTAACTATAACTTGGGATGGTGGGCAGCACAAGGATAATAAATTAAGAAGCATAATTATCATTTAACAGTGTAAAACAAAGTCGCTTCCCGCTGTCTGTCTGTCCCTAACGGATTTTAATGCGGTTTTTTAGGGTTCCGTAGCCAAATGGCAAAAAACGGAACCCTTATAGATTCGTCATGTCTGTCTGTCTGTCTGTCCGTCTGTCCGTCTGTCCGTCTGTCTGTCCGTCCGTATGTCACAGCCACTTTTCTCCGAAACTATAAGAACTATACTGTTGAAACTTGGTAAGTAGATGTATTCTGTGAACCGCATTAAGATTTTCACACAAAAATAGAAAAAAAACAATAATTTTTTGGGGTTCCCCATACTTCGAACTGAAACTCAAAAAATTTTTTTTCATCAAACCCATCATACGTGTGGGGTATCTATGGATAGGTCTTTAAAAATGATATTGAGGTTTCTAATATCATTTTTTTCTAAACTGAATAGTTTGCGCGAGAGACACTTCCAAAGTGGTAAAATGTGTGTCCCCCCCTGTAACTTCTAAAATAAGAGAATGATAAAACTAAAAAAAATATATGATGTACATTATTACCATGTAAACTTCCACCGATAATTGGTTTGAACGAGATCTAGTAAGTAGTTTTTTTTTTATACGTCATAAATCGCCTAAATACGGAACCCTTCATGGGCGAGTCCGACTCGCACTTGGCCGCTTTTTTTAAATAGATAGATTCAAGAGGAAGGTTTATGTATAATTGTTAAATCGTGCGAAGCCGGAGCGGGTCGCTAGTATCTATTATTTAGATCATCATACCTGTAGTAAAAAAATATGATAATGTCAATAGGGTCATTTATCTACCTATTTGATATTTTTAATATGCCCATCCATATGGCTTAGCGTCAAATGCGTCAATTAACATTTTTGAAGTCATTCACCCAATAAAATCGCTGTGCTTAGAATATTTATGTTAAAAGCTTAACTTAAATAAAGACTTATCTAAAAATAATCTTTAAAAATAATTCAACCGTATGTCAACTGGTATAACGTTGAAAACGAAAATAGGCCTATTCTGAAATCTGTCACTATAAATTAAGCTGTTTTATCTCAAGATAACGTTAAACGAGTTTGTCTAGGGTTTGATTATGTATTATGTTAATGGTGCTAAGGTATTTACATGTTTTTTTTGTTAATTATTAACGTTTATTAAGTTACCTTACCTATTTATTTATTTAAAGATCCATATTTTTCGGCATACTGTCTATAATTATAATTAACATACATACCAAATTTCGAAGTTAGTCTTAATCCGATTGTGCTAATAGGTATTTCGTACTACATATAAAACTCACTTCTATTTGATATTCTTTTTTCTCTAGAAGTTAAAATAAAATGCAATTTTGCCTTTCCATTTCGAAGAAGAAAAACAATCTCTCCGACTTACTTAGGTAAAGAATAGCATAAATCCATTTGTTTTTCAAATAATAATAGATTGCAAAATGCAAAACTGTGTGCTAACTTTCGACGTATCATACAACAGGTGATGTATGTTTGTTTTGATGAGGTCGACGGTCAAGTTCACATTATGTAATACCATCACCCACACTGTTAACTGACAACTCGTAAACCTTATTACAAAAGGCATAAGGTCCACCGATGGGCAGTTACGAGTGTTGCTGTTTGTACAACGGTAATGGCCGACGTGCTTTCGCATGGTTACCTCGTAATACAGATATATAATATGTAGTTGAACGGATTTAGTTTAAATTTGACATAGATAGTTTGAGTCCCGGGGAAGGACATCATTATAATGTAGTTTTTATATCTGAAGTCATCCCTAAAGAGGGTGAAAAGGGGGGTGGAAATGAGAAAATTAATGAATTGCCTGTTAATTGCTGTAAGCAATTTTATTTTATTTATTTTATTTTTGTTTATTCGGGATGCTTACTGCCTAATATACATACTGCATATTATGCTTACTTCTATTGTTTATGCTTACTCTAACTGCTGGAACTAATTCCACGAAGACGCAGTCGCGGGCAAAAAGCTAGTCTTCTGTGATCAAGATTGCATTATGGCAATACGATAAAAAATTAAGTACCTACACTTATAATAAAGTTCAGGCAAGATTTAATGTCGAAACTATTACAGTCTCATCTCAACTCTATTAACCGTAAATCTAGAAAGGTTAGATGTAGCGTCAATCATATTGACCGATACCTAAATGAGAAAGAAATGCTAATCTAACTTATGTGCTAACTTATTATAATATTATTTATGTATTGAATTATACGCGAGAAGGCATTTTTGAGCTCTCTAGTCAGACGTCTATTATAATATGTATAGTTATTCCATTATACGTTGGGTCCACTTGACTTACTTTGTAGCTAATACTCGTAGTTACGATAATAATATTCGCTAGGTGCACGACTGGTGCTGCCCTCACTTTGGCGGACTTTCTACGTTAAATCTTATGGAGTAAAATTAGTTCAAGCGGCTGCCGCTAGTACTAATGGCGGACATTCCATAAGATTACCTGTGTTTGTGACGATCAGCGCCACTTCCCCCTCCACCGACTTCGCACCTGGCCAATACGTTAGTAAAATCTTTTATGTGAAACTAGCGACCCGCCCCGACTTCGCACGGGTTAACAAATTATACATAAACCTTCCTCTTGAATCACTCTATCTATTTAAAACAAACCGCATCAAAATCCGTTGCGTAGTTTTAAAGATCTAAGCATACATAGGGACAGAAAGACAGCGGGAAGCGACTATGGGCCCGATTCGGATTTTGTAATAGACATCTAATAGATATCTTTTAGACATCGCCAAGATACGATAACGATATGTTTAAGATCTAACCTGTCAAATTTGACATTTCCGCGATTCTGGAGATACTCTTGAACGATTTCCACAAGTTATTACTTAGAAATCTAATTCACATCTAATAGATATCTAACACAATGTATCGTATAAGTGACATTGGTTGCCCGAATTGCGCTGCAAGAGAGAACTAGTTGAAATCTAAACTATAACGTATCTAGAATGGATCTAGTACGTGTCGTCTCTTGTGAAGTTCGAATACGGCAGTTTGTTTTATACTATGTAGTGATAAAAAAAAAGTACCGGCGTCCATGGTATACATATAACAGATTGAACTTACCAATGCATTCTACGCCAAGTGAATCAAGTACATATAAAAGTTATAACCAAAAGCATAAAAAGAGAAAAAACAAAACTAAGTTAATAATACACCAGATCAACCCACGTTGTAAGAGTCATTCGACCAAGTTAAGTCATTTCCGAGTCAAGGGCGATCACATTATGCTAAATAAGTTGCTATTTACATGCATTCTGATCTAATATGGAGATCAGGATGATTTACATCCGACACGAGAAACTTCAGGGTCAGTAGAGAGGAAAAGCTAATCTGGGCTGATCGGAAGGGTGACGGAAATTCTTGATGTCTTAAACAACAATATCTGGGAGACCGAGCAAAGGTCGGAAAACATATAAAAACTCCAAAATGCACGTTTTCCCACAGATAAGACCTAGCTAGATGAATTTTTCGCCCCCGAAAACCCCTATATAGCAAATTTCATCCAAATCGTTAGAGCCGTTTCCGAAATCCCCAAAATGTATAGGTATATATAAATAAATATACAAGAATTGCTCGTTTATAGGTATTAGATAGATTAGATTAGACTAGATTGGATAAGTTCACTGGTGCAATATATGGGGTCCCTTTGTTTCCCATAAAGTTATAAGTCATAATGTATTGTTTGTCATATTATCATTAGTCATAAAACTGAAACCGTTAACATTTCAGGATTTTCGTAAGGTTATCCTATAGATACGATAGGTTAGGTTAGGTTTGTTTTATGGCAATCCTGGAAAGTGGCACGTTTCTGAACCAAATGAATTATGACTAACGAAAATGCGGGCAAACAATACATTATGACTAAACAATAGAGACCCGTAATATATATTACTATGAAGCTCTGAAGTAAGTATGTATATACGTTTGCTGGGCCCAATCGCCAAACAAAATCGATCCTTCAAATTTCTAAATTACGAGTTGGATGTAATGCCATTGGGTCTCACGGCGCCAAACTGGAAAAGCCAGACGTCATCGTTTAGGCACGGTCTCAAGTCCTATTCTGATATCCAAGCCGGATGCCAGGCGTTTATCAGAGCGAGGCCGTGAACGTCATATGTCAAGGACACGGGCAATTTTGCTTGAACTCTTCTGTAACTTTGACATAACTTTAAGTGAGGACTAACAGAACATTTTAGTTTATAATAATTTAATCAAAGTCATGAACAAGTTGGAAGGGCAGACTTCAACCAAAATCTTAAAGTGCTAAAGCTGGCCTCATAGAAATGGTGTCTAGTTTCCATTTATTTTCAATTATATACCGTTTCACTGCATACTATTGCAGTATAATTTTAATATAAAATAGCTAGTAATGTAGCCGAGGGATTCTCACTCTCTCATAAGCAAAATGTGAGACGCAAATACACATTAGACCCAGATATTGGACAGGTGGAATACCAGCCTAAGTGAATCTTGTGTATAGTATAGTCAAGTTCATTTGGTGAGAATAGTTCAATTGCATAGTTTATCCTTTGTTTTGAGATTGGTGATTAAGATAAGCTACCTTCTCAGAGTTAGTAGAGCCAAGGTGCTTGCTTTCTATGATGTTTTTGATACGTATCTATTCCGTTCGTGATCCAGTTTGCATTATTGAGTTTAATATTTAAAACCTTCGCGTTTTGAACATATATTAATTCACATTTATAGTATTATTGAGTTTACTGAAAGTTTACGCAAATATTTTTAATCTTGGGATTTTATAGAATAATTACTATCCGTAAGTGTCAATCAGGACAGGAACTTAAAGTACGTACGCATTAGTTTCATTGCTTGTATGCTCTAAAATCTAAATACGTTCTGTTAATAATAAATAGTGTTGTGTTTCTGCCGTGCCGGTGAGTAAGGTTGCCCGAGCTCAATGAGGGTGCGGATTGTTAGTGTCGGCAACGCGCATGTAACACCGTCCTCTGGATTTGCAGGCTTCCATAGGCTACGGAGACTGCTTACCCTCAAGCGGGCCATATGCTTGTTTGCAACCGACTTAGTATTAAAAAAAAATGAAATCCATTTCCTACACCAGGAAAGTCTTAAGTCTTAAACAATTCTGTAGAAGTTTTACTAAAGTTTTCGGATATCTCAAAATGGTTTCAGAATAATCCTCGTCTGTGACATATGGGGATTTTCGTCTGGTATTTCTAATTTAAATTGCGAACCTGTTTTTATCAAACCTGCTGATTTTGGTAAACCCATCCAACTAGTTGAACCTAGTAAATTTATGTGTGGAGTATAATATTACTAGATACGTTAAATTTGCTTTTTAATTGCCAACTGAAGTGTCATCAATATTGAATAAGATATCAAATTATAACTCGCTAGGTATATAACATTCTTAGTGTTTTAACGTGAAATTGTCTTGATTAAATCTAAGAACTAGGTATATTGGCAAGCGTTGGTTAATGTACTTAGTATAAAGTGTCATTCAATAGAACTTGCTAACTATATAAAAAACCGCCATACTAAATTTGACACTAAATATCAAGTTACTAGTAACTTTTGTTTACACAGTTAGCAAGTTCTATTGAATGACACTTTAGGTATACATATTTTTAGATATAAGATTATTCATTCTGTGGTTTACGAGTAAGACCTGAGATGAAAAAACACGTAGATACTGGTTTCATTGACATTGCATGGCAACCTACCTATATATTACTAAGCAAAGCTCATAGGTACAGTCACCTGCATTAATATGTTACTTTCGAAGTCCGCAAAAATAATTCACACGCTCTTATGGCTCTACAAAAAGGATCGTGTCAGATATTTTTGCGGCCTTCGAAAAGTAACATATTAATGCAGGTGACTGTACTATGAGTATATTAAGCTTCTACATCACTCATAGAAAATGTCACATTACATGTCCATTACAAATTATAATGAGTAGGATGTGTCTCGGAATTTCATCCAGTACTTGCAAAGGCCTGCATAAAAACAATACTTTATAAATACATTATCGTTTCGAGATAGTTACAAGCTGATAATGATGTTTTTTTATAGATACCTTTATTGTTATAAACATAATCTGTCACATCAGGATATCCGGATAAAATAGAGTTTAAATAGACTACCATCAGGGCCGAAGTTGTGGCTCACTGTTTTGATAATATAATAACCATGAAGAGACTAACAGGCCAATCCGAACGTACACTGATATCAGACATGTCATTCAAATATTGTGCATTTCGCTTGTACTTGTCCGTACATATCACTACACTTTATAAAACAAAGTCCCCGCCGCGTCTGTCCGTTTGTGTGTTTGTTTGTTCGCGATAAACTCAAAAACTACTGAACGGATTTTCATGCGGTTTTCACCTATCAATAGTGATTCTTGAGGAAGGTTTAGGTGTATAATTTGTTAACCCGTGCGAAGCCGGGGCGGGTCGCTAGTGTATAATATATTGGCGCAGTGAGACACACGATAACTAAAAACGAAATAGCCTGTAAGACTGAACAATTATGTCAGGAAACACATTACGACCTTACACGTGATGGAGAAAATGATGTGCTGTACACAGTTTAGTCATGGAACAAGAATGCTGATATAACTTCAGTTTATAGAAGCAACGTTTATAGAAAACAATTACCTACAGATAATTAAAATAAGTACCCAATAAAATATGATGGTTACAAAAGATGACATTTATAATAATCACGTTAAAACCTAAAATGTCGAAACACAGAAACTTAAGTGCGATAGCGCAAAGATAGAAGAACAATTAAATACCTTAACATTCCTGAATCAATGGACGAAAAACGTCTTCTTACCTCATTTATGGTCCCATACAATCTATAATACATAAATTATTGCCAGAAGCGCTTCATTCAGAAAGGACTATAATTTAGTATTGGGCAATGTTGCCACACAGGGAATCTTGATTTGTTACACCAACTTAATTTTGCACCTGTCGAATTCAACATTTACGAAAACCAATCTGAATCGAACTTTGACGCTCTTGTTTTAAAGACTTGTTTAAAATATAATGGTTTCAGCGAACGCAGTGTTATCTTTGTAAAAGCATGGACCAGAACCAAATAAAGACGTGGCGACACTGAAGATGAAATTTTCCTTAAAGAAATGGACGATAGCCATTAAGTTAACGATAATGATCGTTCGAGGGTCGCGTTCGAAATTAATTTAAATTGACGTAAGTGGGTTTTGTATTTTTCGGTTATATTATAAGTCGATTATTGTAAAGTAAATAATTATGTATTTATATTTGACCTTCAAATTTTTAAAGAATTCAATCATAATATTACAATTTAGCATCGAAATATTTTATCTGGTTGATGAGAACGTAAGTAGGATGTTACTAAGAGAACTTGTGGATCATTCTCTGAGAATATGTCTGTGGTTGTATCTATTTGCCACGACTCTTTTCATACATTTTGGTATGGGTCGCGGCAATTATTTTTTGAGAATGACCTTGTAATTTTATTTGTATAGGTCTAATGTCTATCAAAATATTTAGAATTAAAGAGCATAAAATTTAATTTAGTTTCGACATTTTTTATTAACCCGATAAAGAGCATTATACCTATTAAATACCTTTAAGTCCCAATTCAAGTATTTATTTTTACATATAATTATGATACTCAGTAAAAAAACAAGTTCGTGATTAGCATCGCAGGCTTCGTCAAGTGCTGAAAAAACAAATCAGTTACAGGCTTCGTCACCTACTAACAAATTATAAGTATTATTATAATCAGGCTTTGTAAATTAAATAACTAGGTAGGCCAAGTCCCCACCCCGCCCGGACCATTTAAATTCTAAGACAACTTTTATTGCAACGTTATTTTTACAACATCCATTAAAATACATTGATTTATAGACCAGAAAAATGTTTGCTCTTTAAAGGTCAAAGTTAGACCATTAAAGAACCTAGGTACAAATGTTGTCTACAATCTAACTTGGAATTGTTTCATCATAACCCAACTACTGCATGCGTATGATGCATTTTACAAAGTATTCAATAATATGCTTGTTTACTATTGCCTGTCAAGAACTGCTATAGATTATTTTTTATTTAGATTTTTATTATAACAGGGTTAGATACATCCATTTTACGGGTACCTAATAACTAGAGATAGATATATTTATTTGCATACAAGTATATGTTGCGTACCCCGTCACACAGTTTGCTTATTGTAATACTTGAAGGCTGAGTAAACTTAAATTTACCTGGATACCGTAAAATGGGGTGAGTAGGGTTCGCGGGGAGAGTTGGGTTATGAATGGGGAGAGAAGGGATGAAAGGGGGGTGAGATGGGTTTTTAAGGCTACTGCTACAAAAATAATGTATTCCAATTTAAAATGGAGCTATAGTAATACTCATAATAAAAACAATCGATCCAACAATCTTCCAAAATCACCTTTGTATGAAAACCCAACTCACCCAAATACGAGGGACTACGGGTTGAGGTGGGTTTTCCTGTTTATCGTCAAAGTTATGAAATGGAACCACCCAAAAGAAAATAAAAACTAAAATACAAACGTCCGAAACACTTATTATATACAGTATACCAACACCATTCAATTTGCATATGTAAAAATAAAATGTTATCGAGGTTTGAATGTCAGTTTTGCGCCTACTCACCCCATTTTACGGTACTCGTATAATTATCTAGGTACCTATTACCTACGTAAGCCTTTTGGGTAAAGTTAGAAAATTTAAAAGATTTTCTTTTATTGTCTCAAGTACTTAATGAAAAAGAAATGTCTGAACACCTCGCCTGCCTATCAACTTCTCCTACTGACTGTAGATAGAGTTCGACCAAGACAAGTCTGCAACACAATATTGCACACTCAGTGCAAATGTTATTTTAAACGTCAACGTCAACTTCTATTATGACGTATAAATACTTAACACTTGCATTGCGCATGCTATCAAAATCATTGCAGACTTTTCTTGGCTTTAACTAGGTATATCTCTATTTAGTTCTTGAGTTTCATGTCTTTACAACTATGCCCAATTGTCTATAGGATATTTTAAAATTAACAAATTAATATTAAAATCTCCATTGTTACGCTTTATTTAATTTAAAAACAAAGCCGCTACATTCACATTGACATACTGCCCTTTTAGTCACACTAAAGGTTACATTCGGATTTAGACAGCATCATCTTTAGTGCAGTCTTGTTGACTGCATTGCTGCATATCATTATAACAATATTATATATATTCGTAGGCATCAAACTTGATTTTGACATTTTCTGCAGCAATTCAGACGGCAGTAACAATACTGAGCGCCATAAGCCTTCAGTATGAAGTGCATATATAGGTATTTGGAAAATTCGACCTATGCCGCTGTGGCCCGGTGGACGAGTGGCAACAGGCAGCGCGATAGCAGAGGACGCTGGTTCGTCGATTCCAGCCTGGGGCACTGGAGGCTTTGGGTCACTTTTTCTTAGTATATGACATTTATTTCAGTTTAGTAACAATACTGCTGACTGTAGTCGAAATTAATATAAATATTTTATTTTAATGTAGCCGTTCGGATGTCAACTGCAGTTGCACTACTGTTGCGGCGTCGTTGTTGCGGCCGCTGTATCTGTCAAATTTCTTGATAAAATGAGTGACACTCGCCGCCGCATTACTGCCACGATTTCGACGTTCATTCCGTCACTCATTTTATCAAGGAAATTGATTTGATGTTACTGCGGCAGCAAGAACGACGCCGCAACAGTATAGTAAACTTGACCAGTAATATATGATTATTGTCAAGACGGCGCTGTTATTCTCATGACAGTTCAGTATAGTATGAAAAAATTAGTTCCAGTGAAATTCCGCAACATGGCGCGCGATCATCTATTCCTGGTCAGAGGGGCTACCGCGAAAACCTAAATTCGCAAATTGCGGGATCTTTCTCTTTCACTTCAATGAAGGCGTAATTAGAGTGACAGAGAAAAATGCTCGCAATTTGCGAACTTCAATTTTCGCGGTTATAACCCAGGCTTTAGCTGCAGTTGACATCCGAATGTCACCTTAAGGGTAACATTCCATTTCTGACCGCAGCTGCACTACTGGTAGGTACTGAACGCGTCGCCGTTACTGTCGATTTCCATAGTAAAATGAACAGTAGTGCAGCTGCGGTTGGAAATGGACTGTCACCTTAAGCTCACGTGGGTTAATCGTAAATACATTTCTGTGCATGGTGTCAAGTGGCTCTTATTTCAATCAGGTAATTGGCCGGCTTGTCACTGGCTAGATGGAATCACCTAGCTTTATCACTTAGATGCCACGTTGCTTAATAGTAGCAGTAAAATGTTATTGTTATTGCATATAGTGGAAGCCGTACGAACCCAATTTCAAAGAAAAACCCAAATCGATGTACAGTTTAGCCATATGGCACACGGCACTCGCATACTGCCGGCCTATTATGGATAGCTTTATCCATCTTTATCCACGTGATAAAATAACTGTCACTGTTTAACACCGTGGGATAGAAAGTGACGGACACCGTTTTATCACGCTGTCACGTAGACAAGAACCACCATCATATCCGTACTGAGCTCAAAACCAAATTGATGACCCGCAGTTCTTAAAAAAATATGCCTCGTAATGGATTTTTGTCCGAGTGCTGAGTAATTTTTTTTTTTGTATGAAAAAAATGCTTTGTGGGTCACTACATACCGACTAGTCTAGGAGACCATTGATTTGTAGTTTTGAAACTTTGTTTTTACCGATTGCTAAAATTGATCCCTATTCGGAAGGCTAATAGGGATCAATTTTAGCAATCGCTCGCTAAGCCCAGTTTTTACCGCATATTATCCACCATGCACGTTTCTATGCCTAACCTGGCGCTAAATATTTAAACCTACATTAGGCAAGATGACCCCCTTACACAATGCGTTTAACAGACGTTAGACGGAAAAATGTACAACGCTACAGAACATCAACTCTTACAAGCCATTATACACGGTGTTTTTATTTAACTCCGTTAACTTCTGGGAATGTTTAGCGGTGAAAGTAAGTTGAATAAGTAGGTACTAAGTAGGTACTTACCTACATTTAAGGTAACTAAATGGCATAATAGTTCATTTTCATTTTCTTTTAATGGTGGATCCATGAAAGTTCCCAAGGTCAAAAACTCCCAGAGTCCCTAGATAGTCTGTCAAGCCATTTCCGTCAGTAGAAAAATGCCGCAAATTTAAAAAAAACCGGCCAAGTGCGAGTCGGACTCTCGTTCCAAGGGTTCCGTACATTAAGTCCGACTCACGCTCGACAGCACATTTCTAATAGGTTTTCCTGACATCTATCGAGTCTATAGGTAAAGAACTATTTTGTGTATTTTTTCAAAATTGAATAACTGCTAAACTATTAATTCTAAAATTATTAAATAAATATAATTATTTGAGATTCTTCCAATGAGCTCTTTCATTTGATATATAACATGATTTACATGATGTAGCTTGATAAACTTTATTTTTTAATTTTCTCATTTACTCCCCAAAAATGGCCTCCATATTTAAAATTCATTTGTTTACGTAATATGTCCGTCTTTGGGTAACAAACTTTCATATGTGTGCCAAATTTCAACTTAATTGGTCCAATAGTTTCCATGCGAATTGTATGTCTGTGGTAGTTTCGGAGAAGATAGGCTGTGACAGACGGACTATTGGGGTTCCGTTTTTTTTCTTTTGAGGTACGGAACCCTAAAAAATAGGCACGAATGGTAATCGTCCCACGGAAAATTTGAATTCTGCTCCTTTTTTTACTGACAAAGTTGTTTCACCAGCTATAGTTACGGATTAGAGACATTTTTTATGTTTATACCTCCTGCGGGCTCAGCACGGTTCCATTTTTATCGACTATCACTATGCCCGTCACTTTCGCACTTACATACTTGTTAGAACGTGACAGGCATGGTGATAAACGATAAAAATGCTACCGTGCTACTAGGGCTGGTTTGTGCAAGTATTGCTTAGTTGTGGAAACGACAGCCTAGTTTTTCTGACAACGGTGTGACGGATGTATTGGCGCCGCTTGCCTCATTGTGTGTGTGCTCTCGGTCTATATCCGTGCAATATTGCCTAAATGGTGTGTAAAATATACGTGTTTGTTCATTTATTAAGTGTGTTATTAACAGAATACTAATTTTAGGCCGTGAGGTAACAAAAATTTGGAGACTTTTATACTTGAAAATTTGTTGTGACTTATTCAATTCAAAATCATGACTGTATTTTCGGTGAATTAGTAAAATAAATATGATAAATACATGGGTCTATTTTTACATATCTATGTCACTGTCTAGACGATTTTAGATTCGAAAAGAAATAAGAAGAAGAAAAAAAAGAGAGAGATCCATAAAAAGTCAATTGCGGACCAAGCGGTCAATTTATCAAAAAAAACCAGTCATGAGAAAATTTGCAATCAACCTTGGACCTCATGTGGAAATAAATAAAAAGACACCTTATTATTGTTGACAAAGACACCTCGTTAAATTGTCGAAACTACAAATCATCATTACCGCGATGAAGTTGTTTAATAAGATGCTTTTTATAATAATAATAAGCGTGGTTTTGTCACTGATACCTTGTTAAATGGGCAATTTAATTATCCTTAAAAGGTGGTGATATGTTAAACAATAAAAACGTGACATTTCAAAAACTATGATCCAAAATATACTTAAAAGGTGCCAATTATAAGTAAAACAAATAACGAATGTAAAAAAAACACTGGCTTACTTTTGACTGATGTGACAATGTGACAGTTATATTTATACTGTGATCTGTTAGTAAAGTCAAGATTCTTTTTAAAGTTACTAGTCTCATATTCGCTCACAGAATACCATAAAGAATAGTATTTTTTAGGGTTCCGTACCTAAAGGGTAAAAACGGGACCCTATTACTAAGACTCCGCTGTCCGTCCGTCCGTCCGTCCCTCCGTCCGTCCGTCCGTCCGTCCGTCCGTCTGTCACCAGGCTGTATCTTACGAACCGTGATAGCTAGACAGTTGAAATTTTCACAGATGATGTATTTCTGTTGCCGCTATAACAACAAATACTAAAAACAGAATAAAATAAAAATTTAAGTGGGGCTCCCATACAACAAACGTGATTTTTGACCGAAGTTAAGCAACGTCGGGCGGGGTCAGTACTTGGATGGGTGACCGTTTTTTTGCTTGTTTTGCTCTATTTTTTGTTGATGGTGTGGAACCCTCCGTGCGCGAGTCCGACTCGCACTTGGCCGGTTTTTTATAGTTACTCCTGGTATCAAGTGGATCATCATCATTCTCTTCCATCACATTGATCTTTGATATCATCAATCAAAATCACTGAATCAATACATCTTGTTATATTATTAGTTAACTGCAGTTACTTACAGTGAATGGGAATAATTATAATTAACCGATCTTTACAATCAAAAGGTTAATTATTTTTGTTAACTGCATATGTATTCATGCTTGATTTGAGACTGAGGTTTTACTGTTTAATTTAAGTCTCTAATTTTGGAAGTTATTGTTATTTTATTTCTTTTACGTGATTGTTTTTGTTTATTATATATTATTATTTTGATTTTGATAACTAGTGATCTTGACGTCCGTCACAATACCCACAACTTCAAAAGACAACGGTGCAATGGAACGATCTTTAGAATAAGAATAAGAATAAATTCGTTTATTCATGGCAAACTAAACTTCCATCGTATTTTCGCGGAAACATACGAACATGAGCTATTTCAGTCAGTCTCGGTACAAAAGTACTGAGGTTGACTGAAGTAGCATGACAAATACGAACGTTTCAGAGAAAATACGATGGAAAACAATTATGCACTACATCTGTATATGAAAAGGGGTAGAGACCTTCTAGAGGTATAGTGTACAGTGGGGCAAGAAAGTGGTCTACCAGTTTTGACAAAAGTTTCTGCGAGATCTAACGATCGCTAAGGTTGACTTTTCTAACTGAGTTTAAAGTAAATCGACCTTGTTGTCTCATGACGTTCAAACGAACCTCAACCGTAGGGTGGGAGACCACTTTCTTGGCCCACTGTACCTGTGTCAGAAGGCCTCGCTATTCAAATAATCATCGTCATTTTTGCTTACTATACCTACTACAAAACAATCAAATCAAGATTTATTAAGTTTCCTTCAAATACTGTGGTAATTGATGTAAAACATAAGCAAATGATGTAAGGTGTCTTAATTAAACATCGAATGTCGACGAACATTTTTGACTAATATTTGTTTTTTCGTGACAAGCCCATTTATGAACTACGTCAGTCAGTGATATTTCGTAAAGTTAAATTTTGTCGAATGAGTATGACATTGACAAATATTACATAGGTTAGAAGAGAATATTAGTCAGCTAGGTTTGTATCTTTTTACATTTTGATTCTAATCGTACAGTCAAGTTTAAAAATAGGTCAAGCAGATCTTGTCAGTAGAAAAAGGCGGTAAATTTGAAAAATGTAGGCGCGAAGGGTTATCGTCCCATAGAAAATTTGAAATACGCGCCTTTTTTACTGACAAGATTTGCTTGACCAGCTATATGTCCCATAGCTCTTATGTCAGCGAATTAAGAACTATGGGATATATGTTTGAGTAAGTTATATGCACCCATATTTATACACTTGGCTAACAATTCCACGTGAATAATGTAACATGTACAATTGGGTCAATTTCACCAAACGAGCATTTTTGTCTAATTCCCATGGAATTTTGAAATACCAACATTACACAAAAAAAATTATGCTGATAATTTGATAAAAAATATAATAAACATTAATTTTCTTATGGGGTAAAAAAATTCATAAAACTATAAAAGTTATTTCAATTTAAAATTTTGGTCAGGGCACGGGAATTAGTGTGTCCATGGGAATTAGATTTTACTAGCACGGAAATTAGAACATGGCACAGGAATTGTTTTCTTAGCTTATTTTGGTAGTTAAAACTATTATTTATGTATATTTTAATCTACAATAATATACTTCAACCATACTGAAGCGGCATCGAATATATTTATCTTCTTTAATTTTAGTTTCGGACGACAAATCTACGAAAGTATGATACACTAAAAACTACGTATTTGACTAATCGTTTCCTTGATTTTAATGGCAACTAATCTCTCTTTCTTAGTAAAATATACATATTTCAAAACAATACTTTGAGTAGTTGCGTAAACATGTCCGCCTTACATACAAAACTATTCATTAAAAAGTGTCATTATGTATCTGCATGTAGATAGGTACAAGGTGTATGATCTGGTATATGGCCGTATAGGAAATGATACTAAGAAATAAATAGGGGCACAGAGAGAAGAAGTTATTGTGTAAGTTAATCTGAAGAAATCGAATATGCTGCCTTCATAAATTCATAACACAAAAAATTGTTTAACCACATATGCGGTAAGGTGGGGTAAGACTATCACCGGGGTAAGACTATCACAGACAGACAGACATGACGAATCCATAAGGGTTCCGTTTTTTGCCATTTGGCTACGGAACCCAAATAAGGTATCTAATAGTATTACGGTTTAATTTATAACAACTAATCTATTAAACGAGCAATTCTTGTATATATTTCGGGGATCTCGGAAACGGCTCTAACGATTTCGATGAAATTTGATCATATATGAGGGTTTTCTGGGGTGAAAAATCGATCTAGGTAGGTGTTATCTCTGGAAAAACGCGCATTTTTGAGTTTTTAGGTAGGTAGGTATATGTTTTCCAAGCAAAGCTCGGTCTCCCAGATATTTAAACTTTATACGGCATACGCTGTCAGCTGTCAAATTTACAAAAACAAAACATTGCAAATGTGATTCATTTTGTTTCATGTAACTTTAGGTACAGGTATTATAATATGTAATAATTCCAGAAATAGTTTTATGTTTATATAATATTTTAATGTTATAATATGATCAATGAATAAGGTAAGGTGGGGTAAGACTAACAGTACAAGGATTCCATACAAGTGATAGTCTTACCCCGGTGTCGTCTTACCCCACCTTACCTTACGTATTAAAATTGCCCGGGTTATTCGGGTCCAACCTGTATGTACTATAGTACTTATACTAAAAAACTATTCACAGATTTTTGTACATTCTTTAATATTTCCTTAAATGTAAAATAGACAGATATACGTCGTATTATTATTACATATAATATATATTCAATGCCAATATTGGTCGTCTGACACCAGGGTTTTTGTCAGAGAAGTGTCGGTTCGGCTAGTAGGCATCTCAGGCGATCATAGGGCTGGCGCTTTCTTTGCCCAGAGGCCAAGCCTGGCGGTGCAGAGGGGCAACGCCGCTAGCGTTCTTGCGACCATGCCGGAAGGGAGTGATTTGGGGGAAGTTTTTTATATTTAGTTTTTAGTTTTAGTTTTGTGTTAGCATAGGTTTAATTTACTTTCTTTTTTGTTTGTGATTTGACATGTAATATGAATTATTAAATAAAATCTTTGATTTTGTATTTATGCCAATATATATATGTAATAATAATATGACGTAAACATTGCCAATTAACTTACAGTGCCCCCAATAAAAGATTTGTTGACAATATATGTAATACTTTCTAATTCCCGTGCCACTTAATCAGCTGTTTTAGGTAAATTTGCTATGGGAATTAGGGCACGGAAATTAGAATTCGTAATAAAAAAATTCGCCAAAAATTTAAATCGTGTTTGACCAAACTGATATGTTATCGCTTACATAAAGATACATAAAGGGCTCCTAAATATGACAATTGTCATTGAAAAGCTATGTGGAAAATAAAATTTATAAGGGGCATCGAAATTAGAAAAAACTTGTCGCCCACCCGGATTCCGAAATACTTACGCGATTTGCTCGAACACGCCGCGGCTTGACTTACATCCGCTTGCTTTGAGAGACAGCCGAATACTGCCAGTACAGGTGAGGCGGGACACGAGGCGGTTCAAATACAAACGTCGGCTGTCAGAGCCCTTTGAGTTTTGCCGACGAAATTTTACTCGCGCGCTCGGACAAAATTTAAACATCGATCACAAGATATTTACCACAATTAAGTTAATAGTAGGGTAAAGGCACCAGTAGTCAGCCTTATAACGACTTTTTTAAGTTTGAACGTTCGGCATTTCTACAGGATTAGTCGGATAATTAAACAAATGACATGGTTAGATCAATTGTTTATCATAGTTTTAAAACAAAATATTTAAAAAAACAACAATCCTCTTTATAATATCTCTAATTAAGTTTAAACAAAAAGTGGCACTTTTCTCCAGTAGTCAGCCTCCAAAATCCAGTAAGCAGCCTCTGTGTACCCAGTACTCAGCCTATATAAACTAAATATTTTTATAATTTTTGTTACTTATCGTTATTGTAGTTAGTTGTAGTTTTTAATCTTAGTTTATAATTTTTTTGCATATATGTATTACTTACCTACTTGTTTACTTATTTAATAAAAAAAAATCTTATAGGTACATACAATTCTTATGACACGAAATTTGTTGGCCATAGATAATTAACTAACACTATTCTTGCAAACTAAGAATCGCAATATTTATTTTCTAATAATTAATCCGTCAAAAATTAACGAGGTAAATCAGGTAATATAATTATAATTATGTTCCTAGTAGGTATTCGGTAAAAAATAATTAATCGAGTCTATGCAGATCTAATTATCATTAATAAACAAAGTCATATACCGACCAGGAAAAAGCAAAATGATAGTTATGTATAGTTAACGTCAAAAATATGTATACACTTTTGAACCTTATTTCAATGAGATAGGGTTTAAAAATGTGGACATATTTTTGGCGGTGACGTACCAAGCAAGGTCAATGGCTGAGTACTGGATCCGCGAAACCCAGTGCTCAGCCGCATTAAAACGTTATTTCAAATGCGGCTGACTACTGGGTTTTACTTTAAATTGACTAGGGCATGCCTAACTAAATTTGAAAATGTAAATTTAACGGTCCTAACGGTCGCATTGGCTCGAAAATAATAAAATCAACGAATAACCCAAAGGTCAGCCGTGGGGGGCTGGGCACTGGATTCTTTGGAAAAAAGTGTTACCCAGTGGCCAGCCCCCTCAATTTATAAGTGAAATATTGATATTTTCATTCAAATATAATGCAATTTAATAGATAAACTAATAAATAAACCAATCATTAACAAAAACAATAACTTTTAACATTAAAACATAGTTTTTCTTGCCTGTTAAGAGAACACCACGTGCAGTAAAAAATATGGCGGACATGACACTATTGCACTCGTCGACAAACAGCACCTGTATGAACGAGTATATTTCTTCCCCCCGTTCCCTCACCGCACCTGTCGTGTGACTTATTAACCAATAAGGAATCAAAGCTCCTATTTGAGTACTCGCGATTCGTTTAAACGAATATACCAGATATTTATGACCAATAAACGACTCAAAAGGCTGACCACTGGTACCTGGCTGGCCACTGGTGCCGTTACCCTATATGTGCTCAGTGATAGTAAATATCATCTAGTTTAAGTATTTGACACTAAATTAGTGATACTAATGTAGAATTTTTCGTAGGATTTTTCATTATGCTTAAAAGTAGATTCCGGACAGGGCACGGGAGTAGTAATTTGAGCCTTTAGGTATTTTTATGTGTACTCTAAAAACCAACTAATCAGTGAATTCATATGGGACTCGGTGTGAAAGTGTGACTTCTTTATGTAAAAAAAAAATGGTAAGTATTATCTGATGCTAACCCGCGATTTTCATCACGGACAGAAAAAAAATCGTGTTCAGAAATTGACCCAATTAATTCAATAGAAGAATGCGGGTAGTACACAAATATTTAAAAAAAAATTAAGAAAATGGCTATTGGACTACTCTTTTTACGATGTTAAGGATTTTTTTGACCTACCGAATAATTTGTAAATGTATTTTATTAATAATAATGTAATGTATCTACTTAATTTAATTGAATAACTAACATTGTAATTGTACCTATCCTGATATCTTAATTAAGCTGATTATTTAATTAATTTGAGTATTGTATAACAACGGAACCTAATACCTAAATAAATTGACATGTAATATTTAAAATATAAATAAATTACTATGACTATGATCAATATCTATTTTTTAAGTTTAACTTTTTTATTAAATACTGTTGCTCGCCAACCTGACCTTGACCCCAATTACACTTGAAATAACTAAAAACAGAAGCTGACTGAACCTCACCGACTCATCTTACGTAACTAAGTTCAAGGTCGGAGAAAGAATAGGTAGGTATTTAATCCTCGTATCTTCGGTACCATCGCCCACACTGATAACTGACAGTTTGTAAACCGTATTACAAAAGACATAAGGTCCACCGATGGACAGAGAGTGTTGCCGTTTGTGCAGTGACGGAATTAGAATGTCGTTATACCTATATACATATAGCTTGTCTATGTAGCTCAGCCATATTCGAACTTTAACATACGTCAAATATTAAATACTAGATTGGATATGTCATTGTCAAACAAATGTCAAAAGTAACAATTCTTCTAACAAAAACGTCACTTTTGACACTTTTTTGACACTGACAAATCTTGGTGATGTCTAATAGATATCTAATAGATATCTAGTTCAAAATCCGAATCGGGCCTTATGTAGCTGTTTAGATTAGCTGCTAGAAAGACCTGTAGAAGTGTCTGACAGTTGAACAAATCATTTAATAATGACATCATTTACGAGCAAAAGATTAATGACATCGCATAAAACCGTAGTGGAGGCAATTTGTTAGATCGACCGAAAGGTTAACACAGTAAATATAGTAACAGTACACTAACCCAAATTTAGTTACCGATTTTTTTTGTCGATATTTTTTTCGTTATATTTATTTACTCTATAGACTATAGAGTAGAGTAGGTGGTATAGACCACCTCTATACTGTATAATATTTTGACTGTGGCTAGACCAAACATGTGCATACAAACAGTATTTAAGGCGCTAACTATATTACGAAACAACCTTGACATATAGGTACCTAATATTTACACGTGTTCAGTAAAATATGCCTCAAAAACGCTGAGCTATTATGAAAATTAAATATTTTAATTTTATTTTCACTATTAGCATAAGCACTCATAGCTATACTGAAATAAATATAAAAACTTGGGTACTTAGGTATATTTTATCAATGTTACGATCTTAATTAATTTAATAAATATGTACCTACACAATATCAAATATTTAGCATACTTTACATATTTAACAATTTTATTTAGAGACAAATTTGCATTTTCAGTTCAATGAGAGAACTTCTTTAATTAAAATATTGTTTCGATTTCCATTTTACAGTTATCTAAACAACTTAGAAGTCTATACATACATATTTAGGTTTAATATATATCGAAGCGATTCTTTTGCCAAAAATGTTTATAACCTGTACAGTCAAGTGTAAAAATATGATGGGCTTCAATTTAGCATTTTTTTAATTTATAAAGATGGTACAGTCACCACACGGGATTGTTATTTAATTTAATCTAGCTAAATTGGAAATTCTATAGCATAAGTATTGATCAACCAATTTAGCTAGGCCCCTAAATGGCGCAACAATCGCGGAGCGTGATGGTACATTTACTGCGTACTGTAATTACATTTGTAATAACTCCATATTCTCTCAATTCCAGAGGCTGACACTGCACCTAGCGGTGGTGCTGCTGGCGCTGCAGCAGACATGCGCGGAGCCCGACATCTCCAGCTTCCCCAACCAGAACTACGCCGTCTTCGGCGCCCCCATCCGCGCAGACCTCGACGAGGACGGCTACTTCTACCCCAAGCCGAAGATACCCTTCCCGCAGCCGCAGAACCAGAATAATATCTACGTGCCGCAGCCGACACAAGGATATGTTTATGAGAGGCCTACCGTACCTTTCAACCCGCCGACTAGGCCTCCCCCACCGCCACCTCCGCCGCCAACGAGGCCTCCGCCGCCACCGACAAGGCAAACTCCACCTCCGACCAGACCAACGCCTCCGCCAACTAGACCACCGCCGCCGCCGCCGCGGCCAACGCAAGGCTACGTTTACGAGCGGCCCAGTATACCTTTCAACCCACCAACCAGACCCCCTCCACCCCCACCTACAAGACCGCCCCCACCACCACCAACAAGACCTCCGCCTCCACCCCCAACAAGACCACCACCACCCCCCACTTATTCCACACAGCTCCCCGTCTCAAGAACCACTGGATACAATTACCCTAAACCCAGCATCCCATTCACTTTCCCAACACCCCCAACCACTGCTCGTACTTTTCCTCCATCTACTTATTTACCCCCTATTCCAACTACACGGAGACCACCACCCCCATCCACCTACTTGCCCCCAGTAACAACTACTAGGAGACCACCCCCTCCATCCACCTACTTGCCCCCAGTACCAACTACTAGGAGACCACTCCCTCCATCTACCTATTTGCCCCCAGTAACAACTCCTCGTCCAACTCCCCCGCCAACCACAAGAAGAACTCCACCCCCCTACACCTACCCCACGCCAAGCGTAACCTTTACGATCCCTACTACTAGGCGCCCTTTGCCTCCTTCCACATACTTACCCCCCACAACCAGAAGACCATTGCCACCCTCTACTTACCTACCTCCAGTAACCACACCTCGTCCAACCCCACCACCTACAACTAGGCGACCGACTACTGCTTATCTACCCCCAGTAACTACGCCAAGACCCACCCCACCTACAACTCGCAGAACACCACCCCCAACCACAAGACCACCACCGACCTACTCCACAATACTATACCCTACTAGAACCACAGGTTACAACTACCCCACACCAAGCGTCACCTTCACTTACCCAACTACGGCTAGAACTTTCCCTCCTTCCACCTATCTACCTCCCACTACCCCTAGGAGACCATTACCACCCTCTACTTACTTACCACCAGTAACTACGCCTAGGCCCACACGTCCACCGACAACAAGGCCTCCACCACCCCCAACCACGAGGCCCACACCGCCCCCTACAAGACCACCTACTTACTCAACCCAATTACCACAAACTAGAACTACAGGTTACACATACCCCAAACCTAGCGTCACATTTACTTACCCAACACCAACTACAACTAGGCGAACTCCCCCCACAACCGCGAGAACTTTCCCCCCATCGACCTACTTACCCCCAATCACTACCACCAGGAGACCGCTTCCGCCATCTACTTACTTACCCCCAGTGACTACGCCTAGACCCACACCTCCGCCAACAACGCGGCGTCCTCCACCCCCTACCACGAGGCCTACGCCACCGCCCACCACACGCCCCCCACCCACATACTCCACCCAACTCCCACAGACTAGAACTACAGGCTATTACTACCCTCAGCCCTCAAACCCCTTCACATACCCCACCAGACCACCAGTGTACATCCCACCGTCCACAACCCGAGCTCCTCCAATCTATTTACCTCCGTCAACCACGGCGCCCCCAGTATACCTTCCCCCATCTACCACGAGACCTCCATACATCCCACCGTCAACAAGGCCACCCATTTACATACCGCCTCCAACAACCAGAGCTCCCCCAATCTACTTACCCCCTTCTACCACCAGGGCACCTCCAGTATACATCCCCCCGTCTACAACACGAGCACCCCCAATCTACATTCCTCCTTCCACGACCAGAGCTCCCCCAATCTATTTACCCCCATCGACAACCCGAGCCCCCTTTATCGAAGACCAAGGCTACTTCTACGACAAACCGCGAGTACCATTCTTTTTCTAAGTTAGATAAAAGTACCTAAATATATTCACAGTTGCCATAAATGTGATACCAAAAAGTACTTTTCTTAGTACTTTGAAGTAAGGTTTGTTATTAGGTCTGGGTTTGAGGCCTAAAATTTGTTTTAACGATGTATAATAATTACGAACGAGCTTATACTCTGTCAAAATAAAGAATTCATTATAAAAATTAGTTAATAAAATTGTTGTTCATCACTTTGAAACTATTACACTCTAGAAAACAGTGTAAGTTAAATTAAAGTGATACGGATGTACAGTTCAGCAGATAACCTGTCATTTTAATAAATGTTATAATGTATATTAAATGTTTACGTTAAATAAAATGTATGGAAATGACAGCCGAGAACAAAATCTTGCTAAATCAAAACGGATGAAAGAAAAACTTCTGTAAAAATACTAAGAAGAATAAAATTGTAAATATGTATGTATTTGCCTTTTCTCGTTTAGTACTTTATTTTGACAGATAAGTACTTATTCTTGGAAACATCGAAGTTACCCGATTCTAGTGATATATTAAGTATGTATTTTAATTATTATAATAGAATGGTAAATACTCAAAAAAAATGTGGAAACAACACTGCCTTTAACTAATTATATTTTAAGATAGTAAATTACATTTTTATAAAAATTACTGATGTGTTTTTATTTTTCTGATCATCTTCGTTCTATGCATACCGGGTGTTTTATCAACCCATAATACATTATGGGGTGTCCAGCGACAGATCTCCAATTTCTCCAAACCCTGTAGCACCCCTAGCCTAGTGTAAATTTCATTCGATAGCGTGAAGTGCGTTCGCGTTTGCGTTATGTCTATTTTTGTATGGGATTTTGAACCAAGCGGGCCGCTTTGGAAACTCAAAATCTCATACAGAACTTATCTTAACGCAAACGTGTACGTCATGTAACGCTATCGAATGAAATTTACACTAGGGGTACCTACTGATTTCAGGGCTATAACCGCGAAAATCGAAGTTCGTCAATTGCGGGCATTTTTCTCTGTCACTCTCACTACGTCTTGATGAGAGTAAAAGAGAAAGATCCCCGTAATTTGCGAAAATCGGTTTTGGCGGTAGGCCCTCTGTTTATAAGAAAACTAAAACATACTTGGTCAACGATCTTGACAGTAGAAAAAGGCGGCAAATTTGAAAAATGTAGGCGCGAAGGGATATCGTCCCATAGAAGATTTGAATTTCGCGCCTTTTTTTTTACTGACAAGATTGCGGACGCAAGAATACCAATTTTGACGCCAGTATTTTCGTTCAGGGGCATTTTTTTAAATTAATGGGGCTCTAAAGTCTATTTTTTTATTCCGTAGACTGAAATGACAGTTAATTGTATGAACATGAAATGTCATTTCATACTATTAACTGTCATTTCAGTCTACCGAATAAAAAAATAGACTTTAATATGACCGTAAATCTAAAATTGGTGATTAAATTGTAGATTGACGCCAATTTCATTTCTGATCAAATCGGTCGATTTGATTATCACGTCTGGATACCGCTTAACTGGCAACACAGCCGTTGAACTCAGTGTTGCCAACTTAGCATATTTGGTCGAAGCAAAGTTTGCACCAGTTTGGCAGTAAAATAAAAACATGCGCCATCGCCTTATGTGGTTCATATAGATAGATGGTCAAGCAGATCTTGTCAGTAGAAAAAGGCGGCAAATTTGAAAAATGTAGGCGCGAAGGAATATCGTCCCATAGAAAATTTGAATTTCACGCCTTTTTCTACTGACAAGATTTTAACTTGTGGTGGTGCATGAGCTGATGGACCTCGACGGACTATAAGAAATTCAAATTTTCTATGGGTCGATTGCCCTTCGCGCCAATTTTTTTTTAATATGCCGCTTTTTTCTACCGACGGAAATGGCTTGACAGGCTATAAATAACAAACAACGGTGTATTTTACTGCATATTGTTAGACACCATATTATTTTTAAGTGCCCTTTTCAAGTAAAAAAATTAGCATATTTTTGGCATATTCTTTGGCAACACTGGTTAAACTGTCAGTGTCATGAATCTAGTATAACTGGATTGGGCATGAGTGGTGGGGATAACTGACAGAACGGGATAGTCTTATGTATCTTTCAGTAGGAGTAGCAGCGAAAGCGCTATTATTGTTTGTCCTTGTCACAGTCTCACATCTTGTTTTATTCCCCACCGTAAATTGACCACCGTGATTAGTCGAATTCATTTGTTGCCCACCATAACAAATAAATTCGACCAATCATAGCGGCGCAATGTGACGCTATGATTGGTCGAATTTATATGTTTTGTCCCTCACGGAGGCACGTGTAGACCCATGAATCTAGTATAACTGGATTGGGCATGAGTGGTGGGGATAACTGACAGAACGGGATAGTCTTATGTATCTTTCAGTAGGAGTAGCAGCGAAAGCGCTATTATTGTTTGTCCTTGTCACAGTCTCACATCTTGTTTTATTCCCCACCGTAAATTGACCACCGTGATTAGTCGAATTCATTTGTTGCCCTAACAAATAAATTCGACCAATCATAGCGGCGCAATGTGACGCTATGATTGGTCGAATTTATATGTTTTGTCCCTCACGGAGGCACGTGTAGACCACTTCTATAGGATGCTACCTTCTATGTGTAGACCACTTCTATAGGATGCTACCTTCTATGGTCAGTGTCAAGATGGTGTCAAGTCATTGTCAAGTACACGTTTTTAAGAGGTTATGTTTATTCGCTGCTTCTCTCCGTTTTAATTATATTTTAATTACACAATGGGTGACTTTGTGTTAAATAACAGTGAATCAGAAGTCGATTCAGATGACGAGGTCAGTATTTACTATGTATTACAAACTATTCGTATATTTTTGTTTTCCTAAAATCGCCACACGGCACAACGAATCTTTGTTATAGATAAAATAATTGAAGATGAATACCTGACACCGAAACGTGTTGTGCTAATTGTGACTTCGATACGTGGGTATCGTTTTATTTCAATTTAATGACTATTACCTACTATATTAACTTTTACTCTTTGTTTTAAAAATTGTTTTTTATTGCAGTTGCAAGAGGCATTCGCGAAAGGCTTGCTCAAGCCAGGCCTGAATGAAGTAATAGAAAAGGAAGGAAAGAAGCATGTGAACAGTATATCGGATTTAAAGCTGAAGCTGAAGGAATTTCAGCTGAAATTGCCGTGGATTGAGACACTGGATTTGGTGACAGCAGTTGCACCGATGGCACCGGACGTCGCGATGCAAATACAGGAGACTGCTCAGAGGAGAAAGTAAGCTTAACACATTCACTGCCAATAGGGCTGCCATCTATAAATTAAAAACATAAACTTAAAAAACCCAGACATTTGGCCTACCTACCTAAATCGCATTTTATCTGGTCGTGTATGAAAATAATATTATTAAAAAAACAATCGCTATTTTTCCGCCAATGGGTGGACCCCCATCTGGTATTTATGTATTTATTTTTGATAAATATTCTAAATTGCGTATGAATAGTTTTTTTTTTGTTATTTAATCGGATATTAGATCAAATGAAAGCTTATTTTATATACAATCTAACTGTAATAGGTTGCCTTATTGAAAAGTTGATCCGGTGACCGGTCCATGGTTGCCTATATTAACCGATTTTTTAAATTTACATCTAAACACCCTACTTTCAGTGTTACAAAATATCAACTCAAAAACCTGAGTCATCTTTTCACAAACAATTTTTTTTGCTAATTACAGGAATATAAAAGAAAACAGCAAGGGTACACATATGTACGACCCGTCGCAAGATCCGGTGCTGAACGAGTTCAAGCGAGAAAACCTGATCCACCGCCAGGCGCAAGCTGCTGTCGTGGAGGGACTGAAGAAACTTAAAGAACTGAATATTCCTACTAGAAGGTAATGTCAAACCTAGTGAAAAGTCCTTTAAACCTAATTTGTAGACCTTTATTAAGACAGGCTTCACGGTGCGAGTGCACCGGCTACAGTGTCCCATCACTATGTGCACATTCTGTAGTTTCATTACTGAATCATTCTGCCACTAGAGTGCAGCACTAGCACCCATCGTTAAACCATAGAGTAACTTATACATACTGTGCCTTAAACTGTTTTCTTGACAAGTTTTCACAGGCAATAAAAAATGACATTGATACATCAAGGCAGTTTGTTTACAAAGGGCCTACCGCGAAACGCGAAAATCGAAACTCCGCTATCTGCCTCTTTATCGTTTGAATATGCGAGAGTGATAGAGAGGTTAGATAACCAAATTTCGACTCTCTTGTTTACAGTGGACCCTCAGATTGTGAGTAGTTGTGGTAGTGGCACCCCCTACGCAGAGTTTCGCGTAATATTCCCTATTTGATCAACTTTCAGTCACTGAATAATTTTACGGTTTAGACTCACTTGTTCAATGTTAGCATGTCTCACAACAGTTTAAATTCGATTATTTCAGTCATTGATTATTTTTATATTATAACATTGACATTACCCACAAGGCAAAAACATTGGTTCAAATGTGCATAACACCGTCCGCAGGCCTGAGGACTACTTCGCCGAGATGGCGAAGACGGACGAGCACATGCAGAAGGTGCGCAAGAACCTGCTCGCCAAGCAGGCCGCGCAGGCGCGCACCGAGAAGGTGCGCCAGCTGCGCGACCAGAAGAAGATCGCCAAACGGGTGCAGGTATTCATATTCATATATTCATATATTTTATTGCGATCATGTTCATTACAGAGGATGGTATACAAAATTATGTAGTAGGTACATGTACCCCGTTAGGGCATTGCAATAGTCTTAATACTACTTAATGTTAACTATTTACAAATTATACATTATTAGTTTTAAGAATTACAAAACTAATTATAATTATAAGCAGAATTTTAATTAAATGTCATTCATATTGCATTATTACTTATTTGATACATATATTTAGTTCATCATAAAAGCCCAACAATAATAAATAATAAAATGAAATTAAAATAATCAACTAATATTTAACTAATATTTACTCTAATTCATTATCTGATAAAAATTCCTCGATTGTATAATATGCCTTTCGTATTAAAATTGACTTAAGTTTGTTAATAAATGATTGCGTTTTTTGCTCACTAGTTACGCTTTTTGGTAATTGGTTGTAAATTATCACAGATCTATAATGAGGGCTATTTCTGAACATTTGTAGATTTGGTTTTGCTGGCAACAATAGTTTATCCTGTCTTCGGGCACTTTTTACATGGTCGTACAAAGTAATATGTTTCCTAACAAAAACAGCAGTTTCAAGAATGTAGAGACAGGGGAGGGTGAGCATATTTTCTTTAATAGGTACGATGACTACATATAAAGATAAGATAAGATAAAATATAGTTTATTCAAATAGGCATAATTACAATGCGCTTATGAACGTCAAATAAAGCTAGGTAGACCGGCTCCAACCCTACACCTCTGCCCCGAGAAGATTTAAATATTACATACATACCATACTACTACTGAGGAGGCTTTTACCCAGCAGGGATCAGTGCAATCAAAAGTGCAACCAATTTAATAAAAAAACAAATGATATTAAAGCACTGAGCAAATAAAGCTATAATAAAAAAAAAAAAAAACATACCATACATCACTGGCTCAGTGACCCAAATAGGATCTTGGCCTCTGACACAAGAGAGCGCCACTCTGCCCTATCGTGCGCCACTTTACGCCAGTTGGGTATTCCGAGGGCGGACAGGTCTTTTAGGGCTTCGTCACTCCAGCGGTACCTGGGACGCCCAGACGGACGTTTTCCAGCACGATCCTCCCCCATCCTCTCCAGGCACAGACAAGACATCCTCTAGACTGAGCATAGTAACGCTACCCCTCTGCCACTTATACGGTAGTTTTACTCCATCTTCGAGTCAATCCCGTGCCGTGATTGGTCCGTGTCTTTGAACGGACCAATCACGGCACGGGATTCGCTCACCTCGTCCCCCCGCACCCCCGTATTCTTGACAGCATCGGTTTCATAAAATAATTGCTCTAAACTCCGTCTAGAGGATTCCTAGTCTATGTCGCCAGGTGACCAAGACAGCGGAGTCGTGTGGCTTTGATATATTACATAACACCATCCAAATGATAATAAGAACCTGATTACTGGATTTATTCATATTTTTGTCTCAGTACCTAAATGAATTTCTAAATAATTTGTTCATAAACATACCACCAACCATATTTAGTTGTCTCTTCGTTTTATAAAGAGTTAATAATACTGAAGCTTAATTTTTAGTTGTAAGTGTAACTAATATTTTACGATACAAAACCGCCTCTAACGTAGTTTTAACGCGTGTATTAAGAATGTGTCTGGATGTTTAAGTATTCCACTTATTTTCGTTACAAAGACAAAGAAACGAAATATTATTTCATTCAGCGTATCCATCACAGCAGATTATAGACCTCTTACACAGCAATGTACAGATGTAGTGCATAATTGTTTTCCATCGTGTTTTCTCGGAAACGTTAGTATTAGTCATGCTACTTCAGTCAACCTCAGTACTTTTGTACCGAGACTGACTGAAATAGCAAGACACGATCGTAAGTTTCCGTGAAAATACGATGGAAAATAATTATCCTCTACATCTATTGGTAATGTATTTATAACCCAATATCTGGGTGACCGAGCTTCGCTCGGAAAACATATAATAACTCGGAAATGCGCGTTTTCCCAGAGATAAGACCTAGCTAGATCGATTTTTCGCCCCCGAAACCCCTCATATACCAAATTTCATCGAAATCGTTAGAGCCGTTTCCGAGATCCCCGAAATATATATATATATATATATATTATAGATAGATTTACTAAAAGATCACTTTTATTCCAGATTGATGCTCGACTGAAACAGGCTTCGGAAAAGAGAGAAATGCTCGAACAGCTCAAGAGAGTCCGCAAAGGCAAATCCACAGACCTAGACTTCTTAGACGACAACAAAGGTAAAAATAAAGGCAAAGGCCCACAGAACAAGGTATCCAAGAAACGGGCTTTGAAAGACAAGAAATTCGGCTTCGGGGGTAAGAAAAAAGGTTCCAAACTTAATACTAGAGAGTCGTCTAGTAATATGGAAGGCTTCAATAGCTCGGCGAAGAAAAAACCGTTTGATTATAAAAATGCTAAGAATAAACAGTTTAAACCAGCGGGTAAGAAAAATCAGAGGCCCGGCAAGTCCAAGAGGAGGAACGCTAAGAGATAATGTATTTTTTAATAAAACTTGTTTAGTGCCTATTTACTTGTTTTATTTCAGTGATTGTTTAAGTTTGAAAGATTTATCAACTAACATCTTTCTTCAAACTACTTTAAACTTTTCGACGCCGTGTCAAACACAAAAGCTGTCACGCTGACGCCACGTCACCGAAGTGTCAAAACTGAAATTGAACTTTATGCATATGCATGTAGGTCTATGTTGCTCTGTGATATGTGACCGGTTAATCGGTCTTTGGCGTTGAACCTACGATGCGGATATATCGGTCATTGGCGTCCAAAAGGTTAAACCAAGCTATGCGAAGGCTATTGACGGCCGAGGCGGAACTAGATCTCCTTACTTATTCTAATCAAAATTCCTCTAGTATATGCAATTTTTAGTCTTACGTGGAAGTAAAATCAAAGACTAGTACAAATGATCCATATACATATGTATTATAGGCACAAAGCACAATATCGCATCGGCATCCAGAGGCCGTGAGTTCAAGTCTCACCCAAGCCAGTAATTTTTCCACTTTTAAATTTATTCTAAGCTTACAAAGTACATCGTTGCCAAGCCATTTATTGCTGTTTCTCCACGCGGGGACTTAGTGGCCGAGGCGGCTCTAAGTCTCATTACTTATATTCTAATTAAAATCCCTCTAGTATATGAAATTTTTAGACGCTCATGTGGGGTTTTAGTTTTTATTAATAAGCACAGGTTGGAAAATGAAAGTCCTCAATACAAATAATCATTTATTGTGCATATATCGGAACAGAGTTACCACTTGCGACCCTTCCCCTTCTTTTTCTGCTGTTGTTTGCGTTGCCAGCCGAGTCCTGTTTCTCCAAGCGAGTACTCTTGGCGGCCGAGGCGGTGCTAGGTCTCATAACTTGTTCCAATCAAAATTCCTCGAGTATTGGCAATTTTTGGAGGCTTATGTAGGGTTTTCGTTACTATTTAAGGTTGGAAAATGAAAGACTGCAATACAAATAATCATTTATTGTGTATATATCGGTACAGAGTTACCACTTGCGACCCTTTCCTTTCTTCTTCTGCTGTTGCTTGCGTGACCAGGCCGATTCCTGTTGTTTCTCCACGCGGGGACTCTTGGCGGCCGAGGCGGTGCTAGGTCTCATAACTTGTTCTAATCAAAATTCCTCGAGTATATGCAATTTTTGGAGGCTTATGTAGGGTTTTCGTTACTATTTAAGGTTGGAAAATGAAAGACTGCAATACAAATAATCATTTATTGTGCATATATCGGTACAGAGTTACCACTTGCGACCCTTTCCTTTCTTCTTCTGCTGTTGCTTGCGTGACCAGGCCGATTCCTGTTGTTTCTCCACGCGGGGACTCTTGGCGGCCGTGGCGGCGGCGCTTGGCGTCTGCTTACTCATGTCGCTGTAAAACAATTTATCGATTAGATACTGTAGAAATAAAATACAAGTTGTTTTGTTAACCTTTTGGACGCCAATGACCGATATATCCGCACCGTAGGTACAACGGCAAAGTCCGATTAATCGGTCACAGACCACAGAACAATATCGACCTACGTGCATATGCATAAAGTTCAATCTCAGTTTTGACACTTCAATGACGTGGCGTCTGAGTGACAGCTTTTGTGTTTGACACGGCGTCGAAAAGGTTAATAACCTGCAATATTTTACGATTAACGTGTGCTATGATTTGTAATCAGTCTTGTCCAGTAAAGACTGAGTTGAATACCGTATTTCATTGAAAGCCATCATCATCCACGATTGAAGGTCCTGATGTGCATCCGATAGTATGATACGCCATAGAGAAATATAGTAAGACAAGAGTGCTCACTCCATACATCAGTTCAGACTATTAATTTCAGTGTCTACATCTAGCATCGAGTAGCGGAACTATCAGTACTGCTACTTGACAATAGATGTAGCACCGACCGGAAAGTCTTATCTCAACAGCATAAGACTTTCCGGTCGGTGGCGACATCTATTATCAAGTAGCAGTACTGATAGTTCCTCTACTCGATGCTAGATGCTAATAGTCTTTTTGGTACTAAAACTGATGTATGGAGTGAGCACTCTATGTATTTTTTTCTCTATGGATACGCCCACGATTTCCATACTGAGCAGGATCGAATCAGGCGGTCTAGCATAAGTTGCATTCTCGCGCGCGAGTCCATACTTGAAGTCGCGCGCGATATCGCAACTCATGCTAGACCGCCAGAAAACCGGAAGCGAGTACAAGCGACAGGACCGAATGGGAAAAAAAACCGGCCAAGTGCGAGTCGGATTCGCGCACGGAGGGTTCCGCACCATCAACAAAAAATAGAGCAAAACAAGCAAAAAAACGGTCACCCATCCAAGTACTGACCCCGCCCGACGTTGCTTAACTTCGGTCAAAAATCACGTTTGTTGTATGGGAGCCCCACTTAAATCTTTATTTTATTCTGTTTTTAGTATTTGTTGTTATAGCGGCAACAGAAATACATCATCAGTGAAAATTTCAACTGTCTAGCTATCACGGTTCGTGAGATACAGCCTGGTGACAGACGGACGGACAGCGGAGTCTTAGTAATAGGGTCCCGTTTTTACCCTTTGGGTACGGAACCCTAAAAAGGATGTGGACATATTATAGATGGACATAAATTGTATATTATTGGTAATAGCATAGAGAAAAAAATACATAGAGTGCTCACTCCATACATCAGTTTTAGTACCAAAAAGACTATTAGCATCGAGTAGCGGAACTATCAGTACTGCTACTCGACAATAGATGTCGCCACCGACCTGAAAGTCTTATGCTGTTGAGATAAGACTTTCCGGTCGGTGCTACATCTATTGTCAAGTAGCAGTACTGATAGTTCCGCTACTCGATGCTAGATGTAGACACTGAAATTAATAGTCTGAACTGATGTATGGAGTGAGCACTCTATGTATTTTTTTCTCTATGGTAATAGTAATGTTAAATACTTACTACTGATCAGTGGCCGTGGTGGACATGCCCTGGCTGCCCTTGATGACGTCACGCCGCACGCCGCGTCGCTTACGATACGCCGTGCGCTCGTATTTCGGCAGCCATCTGTTTTGGAAACATTACATAATGTCAATACTTTTCAAATAATAGGGTTGGCCGGTTGAAGATTGCTACAGATGCCGCCAGCATAATCTCCCCTTTCAGTCCAAGTGGCAAATAGTTCTTTATTAATATTTTATGATATGGATGGATGGACCAAAACTAGAAACGGGAGCAACCTGCGACCTTCGTTTTTTTTCTTATTAAGAAAATCAAGTTCAAAAAGAATAAAATTGTTAATAAAAGACAGAGTTTCTGTCGTGTCGTAAGAGGGAGTTAAAAGGCTGGCCCAGCAAACAGAAGACTGGCGATTACTCCACCGACAAGAGCATAGCTTTTAAATATTGATGATGATGAATTCAAGTATGCTCGCGGAGCCCCACAGAGGCTTTACGGAGCCCTAGGGTTCCGCGGAGCACACTTTGAGAATGGCTGCTATAGATAGTGTAGTCAAAACTGACCTCTCTGGGTCCGGGGGCCGGGACAGGTCCGCATTGGGCGGCAGCTTGGTCTTGCGCTTGCGTTTCTGCTTGCGCTTCGTGCCCAACTCCGACCCTGGCGTTCTACAATATAACGTTATACAAAAATATCGTTAACAAATTAAGAGGCAACAGGAGTGGTCATTTCTCCATACAAACGTACTCGACTGTTTCCTCCGTGGGTTTTGAAGCTAGAGCAATGATTTTTTCAACACAGATTAATATTGTCAATATCTGTGTCGGACCGTTTTGCTTTTTTTGATATTTTTGTTTTTTAAGGCGCTAGAGCCCTTCAAAAATGGCCAAAATGGCCTAATTGACTATGCCACAATGAGAGGCGTGCTATTCAAAATTGACATCAATTAGTCAAAAAAGCAAAACGGTCCGACACAGATAATGTCATAATCATTTAGATTTCCAAATTTGGTTACGATTGGTTAAGTTTTGGAGGAGGAAACAGTCGAGTACGAAACCTCGATTTTTGAGATTTTTACGCAGGATTTTTCGCCCTGTCCTTATTGCACTAGTTTTAGGAGCCGCTTCCGTTAGCGAGACGGGTATATTTACCTAAAATATTTAAATCTTAGCTCCTGTTGGCTCTTAAGTAGGTAAGTACAAAAGAAAATCATTCGTGACGGAACATATAATAGTTTGTCAAAGGACTGTCTCATTTCAAACATAGAGAGAATCATACTATCTTTGTCTTACACTAGTACAGTCACCTGCAATAATATGTTACACAACGAAGGCCGCAAAAATATCTGACACGATCTTATTTTTAGAGCCATAAGAGCGTGTCACATATTTTTGCGGCCTTCGAAGAGTAACATATTATTGCAGGTGACTGTACTAGCACCCGAAAGAAAATGATGAGGGTTCTTACTGACTGGCAAATTGGTTTGACCAACTACATATAGTTTGTCAAAGGATTGTCTTATTTTAAACTTAGACAGAGAGAATCATACTATCTTTGTCTTACACTAGTACTAGCCTACTAGCAAAGAAATGGATGAGTATAGTTTTCCAAACTACAAGTCTTACCCGGGTGACTGCTCTTGCTTGCTCTGAACCGTTTTCTTCACAACCTTGGCTCCCATCATCCATTTCGACGACTCTAGGGCTTCGATGTCAATCTTACCCTGCAATTGTAGGATAGTATTAGATTTTGTTTGAAAGTATGGTGGCAGATCAAATTACGTCTTACTTACTTAATTACTTCTTTTTTAAGTTCCTTTAATATCGAAGGTTTGACAACTGCGAGATTGTTGGGTCAACAAAAACTCTAATGCTCGACAATTTTTAGCTAATATTATAACCGGATTAACCGGAACTCTATTTTCAACTCCTTCTGCTTATAATATTAGTTGTAAATTGTTTTAGTAGTAAGTACATTTTTCGTCAGTTGCGAAACTTGTGACATCTGGTGTCAAATATCGGTACTGATAGTTCCATTACTTGATGTTAGACAGCTGACGATAACTGTGTTAAGAGATTTCAGCGAATTTTTAGAACGTAGTTCCCAAGTTCCACCCGTGCGACTTGGGAATTTTCCGTCCCGACCCTTTCTGAACTTCGTTCCAATCGAGTGTTCCACGACTTTTTTTTTGTTGACATATATTCGTACGTGAGCGTTTTCCAAAAAAAGTGTACATTTCATTCATGTCTTCAAAATATTGACTTCTTGGGCTCATTTTACTCAGAATCATTTGTACATTCACGCCTCATGCATGAAAAAATGTGTCCCAAAATTTTGTATGAAAAATTTTTTTTCCAGTGCGTCACGTTCATACAAATAAAAAATAATTTCATACAAGAATGTGATGACCTGGAAAGGAATTTTTTGGACACATTTTTGATGTATGAGGCGTGAATGTACAAATGATTCTGAGTAAAATGAGCCCAAGAAGTCAATATTTTGAAGACATGAATGAAATGTACACTTTTTTTGGAAAACGCTCATGTGTATCATTTTGTATTTTCGTGTTTACGATCCGATTTTGTTTAAAATCGATATGTCTAAGGCCCACTTGCACCATTCCACTAACCCAGGGTTAACCAGCTAAACATGAATTTACCATGGATACCAGTACAATTTGACACTAGGTTAACGGTTTAACCGCTTAACCACGGGTTAGTGGGATGGTGCAAGTGGGCCTAAGAGTACGTTACAATAATACAAGTGTATTATACAGGGTGGCGCATTTAGATCGGTCAGTATGGGAAAATCTGAAACTATAAGACATACGACGATCTCTTCTTAGGAACCATGTCATCGATTTTAGTAACAAGAAAAACTGCATTCATACATTTAATTTTTTTTTATGTAAAATGTATTGAAAAAAATGGTGGCCATTTCGAAAACATACTAAAATAAATTAAAGGATATGAAAACAATGCATTTTATTCATTTCAGACATCATGTTTCATAGTAACATTTACTGCTTAAGACCTACACAATCGATATCTAAATAGAAATAATTTTAGATTTTTTTTTTCAAAACGTCCGGGTTCGATTCCCGAGCTGAGTACACATTTTTTTTAAATGTATGAATGCAGTTTTTCTTTTTACTAAAATCGATGACATGGTTCCTAAGAAGAGATCGTCGTATGTCTTATAGTTTCAGATTTTCCCATACTGACCGATCTGAATGCGCCACCCTGTATATCTCACCTCAACATTGGCCGGCGGCGGTAACCTCTCCGCCAGCTGTCTGGCTCTGGCCGGGTCAGCGGTGGCCAACGCTTTAACCAGCCGCGCCAGACTCCTAGCGTCATCGGGCGCGGCCCTGGCCACAGCCTCATGCGCGGCGGCGGCCGAGGCGGCACAGCCGGCGCGTGCGTGCACGCCCGCCGCAGCCTGCCAGAGCGCGCGTAGAGACGCGAAACGCTAAGGGGAAACAATGATACTAGTGACAGGGGGGTGTCACTCCGCAGTTTAGGTACATTTGGCCGGCGCGCCCATCCGACAGGCGTATAGCAGTGGGCTGCCGCTCGGCGCGCACGATAGTCGTGTCACGTGGCGCTCGCGCAAAATTGAAAATACACAATGGCTTCGAAACTTACTTCCGCGAGAATCAGACATGCTATCTCCGGATAAAAAATGTATGTTTACATAATCAACGTTTGTAATTCCTACATATTTATCTTAAAAACAATAAATCAGTGGGTATAGGTATAAAAACTTGTCAAGTGATAACCCCGTGCCGACACTCGCAGCTCGGTCATAAAACTGCGGCGCGCAAAGGAGATTCACGGTTCGTGCGCGGTTATGTTTCAATTTTGCTTGCAGGCGGCGATATAGGTGTATTTTTATACCTAAACCTGACTTTTGTGAAGGAGTGAATTTTCTGTACGGTAGTACTATTAGTAATTCTGTGCTAGTGATCGGCACGACCCGTGTCGCACGGTGTCAATGACCTCAATCATTATGTTAACATGGATATTCATGCGCGGCGGCGGCCGCGGCGGCGCAGCCCGCGCGCGCGTGCACGCCCGCCGCAGCCTGCCAGAGCGCGCGTAGAGACGCGAAACGCTAGAGGGGAAATTATCCGTTGTAGTTCGTATTTTAGGATTACAAAAAGACACGCAATATTGATGTATCATGTAATTGAAAAACGCTTTTTGAAAATCAGTACCTATTACTTATGAAAGCAAAAGAATATAAATAATTGTATATGATTTATAATTGTTACATATAAATCACGGCGAGACTTATTTTTCAAAAGTGTTTTTCAATAAAAATTAAGACACGTCACAGATTGTTTACCTTTTATCTAATGCTAAAAACGAACTATAAATAGTAACAGTTAATGATATAAGTTGGCAACTGTCAAAGATTTTACAAACGTTATCAGCACAGATTTCTCCTGTTTCTAGTTTTGTTCTATGGGATTTGGCTTTCGGGCCATAAATTCCAAAGAAAAACACTAATTTGACACAACCTAGAGGGATTGACAAGAAAACCTACACTGAAATGTAACCTAATCTCATCATTTTTGTAACCCTTTAAGTTGCGAAACCTTCTCAAGTTCCTTGTCAGCACAGAGCAACGTAACCAGAACACTACCCACTTCACACCTATATATGACAAACTAAAAGGTTTTAGTAATATCCTGGTCACGGTAACCAAAATGTAACTAACCTCATCATTCTTGTAATGCTCATAGACATCCTTGAAGAGTTGCGAAGCCTTCTCTAGTTCGTTGTCGGCGCAGAGCAACGTAACCAGAACACTACCCACTTCACACCTATATATGAGAAACTAAAGTGTTCGTAATATCCTGGTCACGGCACCAAAATGTAACAAACCTCATCATTCTTGTAATGCTCATAGACATCCTTGAAGAGCTGCGAAGCCTTCTCCAGTTCGTTGTCGGCGCAGAGTAACGTAGCCAGAACGCCGACAACGCCAGGGCGGTATTTGTATTCGCTCTCTTCTAATAGTTTGACGGCTGCTTTGCGGTCACCCTGTGGAAATTATAAAAAATGTAGAAATAAATTAGTGACTGAATTTTCGGTTTCGGCATAAAAATCATGTTTCAGCGGAAGGTTCGGTTTCGGTCAAAAAATAGAGGACCTACCGCTAACCACGTTCGACGTATTGCCTCTCTCTCGCACTTGTTTCGTACGCAAGTGTGACAGGGAGGCAATACGTCAAACATGGTTCGCGGTACCCAGTGCGGTACCGCTTTTGACCGAGCCGAATCTTACAACATTTACATTGAGCCACTTTTTTTAGTTTCAGTAAGTGAATTCCTTCGGACGCTGGTTAATTGTGATTTGTTAAAAACATTCATATCTTAAATTAATTTTGTATCAAGCTAAGAAATAAATTAAAAGTGGAAAAAAGTGGAGATATATCTTATTTTATGTCAGCCAAGTTGATCCGAAAATGCGATGTCTCGTAGTAGTACGAGCATAGCTAGTGGTTCAACACTTACACTCGCCAGCAGTACTTGAGCAGCAGCCAGGGTCAGGGTTCCACCTTCCTTCAGCAGCAGCTGAACGGCCTGGTTCTTCTTGCCGTCTTTGACGAGGGAGGAAGCTTCCACTAGGGCAGCACGCTGTTCTTGTTTCAGGGACTTGGTGAGTTTCACGCAGCATTGCTTGCAGAAGTCGGGCTGTAACAATTACAATTGGTTATTTCGGTATTATATTATATTGTTTAATACACTAGCAGCTGAAAGCTGATGCGTGTATATCACTGCACTTGTTTTTTTTAACGATTAATGTTCATTTTTTTGTTGTTTTAAGTGTTTGTCAAGTCTGTTTTTAAAACTGTTCACTGAAGGAGCACATATCACTGTTTCTGGTAACTTATTCCACTCACGTACGACGCGGTTCGATAGAAAGTGCTTCCTAGGATTGCTTGTACTGGGAACTCGAATAATCTTTGAGCTGTGGCCTCTTAAACGATGATTATTGCTCATAACAAACAGGTCCTTTAGTTCAGGTAAGTCATAATAATCATGTATGATCTTGAATGTTTCAATGAGGTCACCACACTGTCTTCTTCGCTCCAGGGTTGTCAAACCAAGATTGGCAAGCCTTTGGTCATATGGCTTATTACCAGTGATCGGCACGACCCGTGACGCACTGCGGGATTGCGAGCAGAAATCATAATATGGACATGATGAGATTATAACATAACTCCGTGATTTTGTTAAATAGAATAATTTTATTGTATGATATATATTTGCAAATATACGATAAAGTGTTAAATAAGCTTATAAAATGTATAATTAAATGTTAAATAAAAAATTGATATATTACTATGTGATTATATACCTATTTTGAACTTGATGTCGTTTTATTTAATGGTAAAAATCATTCATCTTCCTGTGTGGAATACCTTTATGTACTACAATCGGAAATACTGACTTCCTAAAAAGACCGAAATCTCGGGGCATATCCATGTTAACATAATGATTGAGGTCATTGACACCGTGCGACACGGGTCGTGCCGATCACTGCTTATTACGTAATCCATATACCATCTTAGTTGCTCTGCGTTGCACCTTTTCAAGTAAAGCTATATCCTTCTGAAAGTATGGACTCCAAATTTGGTAAGCATATTCAAGTAGAGGCCTTATGTACGTCTTATATAGTTTTAGAAATAGAAATATAAATAGAAACAGATGATTTCTGCAGATTATTAAGGTATACGCGTCACATCCCCGACAAAGTAGTTTTTTTATGAAATGCAAGACAGACTTAGACAGAGATTAGACATACCTGGTTGGAGTAGATGGCAAGAATAGCCTGGTTGTAGGTTATAGAGGTACGCTGGCGTGAGTTCAGCTTATGCTCGAGCCCTTCAGCCGTGGCCGCTTTCATACGCTTCCGGGAATCGAACACGTTGGTATCCCTGAAAATACAATATGCATTTTAGTGAACAAACATCGGTAAGAAAAATAAAATAATTTAAAATATAGACTAAAAAGTAGATAGACTAAAGTATAGACTACTCCTGCTAATATGAATTTGTTACTGTATTCACAAACCTATTTTGTAATCGTAGCTTTGTTACTTTTAGCTTTATGTTGTTACCTAGCGCTATATATTTTAGATTTATCAGTAGGTAATCTAGTAATCTGTGGACGATGTTGTTGGTCTCACACTTTATTACCCTTTGTATTCTATTTCTGTGTCTTAACCCTGTGTGTTACTGTTTTTTGTCCCAAATAAATTGAAAAAAAAAAAAATGCCAACGTTTTATGATCTTCATCAGCGGGGCAGCATGGTTGCATTTTTATTGCTTATCAATATGCCTGTCACTTTCGCACTTACATACTTACTAGTGGCTCTGTGAGCTGTAGACCTCGCGAGCAGAGCTACAAACAAAAATTAAACGAATACGCTTAACCCGCGCTTGATAAATAAAAAAATAAAATAAAAAACAACTATACGAAATTTAAGTATAAAAAATACAAAAAGTTATGTAGCAGTATACACAATTACTGGGGATGGAACCAGGGACCTGGGGATGCAAACAAAAAAAGCGAACGTTTGCAAAAAAAGCCATTATAGTTCTTACTATAGCTGACGAAATTTAGCTACTCATTCTCAAGTAAAAACTAAATATCTAAATACCGCCAAAACCAGCGATACAAATTTTCTGAATTTTTGGCCATTTAATCTATAAACATATCTCAAAAAGAAAAAAACACTTATGATACCGATACTACTATTTGTTTAGGCGGGAGCTATCACGACTCCGCCATTTTGAAAAAATTCCAAAAACCGGATCGACAAAAAAAATTATTTAGTCATAGAATTCGGTCACAAAATTTTGCGAAAATCGGTTAAGAATTTCGACCTGTAGAGGAGAACATCCGGACATACAAAAGCAAAATGCCCGAATCAAAACGTAGACCTTCGCTACGCTTCGGTCAATTAGAACGTGACAGGCTATAAAAATGCGACCGTGCTAACGCCGCAGCATTCGTCAAACAATGCGCTAGTAACAATTTCTTCTAAAAAATAGGGATGAGTAAAAAATTCGAAGAAATGTGAACCTCCCCCATTATTAGGTCAGAAAAGAAAATAATTTGACCTTTCTCAGTAATAAGGGGCATTATCTATGAAAAGGGACCTTATTGTCGATGGCGCTTACGCCGCACAGCGTCGCGCGGCATTGTATTGATATCGGAGCATCGTTAATAACGGCGTAAGCGCCATCGACAATAAGGTCCCCAGGGATCGGATACCGGTATTTTTTGGTATGGGAACGGAAACGGTATTTTTTGGTTCTTTGCTAATTACTTCATTTCTAATTGGGCAATCTAATAAGGGCCACTTGCTCTATTCACTAACCCGGGGTTAACCGGTTAAATCTGGGGTTTAGCATGGTATCCAGTACAATTAGACACTGGATTAACGGTTTAACCGGTTAACCCCGGGTTAGTGGAATGGTGCAAGTGGCGCTAATACGAAGTCGTAACCTAAAAACACAACTGAGTCCTACATTTCGAGTATAAAATAATTCGAAAAATATGGTTATTTCTAAGTTTTTGCAAAAAACCGGTTCCGATCCCTGAAGGTCCCTTTTCATAAATAAAGTCACATATAATAAGTACAGACGTGAATATTATTTTTTTTTTTTTTGAACTGACCTGTTAATGACCACAAGGTTGTTGCTAGCGATGGCAACCAGGGCCTGGTCGCTCGGCTTGTCCTTCAACACGTTTTGGTAGATGGTTGCCGCTTCCTTCTCTCTACCCATCTGTTGTAGGCAGTACGCTTGTTGCACCCTAAAAAGGAACAGGAACACTTGAGTTACTTTCATATGTTTTATCAAATATCAAATATCAACATTTATTCAGCAAATAGGCCACAAGGGCACTTTTACACGTCAATATGGAATTTACATACAGCAAAAAAAAAACACATCAATAATTATAAAATACAACTAAGCCGTAAATATCAAATCAAACTAACATAGAGATGTATAAAGCCTCTAAATGTCGAATTACAAAAAACGCAATAACAATAGTATTGAAAAAAAAAACACAAAGATACAAAAACTATAATCTAAAATTATTTAGAGACGTAAATGTCTCTAAGTGTCATCATAACTAAAAGATATATAGTAGTTAATCAAATTATCCTTAGAGATGTATAGGGTCTCCAAGAGTCAAAATCCTGTATACCTAATTAAAACATTCATTAAATTAAAGAAAATGATAGTAAAAATAAAATAGCATACGAGAACCGAATGAGGTGTGTCCATGTAATTATACTCAAAAATAAAGTTACTAAATATAATAGCTCGTGTTAGCTTAAATAGACCAGTCTCCACAAACAGCACCCGTTCACGAGTATGACGCGTATCTCAGCCATCGCCTCTCTCAACCTTCATTCGGGAAAGTGGCGACCCGATCAACAACGCCACCGTAAGCAAAGACTTTTAAGCGAGCATGACATATTCAAGCTACCGGGCCATTTAATCACTACATAGTATAAAACAAAGTCGCTTCCCGCTGTCTGTCTGTCTGTATTTATGCTTAGATCTTTAAAACTACGCAACGGATTTTGATGCGGTTTTTTTTAATAGATAGTGATTCAAGAGGAACGTTTATGTATAATTTGTTAACCCGTGCGAAGCCGTGGGTTGCTAGTTGAATATAATTCTTAAAAAGCCTCTGAAATAGACGTTCGCGGAGTTTCCTCAACTAGTTTAAAAGGCCTTAGAGGAGTTCTATTACCTAGGCATTCTATACAATGCCGAATGTTTTTCTGAGTTTTTATAAATGCCTAGTCATATTATAGAAAAAATTGCATTTCATGTTTTGCCTTGACATTTTAGCCATTTCATGTGCCATCCACGTTGTTAACTGACATACAATAAACCTTATTGCAAAGACATTAGGCCTCCAATGGACAGGTAAAAGCGTTGCTGTAAGACTTAATACCTATTTACGCATTACTTACAGTGTAAGTAATGCGTAAATAGGTATTTTATAGAGTACTGGTACTGGTTTTCTATACAAATACAATACTGGAACCGGGAATACCCGGTTCTCGCCATACAAACTCAGTACCGGGAGCATTCCCTACTGACTGCTATAACTTAAATACACAAAAATTTATAATTAACTTTAATAAACAATTTCTAACAAAATGTAATTACTGACCTGATGATACCCGCTTCCTCTTTAGCCTCGTCCTCAGTGCCTCCGTCTTCCAGAACACTCTCCGAGCAAGCCTGCTCGGACCTCTTCAGGACCGGCAGGGCCTCGTTGTATTTGCCACGCATGGCCAGAGTGCTTCCGACATTGTAGGCCAGTTCATAGGTGGTCTCGTCGAATTGGGGTAAGTCTGCCGACTAAAAAAGGAGTTGGCAAATTAGTTTTTTTTTCTATCTATCTATCTACGAATTTGTATGATTCCATGTACATATGTATATTTTCTAAATCAAATTTCTATTACACCTTATGTGTATAATTGCATGAATTCTATAGTGATTTAAATTGTATTTTTTTTCCTTATTTTCTCGTAATGCATGTTAATTATAAGATGTAATTATTTTTGAAAAGATGTGTCCCGCCGAGTTTGTTGCCGGTCCCATAATGGGATACCCTCCTCCAATTGGAGGGGATTTAAATCTTCTCGGGGCAGAGGTGTAGGGTTGGAGCCGGTCTACCTAGCTTTATTTGACGTTCATAAGCGCATTGTAATTATGCCTACTTGAATAAACTATCTTTTATCTTATCTTATCTTTATCTTATCTATTAAGCCCTTTTATTCTGAGTTAGAGTATGTCTCTAAGCTCAGTGTGACACTTGGCAAAGGCCTCCTCTAGCTCTTTCCATTGGGGTCTGTTTTTTTTTAAACATGATCTTTACTCAGATTGTTCTGATCAAAAGGTTAGTATGAGTAATAAAATCTAACAATAATTTTGGTTTGGAATTTGACACTTGATTGGTGCTGTACTGACGCCATTATGTTGTGTCTGCATGTCTGAGACGTTACCATAGACTAGGAATCCTCTAGACGGAGTTTAGAGCAATTATTTCATGAAACCGATGCTGCCAAAAATACGGGGGTGCGGGGGACGAGGTGAGCGAGTCCGATGCCGTGATTGGTCCGTTCAAAGACACGGACGTCACACAAAGACACTTTGACTCGAAAATGGAGTAATACTACCGTATATTTGTGGCAGAGGGGGTAGCGCTACTATGCTCAGTCTGGAGGATGTCTTAAATTGACTGTGGACATTACTGGCCGCATGCTATTTCTATGAGCACTTTATCGGAGTGCACGAAGGTTGATATTGGGCTGTAGCTGCGCACGTCAGTTGGCGTCCATCTAAATTTGCCAGCCAAAAAGCAACAGTGAGGACTTACACTCAGAATTTAATTTTGATTCATTGCAGGCGCAATATCGCTTCCATGGGACTAAAGGGGTTAGCTTGTGGTGCACTTCTGGACTGCAATAGTAGGTTTATCAGTCACTTGAATCTGACAGAAAATAGAATCAAATTCTCAATTAAAATACCATTGAGTGTACTCTAAATGCTTACCGGGTTCAGGGCCCCTAAATTGGCAACAACGGCGGCCATGTTGGTCTTTCTCTCATCCTCATAGTCGTCTGTGGTGTTTTTCACGATGTCCCGATACAGGTTGTAACAGTCTTGGTACTGCTCCAAGCGGTACAGGATTTGAGCCCTGTAAAGGTATGACGCAATAAAGCAATGGGTTAGGATTATTAAGACTGCATTCAAGTTTAACAGGTCATAAAAATAATTTATACAACTAGTTAGAAGTAATTGTAACATGATTAATGTTACTACAAATTTTATAAATGGAGAGTATAGAAATTGGTTTAGTTACCTATTAGAAAATTATAGCTATACTAGCTTGGACGGAAATTGGAATTAGCCCACAGTAGTTCTTACTTAACAAGTTAACATGCATGAACATGTGGTATACTTTTACCTCATACAGACATCTCATGAAATTGCTGAGTAAATAAAGATAGTTTCATTATTTTTGCCTAATAAGTTTTTATGGAATATGACAAAACAGTAAGTTGCAACACTATGAGTATTAAGTATGTATTTTTTCAACAATAAAGTACTTACCTCAATTCTTTCAAAGCAACAGTCATCTCCGGCGCATTATCCACAATCTGCAGCGCATCATTAGGACAATTGAGCCGGTACTGCGCGTAGGCCTTCTCGAAGTGCAGGTCAGCCGCCAGCGCAGCATTCTTAGGGTTCGTGAGGACGGCTAAGGCCTCCTTGAAGTTATGCAGCTGGATGAAACATATCACTTTGCAGTGAAATGCTTTTTGTTCATTTGGTGCTATTTGCAGGACTGGAATGTTTATATTTTATGATTAATTACAGGTTATTGTTACTGCAAATGTTTTAGAGGAATTTGGATGCAAATAAAAGATAGTTTAAGTCACATTATGGTCAAGGAATCTATTATAGTAAGAAAATGTACGGAACGATAAGATTTGAAATGGGTTGGAGATCATTCAGACTAAAAAAATTACTTTACTGATGTAATGGCTATATCTATATTTTATATATTAATAAATAAGATATAAAAAACAAAGAGAAAAGAAAAACTTTCGAAAAATAATCGTTTTTGTGACAAGATTGTGACCCGATTTTTGTGGTTAGAAACATGAAGTTTAGTGAAATACAAGACTGTAGACTTACTTTTCCCTGCAGCTTTTAACGCTCTATCATAATCTCCGCCTTGACAAAATTTATTTAATTCAATATAGGCCTGAACAAGGTTATTTTCCTTGTTGGCCGACATTTTTTTTTGACAACTTGGCATGTAAACGCAGTGTTGCCAGAGCGCTTCCAGCTTATGTACAGTCGTACGTCAAAAAAGGTACGATTTTGATAAAAAAGGTACGGTTTTTTTATTAGTAAAATTTTCTGACAGAAACAATATTTCTATGTGGGTGGGGGGTATGGTGGGTGGATGAGTATAGTTTTCCTGATTGTTACTGACTGACAAATTGGTTTGACCAACTACAAGTGTAGTGTACACGTCATAGTTAACCAATTTTGTTTGCATTGATATAGGTACATGAAAAATAAAATTTGTCAAGCCATTTCCGTCAGTTGAAAAAAGCGGCAAATCTAAAAAAAAAATGGTGCGAAGGGTTATGGTCCAATAGAAAACTTAAATTTCGCGCCATTTTATACTGATTAAGTTGTTTGACCGGCTATAAATGGCTGGCTGAATTTTGACTACCTGAGTTTTGTAATCTGGATAATAATGCCAAATAAAACGAAATACACTCAGATGACTATAGCTGGTCAAGCAAATCTTGTCAGTAAAAAAAGGCGCGCAATTCAAATTTTCTATGAGACGATAACCATTCGCGCCTACATTTTTCAAATTTGCCGCCTTTTTCTACTGACAAGATCTGCTTGACCAAGTATAAGTAACTTTTTACTGGATATGCAAATGTACATAAGTATATAAATTAAAAAGAAATGCATTTGAATAAGATTGGTAAGATAAACAAGTTGGCAGATAAGTAACAATAATTATGTAACTTCCCTTTTTAATAATAAAAGTAGGATTTAGGTACGACAGCCCGAGAACAAATTCTTTATCATTTTTTAACTTCTTTTAGCGTTTTTATTATTCCTCGAGCAACTGCATTAGAAGCAATCACAAAGCAATATGAATAATATTACACATAAATTATTTAATGTAGTTTTATGGATAATTGCCAATAACCTATCAGGGTGCCATGTCATCTTTTTCCATTGTAAGATCTATTCTATTGTACCATGGTTTGCAATAAACGATATTACTATTAGCAAAGCACAGGTAAGAAAGACACAACTGCCGACTGCAACTAAAGAAACGTGTATTTTCTATAGTATATGGTACTTTTTTATGGTGGCTATTGTTGTCAGATTAGATATTTTGCCCTGAACAAACCATCCTGAACCAATATAACGAAAAAAAAAGTTGATAAACAATTGTACATCAAAAGGTACGGTTTTAGTACGATGTACGCTGCGTACAAAAAAGGTACGCAAGGTAAAAAAATAGTACGTAAAACCGTACTAAAAAGTACGATCTGGCAACACTGTGTAAACGTCACATCGCCATCTCCGCCGATCATTCGTTTCGTTATACGCTACTACTATCGTACCTTCTTTATTGAAGTTACATATATTATTTATTAATAGTTTGTTGAAACTTAATAAGTTGTATTTGACTAAAAATATTTGTTTTTTAATAATACATGATTTTTAAGAAAGTTTTTATTATATCTATTAAATTTCAGTAATTTTCTAGGTTTCGATTTTAAAGTTGTGAGTTATAAGGAATGTACTTTTTAGTTCTGAAGTTGCACGCTGATTGGTTGAAAAACAGATGATTGCAGCAGATTAAAAAAAAGTTATGTCATTGTCTCCTTCATAGTGATGAGTCAAACCGCAAAATTTTCAAACCGGACAAGTCGACTCCGATTAACACCCAAACCGGTTTGGCCAAATCGAATTAACTTCAACAGTTTTTAAGTATCTGTAGTTCAAACCGCACCGTGTAGGGCGAGTATTCACTTGGTTTTGAGTCGACCAAATCGATTTATCAATTTTACGGTTAGTTCGATCCTTAGTTAGAGTGGTAATCCTTCCGTCATTCAGCTCATTGTCATTGTGTATTTTGCCGTTGCCGTTTATGTTTGAAAAATACGGAGTGTAATCTCGTGGTTCTGAGTTAAAGTTGAACCATTTTTGTTCTAAACTTGTATAAATTTGCGTGTTGAGTCATAAAAAGTGACAATGGATTACTCTACTATCAGCAACAAAACAGGTTGCACAGAAATCGTAGACATAACTAATGGTGACCTGACTGAGAAGTATTACTCTCTCAAAAAGCAGTTCGACAACTTATCCAGCAATTACGATGCCACAAAACAGGAGCTACATGAAGCCACACGAAATCATAACATAGCTTTAGACGGGCAGAGGTATTTAACGGTCGAACTAGAGTCCCATCAAGCTGAAGAGGCGCGGAGAATGAATGAGCTGAATTCCAAAATATCTAAGCTTCAGGAGGACATTTCAGAGTTGCGTGAGGAGCGTACGGAACTGATTGAGAGTCATGCTAAAGAGGTGAAGAAGTTTGAAGATGAAATTCGTCGTTTGAAACAGAAGAACGCGTTTAAAGAAGACAGAGAGTCTCCGGAGCGTGATACAGGGGAGTTAGACGAAGCGCGGGCCGCTTTGTCGGCGGCGTTGCAGGAAGCCGCGGCAGCGAAGGCGGCGCTAGAAGAGACTAAGGCTGAGATAGCATCCTGGAGGATGAGGTGAGCTTTTCACTACACTTATATCGACCGGGATATGAACCGTGATTACCTTTTCTCTTGTTTTCGAGCTCCCGATATTTCGACGCAGTTACACGCATGTTGTTCACGGGTAACTGAGGATGGGTGCCAATGTTGTGTAGACCATGCTCGGTCTACACTCATTCGTGTGAGAGATGAAGCTTTTATTGTTTTTTACATCTTTGAAAGGAGTATTTAATGCCTAGTCTGGAGACTTGATGTTTGGCAGTGAAGCAAATATAGAATGAAGTGTCTAAGGATAATCTGGCCTTGAAAGAAAGAAATAAAATAAAATAATACTTATATAGATTTCAGAGACAAAGTACTATATGCTCAGACCATGTCTATTTGTACTGGCTTACAGCATTCCTTATGCAATCATCCTTGAACCTTGTTAAGGAAAACCCTTTGAATTCATTGATGATGATGCTGATGCATTCCTGGTATCCCTCATCAGGGAATAGGGCTCCCAGAATAATTCTCCATTTGTTGCGATCTCATGTGGCTACTTCCAACTCTTTCCAGCCAAGTCCAGTTGAGCCAATCTTCTTCTCTGAATTAATTTGTAGATTAAAATTAGTGGGTTGAGTTTATCGAACAAGCGAGCGAAGCGAAGTGAAGTTCTTACATTCAACTTGGAGCACACGGCTGGCTAGGGGCACGTCCCGGCATTTCGATGTTTTTAAGCTGATCTATCAGAGGATAGTTTGATACACAATAACTTAAGTAAATTTGTTCTAATTTCAATTAAATTGGGTACATGTGTAGTTGAGGGCATTATATTTTAGTCATTAAATTATGAGCAGGCTCGATCAAGGGGTTATTGAGCTAGAAGAGCTTAGAAGGCTAAAAAGCTATTTGTCAGGGGTCTTGCTATTCTGGTCATTTTTTTTAGGGTTCCGTAGCCAAATGGCAAAAAACGGAACCCTTATAGATTCGTCATGTCTGTCTGTCTGTCTGTCCGTCTGTCTGTCCGTCCGTATGTCACAGCCACTTTTCTCCGAAACTATAAGAACTATACTGTTGAAACTTGGTAAGTAGATGTATTCTGTGAACCGCATTAAGATTTTCACACAAAAATAGAAAAAAAACAATAAATTTTTGGGGTTCCCCATACTTCGAACTGAAACTCAAAAATTTTTTTTTCATCAAACCCATACGTGTGGGTTATCTATGGATAGGTCTTCAAAAATGATATTGAGGTTTCTAATATCATTTTTTTCTAAACTGAATAGTTCGCGCGAGAGACACTTCCAAAGTGGTAAAATGTGTGTCCCCCCCCCCCCCTGTAACTTCTAAAATAAGAGAATGATAAAACTAAAAAAAATATATGATGTACATTACCATGTAAACTTCCACCGAAAATTGGTTTGAACGAGATCTAGTAAGTAGTTTTTTTTTATACGTCATAAATCGCCTAAATACGGAACCCTTCATGGGCGAGTCCGACTCGCACTTGGCCGCTTTTATTGCAAGAAAGTATGGTCGAGTTTGGTATCAAATAAAGTGCTCGGCTTACACATTTATAATATAGTTTTTAAATTTACAATTTTAAAATAATGATCTTACATTTTGGCGAACCGCGAGTTCTCAGTTCGGGGCGAACTACTAGTTACTTCCTTAAGGATTTGATTTTAATTTTTATTTCTAGGTCCGAAGAGCTGGTAGCCGAGATGGGCCAGATGCGTCAAGCTGCAGAGCTCCGACGCGAGGAGTTGCGGGCGGCGGCCGAGCGCGAGGCGGCAGCACTGGCGGACCTCGCTGAGGCACGCGCTATGCTGCACCAGCCTGATGAGGGGCCGGAGCATGGTGAGGAAATCTGCATTTTCTCAAGTCAATTTTCATTTAATTTCATTTTTCATTTCATTTATTCGGTTCAATCAATCAGCACTTACAGATAAACTTTACGTGCTAATTGGCATTACATTGCTTAGTGTCTAACATGCATTAACTGCAATAAATACAATAAAATACATTCGGATTAAATCAAAACTTAAACTGTACAATATCGAATAATTATGGAATTAGGAACAATATTAATGTCAAAATCTTCTAAATAAAATAATGATAATAATTTAAATGATATGTACCTATATAAGATCAAAATCAAATAAAATAAATATGACTATTTTCATTTTTAAAAATACGTCACATTACACTCTAATAGGATTAATATCAATGTGGGGAAGACGATAGAATTGATTGCAGGAAAGATAGTCATAGCCAGTGATCGGCACGACCCGTGTCGCACGGTGTCAATGACCTCAATCATTATGTTAACATGGATATGCCCCGAGATTTCGGTCTTTTTAGGAAGTCAGTATTTCCGATTGTAGTACATAAAGGTATTCCACACAGGAAGATGAATGATTTTTACCATTAAATAAAACGACATCAAGTTCAAAATAGGTATATAATCACATAGTAATATATCATTTTTTTATTTAATAATTAATTATTATTTATAAGTTTATTTAACACTTTATCGTATATTTGCAAATATATATCATACAATAAAATTATTCTATTTAACAAAATCACGGAGTTATGTTATAATCTAATCATGTCCATATTATGATTTCTGCTCGCAATCCCGCGGTGCGTCACGGGTCGTGCCGATCACTGGTCATAGCACAAGATCTCTCATATTTGTAGCTGCCAAGACGAGCAAAGCAAAGCGCAAAGGCACTAAGTACCTACCTTTTCTCGAACCACTTTGTTGTTTTTTTAAACCCTCATAACTTGGGTTTGGATTATATTACATTTCAGACATAATCAGAAGGAAGAGCCTCACTCCTGCTCTATTTTACTCTCTTTTTCACTATTTAAGCTTTCAGCGCATCACCTACACTACACATTTTACTACAATGTTGTTTCTAATTACAGCCGCCAAAGGGAATTCCATCTTTGCTGAAGTAGAAGACAAAAGACAAGAGATGGCCAAGAATCTTATACAGATGAAGCAAACTAATGCTAGAGTAAGTAAATTACATCAAAAATATAACTGCTAAAGAAAGCTTAGTTCAGTTGGTGACATGAATATAGATCTATTATGTAATGACACTACACAAAAAAACTTAAAAAATCTATTGGCTGTGTATAACTTTAAATGCTTAGTAGATTTTAATACAAGGATAACTAGCCACTCTTCCACATGTCTAGATCATGTTTACTCTAACTGTCAAGCCGGCATAACGCATGCGTCGCCTGTGACTACTAACATAAGCGATCATCTCGCGGTACGCTGCGAGGCGGTGTACCGGGCTCGCGCGCCGCCTGCGCCGACGCGGCTGGCGCGCGCATTCACTCATGCGAACCGAGCTAGTTTTGTTGAAGCCATTTACAGCATTGACTGGGGCGAACTGTGGAATCGTCGAGGGCGTACGGCTGACGAGATGGCGACGTCTATTATAAATATAATCAACAATAAGTTTGACATTTGTTTCCCACTAAAAATTATATGTAACCGTAAACCACATACTTGGCTATCCGATGATATTTTTAATGCAAAATTATTACTATTTGACATGATAAAAATAAGCAATGTATTCCCTTATGACGAACGTGTAAGCCATATTATTTCGATTGCGCACAAAAAATATAGTGAGCTGGTAAGGCAGAGTAAATACGATCACTATATTAATATTATTGCAAAGAGCCAAAATGCCTCAAAATCTATGTGGCAAATTGTTAACAAAGAGCGGGGTCAAACGTCACTCCGTCCTCAGACTGATTTTACAGAGATCGTCGTGAACTCGAGCGGTGCAGGATTTGGTTCCAAGCAGGCTGCAGCGAGCGCTATGAACCAACGGTTCGCGTGCGCGGCGGCAGCGTGCGGTGCGCCGAAAGCCGACTTGCCGCGAGTGCGAGTTGCGCTAAACCTTGCTCGTGCGACCGCTGACCGCAGCTTTCGCCTGCGGCCGTTCTCTGCAGAAGAGGTTTTTCATATGATTACTAAAGTTATTCCACATAAAACTACGAAAGACCTCTACGGGATTTCTATGGAGCTTTTATACATTGCCGCGGCTCCCCTGTCACCAGTGCTGGCGGGTCTGTATAATCAATGTATCATTGAAGGTGTGTTTCCCTCCCCCTTGAAAGTGAGCAAAATCTCACCTCTTTTTAAGGGGAAAGGAAAAAGAGAAGACATTGATTCCTACAGACCCGTCTCCATTATACCGGCGGTAGCAAAAGTGTTCGAGAACGGCCTTAGTTCGCGCTTAACGGAGTTTTTGACTGCAACCGATGCCTTGTCCGAGCGTCAATACGCCTACCGCGCCGGCCGCTCGACATGTGCGATGACGCGCGAGCTGGTGAGCCGTGTAATGGACGCTCGCGAACGTAGCCAACAGGTCGCAGTGTTGTGCTGCGACTTATCGAAGGCCTTCGATGTAGCTGACCACGGCGTTCTCGCTATTAAACTACGCCATTACGGTATCGAGGGCAAGGCTCACGCACTCGTATGTGATATGCTGCGCGGGCGGTCACAAGTGGTGGTGTCTGACGGAGGCAGAGTGAGATCAGAGCCTATATCTACGACAACGGGCGTTGCCCAGGGGTCGTCGGTATCCAATATACTTTTCTCTTTGCTTCTCAACGATCTACCAGAAGCCATAGTGGAGGGAGAAGTGTATATGTATGCCGACGATGTAGCCGTGGTAGTGTGTGCACCTAGCATTGACAAACTCGAGCAGTGTCTGAATAAAGTCGCAAACCAGGTGTCACAGTACTTCAGTAGCAATGGCCTGGTACTAAATATAAATAAAACCCATTTTATTCACTTCAACCTCGGGGGTAGGGGCCCAAGAAACCTTGGAGTATTTGTGGATGGTACCCAAGTTGGTCAGGTTCAGACTGCCACATTCCTGGGTTTTGAACTTGACAGAGGGCTGCAGTGGGAATCGCACATAAGCAAGGTATGTAACAAGCTAGCGAGCGCCTGCTTTGCCCTGCGTCGTCTAGCGAGAGTTGTGCCCAGAAATGTGGTACGGTCATGTTACTTTGCCACTGTACACTCGCTCCTACAATACGGCGCAGAGCTGTGGGGCCGCGCTGCCGAATGGGAGCGTGTCTTTCGCATGCAAAAGAGAGCCGTCCGAGCGATTGTGCAGGTGGGTCAAAGCACCTCCGCAAGACCTTACTTTAAGGATCTGCGGATACTTACTCTGCCCTCCCTTGTGATATTCCAAGTGGCTACATACGTGCGATGTCACCTTGACGAATACTCAAGTGGAGCGGATATCCATGGGCGAAACCTACGAAACGCCCGAAAACTCGTGGGCGTCAAGCATAAACTGGCGAAATCCGTAAAAATTACACATATAATGGGTCCAGCAGTTTATAACCGTCTGCCACCACACGTCACAGAAGCGCCGTCACTAAACAGTTTTAAATACAGGTTAAAACGATGGCTTATCGAGCACACTTTCTACAGTTTTGCAGATTTCGCTAATTAAGTAATTAGGGACCTAATGTAACTGTAGGTATATGTAAGTACTTTTATTTGACATTGTATTTTATTATGCTAATTTTAATTAACTTAATTGTTAATTCTTATTTTATTTTTTATTTTTAATGTAATTATGAAAAACGACATGTAATATGAATTATTATGAATATACGAATATGAATATGAATATCAGTCACAGAATAAATAGTACTAGGTACAGAAAACACTCTCTAACAAAACGCGTCTATTAAGACAGATATGACCGCTAGGTGGCGCAAGCACGAGCAAGCGCCCGTTCCGTAGCGGTATGTACAGTCAGCTGCAGAGATAGGTGATCCCCCCTGCCTACAATCAGTCTATGCAGGGGGGGGGGGTCACCTCTCTCTGCATATGACTGTACTTGTTGCGACGCGACGCCTGAGGGCCTACCGCGAACCACGTTCGACATGATGCCTCCCTGTCACACTTACGCACGAATTTACAAGTGCGATAGAGAGGCAACACGTCGAACGTGGTTCGCGGTAGGCCCTCTGGTTCTATTCCTATCACGGTTCATGAGATACAGCCTGTGACAGACAAACGGACAGCAGAGTCTTAATAATAGGATCCCGTTTTTACCCTTTGGATACGGAACCCTAAATATTTAATGGAACAAAACAAATGCAACTCTGTTCCTATTGAAAATGATCTTAATTTCATTGAACTTATTAAGTTCTATCTTTCCATACAATAAAAGTTACCGAAAATTTTTTTTTTTTTCGTATGGCTTTTTGTGTTACTCTACTTCAGAGATTTAAGGCCTGTGCATACCGGCTTGCGTGTGCGTGACGTGCGCGTGCGTGTGCGCTAAAATGTTGGAGCCGCACACGCACACGTCACGCAAGCGGTGTGCCGTCTCTCAGAAGGATCTGTATACTACAACGCTGCACGCGCACGTGCACGTCACGCACACGCACCCGGTGTGCACAGGCCTTTACAGTTTTTAAGTACTGTACCGCTTCTATTGTTAAGGTGGTCAGATCTTCAACTTGCCCTTGGTATTTGGTTAGAGGACAATCAAATACCTTGTGGTGTACGGTCTGCTCGGCTGCTCCACACCGACATACTGGTGATTCGCACCAGTTCCATTTGTGTAAATAAGCACAGTTTCCAACTGCCGTCCTTATTCGATTCAGCATGCACCAGACGCGATATATAATGATTGTCATCTTTTATTTATGCCTTGAAAGAGCTTAAGAGAACGACGGATTTTCAGTCCGCGCTTACCGCATACTACGCGTATACCTACTCGTGGCTTAAATATGGTATAATACTATGGGGAAATAGTACAGATGTGAAAGACTTATTTATACTTCAAAAAAAATGTATAAAAATATTAGCTAATATATACTGCCCAGAAAGCTGCTTACCGTATTTTAGGGAATACAAACTTCTCACGCTGACCTCTATATATATCTTGGAAATGGGTAAATTTGTTAGAGAAAACTCAAACCTATTTACCTATATCGAAGATCAGCCGCGACGATATGAATCCCGATTTAAAAATAACCTGGTAGCAATAACAGACTCTAAATTAAAATTATACAGCTCAAGTCCGTACGCTATGGCCATAAAAGTGTACAACAGAATAGATAACAGCATAAGAGCAGAAAAATGTAACAAAACCTTTTTGACTAGACTTAAAACTTATTTGATTGACAAATGCTACTACAATTTAGAAGATTTTTTTACTGACCCGTCCGTTTAGCAACACCACTAATTTTGTGCACTAATATTAAATTCGACCATTATTTGTAAGTAAGGTTAAAATGAATCAATTTGTTGACATACTGCATTAACCCACTTTTACTACATTAAATCTACATTCTGATTACTATATACTCATTAACTAGACATTACTTAATAATTAAATCGTTGCCTATTTGTATTGAATACACATATTGACAATTAATTGACTTATATACTTACTTTTATATTATACACATAGATTTAAGATTAGATCCTAAGCATGTATGTTTGCTATGCCCTCCCAGGGTCCATGTGGAACTACCCAAACATTGTAATATCTATAAAAATACCATGGTTGCAATAAATAAATATAAATATGAATATTGTTTTCAGCTAAGAAGAGATCTAGCCAACAAACAAGCAGAGGTGGAAGCGTTGCTACATGAGAAGCAGAATATATGGGAGCAACAGGCTGGAGACACCGCTCACTACGACAGGGAACTTATTGGTACCTAAGTTTTATAAATCCTAATATTTTTTATTCTAGCAAAAAGCGATTGCGAATTTTCAGTTATAAACTACAGATAAAATTATTATTAAAAACAAGATAAGATAAGATAAGATATTATTTATTGTATAACTGTGTACAAAGATGTTGACATAATACAATTAGGAACCAACAGTCTATCCATCACGGACGTACAATATATTAATGACTAACCTATAACTAAATAACAAAACTAATACATGCATACACTATTATCATAATCGTCAAATTCTTTCATGCTGTAGAAGACTCTACTAATAAGCCATTTTTTTTAATGGTTTTAATTTGGTTACCTTCGACAAAAGTTGATTTGTCGTAAAAATCCTTATGTTGGACTTTACATCTTAAGGCATCTTAACTCGCGTTCCAAGGACATTAAGTCCGACTCACGCTTGACTGCACATTTCTAATAGGTTTTCCTGTCATCTATAGGTAAAGAACTATTTTGTGTATCTTTTTTTATAATTTTAGACCCAGTAGTTTCGGAGATAAAGTGAGGGGGGGGGGGGGGATGGTCGGACAGGCAGACTGACGCACGAGTGATCTTATAAGAGTTTCGTTTTTTTTTCCTTTTGAGGTACGGAACCCTAAAAACAGGAGCCAATAATGGTGAATGTATTTAGCACCTATTTAAATCGACGTTTCTTTACAGAGAGCTACTCGGAGCGCATAACTCAGCTAGAGGAGATATGCGAGCGCCAACGACGGGAGTTATCGCGCTGGTTCAAGTCTCTACGCGAGGCCTCGCCTTCTGCTCGCCCTGAGCCGGGCTGGTTGCCTGTCGTGCTCGATCATCTCAAGTAAGACTATCTTATCAACAATAACATTTAACAAGAGAAAGCTACTCGGAGCGCATAACTCAGCTAGAGGAGTTATGCGAGCGCCAACGACGGGAGTTGTCGCGCTGGTTCAAGTCCTTACGCGAGGCGGGCTGGTTGCCTGCCGTGCTCGATCATCTCAAGTAAGATTATCTTATCAACAATAACATTTAACAAGAGAAAGCTACTCGGAGCGCATAACTCAGCTAGAGGAGATATGCGAGCGCCAACGACGGGAGTTATCGCGCTGGTTCAAGTCTCTACGCGAGGCCTCGCCTTCTGCTCGCCCTGAGCCGGGCTGGTTGCCTGTCGTGCTCGATCATCTCAAGTAAGACTATCTTATCAACAATAACATTTAACAAGAGAAAGCTACTCGGAGCGCATAACTCAGCTAGAGGAGTTATGCGAGCGCCAACGACGGGAGTTGTCGCGCTGGTTCAAGTCCTTACGCGAGGCGGGCTGGTTGCCTGCCGTGCTCGATCATCTCAAGTAAGATTATCTTATCAACAATAACATTTAACAAGAGAAAGCTACTCGGAGCGCATAACTCAGCTCTAGCTAGAGGAGTTATGCGAGCGCCAACGACGGGAGTTGTCGCGCTGGTTCAAGTCTCTACGCGAGGCGGGCTGGTTGCCTGCCGTGCTCGATCATCTCAAGTAAGATTATCTTATCAACAATAACATTTAACAAGAGAAAGCTACTCGGAGCGCATAACTCAGCTAGAGGAGTTATGCGAGCGCCAACGGCGGGAGTTGTCGCGCTGGTTCAAGTCCTTACGCGAGGCGGGCTGGTTGCCTGCCGTGCTCGATCATCTCAAGTAAGACTACCTTATTATGGCGTTTTTTTTTTCTTGTCCCAAACACTTTTTTTTTCAATTTGGGATTGTTTATGTTATTTCTACTCAAAATCACGAGCTCTTTCTATCCTAATAGGAGAAAAAAAGTGTCCTAAGGTTTTTTTTTCCATTCCGTCACCATTTTTCATAGACTTTGTATGGCGGTCGCGTAATGGAAAGATCGAAAAATGTATGGAAATTTTGGGACACTTTTTTTCTCCTATTAGGATAGAAAGAGCTCGTGATTCTGAGTAGAAACAACATAAAAAACTCCAAATTTGAAAAAAAAAGTGTTTGGGACAACAAAAAAAACGCCCATCAACAACCTGCGATTGCAGTATTATCTTAAATTTAAATTTTTAGATGTTAAATTTCAATTCAATTTAATTATTTCAAGGAATTTATCTAAGCGCCACTTGCACCATCCCACTTAACGGTGTTAACCGGGTAACCCGTTAACCGTTAACCCAGGGTCAACTCGTACCGGGAACCGTGGCAACTCCAGGTTTTAGATAAGATAAGATAAGATAAGATGTTTATTTGTATAGTCATGTACATAGGATGTTGTTACAATTATTCAGGAAGCTTCCATGACACCCCGTTTTAGGGCACACAAATTGTCTTATATCTAGCTTAATACTAAATTATATTACAGGCCCTGCATGCTATTATGTATAATATTTGAATTTATGTATAATTAGTAATTGGTCAGAGCAAATTTCGTATAAAATTCGTATACGTTATGAGTGTCAAATAATTTAGGTTTTAGATTAAATGTCAATTATTTATTACATTAATTACTATAAGGTTTCATCGTTCAAAAACTCGCCCACTGTGTAGTAACATTTATGTATGAGCAAAATTTTTAATTTTTTGTGAAACAGTTTGTCATTTGGTTCTAATTTGATCTCATCGGGTATTTTGTTTACTAAAATGTCATTCAATAGAACTTGCTAACTATGTAAACAAACCGCCATACTAAAATTGACACTAAATGTCAATTTACTAGTAACTTTTGTTTACATTGTTAGTAAGTTCTATTGAATGACACTTTACTTGGATACATACAAAGTGGGGCCCGTTTCTATAGATGGCTAATTTAGAGTTTGGTATTTTTAATTTGTTTCTATACTGGCTTCTAGTTTTGTATGTATCCAGTTTAACTTCAAATAGATCCGGATTTTTTCTGGCAAAGATAACGGCTTCCGTTATGTATATTCCCGGGAGTGTAAGTAGCTCATATTGTGTGAAAAAGGGGCGGCAACTGGTTTTACCGGTTTAATGGTCCAAGGGGCCTCAAGGGAGGCCCAAGATACACTTGTAAGTTTCACTTACGTAAGTAGGGACACAGTTATGCAACAGAATGAGATGAATTTCGTTATCTCATTTTAACAAATGGTTTTGTCCCTACTGTGAGAAACTTACAAGAGTATCTTGGGCATAGGGCGGACACGCCATACATCAAAAACCGGCCAAGTGCGAGTCGGACTCGCGCACGGAGGGTTCCGCACCATCAACAAAAAATAGAGCAAAAAAAAGAAAAAAAAAAGAAAAAAAAACGGTCACGCATCCAAGTACTGACCCCGCCCGACGTTGCTTAACTTTGTTCAAAAATCACGTTTGTTGTATGGGAGCCCCACTTAAATCTTTATTTTATTCTGTTTTTAGTATTTGTTGTTATAGCGGCAACAGAAATACATCATCTGTGAAAATTTCAACTGTCTAGCTATCACGGTTCGTGAGATACAGCCTGGTGACAGACGGACGGACGGACGGACGGACAGCGGAGTCTTAGTAATAGGGTCCCGTTTTTACGCTTTGGGTACGGAACCCTAAAAATGATTTGCGTTTATATGTGTGCGCGGCACGTCTGTACACGCGTCATTGTGTGTCTGACGGACTTCTGGCATGCTCTCAGTAGAGCGACTTACGCACACATTCATGTCGCGGCCAGTCGCGCGGGGGGCGGACCGGTGCGTGGCCGTTCTGTATGATAATACTATTACTTATTCTGTGTTTCGGGCCTAATGTAACTTTTCTCAAAAATGGACGGCAAAGTCGACGTTGCCGGTTAAAAAATAGGTCGCGAAGTGCGTAGTTTATGGTCATTCAAAAAATTAAAAAGTTAAAAACATTGCAGTCTCGATTTCGGGACTGCAATGTTGCATACAAATTCCATTATTTAACGAGTTCCAAACTTTTTAAAACTTTAAATGGCCATATCAAATGAAGGCATAGGTCCCTTAAACAGCCAAACAGATGATCAGCACTTATTATTATAAAGCCTATAACAGACTATCGCACCGCACCGCGACCTTGGAGCGTCGCACCCATAAGTGAGAGCGAGAAACAGATATCTCTTTTTCCCTCTCACTTATGGGTGCGACGCTCCAAGGTCGCGGTGCGGTGCGATAGTCTGTTACAGGCTTAATGTTGGTACCGCGACTATTTAGGTGTCTCAAATAGGTTGGCGTATTTTGAGCAGAAAAATACACTTCTTTTTTTTTTTAAAGGCGGCAAGCAAATTTTTTTAATGGTTGTATTTTTTTCTGTGAAAATTAGAACGTTGCTTCTGTAAGTTCTGTAAAATATTTCTATTTCTTGCACCATTTTTGAGAAAAGCACTATATATGAAAAATGAAAATGAAAAATGAAAATGAAAATGAAAAATGAAAATGAAAATGAAAATGAAAAATGAAAATGAAAAATGAAAATGAAAAATGAAAATATTTATTTACATTAATAAATGTTACATAACAAGGTAACAGGTTGGGACTCCCTATTAAGTATATTATACCTGTATCAGGAAGCCCCGCTCCTCCGTAGCAACAAGTTGTAGATTTAAGAAATATTTAACTAGCATACAGAAAGAAAACTTAAGCTAATAGTACAATTTATTCTAACTTGTGTGTGTGTGTGTGTGTGTGTGTGTGTGTGTGTGTGTGTGTGTGTGTGTGTGTGTGTGTGTGTGTGGCTACTTGCCGGCTTCGGATACAATTAAACGGACTCCCAAGGTCGTCCGTTTAAAACTAATCCTCAGCCTGCAAGTAGCTACTTCCGAACCTCGACAATAATAAATAAATAAATAAAAAAGCCTTTTATTTCTTGCATATTACAATGTAAAACATAAAAAATCTAGAATACAATTTATTTAATTTTCTAATAGTCAGTTTTTAGTAATGTTTGGTCACTTATGTACATATTGTTGTTTTTTTTTTACTAGGTGAATTTAGCAAGAACCCCTTCTCAGGTAAAGGCCTCCTCCAGAGTAAGCCATTCGGATCTATCCTGTGCTTTTTGTATCCAGTTTGTCCCTGCAACCTTTACTATCTCGTCTGACCATCGCGTGTATGGTTTGCCGCTGTTACGCTTTCCTGCCAGCCTATTATGGATAGCTTTATCCATCTTTATCCACGTGATAAAATAACTGTCACTGTTTAACACCGTGGGAAAGAAAGTGACGGACACCGTTTTATCACGCTGTCACGTAGACAGGAACGACCATCATATCCGTACTGGTGGTCCTGGCCATGTCGTTACTTGTTTTGCCCATCTATTGGACTTCATCCTGGCGACATGTCCTGCCCATCTCCATTTTTGTTGTTTTTGCGTATTTGAGCGCGTCTATCACGTTAGTTTTGGATCTAATAATGAACCTCGACAATAATGTACTATTAATCCCTCAGATCGGAGTGCGACCGTCTCCGCGCCGAGGTCCTGTCTCTAGGTGCCGGGCAGTTGGCCAGCGCGGCGCACTTGCGCGACCTGCGCCGGAAACTAGCGCTACTGGCGGCCCGGGCCACGCCCGAGAAACCCGAGCCCGAGCCCGAGGCCGAACCCGAGGCCGAGGCCGACAAGGGCGAGGTCCCCGTCTACAAGACAGTGCAAGCCAAGAGGATGGTGCCCGATGATGTTAGGAAGAAAGTCTCCTTCAACTGAGGCACAAAATAGATACAGTACAGAAGCATAGAGAAAAAATACATAGAGTGCTCACTCCATACATCAGTTTTAGTACCAAAAAGACTATTAGCATCTAGCATCGAGTAGCGGAACTATCAGTACTGCTACTTGACAATAGATGTCGCCACCGACCGGAAAGTCTTATGCTGTTGAGATAAGACTTTCCGGTCGGTGCTACATCTACTACAGCAGTACTGATAGTTCCGCTACTCGATGCTAGATGTAGACACTGAAATTAATAGTCTGAACTGATGTATGGAGTGAGCACTCTATGTATTTTTTTTCTCTATGACAGAAGTCAATCACATGTATGTACTTCACTTTTCATACCTACGCTCGGCGGTCGCTCTAGGGTTGTCAACTATGATTTATGCACAAAAAACTATCGTAGTAACGTGATAGTGGCACTCGTATCTAGTAGTGGCCGGGGCGGGGTGCATAGGTACCTACCTACCGAACTGTTCTGTTTAACGTTAAAACGAACCATCGAAATACAAGCAGATACTTACCTCTCTGAAACCACTGGTAGCTTAAAAAACGACAATTCATCGTTTTATGTTGAATTCAAACAACCGTCCACTGAACAGTTATAATAACTTTTTTTTTGTTTCTCCATTATTGCACAAAAAAGTTCACAGACGCGTGTCTCAAGCGGATGGCACTCGCGCTCGCACTGGTCCCAACCGGTCCGAGATATCGTGTCTGTGAGCAGTGTCATAGAGAAATAAAGACAAGAGTGCTCACTCCATACATCAGTTCAGACTATTAATTTCAGTGTCTACATCTAGCATCGAGTAGCGGAACTATCAGTACTGCTACTTGACAATAGATGTAGCACCGACCGGAAAGTCTTATCTCAACAGCATAAGACTTTCCGGTCGCCGCCGCCATCTATTGACAAGTACTGATAGTTCCGCTACTCGACGCTAGATGCTAATAGTCTTTTTGTTACTAAAACTGATGTATGGAGTGAGCACTCTATGTATTTTTTTCTCTATGGCAGTGTCTATGTGTGCGTTGCTCGAGCGCACTTTGTATGTAGGTTGATTTCTGTACTGTATCTATTTTGTGACTGAGGTCAGAAGTTCAGAGATTTTAACTTAACACATTCGGTGCCGGCGCGAGCTACGCGCTACGGGCGTAGACGACGACACGGGAAAAATGGTATGTAGCGAAAAGCGCCTCCGAACTGTGAACTCCCCTAGCGAGTCGCTGGCACTGAATGTGTTAAAAAACGATAGAAATTTTACTATGATACGATAAGTGTAGGGTAGACTTTTTCTGAGTATCGACAAATTAAAACTTACGGCACCCCTAGCACATGATTGGCGCGACAGTCTCGCGGCGATATAGACTACCCGTCATTTTCTAACTGTATTAATAAAAGAGGGACAGGTAGTCTATCTCGCCGCGAGATACTGTCACGCCGATATGTGCTAGCCCGGCTGACGTGGTTAGAATTAGAAACAAAAACGGTAAAATCCACTTAAGAATACCTAATATCGGAAAAATAATATACTAACTACAAACATTTCTAGAAATATGATGTATGACACTTCATGAAAATGACTCTTTCCTACACTTTATTTCTAATCATTTTAACATTAGGTACAATAAAAGAAACATTGGACTATTGGACTTCACTGTATACTTAATTACCAAAATTTATACCTCTACAATATAACACTTACCCCCTAACCCTATTCATAAACACGCTACAAACCTCAATTGGCTACTAATCGTTTGTCTTTATCTGTAATTTTGACTTATGTATTTGTAAGAAAAGGATAAAACATAATTGAACTAAATCAGGCCCGTAAAGTTTCATGAACAAGGGAATTAGATATTACATATCGGCACTAGGTAGGTGCTTTGAAAAAATCTCGTATTTCACCTACTCAAAGTTGAAAGGCACAGTGACTCTTTATGCATCCTACTCCTATATATACCACATTTTTCTTTTGATTAACAAAACAAATACGAGTTATTTTTTCGAGTACCGACACCATGTATAAACACTTCAAAATTAACAATCAAATGTTAAAATTAATCTTGGATTCAACTAAAGTCTATTTTTTTATTCGGTAGACTAAAATAACATTTCATAGTATGAAATGACATGATGTTCATACTATGAAATGTCATTTCAGTCTATCGAATAAAAAAATAGACTTTATATATATAGTCATTTGGCCCATTAATATTTAGTTAATACATATAATAAGTGCCTTAGTTATTAAGTAGGTTAAAAATAAGTTAAATGCCTTTTTATACAAATCTGTCTTTAATTTATCCCTTGTCACATTCCATGGTCTGTCACGTCATGGTTAATATTTTATATGTCAGTCCAGAACAAAGAGTAATTAAAATTATTAGAAGTAAAACAGGTGTAACTGTAATCTATCGCTCTTGCATATTCGAGCGAAGAGGGGCAAATATAGTACATTATTGTCGAGGTTCGGAAGTAGCTACTTGCTGGCTGAGGATTCGTTTTAAACGGACGACCTTGGGAGTCCGTTTAATTGAATCCGAAGCCAGCAAGTAGCCTTCCAGCCGAGTCATATATAGTGCTTTTCTCAAAAATGGTGCAAGAAATATAAATATTTTACAGAAGCAACGTTCTAATTTTCACAGAAAAAAGTACAACTATTAAAAAGATTTGCTTGCCGCCTTTAAAAAAAAAAGTGTATTCTTCTGCTGAAAATACGCCAACCTATTTGAGACACCTAAATAGTCGCGGTACCAACATTAAGCCTGTAACAGACTCGCACCGCACCGCGACGTTGGAGCGTCGCACCCATAAGTGAGAGCGAGAAAGAGATAATCTGTTTCACGCTCTCACTTATGGGTGCGACGCTCCAACGTCGCGGTGCGGTGCGATAGTCTGTTATAGGCTTAAGCTGATCATCTGTTTGGCTGTTTAAGGGACCTATGCCTTCATTTGATATGGCCATTTAAAGTTTTAAAAAATTTGGAACTCGTTAAATAATGGAATTTGTATGCAACATTGCAGTCCCGAAATCGAGATTGCAATGTTTTTAACTTTTTAATTTTTTGAATGACCATAAACTATGCACTTCGCGACCTATTTTTTAACCGGCAACGTCGACTTTGCCGTCCATTTTTGAGAAAAAGAAATTTCTTTTGGCGGTAGGGCCTTAGACCACATATGAAGAAGAAGAAGCATTTATTACCACAATAACATTACCTTAAAACTAACAAAGAGTACACAAAATGAGAAGTTGCGCTAAATGGTCCTCACTCAGCTAGGTGTCACGGTATGAGCCACATGGCATATTCCGTGACGCAAATTTTCAGTGGATGGACTAGGTGGCAGTGGCACTCAGTAAAGTGGCACCCCACACTAGCGTCTTTTGAGCGTCGGCGTCTATTTACTTAGTCAGCGCTATGGAAAAGTTGCGTCGAGCAGCAGGCATAGAGCTGGCTAGTAGCCGACGCTCGGGAGACGCTAGTGTGAGGTGGCCATAGAGAAAAAAATACATAGATTGCTCACTCCATACATCAGTTTTGGTACCAAAAAGACTATTAATTTCAGTGTCTACATCTAGCATCGAGTAGCGGAACTATCAGTACTGCTACATCAATTAAGACAAAAAAAGTATAAGACTTTCCGGACGGTGCAACATCTATTGTCAAGGAGCAGTACTGATAGTTCCGCTACTCGATGCTAGATGTAGACACTGAAATTAATAGTCTTTTTGGTACCAAAACTGATGTATGGAGTGAGCACTCTTGTCTTACTGGGTCAATGGTCACTAATGCATATGATTTTCACCCGGCGACGCTTGACGAACTGTCGCATTTTCTCCTCGTGTTGCGCAAGCGTTATTAAACTAACGTAGTACGAGATCCAACTGAGATTGTTGTACGATAGTTAGGTATATTGATTGAATAGATTATTGCTTCCTTCCTTACATTTCATACCGCTCGATAGAATGTCTATTATCATATCATCATTCAGTTTATTATGCTGTTATCACGTCGGTAAACGAGTCTATCATACGCGCTGATGTTTAAAATTCTTGAAATGAATTTAACTTAATACGTAATTTGTTCACATATTTAATTAGAATTACACAAACGGGTCTACCGCGATATAGTTTCATTGTTTTTACCTTAAATTCCGACGTTTCAGCTGAGTTGCACCAGCTGTGGTCACGGAAAGACTGACGACCCAGTATTACTGAATCGCGATTAGAAAGGGATTGAGATAGCTGTCAATCCATATTGATTTTGACGTAAGTGTATGGAAATCTGTTATTTCTAATCCCTTTCTGATCGCGGCATGATAATAAATGTAACGTAAGTTGTTATCCACGACACGACCAGTGCAGCCTATGTCTAACTCGAATCGTCTGACGACGTAATCCTCTAACCGGCAGGGGATCACGGCGGCGGCGCCCATACAATTTTTTCAAATATATGCTAACCTGTAAAGTACCTACATATTTGTCGCCAAATATCATATAATTAGTTTCTGGCAAAAAATTGTATAAAAATGCGAAAAAAAGGGTCATAACACCTCACGCAATTAATGAACGTCCCCAAAACTGCCGCCGTGGGGTGTAGTAAACATTCGTGGGGGGTAGAGCGTGTTTTGTGTTGAATTATTTTTTTAAAACTTATTCTGTGGTTATATGAAAATTGTAGTTGGAGCTCGGACTAAATCGTTTTTGTATAGGAAGAGAGCCGATACATCACCGTCAGCCGTCACACTTCGCCGGCGCTGATACTGATCGGAATACGCGATTAGACATATTTTATGATGACGAAAGATTTATTTCGCAAAAGTCAACGCCTATGCTAATTACATGCTAGTTAATAAAGTAGTCAATCTACTTTGTCTTCAATAGAGTCCGTATAAGCTGATTTTATACCGATTAGATTAGAACAAAGTGGCAGAATGTCATTATAGACATCATATTCCCTCTGCCGCAAAATGTACAAAAAGCAAAATGTACACAACGCGCAAAATACGTGGTACGTCAAATGTAAAAATATGGATGCACACATCTTACTCCAAAATTATGTATAGCTCTTATGTCGGCGAATTAAGAACTAAGTGGGACATATTTTTGAGTAAATTGTATGACTTGTATGCACCCATATTTTTACACTCGACTGTACAGTCGCACAGGTGGTCACAATATCTGAACACGCACTCTAACGCCCTGACATTGACAATAGAGGCGTGTTCAGATATTTGTGAGAGCCTTAGCCGCTCCGATATATCTGATGGCGACTGTACAATGTCACACTTAGTCATTGCAAATGCCACGCAGAGTTATATCTTGGTCCGACTGTACCAGCGGCGACTTTTATCCATACCAAATTGCATCTTTCGCCATATATTTTTTTCGTGAACGTTTTGAGTTCGTATTTAGCCAATTTTTTAGGAATTCAAAAATAAACTAGGCCTAAAGATAAAGAAAAGCACTTTCGTAATAGTGCTACCTAGTGCATTCATACGCGTTCATAATTAAAACAGTAAAAAGTATGCGATATCTCCAGCCTAACACATCAATTATTATAGACTAGTATTTTGCTTCTGTACTGCGGTAGCCCGCATCAGAGAGACCAGAGTATACGAGTAAACAGCAGTTTATTTTCATAGGAGGTATAATTATAATAGTTCGATTTGTAGCAACAAACAATAGACAAAGGATTAGCCGTTCGGGTGCATATGCATCAGGTCGGAACCGATTAAAAAAAAACAAGTAGCTGAGCTTAGGCCATAGGCTAATGACAACATATTCGATAGTTTCTTAGTTCCAAGTAGTTAATTCTAACTCGGGAGATTTCAATAATTCGTGTGTTGACGACATTATCGTTGTTGTTTGAAAATAATTTTGACTTGACTCCGTGAATAGTTTTCCAGTTTAACGCTTTATTACAAGACTAGCGACCCGCCACGGCTTCGCACGGGTTAACAAATTATACATGTCGCAGGGAAATGATCAAAACAGAGATTTGATCAAATCTCTAAGGGATATGATCAAATCACGCAGGATGTTAAAATGGCGAACCCATATCATCATTTCCCTAGAAAAATTCAGTCATTTGACCAAATCACTGACTCTGTTTAGTGAAAAGATAAAATCGGCCAATAAACGCGAAACGCTTTTTCATTTCACTAGATTTGTTTAGGAATTTGACAAAATCCCTAACCACGACAGTAAGTTGACGAAACGAACTTAAAAAGTCAACTTGTTTTATCATTTCGCTAAACAGGTTTAGTGAAATGATAAAGTCTCAACTGGAAGATGGTATATGGTAATTTGATTAAATCTCTGAAAGGTTTAGTGAAATGACGAAAGCAAGTACAGAATAGAACAGTTTACTGTACAGTTAAGCGATTTGATCAAATCTCTGACTAGATTAAGTGAAATTTTTTGAAATTATGATGCCGACAGATGTATCGATTTGGTACAGATAATTTTTAATACCTATTTAAAACAATCCCCGATACATTACTTCCATCTAATGGACCTCTGTCTACCTTAGGGACGTCCACCAACACGCTTGATTTGATTAGCAACTCTTTGTGCAGAGAAGTCTCTTTCATTTTTTCAGCCGATATTTTCAAAAATGTTCACTTAATCTAGTCAGAGATTTGATCAAATCGCTTAACTGTAGAGTAAACTGTTGTATTCTGTCTTGCTTTCGTCATTTCACTAAACTGTTCAGAGATTTAATCAAATCACCATATAGGTACTATCTTCCAGTTGAGACTTTATCATTTCACTAAACTTGTTTAGCGAAATGATAAAACTAGTTGACTTTTTGAGTTCGTTTCGTCAACTTACTGTCGTGGTTAGGGATTTTGTCAAATTCCTAAACAAATCTAGTGAAATGAAAAAGCGTTTCGCGTTTATTGGCCGATTTTGTCTTTTCACTAAACAGAGTCAGTGATTTGGTCAAATGACTGAATTTTTCTAGGGAAATGATGATATGGATTCGCCATTTTAACATCCTGCGTGATTTGATCATATCCCTTAGAGATTTGTTCAAATCTCTGTTTTGATCATTTCCCTGCGACATACATAAACCTTCCTCTTGAATCACTCTATTTAAAAAATCGCATCAAAATCCGTTGTGTAGTTTTAAAGATCTAAGCATACATAGGGACTTTAGGGACAGACAGCGGGAAGCGACTTTGTTTTATATTATGTAGTGATGGCTCTATTAGTACCTATTTACGACTTATTTAAACTTTTTAGAGTGCTATGGATAGACTATAGACTACTTGTTTTCCTCTCTACTATGCCAAGTCGGCATAACGAATTACATGCGATTACTCATCACTTTTGCGCCATGTCGAATGTATTAATGTATATTAACGGGTAGAAATCGGCTTAAACCGTTGTTAAACAAAAGCTACTGCGTAATTCATCATCATCATCATGGTGGCCTTTTGGTGATCCAATCTTGGATGTAGACGGTACCTCTTCCCTCCTCTTCCACTCCTGTCGATCTTGTGCCCGATTCATCCAGTCACGACCTCCGTGTCGTCGGATGTCATCCACTCAGCGCTGCGGTGTCTACTAGGTATACCTCGGGTGTCCGCTCTGGGCATGAATCTAGTATTTTAACTGGATCAGGCATGAGGGGTGGGGGGAAATTGTATTTAGAAATTTAATTCAGGCAACAAGGCCCATATTACAAATACCTTACAGACTAACATACATACTTATGTATTTTATAAACTTAAAACTAAACACTAGTTATTTAGTCGATATAACGGCGTGGCTCCGTTGCATCGGCTGCTCCTGTGTCGGATTCGGCAGTTTGCCCCGGAACCTCCGAAACACGACACCCTTCGGCCAGAAGTCGGCGCACTCGATGGTCCCCTGCAGCGGTCGCGGCACGCGCACCACAAAAGAGTTGAAGTGCACGTAGTGGCGCGATCGAAGCTGGAACACCCTTAGCTGCTGCTGGAAATGATCGAACGGGATAGTCTTATGTATCTTTCAGTAGGAGTAGCAGCGAAAGCGCTATTATTGTTTGTCCTTGTCATAGTCTTACTTTTTTTTATTCCGCACCGTAAACTAGTATGGATTATGGTGGGCAACAAATAAATTCGGCCAATCATAGTGTCGAATTGCGTATGTTTTGTCCCTCATGGACGCACGCGTATACCACATATATTAGGATCCTACCATCTATGGCTCCGGGCCTCCATTCTAGGACTCGTCCGTACCGTACCGCGTAATTACGTAAGTAAAATTAGAGCTGAAGCTGAAGGCGTTTTTAGGGTTCCGTAGCCAAATGGCAAAAAACGGAACCCTTATAGATTCGTCATGTCTGTCTGTCTGTCCGTCTGTCCGTCTGTCTGTCCGTCCGTATGTCACAGCCACTTTTCTCCGAAACTATAAGAACTATACTGTTGAAACTTGGTAAGTAGATGTATTCTGTGAACCGCATTAAGATTTTCACACAAAAATAGAAAAAAACAATAAATTTTTGGGGTTCCCCATACTTCGAACTGAAACTCAAATTTTTTTTTTCATCAAACCCATACGTGTGGGGTATCTATGGATAGGTCTTCAAAAATGATATTGAGGTTTCTAATATCATTTTTTTCTAAACTGAATAGTTTGCGCGAGAGACACTTCCAAAGTGGTAAAATGTGTGTCCCCCCCCTGTAACTTCTAAAATAAGAGAATGATAAAACTAAAAAAAATATATGATGTACATTACCATGCAAACTTCCACCGAAAATTGGTTTGAACGAGATCTAGTAAGTAGTTTTTTTTTATACGTCATAAATCGCCTAAATACGGAACCCTTCATGGGCGAGTCTGACTCGCACTTGGCCGCTTTTTTTTAATAGCCTTATGATGTCCCACTGCTGGGTAAAGGCCTTCCCTGTCTTACTTCCGCCACTTGTCACGGCTTTGTACTCCCGCTATAGTCGCCACAAAATGAGTCCAGGACCCAGGTCGTTTCGCCATCTTATACAGTAGGGCCTCGATAGTCCGAACTTCAAAAAAATACCCCCTGTTATAAAGAAAATAATTGTATATTCTAAAAAAAAACATATTTATTTAGACTCCAAAGTAACAAAAACAAAGAAATTAATCAAGAAAATACCTTGACACAAAATAATCACGAATAAATCATTTTAAGAACTCATCTAATGCAGTCTGCCGGGTTCTATTTATTGACAGAGCAATGGCTTTGTCCCTCAAATTACGTAGCATCATTCATCAGCCCAGTCCAAATAAGTGGTCAATGCCGATATAGGTTGCGAGTAGGGAATTTCTCTAACATTAAGAGCCGAAGAATCGTCAATAAAAGACTCGTCACATCCAGATTCGTCAGTCTCTTGCGAAAGTTAGGCTATGATCTCATCGTCAGTTCAGAAAAAGGGGTCACTAGGCAGTTCGGATTACAGCGACGTTCGGATTAGCCTATGTACGGATTATCAAGGCCCTAATACTGTATATAGCTTAGACGGACTCTACCAAACAGATTTTGAGGTGATTCACTTAACTTGACCAGTGATAACGTAAATTACCTTTACTTAACCATCGCATAGAGGGCATCCACTAGATAGCGTTAGCACTCCACCACGTGCATATAATAAGAGTAGATAGACCACTGAGATGGCGAAGATCAGATCCTATCAGATGGTACGGGCAGGTCGTTTCACCTGTCAAGCGCGCCGTGCCTGCTGCGCTCCGGTGCGCATATGAGATCTAGTGATGTAAGTACATTACATTACATATCTTTATCGATATCAATAATTCTTGAAATTAATTCTGCTAGCGCTATCTGTTAAGACTTATTTAAGAAGTTTAATCATCTCTAGCTTTTTAGGGTTCCGTAAGAAAAGGGTAAAAACGGGACCCTATTACTAAGACTCCACTGTCCGTCTGTCTGTCACCAGGCTGTATCTCATGATTCATGAGTCATGAACCGTGATAGCTAGACAGTTGGAATTTTCACAGATGATTCGTTTCTGTTGCCGCTATAACAACAAATAAGTACTAAAAATTTAATTTGTACGGAACCCTCGTTGGCCGAGTCCGACTCGCGCTTGTCCGGTTTTTTATTGAAATTATAATAACTTTTTCCCAGTTATTTCACTTAAGTAAGTCTTTAATTATTAATTAGTTTACCCTTCTTGCTTACCAGCTGTGGCAGTAATTTGTTAACCCGTGCGAAGCCGGGGCGGGTCGCTAGTCGGTTAGGTATATAGGGAGTTTCTTTTCTGTACGGTAGTATTAGGGACCAGGTAGGTACTATTCATTATTCTGTGCTTCAACCTAGAAATGGCGAAATAAGCATACGCACACTGGCCCCAAATGGAGAAAAGTGGGACATTTTGCTTATATCGCTATTAAAAAAATCCAGTCCATATGGAATTTGATTAAAAAAAATGTAGAAAATTCAAAATTTATTTTTCTCAAAAATGAAGCCGAACATTCATTCAAACTTGCTTCCGTGTTTCGGACAGTTATCATTAGAAACAGGGTTTCCTAACTTTTACGTCGAGTTACTGCATGAAAGAAAGTTTTCGCAACTATCTTGCCCTTACGCGCCCCTAAGGTGGCTCGCACCTCAGGTACGAAACTCCTGCTCCTGTCTGAAAACCTTACCCAATGGCATCATACACAATTACACATCACTCCTAAAAAACCTTACTTTCACTTTATCGACAACCCACACGCCCATCCCAAAACAATCCCAAAGAAAACATCAACACATTTCCTCGCAACCGCGCCACACTATCGCGAACGCCGTCCGCGCATGACGTCCACAATTTTCTTAAAAAAAATCTATAAACTACCAGAGACAAAAAAAGTTAAGTTCGCCTACCAGGTACCTGGTGACATTAGTGATGGTAGTGATGTGAACATGTCTAGTGAGGGCAGCAGCCGGTTGCGGCAGTTTGGATTGTACAAGACCATCGATTCGCAGACCGCGGAGTTTCTCAAGTTGTCTAGGAAGAGGCAGATAAGGCGAGGATGCGCTTGCGCGGCCGTGTCCACTGCTATCACTGTTACTGTTGTTGTGGTGAGTTTGGTAACAAAACAAGTGTGGTAAAATTTGTGTAGAATCCAAGGGAAATGGTACAGCCAGCATCAAGTCGCGGACGAAACAACGCGACAAAAGTATCAATAGGTACAGTCGCCATCAGATACATCGGAGCGGCCAAGGCGCTCAAAAATATCTGAACACGCCTCTATTGTCAGGAGTTAGAGTGCGTGTTGAGATATTTGTGAACACCTTGGCCGCTCCGATGTATCTGATGGCGACTGTATCTGCCACCCTCGAATACCTACTTTTCTAACTGCTTTTTCAAATAGCGTGGGTACGGTGATAAATGTCATCTGCATATAATTTATAATCCTAAAACGCAAAATCTCTTAAAAAAATACCTACTGAGATAACCGTACCCATGATGTTTGAAAAATACTACACCTAGAGATAAATCTCTATAGTTCGTGTTCCATATATTATTATGTTACAAGTGTTACAACCTAATTGTTTTACATAGAGACATAACTCTTTTTGGATAAAGCTGTTATAGAATGGTACTTTTTACGCGTAACCTGTCTACTTTTGATGCTGACTGTACTTGTACTGTACTTATTTTTTTTTGTCTGTACAGTCGACGTCGAAGATATGTTTACATTATTCGACTTATTTCAAAGGAGTACCTATAATGTTCATAATTGTAAACATTTTTGACGTCAACTGTGTATTTTTTGGACATTCTTTTGAAGTTTCTGCTGTGTGTGTGTGTGTGTGTGTGTGTGTTTGCTCTTAAGCAAATTTTAATTACATACATCATTCCTTCGTCAATTGTCGTAATTTGGACTGTCATCTGTGTTTTTCAAACTTGAATGTAAATAATCAGCCGCATACCTAAGCTAGAGTGAATTACTCGTAAGTGTCTAAAATAATGTACATTACGCTTTTCTTCGTACTATTAACGTTGTGTTCAGTTAATTTCAAACACCTCACCCGTTTAACTTCTTTGTTGCTGTACACTTGTACAGTCACCTGCAATAATATGTTACTCAACGAAGGCCGCAAAAATATCTGACACGATCTTATTTGTAGAGCCATAAGAGCATGTCACATATTTTTGCGGCCTTCGAAGAGTAACATATATTATTGCAGATGACTGTATAGATATATAGTCGCCATCAGATATATCGGAGCGGCCAAGATGTTAACCAATATTTGAACAAAGCTTCTAAGAGGTTAAAATCCATGTGCAGATATTTTTGAGCACATTGGCTGCTCCGATATATCTGATGGCGACTGTACAGTCGGCCAATGGAATTCTGTCACTTGAGTTAATTACAATGAATGCCACTTAGTGTTGGCATTTCAAATTGCTGTGCTGGAATTCTAAAAATTGTCGTCTGTCTGTGGCTTTCTTTATTGGCATACATTTTTATGTTCTCCCATGGTCAGACATAGTCTGCCGCGACACAGGGTGCCTAGCCAAGATGACAACTGTACATCGACAATCGCCAAACGAAAGAAACAATGTATCGGGAAATCGGGATGATCTGGTCATCTGCGTATCTGGTAATTTCCAAAATGCACATTTGGTCAACGGCGTATAAGGTAATTTGCGTTTCTGGTACCAAAGCGAATTTGAAATAGAGGCGGATTGTCGAGAGTAGGCCCAAGGTATGGTGCAATCTTTTCGAGCGATGGCGCCATAACCTTTGGCTTACTGTCCAAAAGTACTGTGGCAATTTTATACTTATCAGTGGAAGAATAAGGATCAAATCCAAATGGCGTTCTGACAGTTTTAATCTTCTGTCGAAAGATGGCAGTAAATTTTTACTGTGGGAGTAAACTCTCTATACACTCTATTCTCTTTGCTGGCACTAATATGCGTCTGAACGATGACGTCAGATGCTACGAAAAGTCACGTGACTATTTACATACATTATTTGGGCGTTTTCTAAAATAAATATTGAAAACCCGATTCTCCCAGAACCTGGTGTTTTTGGGTTCTTTCAACTCAGAATCACTAGCATATTCAATCCTGATGATAAAAAAATTGTCCCAAAATTTTGTATGAAAATTGTACATTCCACTACGTCACGTTACATACAAGTGAACAATTTTCTCATACTAAAAACGTGACGTAATGGAATGGACATTTTGGGACATCTTTTTTTAATGGTAGGATGGAGAGTGCTGTCGATTCTGAGTACAATGAGCCCAAGAATGTCCAGATTTGAAAGAATCGGGTTTTCGATATTTATTTTAGAAAAAGCCCATTTATGTTTGAATTGGCGTTTTCTATCAACGTTTGTCATCTTGGCTAGGCCCCTAGGTGGTATTGTCGCCTGTGTATGTTGCGTGTTTGATGTTAATAATTAATAGTCAATGTTTAACATTAAATAATAGTTAGTCATATCATAAACTCCACTAGGTAGGTATATAGTAGTTTCGTAGTATAGCATCGGTGACCATCGTTAAAAAAAATATCGGACAAACGACCGACCTTTGACGACCGGTCTGGCCTAGTGGGTGACCCCGCCTGTAAAGCCGATGGTCCTGGGTTCGAATCCCGGTAAGGGCATTTATTTATGTGATGAACACATATATTTTTTTTTTCGATTTGGCGCGCGCACAGCTCTTGTGAGCAAGGACCCCGCTAAGGATACGGGCGAGCCTTGCTCATATGCATATCTGTTGCCAGTTTTCCCTTAGTCGCCTTATACGACACCCACGGGACGAGATGGGGTGGTGCTATTCTTTTCTGATGCCGGCACCACACGGCACGAACAATATTTGTTCCTGAGTTATGGATGTTTTCTATGTATATATGTAAATCGTCGCCTTGCACCCATAGTACAAGATTTGCTTAGTTTGGGGCTAGGTTGATCTGTGTAAGATGTCCCCTGATATATATTTATTTATTTTTCGGAATGACAGATGCGGCTATATGAAAATTCACATTTATTCATTGTATTTATTGTTTATTTTATACTGTCCTATTGCTATCACGCCATCACTCATTCAAATAAACAAACAAACAAAAGACAACAATGCACCTAATAATGACTGCAGCAGTCTATGGAATGGCAAATATTTTGCTAATGAACGAATTGTTTTTTTCTTATTATAAATAAAGGGTCTTATTATAGGTAAATAAATCTTACACGTGATCAATAATAACAAAATGTATGATGACAAATTGAAAGGGGCACTAAATATATCATTTGCCACACGCACAAAGCTGATCTAGTAATATTAACACTAACACATTGCACATTGAGTCCCTTTGTTTCACATAAAGTTCCAAGTCATAATGTTTTGTTTGTCATATTATCATCAGTCCTAAAACTGAAACCGTTAATTTTCAGGATTCTCGTAAGGTTATCCTATAGATAGGTTAGGTTTGTTTTATGGCAATCCTGAAACGTTACGCGTTTCTAAACCAAACAAATTTTGACTAACGAAAATGCGGACTAACAATACATTATGATAAAACTTTTTGGAAACAATAGAGACCCGTGCCGTTAACCCGCTCGGCGGTGTAGTCTCTTTCCTCTACAAAGCGGGAAAACGTTACAATCGGCTACGCGTGTTGCGCTACGAAAACGTTGGCAGTGAATGCGTTAAAATACCTACTAGTACTAGAAAAATCGCATTCTTACTTAGTTTACGTCCTCATCCATCACTTTACAGAATACCAAGTCAGCCAAGTGCATTCAGCCGATAAACCACACAAATGTTTTCTACTTTTGAACGTTATATGAGACAACTAAAAGGAAAATTAAACTCGCTAAGAGAATATTGGGAAAAGTCTTGTTATCTTGTAACGTTCTGCTTGAATAGTTAGCCTTGCACGCGCAGATTTAAGCGTTAGATCTTGCCTGTGGCGAAAACTATCAATGTATAATGGCTCCTCTACACAATGGCCATGCGATGGTTGAGAGCACGCACTATGGAATGGGTCACGTGTAGAGTGTAGATGCGTACGCACCATCGCTGGCCCACTACCTTTGATGCGCGGACGAAAACCGACACTGCGGCCATCCCATCGCCATCCCGCCGCACCATGAGCCATCCGACAACACTACCCTCACTACACGCTGGCCCATCTTAATGGGCCAGTATGATGGGCCATCGTGTAGAGGAGCCATGAGAGCACGTACTATGGAATGGGCCACGTGTAGATGCGTATACGCAGTTACGCACCATCGCTGGCCCACTACCTTTGATGTGCGGACGAAAACCGACACCGCGACCATCCCATCGCCATCCCGCCGCGCCTAAGCCACCCGACACCACTACCCTCTCTACACGCTGGCCCATCTTAGTGGGCCAGTACAGTATCATGGGCCATCGTGCAGAGGAGCCATATGTCGACTGTCGAGCAGAACGAAACGCAACTGTCACTGTTGCACTAATATGGAAGAGTGATAGAGAAACAAAGCGTTTCGCTGTCGTAGCGCAAGCGATTGTCACCTTGGCTAGGCCAGCAGGTGGCCTAGCCAGGGTGACAAACGTTTGCAGTAAACGAAACGCTAAGATAAACGTAAACGTTTAGGGATTTAGCCAAGACAGCGACGGTATTTTATGTATAGACGAAGCTCTGAGTACATTTTTGACTTCAAAAAACGGTCCATTGACTGACACTTATCTGACATTATCCCTTCTTCATAAATACACCTAAGGTTAATGTGGCTAATAATTCCATCATAGGGATTTCCGTCTATTAGCGATTTTCTCGAACAACGAACAAAATTAATAAGTTCATCGACAAAGCAGCGATTGCTTTTAGTTTCAGCAATCAAAAGCAGTTGGTTTTTTTTCTATTGAAAATCAAAGAAATATATTACGCTCGCGGACGTAATAGCCCCTATAACGGAATTAGCCACGTTGACCTTACATACTTTTAAAGAGGTATATTTACCTAAGTAGGTATAAAGCTCTGTCATTTTTCCGCCACTTGATTTCTACCTACATTGACCACAATTGTTTGCAAGTTTTGCAACTAAACTTTTACCAGTTTTACCACATTGTATTCTAATTTAACATTAGGCAACAAATTAACATGCACGCTTTCACTAAAAACCGGCCAAGTGCGAGTCGGACTCGCGCACGGAGGGTTCCGCACCATCAACAAAAAATAGAGCAAAAAAATCGTGTTTGTTGTATGGGAGCCCACCTTAAATATTTATTTTATTTTTAGTATTTGTTGTTATAGCGGCAACAGAGATACACCATTTGTGAAAATTTCAACTGTCCCGCGATGAACCGTACAGCCTGGTGACAGACGGACGGACGGACGGACTGACAGCGAAGTCTTAGTAATAGGGTCCCGTTTTTTACCCTTTGGGTACGGAACCCTAAAAATCATTGGAAACCATTTTTCCACCCACAGAAACCGACCAATTGAAAAACAACTACATAATTATACTAACGCATAATAATAATATGCATTGGTGTTATTATCACATGGTATAAGGGCTAATTTTGAGATGAAATATGTAATTACTGTTGGCTTTCTAAAATGAAAGACTAACTACGTGTCGGTCTTCATCAGGCACTCGTCGTCTAGCTCTTATCAGATAAAGATCCTCGAAACGGATCGAAATGTGTCCTGTTACTGTTAATAAATAATATCTGGGAGACCGAGCTTTGCTCCGAAAACGTATACAAACGCAATAATGCTCGTTTTCCCAGAGATAAGACCTAATTAGATCGATTTTTCGCTCCTGAAAACCCCCATATAGCAAATTTCATCGAAATTGTTAGATCCGTTTCCGAGATCCCCGAAATATAAATAAATAAATATACAAGAATTGCTCGTTTAAAGGTAATAAGAATATTTGGGAGACATAATATAAAAACTCTAAAATGTGCGTGTTCCTAGGGCCAGGCTTACGACTGAGCGGTCTTATTCTCTGGGAAAACGCACATTTTTCAAAGGAAGTTTCCAGTATAATGTAGTAAAAATTCAACGGTAATTTTCCGCAATAAATATTGCGCATAGCAATAAAATTTAGCATACATTTACATGCTTACTTAGTAGGTGCCTCTACTTCTAATTTCTAATGATATAATTGGCTCTACTTTTATGGTTTCATTGTGACGATTAAACGTAACATTTATAAATTTTACACTCTCTGGTCGTCGTATACACTTCATCGTCATCTTCCTCGCATTGTCCCGGCATTTTGCCACGGCTAATGGGAGCCTGGGGTCCGATTGGCAACTAATTCCAGGAATGCGGGCGGCACTAGTTTTTACGAAAGCGAATGCCATTGACTTTCCAACAGGGTAAACTAGGCGTTTATTGGGATTACTCTGGTTTCCTCACGATATTTTCCTTCACCGAAAAGCGACTGGTAAATATCAAATGATATTCCGTAGGTACATAAATTCCGAAAAACGCATTGGTACGAGCCGGGGTTTGAACCCGCGACCTCTGGATTGCAAGTCGCACGCTCTTACCGCTAGGCCACCAGCGCTTAATTGCTTCACACTTCCGAACCGCAAAACCAAAAAAAGTAGGAACTCAATTATATGCAAGTGTTCCTCACTCAGCGAACACATGTACGGAGGAAATTGTGTGTGTAATGACACTAATGACAGTTATAATGACTGGAAGCGTGCTCTCGCGGCGCGTGCGCAAGCGTGGCGTACGTAGAATGCGACAAATTGTTGCTTGAGCGCATAATGCGTTCTTCGTACGGTTGGTTAAGACTTAAATCTTTGAAGTGAAGGAATGGTTCAGATTAATCCCTGCCGCTTCTTTCCGCCAGCACCACTTAGATGGTTGGCTGCTGAACTGTGCGTTTTTCCGAAAAATTCCTGCCTCGCTGTCGCCCGCGGTCTATTTCCGGACCGGTACAACCTTCAAACCTTTAAAAAAGTACCTATTCTCATCTTAACAGCCGGCAACGCATGTGTAACCCCGCTGGTGTTCATTGGGTGTCCATGGGCGAATGTAATACCATCAGGCTATTCGTCTAATCATTTGCCTCCCATATCATTATGAGTTTTGCGCTATTTTAGCGCCATATTTCCGATATACTAGGTTCCGTTCCGCGTTACATGCACTTTTTTAATTTATTTTTTATTAGCCTATTTGTGTGTCCCAGTGCTGGGCAAAGGCCTCTCCCCTGGTTCTCCATGACTCCCGATTTGCGCTTCCGGCCAGTTGTTAAAGAAGGCGTCAAAGTCGTCCCGCCATCTCTGCCTGGGCCTGCCCCGCCCACGCTTCTTCTTCGGCATCCACTTGGTGGCTATGTTAGCCCACCTATCCGGATGCATGCGATAGAAGTGGCCGGCCCAGTCCCATTTGAGCCTGGCGGTTTTTTTGCCAACGTCAGCAATGCGAGTTTTAGAATAGAATAGAATATAGTCGTTTATTGCGAACTTTGGAGTACATAATTTTAGAGCGCGGCGTAGTGTTCCGGACGCGATTGGTCCTTTTAACACCTAAAATGCTGAAATAGCTAAAATATTAAATTTACACAGCATCCTTTTAAAATGCTAAAACAGTTATATATAACGTGCGTGACAGAAGTTCGTTAACCAGTTATCTTCATACATCGTCCATACTAAACGCGGTATAATCGGGTGTATTCATGCGATACTTATTTACAACCGTTTTCCTTTGTTGCTGTATTGCCGGCTGTGATTACTATGATTAGTTTCTTCTAACATACCTACGAGTACCCTATATACCTTAAGTTACGTCATACCAACATTTTTTTCATATACTTTACTTCGGGTAAGTGTAAATTTCATTCGATAGCGTCATGATAGCGTGACGTGACGTTCGACCCGTTTGCGGTAAGTCCCATTTTGTACGGGATTTTGAACAGCGCGCCAAGCGGGACGTTTTGGAAATTCATTATGGTTTTTACCAACTGCCTAATAATAGTGGAGAGACATGCATTTTAAGGGGCCCACTGGTAGGGTACCGCCGGACGATATCAGTCTGTCAGTTGTTCGGAACTGTCTGTCACCTTTTGCGTTTAACTGACGGCTGCGGGCTGATATCCTCCGGCGAACTGGTAATAATTACCTGGTTGAACTCCTCCGTTTCTGTTTTTATATTTTTCTGCAAATAGGGCTAGTAAGGTCGCTCTTTTGGTTTCAAGCTCACAAGTTTGAAGACCACAATTGTACTTGCAACGCTTATTTGACCAATTTTGGACCCTATTTTCTTTAAAATAAGGTTTACTTACTCCTAGTCCATTATGAACATACACCCTTTTAAAAGCCGCGTTACGCTCGACGCGTACGCAAAGAAAGCCCGCAAATTATAGACGTTTGTTGTAGGTAGTCATTTGTTTTTATTATGTCGGTAAACAGTTAACTGACGATATACCTTATGTCATTGTGATAAGATTTAGAATAGGTCAGTCTACTGGGCTTTCTTTACAATGGTCATTATACGTCCACGAATATGATACGCGCTTTTATGTGTTTTATCGTTAGGATGCATCAAGAAAATAATGGAGCAGTAGCAAGGTCAAACAGAAATCAGCATCTAGGGTAGAGGTAAAAGCGACTTTATTACCAAGGGTTTAAAGTTGCTTATTACATGTGCTTTAGGCAACGTTTATATGATGTTGATGCAACGTATTCATTATGGCCTTCTTGAAACATTTAGATAATGATAAGGATTTGTGTAAAAAATACGTGTTTTCTGGAAAGGCCAGTCGACCAACTTTCTTCGGGTCATAGCACAGAATAAATAATAGTACTAGGTACAGAAGATTCATTCTCTAACAAAACGCGTCTATTACGACAGATATGACCACTAGGTGGCGCAAGCGCGAGCAGACGTCCGTTCCGTAGCGGTGCGCGGGAACTACTATGGCTAAACACCAAAATTGGTGTGGGCCGCATGTATTTGTAGCGACGTGACGCAATTGCGGAGTGAGCCACGCCTGGTCATAGGCATAATGCTGATGACCATATAATATTTATAGGTATATCTAATACACATTAATTAGCTATGTGTGCTAATGATATAAAGAATGATTAAAAGTTCTCAACTCTCTGAAAAGGGCAAGCCGTTGGGAATCGAGTTATAACGGATGCCCCGTTAAAGTGGTAGTAGTGGTAGTGGTGGTAGTGCATAATTGTTTTCCATAATATTTTCTCGGAAACGTTTATATTTATAATGCATGACTGAAATAGCAAGACACGTTCGTAAGTTTCCGTGAAAATACTATGGAAAATAATTACATATGCACTACATCTGTATACATACCTACTAGATACCTATAGTATTAGTGAAATATGACGACCAGACATATCGTAAAATACGGCAATTTATAGGTAGCAATCACTTTCTCATTTGATTTATCGTGCATGCGTGTATAACAACCTCATTATAAAATGGTTTTTTTCGACACTTTTCATTTAAGGATGGACATAATGGCGGTGTCTGGCTGGACGGTAGCATGCAAGACGGTTGCCGTAAAAAAAACCGGCCAAGTGCGAGTCGGACTTGCGCACGAAGGGTTCCGTACCGTTACGCAAAAAACTGCAAAAAAAACACACGTTTGTTGTATGGGAGCCCCACTTACATTTTATTTTAGTACTTGTTATAGCGGCAACAGAAATAGGTACATCATCTGTGAACATTTCAACTGTCTAATAGCTATCACGGTTCATAACTTACAGCCTGGTGACAGACAGACGGACAGCGGAGTCTTAGTAATAGGGTACCGTTTTTACCTTTTGGTTACGAAACCCTAAAACGATGCGAAATGTTCTGTTTTTTTTTTCTACGAGTACGTACAATAAGTAACCTTGGTATACTTCCGTTGCATTCTTTATATATGTAGAGAATGCAATAAACGCCCGCCGTCGTCGTCCGCCACTTATAAGCTTATTTTGACATACGTCAGTTTAATACGTTTTGTTTCAAAAAGTCCCTTGTTTGTGACATATCGCTGGAGTTAACGCAACCATAGTTAGGCTTTCAACGATTGTCAATTTTTTTTTATTGCTGTGGTCCTACCGCGAACCACTTTGTATAATTAATTTGTCTATTTTCCTCTATCGTTCGAATTTGCATGAGCGATAGGGAGGCATATAACGTAATTTCGTTTTTCGCGGTAGACCCTCTGACTATACGTTAGGTAGATACATTGTATTATCTAACACTCGTGTGCCTTTCTTCTGTGCTAGATGTATACCTAACCGTAAGTACCTACTTTATTGTTGCTAATAATATGTGTTTGCACTTTGTTTTCTTTTGATTTCATATCATGCGACAGACAAACAACTTCAACTACCTTTATAAGCGACGTATAATAAGCACTCACGTTGTGATTTGCTTTCAGGTCACTCTGCTGATCTACGAGTTTGGATTCCGAACAGAATTCAAACCGACTCCAAACACCTTACGCAAGCTCAGCTGGATCAACGTCGTTAACGACTCAAATGTGTTCGACACGCACCACCACAAAATCAAGAATAACGGAAAACTACTAGCCGTCATACTCAAATCGTTAGACCAGAAACGATACTTGGAAACTATAGTAGATCAATCCAGCCTCAAACCTTCAAATGAACAAACTACTTACTCTTTTAAGAAATACGCGCTTTCTGATGCTAAAAACCGGAAAATACCAGGATATAAGCCTTCACGCTTACACCCAAATATACGTAAAGATGGTATTGCAAAAGCTAGAAAGATTATCGACTATCAGAGAGTGATAACTTATCTTAACTCTATGTCGTTTACAGAAAATACAGATGAAACGACGCACTCTGATATTTATAACAAGCAGAATACACAGTTCAAAGAAAATTTTACAGGTGTCATTTTTCATCAAGGTCACCAAGCCTCTAAGGCAGAAGCCAAGCGATCGCAAAACAACAAAGCTGAACCAAAAACGCTTCCAGCAAAAAATCTATCCTGCAAATGTCCATTTCGTAGCAACCTCACACAAATTTTAGAAAAACTGTATAAAGTTATCCAGCAATTAAATCCAAAAGTAATTAAAGTTAAATCTAATGATAATAAAACTAACAAAAAGCACAAAACAGTGACGGCTATGAATCAACAATCTACAACTTATTCTCCTATCAAAAGACCTTCTATAAAAATTAAAAATATTAAACATGCAATGACAACAATATTTCCCATGATAAAAACAACAACAAATGCATATAGTCCCATCTCTAATATAAGAATTAACGACACCGTTGTATCTAAAATCTTTGAAGACCATATAAATCAAACAAACACTCAATCAAACTTATTTACAACTCATGAAAATGAAGAAACAGACACAATCTATGATGATGTTGCGAATGTTTACATCTACACACTACATTCCGACGCTAAGCCTACGAACAATAGCACGAACGAAAACAGCTCAGTGAGTGATGTCACTGTGAAATATACACAAATTACACAGAAAGAGCTATACAATTTCTATAACAAACTTTACAATATCACATCAGGATCTATTCAAGCCCTAAATATAAGTACAGGTCTTGAGAAACAGAATAACAAAAAAACTGTGGAATTTAATGACTTCGAGAATTATTTAAATGGTTTGAGTAAATTGAAGAACTTAATCGTTAATCAACCTCAAAGATCGGCACTACCGGTAACTTTTGTAGAAGACCCAAAAACGATGCAATGGGATTTTAAGCGTTTTTTAAATCATGCAATAGGAGATCCGATAAAACGTGTGTCTATTCAAACCGAAGGGCTTCATGAAAATGAACAGAAAAAACTGCCTTATCAAATCACTAAAGAAACACCAGTTATATACAAATATAAATCAGGTGCATCGTTAAAAGCAAATGATGAGAAACCAAAATCTAAATCAGATTTTTTGGTAAATGGCGTAGATGAAAGCATACCATTAACCCCAATGATGCAATCATATTTACTTTCGAAACAAGAAAGTGGATTCATCTTGAATTTAGACGAAATTACTACGATGTCGAATAAGCGGCAGCGGGAGGATTCGTCAGAAGATTTGCCATTTCATTTAAGGTTTTTTGAGGATGAAGAAAAATTTATTAGTCTAAAGTCACAAACAACAACGCCTACCGCAGTATTGAAGAAAGACAAGAAGAACAAAGATCAACGTGTCCACGACATTATACAATCTTTACATGAGAACGCAAGAATAAAAACACCAGTAAATATACAATTTGATGAGAAAGGTGAATATTTAAGCAATGATAAAACAGCCACGGCAACAGCTACTAAAGCAGCACAGCAGCACAATATAGAAAAAGATGGACATGCTGCAAGCCTGAATACACAGACAACAGCAATCACTAAAGACGCACAAAGAAGAGACCTTGATGTCAGTAATTTAAGCCCACACACACAAACAACTATCAGAGAAGCACAAAAACATGATATAAATGTATACAGAGATGCCAGTAGTCTAAAGCCACACACTGAAACATCAACCAAAGAAGTACAACAACACGATATACATGGAGAAATTGATGTTAGTAGTCTAAGAAAATATAGAAAAGGAACGCGCAAAAAAATACGAAATCATGATTTAAAGGGAAACATAGATGTCAGTAGGCTAAGAGAACACACAGAAACAACTACCAAAGAAACACAACAATATGATATAAATGAAGACAAAGATGCTTGGAGTCTTTGGAGAGACGAACAACTGCGTGATATAAAAAGAGGAAACGTCAACAACATCAAACATTCACCAAAAAAGTCAAGAAAGAAAGCAAAGAAAGTTCCAAAGATACAACTGTCAACTAAAAACTTTATACCTACTGAAGCACCTACTACTGAACGCAAAAGGCCAAAAATAAAAGAAATATTTTACATGACTGGTGACGAAACGCCTGTAGAAGACTTCGAACCTAAGCTGAGTTCGTTAATGTATTTTGAACATACTCCTATTAACTATACCGCTCTTGCGAATTCTTTTCTAAATAAAACAGACAGTGCTTCGATAGAAACCTCGAAATCGATGATGCCTGAAACTAGACCATCTAATTTGGAAATTCGACGTAATCCTGAACCGACTGACTACTATCCGAGCAACTGGTATACTAATAATGACAGTAATGACGAACAAAATGCTTTTGGTTTCAATTTTTGATTAATTAAGTGACACGAACCCAGCCGCCGCCATATAATTGAAGTTATCTTCTTCCTATTTAAAGCAGACGGTCTGCCGCGAAAACCGAAATTCGCAAATTGCGGGGATCTTTCTCTTTTACTCCAATAAAGGCGTAATTAGAGTGACAGAGAAAGATGCCCGCAATTTGCTGACTTCAATTTTCGCGGTTATCGGCGGAGCAATCTCCAACTCATCCGGTCCTCCGCCAACTCCTTAACCTGAACCTTTTCTTTTATTTGGTTGAAATAATTTTTCCTCGGTCCTCCTCTTCTTCTCTGTCCCTCTATTTTCCTTCTATCATGTTCTTAAGGAACAGGTCGTGTCTTAGCAGCACGGCTAGCACATGATGGGCGCGACAGTCAACAGGCGAGAAAACGCCGCGACATAGAGCTCTCTCGCGATTAGTACTTCTATTTTCTATTCATCATCTTCCTCGCGTTATCCCGGCATTTTGCCACGGCTCATGGGAGCCTGGGGTCCGCTTGGCAACTAATCCCGGTAATTGGCGTGGGCACTAGTTTTTACGAAAGCGACTGCCATCTGACCTTCTAACCCAGAGGGTAAACTAGGCCCGCATTGGAATTAGTACGGTTTCCTCACGATGTTTTCCTTCGCCGAAAAGCGACTGGTAAATATCAAATGATATTTCGTACATAAGTACCGAAAAACTCATTGGTACGAGCCGGGGTTCGAACCCGCAACCTTCGGATTGCAAGTCGCACGCTCTTACCGCTAGGCCACCAGCAACTCATTCTATTTTCTATTGTCTTTATTAAATTCTTTTCTCTTGAATCCTATCGAGAAACCTAACATTTAATTGAAGTTATACGCTCATTTTAAAATGACATGCTGAAATAACATGAAGCTTGCCATGAACTTTGAACATTTAAGTACTTATGGTGTTATTCATAAACGGCTGCTAACTTAAGCAGTTGATGATCGACGTTTGTCCCTATATCTGTCGTTATGCTATAATAATAATAATAATTTAATAAGTATTTTGTATTGTTTTTGTAAGTGTTTTTGTATTTTATTTTTATATCCATATTATAAAATAACCTAACTTAAGACCAAAAATAAATAAAGAGAATAATAATATATTCTTTATTGTGCACCACATGATGAAAAAGAATACAGAGAAAGAACAGACATTACATTAGGTAACAACAGGCGGTCTTATCGCTCAAAAGCGATCTCTTCCAGACAACCTTTGGGTAGCAGGAAACCAATAACTTACAACAATGAACGGGTAGTGCTGATACGAGATTACGTAGAATACTAATAGCCTTACATATCAAGAATAAATATAAAAAGATATATTGAAGAATTATTTTAAGTAAATACAATAAATATATAAAATACATACATATATATATATAAATAAATAAAAGCACATACACACATACATATATAGTTAGTTTAGCTATAGTGAGGGATAAGCGACGATCATCAGCTGATTAACTTAGCAGACGTTTATGAATAAGGGGGTATGTCTATGTCGGGAATTAGTTCTTGTTGCCAAACTTCAAACTAATACCTATACAGGGTGCTTCCTGTAACAGGAGCAATAAATTAAACTAAAGGCTGTGCTCCTGAAACTGACCAACATTTGTTCAGCAACTTTTGAAAATAACTCATATTTTGATTTTTATTACACTTAAGATTTTATTCTAAGACGCAATGTATTGCAAATTTTGTTATGTTTAAAGTTAAAGCGTGACAAGTAACGTCAAACACACTGATGTCAGCGTACATTGAAGGCAATATTTATTTTGTATGAAAAAGAGGAAGTCTAAAGGATTCATAATTTTTAAAAGTTGCTGAACAAATGTTGGTCAGTTTGAGCAGTGCAGCCTTTAGTTTAATGTATTGCTCCTGTTACAGGAAGCACCCTGTATGTTATTTGAAACTGCATGTCAAATGTCATGTTATTTCAGAATGACAGCCTAACTCCGAATGTATGGCGGTGGCTGCGTTGTATGGGTGTGACTGTTAACAATTTATGGGTAAACTTCAACATTGCCTACCGAGCCGAACATTGCCAGGCAGGAAGAACAGAAATCCATTGAATCTCTCGGTTCTTGGTCGTCAGACACCAAAAAACAAGTAAAAGAAATTTCTACCAAACTAGTCTGGGTGTCTGGCGACCTACGAGCTTGCGCATTTTTTGTCCAAAAACTCAGCCTCACTGTGCAGAGGGGGAACACGGCCAGTGTCCTGGGAACAATGCCTCAGGCTAATTTAGGATTAGATTTTTGATTTATTTTGTTATTTAATCCCTGTTATTAATAAATATAAACAGGAATCACTGTTACAAGCCAGATAAAGTTGGGCATGTTAGAGTCTGTGCGGAAAGGGAAGAGTCGTGGAATGTTTTGGATCCTGTTTGGATCCCACATACTCTTCTTTGACATGCCCGACTTTAACCTCTGTATTCGTATCTTTATCTCTTTCCGACTATAAGCAATTTTGAATCGTTTACGGTACTGTAGCTAGATTGAAAATAAGTTTCGAACTTTTTAATATTTTTTCATTTATTCTCAATATAATTTCTCTCTCTGCACCAATTGTAGGTATCTCTGTTTGGACCTATGGTTGACTGGTAGAGAATGCCATTTGGCATTAAGTCCGCCATTTGTACATTGTTGTATATATTTTGTGCAATACACTTAAAAGAAAGAAATAAATAAATTCCGTGTAAAGTTAGTTTAAGCTTTATATTCAAATTGTAAAAAAAAATTCTTTATTATTTTTACTTTCTAAACTAGGTAATAAATATAGATATTAATCATTATGAAGTTTATTATTTTTTATATAAATTTAGACGAAGATGTTCGATTGTTCGTTTCTAAAATGTTTTTTTTTATATTAATTAAGTAGCTTATTTACGTGCACGTTTTCTAATAAGTTTACTGAAATTATTTTAGGGGTCATTCATTAATTACATCACACGTTTAGGGGGTGGGAGGGGGTCAAGAAAATGTGACATATTGTGACATGGGGGAGGGGGAGACACAAACTTTGTGACGTCACTTTAACTTCATCAATAACCGATTTTTTTTTTAATTATTTTATTCGCTACATTTAAATAACAAGTTTTTAAAACGATAATCGTTTTTATTCGTTTAATTTTCTTTCCTAAGCAGTTTTGGGTTATAAAATTAGTAATATTTATATCGTCAGGTACTTACTTAATTCGATTTGGCGATTTCGTAGAAAAAATGTGACGTCATACTAGGGGGGAGGGGTTTGCCAAATGTGACCAAGTGTGATTCGTGTGACGTAATTAATGGATGACCCCTTAAAGGATTAGCATCATATTCACTGTACTTAATTAGACCGATATATACCGATATACCGAATAATAAATACTAACTATTAAGATTGGACAATGTTAATAGTATTTATTCAATAAATCAATCTTAATAATTGTTATTTATTTATTTATTCCACTGATGACGTAACATTAATTCAGCAAACACATTTATTTAGGTATTATAATCTCATCGTTACGAGTGTCAAACTGTGTAAACAAAATATTTAATTATTACACTGTGGACACAACACAGCATGTAAACTTATTGTAAACAGACAATAAAATAATAGCAGAATGACTAATGGACCTTGTTTACACTTTACTTTTCTAATCATACATTTTTATTTATTTTCAGGTAATTCTACTAATCTACGAATACGGGATTGCAGTAGAATCTAGCTTAGTACAAAATATATACAGTTATGGAAACTTGAGTTTGAATGGGAGCGCGGACTCGCCAGTTGCCGATCGCCTCGACAGGAGCTACTTCGGCTTCGACCAGGATTACTACGAACGCATGCCGCTCCTCGTCAACGCCATGCAGGAGAACCACTACATCGACCCTTTCGTAGACCCTGTCCCTACGAAAAGAGCACGACTCCTTAGAAACAAAACGAAAACCTTAAAAACGACGTCCATAAGAAGAACTAGCCCGAGACCTTTCATTTTTGAATTAAGAAGCCCCACACCAACACCTTTCAGTAGAACCTTTGGTTCTAAAAGCTGGGTCGAAAGCTACCGCAATGCCCAAAGACTTGAAAACCTCCAACAAGTCATACAATACCTCGAGAAGACTATTAATGCTAAATTTGGAGATCTATACGAGTTACCCTCTAGTTCCAGCACTCATATAGCGTTCTCTGGAGTATATGTTAAACCGTCAGCGGAGACCAGTAAGGAAGAGAAACCGACAACGCCTACATTAGATTTATTATTGCAAAGTTCTAATAAAGTAGAAACGAGAAATCACGTGTCAGACCCGCTTTTCAGTTTCAAGCCTGATAGCCCAGGCGACGTTAATCTGTTAGCGGATGGATTCTTAAGATTCGTCCCAACCCCGACTCTGGACAAGCCTACCACGCCGATGTTCAGACCCATATCCAATCGAAAGAAACTTGACAATGACGACAAGAATGTTGTTGATGCGCAAGCGAGCGAAATCAAAAACATCGAGACGTCGACTGTTGACAAGCCGAATTCCTTCAAAGTTATGCTGAATTACGTTCCAACGAAAACAACTATAGACTATTCTTCCAGCGACGGAACTTCCTCGGCTATCAACAAAGTGTATTTTACAACATCACGGCCCGTCAGATTTCAATTTAAGAAAAAATCAAACGGACCCGTTCGCCGTATGTATATGCCGAGAAGTTTAAAAAGGCCTATAATTAATAGGACTAAAGCTCCACCTCCTCAGGATATTTTAAGGAAATCGAGCTCAAACAAAGAAGCGACTATGATCGTTCATGTAAATCTGTATCCTCAGAGGACCGTAGTAAAAGAGGTCAGTAATGTTACTGAAAATAAACAAGAATATACGACCACTCCGGTAACCACCACCACACAAGTCGATACAGGTAGACCTTTGACGCAAGCACCAGAGTTATCCTACCCACAAGTAGAGGATCATCATGTGGGAAGTTCAGGCGTCATACCAGTGGAGTACGGGACAGTACCTCCGCCACCCCCACCCCCTGTGACGCCTTTTATACCAACCTTTGAAAACACAGTATCAAGTACCAGTGAAATCTACTCGTGGCCCACACATCCACCAGATGTAGTCAAGTTTAGTCCTGAAGATGCTAAGGTCCCCGATCATTATCAAAGATTAAGGGAAATGGAAAGTGGTAGTTACACAACTGAAGCAAACAGTCGGGCATTTAACCTCCACGACGTTCATTTTAAAGATCATTATGATCAGTCAAAACAAGTAGACGCTGGTAATGGGCCAATTGGTTATAATAATAGAGATTTTAATTCTGAGGAAACAGAAATTCTAAATCATTATGGAAGATTCGGGGAAAGGGAAATAGGCAATAGTTTCCCTGTTAATGTTGATAGTAGGCCGATGAATACTGGATATACTAAATATATAGATTCCCATCGAAGATTTCGCGACATGCATTTTAGTACTAGTGCCCCAACTGGAACCAACAGAAGAAATTATAGAGACAATATAGACATCCAAGAAAATGTAGAGCCATCGACACTAGTAGTGAAACTTAAAAACGAAGTAAAACTGCAGACTACCACTACTCAAGAAACAATAACAGAAGTAGAAGAAGATTCCGATGAAACTACTACAGTAAAAACCTATGTACCGCAAATAAACGGTCACTATAGGAGCGTCAACCAAAACTCTAGAATGATCAATGATTGGTTTGATAAAGACGATGAAAATGACAGGAAAAAAAGATTAGAAACGAGAGTCACGGGGTTGAAGAAACCAACATATGTAGAAATTAAGCGAAATAATACTAACATCCATAATAATGATGAAAGTATTGAAGATGAAAATGATGAATGATTCAGTGTTTAATAGATTATTCTTTTCTTAATCTTGTGTCCCACCGACTTTACCTAATGTATATATTTAACTTGTAGTTTTCTATGTGGGGCTGTAGACAATTTTGTAAGTAAAAACATTAATTTATTCATTCTAGTTTTATTTAAAAAAACGTAAGTTCTTAACACAAAGCTACATAAGTCGGCCATTTGTACTATCTTGTATTGTGCAATAAACTGTCAATAAACTCAACGAATGCCAGCCAACCCAATGCGTGCAATTAAATGCACAAGTTTGCACATATTTTTATTAGACTTTACATACACGGTTCTAGTGTAATTATTTTTTAGATCAAATAACAAAAACTTACTGTTGCATTCAAACAGTGATCGACTGCATTACATCCTGTATAGCCTATTGCCCCATTTCATCAACTTTCACATGCACATGCCTATTTTTATATTTTCATGTTCAAGCGCCATCTAGAGCAAGGCTGTAAACTACGTGCAAACACTTCTGACAACTTGCGGTGAGTTGCGCGTGGGCTGGTGCGAGCAAAGGCTGTAATGTTGTTGTTTTACAACTTGATGTAGCTTAGAATTAATCTTCATAGATGGCAGTAGTGAGTCAAACGTAACTCTAGGTAAGCCGGAGCTGATTTGACATCATCTTCAACAACCAACAGTTGCAGGCGACGGCAGGCGTGCTGTATTAATTTATTATTTATTAAATTAATCTCAAAATTAATATACTTAGTGACATAAGTTAGGAATTTGTTAATTTAAACTACCCATTGCAGAATCCAAGTTACCTACTTATTTATTTTTCCAGTTTGACTTACAAAAAACTAGCAGAAAACAAACCAACCATTATTTGTTTTTTTTTTTTTTTTTTAACGTGGCCCGATTATTTACTATTACAATCACGCCTATCACACACTTATTTATGATTATTATGCTAAATACGTGAACATTCCTGTGATGGCTGTATTTTAATAATTCATGAACGTGACTTGTTCAGTTATTTGCAATTGCGTGGAAAGCGTTGGATGCAGTATACAGGGTGAAATTTAGATGTTGTATATAAAAAAAATAGACAATCCGATTCCATATTCTACTAAGCCAGGGGTTTTTAAATTTTAATTTAACAAACGTATTTTTTTTTAATTTATTAATTGCATTTTTTAAAGATACCTATGGAAGGCGTGGCTATTAGCAGTCGAATCGCCTGATGGTAATAGCGTCACACAGGACACCTTCAACACCAGAGGGGTTTCAAGTACGTTGCCGGCCTTTATGGGAGTAGGTACGTTCTTATCTTAAAGGTTCGAATCGGTCCGGAAATACCGCAGGCGACAGTTATGAATACTAAACTAAAGTTATTCCTCGTTTTAATGCCCTATAATATAGATAGTTAAATGACACCTCAATTGGCCAATTTTCTAGTTTTTCTACCGAATCATCCAGTGTTTGTGTTTGTTCTAAAATTACAAATGGACGTACAAATTGCGGCAATAGAACTGCTATTTTTAACCGACGAAAAAACGGAGGAAGTTCTCAAATCGACGCCGATTTTTTTTTGTGTCTGACATAAAAACAAAGATTAGGTAAGTTAGGAATCTAGTATTCCTAAAATACTAAGCTGTAACATAAATATATAACTCGCATAACCGAGATCCCATTTCCCACATAGACCTCTCACCTTTCCCAACAATGACCCCATTGTTTTGCCCTCCACCGTATGATCCACTATCCATCTCTTTCACTCCGACGTGACCCTCATCTGTCCATCTCAAGTTTTATCCATTGCCCAAGCGCATAAGATATAGATATAACCAGTATAAAGGCGCCCTGCGTTGTCATATATTTTTTAGAGATCTTAAGTTCACAGTACAATGGTTTGCTGAATTTGCTTGGGAATTCGACGCTCACGCATCTCAAGTAAAACCCCGTTACTTTTACCTTCGGTGCTATTACAAAAACTGACCTTACGCAAGTCATCAAATGCTAAGTAAAAACCAGCGTAACTATGACCTCCAAATTCCAAGCGAATGTAGGTAGAAATGAAAACGTGCTTATGATGGTTCTGTTAAGCGCTCGTTTGGCTGACGCTCGGTATGTGAGAAGAATATTATATTCCTTCGCAAAAAGGCTGTATCTTGCAGATACTCAACGACGGAGCTGAGAAATATATTTATCTTGCTCTAACTTACTATAATAATGCTGGTTGAATAAGCCAGAAAATAACGAGTTTTTGTACCGGTGGTGCAAGTTTTGACAGTACGGTTTGAACGCAGAGGAGTTAGAACGTAACAAATATGTTAAAAAATAAATGTTTTTAGTGTTTATAGTGTGTTTTAGTGCTAATATGTGTTGTGTAGTGTAGTTAAGTGATATTGGCATATAAGGGATTTATTTAAAGGTAGGTTAACGTTATATTTGGTACTTACAGTTATGTTTACTATAGGCGGAACTTTCTTTGAGTCATCAAGGACGTTTTTAGGGTTCCGTAGCCAAATGGCAAAAAACGGAACCCTTATAGATTCGTCATGTCTGTCTGTCTGTCCGTCTGTCTGTCCGTCCGTATGTCACAGCCACTTTTCTCCGAAACTATAAGAACTATACTGTTGAAACTTGGTAAGTAGATGTATTCTGTGAACCGCATTAAGATTTTCATACAAAAATAGAAAAAAAACAATAAATTTTTGGGGTTCCCCATACTTCGAACTGAAACTCAAAAAAAATTTTTTCATCAAACCCATACGTGTGGGGTATCTATGGATAGGTATTCAAAAATGATATTGAGGTTTCTAATATCATTTTTTTCTAAACTGAATAGTTTGCGCGAGAGACACTTCCAAAGTGGTAAAATGTGTGTCCCCCCCCCTGTAACTTCTAAAATAAGAGAATGATAAAACTAAAAAAAATATATGATGTACATTACCATGTAAACTTCCACCGAAAATTGGTTTGAACGAGATCTAGTAAGTAGTTTTTTTTTATAAGTCATAAATCGCCTAAATACGGAACCCTTCATGGGCGAGTCCGACTCGCACTTGGCCGCTTTTTTTAAGTTAGAGCTTTGCGCAATGATACTAGATATGTAAGGTCTTTATTCTTAGATCTATTTAGCATTACTCGATTTAACCATCCTACTTACATTTTAAACTAGACAAAAATATGTAGGTAAGCTAAATGCCAAACGATTTTAATAACAAAACTTCCGCGAGACAGACATATTAAATATATTAAAAACGGGTCACTCACGTATTTTAAGTCGAAAACGGAGTGAAACATGTCGAGCGTTTTCGACTTAAAATACGTGAGTCGACTTAAAATACATTTAATAGAAATGCCAAACGGTTAGCAATTTGCTAATTTAAACTACCCTTGGCTCCATTAGATTTTCATACAACAAATCTCTTCCTTATTTCAAACAATCTGGTTGCGATATATGTTTTCAAATAGGTAGTTTAATAATCAGTTACTGTTACGTTTGTTTGTTTTCTTTATTAGGTAGGTACATTGTGTAAAAAAAGATTTTCTGTAGATTAAATGAATGTAAACGGATCTGGAATCGTAAAGATCCGAACTGTTTAAAGAGATCACGGACACCTACATACCTACCTGACCTTTCATTCATAAGATACTGAATACAACTCACCATTGTTGTTTAACGTTTACCTAGATCGATTGTTTATGGTTTCCGAAGTCCCTTTGAAACGGAAATAGGTACCTACTTACCTGCATAAACCTTGTATCCTCTGGGGTCTGGAATGCAATAGAAGGAGAAGACAGAAAATAATTCCATAAAGCACACATACACAGGACAATAAGATGAAAGAAATAAGATGAAGAGAAAATAATTAAATAATTAATTAAATTAAAACAGCAAAACAAGAAAGAATTAAGGGAAATAGTAAGTATCTGTAGGTACTACAAAGACAGTTCGATTCCCAAAATGTATCCAACCGATCTGATCTTAGCTTAGTACAAAGGCACAAGAGGATTGGATAGTAATTTGGCCAATCCAACCGCCATTTTAGAATCTAGGAATTCTAGGATAGGTAGGTACCTACCTACACAAGGAAAACAAGGTTGAACTCCTATGAAATTATGACGTTTAAATAACACTTGCACAGTCACTGGGAAATACAGCAAATTTATTTCCTTTATACGATCACATATTGTTCGATGTACTCCTCAATTAAGCTCTTCTGATGAAGAATGAAGGAACTTCAGGATAGTACTAATCTTCTTTTATTTTCTTAACAACTAGATATACATGTAATCGTTTAGGTTTTTTGGAAATCTATGCAAGATATGTGCAGCCGCTTCGGCTGTACGGTGCAGTCTAAATGTAGGTACGCGGAACGGGGAGCCGTGACGTATGTGTGTGACGTCATGTGTCGTCAACTGGTCTTCGGCCGAGTAGGTACTTATGTTGCGCCAACATCCTCCCGCCTCTTAAAGCCTTGGCTTTAAGCCTTATCTTCATCTAGGAAGGGGCATATCCTATTGATGGCTCGTCGAATCGTGCCTTTTGTTGTGAGTATGTCCGCGACTCTACTTGCTCCATCGCTTCCAGGATATACTGCCTGTATTCGTCCCAATGGCCATTTCAGTGGTGATGTCGCCTCGTCTTTTATCAGGACCATCTGACCGGGCTTGATGTCGGGGCGTCGCTGCTGCCATCGGGTACGCTGCTGCAATTCGCAGATATATTCTTGACTCCATCTCGACCAAAAGTGTTGCCTTGCTTGCTCAATCCTTGCGTATCTATGAAGCCGATTAGGATTGACATCTTGCAAATCAGGTGCCGGTAGCGAGACAAGGGGTCTTCCAATGATAAAATGCCCTGGGGTGAGAGGTGCTAAATCGGTTGGAGAGGATGACATGGGACAGAGGGGCCTGGAATTTAGGACGGCCTCAATCTGTGCGAACAACGATGTCAACTCTTCGAAAGTTAAGTGAGTATTGCCTACCACCCTTTTCATATGAAATTTCGCAGACCGGACAGCTGCTTCGTAAAGGCCTCCAAAATTTGGAGCGTACGCAGGTGAAAAATGAAAGACTATCTTATCGTCTACTAATGCATCTGACACAGAACTGGAGGCAGCATTGAGAAACTCGCCTATCTCGCGACTGGCGCCTACGAAATTTCTCCCATTGTCACAAAATATCTCTCGAGGCATTCCTCGTCGAGATATGAAGCGACGCAATGCTAAAATAAAATCTTCTGTGCTCAGAGAACTTACAAGTTCCAAATGAACTGCCTTTATCTTAAAATCTATAAAAACACATAGGTAACTCTTATGGAGTTTTGCACCACGACCTTTCCTGTTACTCACAAAAAATGGACCGGCAAAATCAGTACCTACCACCTCAAACGTATAGCCAGGTGTTACCCGCTGAGCTGGCAAGTTTCCCATGATTTGCTGAGCTACTTCTCCTTTCATTCTTTTGCAGCGCGTGCAATTGTTGTAAGTACGTCTAGCAAGTACTCTGCCATTTAAAGGCCAATAGTGTTCGCGAATGACTGACAGAAGAAGTTGTGGCGGCGCGTGTAACAGTTTGAAGTGGAAATATCTAAACAACAATTCAGTGAAGTGATGTTTGGCATCTAAGAGAATAGGGTGCTTTTTGTCGAAATCATAATTAGAGTTATCTAATCTTCCTCCCACTCGAATCAATCCGGAGTCATCGACAAAAGGAGTTAATTTACCTAATCCAATGATAGACTTTGGATTACTATCATAATTAGGAAAGCTTTCTCTTTGTGACAAATAAGCTAACTTGGACTCTGCTTGTTCAAGCTCGTCCACAGTAAATGAAGTGCTAGCTTCACAATTTGGTTTACGCAGCAAGCTATTGATAAATCGACACATGTACGCGAATATCCTTCTAAGTTTAAGAAAACTTGAATAATTTGACATATCGATTATCGGTACTGTCGGTTTTTCAACTCTTGCCGCATATACACGTAACTCAGGTAAGCTCTTTTCTGTCGCTTCAGTTTGATCTGGCCACTGATCAATTGTATCCTGCAGGAATGCGGTCCCTCCCACCACAGTGACAACGACTGTAGCTCGTCCGGAAACACGCCTCGTGAGGCAAGGTCACTCGGGTTTTGTGCTGAAGGGACATACATCCATGCAGCATTCGAACACTTATCATTTATTTCAGCGACTCGATGCGACACAAAAGTACATAACTTATTTGTAGGAATGCGCAACCAACCCAAGACAATTTTACTGTCTGACCAAAAATATCTTTTTGCGATATTACAGCGTAAAGCTTGCACGACCTTTTCACATAAACGCGAAACTAGTAAGGATGCACAAAGCTCTAATCTTGGGATAGTCGTCGCCTTCAAAGGCGTGACCTTTGTTTTAGCGCACAAAAGTCGAACCGTACAATGCCCTAACTCATCTACTGATCTTAAATAAATACATCCTGCATATGCCTTTAACGAGGCATCCGAAAATGCATGGATTTGAATTTCAACCGCATTTCTACAGCTGGCGTGGCGTGGAATACTTATTTCCTTTAAGTAATTAATATTGTTGACAAATCTGGTCCAGATACAGTTCGGCGCCTGAGGTATTTCCTGATCCCGGTCCATGGACGGACGGAAGCAGTTAATGCACACTTTTAAAGTTTTTATCAATGCATTTCGCTCATCAACTGACATCTGATTTAATTTTTCGCAGTTATAAATTAAATGATCACCGTTACATACACGACATACTCGCGCATTACTTATGTTTGAGTTGCTCGATGTGTTAGAATCGCTCGCCGCGGCAACAAATGATTTTTGCACTTTATCCATTCGTTTATAATTAACTTGCTTATTCTCAGTTTTTTCACTAGTAGTTGTCGCCGAAATCATTTCCAACACATCGGCCCTCTGACGTAAAAACTCATAAAAATTATCCAGAGTAGGATTCTCCGCTAAGCTATTCCTATACTCTTCCCACTTCGTGCAAGTGGCGGTATCTAATTTGCTTGCAAACATAAATATAATAAGTGTGTCCCAGTTATCTGTTTTTTCACCTAAACTATTTAAAGCCCTCAAATGTTTTGACACATGATCAATTAGAAAACGCAAAGACTTATCAGACTCCCTTCCTAACAAAGACACATTAAAAAGTGACTTAAGGTGAGTATGAATCAGCTGGCGCTTGTTATCAAATCTATCGCAAACTAGTTTCCAAGCGGCGGAATAATTAGCCGCCGATATTTCTAATGATTGAATAACAGACGCTGCGCTTCCTAATAAGGATGCTTTTAAATATTGAAATTTACAAATATCACTGAGATTATCATTGTTGTGAACAATCGATATGTAAACATCACGAAACTCTAACCATTTGTTGGTACAACCATCAAAGCTAGGCAGACGTATGGTTGGTAGACGTACACCACCCGCGTCCGCCCCACTGCGGGACGAGCGCGAGTCGTCGTCCGGGCCCCCATCCAGCGAGGAGCGAGGCTCATTAGCCGCGATCAATTCCTGCGCCTGACTAATTGCACAAAAGAATAACTTTTCTGTATTTTCCCGCTCACTAAAATCCTGCTCGCTGGCTGGTTGTCCGTCCGTTTTAACCTTGGACTCACCCACTTCAATGATCGACTGGATCTTATCATATTCCTCAAACAACAAATCCACTTTTCGCAATCTTAATTTAATTTCATTTAAATTTGCCTTAGATACCTGTTTTAATTTCTTAAACTCTTCTAAATAGTTCCTAAATGTAGTTAATCGACCCTTAATCGATGCTCTTTTCGCCTTCAATTCTGTGTCAGACATGTTGTAAACTAATTACGAATATAGGTCAAGCGGTTAAATAAAAGTGCAATAAATACCTGTTATGTACGATTGCCTTATAAGAAACAGCTGTTCGTCTCACCGGCTGATAACCAGAACAATAGCACTCGGCGCAGGCGACTGAGGGGCCGGCGCGGGCGCACGGGGCGGGAATCCTCCCTTTTGTTCTAGAAGTCGGCGTCGGGGGTATTCCACTCCGCCTCTAGATCCCGGTGGTAATTAGCAGGTCCGTTCTTTTCCCGTAAATACTTGTTAAAATGTAGTTTGCAGATTCGTGCTATGCGTCCACATAGCAACAGTAACACGGTCGCCAAAATGTTCGATGTACTCCTCAATTAAGCTCTTCTGATGAAGAATGAAGGAACTTCAGGATAGTACTAATCTTCTTTTATTTTCTTAACAACTAGATATACATGTAATCGTTTAGGTTTTTTGGAAATCTATGCAAGATATGTGCAGCCGCTTCGGCTGTACGGTGCAGTCTAAATGTAGGTACGCGGAACGGGGAGCCGTGACGTATGTGTGTGACGTCATGTGTCGTCAACTGGTCTTCGGCCGAGTAGGTACTTATGTTGCGCCAACACATATTTAATACGATTTCCCGCGTAATAATTCTTATCATAAATACACAAACACCAGCTTAAATCGCATAAGTTTAATGTTTTTTGGTGTAAGGCCATCGTAGGTTCTCGTAATCCCTTCAGAATCGTCATAATAAACCCTTTTTCCATTTCGCGAGCGTCTCCCTGTATATAGGTACCTACTCCCTAAGTGCCCTATCTCTGTTTACTAACACCGCACTATCCTAAGAAATAGAGTCCTAGAAATAGTGTAGTCTAAAACGGGTTTTAACGAGGTTCGACTGTACTTATTAACCAAATTAGGGTAATATTACCTTGAGACTAACGGGAATGATCGAAAAGAGAAACTTTTACCGTAATTTGAGCCTTGGGTTGGGAGACCGCGTTAACGGTGCACTCACCTATGTGAATATGGTACACTTTGTTGTGGTTTGTGTGTGGTTGTGGTTTTTATACCATGTAGGTGGCAAACAAACATACGACGCGCCTGCTTGTAAGAAGTTACCTACCGCCTAAATCGGCGCTCATATCTACCGCCTATGGATGTCGTCAACTCCAGGCGGGTGTATCACATATTGATTTGTCGACTCCTGAAAACTGTACCTAGATAAATTTTAGGGTTCCGTACCGCAGAAGGAAAAAACGGAATCCTTATAAGATTGAGTGTCTCGCGAATTTGTTCCAAAACATTGTTTTGGCAAGCCACACTAGCGTCTTTTGAGCGTCGGCGTCTAGTCGTCTCTATGGAAAATGGCGTCGTTGCGCAGTTGCGCCAACGTTGCGTCGAGCAGCAGCCAGCATAGAATTGACTCGACACCCGACGCTCGGGAGACGCTAGTGCGGGGTGACCCAAAGAAAGAAAATCTGGCTATGGCTATAACGTCAAGCAAGTAAGTTAGAAACTAGAGTCAAACCAACCTCATCTCCCAATAAGTCTCGTCTCGTGACACAACCCACAACCTACGTAACTCCGTATGCCAGTGACCCGTTATACCACTATACCACCATCCAAACGCACATAAATGCGCAATTATGAACTCTTTCCCAATGTCATAAGAGCTATTACGCAAACATTATTATCGTGGTTTCTGTACCTAACAATAGTCGTGGGAAAATGACGGTGTGTTGTTCGTAACGCTGCTAAAAACAAATGAGTCCAACGCTTATAAGAACCAATGAAAATGTTTCCTTAGATCACGCATAGTTGTTAAGGCTCTGGAGGGCAGGTTAGGGCCCCCCCACATCTAGCGTCTCCCGAACGTCGACGCCTCACCAACGCCCGCGCGGCGGCGACGCCGCGCTCCCGCAGCGGCGACGCGACGCTGCGGCGCCTCTCGAACGTCGACGTCGCAGTGACGTCCGCGCGGCGCCGACGCCGCGCCGACGCAGCGCCTCCGCGACGCCAGCGGCGACCAACATCCACTCAGACGCTCCGACGCTCGACAGCCGCCACTGACGTCGAGGAGGCGCGGCGCTGCCGCGGCGCCGATGCCGCGCGGACGTCACTGCGACGTCGACGTTCGAGAGGCGCCGCAGCGTAGCGTCGGCGCTGCGGGAGCGCGGCGTCGACGCCGCGCGGGCGTTGGTGAGGCGTCGACGTTCGGGAGACGCTAGATGTGGGGGGGCCCTTATACTGGTAATAGAGAGTTTGACTCGGTAATGGATAGCAATATGCCAAGGTTTCCCTCTAGTCTAGGAGAAGTTTTTGTAAGGCTTAGGTATATTATGCGGTTATGGTTGGAGAGTTTGGTAAAAAATGCTTGTTCCTTCCGGTTTAACCGACTTTATTAATTAAAAATAATGTTTTCATATAAAAATACGTTTTTTTATATCACAGGCTACTGTGAGATGTAGGTAGGTACCTATAGATATTTGTAGATCGTGTTCCACATCTACTGCACTTGCTATATATATCGGAAATGCTCGAATTTCAAAGATATGTGGAAATCCGTGGTCTCAGCCTACCCCTCCGGGAAATGTCAAATGAAACACAAACGTGGCCCCATGCCGCCGCGCCAAACGTACGGTCAGCAACACGTATGCTCTAAATTACTACGTTCAGTAATTGTATGAAATGCATTGAGGCGTTCGATCACGTAATACGGCATAACAAATACGGATTTAAGGCAATTAAATGTAAACATTGTATTAATGTTATTCATTGGTTTGGTTAATTTGCGCTTGTTACTTCCATTTCCCTAAGGCCCATTTTCATCATTCTACTAACCCGGAGTTAACCGAATAAAACTTGAGTTACCATGGTTACCAGTATACAATTCGACACTAGGTTAATAACCGTTTAACCGGATAATCCCGGGTTAGTTGGATGGTGCAAGTGGGCCTTATTGTAATAATTTCGAAAATGTGTAATCTCAATAATCTTAATCATGAATACAATAGAATTACACAATTAATTTAAAACCGTAAAGGCCATGCCAGGATAAGCTAAGTGAATCTGCCCCCAGCGAGTTTTGGCTTGTAATTTTTTTCGATGATGTCGCTTTGTATTGGTAACAAGTAATGCAAAATTTGAACCCCCAAAAGTTTATAGTTTAAAAAAAAACGAAATCTGATCTTTTTGCAATATTTTTTTTTCTAGCCAGCCGATTTTGACGTGCGTTATGTACTTATAATGTGCATATAGTAAAGACAATTATATGACATGAATTATAGGATATATTGCCATACAAAATAGAAAAAAAACACAATTACTTAAAAAAAAATTACTTTCACGTCAGCGACACTTCCAAATTTTTCACCAAAGCTAGCCTCTTTAATAAGTTACAAAATAAATGCATAAAGGTCCCTTTTTATAGTTTTTCGTAAATAACTCTTAAACGGTGGCCCGTAGCAAAATATGTTCTATCTCATAAGTAATCTTCATAAAATTTTCTACAAAAAACGTTCCGTACACTTTTTCGCTAGGATCAATATTTTAAAATATATTAAGGTGGGAAAGCACGTATAGTTTGTTCTACAAGGTCGTTTTTTTTAGTTTTTCGTAAATAACTCGTAAACGGTAGCCCACAGCAAAAAATTATCTTTTACAATTTTTATATACATAATCTATTTGAGATTCTTTATAAAATAAATGCTACGTTTTTTCGCTAGGATCAATATTTAAAAAAATATTAAAGGGGGAAAGGGTATACGTCTGACAAGCGTGGTTTAAATATTGATCCTAGAGAAAAAGATTGAATAACCTTTTTGTAGGAAATTTTATGTTAATTATTAATGTTATAATTATAAAACATTTTTAGTTATTAGCTATCGTTTACGAGTTATTTACGAAATACTAAAAAAGGGAACCTTCGAATTAATATTCTCCCTTTAATATAGATCCTAGCGAAAAAAGTAGCATTTATTATATAAGGAATCTCAAATAAATTATTTATGTAAAATGTTTTTTTTTTCTGTGGGGCTACCGTTTACGAGTTATTTACGAAAAACTAAAAAAAGGGACCTTAAACTTAATGTGCGGAACCCTTGGGACGCGAGTCCGACTCGCATTTGGCCGGTTTTTTACTTTTCGTTTGTCGATGTATGATTGTCATCTTGGCTAGATGTGGTCGAGTTTGCAACAGACCGTGATGTAAGGCATTGTCTTAGAGAAGTGGGATAGTGGGACAGTGGTACAAATACGTACCTACAACTTGTCCGAGGCGGCACGCACACACATTTTATGCAGTATGCACGCATAGCTACTTTTAGGGTTCCGTACCTCAAAAGGAAAAAACGGAACCCTTATAAATTTTTTGACTGTACTTATATATTTGAAAAGTACTTACATATTTTTATCATAGGTATACCAGAGCCTGCAACCATTGGGATAACACTTTGGAGCGTAACGATTCGAGATGGGTAAAAAAAAACAGTAAAATGATGTACAAAACCAGTCATTAACCGAAGTTCGAAAGTATCGTATTGTGATGTTTGTGTGGTAATGGGGCGAAACGAAATCGTGACCGCGTTACATTCTTTCACCAAGAGAGCATTTAGAGAGATCTATTGTGCGAGAATTTTTAACATTCTTTGCTGAACAGAAGGGCTATGATGCGGCCATCATAGCCCGTCATAGAGACGGCTCTCTTTATCATTTGTCACCATGCCTGTCACGTTCTAACAACTATGTAAGTGCGAAAGTGACGCATGACATGACTGGTGATAAAAATACGACCATGATACCGCTGCAGAAGTTTAGTAGGTAAAATTATTTTCAGAAAATATTATTTTAATTTGTTTTTATTTCAAGTAGACACACTACTATATAAATTATAAACTTTAAATAAATGTCATATACTAAGAAAAAGTGACCAAGGCCTCCAGTGCCCCAGGCTGGAATCGAACCAGCGTCCTCTGCTATCGCGGCAGGTGCCTGTGCCATTCGGCCACTGGGCCACAGCGGCATAGGTCGAATTTTTCCAAGTATATGCACTTCTTACTGAAGGCTTATGGCGCCCCCTGGCCACCTCTAAGGTAGAACACTCTAACGAATTCGATGAAATTTCCTATATAGGGAGTTTCGGGGGCGAAAAGTATTTTTGAATACCTACATATGTAGGTAGGTATATGTTTTCCGAACAAAGCTTGGTGTCCCAGATATTCATTATTATGCGAGTTATTATGAGATAAGTAGTACTGATGCCTATAGGCTAAAATGGTTCAAATTTAAAAACCTGTACAAAATCGTTCGGTTTCATACTAACATCAAGCGCGATACGACTTGAGAAATGGAGTTGCGTCAATCACGGCCAGAGGTGCCAGTAGGCGCACAGTCAAGCAATTCGAAACTTGCCATTGCGACATTTATTGACTAAGACACTTATTTGAAAACAAATTAGTACTTGGTTAAAACAACCAAGAACGTTTAGCAATAATTGCTTGTTTGTCAATTACAAAGCTTTATTCCGCATTTTAAATAAGTCTTGGTTGTATTCAACTAAATAAATTTTAACGAAGCCAAATTGGTACTTTGCTAAAGCTTATTTTTTTCCGTGAATGAATTGAGATTCCTAGCTGGCCGCGTAGCCAATGTGCCAATCGCTTACGCTCCGTGGCGATCGAAACGCAACTGTCACTGTCGCACTAATATGGAAGAGTGATAGAGAGACACAAAGCGTTTCGTTGTCGAAGCGACAGCGATTGTCAGCTTGGCTATATCCCGTGGAGCGCCCTAACAAGACACGTGTGCCAGTAACTAGTATAGGAGTTCCATACTACGGTAATTTTGGGGCGCTCCAGGGGATATAGGCCGGTTTCTACCTTCCCGATGAAACATTCCATAGGTATATTGTAAACATGTTTTCACGTATCACCTTTCTTTTTCAGATGGCAGAAATAATCCCGAACCGCCGTAAATTCGCGATCATCGTGAACGAGCCGAACCCCCTCATCATCCTCCTTATCCTGACGCTGCTGGGGCTGTGCTCGGCTCAGGTCATCAACAGAGCTCCTCACTTTGTGCCTCAAGCCGGCGACATGTCCCAGCTCAGTCTGCCGGAGGATACTCCTGTGGGAACACCAGTTTATCAGCTACAAGGTACAAAACCAAAGGGGGTTTTACTAGAGAAAATAAGTTTAAACCTAGAGGTCCAGGGAACACCTGGTTAAAAACTTTCCAAAGTTTGCACCTCCATTTCGTGCTTTTACATCCTCGTTCATAAGACCATTAGCACGCATATAAGGCCTCCCATATCTAACTCACACTTTTTGAACTTTTCCTTTCTTACGAGCCCAGGCAGGAGGCAGTTTTTTTCAAACCGTGACCGTACCAACATTCTCGCATTTTGTCTGATATTACATCAATATTAAATGTATTTATCACTATGTCCAAACGTTTTATTTGCAGGTATAGACCCGGAGAACAGTCAGCTGCGGTACTCCATATCGGGACAGTTTTTCACTGTGGACTCCCTGACTGGCGTAGTGACGCTGGCCAAGAAGCTGGACCGTGAAGAGCAGCCGTCTCTGGAAGTCATCATCAGCATTACAGGTTAGTTTTTGGGAGCTCCCATAATCTCATAATAACAATTACAAGTGGACGAACGTCTTTGCAGTAACCCAGTCTCATTGTCCAGTTTGTCCACCCAAACTTCAATCCATAGACCGTTATACTGTTCACTTTTTCTACATTATAGTCGCAATGCCAGCTGCGACCGGTTCATGGGTGTCTATTGTTGCGCATGTGAACGGGTTTCAACAGGCGTTCTACAATGACAATAAAACTCTCCAAGGGGCCTCTAGATCAAACCCGTTTGATCTATATCCCCACGACGCAAGCCTATCAAAAGACCGGGATTTATAGGCCTCTGAAATCCAAGTATAGGAATTACAAGTGGTAATGGTATGTGACTTGTCCAAGACGTCCCGCCATCGTTCTGTTTTTTCCTCGGCGGCCCTCTGTGGTATCCCGTGGGTCCAACTCAGTAGCTATTTTGGCCCACATTTCTGAACTTTAACGAATGAAATGTTCTTAAAATATCGGGGGTCTATCGAAAACAGTCGGTTTCAATCCAATGTTTTTCATTCTGTACTGTGTTGTGGCTCTAAATCAGTGGCTCCTAACCTTTTCACTCCGGTCACCCCTATGACTAACTAGGGAACCTGATTTTACCCCTCCTCCCAATGGTGATAAAAAATAAAACATGTACGTTTGTTGTATTGTTATATTAGGTTAGCTTATTTACCCTCGTAAAATACCAGTTTTACCCCCAGGTTAGGAACCACTGCTCTAAATAATTTTAGGTACATAATTTCTTTTATTTCATTATTTCAGATGAAGGTATCGCCAACGCAGACCCCAACACGGTGTCCCTCCGAAGAGTGATCCCAGTGAAAGATGTTAACGACAACCCCCCTGTGTTCCACAACAGACCGTACATACTCAACATTAGCGAAGCGACCCCTGTCGGCAGCGAGGTTGAGGTATGCTTCTGTTAAGGTACCGCACGGATTCACACTGCAACAGCATTAAAAAAGTAATGCTGCAATATTGCAGCGCGACATTGTTACTGCAAATGTCAAAATTTCCGGGCATCAAAATTGACTTCCAGTACTTACGTACAGTCGCCATCAGATATATCGGAGCAGTCAAGGCGCTCACAAATATCTGAACACGCCTCTATTGTCAAGGCATTAGAGTGCGTGTTCACATATTGTGAACACCTTGGACGCTTCGATATATCTGATGGCGACTGTACTTACGGTCGCTACAATGTAAGCCGAAGTATTTGTGTGACAAATTGTTGTATTAGTACCGATTTCAATCTTGACGTCTCAAGCATTACCGTAGGCTGGTATATTTAAAATCAAAGCTTGGCGCGGTCGCCATGTCAGGTTTAAGTTTTTAAACATTCATTCACAAACACAACACACAACAAAGTAACTTACAGACTACTAGGTGTCTGCTAGATGTATCATTAAACTGTACTAATCTTACATCTTTTTTTAGCTGAACCCAAAGATAATAGTGACAGACCGCGACGAAGGCCACAACGCCGAGATCAAGGTCACCTGTTCGACCAAAGAGAGGGGCAGCGATGCTGAGGCCTGTGCTACCTTCAGAGTTGTTACTGACATGGTATGACCCAGATTATTATACCATAACGGGGTTATTGAGGAATTTCTAAAAATCTCCGTAATTAAGTTCTGATGGTACCCTGGTGATAGTTTGTTCACATATGATATGACGGCATAGCATGATAGCTCCTTCCACCCTTGGTTGAGTAAATTCCTCGTTTGATTTGACACCTTGGCCTAATATACCTAAATTATAAAAAAAGAATACCTCTGTTTACAGCAGATTATTAGAGATCGCGGTTCGCGGTTAGGATATTAACTATCAATTAATATTAATTTTCAAGCTCGTCGTATTTAAATGAACACACATGAGTTTCATAATGGACTAATCTATTACCAATAATTTACAATTGAGTGTAAAAACTGTCTGTTGGGTGAAACTTAGATGTATTCTAATTAAAAAACTAATAGCTATAATATTGTTAAGGATGATGACTCACCGCGACTGACATACACGTGATGACTTTGCCTCTTACGTAAATTTATACATCATTGATTTTTAATTTAGTTAAGAATATGTGGAATCATATTTGTAGTCCGACGTCATGATTTTTAAAACTTTCCAATTAACACAATTAGGTACCTGATAGTACATTACTGCACTGGCCGTGAAGTAAGGGATTGCAGGACGAGATTGCGGTAGACGGCCGAGTCCGACGAGTCTGACGAGGCCGGATAAAGCGTCTTACAATCCCTGTTCCGCGCAAGGATTGTATAGTGCTTTTCTTAAACCTGGTGTCATTTTTTGACACGTCACATATAGCTTCTATCCGACAAAGAGCAACGGCCGCCCGTATTTCTAGCGAGGACCGATTGACTCAACAAATGATACAACATAATAAAAAAAAAGTCGCATGTATGCTTGCAGAGAGAGTGGTCGTTGGCTTTATGTAATATTTCCTCTGTCAGTATAATCTTAGTGAGCAAATTTAAAAAGTTAGAGCAGCGGACAATAATGTACGTTTCATACTATCTCCCTACATTACTTCTTGGCCTAGGTCAATAAGTAATGTAAGGAGCCATAAGTGAGCAACTTCATGTCTTCATTTCGTGACATTAACGCATAAATTTTGGAGTATGTTTGAGAAAATTTATTTAATATATTATATCAATTTATTGAACTTTCCAGATTTCCTCAAACGAATTCCAAGCACGACTGTTCATCCAACGACCACTAGACTACGAGAGCCGCTCAGCCTACGTGTTGAGTTTAGAAGCAGCCGATGCCTCTGATAAGCCTTTACGCACTTTTGCCAGTGTAGCTGTTGCTGTAAGAGACATACAGGACCAGCCGCCAGTGTTAATCAACGCGCCATACTCTGCCACAGTGCCAGAAAACACTCCACCGGTAAGACGACATTCCCCCACCCATTCCACATTGTAAATGCCATCCATGCTTTCCATTCGACCTTCTAAATGTTGCATTATCTAGTGTAGAAGTAGAATATATGGCTGAACTATGAGATCTCGGCCTGTTGAGTTCAGAAATGACTAATGTAAGATACTAGGTTAGTAGGTTTACTTTCTTCTGTTTGCAGCTTTATTTACAACTGAGGCAGAAACTAGAGCTCAGCCTTCTAAGAAAACATCGGTTAGACATATTTTCTATGTGCTTTATCTACCACTGAAACAGATAAAATGGCGTGACTATTTATACAGGCTCAGCCGAGTTTGAGAACTTATTCACTATGAGAGCTCGACTTGCAACTCCCACGCTTCAAGAAGAAATAATTTAATAAAAGCTGAATTAAACATTTTCCAGAACACCAGCATAATGGAGATAGTAGCTAAAGACGGCGACACAGCGCACCCACGACCAGTCTTACTGACCCTCGAAGGGGACAGTGAACAGTACTTCAAGCTGTTGCCAGAGAGGCCTATCGGACGAGCTGTGCTGGTCGCCTCTGACAACCCTATCGATAGGGAGAGCGATGTCGTCATGCAGAATGGAGGGGTTTATAACTTCTTTGTTAAGGTAATTATATGAATTTGTGGATATTGATGAACGACTTGTCGATGATGAAGAATTTTTCGAGAGTAGTTTTCAGGCTTATTTATATGCGATTAATGACAGCGAAAAAATCTAATCACATATTTTTTCTTCAGGCTACAGAACTGATAAACAACGAAGTGCCATCCGACTACACAGTCACGCCAATAACTATAGTAGTAACCGATGTTGACGACCATAAACCTAAATTTAATAAAGACCAATTTGATATTTCGATCCCTGAAAACATCGAAAACGGAAGCCCTATACCTGGTCTATCGATTTACGTTGAAGATAATGATATTGGACAAAACAGCAAATATGATTTGTATTTACGAGATGTTTTTAATTTGGAAGGAGTGTTTTCAATAAGCACAGATCACGGTGATGGCAGAACTCCAATTAGTATAAAAGTAAAAGATTCTTCTCGACTTGATTATGATGTCGATGATGATGATAAAAGACTATTCAGCTTCGATATAGTATCATCTGTTGGTAATATAGAATTGAGTTCAGCACGAGTTAATATAAAGCTACTTGATATGAATGATAACGCACCGATATTTGACCAAACGAGTTATAAATTTAATGTTTACGAAAATGCTCCTATTGCGAGTTTGATTGGTGATGTAGCAGCTACAGATAAAGACTATGGTATTTTTGGTGAAATCGAATATTCACTCACTGGTTTTGGATCTCATTTGTTCAAAACTGATAAAGCAAAAGGGAATTTGTACGTTGGTCAATTACTGGATTACGAAAAGCAGAAGAGTTACAGCTTGACGCTTATAGCTAAGGATGGAGGGGGTAAACTCAGTACTACCAGTGTGTACATTGAGGTTTTGGACGTGAATGATAATGCTCCTGTATTTGAAGTTCCTGAGTATAGTAGAACTATAAGAGATGGTGCGACTAGTTTTGAACCACAATTCGTGGTTACGGTAAGTAGTACTTTAGATACTTAATTTTAATCCACTGATACAAAAATAAAAATAAAATTGAACAAATATTCCAATGTGAAGCGTAAAAAATATAGTAGCAAAGATAAAAAAACAGTCAACATTTCAGATAGTCATGCTTGATTAATAAGGTTAAAGTGTAGGTATAAGGGTTGTTAAGGTTATGGTATTAATAAGGTGATAGATTATAAAAAGAGAAATATTGCTTTGACAGGCTACAGATGCTGATGGCCCGTCGCAAGGAGGTGGTCGAATCAAATATTCTCTAGAGTCGGATAACAGCATCACCCACAAAGGCAATGTTTTTGCTATCGATGAGGATACTGGTGAGATCGTGATTCTTGAGAAGGTTGAAACTATGGACACTCCTAGAGGACAATATGAACTTGTTGTGAGAGCTACTGATTATGGTAAGTTAAAACAGTACAGTACGTACAATTTAGACTGGTTTATGAATGAATGAATGAAATATTTATTTCAGGCAACTAGTGGCGCATACATAAATACTTTAAAACGAGCATACATATTATAAGAATATAACTAAACACTAAAAATCACATTATGATTGTTTATGATTGTTTTTTCTACATAAAAGACTTGCAAATCAACCCTTAGGTAAACCTCCTCTCCACAACGAAACCCGCGTCTACATCCGAGTTGGCGTGCCGGGCAACCAGCGCCCCACCTTCAAGGGCAACTACCACCACTACAAATACACCGTCAACCAGCAGCCCGACATTAATGAGGAATACACCTTTGAGCTAAATCCGATGAACTATAAAGCTAGCATCAAAGAAGATGCCAAGCCTGGGCAGAACGTTACGATGGTTGTGGCGAACGATCCGGATGGGTTAGATGATCTTTTGACATATCACATTGTATCGGGATCTAAAGATAACTTCGTTATTAATGAAAAGTAAGTGTCATATTAAAACCCCAAAGTGTTTCTAAGAGATATTAATTAATTTTTAATAATCTTAACATAACTACATAAAACTAAAAAAAGGCAAAAGATTAAAACTAAAACTACAACTAAACTTATAATAAAAAAACTGGCTCCAACTCGGTGCCTTGTGGCAGTTGTGGCAAGGTGCCTAGAAGTCCGGCGGTGTGAGTGTTATATTGATAATATTATATCTTTTGTGTTCATCAGATATCTCCCTAAAAGCATCATGTATATTTTCATTTTGGCGAAATGTAATTGAGAATGTCATCGGCGCGGCCTTAAATTTGTCGTTGAAAGCATCCATTTAATTAAGATTGGTTTGACCTTTTATAGATCAATGTGTTTGTAATCTTGTTATGCACTTACTTACTACTTTTAGTCTAAGATATATTTTTATTCAAATTATGGCAATCACAACACCAATCGTTGTTTCAGGACTGGTCTTATAACAGTATCAAACGATGCCAATTTAGATCGAGACGTCAACGCAGATCGTTACGAAATAATAGTCTCCGCAGTCGACAGCGGCGTACCCATCCCTGAAACCGCAACCACCACAGTATTCGTCACCATTCAAGATGTCAATGATAAACCACCTAAATTCAATATTACCGAATCAACCACTTACATTTCGGAAAAAACTAAAATTGATGATGTTGTTACACAACTAGTCGCTCACGATACAGATGTTAACGCAGTTCTTAAATACAGTATCATTGATCCAATAAAAGCTTTTTCCAAAGCTGGTGTCCATTTGAAACCTAACGCACAATATGACTATAAACACATTTTCCGTATCAATGAAGATACTGGTGAGATTATAGTCAATGGTACTTTAGATTATAGTCAAGCTTCTATAATCATATTGACTGTTAAAGTAGTCGATATAAATGCAGAGGTCGAAAAGGATAAACAATTCGATGTCGTTGAACATACGATTTATATCCAACCTTATAATGATAAAAATCCGCAATTTACAAATCCTGGTTGGTCAACTTCCCACCCTATAATTTATCATAAGATCAAAGAAGAACAGCCAATAGGTAGCACTGTTTTGGTGTTAATAGCTGAAGACCCAATATCTGGACACTTAGTGTCAGGATTCAAAGTCGTTAATTCTGAAACTGGTCTGTTACAAGTGGATCCTTTAAGTGGACAAGTAGTTTTAACAAAGCATCTTGATTATGAAGAACTGACGACACCTAATTTGACATTAACTGTGAAGGCGACGAGTAATGATGGAAGTAAACATACGATGGCGAAAGTCATTATTGAAGTGATGAACTTGAATGATAATCCTCCTAAGTTTGATAAAGAGGTAAGCAATGAGATCTATGTAAATCATCTCAATCAATCACTTTACTTCAAATTAGTGATTTAAAAGTAATTTTGAGCAATTTTATTGTAAAATTTTTGTACATTTACTGTAGTATCCATTACTATTGGTAAGATTATCTGTGATTGTCTTTAAACTACACCAGCCAAATATAAAATTCGTTCTAGTGCTTGGAAACATAGCACTTAGGCATCTACACACGTACCCCATCTTATCAACAAGACTTTAAAAATTAACATTTTAGATACTTTCAATGACATTTTATTTCAGCTCTACAAAGTGAGTGTCCTAGAATCAATAAAAGACCAAGAGCAGATTTTGACAGTGACGGCTAATGATGCTGACGCAGTTTTAACTGAAGAAGATAAAGCGAAAGGATATTCCGATATACGCTATACATTAAGAGGAGAAAATTCTGATCTTTTTACCATCAATAATGTCACTGGAGTTATTAAGGTAAATTATATTAAATAAATGATTGGTTACAATTAAACTCAAACTATTGTAAGTAATCATGTTGAAATTAAAATTTAATGGCTAAATTAGAGATCATAATTGGCACACAGTCGCAGTGCACTGAGTAGTTAATGTATTACCACTCGAAAAACCCTGATGAGAAACGCCGGACGCATTCAAACATTTCGCGTTAATTTGTGACTGATAATAGGTAATAATCATAAATAGGCATTGGTAGGAAAGTGGACAAATTTTTCTAGTACCAATGAGCATGATGTTAAGTTGTGGTTAAGTGTAAAGATATATTGGTCTTTAACCTCGTCTGGAAAATTCTTCCTGTAATTTTATTGCATTTTTCAGCTGGCCCCAAACAAAACGTTAGACCGCGAACGTCAATCCGTGCTAAGGCTTGAGATAGTAGCGGTGGACATGCCAGAAGGAGGCGCTGAAAGACTGAAAACTACTGCCACTATACTCATTGATGTTCTGGATGTGGATGATAATGCGCCTACGTTCGAGAAAGCTGTGTACACTGGTAAAGATTTATATTGCATAATTACTTTACTAACTAATACATTAGTGGATTGTTACTGGATGGATGATTTGGTCACGCGACAAAGATTTTTCAATGTCACCTGCTTCGTTTGGAAACAGGTTCAAGTGGAAACCTTGCGAATATAAAATAGCCGCCATGCAGCGTGTAATGATCATTACTTGTTGAAGAAAACTTCTTTCGAAATTATGTTTGCTTTCTCACCAATTAAGTACCATATTTTCTTTTTCTGCAGCGGTGGTTCCAGAAAACGTGCCAGTCGGCATTAGTGTCATCAACATCACTGCCAGCGATCCTGATGAAGGCCTAGGAGGGGAAGTCAAGTATGAGCTGCTAGATGAAGGAGAGGCTAATGGTAAGTTACTCGTACAAATTAGTATAAAATAACCAGGCCAAGGGTATTACGAAAACATGGAAGAAGACGTACCTACCTCGTGGCTCAAAAACCTCAGGTGTTGGTTCAAGATGAGCACCAGATCGCTGTTTCGAGCTGCAGCGTCTAAAGTGGAAATAGCCCTAATGATAGCCAACCTCCGGCAGGACACGGCACCATAAGAAGAAGAACCAGGGCTACCTAGGACGGTTGATGAAATAAAACCTAAGTATGTATAACTAGTTCTTGATTTTGTCTGAATGGTATTAGCGTCTCATCAACGATTAAAGTAGGTAACTCATTCAAAATTCAGCATTTGAAGGAGAACGATATGAAACGAGAGGAGTTCCAGGCACGCCCAAAGTCAGCCTTTACATAGGTATTTATTATATCGGTGTGATATCATCATGCTTAAATCTCTAAATCAAAATCCAATTGTAGGTACACATATTGTGATCGAAATTGGTTAGGACATCAACGTCACCAATAATTATCATCTTGAGTTAACATTATGTTTGGTTTCCAGGCTTGTTCACAATCGACGTGAACACTGGCGAGATCAAATCCCGCCGCGACCTGACCGGACGCGGGCGCACGGATCCGTACCGTCTGCTCATCGGAGCCACGGACGGCGGGGGACATAATGCCGATACGTCACTGTCGCTGTATATCGGGGACGTGTCCGCCAACGACGGCGTGCCGCACTTCATCCGGCCCGCGCCGGGGGAACAGCTTAGTGTGAGCGAGGTAAGCGATATATCATCTCAGCTAAGTGTGCTGTAACTTGGTGTGAGTGGACTTCATTTTGGGGGTGTCTGGCTTCGTCCTCCAGTTTATGTTTCAGATTACCAATTAAAAACCTTTCTGCCATCAGAATTATTTCTCTGAGATTCACTTCTAATTTAATCTTGCTGGGAAACTCATGATTCGCCCCATTGCCTCCATGGGTCATTTAGAAATTGCTTTTTCACTTAAATGAAGATTTACACTGAGCATTCTTTTCTTTTTTGCAGAACGCAACAATAGGCTCACCAGTATTCCAAGCAGTAGCAAGTGACCCTGATGACCCTACGCAACCGTCGGGGCGATTACTCTACTCTATACAACAGACCAATGCCGACGCTAAGTCTTTTGCTATAGGTGAGTAACTACTACAAACCGACTACTCTAGCCAACAGTCTAATATCAACGATCAACGCTGAAGCTTTTGTCATCGGTGAGCAAATCTCTAGAACGACAGAACATACTAGGAACTAGGAAGTTACCAGTATAGTAAGCTGCAGCGAATGTCCTAACCAAACCCACGCAGCTGTCAGGCTGGTTGCTCTACTTCATATAACAGTTGTTAAGCTGACGTAATAGCTTATGTAATCAGGGAGTAACTCTCCAGACAGACCATGATGGCAACTAAGACTTTCTTTACTTACCGTTGTGGCGCAACGACCCGAAGTGGATCTCGGCCTCCGATACCAAAGACCGCCATGCTCCTCTTTCCAACGCCGTTTCTGTCCAGCCGACGGCGCCAAAGTTCGCTAAGGTCTTTCTGCACTTCGTCTCTCTAGCGGTACCTATAGGGTGTCCAGACTTTCTTTTTAACTTTCAAAATTTTGTTTCAGACCCCCAATCCGGCCTGATCACAACCCGCCAGTCACTAGACCGGGAGCGTAAAGCCTCGTACACACTAGTACTACTTGTCACAGACCGGGGCTCGCCTCCTCAGCAGACGACTAGGATTGTGACCGTAGATGTCACAGATGTGGACGATCATAAACCACACTTTGCTAGGAACTTAGTAGGTTTCATTTTCATATTTTATTTTCAACCGAACACATATCGGTCTGGTTCCTTTTAAACCAGTCCAACCACAAACTTGAACATGATTCTAACCCAGAGAAGGAACTGATAACAAAATATAACATTGCTGGATGGGCGTACTTGCCACAGTAAAATGACTTTACAAAAGTGGTTATTTGCCTACTTTATACATTTATTCGTCTTTATTCGGTAACCTCTATTGATTTAAACTATTTTAAGAATGTAACACAGAGGGAATTTTAAATGTGTCCTGACTAATCTAATCTATTTTTAGGATGACCCACCAGTCCTCCTGACGACCAAAGAGGAGATACCAGTCGGTACCATCATCGGAGAGCTTCAGGCCGTAGATGAAGACATAGGAAACAACGCAGCCATCGACTATGCCATCACTGGTATGATACCAATCCTTCCACTTTTACGATTATCTTAACATCCTAAGGCCCAAGGTCCTACCTATAGTACCTCTTCTATTCGATGAAATTTAAATCCTATTCAATTGGAACAGTCGCTTTTACATTGTTACATTCAATTTTCCAACAACGCAAAATCAACTCTATTTCCTAAAGTAGGTAGGGTAACCAGTAGGTTCAAATTTCAGTGGCAAATATTGGATTTTTCATTGGCTGGGATTTAGGAGGTTAAGAATCCACGAATCTTAACTACTCAAGTATTTCAGAAGAAATATCCTGCAATGTAATATCAACTTTAATTGTGAAGTAATAAGGTTGCAATTCTTCTAGCCGGCAACGACCTCGGCCTGCTGAAACTCGAGCGCACCAACGACAGCAAAGCTCTCGTAAAGGCCGCAGCGCGCATCGACAGAGAGGCCATTGCAAGGATACTAATCACTGTCAAGTGCTTCAAATATGGAACCAAGCCTAAGTTGAATAAGGCTTATAATCGATTGGTAAGTATTTAAGTAAAACGGTTTGGCAGAAGTAGACACGCTTTTTCTAAAGGGTTGCTGATTCTCCAACAATGCCACTAGGTTCTTTAAACTCTCCTGCCCTAGTAGCACGGTCGCACTTTTATCGTTTATCACCATGCCTGTCACGTTCTAACAAGTATGTAAGTGCGAAAGTGACGGGCATAGTGATAGTCGATAAAAATGGAACCGTGCTGAGCCCGCTGACGGCACTGCTCTAAAAATCATCGTTTATTTCTAATTTAGGGTTATTCATTTACGAGGTATTTTTTATCTTTAATTCTTTAAATGTTACCTTTTTTTGTGTTGTTATTTTATCCAGCTGTCCAAAGGACCATATTGGAATAGTTTGTTAGAAAAAATATTACTAGCATGTTTAGCGGGTAGCATAGGTATTACGGAAATGGCTTATATTAAGTGCCACAAAAATGCATGTTTGATGATTTGAACATCATAAACTTTTAGTTTACAGTTTTTATTCTCCTGGACAACTAACGGTAACCATGGCAAAAGTGATACTAAAAGTTGATTGACACCCACACTATGTATACCTACTTAAACGACGTATTCTGAATTGGTTTTTCAGGATCCCTCAGAAACGCAAGCCCTAATCAAGATTCTAGACATAGACGACCATCTCCCTGAGTTCGAGAGCGCCAACATGACAGTGGGAGTGCGACTAAACGTGCCGATTGACACTGTCATTGCTACTGTCAAGGCCACTGACAAGGATCCCGACGCGTTACCTGTTCAGTACAAGTGAGTAACATCATTTTCTAAATACCAAATACCTACCATGACACTCGGTAGCAAAGTTTGTTTGCCTTGAAACCCTCGCAACGCTCAAGATTCTATTTTCGACCCACTCGCTACGCTCGTGGTTTAGGTTTAACACATTGTGCCGAAAACCCGACTATCGGGTATTTTATGATTTCGTTCCCAGGCCGGACGACCCGATAGTCGGGATCGTGGTACTACAGCTTTATATGACGAAATGGTTGTGACCTGGCGCGGATGTCTTGTTTAGCTGGGTGGCAATGAATGTGTTAATTTTGGAATCTTTCGCTTGCTCGGGTGCCAATATCAGCACGAGGGGTTAAACAACAACTTTACCCCCTTGTAAAACAAATAACTAATATCACAGATTCGTGAACATGACCTTCGAGTCTCCGATCCGAGCCCGATCTTCCAACAACGTTTCTGACGTGATTTCGCTCAACAACAACACGGGAGAGCTACGGATCATGAAGAACCTTATACATTATGCCGATGGAATATTCCGGTACGTTTTATTTGGGTGAATCAACTTTTTCTTGTCACTCGTTGCCATGGTTACGTTCTCCTGACTCTTTAAAACCTGATTTTTAGGCATTTAAATTCACCAAACACGCTTTTTTGTGATACTTATAATTCTTATAAACCCTTTCCATTGAGGATCGTACCAAGCGTGTCAGAAGAAGGTGGTGTACAATGTCTTCTAACAAACTATGGTACTATTGTCTCTTGGCTGATCGGACAGAATAACAACAAGAAATAGTTGATTCACCCATTTACAGTTAGGTTCAGTTCTCTGCAAAATAGCGTGTATCTTTTTTCTCTAGCGTATCTCCTGTCTCAATTTTTGCAAAGATAAATTCACTGCCTACTTAGTCAATAATGATAATCCCTAATCCCCATCCGCTGGGAAAGCCTCTGCAGCTAAATAATTTGCTCAGCAACAATTTTCCATAATGTTGCAATTAGGTATAATTACAATTCTGTGTTTCCTTTACTTGATGATTATCATAAGACCGTATTTTTCAGATTAACCGTCCGAGCTAATAATTCTGGAGACCCTGAACGAAATAGTGACATCTTAGTCGAGGTAAGTGATAGACAGTGTTAGAAGTTGTAGACAATGCAAGTAGACATTGCTCTGTGGATTTTCGAGCACAAACATGGCAGGGTCGCCATGTAAGGTTCAGTGGTATGTGGAATGAAACAAGCAGATATTAATTAAATAAACTGAAGTATAATTCAAAAAATGGTATTTTAATTATGACAGTTCATTGATTAATATAACATGTATAGGTAAAGGTAAGTACCTACTCTTTTATTTCTGAATGTTTTTATTTACTACTTAATTATGTCTATGTGGATGATTCTTTTCGTGTTATTACTTAAATTTGCATGGTTTCTGATTGTGCTAACGGATACAGAACTGGTTATTCTTAGGGCTCATTTAGACGGCGCGCAAACTCGTATACTATTTTAGTTAGGTACCAACATTGCGGACCATGGAGGTTACATCAATTCAGCCGACCGGTCAAACGACGCAATGTAATCAAACTAGCATGCGAGTTCTCGCCCCGTCTAAATGAGCCTTTGGTTTGTGGGAGGTTTACCACGTCCTAAAGCTAATCAGATTTATTTTCAGGTGGTAGTAGTTCGAGAACGCGACCTGCTCCGCCTGGTGGTGAGCGCGCGCCTCGTGCCGGCGCTGCGGGCGCGCGTGGCCGCGGCCGTGGCGCCGCGAGGCCTGCGCTTGCAGCTGCACGAGGCCGCCGCCTTTCACGACACTCCGGGGTAATATATTAGTTATGTCTCCTGATTATGGGCCTACCCCGTCGATAACTCATCATCATCTTCCTCGCGTTGTCCCGGCATTTTTGCCACGGCTCATGAAAGCCTGGGGTCCGCTTGGCAACTAATCCCAGTAATTGGCGTGGGCACTAGTTTTTACGAAAGCGACTGCCATCTGACCTTCCAACCCGGAGGGTAAACTAGGCCCGTATTGGGATTAGTCCGGTTTCCTCACGATGTTTTCCTTCACCGAAAAGCGACTGGTAAATATCAAATGATATTTCCTACATAAGTTCCGAAAAACTCATTGGTACGAGCCGGGGTTCGAACCCGCGACCTCCGGATTGCAAGTCGCACGCTCTTACCGCTAGGCCACCAGCGCTTTTTTACCCCGTCGATAACTACAATGGGAAATACTAAAATAAATATCGATAACTACATATAAGAGCGTTTTCACGTGCAATCCGAATGATCCGATATCGAAGGGTCCTTTTTAGGGTTCCGTACCTACCTCAAAAGTAAAAAAGGGAAAAGGAGAATAGGATCACTCGTGCGTCTTGTCTGTCCGACCATTCCCCTCCCCCCCCCCCCTTTATCTCCGAAACTGCTGGGTCTAAAATAAAAAAAAATACACAAAGTAGTTCTTTACCTATAGATGACAGGAAAACCTATTTGAAATGTACAGTCAAGCGTGAGTCGGACTTAATCTACGGAACCTATGGAACGCGAGTCCGACTCGCACTTGACCGGTGTTTCGTGCAATCTTTCTGGTTAGGCCACGCCTATAGCCCCTATAGGGTTCAATGATAAATAACTTAGGAGTATAATTAATAAATCTTTTTATTATTTCAGACCGTGCTTCCAATTCCGAAAGACCGACACCGGCGAAGCCCTAACCCCGAAAGCGATGAAAGCCGTCATCCGCTCCCTGGGCACCGAATTTCAACAGATCTTACAAACTTACGACGTCCACAACATCACCAGCTGTGGTGTGTCTAGGGCCACGCACACACCGGCGCAGCATGCGTTGTTGGCGCTAGCTGGGGTGCTGCCTATCGCTGCTTTGATAGCGGCTTTGGTGTTATGCTGTATGCATTCTAACGGTGAGTCAGCTCTATATCTGTATCTCTCTCTAACAAGTGTGACTTGAACATTACCAGCTGTGGTGTGTCTAGGGCCACGCACACACCGGCGCAACATGCGTTGTTGGCGCTAGCTGGGGTGCTGCCTATCGCTGCTTTGATAGCGGCTTTGGTGTTATGCTGTATGCATTCTAACGGTGAGTCAGCTCTATATCTGTATCTCTCTCTAACAAGTGCGACTTGAACATTACCAGCTGTGGTGTGTCTAGGGCCACGCACACACCGGCGCAACATGCGTTGTTGGCGCTAGCTGGGGTGCTGCCTATCGCTGCTTTGATAGCGGCTTTGGTGTTATGCTGTATGCATTCTAACGGTGAGTCAGCTCTATATCTGTATCTCTCTCTAACAAGTGTGACTTGAACATTACCAGCTGTGGTGTATCTAGAGCGACGCACACACCGGCGCAACATGCGTTGTTGGCGCTAGCTGGGGTGCTGCCCATCGCTGCTCTGGTCGCTGCATTAGTATTATGCTGTATGCATTCTAACGGTGAGTCAGCTCTATATCTGTATCTCTCTCTAACAAGTGCGACTTGAACATTACCAGCTGTGGTGTGTCTAGGGCCACGCACACACCGGCGCAACATGCGTTGTTGGCGCTAGCTGGGGTGCTGCCTATCGCTGCTTTGATAGCGGCTTTGGTGTTATACTGTATGCATTCTAACGGTGAGTCAGCTCTATATCTGTATCTCTCTCTAACAAGTGCGACTTGAACATTACCAGCTGTGGTGTGTCTAGGGCCACGCACACACCGGCGCAACATGCGTTGTTGGCGCTAGCTGGGGTGCTGCCCATCGCTGCTTTGATAGCGGCTTTGGTGTTATGCTGTATGCATTCTAGCGGTGAGGCCCAAACTATTATATTTGTCTTTGCCTTTGGTAATATACCTTCAATTGCATATATGGAGCATTATCTATGAAAATGGACCTTATTGTCGATGGCGCTTACGCCGCACAGCGTCACGCGCAGAGATGTGACTTATTTGAAATACTTGTATTTAAGGCCGTGCATCGAAAAATAACAGGATCTTAGAAACGTGGCAGTGGCTAGCCCCGGAAACAAACAGTAGTGATTTTCGGATATATGTTTCTTGACTATATGATAAGTGATTTCGTAGTAGTCGAAACAGGAATGCTTAAAATTTTCTCGATAGAAAATAAATCCAAACTTACGTGTTCATTTTTCGGTTTTAGCTTCGTGCAACAGAAAACACATCCATATCCAGCACAACCCACCTTACAGCAAAGGTTTTCATCTCGTCTTAACTTTCAAAGAACTAAATATTAACTTATTGTCCTTTACCGATGGATTTATTATCGATTTTTGATTTTACGAATTCAACAGCAAACGCCCATTTTACGCAGTTCGGTTTCTCTTTCTGTCATGCGTCAAAGTCATAAATGCATCCTTTATGCCAGTAATGTTAGATGGCCGTCGTGCCTCAAAGAGGTAAGACCTATGTCACTTCGCGCAGCGCTCCGAATTACGTAAAATTTTAATATCCAATAAACGTTGAGTCGTAACTCCATTGAGTAGTAACGGAATCGGAGGTAAACCTATGATGGTGCCTTCTTACAGGCCTATACGTTACGCATGTGTGCGTGTTTGCTTAGCTACGTCATGCTACTTCGAAATCTATACTCTTTGTCAGTTACAACGGGTTAGGAAATTTCGACAGATATTGAAATGTATCGGTAGCTGTTTGGTATTTAGCCATCAGAATCTAACCGTAACTTTTTGCTTTATTTTTGTTTGAAAATAAAATATCTATAAGAATATATTTTTTGCTTTTTTTCTATTGTAATGATAAAAATAAATCTAGTATGTTTCATGCTCAAATAATTTAAAATAATTGAATAAATATTAAAAACTAATTGATATTATTCGTTTTAATTATTATATTATTAAGTTTGTTTGAATAAAATATTTTATTTCAATAATACGAAAAGTTATTATATTTAAGTACCACTAAAAAAAGGTCCCTACTTACAAAAACTCACTTGCACGGGCCGGGGTTCGAACCGTGACCTCCGGTTTGAAAGTCGCACGCCACTACAATTTCACATAAGTAATTTATAATGACATGATACCGTGGAAAAAGTGAATATTACAATGTACTGTGTTACTATCATTTTATAGTTTATTTTGGCTTGACAAGGAGGAATGAGAAAAACGTGCAAAGCGAGAGGATTAAATCTCTCTGTCCCTTTCTTAAAGTAGCCAATCCTAATTATGACATCTGTTTTGATATTAATTCTTTGAACATAATTTGTCGATGTTCTTTTTTATATCATCGAGAAAGATTTTTATTAAAAAAATGTGTTGAATTTATATGTTTTATTTATGTTTTTTGGCATAAATTTCATTACTTTTGACAAATTTTGATTGTGATGACAAACGATTTGATGTGATGTGTGAAACGAACCATGTGATCAACGATTTATCTAATAAAACTTCATTTAGTCGAAAAAAATAGTTGTCTACTACCGGGTGGAAAAAAATTATGGGCCCTGGAGGGAAAGTGCCTTAAAACCTTAAGTTTGCTCATTTTACTTAAATGAAACATTATTGTTTTTTAAAGAAACAACTGCATTCAAAGATTTTTGCAGTGAAAACTTCTTTAGCGGTGCTAGGCACTTTTTGAGGTGGGGAAAAAATGATAAACTCGAGATAGCGTAAGGCGATCATGTGACCGTAAGGTTTAGATGGCCAATCATTTAGATGGCATAATCAATAAAGAAAAACTCAATGACATTACATGAAAAAGGTTATAATCTTGTACGGGCTGAAATACGAGGATCTCACAGTATTATAACTTTATATCACTTAAATATAATTCAATAAAGCTACATCTTGATGAAATCGCTAATAAAAGTGAACTCTAGTACTGGTGAATAAAACTCAAAATATCATGACCAAATATATTTAGATGCGAGGTCTGCAAGGTAACTTTACAATTTCTATTCGAATTTTAAACAATTAACGCTATAAATTTGAATTTCGAATTTTAAACAAGCTCACTGACCAGCAATTTCGGAACCAAAAGTTTTCAATAGAAAGGAGGATGGGTCAATTATACATAGTGCTGCAGACATTTTGGACTAGTCATTGAGTTTTCACTTCTGTCGGCACTCCCGGAATGCAACACGTTGTTTTTTTTAAATTCGCTTAGTCGCGCCCGGGAATCGAACCTACTTTTTCCACACTGTATAAAAGAACACAAATGCTTTTCTTCTAGGCGGGGGAAGAAAAAATTTTGCTTGCATTAATTCGTACAGTTTCGAAAGCTTTTTCTAATCAATATTTAGGGTTTACAGATGCCCACGATACGATTATCTCCAGTACCGTAATTGAGCTCTTCATGAAATTAATGACCCTAGGGTCAATATCTAGAACACTATACAGACTAAGTCATACAGTCGGGATAATGTATCAATTATATGTCTTAAGTTAGTTCATGATTAATAACAAAGAAATCCCGAGAGTTTCCTGTGAGCTGTGTACAGTAAGCTCAATCTATAGTTTTTTTTTAAATAATCGATATAAATGTAACTTAAAAATTCCTACACAATTCGAAAATTTGATGATTAGGTCATAATATTAATCTCAATTGATATGGAAATTTGCACCACTCGGATACCGTGAGATCTATTTATTATGATTTTTTATTTTTTATTTTATGCTTAAAAAATATGTTTATTCATCCTACACTCGAAAATTTTATATTTCTACAATTATCTGTTTATTTAACACGTGTTATAAAAAAATATTGGAATAATAACAAGTGCTTTGCGAGAAATCAAAATAAATAACAAATAATGTAGGCACCCCTGACAATTGAAATTCAAAATATCCAGAAAAAGCGGCCAAGTACGAGTCGGACTCGCCCATGAAGGGTTCCGTATTTAGGCGATTTATGACGTATAAAAAAAAACTACTTACTAGATCTTGTTCAAACCAATTTTCGGTGGAAGTTTGCATGGTAATGTACATCATATATTTTTTTTTAGTTTTATCATTCTCTGATTTTAGAAGTTACAGGGGGGGGGACACACATTTTACCACTTTGGAAGTGTCTCTCGCGCAAACTATTCAGTTTAGAAAAAAATGATGTTAGAAACCTCAATATCATTTTTGAAGACCAATCCATAGATACCCCACACGTATGGGTTTAATGAAAAAAAATTTTTTGAGTTTCAGTTCTAAGTATGGGGAACCCAGAAAAAAATTTTTTTTTTTTCTATTTTTGTGTGAAAATCTTAATGCGGTTCACAGAATACATCTACTTACCAAGTTTCAACAGTATAGTTCTTATAGTTTCGGAAAAAAGTGGCTGTGACATACGGACGGACAGACGGACAGACAGACAGACAGACATGACGAATCTATAAGGGTTCCGTTTTTTGCCATTTGGCTACGGAACCCTAAAAATGAGTGTTTCAAAAAGGCACCCTGTATTCCTTACATACCTAAATAATCTCTTATTCAATAAAACATATAATTACTAAACACTGTGATTTATTTCAAATAAATGCAAATCGATCGGATAAAAGATATTAATACCTACCTATACAACAATGAATACGAGTACAGTCAGCTGCAATAATATGTTACACACCGAAGGCCGTTTTGCGGTAGATCATGTTAGATCTTATTTGTAGAGCCATAAGAGCGTGTCACATATTTTTGCGGCCGTCGAAGAGTAACATATTATTGCAGGTGACTGTACCTATGAAAAATTCGAGGGTTAAAAAGCATTTCAACCAAAGCATTTATAATAATAACGACTATGGACGCCTGCAACCCCAGGGGTATTGTAACTCCATAACAATAAGGTTGAAATTTGCATTTAGTGACCGCAAAGTCAGGTGAGCGTAATCAAGTAAATCTGTTTTCATCATATTTTATCAAAAATAATCTCTTTTCTGTTCTTGTGCTATTTTCTTATTATCAATACTCTTAACTTATATGCTATATACGCTGCTGCTTCTATGCTGTTAACATCTTCCAAAACAACAATAAATATTCAGGTTTATTAATTAATTATTTTATTGTTTGCTATTATGAACAAGTAACAACGCCATCTGTTTAAATTTTTTCCGAATTTAAGTTTCTGGCCGACCGCAGCGACCGCGTATAATGGTAGTTAACTTCTGTAACGTTAGATGGTGCTAAAAGGTCACACAAACTTCACGTGCGGCGCGAAGCGTTTCCATGTGTGCGTGTTAGCGGGGAACTCGCGGGGAGGGAAGAACTAGCGGGCGTGGTTTACGAAGCGCCAGACGCGGCTGCAGTAGGCCCTTAAAATGCAAATACTAAATGCAAAATACCTATTTTGTATTTTGTATTTAAATACCTTTTGAAGAAAACTATTTTGTATTTTATTTGAAATAGTTTTTGGGACCTATTTTCTATTTTCAAAATACTTTATAGTAGGTGTTGAGTTTCAAATTTGATATTTTTATTTAAGGTAGTTTTTTCCTATTATTTTAAATGTAGGTACTTGTGAAACGTTCTATACCCTTCCAAGCTACCTATCCTTTGCCAACGCGCACAAAGCCGTATTACCGTCTCGCTTCACGGCAGTCCTATGAGACGCCATCTTGTCGAATCAGTTCCTGAATCGATGCGGACCTAAACGCATCTTCTAATTGAAATAAATCAAAATGTAATGTGAAATTAGCAAAAACTGTTACAAACGGAGTGAAAGTGGCACAGGTGTACTGACGCTGAAGTTTGGGAAAGGTTTTATAAAGTGCTGGCCAGCTGAAGAATCCTACAACGAGATCACCAGGTATGTGCGCAGGCATTTCTCCTAATCCTTAAATCTGGGCGTCAAACAAGTACTTTCTTATTTTAATTTCCTAACATACAGTCCACTTAAAATCCCTTCTGGTGTCTTGAGGGCTCCCATACATATTTCCCCGTGTATTTTTATTTCCGCATAAATATTGGTTTAAAGGCACTACCATAAATTTTTGGTCCATTCGTACCGGATTTTTAACCATTTGTCATAAATATCCCGCTAGCTATATGGTCATTGTGCTTTGTAACTGAAATATTCTGTCAAATTATCCTATTTTATCTCCCGCATCGGCAGTTATTTCATTTTGTTTCCGCTCCGCGTTGCGAAGTACGATAGATCGTAGGTTATTACCTATTTTATTTTATTTTTATGACAAACATACTTATACACGTGTTCCACTTTTCCTTTGTTCACGTTTCATAATTGTTAGCCATCTTGGAAATAGGCAAATACTTATTTCAAGTCATTCGTGATAGTTCGGTTTTGTTCGGCTACGTTCATTCATTCCGCTCGTTTCGCTCCTATACGATTGCACGGCACAGTATAACGCCACACCGCTCGCTCAAATATTTCGGGTAGAAAAATATTCCGTTCGCTATATAACGGCGTTGACCGCAGCTAAGTATTCGTTAGGTATACCTATTTTCAACAGGAACTCATTTATTTAAATCGCATATATTTTATTCCATCCATATAAATACTATAAATACGTTTAGTCGAATTGCTAAACTAAATAGTACACTACACCTTCATACAAATAACTCGTAGGTACATTATTTATTTACGACGGTTTAATTTTAGTTTTATTGCAAAACTTATTCATACCTACTCAATAAAAATGACAAAGAATTCAAAGAATAGAAAAGGCAGCGAAGGCTTTTCTAGCGATGATTACAATACAAACAAAAATCAGCTAGCCCTCTATACAGTTCGGCGCGACGTTATATACAAGCGCGTAGAAAACATCTTGGAACTTGCTTACAAGGCGGAAACCGATCCTACACAATATAGGGCATTTCACACGAATGCATTAAATTTAGACAAGATGCGTGAAGACTACCAAGCCGTCTTAGAGTCATATAATTTATTGCAATTGCAACTGCACCCTGACTCTGAAATAGATTACGAGTCATGGACGACCTTTGAAGAAATGTTTTGTTATATTAAGCAAGTTCTGATAGATAACGAATCCAAGATTCCCTCTGAACCGGCAAATTCTCCGAAACCAAAATGCCGCCTGCCTAAATTGGAGTTAGTTTCTTTTGACGGAGATGTCAAAAACTGGCCTTTGTTTTACCAACAGTTTAAAAGTATTATTCACGAAAACGCATCGCTGACTGACAGCGAAAAGGTGTACTATTTGGTTGGCAAATTAATTGGCAACGCAGCAAATGTTTGCTCCGGCTTGCCCACGACCGCTGAAAATTATCCAATTATTTGGAACGCATTAATACAAAAATACGATGATCCACGTTCGTTAGCGTCAGCGTATTTTAATCAGCTGCTAACATTTAAACAATTAACCGCAACCAACGCCGCCAGCTTGGATTCATTCATAAATAAATTTAACTCGTCTGTCGAAGCCCTTAAGCAGTTGAATCTGAGTGACTTAACCGACTTCATGTTGTTACATTTAGCGCTGCAAAAGTTGGATTCCGATACAATTAAATTGTTCGAAATTACATACCGCAAAGAGAAGATTCCTTCTTATCAAAATTTAATTGAGTTTATCAAAGAACAAAACAAAGTTTTATCCCGTTCGCCAAATGCGACAATTAGTAAACCGGTTGATAATTCCGCTAAACAACGCTTGTTGCAAAAAACTAAATCGTTTGTAAACACAGATGCGGCCAACGGCACAAGCGCTAGCGATAAATGTTCACTGTGTAAAAATAAACAACATGAGCATTTATATTCATGTCAATCTTTTAATAAAATGACACCGCACGACAGGTTTAATTTTATAAAATCAAACGCTTATTGTAACAACTGCTTAAGTGTGAAACATAAGACGAATGCTTGCACTTCCAAGCGCCATTGTTCTCATTGTTCGTTGAGACATCATTCGATGTTACATTTCAATACGAAAGAGAAATCGCACTGCAACGTTAGTGCAGTGGTATCCGCACCCGCTTCTAATAATTGTTTTCCCGCGACAACAAATAATGTTGTCACTCCCGCACCCGCTACCGCTTATGACTCGACCCCCGCCTGTTCAGGTGTACGGGCCGATAACCCCGCTCAAGCTAATGTAGACTCTGCGATTGCCGCAGTTAAGGTCGAAAATAGCTTGCCGCCTCCTCATGAGGTAAATTCCGCATCCATCCGCACTATGGCATGTAAGGACAATAGTGGTCCATGCCTAACCACCGCTTTACTCGCAACCGCTAAAATTAAGGTTATTGATTCCTTAAACCGCACGCATATCCTTCGCGCGTTAATTGATCCGGGATCAATGTCGGACTATATTACTGTCGCTTGTTGCAAACGTATTTCGCTTGCTATGAATAAACCGCTACATATTACTGAAGCCTCTGGCTTGGGAGAAATAACTCTCAAGACAAAGGGCAATACCGCGCTCACCTTTTCATCTTTATTAGATGATTCTTATAAATATTCGATCCGCCCGCTGATAGTAGATCGCATAACTTCACAGTTACCCGACTCGCGTGTAAATAAGGAGGTTGTGGATTTTGCTCGTGACTTAACGCTCGCCGATGATGGTTTTTCGGAACCTGGACCTATAGATATACTCTTGGGGGTTAATGTTTATTGCAAAATATTGCTCTCTAAGAAAATCGAGAGTTCGGATCCTACCATACCTACCGCTTTAGAAACGACCTTAGGGTACGTAATAATGGGTGACGCCGCTATAGTTAACCCGCCTACCGCTTCTCGCACTCTTTGCGCGTTTACTAGCGATCCTCTTCATAGGCTCGTTGAGAACTTTTGGGCAGTAGAAGAAATACCTTCGCGTACTTTTTTAAGTCCAGAAGATCAAAAATGTGAGAATATTTACGCTTCAACCACTGTCCGTAATACTGACGGCAGTTATACCGTGGACCTTCCGTTTAAAGACGATCCTCAAACATTGGGCGATTCCTTTAACACCGCAAAAAGGCGTTTTTTACTTTTGGAAAAGAAATTCGCTAAAAATCCTGAACTTAAATCTGGATACGACGAAGTTATTCGCGACTATCTTGATAAAGGTATACTCACCCGCGCGTCAACTGATGACGAATCTAACACTCCTGGATTTTATCTACCGCACCACCCTGTATTACGTAGCGATAAAATAAGTACAAAAGTGAGACCGGTCCTGGACGGAAGTTCAAAGACAGATACAGGTTTATCTTTAAATGATATTTTGTATTCTGGATGTAACCTACAGGCGAATATTTTTCACATTTTATTAAATGTGCGAATTTATAAAACAGCATTTTTCGCTGATGTAAAACAAATGTACTTATGCATTTATGTGAACTCTTCGCACCGCAAATATCAACGGATTTTATATCGGTTTTTTGATACCGACCCGCTCGAAGTGTTAACGTTCACGCGTGTGACGTTTGGACTTCGACCTTCAGCTTTTTTGGCAATTCGGACTTTACGTCAGTTAGCTGCCGATGAGCGGCACAAATGGCCGAAGGCAGCCTCTGTGCTCGAAAGAGATGTCTATATGGACGACCTCGCTTCTTCTGCTTCTTCACCCGAGGAAGCCGTTAAGATAGCAGATGAGTTGATCGCCCTTTTCAAGGCAGGTGGATTCGATTTACTTAAGTGGTCGTCGAATTCACGCGAGTTGCTCGAACATATACCTGAGTCGCACCGACAATCTAAATCTATTTCCTTCGATGACGGAAGTACTTTTAAGGTTTTAGGTTTGAAATGGTTACCTGCACGAGACAGCTTTGTTTTTGACATTTCGAGTCCTCCGTCCGTTTGTACCAAGCGCGCCATTCTTTCGGCTACCGCACGCCTGTACGATGTCTTAGGACTCGTCGGCCCAGTTATTTTGTATGCCAAATTGATTATTAAGCAGCTTTGGCTTCTTTCTATCGATTGGGACGAAGAGCTCCCCTCGCACATTGTTAAGCAGTGGCAACAATATTTAGCCGAGCTACCGCAAATATCTCAGCTTAATTTTCCTCGTCATTTAGGCATTGAAATGAGGTCTCAAGTTTCGTTGGTTGGTTTTTCCGACGCCAGCGAATCCGCATACGGCTGTGTTATATATTCACACGTCGTGAATAGCGACGAGCCGCCCGTGGTTACGTTGCTTTGCTCAAAGTCTAGAGTCGCTTCCGCTAAACCCAAAGTCACTCTTGCTCGTTTGGAACTTTGCGGAATATTACTTCTTTCTAAACTTCTTAAGGAAGTTTACGAGACTATGTCGAATAGGCATAAAATAAATAATATTTATGCATTTTCAGACTCAGAGGTCGCCTTATGTTGGTCGGTCGCCTCTCCACATAGATTTGACACTTACGTCGCTAATCGCATTTCGCAAATTCAAACAAATATTTCACCTGACAACTTGTATCACGTTGCAGGTTCGCAAAACCCTGGTGACTGCGTGTCACGTGGTCTTACTCCTTCGCAATTGCTCCAGCATGAGCTTTGGTTTAAAGGTCCCGCTTGGTTATCACAACCCGTAGAGTGTTGGCCTATGCAAAGGTTCGTTCCAAATCGGTCGCACCTGCCCGAAGAGAAAACTTTGTCCCACGTGACCACGGAGGTCACTAAAATTGATCACCCTCTTTTGACGCTCGCCCTTCGTTGTTCTACTTGGAACAAACTTCTTCGAATTTCTGTTTATGTGCTTCGGTTTCTAAAGAAGTTACCGCGAAATGATGTAATTACCGCTAATGACCTAAATACCGCTGAACTTGAAATTATAAGAGCGGTACAAGATGCACACTTCTCAGCTGACATGAAATCCATTTCAAAAGGACGCAAATGCTCGTTAAAGTTACAGAAACTGTTTCCTTTCCTTTCCGATGGAATTTTACGCGTTGGAGGTCGCTTATCGAACTCATCGCTCGATTACGCGTCTAAGCACCCTATAATTTTACCTAAAAAAGGTCATATCGTAGATTTAATAATTGATTTTTATCACCGCAATAACCTGCACGCAGGGCCTCAACATTTAGTTGCAATATTAAAAACTAAATTTTGGATTATATCCGCGCGTCGCGTTGTTCGGCAACGCACACAAAAATGCAACCGCTGTTTTAGGTTAAATCCTAGACCTACTTTTCCTCTTATGTCAGACTTGCCGAAATGTCGCTTAGAGCAATGTAAGGCCTTTATGCATACGGGTATAGACTTTGCTGGACCTCTGTATGTTACTCCTTACAGAAAACGTGGCGTACGCAGCGTTAAGGCTTATATATGCCTTTTTATTTGCCTCGTTACGAAAGCCGTTCACATAGAACTGGCCTCAAATCTAACCTCTGCTTGTTTCATAGACGCTTTCAAGCGCTTTTTATCGCGACGAGGTCCCTGTAGCTTTGTTTACTCGGATAACGGGACAAATTTTGTATCCGCAAAGGCTTATTTTAAAGAGCTTCACGATCTTTTACAATCGGACGATTACTATAAAACTTTCAGCGACGAGCTCGCGAAACATCGCATTACTTGGAAAATGAATCCTCCTACCGCTAGCCATTTCGGAGGTATATGGGAAGCTAACATAAAAAGCACCAAGACCTTACTGTTCAGAGTAATAGGAAAGCAGATCCTAACCTTTCAGGAGATGGAAACAGTCCTTACTTAGGTAGAAGCTTTACTTAACAGCCGTCCTTTGTATGCTTTAAGCTCTGATCCTTCCGAACCGCTCGCGCTTACTCCTTCTCATTTTTTGACCACGTCTCCGTTGGAATTTTTACCCGCGGCTGATTTATCTGATGAACGCCCCGATTTGCTGTCACGGTTTTCATTAATGGACTCACTAGTGCAGTCGTATTGGAAGCGATTCAAAACGGAGTATTTACATAATTTGCAACAACGTGAAAAGTGGAATACTCCTTCAAATCCAATTAAAATTGGTACCGTAGTAATATTAAGCGTTGATAACGCTCCGCCTTTACAATGGCCAATAGGAATTATAACCAACGTCTATCCTAATAGCCAAGACGGAGTCATACGCGTGGCGGAAGTAAAGACGAAGACTGGAACGTATAAACGTCCAGTCATACGGTTATGTCCGTTACCGACTCAATAGGAGTCTTATTTTAGTTAAGAATCTTAGGTTTAGCTCGCGTCTAATATAGACCAATTAAATATAATACTTAATTTAGCTTAGCTTATATGTACGTTGTACTTCTTAGTTTATTGGCACGATTGTTGTGCATTATTATTTTTTAACCTTTTTTTTTTCTTTGGTTGAGGTGTTAGGTTAATTTATTGTTTTGTACTTTTACTACGAACTTAGCAAGTAACTTGGCACAATGACCATATGCCGCGATTATATTTTTTATAGTTTGAGCACTTTGGCTCTTTACATCCTTTTCTTTGAAGGGTTCCTTCAAGGCCGGGGGGATGTTGAGTTTCAAATTTGATATTTTTATTTAAGGTAGTTTTTTCCTATTATTTTAAATGTAGGTACTTGTGAAACGTTCTATACCCTTCCAAGCTACCTATCCTTTGCCAACGCGCACAAAGCCGTATTACCGTCTCGCTTCACGGCAGTCCTATGAGACGCCATCTTGTCGAATCAGTTCCTGAATCGATGCGGACCTAAACGCATCTTCTAATTGAAATAAATCAAAATGTAATGTGAAATTAGCAAAAACTGTTACAAACGGAGTGAAAGTGGCACAGGTGTACTGACGCTGAAGTTTGGGAAAGGTTTTATAAAGTGCTGGCCAGCTGAAGAATCCTACAACGAGATCACCAGGTATGTGCGCAGGCATTTCTCCTAATCCTTAAATCTGGGCGTCAAACAAGTACTTTCTTATTTTAATTTCCTAACATACAGTCCACTTAAAATCCCTTCTGGTGTCTTGAGGGCTCCCATACATATTTCCCCGTGTATTTTTATTTCCGCATAAATATTGGTTTAAAGGCACTACCAGTAGGTAATGTAGGTAGGAGTTACAATCTCTTCTGATGTTACAATCCTGGCAACTCTCTCATACTGTTGAATCTGTTTAGTAACGTCGCACATGACCACAAGCGTAGCGAGTGGTTAAAAAAGTGGAATCTTGAGTGTTGCGAGGGTTTCAAGGTACGAGAGGAGAACAAACTTTTCTGCCCTGATGAAACTTTTCTGCACAAACGAGACGTTTTCATCACACTATACTACACCAGGCATTATACTAGCTGTAAAACATTACAAATCTAAATTAATGCTTTTAAAAATTGTCCGTTATAAACCATCATCCATCCATCCTTCCGGTTAATATGAGCAAACAACTAGAAATTTGCACTTTAGATAGAGGACTGTTTTCAAAGAATGAAGAGAGTCTTTTCAATTCGGATATTCTGAGTAATACTTTTTAATTCAGACTAGGTATTCACTATTCAGAGTACCTTTTATCGCAAAGTATTTGTATTTTTAAAAAGTATTTTGAAAATACCTATTTTGTATTTTGTATTTGAAATACAAATTCAAAAACTATTTTGTATTTTGCATTTGAAATAGTATATCAAGGAAGTATTTGTATTTTGTATTTAAATACTTTTTATAAAGTATTTTTCACATCTCTGGTCACGCGGCATTGTATTTCTATCGGAGCATCGTTAATAATAGCGTAAGCGCCATCGACAATAAGGTCCCTTTTCATAGATAACGTCACATATGACCTCCACAATATTACTAGCTGTGGTGTACCTATCTACTATCTAAAGCCACGCATACATCAGCGCAACATATGCGTTGCTGGCGTTAGTTGGGGACGCTGGGTTGCTGCCTATAGCTGCCTTATTATGCTGTATGCATTCTAATGGTCAGTCTTACTTGATTCTCTTATTGGCACTGGTTCAAATCATACAGTTAGCTTCAAATAGACAACACCTTTGAGAAGGTGTTAGGATATATTTTTTCAAGCCGTAGACGTCCACGACTATACTAATATAATAACAGTATCTCGAGGGCTATACCTACTCATATCATACTCCGGTATCTAATGGAGTGAATCGTACTTGTCATGAACTCTAAGCTCTATTTTACATGTCGACTTTTTATCTCCATAGTATACTTATACCCGTGTGCGTAACTCCATTTGTTCATTATTTCTACTTATACGATACAATACAAATACCTACTCTTTATTGCACTTCTCATTACATCAGGAAACAGTACAAAGAATACAGAAAAGAAGGGCCTACTTATACTTATTAAATATAAATAAATATAAATATTATAGGACATTCTAACACAGATTGACTAAGTCCCACAGTAAGCTCAAGAAGGCTTGTGTTGTGGGTACTCAGACAACGATATATATTATATACAAATACATAAATACATAGAAAACACCCAAGACTCGAGAACAAATATCTGTGCTCATCACACAAATAAATGCCCTTACTGGGATTCGAACCCAGGACCGCGGCTTCACAGGCAGGGTCACTACCAACTACGCTAGACCAGTCGTCAAACATCACGACACGACGACTTATTGACATAATTTATTTTGTTGCAGCCAAACAACGGGCCCGGTCAGCGCTGCTCCTATCTCGCGAACCGCCAGCCACCAGTAACATGTCCGCGCCGCCGACGTTGCTGTACGCTGAACCGCTCTACAGAACCTAAACTGTCAAGCCCTTTATGAGTTATCTGTGGTATAAATGAAGGTGGGATTTCAATGCCGTGCCTTTAACCTTTTGGACGCCAATGACCGATATATCCGCACCGTAGGTTCAACGCCAAAGACCGATTAATCGGTCACAGACCACAGAGCAACATGACCTACGTGCATATGCATAAAGTTTAATTTCAGTTTTGACACTTCGGTGACGTGGCGTCAGCGTGACAGCGTTTGTGTTTGACACGGCGTCGAAGAGTTTAATTAAGGACGCTAAGCCGATGAACTTCGTACATTGACCCGTCATTTCTTATCTCCATCGCGCTCCATGCCACTGTACTAGCGGGACAGCAATGTAATTATGCGCGTACAATAAGATAGGAAATGGCGTGTCAACAGTACCGTGTTTACCATAAGGGCACACGGGTCCCGTGCCCAAGGCCGCCATCCTCAGAGGACCCCGAAGGACAGACAGTAACAGTATATTTGATTACCCATAATAAATAGAAGATCATAGTAGAAAAATGTTAGTTAAATTAGCTTTCTAAAAGGGCCCCAAATTCTTATGTATGTGGCCAAACACAAAAGCTGTCACTCAGACGCCACATCATTGAAGTGTCAAAACTGAAGTTGAACTTTATGTAGGTATATGCACGTAGGTCGATGTTGCTCTGTAGTCTGTGACCGATTAATCGGTCTTTAGCGTTGAATCTACGGTGCGGATATATCGGTCATTGGCGTCCAAAAGGTTAAGACGACCCTGCGTGTCAATGCACGATATTCGTCGCGCTAAGCGTCCTTACTATACTTGCCATCAGAAACGTTAGTTCGCCCATATGAATTGGGTGGATTAACATTTTATTGTCATTGTCACGAATTGTGAAAGATTTCTTTGATATGTCACTCCACAGAACAAGTTAGAATGGCGATGCGAGCAGGGTACGTGTCGCCGCCGGTTTTGAGCAAACGCTCGCATGCTACTCGCCCGCGCTGACCCAAAAACGAAGTAAACATGCCTTTTGCGCCACAATAACCTTCAGATTAAGAAGCCAAACATCAAATCTGTCTAAAGGAGGCGTATCCATTCACCACGAACACAAGTCTTTACTACCGTTGCGCGAGTGTTAGTAAATGTGGAGAGGAACGAGCGGCGACACCGGTTCCGATACTAACTGCGCGCGATAGCCATTCTAACCTCTTTAATATGTTCTGTGTGTCACTTCTTAAACTCTCTTTTCTGTGCCTTAAACTTCTTTAATATGTTATTAAGCTTGCTATTGTTATTCTGCTGACGGGACAATAACAGGAGATAGTTGATTGACCCTAATACCTAATCGTCCTAAATGACGGATTATGATGACGAATCCAGTATCTAGAAATTTTCTTCAAATTAATTTTCTAGTTATAGCCCGAAAGTTTGCGCATAGATTCGATTGAATAAATTACAAAGTAAAGTAAAGTAAATTCTTTATTTGCATTAAATGTGGTTAACAGTAACCATTAACCATTGGAACGGATGTTTTGATATACCGTTACCGGTACCGTTACCGTTAACGGTAACGGTTACCGTTAACAGTAACGGTATATCAAAACATCGGGTATACCTATTCAATTTTACACGGGCATAATATCGTAGATATAAAGATATAAATTTTTAAGGTTGTGAGTTGGCTATAGGTACTATACAATTTTAACTCATGATCGCTTACATTTTTAATACTTATAGGTAGGTAAGTACCTATACCAATTAATACATTTTTGTATTCTGTCAGTTCCCGATAGACCCGATGTTTTGATGTACTTGTATATTATTTTGTAAAACAGATATTTACAAACAGAGATACTTATATTAGTAAAAACACCCCGTTTTATTACATTCATATATAAGAACACATCACTATTAAGAACACATCACTATAAATAAGTCTGAAAAATAACTTTATGGAACGTAAATATTTCTTTATCGGACGGTTGGTGGTAGTATAATACTTATTATCTGCGGGCTCAGCACGGTTCCATTTTTATCGACTATCACTATGCCCGTCACTTTCGCACTTACATACTTGTTAGAACGTGACAGGCATGGTGATAAACGATAAAAATGCGACCGTGCTACTAGGGCTGTTATGGTATTTTATCCATTCAGACAGGTTATTTTACAAATTGTAAATATTATTTAAGGATTTTATACATAAGCTCTATCATGTACAAACTTGTGTCATGAAACTTAAGATAAGTGTGATAGTAAATCATAAATAATATATAAATTATTAATATTTTTCTATGATTTTAAAGGTACCTAAATATTTAATAACCTGTATATAGAAAATAAATTATTTGTGTTTTTAAATGGTGTTTTATTATCAATTACAAATTGTCATTCATTTATTATGTCGGCTCTATAGCCCCTATGGGCTATTCATAAATTACGTCATTTCAAATTAGGGGGGGGGGTCTGGACATCGGATGATGGTAGCATGACGTAGGAGGAAACGGGGTCATTCGAAGCATGATTTTTGGATGATCTTAGGGGGGGGGGGGGGGGGGGTTTAAAATCGTCAAAATAGATGACGTAATTTATGAACAGCCCCATACACACTTGTCGAGAGCCCCTCGCCGAGTCTCGGCACCGCTCCGATCCAATTGAAGAAGCGCGAGACGAGAAGGGAGCAGCATGTACACACTCGTTCTCGGCCTGTCTCGTCTCGGGGACGACGAGTGTGTATTTTTGCTCGGAAAACATATAAAAACTCAAAAATGCGCGTTTTCCCAGAGATAAGACTTAGCTAGATCGATTTTTCGCCCCCAAAAACCCCCATATAGCAAATTTCATCGAAATCGTTAGAGCCGTTTCCGAGATTCCAAATATATACTTATATATAAAGAAATAAATAAATAAACAAGAATTGCTCGTTTAAAGGTGCAAAAAATAAATAAATAAATAAACAAGAATTGCTCGTTTAAAGGTATTAGATTATTGTATATTGCCACACACATACAAGAATACAAAGACGATAAAATCAAAACAAACAAAAAGACATGTTGAACTAGAACAGCAACTATTAAATTAACATAATTCCTTAAGTCTATCTATGTGATAAACAAACAATAGTGTGACAATAGGGATGGACTCAGCAATATTAAGTACTTAGTTATTTTTTATGCAAGGTAAGCCAACCTCGCAGTACAGTGTGTCCCAGAACTCCACGCTCTGCTTCTCAGCGAAGCTTCCCGCCGTCGACTGTACGTTGATGTCTAGGTATTCCTTGTTCTGACCCGTGTATACCGGCCATTCTGGACTTGGGTTGCTGGAAAATACAAACAGAGTGGAAGCATGATTTTAGGGCACTAAAATCATCCAAAAATCATGCTAAACCTGAGATAAAGAAACAGTGTGTTTTACGGTTTCTAATATTTTCTAAAATACTGTTTTAAACCTACACAGTACGTCGGTACACATACACACTACGCGCCTATCGAATTTGTAATAGCAAAAATAAATTTTAATTTCAAAATAAACTACCTATGATGAATACTAATAAATCTAATAATCAACGGTGGGACTATTTTGGCAATAGAAGTATAGTTTTATAATCCTTAACTAGCATTTAGAATCTTAGATGAGAGAACACTAACCTCGTTTTAGCAAAATCCGTCCACAATTTAGTCATCTTCGATACGTAATCCTTCAATTTTTCTTGCGATTCGTAAGCATCTTTAGTATAATTATTAGAAAACATATAAAATACGTCGTCTCCATGGCAGGCTCCTTTCAAATCCAAATCTAAATTACTTACTAGTAATATCTTTTCATAATTAAGTTCAGTGTCGAAACTGAACCTGTACATATAAATGGGACTGTTGTGTTTAGAATACAAGTAGGTAAATCTGTGCGTGTTATACACTAAATACAAGTCAGACAACATAGTGACAATCACCTTATAATCATCTTTTGTGTACTCTCTGTCACCAATATAGAATTTTCTAATCCTTTTACCCATATCATTCATTTTTTCTTGGGTTAGTTTCTCAGCGATTTCACTAGGCACGTCGTAGGAGGGATTGTTATTGTAAATGTCTAACTTTCCTAATCTATCTTGAATCACCAAAATGGCTTCAGCTGAGTTATATCCTAATATCAATGGAACTTTACGAATTCTTTTCGACTGAAGTATATCCAAAGGATATTCGCTTAGAAACGCTTCGACATTATCAAATTTCTTTTCGACAACTGGCAAAAATCGCGCAGGGAGTCCTCTATACAGCTCATCGTCCGTACTCGTAGCAATTGTCAAGTTAGTTAGGTTCGCTGCTGGTAGAGATCTTAAAAACTCGAGCAGCTCGGTGGTATTATTCGTGTCTCTTCCTAAATATTTTCCAACTCTGAATGCCCTGCTCTTGCTGCCTTCACCTATCGCCCCATCTTGGACACTAGTACCACTTTGCGCGATAACTTTATGAAATAGTCCTATAGTCATCGGCGACAAAATATGATGAGACACAGAGCAAGCCCCGGCACTCTCCCCAAAAATTGTAATATTATCGGGATCTCCTCCAAACTTTGCAATATTCTCCTTTATCCACTCCAAAGCAGCGACTTGGTCCTTCATACCCGCATTGCCAGGAACCTCAGGGGTTTCCACACATATGAATCCAAGCACTTCAAGTCTGTAGTTCAAAGTGACCAGGACAACATCCTGTTTAACGAGAAACTTTGGTCCGTACAGGACATCGTTTCCAGATCCAGTTATGTAGGATCCTCCGTGGATATAGACCATGACAGGTGTGCGACCATGGAGGGATTTCGTGAAGACGTTGAGGAACAAGCAGTCTTCGCTGCCTTGGAAGACGGAGTCAAATTGCGCGCATATGGAACCATATTCGGTCGCTTGGCGTATGCCTTCCCAGGATTGAGGCGGCAGGGGAGCCTGGAAAAATAACAAAACTAAATACAGTTCAGTTCTACAGCAACTCAATACTCAGGTCGACAAAAAATCATGTCGTGTCTCCCTACGATTTCTTAAAGGTCTATATTACAAGTTAATGCTTACATGAATATGGTGAACCTTATCAATGGCATATAGGTAGCCTTTTTTGTTTAGAATATATTAAGGAATATTTCTTGACACTTTTCAATATTCGAAAAACTTTCAACCGGGACATATTTCTTTGGTTACGTCCCCTCTTGGTTACGTCAGGGGCAGGGGAGGGAACGCTAGTGTGCGTAAAGCACCATACCCAAAGGTATCATACTAGGTACATTAGTTTCAAACCGGAATTAAATAGTTTGTCTTTCCCATACATTAGAACATAACTTGACCGAATCGCATACCCTGAACCGCAGCTGCCCCAGTGGTGGCTGGGCATACGGGATGCCCCTGAAACTGGAGTAAGTTGATCCATCATACAGCGTGTCTGTAGCACCCTGTAGATGCCCTTGCTTCACTGTCACTATCAGCTCATTCTGTAAATTAATATAATTAGGATTAGGTAGATTTTTAATGCCTTTCATCCCTTCGTATGTAGGATTGTTATCTACTATTTAATTTACTAATTAGGTAGGTATAATTAAGTAGGTATAAAAGCCGAAACACATTATTAAAACGTGACGTGACGCAACCCCACGCGACGCGTGTTGAGTCGAATAAAATTGTATTATCTACTTATTTTGTATGACCATTGAATACCCGACGCGACGTCACGTGGAGTATTCATAGTGTGACTGAGTTAATAACCCGCGTGTTTCGGCCTCCAGACACGGCAAATATCCAACTTCGTTTTAGTGTCGAAAAATGTGCGAGACATGCGATTAACACACCTAATCAAATAAGGATCCAAGTTCCGCTCTGTTAATCCAGCGTCCAGCTGTGTAAACTGCCTGGCTATAGAAAAGGATTTTGGCAAGCGTTGGAATACCGAGCACTAGTTAGGCTAGACCAAGAAAATTCTGCAGAGATTTTGACAGCACATGCACGTGCCAGTGTCATTTATAAGTACGTCATAAATTCATAGAAGTTTGACGTTTAAAATAACACCTGCACTGCATGTGCTGTCAAAATCTCTGCAGACTTTTCTTGGTTCAAGTTTAGGTACTTTATTAATAAATATCAGGGAGATCGAGCTTTGCTCGGAAAACTTATAAAAACTAAAAAATGCGCGTTTTCGCAGAGATAATACCTAGCTAGATGGATTTTTCGCCCCCGAAAACCTTACCTTTAGTATTAGATACACAATTTTTTTACAATGTGGGTCACTCTGTTCTCCATACATTTTTTATTCACCACAAGCGATCAAACTTGTTGAAAGTTTTAAGAAAACTTTGAAAAAATCGGTATAAAGCTCTAACACACGTCCATAAAAATTAATATTGAGCATAAACATGACGAGAAATCACTTAATTTGTGGCAATCACTTAATATTAAGTATATGTAATATTTTCCAATGCATCTTTTTTGTAATGACTGTTTGTGCCAAAATAAAGAGAAAAAAGAGAAAAAAAAATGTAGTCGGTCATTGAAGTGAAAGAAAGTACCAAGAAAAGTTCACTTTTCTTTTATCGCTTGTGGTGAATAAAAAAATTACGGAGGCCAGTGTGACCAATTTTCTAAAAATGTGATTAGAGTCTGTACGAAAAGAGAAGAGTCGTGAAATGTGTGGGATCCAATACATACTACGACTCTTCTCTTTCCGCGCAGACTCTACATAATAATAATGATTCTGACACATGCTATTTAAATCTTTACAAATAATGAAAAAAAAAAGAATGAAAACTTCGATTATCTCGAAAACCACAAAACTTTTACTAGACCTACATTAATTAAGTCAATTTTCTGGAGCAGCCTAATAACTAATAAGGTTAGAAGGTTTATCGGTGGTTAGAAGGTAGCCCATTAACTACCGACCCGGTATATGAAAATCGATTTTACAAAGGAATGCTTATTAATTGTAAATTGATTTACACTGACAAATAAATCAAGTCATAAAAATATAAATCTAAGTAAACCTGACCACTTTACCTCAGTTGTTCTCAGCCAGTGGTAAAAGGGGAGAAAAAATGTGGTAGGGTGCATTGGGGTAAATGCGAAGGCGGGGTAATTTCGAAACTGGCAAATATCTACTAAACTAGAAACACTTTCTACTGTAGCAAACAGTACGCAAAATGCCATGTAAGCGTTGCAGCGGCGTAAATGTTGCTAAAGTATGAAGTGTTTCTAGTTTAGTAGATATTTGCCAGTTTCGAAATAACCCCGCCTTCGCATTTATCCCAATGCACTATATTTAACAATTGGCGGAAACAGATGGGCATACACGTGAATACTATATTAGTCTAAATCAAATTTGCAAATAAATTGAAACATGTTCATCTTATAATTTCCAATATTATTTGAAATAAAGAAAGGATACCCATAGCTTACCTCTGCACAAACTGTGCATCTTAAATAAATCAAGTGAATACAGAAGAAAACTAGCAAATTACTATACATTTTCACAGGGCGAGAGCTCAACGCTCAACTACTAATGAGTTTGAAACACGTGCGATCAGACCTTTAAATACAGGTATTTTCGCGTAACGTTATGATTAACACTATAAAATAACGTTATTTTATCCGGTATTTTACCGGTATTATTTAAACGGTTAATGAACGAAAAAATAATGTTATATACTTAGCACCTTATACCTTTAAACGAGCAATTCTTTTATAAGTATATAGGGGAGATGTGTGCAAAATGATCCCCTTAAGGGACAAACTTTACTGTGTTCAAAGTTGACGAGAAAAACACTAGATTTATATATTTATGAATATCTATAGACTTATCTAAGCAACTGCATACTCAATTCTCATATTTGCATGTAGTTAATTAGTTATGTTTTCTAAAAGTCTAATAAAGTTAAAGGATCATTTTATACCGTTGTATGGATAATACGATCGCTAGGGTTAAAATGGTCAAGATGATTCCTTTGTGATATCATAATTTCTTCGTCTAAATCATTTAAGCCAGTCGATTCTAGTGTTTCTTTATTTCCAGAAGATGTATGCGGTCTTTTTTCTCGTTTGGCCTTCTTTTTAACGCCACCACAGGTAGGTACAGATTCTGCTTGCTATTTTAAAAGGCGATCGCGACGCACCTGCGTCGGTGTAAGATTGAAAGGGTTTTTCATGAGAGGTAAGATGAAAAGTGAAGCGTGTAACGAAGCATTACGTTACGGAAGGCTTTTTATCTTACCCCTTATGATAAACCCTTTCAAACTTACCCTAACGCACCTTACGTACACTTTCATACTTACTTCATTTGTAACATCATGTTACTAACATGAAAGATGACGGCCGACGACCAGTGAGTGACTAAAGACCAATAAAGACCCAATAATAGACATTGGCTACTGCCACAACACATTGCGACTATAATATATTATATTGGAACACTATTATAAAACTATATATTGTAATCTTTTAGTTATGACACTTAGAGACATTTACACCTCTAAATAATTTTAAATTATAGTTTTTGTATCTTTGTGTTTTTTTTTCAATACTATTATCATAGTTTTTTTTGTTGTTCGACATTTAGAGACTTTAAATACAGATCTATGTAATACTTTAGTTTGATTTGATATTTGCGGCTTAGTTGTATTTTATAAAGAAAAAAAGAAAAAAAGGCAGACAATACAAGAGATAGTCAGATGATTTAAAGAAAACTGCTGGTCCACTATGGAACCGACTAGCCAGAGACAGAGAAGCATGGAAGGCAATGGAGGAGGCCTTTGTGTCAAAAGGACACGTCGAGCCGACGGTTGTTGCAAACACATAAATAAATAAATAAATATTGTATAAAATATTATTAACTGTATGTTCGATAATAAAAGGCTTTGAAATTGAAATTGAAATTGTATTTTATAATTGTTGATGTGTTTTTTTATCGCTGTATGTAAATTCCATGTTGACATGTAAAAGTGCCCTTGTGGCCTATTTGCTGAATAAATGTTGATGTTTGATTGTACTACAGTCTTAATATAATATGTATTCATGACTTAGTTATTTTTTATGCAAGGCAAGCCAGTCTCGCAGTACAGTGTGTCCCAGAACTCTACGCTCTGCTTCTCAGCGAAGCTTCCCGCTGTCGATTGTACGTTGATGTCTAGGTATCCCTTGTTCTTCGTCGTGTATACCGGCCATCTTGGTGCAGCGCAGTAGTCTGGAGTTGGGTTGCTGAAAAATACAAACATAGAGTAGTTGAAACTATCAGGTAGACAAATACAATTAGTACCCAATGGTCCTACATAAACAGAAATACATAATAGGGTATATGGGGTAAAAGAATCCTCATACTGTTTCTTTTACCCCATCATCTGATCTTTATAAAAGGATTACCTAATTCTAGTTTGTAACGAATTCTTGAGCATTTATTTACATTTTTTTTGAAAAAGGCAAATTAATACCTATATCTCAGTTTTACCCAAATAGGTTTAATAAGTAGTTTTAATACATAATTAAGTGTATCAAATCTTTTACTACCACAACCTGTGAGCAAAGATTATTAAAATTAAGTGTCAATCCAAGTTCAAAAGAAGAGAACTGGCGACGCAGCGGCCGTGTATAATAAAACATGAAATTTGGTTAATTTATTAAGAGTCTTAAGGCTAACTAGAACCCCAATTTTCATGAATCTAGCTAAACCGGTTATTAAGATACAAACATCTAAAAATCAGGATTTTTCTCGCTGGCTGACTCACCTATCATCAAAAACCTAACCCACTTCCAGATGACCGAGAAAGTTGAAATTTGTCATCCAGAAACAGTTTTTATTTACCCAATAATGCGCCTATCGAATTTGTAATAGCAAAAAAAAAATTAGTTTCTAAATAAACTATGATGAATACTAATAATAACGGTGGGCCAAATTTTGGTAATAGAAGTAGTTTTATAATTTATCCTTAACTAGTAGAATTTAGAATCTTAGATGAGAGAACACTAACCTCGTTTTAGCAAAATCCGTCCATAATTTAGTCACCTTCGATACGTAATCCTTCAATTTTTGTTGCGATTCGTAAGCATCTTTAGTATAATTACTAGAAAACATATAAAATACGTCGTCTCCATGGCAGGCTCCTTTCAAATCCAAATCCAAATTACCTAGTATTAATTTCTTTACAAAATTAAGGTCAGTGTCGAAACTGAACCTGTACATATAAATGGGACTGTTGTGTTTAGAATACAAGTAGGTAAATCTGTGCGTGTTATACACTAAATGCAAGTCAGACAACATAGTGACAATCACCTTATAATCATCTTTTGTGTACTCTCTGTCACCAATATAGAACTTTCTAATCCTTTTACCCATATCATTCATTTTTTCTTGGGTTAGTTTCTCAGCGATTTCTCTAGGCACATCGTAGGAGGGATTGTTATTGTAAATGTCTAACTTTCCTAATCTATCTTTGATCGCCGTAATGGCTTCAGCGGAGTTATATCCTAACACCAATGGAAATTTACGAATTCTTTTCGACTGAAGTGTATTTAAAGGATAGTCACTTAGAAACGCTTCGACATTATCAAATTTCTTTTCGACAACTGGCAAAAATCGCCCAGGCAATCCTCTATACATCTCATCGTCCGTACTCGTAGCAATTGTCAAGTTAGTTAGGTTCGCTGCTGGTAGAGATCTTAAAAACTCAAGCAGCTCAGTGGTATTTTTCGTGTCTCTTCCTAAATATTTTCCAACTCTGAATGCCCTGCTCTTGCTGCCTTCACCTAACGCCCAATCATGGATACTAGTACCACTTTGTGCGATAACTTTATGAAATAGTCCTCTAGTCATCGGCGACGAAATATGATGTGTCACTGAGCAAGCCCCGACACTCTCCCCAAAAATCGTAATATTATCGGGATCTCCTCCAAACTTTGCAATATTTTCCTTTATCCACTTCAACGCAGCGACTTGGTCCTTCATACCCGCATTGCCAGGAACCTCAGGGGTTTCCACACTTAAGAATCCAAGCACTTCAAGTCTGTAGTTCAAAGTGACCAGGACAACATGTTGAACGAGAAACTTTGGTCCATATAGGTCATCGTTTCCAGATCCGGTTATGTAGGATCCTCCGTGGATGTAGATCATGACAGGTGTGCGACCATGGAGGGATTTCGTGAAGACGTTGAGGAACAAGCAGTTTTCGCTGCCTTTGAAGACGGAGTCTGTTTGCGCGCAAATGGAACCATATTCGGTCGCTTGGCGTGTGCCTTTCCAGGATTTTGGTGGCAGGGGAGCCTGGGGAAATAACAAAACTAAATACAGTTCAGTTCTACAGCAACTCAGTAATGTTAGGTCGACATAAGTCATGTCGTGTCTCCCTACGATTTCTTTAAGGTCTATATTACAAGTTAATACATGAATATGGTGAACCTTATCAATGGCATATAACCTGTTTTGATTAGAATATATTAAGGATTATTTCTTACATTGACACTTTTGAATACCTACTCAAAAAACTTTCAACCGGGACATATTTCGTTAAAGGGGGTTTCGTCAGGGGCAGGGGAGGGAACGCTAATTTGACCGAATCACACCCTTATAGCCAGGGTAGACACTAAGTTGTATAAAGAATGCATACCCTGAACCTCAGCTGCCCCAGTGGTGCCTGGGCATACGGGATAGCCTTGAAACTGTAGTAAGTTGATCCATCATACAGCGTGTCTGTAGCACCCTGTAGCTTCCCTTGCTTCACTGTTACTATCAGCTCATTCTGTAAATTAATATAATTAGGATTAGATTTTTTTTGTGCCCTTCGTTAACAATCTACTACCCTTAATTTACTACTTACGTATAAAGGCCGAATCACATTATTAAAACTTGACGCGACGCAAACCCACGCCACGAGTCGAATCAAATTGCATTACTTACTTTGTATGACCAGAATCACACTAGGGCTTATGAATAATAGAATACACATAGACATATGCGATTTACACCAAATCAAATAAGGACCCAACCGCTCTGTATTCCAGCGTCAAGCTGTGTACATAAATTGTCGGCCGGGCTATTAGTTATATTTAGAGCCGGATTGGCAAGCGTTGAAATGCCGAGCACTTACCTAATTTAGTTAACACTGGTAATATATAAGAAAAATAATTCCAGGTTACGAGAAAGGTATGAATGAATGTGGAGGGATGTACGAGGCAAGGAAAACCGAGGCAAAGGTGGATGGACTGTGTGAGCGAGAGGGACGAATGCAAGTGAATGATGATATTGATGGTTGATGAGCTGACGGGCGACAGAGATATGGAGGAAAAGCTGCAGGACATGCTGCGCCGACCCCAAGTGAATGGGACAAGGGCAATCGAATGATGAAGTTAGGTACCACAAACATATTTGAAATGTTAATACCAATTAGGGGGCATATTTTTAACCCTTTAACCATTTGACATTTTTTTCTAGTTCTTCGATTTCGAACCGTTACACTTATAGTAGAGATGGGTTTTTGTTTTAAAGAATTTGAGCGCTCTAAATTATCCCTTTAATGCGTAGCGGCAACATAAATACTTGCCATACTTTAAATTCTCGCCATAAAACTAAAATTGGTGAATAAATTGGAATGACTCCAATTTCTTCTCAGATCAAATCGGTCGATTTGATCAACCGCATCCTGTCTGGATTCCACTTATTGAATACTATAGTCATAGTCTATGATCTATGATTGAAACATTGTTCATCTTATAATGTCCGTATATAGATTTCCCAGTATTATTTGTAATAAAGAAAGAATAAGCATACCTTTGTACAAACTGTGCATCTTAAATAAAGCAAGTGTACACAGAAAAAAACTAACAAATTACAATACGTATACATTCTCACAGGGCGAGAGCTCAACTACTGAGTTTGAAACACGTACATCAGACCTTTAAGTAAATATTTTCGCGTAACGTTATGATTAACACTAGGTGTTGCCCTCGACTTCGTACGCGTGGATTTGTATATTAGTGGTTATATATTCTACATTAGCTTAGAACATTATGCAGCAAAAGATTGCAGTAGGACGGTTAATCATTTGTTAATTATTAATATTATACAACGCATGAGACTTGTCTTTCACAACCTACGAAGTTTCAAGCCCCTAACTGAATTAAAATTGCTCTCGATATAACACTTAGAAAAAACACTTATTGTAAATTCTTAAACACACTGTTATAATTCCCAAAGTCTTTTTAAGAGCCTATGTTGTGCCGTTATAAAATTTTACTCCCTTAACTCTGACGATAACAACACGTGTATAAGGGCTATTGTCCTTATTAATGCTTTTAATATGATTCTTATAAGTATATTAGCTTTTTAAGAGCACTTCCCTTTGCCATTATAAGTTTAACTTCCTTGTTGCGTGTCATAATAAAGAACGTACAAGATAAGAAAGCTCACAATAAAGCAACTACAAGGAGTATATAAGAAAATATTTTCCTTATAATTTGTGCCCAAATGCACCCTTATTAGCGATAATATGGATCATATACGAATATTATTTTTGGCAATATAAACCACAACAAGAGGATTTTTTTTTGGGTCGGTGGGCGAGTCCGACTTGCACACTTGTCCGGTTTTTTACCATAGGTTATTTACGCCACCCGTATAACGACGCATTACGTTACGGGAGGCTTTTTATCTTACCCCTCATGAAAAAAGTATCAACTTCCATACTCACTTCATTTGTAACATGAAAGATGACGGCCGACAACCAGTGAGTGACTAAAGACCAATAAAGACCCAATAATAGACATTGGCTACTGCCACAATACATTGCAACTATAATATATTATATTGGAACGCTATGGAATACAGTCTTAGTATAATATTGCTTAGTTATTTTTTATGCAAGGCAAGCCAGCCTCGCAGTACAGTGTGTCCCAGAACTCCACGCGCTTTTTCTCAGCGAAGCTTCCCGCCGTCGACTGTACGTTGATGTCTAGGTATCCCTTGTTCTTCGTCGTGTATACCGGCCATTTAGGTCCAGCGCAGGTGTCTGGAGTTGGGTTGCTGAAAACAAATAGAATAGACACTCAGTCGGACACATACAAATGGTCACACTCACACAGAAAAATAAATGCGTAGTAATAATAATTCTCGTTGTACCGTATTCTTGACTGAATTATAATTTTGACAAAGACAAATTAGAACTAGAATATTATGACTCAAATTGGTTTTGTACTGTACTTACATAAGTGTAGGTATCTAATCTTCTACTAAGTTACCACAACCCGTGAGAACAGATTATAATTACAATTTCCGTGAGTCATTAAAATCTCATTCAAATTTTAGAAGTAGGTACTTACCTACGACTTAGCGTTTGCAATTGGCATTTTCTATGGAAAGGAACACCAAAACAATAATCAAAATATCAAATATACCTACCCAAAAGGTCTTAGCATTTAAGAACTGTAATTGCAAGCACACTAACCTGGTTTTAGCAAAATCTGTCCATAATTTCGTCACCTTCGACACGTAATTCTTCAATTTCTCTGGCGATTCGTACGCATCTTTATTAAAACTATTAGAGAACATATAAAATAGTTCATCTGCATGGCATGCTCCTTTCAAATCCAAACCCATACTTGTAAAATTCTTGAAAACATTGAGGTCAGTGTCGAAACTGAACCTATACATATAAATGGGACTGTTTTGTTTAGAATACAAGTAGGTAAATCTGTGTGTGTCATACACGAAATGCACGTCAGATAACATAGTGACTATCTCCTTATAATCGTTCTTTGTATACTCTCTATCACCAATATAGAATTTTCTAATTCTTTTACCCATATCATTCATTTTATCTTGGGTCAGTTTCTCAGCGATCTCTCTAGGTACATCGTAGGAAGGATTGTTATTGTAAATGTCCAACTTTCCTAATCTATCTTGAATCATAATAATGGCTTCAGCGGAGTTATATCCTAACATCAATGGAACTTTACGAATTCTTTTCGACTGAAGTATATCCAAAGGATATTCGCTTAGAAACGCTTCGACATTATCAAATTTCTTTTCGACAACTGGCAAAAATCGCGCAGGGAGTCCTTTATACAGCTCATCGTCCGTACTTGTAGCAATTGTCAAGTTAGTTAGGTTCGCTGCTGGTAGAGATCTTAAAAACTCAAGCAGCTCAGTGGTATTATTCGTGTCTCTTCCTAAATATTTTCCAACTCTGAATGCCCTGCTCTTGCTTCCTTCACCTATCACCCCATCTTGGACACTAGTACCACTTTGGGCGATAACTTTATGAAATAGTCCTATAGTCATCGGCGACAAAATATGATGAGTCACAGAGCAAGCCCCGGCACTCTCCCCAAAAATTGTAATATTATCGGGATCTCCTCCAAACTTTGCAATATTTTCCTTTATCCACTCCAACGCAGCGACTTGGTCCTTCATACCCGCATTGCCGGGAATCTCAGGGGTTTCCACACTTATGAATCCAAGCACTTCTAAGCGGTAGTTCAAAGTGACCAGGACAACATTTTGTTGAGCGATAAACTTCGGTCCGTATATGTCATCGTTTCCAGAGCCAGATAAGTAGGACCCTCCGTGTATGAAGACCATGACAGGCGTACGGCCACGGAGGGATTTGGTGAAGACGTTGAGGAACAAGCAGTCTTCGCTGCCTTGGAAGACGGAGTCTGTTTGCGCGCATATGGAACCATATTCGGTCGCTTGGCGTATGCCTTTCCAGGATTGAGGTGGCAGGGGAGCCTGGGGAAATAACAAAACTAAATACAGTTCAGTTCTACAGCAACTCAATAATGTTATTTAGGTCGACATAAGTCATGTCGTGTCTCCCTACGATTTCTTTAAGGTCTATATTACAAGTTAATACATGAATATGGTGAACCTTATCAATGGCATATAACCTGTTTTGATTAGAATATATAAAGAGCCCATCAACGTGCACACTTGCGCCACTGCTAAATAATCGTGATTATATTTAAATTTAACGAAAGATATTTTAAAAAGGGGGCCGCTACGTACTGTATCTTGTATTAAAGTACCTTATGAATACATCAAACTAGTTTCTATATTGCTGGATTCGTCAATCTATGCGTCCAAAGTTAAAGCGGCCGTTTTTGTTTTGAGTTTATAAATTGACGAATCCAGCAACATAGAAACTAGTTTGATGTATTCAAAAGGTACTTTAATACAAGATACAGTACGTAACGGCACAGATTCGTATATTTTATGTCCGCCCTTGCTTCGGCAAACATGCCAGATACACTGCAGTGCTTCGGCAGGCCCAACAGCATCCTGAGGATTGGATTGGATTTATATATTTCGGGGATCTCGGAAGCGACTCTAACGACTTCGATACAATTTGCTATATGGGTGTTTTCGGGGACGAAAAATCAAGCTAGCTAGGTCTTTTCTCTGGGAAAACGAGCATTTTTGAGTTTTTATATGTTTTCCGAGCATAGTTTCGGTCTCCCAGGTACTTAAACGTTATAAACGATATTCCCCGATTTTGCCGAACGATATTCCTTGATCCTCCGCTCATGGCTTTATCACTCGAAAGTGCTCGAAAATCGGTTGAAAACATTGAAATGCTAGTTTTGAAATACGATCGACAGAAACTGAGAATCTAGTAATATTAATGTCTAGGAAAATAGTATAACCAATAACGTCATTTTCCCAAACAAACTGCTCCTATCAATCAATATATATTTATTTCAGACTATAACTTGTCAAACTAAATTTCTGCATTCTTGCTCTTATCAAGATGAGAACCGATATCTCAGGATCCGAATTGGAAAAAACCGGACAAGTGGGGGTCGAACCCTCGGTGGGCGAGTCCGACTTGCACACTTGTCCGGTTTTTTACCATAGGTTTTTTACGCCACCCGTATAACGACGCATTACGTTACGGGAGGCTTTTTATCTTACCCCTCATGAAAAAAGTATCAACTTCCATACTCACTTCATTTGTAACATGAAAGATGACGGCCGACAACCAGTGAGTGACTAAAGACCAATAAAGACCCAATAATAGACATTGGCTACTGCCACAACACATTGCAACTATAATATATTATATTGGAACGCTATGGAATACAGTCTTAATATAATATTGCTTAGTTATTTTTTATGCAAGGCAAGCCAGTCTCGCAGTACAGTGTGTCCCAGAACTCCACGCGCTTTTTCTCAGCGAAGCTACCCGCCGTCGACTGTACGTTGATGTCTAGGTATCCCTTGTTCTTCGTCGTGTATACCGGCCATTTAGGTCCAGCGCAGGTGTCTGGAGTTGGGTTGCTGAAAACAAATAGACACTCAGTCGGACACATACAAATGGTCACACTCACACAGAAAAATAAATGCGTAGTAATAATAATTCTCGTTGTACCGTATTCTTGACTGAATTATAATTTTGACAAAGACAAATTAGAACTAGAATATTATGACTCAAATTGGTTTTGTACTGTACTTACATAAGTGTAGGTATCTAATCTTCTACTAAGTTACCACAACCCGTGAGAACAGATTATAATTACAATTTCCGTGAGTCATTAAAATCTCATTCAAATTTTAGAAGTAGGTACTTACCTACGACTTAGCGTTTGCAATTGGCATTTTCTATGGAAAGGAACACCAAAACAATAATCAAAATATCAAATATACCTACCCAAAAGGTCTTAGCATTTAAGAACTGTATTAGCAAGTACACTAACCTGGTTTTAGCAAAATCTGTCCATAATTTCGTCACCTTCGACACGTAATTCTTCAATTTCTCTTGCGATTCGTACGCATCTTTATTATAACTATTAGAGAACATATAAAATAGTTCATCTGCATGGCATGCTCCTTTCAAATCCAAACCCATACTTGTAAAATTCTTGAAAACATTGAGGTCAGTGTCGAAACTGAATCTATACATATAAATGGGACTGTTGTGTTTAGAATACAAGTATGTAAATCTGTGCGTGTCATACACGAAATGCTCGTCAGACAACATAGTGACGATCTCCTTATAATCGTTCTTTGTATACTCTCTGTCACCAATATAGAATTTTCTAATTCTTTTACCCATATCATTCATTTTCTCTTGGGTTAGTTTCTCAGCGATCTCTCTAGGTACATCGTAGGAAGGATTGTTATTGTAAATGTCCAACTTTCCTAATCTATCTTGAATCATAATAATGGCTTCAGCGGAGTTATATCCTAACATCAATGGAACTTTACGAATTCTTTTCGACTGAAGTGTATCCAAAGGATATTCGCTTAGAAACGCTTCGACATTATCAAATTTCTTTTCGACAACTGGTAAAAATCGCTCAGGCAATCCTCTATATTTCTCATCATACGTACTCGTAGCAATTGTCAAGTTAGTTAGGTTCGCTGCTGGTAGAGATCTTAAAAACTCAATCAGCTCAGTAGTATTTCTGGTGTCTCTTCCTAAATATTTTCCAACTCTGAATGCCCTGCTCTTGCTGCCTTCACCTATCGCCCAATCATGGACACTAGTACCACTTTGCGCGATAACTTTATGAAATAAACCTCTAGTCATCGGCGACAAGATATGATGCGTCACAGAGCAAGCCCCAGAACTCTCGCCAAAAATCGTAATATTATCGGGATCTCCTCCAAACTTTGCTATATTCTCCTTTATCCACTTCAACGCAGCTACTTGGTCCTTCATACCCGCATTGCCGGGAACCTCAGGGGTTTCCACACTTATGAATCCAAGCACTTCTAAGCGGTAGTTCAAAGTGACCAGGATAACATCTTGGTGAACGAGGAACTTCGGTCCGTACAGGTCATCATTACCAGATCCAGCTAGATAGGATCCTCCGTGTATGAAGACCATGACAGGTGTACGACCATGGAGGTATTTGGTGAAGACGTTGAGGAACAAGCAGTCTTCGCTTCCTTGGAAGACGGAGTCTGGTTCACCGTCATTTTGTGCGCAGATGGAGCCATATTCGGTCGCTTGTCGTACGCCTTTCCAGGATTGAGGTGGCAGGGGAGCCTGGGGAAATAATAAATCTAAATACGCATTCTACCTACTTTTTGAAGACTGGAGTGTCCATCACTGGTGCTTGTAAGCATAGTGTTCAACACTGGTGGTTACCTGCTGGTAGCGTTCTGAAGTAAGACAAATACCTACTTAATGAGAGTGTACCCGTTTTAGTAGAAGTCATGTATACTTACCTTATTTAGTAAGGTCAATAGACTTAAAGTTTAATTGTTGTTGTTAGTAGGTAACGGGTTGGCTTAAAGTAAATAAAAATCGAAGATGCGGGACCTTTTGCAATATTATAATATTAAATTAAAACATAAAATACGATTGAGTTTACCATATTAAAATCCTTAAACCTATAGCAATTGAGTTTTTTATTGATGTTTTTGAAAATAAAAATTCTCATTACTTTAAGCCAACCCGTTATGTAGGTACTATTCCTTTTTCTGTGATAAAATGTGTTATTTTAATTCTAATATCTGGGAGACCAAGCTTTGCGCGTGCAAAAATGCGCGTTTTACCTATGGCTAGATCGATTTATCGCCCCGAAAACCCCCATATGTGACGTTCCACGACAAAAGGTACCTTATGGCAGTTGGCGCTTACGTCGCATAGCGCCGCAATAATAATAGCGCGCGGCGGCGGAGCGGCGTTAATAATAGCGTAAGCGCCAACGGCCATAAGGTACCTTTACCCGTGGGACGTCACATCTAACAACGTCACATATAACAAGAACATGCATTCATCTGGTAAATACACTTCGACCTCTTCCAAGGTTTCGAAGAAAAGGTCCGCTTGTATGTGTCTAGGTAGCTTTAAAGTCAACAGTGCCAGTTTGTAATTATTTACCTGAAATGTAAAAGAACTTACTTTAGCCTTAATTAATAATAACTTGCAAACGGATACATTGTATTAAAAATTTGTATACCTACACACTAATCTTCAAACTGCACTGGTACTTCTATCTGTACATATAATGCCAGTGACTACTTATTGGAGAATCGTTTTTTTGACATGAAGCACGAACATTTGTGCAAATATTTTCATATGTGTATGTAGTGGGAATTAGTGGCTACTCATGCATATTTTTTTTGGAGGTGTACCTCCACGAAAAGTAAAAAAAAAATTGGAAGGAAAAAAATATTTTTATTTTTTGCAATGAAGTTTAAGGACAGGATGCTGGCAAAAAATATGCATTTTGTAGTTTTTTTTTATTGTTATCAAATATAATTTTGTTTGGTTCATGTAACTTGAATCGTTTATAAAATATGACACTTTCAATGATACCCTAATTATTTACGTTATCCTGAATAAATCGCAAACAAAAGAATTCTCTTTTGTCTGTCGAGGTCTGATGTTAAGCGGAGGGTCCTTAGGACCTAACAGTACACTACCAGAAATATCGTCAAAATCCGTCGTTGGGGGCACTTCTTGTTCGCTTAGCCTGCTAGACCCTTTTATTGTCAATGCGAGTGTTTTATATGAAGCAAATATTATTTCGTTAATGGCTTAACATTTGAATAAATAGGTACCTAGTAATGAAAAACATTTGTATTTTTTAACTACTTTACTTACCGTTTATTTTCGTTAAAAAAATCTCAACTTCACTCTTGAACTTTATGCATAATGCACCTAGGTCTATGTTGCTCTGTTGTCTATGACCGATTAATACGTATTTGGCGTTGGACCTGCGGTGCGTATATATCGGTCATTGGCGTCCAAAACGTTAAACAAAACTGTTACAGGTTACAGGGGCCCTGTATCTACCCTCGTCCCTTGCTTGACTGTCACTATTGGCTAGTGACCATGTCTATCTGAGTTATCTGACACCTCTACCAACTGAACCGATTTAGATGAAATTTATGTAGTTAGTCCCGGGGAGTCCCAAAAATAGCCCTAATGATAGCCAACTTCCGACAGGAGACGGCAACATAAGAAGGACTAGACAGGATATATTATTATAGTTTTTATCACGGAAATCATCATATTACGAGGACGAAGTGGAGGGCAACAGCTAGTCAGGAATATAGTCTGCCATCTTGTGTCTTGTCTGCAAACTGTAGGTAAGTATATTTCCGTACACGGCGGGAAGAAGTTGATAACTCGCGGGAAAAAATTGAAGAAATTTGAACCTTATGCAATTTAATTTTAAGTTCAAATTTCTTCAATAAAATATCTCGAGTTATCAACTTCTTCCCGCCGTGTACCGATTTACACTTCGCGCCATTAAAAAGGTAGCTCCTGTGCTGTTCACGCACGTTCCCTATATAAGGCAGAGTTTATAACTATATATAGGTAATAGTAAGTATACATACCCTGAATCGCAGCTGCCCCAATGGTGGCTTGGCATATGGGATGCCCCTGAAACTGTAGTATGTTGAACCATCATACAACGTGTCTGTAGCACCCTGTAGCTTCCCCTGTTTCACGCTCACTATCGGCTCGTCCTGTAAACCATAGGAAGATTGGAAATGTAAGCTAATTTGAAACATGAAATACTTAATTCCTTCTTTTATAATGAAAAACATCCCATAGACATTTTTTAGGTACCTATGTATGGTATGTTCCATCCTAGACTGCATCGGCACTTACCATCAGGCCCCAATTTCACCATGGTGACAGGTGTGACAATTGTATAACATCACTGTTGCTGACGTCACAGGCATCCATGGGGCTTTTAAATCTTGTGACAATTGTCAGAAACTTGGTAAGAGAAACGTCTGTTTTTTTCCCATATAATAAAGTTTTTTTTTAATAATACACTGATGGTGGCAAACAGGAATACGGCCCGCCCGATGGTAAGCGGTAACCGTAGCCCATGGATGCCTGTGACGTCAGCAACAGTGATGTTTTACAATTGTCGCACCTGTCACCGTGGTGAAATTGGGGCCGGTGACATTGTAGTCAAATGCTTACCATTATCCAATAAAATAAAATAAAAATTCTACAATGAAAGTTTTGAAGCGCTGGTGGCCTAGCGGTAAGAGCGTGCGACTTGCAATCTGGAGGTCGCGGGTTCAAACCCCGGCTCGTACCAATGAGTTTTTCGGAACTTATGTACGAAATATCATTTGATATTTACCAGTTGCTTTTCGGTGAAGGAAAACATCGTGAGGAAACCGGACTAATCCCAATACGGGCCTAGTTTACCCTCTGGGTTGGAAGGTCAGATGGCAGTCGCTTTCGTAAAAACTAGTGCCTACGCCAATTCCTGGGATTAGTTGCCAAGCGGACCCTAGGCTCCCATGAGCCGTGGCCAAAATGCCGGGACAACGCGAGGAAGAAGAAGAAGAAAGTTTTAGAAATTTCTCCCCAAGTGTATGCTGTAGCATAATTTCTAAAATCAAAAATCCTAACTACGAAATTCCTAAAAACAGAACATCGAAAAACAATTGTCTAATGTACGAAATTCCTAAAGATGAATGTCCTACGGTTAATTAACCTATGTTTTAAATGTCTAAAGTACAATACTGCTAGTGCACGAAAATACTAACGATCTTTTTTCCTACGTCCAGTTGACCTAAGTTTAAAATGTATAAATTGCGAAATTTCTAACGACATGTGTCCTACACACTTTTGACACTGACATATACTATCCATACAAGTGTAGTATATCCGATCCATATCGTTTCTATATCTAATATTTGACGTATCTTAAAGTTCGAATAAGGCTGTAAATCAATAGGTAGGTTAGGTTCGTTAGGTAGCTTCAGATGCCCGAAGGGCAAACCGCCCAGAAAAAGGAGCCCCGCGACTCAGGGTAAGAAAGATATGTTCTCGGAAATATTGAGTTTCAAAGTACTGCATTGATATAGTATAAAGAACTAGATACCCAATCAGCCGCCAAAAATGGCCCCACAAAAGTAATGTCAAAACAGATCACGCATCACTTTTTCGTTTAGTCTTGTTTGAAACGCTCAAATGTAAAGTTGTCAACAATTACGAAATGTGCCGTTAAAATATGTAAAAATAACAATGATAAAACAAGGAAAAGGGATGGAATGTATATCTTTCGGTTAGTTCTTTGGATAGCATTACATAATTTATGTAATCTGGTGGTAATTTTATGGTTTTGAATAAATTAATTTGTTAGTACCAAAGAAGGGATGTCAAAGAACAAAAATCTAATGAGTCGATGTGAGGTCAATATTTTTTTATATTTTTATATGGAATTCATAAGGAATAATTATTATGTTTAAATTCAAGATTTCCAAGAAAACCTATGCGACGTGCAAAGTGGACTGCTATTTAATTATAGCAAGAGATAGGGATGATGCAGTTTTAAACAAGGCGAAACGGCACTTGTGTGTTCGGCCCATTTCCCTGTTTCCGACATATACACCACCAATAAGGGCTTATATCGACTAACTGTAAATGCTAAACCTGTCTGAGCACAGTGACAACCACAGAATTTTTTTTATAAAGTATAGGTAGACTTTATAAAAAAAATCCAATCAATACCTAAATGTCCCCGTGCACCCGTGCTATGAGTAAATGTAGATCTTAAATACACAGTTATTTAATAAGTAGAATTTATTTCAAGGAAATTAGTATTTAAAGACGTATACGAATTAAAAATTTAATTTGTTTGAATTTGAACCACGAATTAATTTTATTTGAGCTCCCGATTAAATTAAATTTGTTTTGTTTATTACTTCAATTGGTTTTCCTGTACAGTAATACATATTAAAGCGTACCAAAGTGACTCCATTCGTTCATTATTCTCGTTTGACGTTGTTTGACGTAAATACGTTACGTTTAGTGCCATCGGACTAAATTTTTTAACAGTGTTGGTACTTATGTTTGCAAATTTGGCACTTAATGCTTACGACATTAAGCTCTTTTCTGTACGAAACATTTATCTTGACTCAAAATTTACGTAAGAGTTTTTATCATCAATGCAAATGGTGCGAAACGTCATTGGGATCCACATTTGTTGACGTTTTTGTTCTGCTTTGTGTGTCTATTTCTTTTATAGTGAAGTACTGTCATTAAGTTTTCTATACGTAGAGCTATTTTGAGCACTAGACATATTGACTTTCGAAGTATTGTCATTAGGCATCTTGTACAAAGGAATTTTGATTTACGAAAATGAGATCGTTCGATTAAAAATGTATTAGGGCATGCATCTTTAGGAATTTCGTACATTAGACAATTTGATTTTCGATGTTCTGTCTTTAGGAATTTCGTATTTAGGATATTTGGTTTTCGAAATTATGCTACATAACCGTTTAACTTGAGTTAAGTGGGAAACTTTAATAAATCTAGTAAAGACTATTTTATTAATCTAGGTATACCTATGCCTTTCAGAGGTGGAAAACCGAAAGATAATACCTAAATAATTTATATGAAGAATGTGTACTTAAAATTAAAAATGAGATTATTGAGACTTCATTTGTAGACAAAATTGTAGGTATTAAAAAGTATTAAAATTATTTCCTTTATTTATTTCTCTTCTTAGGTTGATTTTTAGGGTTCCGTAGCCAAATGGCAAAAAACGGAACCCTTATGGATTCGTCATGTCTGTCTGTCTGTCTGTCCGTCTGTCTGTCCGTCCGTATGTCACAGCCACTTTTTTCCGAAACTATAAGAACTATACTGTTGAAACTTGGTAAGTCGATGTATTCTCTAAACCGTGTGGGGTGTCTATGGATACGTCTTCAAAAATGATATTGAGGTTTCTAATATAATTTTTTCCTAAACTGAATAGTTTGCGCGAGAGACACTTCCAAAGTGGTAAAATGTGTGTCCCGCCCCCCTGTAACTTCTAAAATAAGAGAATGATAAAACTAAAAAATATATGATGTACATTACCATGCAAACTTCCACCGAAAATTGGTTTGAACGAGATCTAGTAGGTAGTTTTTTTTAATACGTCATAAATCCCCTAAATACGGAACCCTCCATGGGCGAGTCCGACTCGCACTTGACCGCTTTTTTTACAATATGGATATAAAATTAAAATATAAAAAAACTATAAAAAAAATTATTATCACGATATAAAAAACACCTAGGGTGCCGCCAGCCAATTATAATTATTATTTTTTATTTTTATTCTTTCCCTAAGCTGATTAAATGGGTAGGCCTACTATTCCGTCTCTGAATTTCTATCCGAAGTAAGTTAAAATAACTTCTTTAGATACCTATGTATAATTGTGTGTTGTGTCCCATAATGCAGATTTTTTATTATAGTTTAAATTATAATATTAGAATTTTCAATGTTTAAATACCTATATTGATAAAAATTAATTAATTTCACTATCTGTACATATTACTGTTAAGTTATCTGTTTGACAATGTATAATCAATACTGAATAAAGGAATATGAATATATTGAAATTATACCAATATAAAATTATATGCGGACGAAGGGACAACAACTAATGTTTAAAAAAATCTTACTAATCCTTATACTAAATGTGCAAACACGGGATATGTCTACATACCTATATAAATTAGATTTTGGCACGTAAATGTAGCTGATCTAAATTTTACCGAATCCCTGATTTACACAGAACTAGCTTTAGATTGAAGAATTAAGACAAAAACATAAGTAGCTTACCTTTGTACAAACTGTACATCCTAAATAAAGTAAATGTACACAAAACATAAACAACAAATTATAATACGTATACATTCTTGAAGGGCGAAAGTGCGACTGCTAATGAAACATATACGAGGTATTATGTAGGTATCATCGTCTAGATTTAAATGTCAATTCGTGAACCTTATTGCCAAGACATTAAGGTTCAAAGATGGTCAATACGTACCTATATTTTAGGTAGGTATAAACAATATTATCAGTCTAAGTTTTCCTCATTGAGTCATTTTGTGTTATTCGCTACAGCATACGCTGTGTAAACCTAGTAGTACATTAAAGGCTGGAAAAATAAGGGATTGCGGGCCGAGTGTGATTAGCGGACGAGCAGCGAGGTCTGTTAGTAACACTAGGCAGGGATCCCTGTTATGGTATAGTTAGATTCAGTGCATTTCTCAGAAAATGCATTTATGTAACTTTTAATGCGAAGGTATCTAATACTGTCAAATTTATAACAAATTTCAAATAATCACACTTTTACAATTGATATAAAATATATTTATTTAATCTATATTGCACATAAAAAAGTAGGCTCATATATGAGCCAGAACGCTTATGGTGACGTCATATCGTGGGATTCGACAGGTTAAAACAGTGGTATTTAAAATATGTTTATATAAGTATTTTATACCTACACTTATACTCGTAGGTACATCTGTGTACCTATATAAAAATATAATTGTTCGTTAATTGTACATTAACTGTATTTGTGTAATTTCAGTCTTATTAATTAGATATAAAATAAAATAGACATTTACTAATCCAATGAATAAATATATAGTAACGGCACCAGTCATGGGACATTTAAGAGGAAATTTGGAGTATTTGTGATATTTCCCTGATACATGTAAAAGTACTACCGCTTAGCTTGTTAATAGATGAATATCCTATCCTTCTTTCATGTTCAAGATGTGTTGTATCAAAGATACTGCAATTAGTTTCCACATAATTAAAAAAATAAAAGTATGTTTTTTTTCTCCAGTCATGGACAGCAAAGCTCCAGTAATGGAACCCCGGTAATGGACGTGGATCCAGTAATGGGCCCCCCATAATGGACATACCCTATCAGTATAAGATATTGGAATAGGGAATAAGTTTTTGGCAAAAAACTAATTATTAGTCATTTTTGGTATAAGCTTTTATGTAAGAATGTATTTTTCTTTCCACAGCCAACTAATACTCATCGAGACAATTCTAACAAACCCAAACACAATTAGGTTGCGTTTATCACAGAGTTCCCATGGCCACCTCCTGTCTCCATCATAAGTTCTGGTCCATGTTATCATATTATTGCATTGTCATCCGATTTACACACGTATCCAAAATTTCAACTCAATCGGAAATCCGAAAGTGGCTCAAATGCCATTTCCAAGATTTGAACCACACTAACTAACATACGAGTACAAACTAACAGAGCAAGTTAAATAAAATGTTGTAAAAACGATATTATATTTAACGAAGTCCGAGGAGACCTCCTGACATAGTTCGTAACTACATTATACTTCTGTATTGTTTAAACATGAAATTACGCCACGGCAAGCACCATTATGTAATTGTCCCATCATAGAAGGTATGCAGTTTTACAGCTCCTGTAATGAGATTGAGCAAAATACCACTATTTTGTATACATATCTAGAGTCACAACATAGTGTGTTGTATACCTTATCTACTGGTAAATGCAATTAACAAAACACATTCTAGTTTACACCAAGTAATAATTAATTACAATTTAATATATGAAGTCAACTCTCTTAGCGAAGTTGTTAAGAATTCTTACTGGCTATTTTTTCCAGTGGCACGACAATCTTTGGGTTGTCGCCAATTTCTTAAAAAGTAACCGAAATTAATAAAAAGTCAAACTTAAACAGCTCTAGAGTAAGACCAAAGAATGTCTGCAGCGCTAGATTAAAAGTAGTTTTTAAAAATCAGTATGCGACAACACACCACAGAAAATGGATTAAATAGTCTTGATACTTGTGAAATTTCTACCATATTTACCGTCTATGAAGAAATTTAGCTGTATGCACAGCTTAATTTTTATGGTAAAATAAATTTCATTCCAACAATAAAGTGTCATTCAATAGAACTTGCTATGTAAACAAAAGTTACTAGTAAATTGTTTACATAGTTAGCAAGTTCTATAGAATGACACTTTAGATGTAACTATTAATATGTAGACATATGCTAATATTGATAAATAATATTGGGAGAATGTGACATTTGGCTTCATCAAAATTAATAAGCTTTTGTAATATCCGCGACGGCGGTAAATAGTTACAGAGGGCCTACCGCGAACACCGAAGTTCTCAATATGCGAGCATCTTTCTCTTTTACTCCCATTAAGGCGTAATTAGATTGACAGAGAAATTGCCCGCAATTTGCGAACTAAAGTTTTCGGAAAAACGAAATAAACCATTAAAACAATACCTAAACATATATTAAAAATAAATTTTAGCTTTAACTAGTAGGTACCCATGCCGTGAGCATAAGCATGGAGGTTGTGGGTTCGAGCTCAAAACCCGGCTAGTACCAACGAGTTTCTCGAAATGTTAGAGGAAGTTCATAAGTATGCCTATACCTATTAGGTGTGTTCAATTTGCTGTGAAACCTTAGTCTAAACCAATATTATATTATCTAAGTAGGTACATATGGTGAAGTATTAAGATGTTTCATTCCACTTACCCGTCATCAACTCCAAATTTTGTAAACATTGTCGTTTTTCAGCTTGAATCGCCTCGTGCTGACTTTTTACAAGTGTAAAATTATTCGTCATGCGGCAAAGTAACTCCCGCACGCCGGTTTTGTAAGGTTTCACCATGTTTATTCCGTTCATCACAAAACACAACGAATATTTAAACGATTTTGACAAACACATACCATAGTGCATGACGTTTACTGACTGCTAAAAACATTGCCATATGTAGTTTTTTAATTCGATGTCAAATTATTGCGCTGCAGACTTTCTTTGGTTTGACTCTATAACTCTTATTTATGGTAAAATATAGCCAGTGTTTATAAACTACTTTTACATACTTTATTTTAGAGGATTTGTGGTTTTATGTCCCATTACTGGTTCAACGTCCATTATAGGGTCTATTACTATATACTTTTTAAATATACTATACAGGAAAATATTACCTAAGTACAAATAAAAATACAACCTTTAAAAAAACGACAACTATATGTACAAACAAATTTCTGAAGTATGTATCTAGACGTATTTTTCTTTTATTCATATTGTTACTTTACTTATACCTACTGGTGTTACTGTTATATTCACATCCTATAACTATTATTAACAAGTTTACTTTCGTCCAGAATCTCTTACTATGTCTTTTTAGGGTTCCGTAGGCAAATGCCAAAAAACGGAACCCTTATGGATTCGTCATGTCTGTCTGTCTGTCTGTACGTATGTCACAGCCACTTTTTTCCGAAAATATAAGAACTATACTGTTGACATGTATTGATTTGTCTTTTTATGTTTGTTATTTGATGTATATTATTTATTTCTTTTGACGATCATAAATCATAAGTATTCTTGTAAATTGACATACATACTTTAACAATTTATAATGTAATGCTATTATGAAAATAAATCTAATCTAATAATGTATGCTAAGGATTTTTTGATTAAAATTACCGTACAAAAACATTTCAGGTACAACTTCACAAGTTGCTCTTGCTAATGCAAGGCAAGCCTGCCTCGCAGTACAGCTTATTCCAGAACTCGACGCTCTCTCGGTCGGCAAACTTGCTCTCGGTGAATTTGTCGTCTATTTTAAGGTACTCCTTGTTGGCAAAGGTGTATTTCGGCCATTTTACTCCTAGAGCATTGTCTGGTGTTGGATTGCTGTAACAATAGTAAGTTACATATGTAGGGTAATTCGCCAGTAACTGGGCGCCCTAAACTAAAAAACCGGCAAAGTGCGAGTCGGACTCGCGCACGGAGGGTTCCGCACCATCAACAAAAAATAGAGCAAAACAAGCAAAAAAACGGTCACCCATCCAAGTACTGACCCCGCCCGACGTTGCTTAACTTCGGTCAAAAATCACGTTTGTTGTATGGGAGCCCCACTTAAATCTTTATTTTATTCTGTTTTTAGTATTTGTTGTTATAGCGGCAACAGAAATACATCATCTGTCAAAATTTCAACTGTCTAGCTATCACGGTTCGTGAGATACAGCCTGGTGACAGACGGACGGACGGACGGACGGACGGACGGACGGACAGCGGAGTCTTAGTAATAGGGTTCCGTTTTTACCCTTTGGGTACGGAACCCTAAAAATGAATTCTATTCACCTATAAACAGAATTCATTTTAGTATAAGGCGGCTAGTTATTGAACGCTGGCCAGTTATTGAAACTTTATACTAAAATTAATTATGTTTAATAGATGAATAGAATTCATTTGGTGCCCAATTACTAACAGTGGCCGGTTACTGGCGAATTACCCTATATCAGTTTGAAAATGTTGACATTTTTAAATTAAGTAGTTTTAAGTAATTAAGAAAGACGAACGAAGAGGTACGAGGGGTGTTCAAAATATTCTCGGTATGAGAATGAAAACAAACAAGTACGAAAAGTTTGATATTTTTATTTTTCAATATACTCCCCCCCTATGTTCATACACTTAAAAGATCGATCAATTATTTTTTTTAATCCCTCGTAAAAATATTTTTTATCTTTCGTGTAAAAATGCTCCTCCACTGCCGCCTTCAATGCTTCATCGTCAGAAAATTTATTTCCACGCAGATCCTTTTTAAGATTGGGGAGCAAAAAGAAGTCGCTGGGGGCTAAGTCCGGACTATACGGTGGGTGAGTAACAGTTTTAAACCCACATTCAACAATAGCTGCCTTGGCAATATGAGCAGTATGGACGGGGGCGTTGTCATGCAGAAGCAGAATACCTTTGGTTAACTTTCCTCGCCTCTTTTCTTTAATTACATCCTTTAATTGACGTAGAATGTTAGCGTAGTACTGTCCTGTGATATTTACACCTTTTTCTTTATAATCGATTAGTAATACTCCTTCACAATCCCAAAATATCGTGGCCATGACCTTGCCAGCTGAAGGGATGACCTTGAACTTCTTGGGATGAGCTGAACCCTTAATGTGCCACTGCATGGACTCTTGTTTACTCTCTGGGTCATAATGATGAACCCAGGTTTCATCTCCAGTAACTATTCTTTGCAGCACCTCATCAGGATTTTCACCGCACAGGTCAATAAAATCGGAACAACAAGCTACACGCATGTCTTTTTGAAGCCGAGTCAGCATTCGCGGAACCCATCTTGCACTTACTTTTGACATATTAAGATGGTCATGTGTAATATCATGTACGGTACCAATAGAGAGATTGGTTACTTGTGCTATAGATTTTACCTTCACTCGACCATCTTCCAATATAAGTTTTTCCACTTTATCAATATTTTCTTGTGAAGTAGCTACTACAGGCCGGCCAGGTTAGGGTCATCTTCAATACTCTCCCTTCCGCGTTTAAACTCGCTTGACCACTTTTGAATGGTAGATAAAGAAGGAGCAGACTCACGGTAAACACAATCCATTTCCTCTTTTATGGTTTTTTGATTTTTACCCTGTTTTGTCAAGAATTTTATCACGCATCGATGTTCTAATATAGTTAACATTGTCAATTCGCACATGATGTTCATGTTTGTTCAGCAATTGTAGAAAAACAAAAGACTATCTCGGTTCGAATTATACTTTTTTTTTAATGTCAATGAATAAACCTACCTAAAGCGGCCAGTAACGAAAGAAATTTTAGAAGAGGTCGTAAGATATCAATACCGAGAATATTTTGAACGCCCCTCGTACATGGCAGGAGAGAAGTGATGAAGGCCGACTGTCTTAGTATATGGTATACTAGCGACCCGCCCCGGCTTCGCACGGGTTAACAAATTATACATAAACCTTCCTCTTGAATCACTATATCTATTTAAAAAAGCGGCCAAGTGCGAGTCGGACTCGCCCATGAAGGGTTCCGTATTTAGGCGATTTATGACGTATTAAAAAAAAACTACTTACTAGATCTCGTTCAAACCAATTTTAGGTGGAAGTTTACATGGTAATGTACATCATATATTTTTTTTAGTTTTATCATTTTCTTATTTTAGAAGTTACAGGGGGGGGGACACACATTTTACCACTTTGGAAGTATCTCTCGCGCAAACTATTCAGTTTAGAAAAAAATGATATTAGAAACCTCAATATCATTTTTGAAGACCTATCCATAGATACCCCACACGGGTTTTATGAAAAAAAAATTTTTGAGTTTCAGTTCGAAGTATGGGGAACCCCAAAAATTTATTGTTTTTTTTCTATTTTTGTGTGAAAATCTTAATGCGGTTTACAGAATACATCTACTTACCAAGTTTCAACAGTATAGTTCTTATAGTTTCGGAGAAAAGTGGCTGTGACATACGGACGGACAGACAGACGGACAGACGGACAGACAGACAGACAGACAGACATGACGAATCTATAAGGGTTCCGTTTTTTGCCATTTGGCTACGGAACCCTAAAAACGCATCAAGATCCGTTGCGTAGTTTTAAAGATCTAAGCATACAGACAGACAGACAGGGAAGCGACTTTGTTTTATACTATGTAGTGATTATGTTACCTCTAGATATTCGTACAACGCCATCTAATTCAACTGTCAAAATTACGATTACAATAATTCTGCTGTCTGTCCCTACGATTAGGTACGAAAAAACTTATTTAGCATGTACTAATTTAATCTCCAAGAAACGTTATTGAGTTCAGAATAAGGCAGATAAGGTTTTTCAATGTCACCGCAACCGCAGAATTTCAGACTATGACTAACAATTGAGTCAACAGGAAAACTTATATCTGCGAAACTGAATAACGTCAAGTTCGTAGAAACCACACAATAACAAAACGGGATTTCATTAGGTAGTTCTATCTATGACTTATACCAAAGAGACTAGAGTTACTGTCATGGTAAATTATATAGTCATAGTACATTTACTGCCATCTTTCGACAAAAAATTAAAACTGTTAGAACGCCATTTCACTGATATGGTTTTATAATTTGTTAAATGTCACAAAGTAGCGCCATCTACTCGACAGTAGGCCAAAGGTATGGTGCCATCGCTCGAAAAGATTTCACCATACTTTTGGCCTAGTGTCGAGTAGATGGCGTTAATTTTTAACATTTAACAAATGACACATATCAGTGAAAGAATAAGGATAAAAGTCAAGTTGCCTGCAAGTACAATTTGTTATTCCTTCTAGCGATGTGACGAGTCCACTTTTTTTCAATTCGAATCTTTCGAATTGATTCGGCCGCTGATTCGAATTCAAAATCGAGTTGACTCGACTCGACGATTCGCGTGGTTCGCGACAAGGTCACAGGCACAGGCGCGGAGCGAGTTGAGACGGCGAGTTACGCGGCAGTTGTTGTAAAAAGAACCTTCAGGGCACGGAATTAAGGTTTATTTTTGAATGGCCATACTAGCAGTGAATTCGAGTTGGGATACTTAGAATGGCGAATCAAGCGGCAGTTGTTGTAAAATGAACCTTCGGGTCATGGAATTAAGGTTTATTTTTGAATGGTCATAGTACCAATTCGAGTTGAGACGGCGAATCGAGCGGCAGTTGTTGTAAAAAGAGCCTTCGGGCTACAGTATTAAGGTTTATTTTTGAATGGCCTTAGTAGCAGTGTGATAGCGTTGACTCGGCTCGGCGAGTTGTTCGCCGAGTTAGCTAGTGGTCGAGTTGATTCGAATTGCCCATAGTCTTGATTCGAATTAACTCATCTGTAGGCTGATTCGAATTATTCGAATCAGATAACTCGACTCGCCCATCGCTAATTCCTTCATCGAAAAATGGCGATACCTATCTAGTTACATACATAATTAATTAATGATGTATAAAGAAATAAAATGTGCGAATAAAATATATTTACCTGGTCTTAGCAAAGTCCGTCCACATTTTGGTAACTCTCCACGCATAGTCCCTTATTTTTTCCTGCGACTCATAATCTTCTTTAGTCATGTTCGTCGAAAATATATAAAACAGTTCGTCGGCATGACTGGCACCTTTTACGTCAACCCCACTCATGTTTTTAATGATATTCAAATCACTCTCTATACTAAATCTGTACATGTATATTGAACTGTTATGCATAGAGTATAGATAAGCGAATCTATGCGTGTTGTAAACGAAATGTAAATCTGATAATAGTTGAACTATTTCCTTCAAATCTTCACTGCTATAATCTCGATTGCCAACGTAGAATTTCTTTATTCTTTCTCCCATTTCGATCAGCTTTCCCTGACTTATTTTGTCTACTATCTCTCTAGGCACGTCATATGATGGTGTTTTATTGAAAATTGCCAGTTTTTTTAGTCTATCTTGAACCATTATTATGCTTTCTGCGGAATTATATCCAAGCAATAAAGGAATGCTGCAGATCTTATTTGATAGGATGAGATCTAATGGTTCTTCACTAAGGAACGCCTCGACATTCTCAAATTTCTTTTCCCGTACTGGCGCAAAATGTATAGGTAGTCCCCTGTATTTTTCATCAGGAGTTAAAGTTACATTAGTCAATTTAATTAACTTTGACGCTGGTAAACCTCTTAAAAACTCTAATAACTCCTTCGGGTCTTCGGTATCTTTACCTAAATGTTTGCCAATTTTAAATGCCCTCTCTTTTCCATTTATTCCTTGCGCCCAGTCGTTTATACTAGTACCACTTTGCGTGATAGCTTTATGGAATAACCCTTTAGACATCGGTGACAGCATGTGGTATATAACGGAGGATGCACCAGCGCTTTCTCCGAAGAGCGTTATATTATCCGGATCTCCTCCGAACTGAGCTATATTATCTTTAACCCATTTCATTGCAGCTACCTGGTCTTTCATGCCAGCATTGCCTGGGACTTCAGGGATATCTAAAGATAAGAAGCCTAGTACTTCGAGGCGATAATTCAAAGTGACTAGAACAACATTGTGCTGTAGTAGAAAGTTTGGTCCGTACATGTCATCGTTTCCTGAGCCGGATAGGTATGCTCCGCCATGGATGTAGACCATGACAGGTATCTTTGCTGAAGGTTGGAGTGACTTGGAGTAGACGTTGAGGAACAGGCAGTCTTCGCTGCCTTCAACAACGGTGGAGCGGGCTAGAAGGTTGACTTGAATGCAGACGTCTCGGTGTTCTGTTGCATTCAGGATGCCTTGCCATGGTTGTAGTGGCTGTGGTGCCTGTGAGAAAAATTTGTCTAAGTGACTGTGCATTAAAAAAAATAAACAATATTTTGTAGCTAAATATTGTTATGGTTAAATTAGTTTGCTTAAAAATGGTTGTATAATTAAAGTTATTAATTACTTCCTACTGTCCTTGTTCTTTTTTCCCTATTTACATAATAATATTTGCAACAAAAGCAGATTAAACTGTTCAAGTTGCCTGTAATAATTAGTAAATAAGGGCCTCATCGTGTTTTTTTTTGTTAGCCTGGTTTAGTGTCCCGCTGCTGGGCAAAGGCCTCCCCTGTTTTCCTCCACTTAACCCTGTCTTTGTATTTTCCTGCCTCTTGTTTTAAGAAACACGACAATTGTCACATAATTCCGACACAGAACTCATTTCCTGTCAAGAATTGCCGACAATTCTTTTAAATCTTGTGACAATTGTCAGAAACTTGGTAAGAGAAATGTCTGTTTTTTTCCATATAATAAAGTTTTTTTTAAATAATACACTGATGGTGGCAAACAGGAATACGGCCCGCCCGATGGTAAGCGGTAACCGTAGCCCATGGATGCCTGTGACGTCAGCAACAGTGATGTTTTACAATTGTCGCACCTGTCACCGTGGTGAAATTGGGGCCATATGGTCAGGTATTATCATAACATTTTCGCTACCTAACGCTGAAGAGCGTTTTAATGCTGCCACATTTTAATATAATTATTGTTAACATAAAAATTAAAATAAGCTTTTTTTTCTCGTTTAATAGAACTGTTTACATAGTTACGCCAATAATAGTGTCATTCTGTTCCATCACACATTAGATTCATTAAATCACCAAAAACAGCAAGATAATTTTAATTAAAGCTTTTTTATTTTATAAACTTATTATAATTTATTTATTAATTTCATGTTAATTTAGTTTTAACATTTTATATATAAATAAAATGCAAAACAAGGTAAATTAAATACAAACTTACAACACCAACACTATGATCTCAAAGACTTCCATAAGATGCTAGAACGCAATAATAACAACCGTCTGAGAGGTCATCAGTATAAGCTGGTGTCTCGCAGGTCCAACAATAATCCTCATAGACACTTCTTTAGCAACAGAGTGGTCAAAGGTTGGAACAAACTCCCAGAAGACGTAGTATCGGCCCAAAGTGTCAATGAGTTCAAGAACAAATTAGATAAGCACAACGCAAATTCTACTCAGCACGGAAAACTCTGTTGATGACTCTGGATACAGGCATTATCAGTTATTTCAACTGCCTGCCTGCTTTATAAATAATAATAATAATAATTGTTTCAGCGAACGGTCTAATAGCGAAGAGTCTCGACCAACATCTTGAGAGACTCTCGCTAGGTGGTTGGATCAAGGGCCAGATGCAGAAGGCGGTGATCTTGGACACGGCGCGGATAGTCCGCCGGTTCCTCTCTCTGCGGCCCTGACCACCGGCAGCTTGGGCCTTGCCCCGCTGCTGGCGGCACCCTAGGTTAGGTTTTTTATAATGTGTTTATATGTATTTTTTATTGTTTTGTAAGTGTTTTTATATTTTACTTTTATATTCATATTATAAATCACCTAGCCTAGAGAGTTCCAGTAAATAAAGAGAATAATAATAAACTTAAATAAATGTCATATTTTCTGAAAATAATTTAAGTTGTTCTAATACTTCTAAAGGTAAATACAATTTGCATGGCAGTATAAACAAATAGTATTTCAGCGCTTCTAACAGTTACTCACTCTAAACCGTAATGGTCCCACAGGAGGCTGGGCGTACGGGATACCCTTGAAGCTGTAATATGAGGAGCCATCGTGCAATGTGGCCACTGCCCCCTGGAGTCTTCCCTGCTTCACGGTCACTATCGGCTCATTCTGTTAAATAAAGAAAATATACATTTACAAAATAGTACATTAGGATACAAGTGTGAATTACGTTTTCGCACGTGTATTGTACAACATTAAGGTAGATATTGCTAGGCATGTATTGTGCTAGTTACCGCACAAGGGTGGTAAAGTAGCACCATATGTACTGCAATAGTTATTTTCGATACAAGTGCGAAAAAGAGGAAATTCGAAATGAGTGGCGATAAATCGACACGAGTTGCAATATTTTCTTACTTCTTCATTAGTATTCAGATCCTGTATTTATTTAAACTTTATTCCACAATACAAAAAAGTGTACAGCAGACTTGTTTAACACCTACACTGTAGTTTCAAAATTAATCATTGTTCAAATATCTAGTAAGTACTTTATTTTATAAAAAAAAAAATTCTACCAAATCTGACTTCAAATTGCTTGATTAAAGAAAATATAAAAATCACTAAAAATAAATTGAATTTGGTATAGGTACATATTTAAAGCCCCTAAGCCAAGAGCCTACAAGAGCCAAAATAGGTACGTGGTTTTAATTAGAGAATAAATAAAAAACTACGTAGGTAAATTCAATTAGAATAATTAAAATATAAATATAATAGGTAACAACTAATTATTTGTATGGCAAACTTTTTATACATAAAAGACGATAAAATAACTATATACAAAATAGAAAATAATTTGCATACCGGTATTTTGTCTTTCATGAGTTAAAAATAAACTTTTTTTTATTATTGAACTTTGTACATACTTTAAAACCAGTTGTATTCAGAATATGAACACACAACACAAAAAGCGCACACAACTTATTCACCATTGCTTCTGTAGCCAGAGACAAACTCCGAATAAGCCGCTTCGGGGGCCGGACCAGGAAACTTATGCTTGTTGATATTAATTTGAACATTTTCCTTATTTTAACTTTTCCTTGTTTTGAAACTCACATCACAAATCAGGCCAAATCACATACTAAACTACTTTTGATGTTTGACAACTGATATAGGCATGACATCTGTCATGTCATGTTAGAGTTGTTCGTTTCACGCAAATAATAAGAGTGGTATCGATATCGATAGTTAAATGTCTCTGGAGATTTATTTACAGGTATGTTTAAATGACTCCAATTATGTACTTTTCGTTTGTTTCTTTAGTCAGTAGTGCTACCAATTAGGCTAATTAGGGGCTTGTTTAATGTACGCGTGTTTTTCTTGATAAAATGAGTCAATCAAAGAAGTGGACCAAAACTGAGCGCCTGAAAAGAAATTTGTAAATGTTTAAATTTATATATTAGGTGTTGACAAGCTGTTTAGAAAGAGTTAGGTACTGGTAACAGTAACTAACGTTAAAAGGTGTTGCTATTGAAAATTGAATTATTCTCTCGCTGAAAATAGGTAATGAATGCAACCTACTATAGGTAACTACTAGTACAATTTTATATCTATTATAACTAGGTATTTCATTGTCAACATGAACTGAGATTACCTAAAACCTTAAATTATTTCCCATTGAAATGTAAATGTGATTGCTTTTAGTAGGCATTTTAATAATTTATTAGTTATATTATTTAAATAGTAACTTAATTAATTAAACAGGTAAGAAGCCTTTACAGCTGCACTTGCCACGATTTTAGCGTCCAGTGGATCGACAAAGTTATTGTTAATGCGGACAAAACTGGAACTAATCAACACGCATACTAATAATCCCTTGTATGATTGACAGTGGCGCCACCAGTGACTAAGTTGACGACGCAGTACCGCGCGCGTATGAAATTTCGCACACATATGTGCAAATACACACAAAATCGATACAAAAAATAATAAAATTACTTTTATAAAAACACATTTTGTTATTGTTACAGGTGTCTCACCTTTTGATAATAAATCGATGCCTCATCGTTTACATTTTGTATCGCAGATTTGTTTTCAACTTGGCGATATGAATTTAAAAATCCACCAATAGAAATCGATTATTTAGTCTACCTGTGACCTTATCTCACCACTTCACACACATTCAGTGTAAATAAGGATTAGTGGTTTTATCAATACTGTGGCTAGGAATTATTTTAATTCGCCCATTACCTTTGCAAAATCGAACAATTGTGCAAATATGAGCTTGTTTGACATTCGTTATTTATTTATGGTTTGTTTTATTTTTATAGTAAATATGATGAGGGTTTGCACGTGTTTTTGTGAGTTTTTAGAATGGCGTAGGCATTTCTACGAAACGCGTAGATACGCTACGCGCAAAGCAACGCGCACGCACACCGTATAATGCTTGCGTAGAATCATTTCAGGGCTATTACTGCGAAAATCCAAGTACGCAAATTGCGGGAATTTTTCTGTCACTCTAATTACGCCTTCATTTGAGTAAAAGAGAAAAATCCCCACAATTTGCGAATTTCGTTTTTCGCGGTAGCCCTTCAGGTCGTTCACTGCATCGATGAAAAATCTTTGCATTTTCGAATTGGCAAGGAAATTTTGTATACTTACCGGTAATATTTATTTTGCAATGCAATTCACAAAGGTTTTTAACAATATGTCAACAACCAGTTGCTACATGATAACTACTTAAAAATAATACCTCTGCTTAAAGATACAACCTATTTTAGCTCATCGTGAAAACCTATGATGACAAATGATGGGTAACATCTATTTTGACTTTATTTCATAAAACAACCGAATATCGTAAACGTAGTTATTATACAAATACATAATTATATGTATATACCTACCAACTACTACCTAGAAACATCAAAATTAGATTCCATTCTGGCTTAGAATTAAGAGAATTTCTGACCTAAATTAACATTCAAGTCCATTATACAAAACAGATACCCATTTTAAATGCTAAAATAATAATAAATGATATTCAACGAAATCGGGAGTGTTTTTCTAAATTTGAGTCATTTTCGGTTATAAAATTACAAACTATAAAAAATATGCTTTAGGTTTACGTATATCTACAGTTTGATATTTATTTGCAACACAGTTGCCAAGCATCTGGAATTGTTGAATAAAAACAAAAAAATTGATTTTTATCAATGGCTTTAATCTTGAAAACAATAGATAATTAATAAGTCCTTTATTAATATTTGCTTTGCAATACAACACGCGAAATCGCAGTCAACACCAATCAATCGTAGTCAAATCACTGCCCGGCAAAACGCATATGTCACTGTTTCAACAAAACCATATTGCAAAAATTAATGAAACCACTATCTACCACACACCTGTAGCTACCAGAATCTTCCCACGGTATTATCTCTATACAGTATTTTACCTAGATATTAATATTCTTAATTTGAGTGAAAAATGACGAGATAATGACAGCAAATGTCGCTTAAACATGTTTTACAAATGTTTTGGATGTAATAAAATTCATAAACTTGTCAGGTTTTGACAAGTTGATGTCAAGATAAGAATATATTAATGCAACGGAGTGCATTGGCGTTATCACGGGCGCATACAGAATTATGAAATGTAAGTAAATGAAGATAGCTAATAACTCGAAAAAAAATCCCTCAAATTTGTTACAAAGTGTATAATTTTTTTTACTAAAAAGTTTTTTCACTCGACCTAATGATATCATTAAACCCATACTTTGTTTATTTTTTAAATAAATGCATTATTGGATACGTATCTAAAAACTAATGCATGCTAGAAAGTAATATGTGCCCTGCAGGTATAATTAAATTGTTGTCTAGAAAACACCCGGTTTTACTTTGCTATTAAATAAGATCAATATTTTTTTTCTCTAAAAATGCGTCTGAACCACAATGCAGAATAACAATAAAAATTCTACCATCAAAAAACATTTTGCACTCACATTCACCCTTTCTTTAACCGTTTAGTGCACAGTGGGTCTGCATGGAGTTGCTGGGTCATTATTTACAACCCTTTGGATAAGCCCTTAACAACAAACCTTTTTAACATTTTAAAACGTCATCCAACAATGGATGATGTATGTTTTTTTCTAACCTGCCAGGATTAACTGTACTTTGTAAATGTTTTAATATTTAAAAGATTAGCGTCATGTACCGTAGTTGAGTACAAGTAAATATTGTTGTTGAAATATTTGTTTGAGAAAAAGATTTAAAATTTTAATAGTTTATTAAAATACTAAATATTTTATAATCATAACCATACATTTACAGTTAATAAAATACATTAGGTGCGTGTTTTATGCAAAATTAATTTAATGACATCAACGGAAAAATAAACATCGCTTTGTTGTAAACTAAAAATGCTATAGGCATCTAGATTTGTTGTACTTACATCCCTATTAATTATATTATAAATGCGAACGAAATTCTGTCTGTCTGTATGTTACCTCTTCACACTTATACCGCTGAACTGATGTAAATGAAATTTGGTATGGATGGAGATAGTTTAAAGCCCGAAGATGAACACAGGACAGTCAAGAAGTCATCATCGCCATCCCCTAAGTTTATGCCCAGTAGACGAAGTCGTGGGCAGGCACTAGTAGGTATACAAAACTGTTTTTATATAAACGTGTTACTTATTTGGTTATGTTTACTCTCATTTCCTATACTAGCAATATGTTTACATGTAATTATACCTACAACTGTCATTACACTCATTACGTTTGGAAACTTAGTTAAAAGTTATTAAAAAAAAGAGTAAAATACAAGGGCTTTAAAAAGACGGTTTTTAGGGTTCCGTACCCAAAGGGTAAAAAACGGGACCCTATACTAAGACTTCGCTGTCCGTCCGTCCGTCCGTCTGTCACCAGGCTGTATCTCATGAACTGCGATAGCTAGACAGTTGAAATTTTCACAAATGATGTATCTCTGTTGCCGCTATAACAACAAATACTAAAAATAAAATAAAATAAATATTTAAAGGGGGCTCCCATACAACAAACACGATTTTTTTGCTCTATTTTTGTTGATGGTGCGGAACCCTCCGTGCGCGAGTCCGACTCGCACTTGGCCGGTTTTTTCTAAGACCGTCCAAAGCAAAGCCCTTTAAAATCTTTAATTAAACAAGACTGAATAACTTGATAAGCTTGAAACAAGCAAATAATCGCTTGCGCCGCCGAGTCCGCAGAATTATGCTCGGTGGTGTCGGCCGAGGGGCGCGCGCGCACGCGGGGTTGTTATAGTGTTGAGACAACTTATCGATAACTTTGCTTAACTGTTGATTTTGACAAAGTAATTATTGAAAAAAAAAACTATTTTTAACAAATATTATAGAATAAACAATTATTTGAAACCGAAAATAAATTAAATATAGTTATTTTTAAACAAATAAATTTTTATACGTTAACTTAAGTAAAACCTGTAAAAAAAATATACTTAAGTGTGATTTAGAAAGAAATATTTGAAATTTAAAGACATTTTTGATTCTGTCAATCAATATCAATATGGTCTTTTCTAATATAGTGTATATTATATATTTATAATAGTAGATAAATACATTTTAGTAAACAGAGGGCCTACCGCGAACCAAGTTCGACGTGTTGCTTCTCTGTCGCACTTGTAACTTCGTACGCAAGTGTGACATAGGCAATACGTCGAACGTGGTTCGCGGTAGGCCCTCAGCATCGTACGTTAAGCTCAATAAAGGCAAAACATGTGTCCTTAGAGTCTGACCAAGCTAACTCTGCATGGCATTTGCAATGAAAACGTGTGGCGATGTCATCATTAAAGACAAATTTACCTATATGAAAATATGACGTTTATAATTACAGTCCCTCACTTTCTGTTCAACTCGGTGCAAAGTTATCTTAGACGGACTCTACAAATTAATCGTGAAGTAAAATAAGCTCAAATACCGATATATTTATCTTTTCCCAACCCTACTTGGCTGCTAACCCTTCAACTGCTACACATGTCGTAATGCATTCATGGGCTCTCGAGCGTGGCGGCGCAAAGTAACTAAACGGACACACCCCAAGCTTTCATTTATTATTTTAAACGGCAACTCATAATTTTCAGATTGGAGCAACGGCACCGGCAGGGTTGATTTAGAGTAGCAACATACGAAATATGTTGCAAATCTGAATAATAATAATAAAAATGAATTGGTTATTTTAAAAGTCACATTAAATATAAGAAGTGAAGTGACGATATGATAAGATGATATATTATACATATTTTACAATAAAAATACGTACCACATCATCCTAAACAAATATGTACCCCGAATATTCTTGATTAGGGCATATTGTGAAAATCAAACAGTAGGTACCTATTTCTAGTAGGTACTATAGGTAGGTACGTACAGTCAGCAACAGAAGTTGCTAAGCGGGCGAGGTGTTCAAATTGACCTTGACTCGCTCTTATTATTAGGTAATCATAATTATTTTTATTCCCTTTTTGATTTGAACATTAACAATGTAATAGGTAAATATAACACAACCGTAAATACGTCTTTTTATACTAGTAAAAATATCGATAGAGCATAATAGTTAATGTTTTAACCCTATCAGAAACAAACGCGACATGACGCGATTTGTCAAAATTTGGCGAAAAATTTGCGATGAACTGTGACGGTAACCTTTTTGCTACATTGTGTTGTGTTCGACCTCTCCGTGGTGAGGAATGTGTGACTGATTAATTATATGATTTATGCCCAATTGCCCACGCCCCATACTAAATAGTTAAATAGGGCAAAAAAAAACTAGTGGCTCTATGAGCTGTAGATCTGGGGCATGTTTCTCAAAAGCTTGTAAACTTGTAAGACAAGTGGAAGTCCCTTTCTAACAAAAGCTGTCATAAAATGACATACGCTTGTGTTACAAGTTACAAGCTTTTGAGAAACGGGCCCCTGGCGTTTCTCTATGGCTCCGCCAATAGATTGCTGTGAAGCTATATTTTGAAGTAAGTATGGAAAACAAGGAAACGGCGATTTTCTCGGTGAAATATTGCATTTACTTATTTAGGTAGGTTCACAATCTTCTTTTTTAAATAAAATGCAAGCATTATTACTTGCAATTCTATAATTGTATCCAATATTTTTTCCGTTTCGGAAGAAAAAAAAGTTTTAATACTTTGAGGACTTGTAATTTTTATCACTTCCATACTTATATTTTTAAGCGTCCAATTTATTGTGATAATTAGCTCATTTCCTATCTATTTAAACTAGATTTTGTTATAAAATTCAACATGTGACATCATATCCATTATAATTATCAAGGCTGCTGACCAAATTTCAAGAAAACCTGTAAAGGAGAATAGTTGGCCAGACTAACAGCATCGTTGCCCTTTTTAATGAAAAATTAAAAATACCTATAGGTACCTAAACAACAGCGTCCAACTATTTGTTGGCTTGACTTTTCTTTTAATGGTCACATTCAGAGCAAAACTCGTAACAGATGTGCCCACGTGTCAATAAAGATCAATAAAAAATGACCTGAATCCGTGTCTGATCAAATATTGATGTAATTTATTGCGTGTCGATAAAAGGGTTGCAATAAAAAAGTCACGTTTCACGGGCTATTAAACCATTAGAGAAATCATGAAATCATAGTGTGAAGGTGCAAGGTGGATGGCGAAGTGGGTCTGTGTTAAGGTATAGGTGGGTCTCTATTGTTTCCCATATAGTTTTTTTTATGTCATAATGTATTGTTTGCCCGCATTTTCATTTCATTCATTTGGTTCAGAAACGCGTCACTTTTCAGGATTGCCATAAGGCAAACCTAACCTAAACCTAACCTATCTATAGGATAGGATATCCTTACGAAAATCCTGAAAAGTTAAAGGTTTCAGTTTTATGGCGCTGTTTACAGTCAACCCGAGCAATAAGATCCTAAAGCACTGGACAGCCGTGCACCTGGACGAAAACGGCAAATAATATGTAGGTATAAAAATCTGACAAGGGACATTTATAACTTCTGCTTCATTGTATTTTAAATTTTATATTATTTTGTAGTGTTGTAATTTATTGTATTGTACTGTATGAGTTTAAAATTTGAAATAAACAATATATTATTATATTCATTTATTTATCTTTCCTCTTACGTTAGGTTATTTATAATATGAATATAAAAGTAAAATATAAAAACACTTACAAAACAATAAAAAATACATATAAACACATTATAAAAAACCTAACCTAGAATGCCGCCGGCAGCGGGGCAGGGCCCAAGCTACCGGTGGTCAGGGCCGCAGAGAGAGGAACCGGCGGACTATCCGCGCCGTGTCCAAGATCACCGCCTTCTGCATCTGGCCCTTGATCCAACCACCTAGCGAGAGTCTCTCAAGATGTTGGTCGAGACTCTTCGCTATTAGACCGTTCGCTGAAACAACTATCGGGACAATGATCGTCGAATCAACATCCCACATGGCGGTTATCTCGTGAGCCAAGTCTAGGTACTTACTGGACTTGTCCTTCTCGGCTTTCACGAGATTCTCATCATGGGGGATGGTGATGTCAACGAGCACGGCCCGGCGTTGCGCTCGATCTATTATCACAATATCAGGCTTATTGGCTACAATAGTCCTGTCAGTGATAATAGATCGATCCCAATAGAGCGTGGCACGACCATTCTCAAGAACTGGCACAGGTGAATACTTGTAGTACGGTACTTCGCGGTCCACAAGACCGTATAGAAGAGCAAGCTGTTGGTGAATAATCCTGGCTACGAGATTATGTCTGTGCAAGTACTCGCCGTTAGCAAGATGAGAACAACCGGAAATGATATGCCTGAGTGACTCTCCGGGACGGCGGCATGCCCGACAAATGTCGACCGTACCGTCCTTCAGGATATATTTCCGATAGTTGTTCGTCATCATTACTTCGTCCGCAATTGCACAGGCAAAACCCTCGGTTTCTCCGAAGAGGTCCCCGAATCGTAGCCAGTTCACCGACGCGAGCAGGTCCACATCGGGTCCCGTGAGGGCCTTGTAGAACCGCCCGTGTAGCACCTTACTCTCCCATGCCGCCTTGCGATCCGCAGTACTTAGTACCACAGGTTTGCGCCAGTTCTCGTTTGCCAAGGAGAGCGGCGTGAGGTTCCTGTCTACTGCCACCACATCACGATGCATCCCACACTCGTTGTTAAGGAAATAATTCCTGAGATTGTACACCTCGCGGTTGTGGAGATCCTTGGCGTTTAGGAAGCCTCGGCCTCCACATTTCCGTGGGATGTACAATCTCATAACTGACGAGCGTGGGTGTAGCATGCGATGTGCGGTAAGCAGTGATCGGACCCTCCGATCCAGGGCGTCCAGCTCGGTCTGAGTCCACCTTTTTATGCCAAAGGAGTATGTGAGTAGGGGCATTACCCAGGCGTTGAAGGCGCGCACTTTGTTGCCTCCTGACAAAAGACTGTTAAGGACTTTTGTGAGCCGACTGAAAAAGCGCTCCTTCACCGACCGTCTAATACCTTCGTCCTCAATACCCAACGACTGTGACATACCAAGGTATTTATAGGTTTCTGATTCAGAGATAGATCTGAAAGCCATTGTCTCAGAGAGTTGTAAATTTGTTGAATTTACAACCCTCCCCCGCTCTACATGTATAACCGCACATTTATCGACACCAAACTCCATGTTGATGGCACTACTGAAGACTTCGGTAGTTTTCAGTAGGTCCAACAAGTCTTGGTTATTTGGTGCAAATAATTTGAGGTCATCCATGTACAGAAGGTGAGAAATGACTTCACCCTCTCTCCGAAGCCGGCAACCTAGTCCCAAATCTTTCAGCAGGGTGCTGAGGGGATTCAGAGCTAGGCAGAACCACAGGGGACTCAGACTGTCACCCTGAAAGATTCCTCGCTCAATCCTTATAAAATCCTGCGGACCAGAGCGGTCATTCCCGCCTCCTGGTTGACGAAGGACGGTGGTCTACCGCCCCATACACGCGCTTAGGAAGGCTCTCAAAGTTGCATCAACTTTATACAGCTCTAAGACCCTCCCCAGCCATGAATGAGGCACCGAATCATAGGCCTTCTTGTAGTCAATCCAAGCGGCTGAGAGGGCCCCCTTGTTCCGCCGGATTTGTTGGCATATGGTCATGTCTATGAGGAGGAGCTCTTTAGTACCACGGGACCCAACCCTACATCCATTTTGAGCGGAAGCCAAAATATTATTTGCGACAATGTGCGCGTTGATTTTTGCTCTCAAAATGGATGTAAGGAGCTTGTAGAGTGTAGGCAAGCATGTGATGGGTCTGTAGTTTTTTGCTTCCGTGGTACTACCGGACTTGAAGAGCAGGAAGGTGACACCAGTTGTTAAGGAAGGTGGGAGAGAACCAAGCTCGAGGGCTTGTTGAAATTGTGCTTATTGTATTATTATATTATATTATTATTATGACTAATGATAATAATACATTATGACCATTAAAACTTTATGGGAAACAAAGGTGGTACTGATGTGTCGCCGGAAAGTTTCAATAAGTATTCGCGAAATTTCCAAATGGAAAAATTTAAGAAAACTCTCATATTTTTGTATGGGATCAAAATTTTCCATTTCCAAGATAAAAGTTTACTTTATTCCGTGTAAAATTTTCCTGAAATGTAAACATGAGGAAACAAATCAAAATTTGCACCTACTTACTTTGCCTCTCTTGTGGATAAATAGGTACAACTTTCTCACCAGTTTTTGAAGAATAAAGAGAGCTTTTTTGGGGGCCTAGTCAAGATGACAATCGTTGATAGAAAACGCAAATCGAAACTTGAATAGAAATCGCTAATCCAAAGTTGTCTAACCCATAAGTTTTTCATTTTAATATGACCACTCATATTTTTATTCAACCTGACCCTAAACATCCACTTACCAAAGGGGCGTGTCCTGCCCCTTATAACGGGGCGTCGCCCGCCTTTGCGCGCAGTGCGTCGCTCGCGCACCACTGTGTAGGCGACCATGGGCAAAACTAGTGATTCCGCGTGTGTGTGACTTTTGGTAACAACACAGTTGTGATCATATTTTTAATAGTCATTTTGTGCTTGTCAAAAATTGGATGTGAGCCGTGAGCTGAAATCGAGAAGTAAGTAAGTTTATTTTGTTTTATGTTTGTGTACAGTCAGCAGCAATAGTCGTTAAGCAGGCGAGGTTATCAAAGCCCCACGGTAAGCTCAAGAAGGCTTGTGTTGTGGGTACTCAGACAACGATAGATATTATATACAAATACTTAAATACATAGAAAACAACCATGACTTAGGAACAAATATCACACAAATAAATGCCCTTACTGGGATTCGAACCCAGGACCGCGACTTCACAGGCAGGGTCACTACCGCCACCGCCAGACCGGTCGTCGGTGTTAGGAGTATAAGAGCGTCAAGGTAATTTTGAACACCTCGCCCGCTTAGAAACTTCTGCTGCTCACTGTTTATTTTACTAAAAGAGATTCCGCATGACGACTTCATTAGTCTGTGATGGTGTATCTCATGTGGTGGTGTGACATCAAACAAGTCTGATGATGTAGTGCAATGGGTTCTAAGTTTTCAGGTTTGAGACATTTTGAGTAGGTACCTACATGTACCTTAATCAAATTTGAATTCACTATCAAGTCGCCCTTAAAACTCGCTAAGGGTCCCAGTCCCAATTCTCAACCCTAGGTCTCTAGAGAATATTGTAAATACCTACGAACTCGTGCGTGCGCTTCATTTCAAGAGCCATAAATATATTTTTTTTCTAATTTAATCCATAATCATTCCTGCTTCATAATCGGTCGAATTTTGTCGGATGGACGCTCCGACTGTGGAATGAACAGAATGGGATTCAAAAAAGGAGTGTACAAGTTCCTAAATGGTCGCGAACGCGCATGTAACACCCCTGAAGGCCTACCGCGAACCACGTTCGACGCGTTGCCTCTCTGTCGCACTTGTAAATTCGTACGTAAGTGTGACAGGGAGGCATCGAACGTGGTTCGCGGTCGGCCCTCTGGCGTTGCAGGCGTCCATAAGCACCGCTTTCCAATCCAATCTCGTAGCAACATACTTGGCAGGGTAGTTGAGATAGAAGACCCTGTTCAAATGTAGAGCTAGCCAACCTTTCTAAAAAAGCCTTGCAAGAAAACCTAGCAAATTTTCTAAGCAAAGTTCGTTGTCTACTATTATGAAGAAAAAAAAACCCCTACGCATTATGGCAAAACATCAATTTTATGCGTAAAATGCCTTACATCATTTTGGAAAAGTGCTGATACTCTTCGAACTGCTGGATCGATTTCTGTCAAATATAGCTAAGAATAAGAACCACCGCAAGGAAAATCGCTTTCACGTAAAAAAGGAACCAAAAAGGGTCCATCCGTTTGAGAGTTACGATGCCACAGACAGACAGACAAAGACATTTGCGTCAAACTTATAGGTAACACCCCTTTTGCGTCGGGGATTAAAACAAGGCAGCATCGAGACAAGAAGGCCATACCTATCTATAGTTGGTCAAACCAATTTGTCAGTCAGTAAGAACCAGGAAAACCATACTCATCCTTTTCTTTTGGGTGCTAGTACTATGGAAGACAAATATAGTATGATTCTCTCTGTCTATGTTTGAAATGTGACAGTCCTTTGACAAACTATAAATCACAAATACACAAAACAAAGTCACAAGCACACACGAAAGCTAAAAAAGCTAAAAATGATTATTCAATTGTCCCCCTTGTACTAATCGCATGATCATTAACTTCGTCACGCTCTGTTCGGGACACGTGCGAGTCGCGTGTCGGACGGACAGGTGTGCCATCAGATATCGGAGCTTGAAGGTGGTCAAAGATATCTGATCATTCGATTGACGTCTTGATAATTGAGACTTTAATATTTGTGAACACCTTGGCAGCTCCAATACCTATATCTCATTGTCCCTCTGTCCTAATCGCATGATCATTAACTTGGTCACGCTCTGGGACACTCGGGACACGTGCGAGTCGCGCGGACGGACAGGTGTGCCATCAGATATCGGAGCTTGAAGGTGGTCAAATATCTTTGACCACCTTCAAGCCTTTCACCACCTTTGAATTATCAAGACGTCAATCGAATGATCAGATATCTCTGATCATTCGATTGACGTCTTGATAATTGAGACTAATATTTGTGAACACCTTGGCTGCTCTGATACCTAGATATCTGATTGTCCCCCCGTACTAATCGCATGATCATTAACTTCGTCACGCTCTGGTCGGGACACGTGCGAGTCGCGTGTCGGACGGACAGGTGTGCCATCAGATATATCGGAGCGGGAAGGTGCTCAAAGATATCTGATCATTCGATTGACGTCTTGATAATTGAGACTAATATTTGTGAACACCTTGGCTGCTCCAACACCTTTATCTGATTGTCCCTCTGTCCTAATCGCATGATCATTAACTTGGTCACGCTCTGGGACACTCGGGACACGTGCGAGTCGCGTGTCGGACGGACAGGTGTGCCATCAGATATATTGGAGCGAGGAAGGCGGCAGAAATATCTGGACACAACTCTGTAGGTGCTGCAGTGCGGGTTTAACTAACTTATCACTCCGAATCCTCCGAGTAATCCTGAAAGTAAACACTGTATAAAAATTTAACAACACAAAAAACCATCCGTGCCTAAAAGGTATCATATTTTTTGTATTCATCTTGGTCTCAATTTTGGTTTGACACCAAGAAAGTTTAAAAATGCAGTAATAACGAGAAGAAGCGTTCCATCAAACCCGTATAGTATATAGCAAATAGGTACAGCCAACTACAAAGAGATGTATCCACTTTTTCACCTTACTCTTACTGCATTGTAATAAAGTGAAAAAGTGCATACATTTCCATGTAGTCGACTGTACAATATTGAAACATTTCATCAAACCAAAGATCTATTGAGTGTACAAGATAAAGACAAAATAACTTGCTTAATGGAATTCATTACTTAATCAATTCTAAGAGGAAATGAAACCCCACACGAGCAATTGTTTATTGAACTAGAGCGGAAATTATTACATTAAATTAGCGACATTTAAGAGTCAACCAAAACCGACCCCCCAGCCGGAAATCACACACCGGAAGTAGGAAGTGATAAAGTTCAACTGTTGCAACTTGGTCACGCACTGGTCACCTGTTGGGACAGGAAAATTACTTTCCAAACATAGGGGAGTAATGGCCACATTGTTGGCGTGTAGCATTTGTTTTAATTGCAATTAGTCAAAGTCAAGAAGGGTGTCTTGATGCTCTTATTTTTGGGGTGTTTTCTTTCGAAATAGGTAGGCTATCTTGTTATGGTCTCAATAGATCATATTTCGCGTGAGGATCAAATGTCTATATAAGTAGAACCAATTGCATTGAAGCAATACAAGAGTCAGAAGTTGGAGTCAAACTCTGACATCCGTATTTGACACGCAAAATGCTTCTGCCTAAATTATACGACTTAGGTATACTCGTACCGTACTACTATTGTATCATAATATCATATAGGATATCATACTTCCTATCGTCTTAACATTAACCATAGCTTGATATCTCTTTTTACTGATTCGTAAGTTTTGTGACTTTAAGATGATACACCAATGTTTCACCAAAGTATAAATATTAAAATTATGTTTTCTCTTCCAGGTACACTCCAAAATGTTCACCAACTTTGACGACTACTGCGATTTCAACGACAGCGTCTGCAGCAACGACTCAGGCTTCGAAAAGTCACACAATGACTCCTACGCTACTTCCACAACTTCCACACCCTTGAAACACAACACCTCAGACCCAGGCATTTGCGTCACTCCGATCAAATCAGAAGTACGAAGAAAACTATTCAGCGAATCCTACGAATTCCCTTTCCAAAACCAAATCGGAGATGTTAAGGTTTTTGAAGAGAACTTACACACTGCAGTGACATCAACGCCAATTAAGAAAGAAAGGAAACCAAAAGATCCAAACAAACCGAAAAGGAAATACGCGAATGGAAAAAACAGAATATCAAGATGTAAAAGTCCGACTCAGTTAATGAGAATAAAGAGGAATAGAAGAATGAAGGCCAACGATAGGGAAAGAAATCGAATGCATATGCTAAACGAAGCTCTGGATAGACTCAGATGTGTGCTACCAACTTTTCCTGAAGACACAAAGTTAACTAAGATAGAAACGTTAAGGTTCGCTCACAATTACATCTTCGCTTTAAGTCAGACTTTGGAATCTTTAGACAACATCAACTCCGGGCAAGCGACCATAGATAATTTCAGTTCAAATTGTGAAAAACTTCAAAACTATAATTCAGCTCATGAGAAAATCGCAAGAGATGCGTTCAGAGATATATTTTCTTTGAATAATAAGACTGATGAATTTAACAGTGATGGGAGTTACAGGAGCTTCCAGGGTTATAGTAAACCTTTTCCAAATGGTTGCAATTTTATGCAGACATCTGAAGGTGTTCTCATAAATGTTGGAAACGTGACGGTATCTGTCAATAACAAGGGAGGAAACTGTATAACTTCAACCACAGGCAGCGGCTTCTTCACTCACCCATCAAGCTATGCCGATGACGCTAACCAACAAAACTATTTCTACCAAAAACCTTATATACCTTGCATTACTAATGGTAATGGTGATAATATGCATGATGTTGGTAATACAGAAGAATATTTCAATCAAAAGAATTACGAAATATTCAAAAATGCTTTTGATACGGCGAAGAATAAACGATATCCAAAGACTGAAGATTATGCAGCGAATTATGGAGAATATACAAATATATATGGACATAATGAGTGGGATTATAGTAGGATAAGTGAATATAATTATCAGAATAATTATTATAACAATGACCAAAGAATGTACAGAAATTTTTATAATAGACCAAGTATTGTAAACGCTCAAATTTAAACGGTTGTGTTTTCTAGTCATCTGTGTACAAAATATATTTTTAATTAATTTTTTAATGTACCTAAGTATTAGGGACCTAAGAAGTAAATTTCGGCCATGAAAACCTTACTAATAGTGGTGATGAAAAAAAAAAGATTTTAACTATGTAGCTATAATATTTTAGAAAATTTTACGCGACGAAGCGGACTGCAAAACTAAATTTTAGAAAGGTTTTCAAGGATCATATATTTTGATAAATACCTAATGTTTAGAATAAAATTTATAGGGAACAATAATATTGTGATGTTTCTTTAGACAATAATAATGTATCATGCAACTTTTACCAAAGAGTATATTATAGTCTAGTCATGTTTTGCTAAATTTTTTGTAATAAATGAAATATTTTCTACAACATTTTTCATTTTACTTAAACCATAGTTAGCACAAAAGTTAAAAAGGACCCTTAGCAATAAGTGAAATATCGAGTGGCATAAATAGTTAGTCTTAGCTCAGAATTGTGTAAAAAAAACGAGGTTCATAGTTGATTTACCGTTTACGGTACAAGCGGGTATGAATATAAATCAAATGTGGAACAAAGCACGCTAAAGAGCGAAAACTTGTGAATGGGAGCGCACCCTAAATGCGCCAGCGCATTGTTAAAGATCTTTTGACAACCCTACCAGTATAAATACCGTCGAGTTAATCGAAAATCAACCTTGTGCGCTTGATTTACGAGAACCTTTAGAGAAAAAATCAAAGTGGTTCTTGTGACAGCCGACCCAAGTGACCCATGCTGTTGTGGCAGAGAAAAATAAACCTTAATTCTTTGAATTAAGAGGAAGTAAAACGTAAAATCATAGTTGTAGTAGGGGGTAATAGGGCACCCGTAGAATTGAGTTGCGAAAAGTAATGTTTGCTTTGGAAATTCGTTACGGCCTATCTTGTTGCTTGCTCCAATGATTTGGGTGTTATAGCATTACATTGGTAATAATAATATTGATTATGGAATCAAATGGTAACGGTAGATCTTTCAAACAAAGGTGACCAATATTTGAATAAGCAGTAGTAGGTAGTAGGTAGTAGTAAAACACTTTATTGCACAAAACGACACATAAAACATGAAAAAACACACATCATTGGTACAAAGGCGAACTTATCCCTTTCAGGGATCTCTTTCAGTTAACTACCTACCTACTTAGAAATGCGACTTTGGTGATGAATTTTCCACCAGAGTTGTTTTCTTATGCATCAGATGTTCAAGATCTTTATTACTTAGTTATTTTTAAAATTACTCCGTTTCCGTAGTTGCCACAATACCTACACGTTATACCCAATGCTGGCCGGAATAAAGCTAAGAAAATTTACGTTTTGACATAAACATTTTGCTTGATTGAATATAAGAAACATGCCGATATGGCAAACCGCGATAGGTGAATCGCTACAAGGAATTAATGATTTGGAGGTACAGTCACCATCAGATATATCGGAGCGGCCAAGGCACAAACATCTGAACACGCCAACGCGTTAGAGTTCGTGTTTAGATTTTGAGCACCTCAGCCGCTCCGATATATCTGATGGCGATTGGCGACTGTACATGACTAACAAATCCAAACATGGCCTTTAAATCAAAACTTATAAAATAATGAGTGCATTCGTCACGCTTTATCGGTTCCATTTCGTCACAGATTTATTTTCACATCTGCGAGTTAATAGCGAACGACATTTAATTTACCATTCGTCACAGGATATTGAGAACATTTCCATTTCCGGCACATTTTATTTGTTTGTAATTCCAGAGCTATCCCTACTAATGTTATAAAGCTGAATGTAAATCTGTCTGTCTGTCTGTTTACGTCTTAACGCTTAAACCGCTGAAACGATTTAGTGGTATGGAGATAGTGAGATGCCCCGAATAGTGAATTTGGCCGAATACCGAATACCGAATATTCGGCCCCTCTCTTGGCCGAATACCGAATATTCGGCGATCGAATATTCGGCATGACATGCGAACATTTTGAGTCACAATTACCTATTATGAAAAGTGTTCGCCAACAAAGCACAACGAATACCTAATATATTTTTATGTTGAATGAATGTAGTTAAGAGTCAATATTTCACGCCTGAAACACAAGGAATCCTAGTTCAGGCACATGATGTAAACTACCACTATCTTTAATTCTTTGTTTTATATGAATGTAACCATGAATTACGTGTTTTTAATTTTTTTTTTGTTTTTTAATCAAATCAGACCCATGATAACAAAAAAAAAATTTGTTGTCAACAAATACTCAAAAACGTGCCTTCGTATTTAACTATACTTGGTCAACCAGATCTTGACAGTAGAAAAAGGCGGCAAATTTGAAAACTGTAGGCGCGAAGGGATATTGTCCCATAGAAAATTTGAATTTCGCCTTTTTTTACTGACAAGCTTTGGTTGACCAGCTATACATACCTAGTTTTTGGTTATTTTTTGATGTAATTTTTCTTTTTAGGTACCTAGGTTTAACAGATATTCGGTATTCGGGAGAATAGTAGGCAACATTCGGCCGAATACCGAATATTCGGCAAAGTGGCCGAATAGGCCGAATACCGAATAGTTGCCGAATATTCGTGGCATCTCTAATAGTGAGACCCGAGCCGGACGCAATGGCCGCTTTGATATAGTTGGTCAAACCAAATTGTCAGTAAATAAGAACAAAAAACAATACTCATTATTTGACATTAATGATGACAGTGCCACAATTTGTCAGCGTTGTGACTTAACTTGGTCCAACCCTAGAGTTAGACCAAGATAAGTCTGCAACGATTTAGATACTTAGCACACAGTGCAAGTGTTATTTTAAACGTCAAACTTCTATGAAATTATGGCGTATAAAAAGCGCTTGTACCTGCTAATCCTGCTATCATAATCGTTGCCGACTTTTCTTGGTCGAACAGCCATATTCGAACTTTAAGATACGTCAAATATTAGATATAGAAACTATATGGATCGGATATGCCAGTGTCAAACAAGTGTCAAAAGTGACGTTTCATCAAACAAAAACTTCATTTTGACACTGACATATCCGATCCATATCGTTTAGATAGGTATCTAATATTTGACGTATCTTAAAGTTCGAATATGGCTGTAACTCAGGTATATTTGAAAACCTTTCTGTTTTGTATATCGCAATCGGTATTTTGTAAATCGCGTCGTCACGTCAACCTTACCAAATGTAATTAAGTGCCCCTCGCGGTTAGTGTCGGATTCGATGGTGGCTAATCCTCCGCATTTGGACCCCTCTGAAAATAATAATAATACTTGGAATAAGCAAATAGGTAGTTCGGTAGTTTCCACTGTTAGTTGGAACAAGTGAATTCTGATTATTTTTCTGTAGGTTACTACCTACTCGAGAGTGACAGCCATATTCGAACTTAACTTAGATAAGTCAAATTGTACAACGGGACTTAAGAGCCAACAGGAGCTAAGATTTAAATATTTTAGGTAAATATACCCGTCTCGCTAACGGAAGCGGCTCCTAAAACTAGTGCGATAAGGACAAGGCGAAAAATCCTGCGTAAAAATATCAAAAATCGAGGTTTCGTACTCGACTGTTTGCTCCTCCAAAACTTAACCAATCGTAACCAAAATCTAAATGATTATGACATTATCTGTGTCGGACCGTTTTGCTTTTTTGACTAATTGATGTCAGTTTTGAATAGCACGCCTCTCATTGCGGCATAGTCAATTAGGCCATTTTGGCCATTTTTGAAGGGCGCCTTAAAAAATAAAAATATCAAAAAAAGCAAAACGGTCCAACACAGATATTGACAATATTAATCTGTGTTGAAAAAATCATTGCTCTAGCTTCAAAACCCACGGAGGAAACAGTCGAGTACGTTTGTATGGAGAAATGACCACTCTCTTAATCGCGTATCTAAGTTTTAAGATTTTCCTCCGACGTTTCGAGGACGGCGTTGTCCCCGTGGCCCCTAAAGTCTATTTTTTTATTCGGTAGACTAAAATGACATTTCATAGTATGAACATCATGTGTCATTTCATACTATGAAATGTCATTTTAGTCTACCGAATAAAAAAATAGACTTTAGTGCGCAAAACGTTCAATCTGATAAACAAGACCAAGTGCGGGTTGTTCGAAAAACTCGCGCGGTTAGAAGATGCTGATGTCAACTTAAGCCAGTCTTCTCCGAGACCACGGGGACAACGCCGTCCTCGAAACGTCGGAGGTAAATCTTAAAACTTAGATACGCGATTAAGTCCCGTTGTACAATTTAATAATGTGTAAAAATCGTGAAAGTTTAAATCAGTGTTAAGTCAAATATTAGATATAGAAACGATATGGATCGGATATGTCAGTGCCAAACAAGCTTCTTCAAACAAAAAAGTCACTTTTGACACTTGTTTGGTTATAATAATTTTTAATAATATATAATATAGGTTCTCTGTCTAGCCGATAAAAACACTACAAATTGAGAAAAAGCAGCAGATTTCAATTTAAACTCGAAATTCAAGCTTACATCAATAAACTGGTAATAAAAATACCACCCTAATCAAACAATATTGACCGTACAATAAAAAGCTAACAAGGCTAAAACACATGCAAGTCCAGCCCGAGGCTAATTGAGTCATTGTCTGTCTGTTTGTCAGTCTTGTTTAATATTCATCCGCGTATTTACTGAGTCCGCTAAACCAATAGGACTTTACCAACTTTGCTACCCCTACAGGCAAAAAAGTTTACTAATATAGGCGTAAAACTAAAGTGGCGTAGGAATAAACAAATGCAAAGTGAATTCGACTTTGTTTCAAATGATTCAGGGTTTAGATTTTAATAAAATTTCGAATGGGATTGATGCTCTTTTGTTTTCAGGCGATGAATTCTACATCAAGGAATGTAGAACTAAATAAGACTTTATATGAAGGTGATATGGTTTACAATGGAGTGGCTTTAATTTTATGTATTGGTAGCGATATGGTCAGCAAATTATAAATTTGTAACGGAGGAAGTTTGTTGGTTTTAGTTTTTTAAAGTGATCCCATTTTGGGGTTTTTAATGGGGTCGGTTAATGATTTTATGTCGTTTTGATGGAGTTATTGTAGACCGGTGTTTCCCCGCAGGCTAATAACTAATAACTGACTATGTAATGTTCAGAGAATTACTACGTACAGTCGCCATCACCATCAGATATATCGGAGCGGCCGAGGTGCTTACATATAAGTATCTGAACACGTCTCTATTGTCAAGGCGTTAGAGTGCGTGTTCAGATATTTTTGAACACCTTGGCCGTTCCGATGTACCTGATGGTGACTGTACCTAGATTTGGATAGCTCTTAGAACCGATAACCATCGACCAGCAGTCGCTGGGGCAAAAAGGTTCTTAAGGGACAATGTCCCTAATAGGATGGATTGATCCGCAAATACGCTTATAGGTGTACTGACATATACCTACTTACAAGACGGATAGGTTCAGATAACAGGATAGTACTTGTTGTATATGGTTTCGAGCAGGTGATGGTAGTAGAAGTCAAACACCTTATGTGTGATAGTATAAGAACATTCTGAACCTTTATTCTCTAAATGCCTATTGTTTTATACACGTTAGGTTGCGCTGACACAAGCAATATGCGTTTATGTCGCAGTAAACCAAAGCGTTACTGCTAAACACTAAAAGTGGACATTTACCACATTACACCTCCCCCGAAAGTTCCTCTCACCGCCGGGGTGGCAGAAGAAAAAATTTAAACGCATGTCACTTGTTTACAATTTTTTCTGAAATCAATACAAAAAAATATTAACAAATTATATAGGTATAATGCAAACAATCTTTATTTAGCTAGGTTCTTATGTGTCGTAAGTGTCGTAGTCCTATTAAGGAAAAGAAAAAAAATCGTTGTGCTAATAAGAAAATATCATCACTTAAAATGTTGTCATCTCTCAAACGTTAAAATATTAATTTACTTCCTTTTCTCATAAAATATAAATCTCCTTCTTTAAAAACATTTACCTACTCTTCATCTTTAAAACATTTACTATTCAACTTTAAAACATTTAGAAACAATTGGTATTCAACTTTAAAATATTCACTCTCGCTGTTTATAGTTACGGTATCTCCCATAATTCTGACAATAAAATAAACTAATGCCGTATTAAATGTTAAGCCTTTCACGGACACCTATAAGGTCGACTATGATCAAGGGCATAACTGGGTTGCGCCTCTGTGCGCACCCTTCACCTATCAATGCTATCCATAGCAATTCTTCAATAAACACCTAGGGCATGGTCACCCTTTATCAACTCTATAAAATGGCATATCAGGCCAGGCTGTACGGCTCTGCCTGTACCTAGAGACACAAATACATTAAGACAATAAGTCTCCTACAACTTTCACGGAGGATACTGTATATCACACTATGATCAAGTACGAAGGACTAGTGCTCTAGCTATAAGGTCACATTTTATAAATAAATGTGCCTAAACTCCTTAAAATTTTCAAACTTGTACCGTACTGTAAGCTTTCTATAAAATAAACATTATTATTTAACTTCCAAAATTCAAAAAAAAAACGATGTAATAAATCAAACTTTCGCTGTATATCAGGTGATCAGTCCGACACGTAGCTAAAGTATCAATCATTACTAAGAAACAATAAAATAATTTTATTGAATTGAGTTGTTAATTATTTAATCGTTATGCGATGTATCAAATTTCATTCATCGCTTATTAAAATATTCTAACTCGCGGCAAAGTCTCGCGGCCTAGTTAAGTTTTCTGTCGACGTGCGCACAACGCGTGGCACGCGCTGCAAATTGCAACATACATGATTGAGGACACTATTCGACACTTTTATATTTAATATTATATTATGACTTCTTATGAAAAAATTTTATGCTCGAAACGAAATTGAGTTTAGCGACAACCTTTAATAATTATGAACGATTTAAATATGACTGCTACTGAATTGGAAAAAAAATGCTGGCTTTTAGAGAAAATTAATTAAAATCATAAATTACATGTAGGATTTACATCCTATTGCCGCGTGGCTGGCCGTCCTCGGCTTCGTCTTCGTCCGGTCCGGTGCGAGTTCGCGTACGGCATTCTTGCTGCTGCTGGCGTGGCCTGGCGAGCTGGCATTTCCATATGGCACTCGCTTGACGCTTCATATGGCTGGCTGGCTCTGCTTCCGATGATTATGATGGTGGGCCGGGATAACCCTGGACTCCTCTTGAAATGGGCCGGGATAACCCTGGACACCTCTTGATTTGCGAGCCGGGATAACCCTGGACAACGCTCTTCTTTCTTCCTTCTTCGTCTCTTCTTAATTTCTTTTCTTAACGCGGTTTCCGCTTTTTGATGTTGGTTGGTTCTTCTCAGGTTGTTTCTTGATTCTTGATAAGCTGGTTGGTTCTGACTGCGTGGATTGGTGTTGAAAAAGTGGTTCTTCTTTTTTTTTCTTTTCTTGCTTGATTTTTCCTTCTTTCTTGAGTGTTAGTTCCTTGTTGGTTCACTGGTCTGGGTTAGGGTTGCCAACTATTTTTTGGTGGAATATAGTATTTTCCAGAATAAGGCATCAAAAATATAGTACATTTCAAAAAAATATAGTACTTTTAGATAAAATACTATACATCAGTGTAATACAGGGGGTCTCTGACCATGGGGCTTTAAATCCAGGGCTTGATTCTACTCGCTAAACTGAGCTACTTTTATTATGGCACCAACCCCGAAATCTCTAAAAAAATTTTTTACTTTTTCATACAGTTTAGCTGATCAGATGTCGACGTTTTCTATGGAAAAGGCAAAAAATTTTCCCCGATTTTAGGGTTTGTCCCACAGTAAAAGTAGCTCAGTTTAGCGAGTAAAATCAAGCCCTGGATTTAAAGCCCTATGGTCAGAGACACCAAATACGTTTAATCGGAAATATAGTATTTTAGCGTACTATATATTTTTCCAAAAATATATAGTACAGAGAGCCAAAATATAGTACAATACTATATAATATAGTACGGTTGGCAACCCTAGTCTGGGTCGCCATCAAATATTATAGGTTTCTTCTGTGGTAGCTATATTGACGAGCAGAGTCGGGTGAGGAGTTAGTGGAAGTTAAACACCTGATGTGTGATAGTATAAGAACATTCTGAACCTTTATTCTCTAAATGCCTATTGTTTTATACACGTTAGGTTGCGCTGACACAAGCAATATGCGTTTATGTCGCAGTAAACCAAAGCGTTACTGCTAAACACTAAAAGTGGACATTTACCACATTACAAGGTAAGGTCAAGGAATATAATATGTAATTAATTACATTTATTAATTACGCCTTAGAAAAACATCAGGAATAAGGCCTAGGCGACAAGAGGTACAGTACAGCGTATAAGTAACACATACAGCGAGGAAATACGGCCAGCCTTCTTGGCACCTTGCCCGGCCCGTTGACGGCGATTTGGCCCAAATTTTTACTCATAGCTTAAGTACAAACAGCAGCTCTCCTAACTGTACATCGGTGGACCTTATTACAAAAGGCATAAGGTCCACCGATGTACAATTAACAGCTTGTGGGCTTAGAAAGGTCGTAGTACTTAGAAAGAAAGTTTTACTACTTGGAGGATATAATCAAACGGAGACGCCATGTCTGTAATTTTCTGTACAAAACAGTCTGCCGATTTTTGCGGGGGAGGGAAACGTCAAATGTATGCGTAACGTAAAAATAGCCATGTCAGATAAACGTCAGTCCATACATTGTGTATGACCGTTGGCCGCCTATTTTCGACAGAGGGGAAAGCCTGTTAATGGCTACTCCGTTTAGTTGTATCCTCCAAGTTTTACTATTGTGGCCTAGCCTATACAAATTTTACCTTTCCTAACACTACACAACCTAACAGCTTGTCAATAAATAATATTTTAAACAAGTATCGGCGTTTCACGCCGCGTCCGTTACATAAGCATCGCGTAGTATACTTATAGGTAGGTATGCATAGCGTGCCGCCATTGCCGCCGCGCGCGCCGATGAACGAAACGAAAGCCAAACCAGTCGATACTCGCCCTTCACGACGTAACTACGCGGCTCGCCTGCGCTCGCGCGGCCGTGTTTTGATTTACGTAAATCTGTAATTGTTATTAATTATACTAACGTTACTAATATGTTTGTGCTTGCGACTGTGCATATCAAGTAACTAATAAACTCACAAGTGTGTGATATAAACTAAACTATAGACCTAAGGCTTACTGACTAATCCGGTGGTTGTGTTTATAACCTTAAACCTACATAGACTTATCTATCCTGTGCAGCGCCTTCTTAATTTTTATTTGGGGTATTTCTACCGTTCAATAATAGTGACTTTTTACATATGTTTCTTCATGTGCCTGCCTGTTTAATTAAATAAAGACAATATAAATAAACAGTGTTATCAGTTACTACGGAACCTCATCATCACCCCCTATACTATGTTTGTTTTGTTTATTTTTCCGTTGTCAGTAGATATGAGCGCCGCGCCGGCGCGCCGCCGCCGCCGACGAAATTTTCGCGCCGCCGCCGCCGACGCTGCCCTATCGGCGTGGCATCGGCGTGACCTTGGTAGTTACTATCTACTTTCAGAGGTTTCAGAACCAGATAATATTATATTCAATCGAGTTTAGATGTTTAACGGCGCCACTTCGAATAGTTTATAGGCATTCAAAAGGTATTTTAGGCCCATATAATTCAAAAATATCGAAGGTTATGCAAATTTATCTGTCTAGTAACCGCGCTACTAGTCTTGGGGAAACGAAATTATTTAATATCAATTTAAACATTACTATACTCGTAATAAACATACTGATTTTCTTCCATTTTTATTGTGGAACGTTCTACATTACAATTTATAGATTGTATATACACTAGACATGTCAATCACAATGAAAAAATTACCTGTGATCAACTCTGGCTAACGTGAGACTCGAACCCACATCTTTGGATTATCGACCCAATGCATAACTAATTTTGCCAGCTATTAACCATCCGTAATTTACCGCGAATTTAACCATTGCAAGCATGATTAAACGTCTTTAAAAGGTTTAAAAAGGGGCTAATTTTGAGATATTAATGGTTTCCACGTCCAAATGTCCGGCCGTTGGCTTCGCACGGAAGGGCGTCGGAATCGGGTCTTATTTAAACTTGGCCACTGTCAAATTTCAAGCTTTGCTCTCTCGCAGCTCAGTCTTTGGCCTTGCATCGCTTGCATGGAAGTAAGCCGCTATATGAACCTGTAAGTTTTTTGCCCTGTTTGGAGCTCAACTTTCGGCCTCTTTTAAAACGCTTGAACATTGGTCCTTGTCTGATCTTAGCTCCATTGCAGCTCGGCCTTTGGCGTCGCACGAATGCGCCCGCAGGAAAGCTCCAGATCTTTAACACTATGGCTTCGGTCTTTATCGGCCTTCGCCCTCGCTCTGCTCTCTTGTAGCTCGACCTCGCACAGAAGCGCGCCGCAATCAGCGCTCCAGGCGTTTGGCCGACAGCCAAGCTCACACTTGGCGTTCGATTCTTAGCTGTATGCTTACCTGCAGCTCATCCTCTGGCCTCGCATTGGAAGGCGTCGAAATCAAGTCTTCGGTGTTACATGGAGCTCGGCCTTGCCTCGCTAAGATCTTCCGGCCAGAACCTCGCCAAGATTAAGACCGCCTATCCACAGTTTATACGATATAAAACTTTTTTCGTACCATTATTCAATAAATTATCCTTGAAAAAAGAAAAAAGCATTTATTTTATAACTTTCTTACAGCAAAAACATGTTTTTCGGTAACATTTTCGTTTGAATCGTTTTTTTCATTAATCGAAGGTGTTTCAAGGCCACGCCGCCGATTCGCCGCCGCCGCCGACCAATTTTGACCGGCGCGCCGCCGCCGGCTTAATGCCTATCGGCGCTCATATCTAGTTGTCAGTAATAAAATTAGGCCCAATATTTTTAAACTTCGTAACATAACCATTAGAATATCAGGGCGGAAAATTAAAACATACCCACATTAGCCATCGATTTTACCGATATTGTAAATAGTCATAATTCCAGCCATAACGGCCACAATATTCATAGCTATTAGCTCCCCCTGCCACTAATCCCAAGATGAATCGACAGCACACAAATTGGTAGAGATTTACTGTGCAGTTTACCGAATTTATTTGTGCTTGTCAGATGAACGCATGGTGGCATTGCTGGCATAAGTATAATATGTATTGTAGTGGTTAAAAGTAATAAGTTTTTGGCAAAATTTCATTTTTGGTACAAGCTTTTATCGCTGACTGTACTTTTTTTTTCAACAGGCAACACAGACAAGACATCCTCTAGACAGCATAGTAACGCTACCCCCTCTGCCACTTATACGGTAGTTTTACTCCATCTTCGAGTCAATCCCGTGCCGTGATTGGTCCGTGTCTTTGAACGGACCAATCACGGCACGGGATTTGCTCACCTCGTCCCCCCCGCACCCCCGTATTTTTGGCAGCATCGGTTTCATGAAATAATTGCTCTAAACTCCATCTAGAGGATTCCTAGTCTATGATAGGCAAGTAGGTAATACTCATCGATACATTTCTACCAAACCCAAACACAATAGATTGCGTTGTTTTATCACAGAGTTCTTATGGCAACCTCGTGTGTCATTCTGATCAGCTCAACCTGAGTTGACCTGACCTACTAAAAAACGGAGGTTTTTATATTTATACTTAAGGTACAGTCAGCATTGTCAGCAGCAGAAGCTGGGATTCCTGGGATTAGTTGCCAAGCGGACCCCAGGCTCCCATGAGCCGTGGCAAAATGCCGGGACAACGTGAGGAAGATGATGAGTGATGACTTAATTCCTAATAAAGTAAATTTTTAAATTAGTTTCGAAAGCCAAATGTGCAATGTGTATTGTATCAAACTTGCATGTGCCTAGTGGCTCCTTTACCTATTTTGTTTGTCTTCATGCCAAGCGTAAACACTTGAAAACTTTACGAAGCACGCTACATTACCACCTCAAAGCAATTTCAACCGTCATCCAAAAGAACAAGGTCTGTATTACAACGGTGTCGTTTACAAGCGTTACCAATTTAACTCGAAGCTGACTCACGCAAAATTCACTCGTATTATTATGAGCTTTAAAGGTAACAGTGGCTATATATAACAATTAGGGTTGCCACCAAACGTTGTAACATTTGGTACTTTGTATTCGTGTACTCGAGATTGATTGAAAGCTAACTGTAGCGTTGTTAGGTTTGTTTGTGGAGATAACAGTGACGTCACTCGAGAGCACATCTGCACTTTAATTAATACAATATATAATTTAGTGAAATTGCATTATGATTTTTTATAAAGGCCTTGGTTAGCAATTAAAAAAGCAGGATTGTTAAAATGCCCAATCAATGCTTTGTACTGTTGTTTTTTTATTATATGGCAAGCAAACGAGCAGACGTATCGCCTGATGGTAAGCAATATACCATCGCCTAGGGGCACCTGCAACACCAGAGGGGTTGCAAGTGCGTTGTCGGCTTTAAAGTTTAAGTTAAATGGGGTCCCTTTGTTGCCCATAAAGTTATGTCATAATACTACCTTCCCATGTATATAATGTATTGTTTGTCATATTATCATTAAGTAGTTCTAAAACTGAAACCGTTAACTTTTCAGGATTTTCGTAAGGTTATCCTATACATAGGTCAGGTTAGGTTTGTTTTATGGCAATCCTGAAAAGTGACGCGTTCCTGAACCAAACAAATTATAATTTGTATATGACTAACGAAAAATGCGGACAAACGATACATTATGGCTTAAAACATTTTGGGAAACAATATAGAGACCCGACTCGACTTAAATAACTTACCAGACGTCCCACTTGCAAAACTCACCGTATGTCACTTTGGCACGCACTAATTTTATTTGTTTAAAAAACATGGCTGGCGGCGCGTGCGAGACGCGTGCGTGACGCGTGCGATTCGTAGTAACGCTTCTCGATTGAGTTAAAGTAAAGTGATATGATATGATACTAATGAGTGGTTAAATGGGTGGTAGGCACGTGTTGGTATTTATACGAGTATATTATGGCATGTGTGATGTTTAAGGACATAATTAGTTTATTGCTGATCCGGTGATCTTCAATTATTAGAGCGTTGAGTTCTATAGGTTAAATATAGTAGAGAAGGTTAATAATTAAGTAACAGTCGCCATCAGATATATCGGAGCGGCCAAGGTGTTAACAATATCTGAACACGCACTATAGTCTATAACTCCCTGATTATAGAGGATATGTGTTCAGATATTTGTGAGCGCCTTGGCCGCTCCGATATATCGGATGGCGACTGTAGTTATGTAATAAATTTTGGTGCCCTTCTAAAGACTAAGCTCTAATTTCCTGAGCATGCATGTATTTAAAAGGCAGCTACGAAGTATGTAAGTAGGTCGTATAATAAAAATAAAAGTCTAGCAAAGTGCATAAAATTGCATGTTTTTTGGCTCTACAAATAATATTGTGTTGTATTGGTTTATAAAATTGTATAAGTACATGTTTTCTTTACTCAGTAAAATGAATTCTTTCAATCGCAATCAGAGAGAGAAGTTCAAAGAACGGTACACATTTTTTTTCTAATCGATTTTTTGTTGTGCGTATTGACACGTAATATATTTCGGGACTATTCTCCCCACAACACAAAGCATATTGACCATACTGTGGGGCTTAGTCAATTTTTGAAATAATGTCAAGAATCATTTATTCATCAAACTACATTTCATACAAGCGTATTGTGTTAGAAATAAAAATGTAATAAGGCCGATACCGTCACGGTGACTGCTATCAATTCCGTTGCTGTCGCTGCTGTTTAGATTTAGACGAGGTATATAGTTTACCACGAAATGTCCTATAATATTTATTTATTTGTTCATTCATAAAAACAGTTCCCACGGACATAGGTCGCAAAAACCACTAGCCCACTTAAAAAGTCCTAAATAAACTTTCACACGACCAAATTAACCCTATAATGCTTGTGGCTTTTTAAACGCCATGTAATTGTGACATTATCCCACTTGAAACGTCCCGTGTCACTACTGGGAGCTACAAAAGTGACAAAGTGACAAAGGTGATGCGGAAACTCGAGTGTGGATTTAGGTTATTTGCAAATATAAGTAGTTTGGGAAAAAAGTTGGCCGCAATTTTTCTCATGATACTCGTAGTTTAAGTAGGTCTGTTTGGCCTGGGAGAGTGTTAAGATTAGGTAAATAAAAATGGTTAAAAATAAAAATATAAGTACAGTCACCTACCTAATATGTTACACAATAAAGGCCGCAAAAATATCTGACACGATCTAATAAACTTGACAGACAAACATGCATGGTCCAAACCAGAAACTAACTAATAAAAAGTAGTAGCAATTAAAAACATTGTATTATGTATAGAGTTATAGGTGACACAGCTCAGGTAAGCAGGAAAGCACATCAAATATTATATGTTGGTAATTAATAATAATCAATCAGATTTATATAATATGTTTTCCCATTTCTTTTAATAACTTTATTTTCTTTTCCTTTTGTAAGAATTTGATATGTTTTCTGAAAGAGCTACGATTTTGTATGATTCCATGTACATATGTATATTTTCTAAATCAAATTTCTATTACACCTTATGTGTATAATTGCATGAATTCTATAGTAATTTAAATTGTATTTTTTCCCTTATTTTCTCGTAATGCATGTTAATTGTAAGATGTAATTATTTTTGAAAAGATGTGTCCCGCCGAGTTTGTTGCCGGTCCCATATTGGGATACCCTCCTCCAATTGAGGGGGGATTTAAATCTTCTCGGGGCAGAGGTGTAGGGTTGGAGCCGGTCTACCTAGCTTTATTTGACGTTCATAAGCGCATTGTAATTATGCCTACTTGAATAAACTATCTTTTATCTTATCTTATCTTTAATTTGTAGAGCCATAAGAGCGTGTCACATATTTTTGCGGCCTTCGAAGAGTAACATATATATTATTGCAGGTGACTGAATATAGTACAGTAGTAGTATAGTATAGTAGTACTCTCCCCTGCTACTTCCTACTCATAGAAGCGGTAGAAGTATAAAAAAAATCCCGACTATATTCCAAAAAAAAAAAATGTTGCGTAGAGTTTTTAGTATTCTTTAAATATATATATGTTTTGTCGAATTTATCATTCATTATTAGTATTATTACATCATTTAAATGTAAGTGGAACTTGAAAGTGCATGCGAGTACAAGGCTCTTACTGAGACACAATAATTGTCTGCGAATATTTATATATATCAATCAACACTTTTTAAATTCACAGATGCATCTAGTCGCCAAAAAATCAAAAATTACCAAGACCAATTATGTATTTTGATTTGTCGATAAATATGCGAAATGCGAAACCTTTTAAAGGCCCCTTGGCAGCAGGAGGGTTAGTTAAGTTACGTTTGGTTAGTTTCTTATTCAACTTACAGTCGCCATCAGATATATTGGAGCGGCCAAGGTGTTCACAACATCTGAACACGCACTCTAACGCCCTGACAATAGAGGCGTGTTCAGATATTTGTGAGCACCTTAGCCGCTCTAATATATATGATGGCGACTGTACTTAAATCTTGTTAACCGACACCTCAACGGATTTACTTACACCCAGCCCTAATCAATCAAAAAACTCACCCCACTTACCACACAATTTCCCCGATAAAAAGCCCTTTCACCGAAAATGCACTTTTTCGATAAAAACGCGGCATGAATGCATTCCATTGTGCAAGTGGCAGATGGCGATAAGGGCAAACGGTTTGACACCGGACAGAAATTGCTATTATTATTATTAAAATACCGTTTTGGATTATAATAAACTTTTAAGGAATATTCTAATAATACGTAGGTACCTAAATCATAGAAAATCTCAAAATGTGATCACAACATCATCATCACAGTCACAGTCATGTCATGAACATCACAGGAATAACATAAATTATAAAACGCTCACGCCCCGCCCGGAAAACGCGCCTGTGTGACGAAGCCTTTAAACCGCTGAACCTAAGTATTTATAGATTAAGTAGATGAAATTTGGTATACCTATAGACAGTTTGAAGCCTGAGGAATAACATAGGATAATTTTAATTAGGTAATCATCATCATCATCCGCAGACAAAGTCGCGGACATAAGCTAGTCGTAATTAAAAGATGCGTAATCCAATCACTCTTTCCTCTTTCCCTCACCGACCCTAAGCTACCATGCAAGCTTATAAACACACAAACAAACCGCCGCAGTCGCATCGAATGCAATCATTGGCAATTTCACGCCCGTCCAGTGTTAATTGGTTAAATATTACCTCATTTTTACGGGTATTTACTGTCACTTCAATACCGTGGTGATTAGAAACATTTGACCAAAAGTTCATTCAATAATTATTAACTCGCGCGACATGTTTAGGAGAGCCTAGGTCTCCTTTCTCAAGCACTAACAGTGCGAGTAACTGAGTCTAAACCGTAAAATTATTCAATGTTAGTATATGAATAGTATCTTTCATAACATTTTAAATTAAATTTAGTCCATTTGGGTAACTTGGAAAGCGAGATAATTTTGAAAACGGCAAATAATCTACCAGAAGCACGTACTTCATACCTATGCAACAGCACTTACGCTACTGCAACTGCGCTCGCCATCAGATATAAAGGAGCTGCCGAGGTGCTCAGAAATATCTAAACAAGCACTCTAACGCTTTGACAATCAATAGAGGCGTGTTCAGATATTTGTGAGCACCTTGGCCGCTCCGATATATCTCATGGCGACTGTACAGTCACCTGCAATAATATGTTACTCTTCGACGGCCGCAAAAATATGTGACACGCTCTTATGGCTCTACAAATAAGATCGTGTATTCGTGTCAGGTATACTTTTGCGGCCTTCTGTGTTAACATATTATTGCAGGTGACTGTACGAGTACATCGTATACTCTAACCTAACGCCTTGAGAATATTCTCCATCCTATTTGTTATTTGTTACTACATAATTCATTGATATAGAATATTTGTTTGTCCACAGCGCGTCAGATGGCTATTAAACGCGGTAATTTGCGGCACGCGACGGCACGCGTTCGCACTTCTACACGCGTTCTGCACGTGTCGTGTGTTACACGCCTGTGGCTCGATACCACTTTATCTGATATTAATAACACTACCTATTAGCAACTATTAGTAATAGTTAGTAAAATAATAAACAATAAATAAACTTACGGAATTTTTAGAAACATCTAGTCCGGGCTGCGCGCTACGGCGAGATTGATTCGATGGATTCGGTTGAGATACGATTAACACTTTTTTAGAGTTCCGTCCTAAGCACATTTACTTGACGAAAACATCATTAATATTATAATAATCGCTTGACTTGTTTATTTATTTGGAATATAATTTATTCAATTATATTAACCGTATTATGTATAAATCAACACTACTGTCACTGTTGTCAAATTATTATATGACCATTACATGACCATTATATGTTCTCATTGAGCATTCATTGAGTGAAGGGTTTTTTTTCTATAATTATTTTAAAAGTAAAATGGCATATAAGTTGCGCCGCGATTGTTCCTGTGCCTATTTCATACAGGGTATCCTTTAAAAAAAATGAGTCATTTCTGTCCCATTTCGGTCAACTTTCTGAACACCATCACTGAAGCGGTGATTTGTTTATTATTTCCTTAAATTTTAAAACTTGTAATATCGCTTCCAGTGTCCCGTTTCTCAAAAGCTTGTAACATGTAACACAAGTGGAAGTCCCTTTCTAACAAAAGGTGTCAAAAAGTGACATCCATTTACAAGTTACAAGCTTTTGAGAAAGGGCTCCAGGCCTCTGCTTAGTACAAAAAAATATAAACATCTGTTCGGTTCCTCAAAAACCATAATTTTTTGGCCTAAAAAACGCAGCAGACCAGCCAAATCCGAATCTTCCAGGCCAGTGACAGAACATAACGCACAATGCCTGAGGTGTGGGCACTACGAAAAATCCCATTCGGCCCGCGCACGCGGAATAATTACCGCTTTTTACTGGTTTAATCCGGATCAGATAACTAGAGCCCCGAGGTACTGGAATAGGGCTGACGAAAAGTGAATGTTGGATGATAAAAGTGAGTTTTTTAAAATGGTGTACGTTGCTTACTTGATTTGTTTTTTGGGAACTTCAGGAAGTAAGCTCATTGCAAATACTTACCCAAATGATTTTATTCTCAATCTGATGCGTTTTGATACTTTTGATTTTCGGTACCGGAACCTTTTAATTGCAATGATATGTAAATCATCAATCAATCTAATCTAACCTAACCTAACCTAACTTGAATAAACTACGGAAAATACGGGCTAAAACCTAACTCCTTAAAACTCAGGCACTTTTGATCTCTGTAATTTCACGTTGAAATTGAACTTCTTACAATGACGATAAAAAAATTGGCAACCCTAAAAAAGCACTATGCATTTGATATTCATGATCACTCCCTGTGGATCCAGGATTAGGGATGATGTAGATTTAGTTTCATCTGATATTAATTTAGACGGCGATGTGTTCGTAAAAAGAGAATTTTAAATCTCGATGACAATTTGAGGAGCTTTTTATTGAGTCTTCAATTTAGTACCTATTTAATTTATTTATATCTAAATAAAACATTATAATATCGAAATTAGGTAGTCTTAATAATCATAAGCAGGTAGTCTATGCTTAATAAATATTTCAAAATGTCTATTTATCCCTACAGGGTGAAATTTTACTCAGTGTACAAATTTATTAGGTACTTATGGGTTTTGTTAACGAACATTTTATATTAAAATGATTGTAGATGCTCCAATACAGACGGCATTAGATGTTTTTATTTATTAGGTAGTTAGTATATCTATGAATGTGGTATTATTTGTTACTCGACTCTTCACAAATACTATAGAATTAGCTGACAATGACAAGTCTGTGACAAATCAATCCTCAAAAAAAAACTATTACTTTTTTTTACTGTGAGAAGATAATTTTCTTTAATAATTTTCAGAGAGTAATATGGACTTAAGCTGGTCTAATACCGCTCCGGAGTCTCCGGACCGAGCAAAGTGGCGTGGCCTTGTGTCATCCCGACAGCTAAGTAAGTAATATGGACTTAGGCTCAAAATACCTTCAAATTCCATCCATAAAATTGTAAATCCTAAAACTACTATTATACCTATATGCCAAACTTTTATACTTCTAATCTAACATTTCCCTTATTTCCACAGCAGTAGCGGCCGATCACAAACTACCGTAATTAAATCTTTAGGGAGCAGGGAGAAAACGAGGGTGCACACAATAGCTCCAACACCAGGTGACGTATTACCCTACCAGACAAAAAAGTCCCAAAATCATACAAAGTACAAGGCAGTTACGTCTCTTTTCAACTTTGCCATCGCATTCAAAAACCAACTTAGCTTTACCGTCATCAAACCATAGAAGTTTTAAAAGCTCATATAGATTTGAATGGGGATGCAGTTGGTAGTGGTTTAGTGAAGTGTGAAGATAAGTTTGTAGAAGCACAAAGGAGACGGTTGACTTTATTTCGTTTGTGATTTAGTGACGTAGTTATAACGCGTGTCAATGGTGGATTTGCGTTTGATGTGCTTTGCTGAGTAAATAAAATAAAAATAACTATCAAATAATATATCGAGAAAAGCGGAACAAGCTTGGAGGATACAACTAAACGGAGTAGCCATTAACAGGCTTTCCCCTCTGTCGAAAATAGGCGGCCAACGGTCATACACAATGTATGGACTGACGTTTATCTGACATGGCTATTTTTACGTTACGCATACATTTGACGTTCCCCTCCCCCGCAAAAATCGGCAGACTGTTTTGTACAGAAAATTACAGACATGGCGTCTCCGTTTGATTATATCCTCCAAGGGAACAAGGCAGTGCCGTGGCAGTGCAATTTACTCCAAAACAAGCATTTACTGTCTAGAAATTCAAATACATAACAGCTTTTTTACCGCCAGCTCGATTCTATTGTAACTTTAAGTTAAGAGTAAGAAAATAGCAATATCAGTTTTTACATTAGAAGCCCGAATGCTAGAGCCATCCTGTATATAATAGCCGGGTATATTTGTATGACAAAAGTTTTAAAAATGGTCGTGTATGTACGTGTTACACGTGCGTTGTCTGCGGGTCTCTATTGTTTCCCAAATAGTTTTAAGTCATAATGTATTAATTGTTTTCCCGCATTTTCGTTAGTCATAATTCATTTGGTTCAGAAACGCGTCACTTTTCAGGATTGCCATAAAACAAACCTAACCTAACCTATCTATAGGATAATATTCTTACAAAAATCCTGAAAAGTTAACTGTTTCAGTTTTATGACTAATGATAATATGACAAACAATACATTATGACTTAAAACTTTATGAAAAACAAAGCGACCCCGTTGTCTGCATCTGATGATCTGACGGTTCCCTGCGACTTTCCTGTGATGAGTTTACCAAGAATGAAATTCTTTTGAAGTCTTCACCGAATTTGTCATCACCAAAAGCCAAATCACATCTCGTGGCATTTCGATCAGTAATTATTATTAAATACTCCATTTTAAGCCCCTCTCAGATGGTATCAGGGCACATTAGCGATCATTGTGGAGCTGTATCTCATCTGACAGGATATCTGACACTATCTGCCATCTCCCCTTTACGTGTCGCCATTTGTCAGATCGACGCGAGCGCAGCTTTTCAGGAAATGGGACGTTATTTGATATTTAATGTGAAATGTTTAAGGTGTAATTAAATTTATTATTTTAAATTGTGAACCTAGATGCATTAGATCCCAGGAAATGATGAAAGAAAATAATTAAATAAGATTAGTTCTAGATGTGTGTGTGATTTTGCCTGTTTTACTGTGACTACTTGAGAGGGGGGTCACCTCTCTCTGCAACTGACTGTACCTAGTTTATTTCACAGCAAACCAGGTATTTAAGACTGATGACTGTACTTATGGTACATAAGATGATCGAGGTACCTAGGGCTTTATATGTAATTTATTACGTGTTTAGTCTAGAAAAGTAAGTTTTTCAAGTAAGTGACGACTAGGCCTAGTGGGTAGTGACCCTGCCTGTGAAGCCGCGGTCCTGGGTTCGAATCCCGGTAATGGCATTTATTTGAGTGATGAGCAGAGATCGGACAAATTTGCGTCATTGCTCGAAATAACGTGGACATGACTCCAAAATTGATTAAATAATTAATCATTTAATTAATTTCTTACCTGAGGATTAATTTTGATTCCTAATCAATAAATAACACGAAGAGTTCTTATAATGTAAATTTATTTAAAAAAACATAGTATGTGTTCCAAATTTTCTGTAGGTACTCATTTTTTTATATCAAAAATATATTTAAGTGCTATTTATTGACTAGGGAACAAAATGAAATCTCAGGTAAAAAATTAATTAAAATAATTAAATGATTAATTATTTAATCAAATTTGGAGTCATGTCCACATTATTGCGAGCAACTTGGAGGATATAATCAAACGGAGACGCCATGTCTGTCATTTTCTGTACAAAACAGTCTGCCGATTTTTGCGGGGGAGGGGAACGTCAAATGTATGCGTAACGTAAAAATAGCCATGTCAGATAAACGTCAGTCCATACATTGTGTATGACCGTTGGCCGCCTATTTTCGACAGAGGGGAAAGCCTGTTAATGGCTACTCCGTTTAGTTGTATCCTCCAAGGCGAGCAATGACGCCAATCTGTCCGATCTCTGGTGATGAGAACAGATATTTGTTCACGAGCCTTGGGTGTTTTTTATGTATTTATAAATTTCAGGCATATGTCATTGTCTGAGTACCCGGGCGTTTTTTTTAAGTTGTCCCCTACACTTTTTTTTCAAATTTGGAATTTTTTATGTTATTTCTACTCAGAATCACGAGCTCTTTCTATCCTAATAGGAGAAAAAAAGTGTCCCAAAATTTCCACACATTTTTCGATATTTCCATTCCGTGACCGCCATACAGTCTATGAAAAATGGTGACGGAATGGAAATAAAAACCTTAGGACACTTTTTTTCTCCTAGTAGGATAGAAAGAGCTCGTGATTCTGAGTAAAAATAACATAAAAGATCCCAAATATGAAAAAAAAGTGTAGGGGACAACTTTTTTAATAAACGCCCGTCGCCCACCCACAACACAAGCCTTCTTGAGCATACTGTGGGAATTAGTCAATCTGTGTAAGAATGTCCTATAATATTTCTTTATTTTATTTAAAAATCTTATTTTATAATATTACATTAAAGGTTCAGTTTTTGGTGGCAGCACTAGGATTAGAGTCAGACCGAGAAAAGTCTGCAGCGATTTTGATAGCCCACGCAGTGCAAGCTGTGCAAGTGTCATTTTAAACATCAAACTTCTATGAATTTATGACATGTAACACCTGCACTGCGTGGGCTATCAAAATCGCGGCAGACTTTTCTTGGTCTAACTTTATTCAAGTTTTTAATAATATGTTTTTAACCTATGTTAGAGGTGCAATAATCCTATAATCATGGTTTTTGTTGCATTTTTTAAGCGAGGATAAGTATGGCAAGGATTTTTAAAATGTCATTTTTCACTGTCATTGATTATTTATACGAGATTTTAAATCAGATTTTTAATTTAGTTAAGATTCGTTTAAGTATATTATAGTAATACGTTTGAAATTATTTACCATCATGTCTAGCAGCGGGTCTGCTGAGACCGTGGAAGTCTTACAACTACAAGTCAAAGACGAAGAGGAATCAGTAGAACCTTCCATGTCTGAATGGTCTTCTCTCGTCCTCGATGTAGAAGCCCCTAATCAGAAGAAAGTACTATACCAACAGGGTCTCTACGACCCGGGAAGTGGAGAAATATGTGCCGCTTACATCGCCCAGTCTGACAGCGCAGTCTTCAGACACGTTTACTACAATTACCCCTGCATCCTCGACCCTGGGATATCGCACGCGTTATTAGGACCAGCGCCTAGACCCATCTACCCTGACGACGGCCAAGAACTGTACCTAACTTTATGCAAGCAGATGAATCAGACCCCGGTTGGAATTTTCCACAGAGCGCTGCTCGGAGATAAGGCAGACTTGAGCTATTACTGCGTTAATCCTTACGGCATTCGAGCTATGACCAAGAGTCTGATCAATAATAAAACGCTTACCAGCATTAACTTGACGGACAACTTTTTAAACGACGACGCTTGCTTCCATTTAGGTGAGATGCTGATGACTAATACTGTAATAACTGAGTTAAATCTTTCGGGATGTAGGATTGGGCCGAGCGGAGCTCTCAGGATATGTGCAGGACTGCCAAACAACAAGGTTTTAAAGGTGCTCAATCTTAGTGGGAATCAGATGGGTGACGCCGGTACTGATCACTTCGCTCAAGCTATATTCTCTCGATCTGATGTTCAGGAAGTTAATCTCTCCAACAATGGCGTCAGCGGAAAAGGTGTACAAACTCTTGCTGAGGCTATAGTGTGGAACAACAATATAACACACTTAGACCTATCTCGCAACCTTCTGTTTTCCTTTCCTTCCGGACTCTGCAACCTACTCGTTGAGTTAGGCAACAGCGAAATACTTAAATATATAAACTTATCATGGAACAGTTTAAGTGGCACCAAAATATCCGGAGCAATAAAACAGATTTTCAAAGCAAAAAACTTGCAACATTTAGACATCAGCAATAACAAGCTATCGACCACAGAAGTCGCGACGGACCTGACCGTCTTTATGGCGAAACCCAAGAAAATGATCACTTATAACGTTGCATACAACCCCATTAGCTCGGCGGATTCCATACTCTTTATAAATAAATTACAATCTAATTTAGTTAAAATACAGGAACTTTATATGGATGGTATTACTGTAAATGAAGACTTTATAAAAGTATTAAATGCTATGAAGCGATTACGAAATAAACAAAACGTGGAAGTAACTTATGGATATGTAGAAGGATTACACAAGGTAACAAGCCCAGACCCGAGAGAGACGACGCTGAACAGAGTAGAGTATATATGCAAGAAGCCTAAGAAAAATAAAATCGATATAGCGCTAGTGATTTACCAACTAATGAAAGAGGGAAGCAAAATATTAGAAATAAAGGAATTCTCAGATGCGCTTAAATCCGCAGGAGTTTTTTTAGATGACGAGCTTATAGCAGAGTTAGCTTACATTTTCCCTGGGCCTACCTCTAAAAAGGGGGCGAAGAGCGTTGATGTTACGAAGATAGGGGAGTATATGATGAGGAAATGGCCTGAGAGGAAGCTGCCGCCGACGCCGCCGCCTGAACCGGAGCCTGTTGTAGTTCCAGTGAAGGGGAAAAAGGGAGCGAAGGGAGGGAAGGGAGGGAAGGAAGCTAAGGGGAAGGGAAAGTAGTAGACCAAATTGACACCAAAATTAAGTGAATGTGATCCTCTGGATGTCATAACGACGCTAAAATGTCAATTAACTTTCTTAGATTTATTTTATTTGTAGTTTAGAAATTATCTTTTTAGGGTTCCGTACCTACCTCAAAAGGAAAAAAACGGAACCCTTATAGGATCACTCGTGCGTCTGTCTGTCTGTCGAATGGGTCTACAATTTTGAAAAAAATACACAAAATAGTTAACAGGAAAACCTATGAGAAATGTGCAGTCAAGCGTGAGTCAGACTTAATTTACGGAACCGTTGGAACGCGAGTCAGACTCTCACTTGGCCGGTTTTTTATTATTTATAGGTATAATTTGTAATACTATATTTTATAATTTTTGATTTAATAAAATGTTGCAATGAGTTTCGTGTTAGATTTAGTGATACGTACCGTAAGATATTGATCAGTTTTAGGCATAGGAAAACATCGTAAGGAGATCGGAGTAATCCTAATAAGGTCTAGTTTCCCTCTGAATTTGAAGTTGTCGCTTTTGTAAATTAATAGCGCCTACCCATGTAAATTTTCCTTTGATTTCTCTAAAAATAAACCAGGCTTGCTATGACGTGCAAGCATGAGTTGCGTTCTCGCGCGCAACTCCATACCTACATCTAGCGCGACTCCAAGTATGGACTGGCGCGCGAGAGCGCAACTCATGCTCTAGCATACCGCCAGATGGACAAGAATTTGATTCACTTTCGAATTGTGTATGTAAATTCCAATGGATGTTTTCATACAAACCCACATTATAAGGCGAAAGGCGATTTCTATTAATTGGATCGAGACATCTAGGGGCACGGCCGTGCCCCCGCCAAGACGAGACAAAGGGCAAAACGCAGTGCATATCTTTTCTCGGCACGTTTCGTCGTATTTTCGAATCCTCGTAGTTTCGGCTTGGATAATGCTAGAGAGCTGAATTTTTTTATATCAAATAGTTAGTAGACTAACCAAAAACACCAGTTTTATTAGGCTACCTCTATTATACTTGAAATTTTATAGATACCTTAATTTTTCATCAGGTGCGCCATGGATTGTGGTGCTGTGTTGCAGGCGCATTGCGTAGAGTGGCCGCGAAGCAATCCCCATACGGCCATGTTCTGTTTACAACGGCCGACCTGGGACCTAAGCCTGTTCAGCGCCTTCCAGATGGGCCATGGTTCCTTGTGGCCGGGTGGTAATGGTTCCGACACTGGTACATTATATGTCTGGTGGTGGGCACCGGCTCCGCCGAAGTGAGCATTGAGCATCGGAGTGTTCACCCAGCAGGGGGCTGGTACATCTAGCAAAGCGGTTACCAACCCCGCGTGTGCGGACCGGTGCCAGACTGGGCCAGTAAACTTAACAATGTAAAAGTTTATCAGTGTTTTTAAAGGCAATGTCTAACGCTGAGCTTTTCATAAGGCTGAAGACGCGGAGCGTCCGATTGGCGCTTACGAATGAGGCCAAAGGTCGAGCTGCAAGAAAGCAGAGCTTGGAATTTACCAATGGCGAACTGTGGACGAGGCCGAAGGCCGAAGCGATAACCATAGGTTGAAGCGAGACTCGGCGATCGGTCCCTTCTTCCCATCTATGGTTGTCGCTGCCGCCGTCGCAACTCGCTCAATGTCGTGGGGTCGTGGCCGAGCCGTAAGGCTGGACGTCCGGAGCGTCCGATTGCGGCGCGTTATGATAAAATAGTACAACCATAAAAGCTTATCTTTAGACCAATGGCGTGGCCTTTGTTTAACTTTACCACTACCAATCATTAGGCAGCAGATAGGCGGCTCCTTTTGGCGATTCTTTTTTTTAATAAAGAGTACAACGCCATTATTCTAAAGATAAACCTTGAGAGCAATAGCGGCATCACGGATAAATGTTATTTCAAAACAAATCAAGTATTCTGAGGTTGTGCAATAAAGAGGATTTGTATAGTATTGTATTGTATACTACCGTCTGTTGTTTACCTCTGCTTGTGTTTATTTTTTATTTGTTTTCTTTTTTGAGGTGTGCAATAAAGAGTATTTGTATTGTATTGTATTCTCATCAATTAATTATCTAAGTGGGTCATTTTCTGAACGCGATTTTTTTTTGTGTTTGAGATGAAAATCGGAAGTTAGCATCAGATAATGCGTACCATTTATTTTTTTCCATAAAGTAGTCACACTTTTACACCGGGGTCAACATTCATTCACTGATTCATTTGTTTTTAGGGTATACTTAAAAATACTAATTAAAGGCTCAAATTACTACTCCCGTGCCCTGTCCGGAATCTGTTTTCGAGTATAATAAAAATTCCTACTAAAACTGTACATTAGTATCACTTTTTGAATGTTAAATACCGTAAAACGGGGTCATCAGAAATCGCGGGGTGAATAGAGAAAATTTCAGTACTTTCCTTTACATTGTTATATTTTAAAAACTAGACTACCATTCCCAATTCTTTTGATATATGTAAATGTGCACGCACACATACATAGTTAGTTTCGGATCCAAATTATAGATGGCGCTTTGAAATAAGTTTACATAAAATGCTTCAAGAGGGCTCTCTTTTCCTATATACTTACTTTACTCTTTGGGTACCTACTCCTATATTAATTTTTTTTAAGAATTTTTAAGCGAGGATATGGCAAGGATTTTCGAAACGTCATTTTTCACTGTCATTGACTTTTTACGAATGTTTTACGACATTTGAATTCAGATTTTTAATTTATTTAAGATTTTTTTTATATTTGTAATACGTTTGAAATTATTTACCATCATGTCTAGTAGCGGGTCTGCTGAGACCGTGGAAGTCTTACAACTACAAGTCAAAGAGGAGGAGGAATCAGTAGAACCTTCCATGTCTGAATGGTCTTCTCTCGTCATACATGTAGAAGCCCCTAATCAGAAAAAAGTACTATACGAACAGGGTCTCTACGACCCTGGAAGTGGAGAAATATGTGCCGCTTACGTCGCCCAGTCCGACAGCGCAGTCTTCAGACACGTTTACTACAATTACCCCTGCGTCCTCGACCCTGGGATATCGCACGCGTTATTAGGACCAGCGCCTAGACCCATCTACCCTGACGACGGCCAAGAACTGTACCTAACTTTATGCAAGCAGATGAATCAGACCCCGGTTGGAATTTTCCACAGAGCGTTGCTCGGAGATAAGGCAGACTTGAGCTATTACTGCGTTAATCCTTACGGCATCCAGGCTATGACCAAGAGTCTGATCAACAATAAAACGCTTACCAGCATTAACTTGACGGACAACTTTTTAAACGATGACGCTTGCTTCCATTTAGGTGAGATGCTGATGACTAATAATGTGATAACTGAGTTAAATCTTTCGGGATGTAGGATTGGGCCGAGCGGAGCTCTCAGGATATGTGCAGGACTGCCAAACAACAAGGTTTTAAAGATGCTCAATCTTAGTGGGAATCAGATGGGTGATGCTGGTACTGAGCACTTCGCTGAAGCTATATTCTCTCGATCTGATGTTCAGGAAGTTAATCTCTCCAACAATGGCGTCAGCGGAAAAGGTGTACAAACTCTTGCTGAGGCTATAGAGTGGAACAACAATATAACACACTTAGACCTATCTCGCAACCTTCTGTTTTCCTTCCCTTCCGGACTCTGCAACCTACTCGTTGAGTTAGGCAACAGCGAAATACTAAAATATATAAACTTATCATGGAACAGTTTAAGTGGCACCAAAATATCCGGAGCAATAAAACAGATTTTCAAAGCAAAAAACTTGCAACATTTAGACATCAGCAATAACAAGCTATCGTCCACAGAAGTCGCGACGGACCTGACCGTCTTTATGGCGAAACCCAAGAAAATGATCACTTATAACGTTGCATACAACCCCATTAGCTCGGCGGATTCCATACTCTTTATAAATAAATTACAATCCAAGTTAGTTAAAATACAGGAACTTGATATGGATGGTATTACTGTAAATGAAGGCTTTATAAAAGTATTAAACGCTATGAAGCGATTACCAAATAAACAAAACGTGGAAGTAACTTATGGATATGTAGAAGGATTACACAAGGTAACAAGTCCAGACCCGAGAGAGACGACGTTGAACAGAGTAGAGTATATATGCAAGAAGCCTAAGAAAAACAAAATCGATATAGCGCTAGTGATTTACCAACTAATGAAAGAGGGAAGCAAAATATTAGAAATAAAGGAATTCTCAGATGCGCTTACATCCGCAGGAGTTTCTTTAGATGACGGGCTTATAGCAGAGTTAGCTTACATTTTCCCTGGGCCTACCTCTAAAAAGGGGGCGAAGAGGGTTGATGTTACGAAGATGGGGGAGTATATGATGAGGAAATGGCCTGAGAGGAAGCTGCCGCCGACGCCGCCGCCTGAACCGGAGCCTGTTGTAGTTCCAGTGAAGGGGAAGAAGGGAGGGAAGGAAGCTAAGGGAAAGAAGTAGACCAAATTGACACTAAAATTAAGTGAATGTAATCTTCTGGATGTCATAACGACGCTTAAACGGCTAAAATGTCAATTGACACAGAAATATCAACTTTCATAGATTTATTTTGTTTCTAATTAATACTTTATTTTATTTTATAATTTGTAATACTTTATTTTATAATTGTTGATTTAATAAACCATATGTTGCAATGAATTTCGGGTTAGATTTAGTGATACAATAAGACGTACAAATTAATACCACAATTTCTTGGCACCGTACGAAATATGATTACTTTTAGGCAGAAAAACATCGTAAGGAGATCGGAGTAGGTAATCCTAATAAGGTCTAGTTTTTGTAAAATAGCGCCTACCCATGTAAAATGTCCTTTGATTTCTCTAAAAATAAACCAGACTTGCTAGGTGCTAGCATGAGTTGCGTTCTCGCGCGCAACTCCATACCTACATCTAGCATCTAGCGCGACTTCAAGTGTGGACTCGCGCGCGAGAACGCAACTCATGCTAGGCCGCCACGCCAGATGGACAAGAATTTGACTCACTTTCGCATTTTGTATGTAAATTCCAACGAATGTTTTCATACAAACCCACATTACGAGTTACTACCTAGAATGACCACGCATGTTAGCCTCGGTTTGCGGAACGAATCGATTCCCGCACCCGCGTATTTACTCTAACCACCGCGCAATGCCACACAATGCCACAATTAAATATTCAAAATAATCTACACTTAAAAAGATGTGTTTAAGGAAGGGTTAAGTGACAGTAACTTAGTAAAATAATTTTAATTTTACCCAATGGATTTAAGGTTTAAAATCGAATTGTTTTATTTGTACGTCGTGTATGCTAATTTTGTCACTTGGGTGGTTTTGTTGAGTGAATAAAAGCATGTTTACAAGGATTTACAATGACTATGTTACGCTGATTATGTGATAAAGAGTACCTTGATTTATATGCCCCGATCTTGGAGGATACAACTAAACGGAGTAGCCATTAACAGGCTTTCCCCTCTGTCGAAAATAGGCGGCCAACGGTCATACACAATGTATGGACTGACGTTTATCTGACATGGCTATTTTTACGTTACGCATATATTTGACGTTCCCCTCCCCCGCAAAAATCGGCAGACTGTTTTGTACAGAAAATTACAGACATGGCGTCTCCGTTTGATTATATCCTCCAAGGCCCCGATTTGATTTACAGATCAGCTTGCTTTAAATGTCTATGGGTTAGGTTGGGTGGTTAAAAACTTAAAACTTGTGTGGCATTGTCCATACTGTTAACTGGAACATCCTAAAAGTCAAAGAAAATATTGTGTAATTTCAATTTCAAATCCTCTTTGGTACAGTCAAGTAAACTTACTTATTTCTCTATGCCATCAGATACTTACATCGCGGCGGCCAAGGTGCTCGTAAACATTATCTGAACACGTCTATAAATGTCAAGGCGTTACAGTGCTGTTCAGATATTTTTGAGTATATCTACCTCGGCCGCTCCTAATATATATCTGATAACGACTGTACAATAAGTACGAACATACACCGTGTACGTCCAACTACTATTTGGGACTACATATTTTCCTAAAAATAATTTTTTCACCTCAGCAGCTCGAACAAGGGTACTTTGCTACTTAAAAACAGTGAGCAAAATCGCATTTTGCTCACTGAGTGAGACAAAATGAGCAAAATGCGATTTTGCTCACTCAGTGAGCAAAATGCGATTTTGCTCACTGTTTTTAAGTAGCAAAGTACCCTTGTTCGAGCTGCTGAGGTGAAAATTTAATTGTTGGTATATCTTAAGAAAACATGAGTGAATAGAGGTAAGTGATGAAGAAGGAATACATTTTTCGGGTTCTCTAATATGTTCTCACTGCTGAGGTCAAGATTCTAAATTAGATTCACTCGCTACGCTCGTGAATCTATTATAGAATCTTTCGCTTGCACGGGACTCAAAATAAGCACTCGAAGAAATATCAAACTTTGATCTCTTGTTGTACAAATAACTAATTCAAACGAATTCCAATCTATCAATACCCTCGCGTACCAACAGTTACAGTAGAGCAGCAGTCAACTTCAACACAGTTGAGCATTTTTATACCGTATTGCCACGACATAAGCTCTATATTAGTAACGCGATGAAAAAAAAAAGAAAATCTAGAAGAGGATCAGTGGGATTCAGGGTGACATTCCATTCGCTGTGTGAAGTCGATAGGTCGAGCGAACCAGTCTACGATGAACTCGCGGTTTTCACTAAAGAGGGGGGGTTCCCGCAAAATTGTAGTTTACATTTTGAATTTTTACATGTTAATAAAGGGCCAAATGACATGAAAAAAATTACTTAAAAACTATGTTTATTTGCGAGGGCAAACTGTATTTTTTCCGGTTATTGACGCCCACCCTGTATATTTATTACGCGTCTCTAGTAGTGTCCAACCGAAACCAGATTTTTTCTGACACCAAAGATTCGGATGTGCTATAGTTTCGGCCGAAACCCACGAAACATGATTTTTATGCCGAAGCCGCGAAACTGAAACTTCTGTCGGACATAGGGTTACCAGATACAAATTTTTAATTACCTGACAAAATTTCTGATTTGAGAATATTTTTCCTGATATAAAAAGGTACATTATAAAAAATATTAGTTAATTCAAATTCCTGACATTTTCGTATTCCAGCTTCCTGACAAACGGCCAAAATTCCTAATATGTCAGGAAAATTCCTGACGTCTGACACTAGTCTCTAGTTATAGTTTGTCAAAGGACTGTCTCATTTCAAACATAGACAGAGTGAATCATACTATCTTTGTCTTACACTAGTACTAACACCCAAAAGAAAAGGATGAGTATAGTTTTTTTTGTTCTTATTTACTGACAATTTGGTTTGACCAACTATAGTTCATGTAACCCCGGTCAGTCCAAGAGAGCTCGACGCGCTATTATGCACGCTAAATCATAGTGAATACAAGGCCAGCGCTGGGCATCGATCGTGGGACCCTCTGGTTGCCGCCCCTGCCACTTGTGCCACTTGCCACCCCTCTAAACTTTAGAGGCAAATAGAAATAGTTTGACAAGTTCGAAATGTTAGGTATTGGTAAATATTTATATAAGTATATATTTTTAGGAAGATGTAGTTAGAAATAAAAGTTACACTTAGGTACCTCTATTTAATGTCCTCATATTCTTACCGATCTTACCAGAACGTAGTTATTAATAAAAAAACCGTGACAGTAAGACAGTTTTTGAGTAAATACAAAGTATAATTATAATAATCTAATGGTACATGGCGTGTTATAATTTTTTCAGTTAGTCATTTTTTACTTTACTAAAAAATATGTATAACCCCTTACAATTTATGTTTATGTACACACATTGTATATTTTACGCCATATTTTTAAATATATTAACCACCTCTATACACACTCGTGTAACATACAACCTATAACTAATGTTTCAAAACTCTTTTCAAACAAACTGGCAACTTACAAATTTGTACATTTGATGAATTCAAATCAGGAATAAAAAACAGTGAATCCGAGCAGCCCATCAGGCGGAGACAGATCCGCATTTTTTTTCAAAATTTCAGTTCGTTTCAAAATTTTTGTAGGATATTTGTTTATTTCTACATTTTTTTATAGTGTTTTACACCGGATCTAACAAAATTTTAAGTAATAACCATGGTAAGTATTTTCTGTGTATTTTTCTCTTAGTTCTTACGCTCTTACGCTCCGTCTTACTTCCATGCGCCGTACTTTTCTACGTAATATTTTTCAGTTTATAATATAAATATCGTACTTTGTATTATTTCTATCAATTGCGGCGTGTCAAGAAATCGTAGGTTTTTTTAAATTTTGCAGCAGTACAGCCGTTGTAGGTAACAGTGAGCTAGGGTTTTAATTACAGTGAGTAGGCTCCATTCCAAATTATACGTGCGAAAGAAAAGCAACGGAATTTGGATGAGTATTGAAGACCATCATAGCCAAAAGGTGAGATTATGGTCACGTTTTCGACCTTCTGTTGATATACTTAACTTATCCTTGCCCTTGCATACTTATTACTCGAGGGATTCACATGTATTTTCAAAGAAATAAGTGACAAAACGCTTCAGAAATTTGACTGACATTATAATGTGACATTACCTAAAATCTAAAAAAAAATAGGCAGTGTCATGTTTATTATTACTGATTTTTTTTGTATTACAGATGATAGCTGAACCTACAAAACTATCACCTATTCCTCACATTACCTTTGTAGAAATAAATGTTAATACTTGAATTTAAACTGTTGTGAGGCATACTAACATTGAATAATTTTACAGTTCAGACTCGTTTTTAGTCACGACATCGGCGCGATACACGGCCATTGTGAACGCTGCTCGCACTGTTAGTACTTGAGAAAGGAGACCTAGACTCTCTGAATCATGTCGCGCGAGTGAGTCTAAACCGTAAAATTACCCAATGTGTTCATATTCTCAGTTTTTTTCCACCGACAAACTATCTGTTAATGCGAGTAAAATACGTGTAACCTTTTTGCACGCGAGCAGCGGGAGTGCATATCGGTCCACGTCGGGCAAGCCGGAGTGCAGATGGGCGTGGCCTGCTGGCAGCTGTACTGCCTCGAGCACGGCATCAGGCCTGACGGGACACTGCCTGTTTTTGAAGCTGACCCGAGGTCGTCGGACTCGTGTTTCAACACGTTCTTCTCTGAGGCGGATAGAGGGAAGATGGTGCCTAGGGTTGTGATGGTGGATCTTGAACCTACTGTCATAGGTAAGCCAAGTATTTTAGAAGCATTTCAGTCAGTACACGACAGGAAAGTCGGAGTGCAGATGGGCGTAGCCTGCTCGCAGCTGTACTGCCTCGAGTACGGCATCAGGCCTGACGGAACACTGCCTGTTTGTGAAGCTGACCCGAGATCTTCAGACTCTTGTTTCAACACGTTCTTCTCTGAGGCGGATAGAGGGAAGATGGTGCCACGGGTTGTGATGGTGGATCTTGAACCTACTGTCATTGGTAAGTCAAGTATTTTAGAAGCATTTCAGGCGGTTCACATCGGGCAAGACGGAGTACAGATGGGCGTGGCCTGATGGCAACTGGACTGCCCCGAGCACGGCATCAGGCGTTGCGGCGGCACGCGGGACGTTGCTTATTTGTGAAGCGTACCTGAGGTCTTCGAACTCGTGTTTTAACACGCTAGAGTGGTGATGGTGGACCTTCAGCCTACAGTTATTGGTAATGGTAAGTCAGCTAAAGACTGTTTCAGAAGCCATTTCGGATTGCCGCAATATTTGGTGTCTTGCCCTCATCCAGTGAAATTCATCCATCATTCATTCATCCAGGTCATCGGTGTCTTGTAAGAAGTTTATGCTCATTAATCATTCAAAACATACTTATTCGTTTTATGTTCCGTCCTCATCTCATCAAACCTGTGGAGACCTCGGGTGGAGACCCACAGAGGCCTCTAATCCCCATGTTTGCTTTTTGTAACATGAAGTTTTCTTTTGCTGTTAAATATTTCATATTTCTTTTTAATTACACGTGCCTCCGTAAAATTCTGCTCGTGTTTTAGATGAGATCCGCACCGGCGACTACCGACAGCTCTACCATCCTGAACAGCTGATAACGGGCAAGGAAGACGCTGCCAACAATTACGCGCGCGGACACTACTCCACGGGCCGCGAAATCCTGTTGCCCGTCATGGAGAGGGTACGGAAGTTAGCTGACCAATGCACGGGTCTACAGGTAACACTATTCCTCTCTCTCTCTTATCATAGGCAAGGACGCCAATAACAACTATGCGCGCGGGCTGCATACTTTTAATGCCTGCCATGGAGGGGATACGGAAGCTGGCTGACCAGTGTACCGGTCTACAGGTAAAACTATTCCTCTCTCTCTTGGGCACGGAAGACGCCGCAAACAATAACGCGCGAACACTACACCACAGTCCGCGAAATTCTGAATGAAGTGGATAAGAAAGCTAGCTCATTAATGAACTGGTCTACAGGTTAAACTATTATTCTCTCTTTCTCTCTCTCTCTGCGATTAGACACGCGCCATGCACACATCCATAACTGGAGGACTAAGCGGTGAATGGCTCAAAGCCAAGAACTGAGTATGCGTGGGTGCGAAGTCTATAGCATCAGTTTTGTCTTGGCGATCCTGATTCCTACTGTAGATGTTGCTTTCTGTGGAGTATTTATTGTATTTCATTCGACTAGCCAAGTTCTTACATCATCATTATCACTGGCCTTTGCGTCTATTGCAGAGGATTTATGCATTGCTGTTTACACAACGGGTTTGGTGACTGTGGAGGCCGATGCGTGAGCGGCACAACCTCCCACATCTTTGGCAGAGAAAGCTCATGCCACCTGAGGTTCCAGTCCCGGTTTGCTTTCTACGACACCTGCTATCTAAAGCATTAAACCAGGCATAAACCTGGTATCTGCTATCTAAAGCACTAAATCAGGTATCTTTAACTCTAGCTACAAATCTTGAAGCATCTTGTTGGCAGGGTTTCTTCGTGTTCCACTCGTTCGGCGGCGGCACCGGCTCTGGCTTCACGTCGCTGCTGATGGAGAACCTCTCGGACGAGTTCGGCAAGAAGAGCAAGCTGGAGTTCGCCATATACCCCGCACCGCAGGTCAGTCAGATTAGAACTCGTTTGACAGGGTTTCTTAACACGTTCACTGTCCCGTGCCCCACATAGGGGTCACGGCAAGCCTCTATTAAAAGGCCGTAAGGTTGACAGTTAATGTTGGGACAGTGAACGTGTTAATGTTCCACTCGGTCTGCGGCACCGGCTCTGGCTTCACGTCGCTGCTGATGGAGAACCTCTCGGACGAGTTCGGCAAGAAGAGCAAGCTGGAGTTCGCCATATACCCCGCACCGCAGGTTAGTCAGATACTATTTCATCATAATTTCCACCTACTTTATATGAAATCTGTCCGTTCTCTTTTGAAACGTCTGCGGATTTTTCCCGATCAGGAGTTATTTTGGTCACCTGACTTAGTCATTAAAACAGCACATTATTGCATTTGCATCGAAATTATACTTTTACCAAATTTCAGCTTAACTAAATGCGCGGACTTACCTCAATTACGAGTAGATACAACATTAGAGTGAAATGCTGCACCTACCTACACCTACCACAGAGCCAATAAAAGTGGAAAAGTGCCGATTACTAATTAAGACATAAAATTCTATTCATAGCTGGTTACGCAAGTAACCGTAAGATAAAATTTGCTTACAGGTTTCAACGGCGGTTGTAGAGCCATACAACGCTGTGCTGACCACTCACGCTACCATATCGCACTCTGACTGTGCCTTCATGGTCGACAACGAAGCCATCTACGAGATCTGCCGTCGGCGACTGTCTATCGAGCGACCCTCTTATGCCAACCTCAACAGACTTATCTCACAGGTATAACTCGTTGCCAAGCCGCGGCCTAGCCAAGGAGACACTCTTCCATATTAGTGTGACAGTGACAGTTGCGTTTCGTTCGCTACGAAGCGTTAGCGATTGGCATGTTGTCTACGGGGCCATAAGTCGATATCTCGGCATACACAGTAAGTATACAGCATCCTCGAGTCATCGCATACTCCTCGAAAATCTTCCGCTGTTCCCGAATGCGGGCCCTATAGCATGCTTTATGAAAATCTCTCGATCATGCTATCGACCAATAATACTGGGTTAATATAACCGCGAAAATCGAAGTTCGTCAATTGCGGGCATTTTTCTCTGTCACTCTAATTACGTCTTAATAAGAGTAAAAGAGAAAGATCCCCGCAATTTGCGAATTTCGGTTTTCGCGGTTATAGCCCTGAGCCTTGAGTGTATTTTTCCCGTTGTCAGGTGGTATCATCGATCACAGCGTCGCTCCGGTTCGACGGCGCGCTCAACGTGGACCTGACCGAGTTCCAGACCAACCTCGTTCCCTACCCGCGTATACACTTCCCTCTCGCCGCGTACGCTCCCGTTGTTTCCGCTGACAAGGTGATCATTAGAACTTAAATCCTTTAGCGAAGTACAGTCAAGTAGCTTCTCTTCTTCGTCTACGTAGGATTAGTACAGTACCATCGCCCACACTTTTAACTGACAGTTCGTAAACCTTATTACAAAAGGTACCATGTATTACCAATGCCCTTTCCACGGTCCACCGATGGACAGTTTGCAGAGTTCTGCGTTTGTACTCCTATATCCCACTTCCATAGTAAATTCCACCTCGCCTTTTCACTAAAAAGTCCTATCCAATTCAATACAATTCAATTCAAAATATACTTTATTCATGTAGGCCTAGCAACAAGCACTTATGAATCGTAATATACTTATAAATTATCTTAAGCTAATTATCAGAGCAATTTATTGATGTTATTATTCCATAAGAATATTGGATTATTATACAAATCAAATTAAATTAAATTAAATTTTTCCTATGTCCTTTCCCGGGATCTTCGTATCAAACGTGTGGTTTAAGCGTGAATATGATATATTTCATAGTATATTTCCAGGAGAATTTTAGGAGATAGACAATGTTTGTAAACACCCATGTATATTTATCGAATTTCTTGTCAGGCGTACCACGAGGGCATGTCGGTATCCGAGATCACATCAGAGCTGTTCGAGCCACAGAACCAGATGGTGAAGTGCGACCCTCAGAACGGAAAGTACATGGCATGCTGCCTGCTGTACCGCGGCGACGTGGTGCCCAAGGTTGGTTTACGTTTCACTATCGACAGGCGTGGCTCACTCCACGATTTCGTCGCGTCGCAGCAAGTATCTAGAAGTACAACGGTCCCACACCAATTTTGCATGGTGGCTAGCCATAGGCCGCACGTGGCTCTTGCGCCACCTAGCGGCACAGAATAAATAATAGTACTAATTACAGAAGACTCACTCTCTAACAAAACGCGTCTGTTACGATCAGCACAGATATGGCCGCTAGGCGGCGACAGCGCCACGCGCGGCTTATGGCTTTCCCCAAAATTGGGGCCGAACGGATGTACTTTTAGCTACCTGTAGCAAAGCAACGAAATCGCGGAGTGAGACACGCCTGCTAGCGGTCATATCTGTTGTAATCGCGTTTTGTTAAAGAGTGAATCTTCTGTACCTAGTACTATTATTTATCTGTGCTATCGATCTTAACAAAACAAACCTGTTGGAAAGGAGCTGCACACTCGCCTATGGAGATAGCTTTGTTCATTTATGGCTAGGTTTCACCATACTGTACCTAATCGTACATAACATTGCTGGTGTAACAAGTACCTACCTATTTATATTGACGTTAAGTACCGTCGTTACTTACTCGTACCAATCTACAAATGAACGGGAAATCGTAAATGTTACGTGACAATAAGTTATCGCCAAGTCTTTCAGAGTGACGAGATATTTATTTTCCATTATTTAAAATGTGATAATATTCAAGGTATTTTTGCTATATTGTTTGGTTGTTGTTTTCTGTCTTTACTATGTTTTGTTACACCTACATTTGTTCTCTTTCTGTAGGACGTGAATGCGGCTATAGCTGCCATGAAGGGGCGGGCCGGGATCAGATTTGTGGACTGGTGTCCTACCGGATTCAAGGTAAAATGTAGTTTTATAGTAGCAAAATATTACCTACATCACCATACTTTCCTTTTTTATGTTCTATTTACTACAGACTGTGGCTGACAGTGAAATGTATAAATTTTGGCTATACATATACTCCACCCTGAAATAAACATATTTTTATAGAAGTGTGACATTTATAGTGGTGATTAAATGGTGATTTCGAATCATCTATCTTTAATCAAGGCTGCTTAAATAACAAAAGATAGTCGAACTGTTGTCTTGTTATGTGTTCTCCCCATCTTGTTCTTTCGCCATTATTTCACGCAATCATGCTTAATCATAATCATTTATTTGCACATAATAAGGGTTTAACATAGAGGTGTTCTAAAGTTACATGTTTTTAGCTGTTGACAGCATGCAAATGGGTCCTTATAAATCGCAATCGCAGCTCCACCTTGCTCCGTAGTAACTTTTTCTGGGTTCAGGTGGGAATCAACTATCAACCGCCAACAGTTGTGGCCGGTGGCGACCTCGCGCAAGTAAAGCGGGCAGCCTCCATGCTGAGCAACACCACCGCCATCGCCGAGGCGTGGGGCAAGCTCGACCACAAGTTTGATCTCATGTTCTGCAAGCGGGCATTTGTGCACTGGTGAGTACTGACCAGGCCCCTATTTCACCACGGCGACAGGTGCGACAATTCGACAAATGTCACTGTTGCTGACGTCAGAGGCATCCATGGGCTACGGTTACCGCTTACCATCGGGCGGGCCGTATTCCTGTTTGCCACCACCATTGTATTATTCAAAAAAACTTTACTATATCGGCAAAAAACAGGTATTTCTCTTTCGAAGTTAATGATGATGATGATGACAATTGTCACACGATTTAATAGAACTTTCGACCCACCGCCACCGACACAACCATCGCCGAGGCGTGGGGCAAGCTCGACCACAAGTTTGATCTCATGTTCTGCAAGCGGGCGTTCGTGCACTGGTGAGTACTGACCAGGTGGAGCCACTGACTGACACAATCATCGCCGAGGCGTGGGGCAAGCTCGACCACAAGTTTGATCTCATGTTCTGCAAGCGGGCGTTCGTGCACTGGTGAGTACTGACCAGGTGGAGCCACTGACTGACACAATCATCGCCGAGGCGTGGGGCAAGCTCGACCACAAGTTTGATCTCATGTTCTGCAAGCGGGCGTTCGTGCACTGGTGAGTACTGACCAGGTGGAGCCACTGACTGACACAAACATCGCCGAGGCGTGGGGCAAGCTCGACTACAAGTTCGACCTCATGTTCTGCAAGCGGGCTTTCGGGCACTGGTGAGAGGACTTAGAAACCTTTACTTGGATTGGTACTATCGGGTTCCGCAAACTTCATGTCTGCTTCTCAGCATTTCTATCAAATAACGAGGAGTATTTCAACATCAACCTCTCCCTCAGGTACGTCGGCGAAGGCATGGAAGAAGGTGAGTTCTCCGAAGCCCGCGAGGACCTGGCCACGCTGGAGCGAGACTACGACGAGGTGGCCATCGAGACCTCCGACCTACCGGGCGACGACGAGCTATGACCGATCTGACTACATCTTAAGGTCGCTTTTCAGACTTTCGCGATCTTAAAGTCCGTGGACATCTGGAGAATGTGCATCTAGCCTAGCGCGCCATTTACGAAAGAAGTGTGTTTCGAAGTACGATGTGTAGTCGTGTATTGAGCGAACGGGTAAGGGGATTATTATATCTCTATTCTCTTTCTGCTATCTTGCTGCTAAAAGGGACAGGGAAATTTTGGTGTCCCTCCCAGAAAGTATCTTGAAAACAGATAAATGTGATAATTCCTTTGTAAATGGCTTGAGATAGGTGCATTCCAGATCTGGACGGACCTAGATATACGATCAAAAAGCGTCTACTGACACCACAACACCACCGCGTCATACAGGTTCTGTGCTACCTTTAACCTATGCCGTTTGCACGCGGGTTTAGTTTCTGAAGTTAGTAGTTAACTCTGGAGTTTGGAGACTCTTTAAATTGGCTAACTTCAGAATGGTGACGTCACAGCGCCGAAGCGGACACCCTAAAACCACGGCCATATTTTTTTTAACAATATTGATTATAGCAGACTCTGAAATTGTTTAAAGGTCCGAAAATGTCTGCAGTAGGCGAGGAGCGACTAGCCCCTATTCCCTGCGTGTTGAGGTCCATTTTGGTACCATTTTGTGATAGAAGCAGCGTGTCAGAGTGAAGCTCCCTCGCTGCTTGCCTTTCTTCGTCGAGCAAACTTGCGATTGTCTTAGTTAAGTTTTTTTGGCGTTTTTCTTTAAATTTTTTAGCAAATGCTGGACGGAGAAGCTTTATTCGAGGTGTTTATTTTGAGTCGCTGGTGGTTTTGTGGTGTGACTAATATTGTAAGTGTAATGTTGTAAGTGTAATTAGTCCGTTGATGTTTTTAAAATATTTAAAAAGTTTTGAGTGACCGTCTGATGTGCTTGTCTAATAAATTGTACTGTTTTATCTGTCGGTTTAATTTCGTATCCTTATGTTACGTACTAGTTTAGAAGTACAACCCAAACGAAGTTGGGGTTGCTGTAGAGCATCCTGAGCATAGTGAGGGATTCAAGTGTTAATGCCCAAGCTGATAATAATCTTGCTACCATGTGACACATTCTGCTTTTCACATTACTTATGAGAAAATTAATATGTTCCAAAATATTATTTAATCTAAAATAGCATACAAGTAAGAAAAAAAAATCGTGTCCTAGAACAGTAAAATTAAAATGCCACCTTGATCCCTCTTAGTGGGGACAAAACAGCCCCTTTGCGAATAGGTAAGGTAAACGTACTAGTGCTCGACATAGATATACAATAGATGACACCCTGGTATCACAATGACTTAAGTTTCAAGATGACTTATTGTACCGCGTCGAGCATCAGTACGTTTACCTTAAATGTGCTAATGTAAATATCTGCAATACTCAGCAATACCTAGTACCTACCAGGCTGACATTTCAAAAATGACTATCGAATGTCAGTCTTACTCATCGTATATAGAACACATGTTTGAAGTGCCGTCGTTATGTGGGAAATATATATCCCTTAGCCTGGTAAAGGGTTAATTATATCGTAAAGGTACTTCGATCAACACGGAAGGGATGCGGCATTCGCACTATTTCCCCTCTGCCTAGGTACAAGATCAACTGATCTAACGCGGGTAATAAAACTAGTTGCGCTCGGATTTTTAACTAGACCGAGTCCAGACGCGCGAGTGAACACAGCAGCAGAAAAAATGCCTAATTGCTCGGTTTTTTGTTGTAAAAAGAGGTCGGGGACATCAAATTAACAAAAAGAAGGTGTTACATTTCACATGTAATATTTTTTTTACATGTCATACGTTTAATTACATTTAAACACAATTATTATATTTTAGTCTCATGTAATTGCTGGATTTATCGATTTTTCGCGCCCAGTACAAATTGCGGATCGGTCGAGTGACAAATCCGACTTCTCATCTCTTGACGAAATTGTGTTAGTGTGCGTGTTGTGACACTTGTGACTCGTCCGTACACAAAAACAGATCGAGGTGTGCAAGATTTGTCTGTGTAGGGTGTCATTTTCTATGTATTTGTGTCGTCATTACAGATTGGATTTTGTACGTAAGAGTGTGAAAAGTGCGACTGTGTGCACGTTCCCCCCTCCCGCGAAAAATGGCAGAATGATTTGAATGTCAAGATATCGCTTGGGCCTGTCCCTTCCGACGTGTCGGAAGCCCGTGTTGATCGAAGTAAAGGTATGAAAGTAACACCAAAAATTCAAATAACGTATATTTTTTCATAAAATATACATTTACATATACTATTATTAACCCTTTAACCGCCAGAGTCTGATATATAAGACATTACATATCCAGCTCATTTCGCCACAGTGATAAATAAGACAAAGATTTGATTTGGTGTTTACAGCACATTTATAACTCCCGTAACTATGCCAACCTTACTCTGCGTGGTACAATTACTGTCCGTGGCGACACGAGCACGCTCGATCAAAAATTGCTGGCGGTTAAAAGGTTAAAATTACCTACACAATACATTGAAATTGCACAAAAATATTCCTAAAAATAATTTATTACTATTAGGTAACTTTATAATATAACAAAACTGTTTTATTTCGATTCTTCTTAACATAAATAAATAAATAAAACAATAGAGCTCTGGTACAGCCAGCAGCAGAAGTTGCTAAGCGGGCGAGGCGTTCTAAATGATCTTGACGCTTGACGCGACTTTATTGTTAAGACAATAAGAGCGTGTCAAGGTAATTTTGAACACCTCGCCCGCGTGGCAACTTCTGCTGCTGACTGTAAGTACTTACATTTAAATTTGGCTATCTCTATTTAGTTTCATTATTGTATGCAGGTAAATATTTGGTGTGAGGAAGAAAAAAATGGCCTTCAAACAAGCGTACTCCCATCTTTAAAGCCGGCAACGCACTTGCGACCCCTCTAGTGTTGCGGGTATCCATGGGCGACTAATTAATTGAAATTAGTAATTGCTTACCATCAGCCGATTCGTCCGCCCGTTTGCCTCCTAATATATCATAAAGGAGAGTCAGACAATGTTATGTCTTATGTCACGCCAAGTGTTATGTTAGTATGGCGCTCCCATACATTGTAGTCACAATCCAGCCAGCAATCTTGCCAGTCGGCAAGTCGGTGCAAACTTAGTCTACTGGATTTAGGACATCGATTCTACAACTCTAAGTGTAAGGCCTGAGTGGACGCTCGAGTTGGGCGTGCAGCGGGGCGGGGCGTGCGGCGTGCATGTTAAACAAATGCAAACGTATAGGAGCGGCCTTAGTGCACGCTGCTCAAATCACTCCTGACCCCGACGCCACGCTGCACGCCCCGCCGAACGCTCCGCTCCGAGCGTCCACTCAGGCCTTAGTGTAAAGCCTGAGTGGACGCTCATGTTGGGCGTGCAGCGGGGCGGGGCGTGCGGCGTGCATGTTAAACAAATGCAAACGTATAGGAGCGGCCTTAGTGCACGCTGCTCAAATCACTCCTGACCCCGACGCCACGCTGCACGCCCCGCCGAACGCTCCGCTCCGAGCGTCCACTCAGGCCTTAGTGTAAAGCCTGAGTGGACGCTCATGTTGGGCGTGCAGCGGGGCGGGGCGTGCGGCGTGCATGTTAAACAAATGCAAACGTATAGGAGCGGCCTTAGTACACGCTGCTCAAATCGCTTGTACGCCCGACGCCACGCTGCACGCCCCGCCGAACGCGCCGCTCCGAGCGTCCACTCAGGCCTTACACTTACACTAAAGGGGCACTGATTACCAGCATAGATTAGTATATGTTATTGATTACCAGTCCGCCGGACGATATCGGCCTGTCAGTTGTTCGGAACTGTCAACTTTTTCTTCTAACTTAATACAAGTTTTTGAATAGTTACTGTGATATTAGTAGTGACTATTATACATGATCTTGTGACTATAGAGACGCAACATGTATAAATAAATATTATCTACACTATTTCATGTTTTGTACAATTTTACCTTGTATAGAGTGCATGATCAACATTTATATTTTTTTTACTGTCACAAAGGAAAAAAAAACATCTCATTCCTCTTGTTTTGATATTACACTGCCATTTTATTATATTAACATAATTACAACTAAGTATATTAAATAAATATTATGTTACATTAATAATTACTAACCTATATTTATCTTTGGCTACCAACAATTTTATATATTTAAAATATTCAAATTGTGGACCGTATAAAAAAACATATAATATGTTGACGATTGTTTCGCATAACATCGTAATCATATTATTATCATAAAATAACATCCATCGTTCCAAAAATTACTATAAAACAATTCAATTAACTTCTAATTCCATACAAATAACAAAATAATTCAATTTTAGGTATTTTTTTTTACACATTTGAATTTGAAGCGCCTGCGAAAAAATGTGAAGTGACGCGACACATATTGCTAATAAAAAGGTACAGGCGTTTACTATAAGGCCGAATTATGATCAATTTTTACAGGGGGCTACATATTTGTAAGAATGAGATATGTGATTATCATCTCGCATTTTAGCTGCAAAAATGGTCATCCTAAATACCGTTGGGTAGATAGAGTAGAGGCAGATCCCCGTGAGCTGGCGTGATACCGCTTTGGACCGAGCAAAGCGTGCTCTTGTGTTGGAGGCCAAGACTCATTTTGGGTCATCGCGCCAGCCAAGTAAATACAATCTTTACAACTTCCTCGGTGGAGGAGACTCGGACACGCTCGGCGTGAGCGACAGCCGCCGAATGTTGGGTTTGTCATATTCCTCCATGGACATGGCGCGGGACATGCGCCGTTCGACCCCCGGTGGGGGGAGGGAGGTCAGCAGACCCTGGCCTTGGCAGAAGAGGAGGAGGGACTGCGCCACTTTTGCGGGCTGGAAAGAAAAAAAATGGTTATACTAACATACACACTCACATTATATACAATACAAGATGTTTATTTTAAATATTTATTAGTCACCAGCTATAATTTACGGGATGAATATATATAGGTCATACGGAGCAACTTTTACTATGGGACCAACCCTGAAATCGCAAAAAAAAATTTGGCTGTTTCATACATTTTGGCTGTCTGACCTTGACATTTTCTAAGGTAGAGTAATTTTATTTTCCGTGTCATACTTAGGTACATTATTAACTTTTCTTTCGTACTTATATGATAATATGACATCTTTATTTCAATTTATAATTTATATAGTAGACCAGTACATTAGGTCACATTAGGTAGGTACCTAATGTGACCTAATGTTTCTTTTAATAACACAAATTAATTATTTTCACAAATTTCACAACATATACCTACCTATTTTCATAAAAAAAATATTGTCTCGGGCGAGACTAAAATCTGCATCAAATATTTAAATCGTCTTTTCGCATTAGCTTAGCGTCTAACGAAAAAACTTCTAAAATATGTTAATGATACGCTACTAATAAAAAGGTACAAATCCATCTTAATTCTGGCATGCTATTTTTTTTTTATTAGCCTAATTTTTCGACCGCTTAATTTTATTTTGAATTTGCGATGAGTATATATATTATGTTAGGAAGGTATAAAAATATTAAAAATAAAGTACATGTGTCATATTTTGTTGTAATAAGCAACACGCAACGTTTTAGAACCGGAATAAGCTGCTTCCGACGCATTAAAATTATACAACGTAATACCTATTATGCAATTCACGCGCGGATTTTAGGTCAATCTTAAATGCAATCGCGGTCAAGACAGACTAGCAATTCACTTTTCTTAGATACACAGATACAAAATGTTACTGTACCTACGTACGTCACGGCGGAGCGGCCGAGGTGCTCAAAAATAACTGAACACAGAAACGAGAACTTCGATATGTTATCTGATGTACCAATACATAAATACGTAGGTATATTTGTATGTTTAATTTTAACTTTTAACCTTTCAACAATCGAATATTTTACTTCTAATTTGTTTAGCCACCGTAGTGTTATTTAAACACCAACCCTAGTAGCACGGTAGCATTTTTATCACTTATCACCATGCCTGTCACGTTCTAACAAGTATGTAAGTGCGAAAGTGACGGGCATAGTGATAGTCGATAAAAATGGAACCGTGCTGAGCCCGCAAGGGTGCGGCGACAGGTGTCATCTCCATACAATGTATAACCTTAAATATCCAAATCTCCCAAAATTGTATAAAAATGACACCTGTCACCGTACCCTTCGTGTTTGAAAAATACTATAAGTAATAGTAAACGCGTGCATTGTAGTGTGTGTGTGTGTATGTGTGTGTGTCCACCAATTGTGCTTTTTTGTATTGTGCAATAAAGTGTCATTCAATACAACTTGCTAACTATGTAAACAAACCGCCATACTAAAATTGACACTGAATGTCAAATTACTAGTAACTTTTGTTTACATAGTTAGCAAGTTCTATTGAATAACACTTTACCTATTTGTTTGTCCTATGAGATCTAAGGTTACACGACCTACTTATATCACTACATAGTATAAAACAAAGTCGCTTCCCGCTGTCTGTCTGTCCCTATTTATGCTTAGATCTTTAAAACTACCTACTGTGATTTTGATGCGGTTTTTTTAATAAGTAGATAGAGTGATTCAAGAGGAAGGTTTATGTATAGTTTGTTAACCCGTGCGAAGCCGGGGCGGGTCGTAGTAAATATACCTAAAATCACCTTCATAACCCCTTAATAGATCAATGAACTCCCTGCATGTATCTATGACAAAAGATTACTTTGTAAAATGTCTGATACATATAATGTTTCATTTAAATTTTAAATTAATGGTAAATATTTTCTGTTCGATTCAAATCGACATCCATACTGATTTTTAGGGTTCCGTAGCCAAATGGCAAAAAACGGAACCCTTATGGATTCGTCATGTCTGTCTGTCTGTCTGTCTGTCCGTCTGTCCGCCCGTATATCACAGCCGCTTTTTTCCAAAACTATATAAACTATACTGTTGAAACTTGGTAAGTCGATGTATTCTGTGAACCGCATTAAGATTTTCACACAAAAATAGAAAAAAAAAACTGAAAAAACTTAGAACTGAAACTCAAAAAAAATTTGTCATCAAACCCATACATGTGAGATATCTATGGATAGGTCTTCAAAAATGAGATTGAGGTTTCTAATATATTTATTTCTAAACTGAATAGTTTGCGCGAGAGACACTTCCAAAGTGGTAAAATATGTGTTTGGGGTTCCCCCCCCCCTGTAACTTCTAAAATAAGAGAATGATAAAATTAAAAACAATATATGATGTACCTACATTACCATGCAAACTTCCACCGAAAATTGGTTTGAACGAGATCTAGTAAGTAGTTTTTTTTTAATACGTCATAAATCCCCTAAATACGGAACCCTTCATGGGCGAGTCCGACTCGCACTTGGCCGCTTTTTTAAATGTAAGAGTTACTCTGTATGTCCGTTACTTTTTCAATTAACGTTGAATAAATATGTCACATAGAATACATAAAGCCTTAAAAATGGACATAGGTAGCTACTTTATTTTCGGAAACGCGACCTCTGTAGGGCTAAGATGATCAGCGCTTTATCATTTGTCACCATGCCTATCACGTTCTAATAAGCATAAGTATGTAAGTGCGAAAGTGACGCATGACATGACAGGTGATAAAAATGCGACCATGATACCGCTCCTGGAGTTAGAGGGAGCCAATAACACAGACCGAATCCTACTCAAACGTACCCGCCACCCACCACCAATTACTAAAAAGAGTCCTCGGATCAAGAAACTATTACTATATTTATCACTTACGTTATAATAAATATTGATTTATTGAGTTTTAATTAAGACATTTCTCCAGTTCCTCGTCAGTCAATTTCACCAGCCTCACTGACTCCTCCCAAAGTATCTTAGCATTATTGTATCCATAAGCCGTTGGTATGGCTCGAGCCTGCTTGCAATCCTTGAAGAACTCCCCACTTATCTGTCCCGCTCTAATATCTAAAGCGACGTGCAACGCCGTTTGAGCTCCTTCTCTGGGCGTCTTATTAAAGAAGATAGTCCAGTATCTTAAAACTGCGCCAAAGAGCAAGCCGCCGCTATAGTAAATCCCTGTGCCCACTGCTCCTGGGTCAACGCTGTTAATCACTACATGAGCGCCTTTTAGTCTCCTCGTCAGCTCTCTAGAGAAGGGTATCATGCTAAACTTGCTGTTACAGTAACTGAAGAACGGCAGCCAATTGATACCTGACTTACCATTCAGGTCGACCCTCCCCAAATTATGTAACATAGAAGATGTATTGACGACTCTAGCTGGCTCAACAGCTGTTCCAGTCTTTTTCAAAAGCGGCAGCAGAAGTATTGTCAGCAAAAAATGCCCGTAATAATTTACTTGCATTATAAAGTTGATACCGTCTTTTGTTTTGAAATTCTTAGGCACTCCGACACCAGCGTTGTTTATCAACAAATGCAAACTATCTTCATTCTTAAGGATATCTCCCGCGAATTCTCTTACCGACTCTAAAGAGCCTAGATCAAGAAGTTTAAAAACTGGTCTCACGCCAGTTCTTTCTTCTATTATCTTTTGGGCGTTCAAACCTTCTTCCTCAAACGGGCAGGCGATGATAACCCTGGCTCCTCTTCTTGTTAAATCTTTAGCTATTTCAAGTCCCATGCCAGTGGTTCCTCCGGTGACAATCGCCGTTTTTCCTTCTAAAGTTTTTAGGGATGTGCATATACCGTTGGTAGCTTTGTGGTAAAGCCGATATAGGTATAAGGCCGCGAGTGCGGCGAAGGCCACAAGAACGATTGGAAACGCCATCTCGGCCGCGAGCGCATACGGGACTGCAGAGTTTGGAGTAAGATCGCTCGCTAGAGGTTATTTTAACAAAGTAAGTCATCGACGGTGGGTCACCACCGCGGCGGTGGACTTGAGACAATGTAATCACTAATTAAGTAACGTTGGAAATATATTTTATATCATGTTTACTAAATTTTAAGTTAGTACAGTCACAGTGACAAATTGCTTCATATAAAATTGTTTTTAATATACTTGGGTATGGTAATAGTTATTTGATTAATGTAGGTAACTACATACCTATATTTAGTAACTGATTATTTAACACTATATTGCAAATGTACGCTAAATGTCTTCTGTGTCTAATTTGTGTGCCACATGGCGAAGCATAGTGAATATAGACAATATATGTAGTGATACGTTATTGTTATTAATATTCCATTTAAGGCAAATGACTCCAGTATACTTAACTTTCATGCACAGAAGAGACACTTTCGGCTTATTCCGCGTGTGTATGACCGCTTTCCTACCGCGAAAAACGAAAATCGTATTTTTTTCTGCCTCTGTATCGCTCGAATATGCAAAAGCGATATAGAGGCAGATTTCGATATTTTGACTTTCTTTTTTCCCGGTGAATAAGCCCTCACCAGAATACCTACCTACCTGACACGTGAGTTAAAATTTTCCATTTCCCAAAAACTTTATTTCGTTAGCCGATATGACTCTGCTGAATAAATAAATAGATAGTCACTGTAAAATAATGTTGTACAAAAATAAAAGTTTTTGGCAAAAATTTAATTTTTGGTACAAGCTTTTATCGCTGACTGTACTTTTCTTACGACAGACAACTAATACTCATCGAGACAATTCTAAAAACCCCTAACACAATTAGGCTGCGTTGTTTCATCACAGAGTTCCTATGGCCACCTCCTGTCTCCATCATCAGATCAGTTCGACAGTACCATATTATTGTATTGTCATCAGAACTACATACAGCTGCCAATTTTCATGACGCTACGATCCTTGGAAGATGGTTAAATTAGTTACCTTAGATTCCATTACATGTTAGTTACATACAGGTCGAGAGTTCCTATGGCCACCTCCTGTCTCCATCATCAGATCAGTTCGACAGTACCATATTATTGTATTGTCATCAGAACTACATACAGCTGCCAATTTTCATGACGCTACGATCCTTGGAAGATGGTTAAATTAGTTACTTTAGATTCCATTACATAGTTAGTTACATACAGGTCGACCTAATAAAAGCTTGTTAAAAAGAAAATCTAATTAAAATGAATGTTAGTAATACATATTTTTCAATGTCAACCATGTCAACTGACAATGGGTTTTGAAATTATAATTTTCATTAAACATTTTGAATTTATCATTCTTATATTCAATTGTTTACCAAAATATATTTTGTTTGGTTTTATAAAAGCAAGGCCAAGCATTGTTCTGTTTGTCATTTTTAATTATGCATTACCTATACCTATATATTATTTACAAATGATGCCCGATGGCGGTAATGGATTGACAATTTGACATTACCTTGCTAATCAGCTAATTCTAGACTGAGCATAGTAACGCTACCCCCTCTGCCACTATATACGGTAATTTTACTCCATCTTCGAGTCAAAGTGTCAGAATCCCGTGCCGTGATTGGTCCGTGTCTTTGAACGGACCAATCACGGCACGGGATTCGCTCACCTCGTCTCCCCGCACCCCCGCATTTTTGGCAGCATCGGTTTCATGAAATAATTGCTCTAAACTCCGTCTAGAGGATTCCTAGTCTATGGCTAATAACCTATTTAATTTTTGTTGTACAAACATGATAGTACAAATGGCGTACTTAATGGCTTAAAGTATTTTCTACCAGTCATCCATTGGGCTAATGCTAACTAGAAAGATTAAGTAGGTCCAGGGCCTTAAGTAAGTGAAATTGTTATTAATAATAATGCGTCCAAAATATTCATTGGCAAGACGAAGCAAATTTGGAGCAAATAGCTATGCTATCGTTCGTTTGACTTAGAAAAAAAACGCCATACAATTTTAAATAAAATTTGAATTATTACTAATAATCGTGTAGGTACCTAATAATGACATTACGATAGTCTTTTGTCTGTTACTTTGGATGGGCTCTACGCGGCTACAATTCCAGTAATTACAAATCCTTATAGCGCATAAATTGAGAAGATTGCATATGATCATGATAATTGCTTGATCTTAGAAATCACTTACTATTAGGTACCTACCTAGTCACCGTCAAATGTTACAGTTCTGCAAAGATATCTCCTGTATCCGTTTACAAATGAGGAGTGTCTTTTCAAAACGGCTTATTTTTGTATGGATTTCGTAGAGAAATAAGTCCTTTTGAAAAGACACTCCTCAAATAATCATCTTGCCGAAATTATAATATTTAATCCCCGATGCAAAAAGAGAGGAGAGTGCTATACGTTTGACGCCAATTTCCGTACCTCAAAAGGAAAAACGGAACCCTTAATAGGATCACTCGTACGTCTGTCTGTCTGTCCGATCATTCGTACGTATTTAGTACAGAAGTAGGCATGATTGTAGTAGGTGCATATATATTTTTAGGTACTAAGATGAGCAGAAATTGGCAGTTGATTCTCTGATTACAGACATCGGCACTTCCTCCGGAGTGTTACAATTGCAGGGTCGGATGATTGCTTAATAACAGTTGTATAGTCGCCATGAGATAGGTATATTAGATATATCAAGGTGCTCTAAAATACTTCGGCTACATTGTAACGCTTAGACAATAGATCGCGTGTTCCGATATTTGTTCTTAGCCGTCTGATCGCGATTGTATTTGGGTCAGCAGTATCAGCCCTTTATCGCCCACTGCTAAGCATAGGCCTCTCTTCGAGTACGCCATTTATCCCGGTCCTGAGCTAATCTCATCCAGAAGTGACCCGCAATCTTCCGAATATCGTCCACCCAACGAGCCAACGGACGCCAGGCACTCTTTTCGTATCATTTAGGTACTTATGCTGAAGCATGTTTAGTTTGCTTCTTTTTCGAGATTTGTACTGGACACATGTTCTGTTATCTTTATAGGAGCAAGGCGGTGGGAGAGTTCTATGTACTATACGAACACCTTTTTACAAGTAGATTCACTTTATCGAGGTTCCACTGCTCATATTACGCTCTGGAGATTTCGAGTATTTTGCCTTACCTTCGCCAGAAATAGAAAATAATAATAATAATAATTGAGCCTTTATACGTCCCACTGCTGGGCACAGGCCTCCTCTCATGCGCGAGAGGGCTCGGGCTATAGTCCCCACGCTATATAGCCCAATGCGGATTGGGGACTTCACATACGCCTTTGAATTTCTTCGCAGATGTATGTAGTACGATGTTTTCCTTCACCGAAAAGCTAGTGATAAATATCAAATGATATTTCGTACATAAGTTCCGAAAAAACGCCTACAAAATTTACGATGGCTAAGCAAGATGGCCATGCGATGGTTGAGAGCACGCACTATAGAATAGGCCGCGTGTAGATGCGTACGCACCATCACTGGCCCACTACCTTTGATGTGCGGACGAAGAACCGACACCGTGGCCATCCCATCGCCATCGCGTCGCGCTAATATAAGCCAACCGACACCCTCTCTACACGCTGGCCCATCTTAGTGGGCCAGTATGATGACCCACCGTGTAAAGGATGTCAATAACTCACCGCCTCAGCCAGCACGTCGCCGACCTTCTCGACCTTGAGGATGGTGATCTTGTCCTTGTCCAGTTCCTTGTATATCTCCACGACGCTGGCGTAGGGGCTGGGTAGCCCCGTAATCAGGATGTCAGGTTAAAGACCAGGTAATGAACTCACCGCCTCAGCCAGCACGTCGCCGACCTTCTCGACCTTGAGGATGGTGACCTTGTCCTTGTCCAGTTCCTTGTACATCTCCTCCACGACGCTGGCGTAGGGGCTGAGCCGCTCCGTGATCAGGATGTCAGGCTAAAGACCAGGTAATGAACTCACCGCCTCAGCCAGCACGTCGCCGACCTTCTCGACCTTGAGGATGGTGATCTTGTCCTTGTCCAGTTCCTTGTATATCTCCACGACGCTGGCGTAGGGGCTGGGTAGCCCCGTAATCATGATGTCAGGTTAAAGACCAGGTAATGAACTCACCGCCTCAGCCAGCACGTCGCCGACCTTCTCGACCTTGAGGATGGTGACCTTGTCCTTGTCCAGTTCCTTGTACATCTTCTCCACGACGCTGGCGTAGGGGCTGAGGAGCCCCGTGATGAGCAGGATGTCGGGCTGGCAGCCGCGGAGGACCAGGTCTTTGCGGCTGGAAAATATAAATGGTTTAGGACAAAAAAGAAAGAAAGGTCTTTGCTATCCTCATCAGGAAAACATCGGGCGAAGCTCAATGTTCAAGGCGTCTTCTAGTAACATCTCTGTGACATACGGACAGACGAAAGGACAAACGGACGGACAGACGGACTTGACGAAACTATAAGGGCGTCCGCTAGCTGGCGCAAGTCCAGAGGCGGTGAGCGGGTTAGCGAAAAATAGTATGAGCAATGCTAACTAGCGCGGACGCGTGCGACGGATTTTACCTACAATATAATTATGTCACCCGCGTGCGTTCGCCCGTTCCGTGCACCCGCGCCAGCTAGCGATAGGGTTGCCAGATGGTCAGGATTTGGCGGGATTCTCCCGATTTTTAGCATGTGTTCCCGATTCCCGACAAAGTGAAAATTGTCCCGAAAAACAGCTTCACGTTATCACGTTAAATAGTGAAAAAGGCGAAAAAATTGTAAAATCGGTAAAAAGTAAGATAAAATATGTAGGTACATGTGGCAAGGGCAGACTAAGAAATAAATTATTTACATATTTTTTTTATTATTGATACCTAATAAATAAGTATAAGTATGATAAATGATAATATAGGTAGATAATGAGAAGACATTTTTTTTGTTTGTTCAAGAATTTCAAGATCTCAAATAATTTATACTATTTTTATATAAAAACGTCAATGGGCAGACCAGCTAACGTAGCGCCAATAATGTAAAATATCGTTGTTTTTGATACAATTACTTTAATTTGAATGTTTTTTTTCCCGACTTAAGTCCCAAAATCCCGAAAAATTGATATGAATTCTCGATAATAGCGCCTTTCAATCTGGCAAAGCTAGCGAACGCTCTAGGTCTAAGAAATCCGTGTTTGCCATTTTGGCTACGGAACCCTAATAAAAATCTGTAAATCGGAAGAAAGAAGTTATTCCTTATATACTTACGTTGGCCGGAACGGGGGTTCTCTGTTTCCAAAATGGTTAAGTACAGCCATGAAACAAAATAAAGTACCTAGTTTTGTAAATGTTTTCGTCGTATTTTATCAAAGTCCGAAAACATCATACCTAGTGCTGTTGTAGGGCTTTGATCTCGGACTGTCTAGAACACAAAATGACTAGTGTAATATTTTGCCTATATCTCTTTTAGTCTACATCGCACACGGTCTAGAACACAAAATGACCACATATAAGTAGGTTAGGTTCGTTAGGTATCTTCAAATGGCCGAAGGCCAAACCGCACAGAAATAGGAGCCCCCGTGGACATCGCTAACGTAAAGATAAACCGACGAAATGTACGTAAATAAAGGTCTAAATAATTGTATAGTCATTTTGTGTTCTAGACCGTTTGCGATGTAAACTAAAAGGGATATAGGCAAAATATTACACTAGTCATTTTGTGTTCTAGACAGTCCGAGACCAACCCTGAGATAGGTGTCTGTTGTATAGCGCTGTCTCACCCTCTCACAAGTAAACTTACTTGATAAAGGCGCGCACATACTGCTTGATGTTGTGCGTGTTGAGGTTCCCGCGCAGGCGCGAGCGGTACTCTAGCAACATTCGTTCGCGTTCGGTCGCCTCGCAGGAGTCGCTCTGGATTTGCTGTTGGATGGAAACAGAGGTTTAACAACTTTTCAGTTTGTTTTAGGAAGAAGATTTTTTTTGACGCCGTTCAGGCAAAAAAAGGTAAAACGGGGTTTGTTGTTATCATTATCTGTCGGCGGCCGATCGGTATATCCGCCAGATCACGAAATTCCTAGGCATATCATCGTCTCGTTCTGAGTTGACGGAGCCCCGGTGCTCCTATGTCTGGATAGTTTGTCCTACGGGCATCTGAAGCAACCTAACGAATCGTATCCTTCCTGTCTATTGTTTAATGTGAACCGTCATAACATTACACACACAGGAACTTAACGATCGGCCGGATTCTCCGGATCTATCTGAATCTCTAAAGTCTTTTCTCCTATCTTTGCATTCCCTAATATTATTTGTCATAATGATCAATTGTCCTAACACTAAAAACCCTAATTTTGGTTTCCCTAATTATTGATTGCTTATCTTATCCTAATGTTATTAAGCATATTTTTCTTTTTTGCGAGGGTCGCAGTTCTAACCCTAACCTAACCGACTTTTGTGGCAGCAAGTTCTAAAACCTAACCATTTTTCAGAACCTTACATTATGGAAAATAATCGTTATGATATTGATCGTTAGGGCATGTGCCCATTAGGATAAACCAGTTAGGGCAAGTGACTTTAGGACAAACGTTGTTAGGGATTCAGAATGACACCCGATTCTCCGATCGGCCGCCAACATATACCTATATTTGAAAGTAAAATGATAAGGATTGCTTGAAAAAAGCCAGGGCAGACACACTGTATGTACTAATCATTTGTTTATGTCACGCATGTCTGGCGGACAAAAATGTCATGGCATAGGATTATAATATAAATGAAATATAAATAAAACTTGGAGTTAATTCAATACATACAACAACTCAATTAAATACATTCAAGTTTACTACAATGGAAAAGTTAAACACAACAAAGTGTCATTCTATGGAACTTACTAACTATGTAAACAAAAGTCACTAGTAAATTCATATTCTTTGACAGTTTCAATTATGGCGGTTTGTAAATAGTTAGCAAGTTCTATAGAATGACACTTTAGACTTTCAACGCGCAAGTTGTAGCGCATAGCAAACAAAAGTCAAATATCGAGTAAAAGTACAGGATGGCCCAAAAATCCGTTGACAATTTTTTTATGGTTTATTTTTACTTACACGTATTTTACAAAATGTCATTCAAAATGAAAACTACTAGTATTTAACAAAAAAAATGTGAACGGACTTTTGGGCCCTGTAGATAAATATATGATGCAAACAATATCAACAATGCATTTATTTGTTAGTAAGTTAGTAGTTATGTAAGCGACTAAATAGCAAATATCAGAATCTATTCTACATTGTACTTAACCCATGGAGCGCCCTAGTATCACACGTGTGATACTAACTCCATACTAATGTGACACTGACGCTCCACGGATTAATCAAGCCAGGCAAATACGAGTAAAAGAAAAATAAAAAGTCAGGTAAAAGCGTTTTTTGGTATTTTCTAAATGTATTGGCTATAGTACTTAATTTTAACATTAAAGCGTACCTATCTAATAGTCTGGTCTATTATAGTCTGTCAAAGGACTGTCGCAAAGGATTTCAAACATAGACAGAGATAATCATATATACTATCTTTGTCTTACACTAGTACTAGCACCCAAAAGAAAAGGATGAGAGTATATAGTTATCCTGGCAAATTAGTTTGACCAACTATTACTTATATGTATTAATGTAATTCACAAAAATAGACCTACTTCTTCTTCTCCCTCGCGTTGTCCCGGCATTTTAGCCACGGCTCATGGGAGCCTGAGGTCCGCTTGGCAACTAATCCCAGGAATTGGCGTAGGCACTAGTTTTTACGAAAGCGACTGCCATCTGACCTTCCAACCCAGAGGGTAAACTAGGCCTTATTGGGATTAGTCCGGTTTCCTCACGATGTTTTTCCTTCACCGAAAAGCGACTGGTAAATATCAAATGATATTTCGTACATAAGTTCCGGAAAACTCATTGGTACGAGCCGGGGTTCAAACCCGCGACCTCCGGATTGCAAGTCGCACGCTCTTACCGCTAGGCCACTAGCGCTTATATTCACAAAAATAGACCATCTCATGGAATTATTATACGGTCTCTCAGTCTGTATTCCGCGTTAGAACATAAAGTCACGTTTAACTAACATCCCATTTATCCTATCCACCGCTCCCATCATTAGTAGCGTTAGCAGAAAACAAGAGAAAAAGTACCTTGTAGCGATAGTCATAGAGCTCACTCTCTAAACTCACGTGTCCAAACTTGTGGTAGATGAGGAAGTCCTCCTCGGACTGCGAGATGTCCGTGCCTTTCCAGCGGGAGAACCGGGATCTGAAGGCATCGGCGACCGACGAGGTCGAGGCCGTACAGTTGACGAGGATGAGGCCTGGATTGATAAATAAATATTTAAGGTAGGTAAAGACATTTATTATCATAAAGACAATACATCACTGACATGAGAACATATTTAAAATACATATTTACATCTATTTTTTCGTCGTCGCAGCATAACAAAATTAAAATCTATAGGTAGGTACATATTTAGGGATAATTTTTAGACTAACGTAAGCAAAGCCAGTCTTCTTGTGCTTAACGTTGTCTCGGGTTTTTGCCACGACTCATGGGAGCCAGATGTGGCTAAGCAAAGTTATATATAAACTACGTTTTTAAAAAACATTTATTTTACTCGGAGAAATGTACCTAAGAGTCGGTGGGTGTGTGCGAGGCCGCAGCAACCGAACACGTTGGCCCCGGGGCCTTCACCGAGGCCCATAGCGTGGCGGACGCGGAGAAACTCTAAGACTGATAATCTCGCCTGGAGGGGAACTGTACCTAAGAACCAGCGGGAGTGCGCGAGGCCGCAGCGAGCGAGCACGTTGGCCCCGGCGCCTTCGCCGAGGCCTACAGCGTAGCGGACGTGGAGAAACCCTAAGACTCTGATCATCTCGCCTGGAGGGGAACTGTACCTAAGAGCCGGCGGGGGTGCGCGAGGCCGCAGCGAGCGAGCACGTTGGCCCCGGCGCCTTCACCGAGGCCTACAGCGTAGCGGACGTGGAGGAAGTCCAGGACCGTGATCAGGTCCTCGCCTAGCGTTTGGAGGGGAGGGAACTGGTAGCTGTGGAAGACATAGAAAACATTAGCGATTTGAAAAATCGAGTCAACTGAAAATAAATCAAAATTATAAGCAAGATTTTGTTGTCTGGGAATACAACTATGGATTTTACTCTTCCAAATCCTGAACTTGGTACAATTGGTTGGTTGGTTGTTCTTCGTTGAAGCGTTCCACGACTTTCAACTCCCAGTATGAACCTATTGAGACTCGGACATATAGAGTGCCTCAACTCTGAACTCTACGAAGTTCAGGGGCACTACACCACTTTGAACTCTAAGCGTGAAGGGGTAAGGTTGAAGTCACAAGTCGTGCAGGTCGGGCGAGTTCTCCTCGAGTCCTGGTACGTCCACGTGTATGAAACAGGAGCGTTCTTTTATCTCGGTCATGGCCGGCATGCTCACGAATACCAGGCGAGTAGCACTCGAGTTTAAACTTTAAGTGTGAAGGGGTACGGTTGAACTCACGAGTCAGGCAGATCAGGCGAGTTTTCTTCGAGTCCTGGTACGTCCACGTGTATGAAACAGGAGCGTTCTTTTATCTCGGTCATGGCCGGCATGCTCACGAATACCAGGCGAGTAGCACTCGAGTTTAAACTTTAAGTGTGAAGGGGTACGGTTGAACTCACGAGTCAGGCAGATCAGGCGAGTTTTCTTCGTGTCCTGGTACGTCCACGTGTATGAAACAGGAGCGTTCTTTTATCTCGGTCATGGCCGGCAAGCCCACGAAGTCCACCATGGACGAGTCTGGAACAGTGCCAAAGGTAAATTGTTATAATAATTTCATAACGTCTATACTATATACTATATTACGTCCTACTGCTGGGAGTGCTGGGTACAGTCAAATAAATTAATTTCCGTACCATTTCGTACCTTGTCACAGTGACAATCAATATGAAAGTCGCTAGGGACTGAGGTTGGGCCGCACAGGCTTTCTCTGCTACTCGAGAGGGCAATAATATCTTCACGCTGATTTTTTCGCAGATACGCATTTTTTTTATCTTAGGTCAGGTAAGGTAAGAGAAACACCGGGATAAGGGAAGCTCTTGTAGGGAATCATCATAGGTACCTACTGATTCTCTTAGATACCCTCGAACAAATAATACCCTATCTAACAGTTTTGAATGATTCATGGTTAGTTTTACTAGACTTAATTATATCGACCGGGATATGAACCGTGATTACCTTTTGTATTGTTTTTGAGCTCCGATATTTCGACGCAGTTACATGCGTCTTGTTCACGGGTAACGGGGTGTTGTTATCGGGAGCTCAAAAACAATACAAAAGGCAATCACGGTTCATATCCCGGTCGATATAAGTCTAGTGAATACCCTACCTGTTTCTCTTAAATACCCTTTGGTAGTTAGCCACTAAAGTTGTGATACTCACGGTTGGTTCCAAGATCGTGGACTGTGAGAAACACACATCGCTTGTCCTGCTGGCTTAAGTCACCCTGGAAACATACGAAATAAATATAAACAGTAATAACAAATAAAACATAGTAAGTAACTAACTACTAAAGATTAATTTTATTTAGGTCAATTTGACCGGCATACAAGAAACCTTATGCCGTGGCCACACTAACGGGAAACGCCGGGTAACGCCATTGATTATCGCAATAGGATTAAAGTTTCAATAATCCCAGTGTGTCCCCGATAATTATCGGTCCAGTGTGTCCCCGATAATTATCATTGAAACTTTTCATACGCGGCCACACTTGGGATCAGGAAAAGTGTCAATTATCGCGATAATCAACGGCGTTTCCCGTCGTTTCCCGTTAGTGTGGCCCCGGTATTAGGAATACCGTCGTATGGCAAGAACGCTCGTATTCGTATACGTATGTATCAGTGTTGGCCGAAAGTTAATGCGAATTGAAAATGTTGGCCATTAACCATTATAAATTGAACCTTAAACCGTATCGGACGATTATAGTTTACGATTCAATTTATAATGGTTAATGGCCAGCATTTTCAATTTGCATTAACTTTCGGCCAACACTGGTATGTATGGCGCTCAGACGCAGTCAGAGAGAAAGAGCTATACCTCCTTCTGGCCTGTCGACCTTCTGTAAGATGCAAGTAGCAAGTGTATATGTACAAATGCAAGAGTTACAAGCAACGAAAGAGCTTGTAGACGGTATTACCTGATTGACTCCACATATTGACGTTACCAAATTATAATAAGGAGCAGCAGACCATAACTTACGATCTAGGGTCGTTATAAGTTAAAGTTAGACCAAGAAAAGAGCTACGGAGTCTACAAACGGTTTTCCGAGCAATTTTCTCGTGAGGCCAAATTGATGTCTTCCCGTCGCTACACGTGCGATATCGGCTGGATACAGCTAGACGCTATAGCCTGTTCATAAAATGTATGTCTTTTAACTAGGTACAGTCACGCTCTGAGATTGTTAAGCCATTTAGGGTCTTAGCTAAAGTGGTTGATCAATACTAACGCTAAGAAAAGTCCAATTTAGCTAGAACCCTAAATGACTCAACAATCACGGAGCGTGACTGTACTAGTACCTAAAATATGATGTGGTTCTTCAATTACATATTATCCATAATTCGTGATGTTGAATACGAGGCACAACCTACGGAATAATTTTAGCCTGTGTGGACCTAACCTTATAATGGAATTCAATTGTTTTAGAACAAAAATTTATGATGTAAGTAGGTGTAGCTATGTATTACGCTCCGCGATTGTTACGCAATTTAGGGTCCAAGCTAAATTGGTTGTTTCATACTTACGCTATGATATGTCCAATATAGCTAGATCCCTAAATGGCGTAACAATCACGGATTGTGACTGTACATTGTTGCAAAACTGAGTCAGTTTGTTGGCGAAAAGTGCGCTAGCATGTCGTCTACATAATTTAGCAAGCCTACTTTCAACGTACCTGGGAATGCTTCGGAATGATTCCCTGTTTTGCAGCATGAGGAAATATATTTCAATAAAATATGTACTTTATAATTAGAATTAGAGCTTCGCGAGGTATTAGCGCTTTGCGGGATTACATTTCTATTGGTAAACTTGCAACAATTTGCAACTAACTTTTTTCCAGGCGCCTGGTCGCATAAAAAACCCGTAGCCATAGAAGGTAGGATTCTATAGAAGTGATATACGCGTGCCTCCGTGAGGGACAAAACATAGGCAACGCGACACTATGATTGGTCGAATTTATTTGTTGCCCACCATAACCCATACTAATTTATGGTGGGGAATAAAAAAATGTGAGACTGTGACAAGGACAAACAATAATGGTGCTTTCGCTGCTACTCCTACTGAAAGATACATAAGACTATCCCCTTCGCTCATTTCCCCACCATTTTAAATACTAGATTCATGCCCGTAGCACCCCGTAGTACATATGGGAACACGTTACTTAACACGCTTTCTTATTCGCCGCTTCCACATATCTGATAGCTACTATAAACAGCCTTGGACGTAAACTAAGTACTAAAAACTTCCAAAGCACCAAAAGTCTGAATTGATCGAGTATTAATATAGAACGGCCATAACTGAAAGGCCGGCCTTCAGCATAGTGGAATTATTATTTATGGCTCTTTCATCGACGTTCTCTGGATACAACTGGTTTCAACCAGGTGCATACGTCTGAACGATATGTATTATGAAATATATTAGAGTCCAACTGAATAGTTGGACTCTAACAAATAAATGCCACGCATGCATTATCTTTGAGAATTCAAAGTGTGATCCGCGAACCCCTAGGACTCCGCGAAGCCTCTGTGGGGGCTCCGCGAGAAAAGGCGAAAACAAATCAATTGAACCAGCTCTCTTAATCTCTGGTCCACAGTTAATTTGTCAAACGAAAAGTTTTAATTTGGGGTTCCGTCAAATATTTTGCTTTCTAAAAGGGTTCCGTCGCCAAAAAAGTTTGAGAACCGCTGTGTTAGACCAACCATCGAAGTGGCAATATTGTGGGCAATATGTACCTAACAATGTCAACTGAATAGTAAATTTACTTATTTAAGGGAACGTCATTATAAACGTCATATTTTCTCGATATATTTCGTGGACGTCTCGTTCGAATCAACGTACATTTCTAAGGATGGTATTCCGTCTGCCCAATATCTTGGTCCAATGTGTATTTTGCGTCTCACATTTTGCTTAGTGAGAGACTGAGATGCAATGCCAATTGGACAAATAAATTGGACAGGTGGAATACCAACCTTGAAACACAAAACATAGCCAAGTATAGAAGTTGACATTTTCATTTCCCGCCCAAACGAGCAAGATGGCGGCTAATGGGCAGCTCGCGGCGTCGCGGGACCGATTACGTGCCGTTTCAATTATCTGCCGAAACTGTGTGTTACAACACTGTTTGTCTACTCGTCGACTGCAATGCTTGAATTAAGACTTCGTATACCAAAGTGAAATCGCATACTTTTTCCACTATGGGACCCCAACTATAACATTCATTTTGATACAGTTTAGTCAACTATAATATTCATTTCGATACAGTTTAGTCAACTATAATATTCATTTCGATACAGTTTAGTCAACTATAATGAAATTGACCAATCGAAAGCGCGGAGCAAGTACCATATGAGTTACGAGAAGGTGTCGTTGACCAACCGGCCGGGGGCGCGGGGTGCGGGGGCCGGGTCGCGTACGAGTATGAAGGTATCGCGGCGGCTCGCGCATCTTGGCTGTATACTTTTGGTTTTTTTTACCTACATACATATATGATTCTTCTACTAGTTTTAAGTATTTTTTTTGTTGACTCGTAGAAAAAGTATTGTATACAATAGTGATATAATCAAGCTTTTCAATCTCGTACCTTACTTAGGCAACTCAGCAAGCTTCGTTGCCTAAACACGGTACTCGTCTGAAAAGCTCTCCATTATATCACGATTGTATAAAATACTATTACAAGATTTATTTAGTATTTATAGCTACACGTACATGTTTGCCAGCCATCACCTAGTCGGAAATGGGCTTTTTCTTCCCTGCTAGGAGGGATCACGATAAATACCTAACGAAAGTTTCCGAGAAAATACTATGGAAAACAATTATGCACTACATCTGTACAACACCGACATTGGCAAATTCGCCCTGTTCAATTTTCCAGGCAATAATCACTAGAAAAAAACCGGCCAAGTGCGAGTCGGACTCGCGCACGGAGGGTTCCGCACCATCAACAAAAAATAGAGCAAAACAAGCAAAAAAACGGTCACCCATCCAAGTACTGACCCCGCCCGACGTTGCTTAACTTCGGTCAAAAATCACGTTTGTTGTATGGGAGCCCCACTTAAATCTTTATTTTATTCTGTTTTTAGTATTTGTTGTTATAGCGGCAACAAAAATACATCATCTGTGAAAATTTCAACTGTCTAGCTATCACGGTTCGTGAGATACAGCCTGGTGACAGACGGACGGACGGACGGACGGACAGCGGAGTCTTAGTAATAGGGTCCGGTTTTTACCCTTTGGGTACGGAACCCTAAAAAAAGTGAAACTTACCTGAACGTGAACATGTATATCACCACTCCTGTCCGTACTGACGACATATTTCTGAAACAATAGAGATCGTATTTGAAAATATGTTTTTCGAGTAGGTATACCTACTAAGATAGATATCCAGCGATATCGTTTTTACACGACTGCCCCAAAAAAGTAGTGTATTGTTAACTATGAGTATACTATGACAGGCGATGTTTTCACGACACGATTTTTCAGCACAATAAATTTTTATTTAGTAATCGTGTACCCAGTCTTGAGGAAAGCGAATTAAAAAGACATAACCAACAGGCTGATACTAAGAAAGGAAAAGTTCCTTGCAAGTGAATTAAAGGCGCATATGGTGGGAATATTCACTGTCCTCGGGTGAAGTTTCGGTAGCTCAGTTGTCAGAGCGATGGGCTAGTGATCCAGAGTCGCAAGTTCGAGTCTCACCCGAGACAGAATTTTACGCATGCAGACGTTTCTAACACAAAATGTATTTACTTGCAAGTTCTCTCGTATTTACAATATTAGTATGGATAAATAAAGATTACCTATTAATATGTTCGCGGTTAGAACGTAAGCCGATTGCCAGTATTGCCACCATACCCATACTAACAAGATTACGGACGAATATAGGACATGCGGTCATCGCGTTGATTGGACGTTGTTTACTATTTTTTTAAGTCTGATTGGGTTAAGGTTGTCAGGAAGAGATCACTTTTAGTGATAAGACGTAAAAAAATGTCCCCAATCTGGAATGATTAGCGTAGATTTTATAACCAAAGACCGTTGTACTTTGTAAACCTTCCTCAAGAATCCTATTGATAGGTGTAAACCGCATGAAAATCCGTTTAGTAGTTTTCGAGTTTATCGCGAACATACATCTATAGACACAAACAGACAAGTTTTATAAAATATAAGGTGTACCTAATGAAATGGTGTAGGTAAGGTGTAGTTTTAGAAAACACTAGCGACCCGCCCCGGCTTCGCACGGGTTAAGGTGGTTCGACTAGGTTACTCAAAGCTTAACCCTCGCTAGATGGTGCCACTTTCGCAAAATTTCATGTTTAATTTTTTTATGGAATGGTCTTGGTATTTGTATACTTAAAACTATGTTTAGCGAACTCTTTAAGTAAATATTGAACGATTAATATAAACATTGAATACTTCATTGTGCAAAAACCACCCTTTAAAGTCGACGGAGTGTTGCTGTCATGCTTTTTCCTACTATAACTCACACATGCAAGCAGTGTTTCCGTGATGCTTATAGTAGACAATTTCACACAACGTAAGTATACTGCAATAGCGTTACGGTATGTTCGTGGAAATACGTGCAAGAGGATTGGGGTTCAAGACTGGTGCGAGTAGGTAATTTCTTTTTGTTTATTTTTGTCCTTTTTGTGTTATCTTACCTTTAAACGAGCAATTATTATATATATATTTATTTATATATTTGGATGATATCAGAAACGGCTCTAACGATTTCGATGAAATTTGCTATAAGGGGTTTGATCTCTTAGCTAGGTCTGATCTGTGAAAAAACGCGCATTTTTGGGTTTTTATATATTTTCTGAGCTTTGGTCGGTCTCCCAGATATTCAATCTCTTCTTCCTCGCATGGGGTCCGCTTGGCAACTAATCCCAGAATTGGCATGGGCACTAGTTTTTACGAAAGCGACTGCCCTGACCTTCCAACCCAGAAAGTAAACTTATTGGGATTAGTCCGGTTTCCTCACATTGGTTTCTTTCACCGAAAAATAGGTATCGGTATATAAATAGGTTCCGGTAAATAGGTATCAAATGATATTTCGTACAAAAGTTCCGAAAAATCATTGGTACGACGGTACGAGCCGGGGTTAGAACCCGCGACCTCCGGATTGCAAGTCGCACGCTCTTTCCGCTAGGCCACCAGCGCTTCCCCCAGATATTCAGTATCATCATCATCACTATCACTACATAGTATAAAACAAAGTCGCTTTTCTGTCTGTCTGTCTGTATGCTTAGATCTTTAAAAGTACGCAACGGATTTTGATGCGGTTTTTTTTAATAGATAGAGTGATTCAAGAGGAAGGTTTATGTATAATTGGTTAACCCGTGCGAAGCCGGGGCGGGTAGCTATTATCAATAAATTACATTATCAACGTTTTCAAAAAAAAAATCAATACCTGATTTTCACAGATTATGATCTTTTTGGGTTCTTCCAACTCAGAATCACTAGCATATTCTTGTTGAATCCTGAAGCTAATATAAAAACTATGTCCCAAATATTTGTATAGAAGTTTTAGTTTCCGCTACGTCACGCAGGCTGGGAAACATTTTTGATACTAAAACCTGACGTGATGACCGACATTTTAGGATATCTTTTTATGCTAGGATGGAAAATACCTACTGACGATTCTTAGTAGAAAAGCCCAAGGAAGTCCAGTTTGTAAGTGTCAGGTATCAGTTTTTTTTAAAGCGCTAATAGTTTGTTCTACAAGTAAAGCAATCCCTTACTGCCCAGCCTCTAATAAAGTAGTAGGTAATTGTAAAATAAAATAAAAGGAAATCTTTTTTTTTTTAATTCAAGTACCTACAGTACATTTTTTTATATTTGTTATCCGTAGTAGTTCCTGTACCTGAAAGAAATATAATATCATGAATCATGATAGAAAAAAATATTAGGAAGAAAGATGATGCAACAATATGGATTCTAATAAAGTTATAATCAAGTTATAATTTACATACCTGGTAGTAACTAGTAATAATTGTGTTTTTCATTCATAGACAAAATTCAATTATTTTCAACCACAGGAAATTTTATACATTTCTTTTTTATTGCTGTGAGGATGTCCTGATTGTAAAAATCAAAAAGATTAGGTAGAGTATAATTTCTAATTATCTTTGTAAAAATTAAACGAATACGCTTAGCCCATACTTAATCCATCGATTTTTGAAAATAAGAAAAATTAAATAAAAATAAAAAACACAACACGAAATTTAGGTGTAAAAAAAAATACAAAAAGTTATGTCCCAGCATACAATGACTGGGGTTTGAACCGGGAACCTTCCGTTTGTAAGCAAAAAAGCGACTGTTTACAAAACGCGCCATGATAGTTCTTAGCTAAGCTGACGAACTTCGGGTACTTATTCAACAAAATCGGGTAGTGCAACAAAATTGCGCTAAACATGACGGCACTTCAAATTCGCGCCGTGGTCAGCCCGGCAACGTCGGAAATGGTATGGCAACGTCGCAAATGTATCCGTACACGACATTTGTGACGCACACATACGTAAAATTGATGAAAAGTTAACTATGATTTTTGCATGATTTCTGTATGAAACATTGTTTTCCTATTCATTTAGCAAAAATGAATATTCGAAAGAAGATAAATGCGGAAATATTTATGTAGTAATAGTGTGTAGTTACTTAATGAAAGTCGATTGAATTTTGTATGAAAATCGAACCACCTTAACAAATGATACATAAACCTTCCTCTTGAATCACTCTATTTATTAAAAATCAGTTGCGTAGTTTTAAAGATCTAAGCATACATCCGGACAGACAGCGGGAAGCGACTTTGTTTCATACTATGTAGTGATAACGCCCCCTAAAGCTTTGGTTTCCTCCGAAAGCGCTGCCGTCATATAGCGGCCGTCTCCATACAAATAATACGACGTCCATATTTAGCCGTATTATTTAGTATGGAGACGGCCGCTATATGACGGCACCGCTATCCTAGGAAAACCGATCTTAAGGGCCCTATTCAGTTTAACAATCTAGGTCTCTATTTGCGAAACCCGAAAAAACAAAATGTAAACAACAACGCGCTCCGGAATTTCGATCAAGCTTGGCCTTCATCGCGCCAATTGATCTGACAATCAACATGACTGACACGTAAACAAGATGTACACCAACACACCTATTGTGGACCTTATGTCTTCCCAATAAGGCTTACAAATGATCAGTTAACAGTACAGACGTAGACGCCATCAGATCGAAGCGGGCGAGGTACTCAAACATATCTGAACACGCACTATTAACGCTTGACAATAGAGGCGTGTTCAGATATTTGTGAACACTTGGCCGCGCAGATATATCTGATGGCGACTGTACCCCAACGGCCCCTACGCCCACTCTACGTCCATTCTGAACGGAGATGCACTATTATAGCTATTAAATATTGTAAGGGGGTCTTAAATCATTGGGCTATATTTAGCAATGTAACTTCAACACAGGTAGAATACAGGCGGGTCAGAGTTTAAAAAAAAACCGGCCAAGTGCGAGTCGGACTTGCGCACGGAGGGTTCCGCACCATTAACAAAAAATAGAGCAAAAAAATCGTGTTTGTTGTATGGGAGCCCCCCTTAAATATTTATTTTATTTTATTTTTAGTATTTGTTGTTATAGCGGCAACAGAGATACATCATTTGTGAAAATTTCAACTGTCTAGCTATCGCAGTTCATGAGATACAGCCTGGTGACAGACGAACGGACGGACGGACCGACAGCGGAGTCTTAGTAATAGGGTCCCGTTTTTTACCCTTTGGGTACGGAACCCTAAAAAAGTGTGTTATAGGAGTAACAATTAGTTAAAAGCTTGGTGCATACAATTAAGTAATTCATAGAGCATAAGTTAGAGCATGTTATGATAGTTCGACGACTGGTCTGGCCTAGTGGGCAGTGATTATTAGTGACCCTGCCTGTTAAGCCGCGGTCCTGGGTTCGAATCCTGGTAAGGGCATTTATTTGTGCGATTAACACAGATATTTGTTCCTGAGTCTTGGGTGTTTTTACTATGTATTTGTATATTATATATATATATATATATATATATATATATATATATATCGTAGTCTGAGTACCCACAACACAACAAAAGCCTTCTTGAGCTTACTGTGGGACTTACCTAGTCAATCTGTGTAAGAATGTCCCGTCATATTAATTAATTTATTATTTATGTCATTTTGTCTCGCAGTAGGTAAAATCAAATTTTGCGCACTGTTTTTCAGCAACGAAGTATTCTCGTTCGAGCTGATAAGGTGAAAACGAATATTTCGTACCTAAGAGAAATTGTTACGATATGCTTTTTGCAAACGGTCCAAGTTCAAACGGCGATGTTTACAGTCCACAGAAATAGCTCCAGTCCAGTCCTACTTATTTGCTACCACCGACATAGTTAACTGCATGTTCAAATTTAAGTCTTATTGCAACGAGATAAAGTCTACCATGGCCAAGTTATAATTGCAATCAGCACTAATGGCTTCGGGATAATGGTTTTAGAAAACCTCAATTAGTAAACCTAGTCAGAAGTTTGGTCGGAAAGAGTACGTGGACGAAGTGTGTCCAAATAAAAAATGAATAAGAAGAAGAGTTGTAATAGTTATTTTCGATACAAGTGCGAAAAAGAGGAAATTCGAAACGAACGGCGATAAATGAAAACACGACCGAAGGGAGTGTTTTAAATCGACACGAGTTGCGAATTACCTATTCGCACGCGTATCGAACAACGTTTTACAGTACATATGGCACTTTAACGTTTCGACATACGCACGAAAAGTGCTTTTTTACGCACTAGTGCGGAAAAGTAGCCCCGTAGTACCGTAATGATTAATTTGATCTTATACCTTCCGAGGTGAGAATGGAATTATCGTCCTTATTATTAACAACTCTAGCAATAGAAACGGTTATTTACAAACAACTTGAATTATAAGCTCCGGATACCACAATTAGTGTTTAACATTATAATAACAACAAATCGTGTTTAATTTAACGGCCGATGTACTACAGAGCCCGTACCATCAGTCACTGACAGTGTCAAAACGGACATATACTCTATCGAGAACATATTTTACTTTACAAATACAAATACAAATGCATTTATTTCATTACTTTTTAGGGTTCCGTAGCCAAGTGGCAAAAAACGGAACCCTTATAGATTCGTCATGTCTGTCTGTCTGTCTGTCTGTCTGTCCGTCTGTCTGTCCGTCCGTATGTCACAGCCACTTTTCTCCGAAACTATAAGAACTATACTGTTGAAACTTGGTAAGTAGATGTATTCTGTGAACCGCATTAAGATTTTCACACAAAAATAGAAAAAAAACAATAAATTTTTGGGGTTCCCCATACTTCGAACTGAAACTCAAAAAATTTTTTTTCATCAAACCCATCCGTGTGGGGCATCTATGGATAGGTCTTCAAAAATGATATTGAGGTATCTAATATCATTTTTTTTCTAAACTGAATAGTTTGCGCGAGAGACACTTCCAAAGTGATAAAATGTGTGTGTCCCCCCCTGTAACTTCTAAAATAAGAGAATGATAAAACTAAAAAAAATATATGATGTACATTACCATGTAAACTTCCACCGAAAATTGGTTTGAATGAGATCTAGTAAGTAGTTTTTTTTATACGTCATAAATCGCCTAAATACGGAACCCTTCATGGGCGAGTCCGACTCGCACTTGGCCGCTTTTTACATCAGTTCTTAGGTATAATATAAGGGTTAGGTAGGTAATTAGTCCATCTTAGGTATATGAAGTAAGTAGGTAAGTATTTATCTAAACATTGTGCAACAAATTGTGTAAGTAATGAAAAAGGTGACTTTCTATACATCTCGTTTGCACTAACATGCTAGTACGAGCGAGATGTATAGAAAGTAAATTACGTTCTCGATGGCGTTTATGTCAGTGCCAAACTGATGGTAGCCGTACAGGTTACCTTACGTTCACCTTTTTATTAATGTAATTATTTATGTTGTTCATAAATGTGCAAAAACACCCATTATTTACAATTAGGGAATGTTACGCGAAACTCTGCGTAGGGGGCGCCACTACCACAATTACTCACAATCTGAGGGCCTACCGCAAATTAGAGTCGAAATTGTGTTATCTAACCTCTCTATCACTCTTGCATATTCGAGCGATAAAGAGGCAGATAGCTGAGTTTCGATTTTCGCGGTAGGCTGAGTTCTGATTTAACAACGTGTTACGGTTTTGAGCTGGTTTTGATACGACCTTGACGATAGGCGCGCATCTCACGCACGACTTTCACTTCATTTCGCATGCACAAAACAGCGTGAGCAATCTTGAGGATAATATGTAAACCGTAATAAGTTGTTAAGTCTAAAGGAGCCCACTGATTACCAGTCCGCCGGACGGTATCGGCCTGTCAGTTGTTCGGAACTGTCAACTTTTTGTTCTAACTGACAGGCCGATATCGTCCGGCGGACTGTTAATCAGTGGACCCCTTTAATCGCGCTCACGGACTTTCCAAAAAATGATTCGAAATTGTTGCTATACAAAATAGTACAAGGTCCAACGTCATAAATACTACCTCATTGAATATCTGGCCTAATCTTGTACAAGTCCAAGTACAAGTGAGTAGATAGACTAAAATAAAGTTATTATTGAAAAACAATTTAATGACATTTGAATTTTTTACCTCACCTAAGTATATTTAAACAACTGTGTTTTTACTGAAATATGATATTTAATATAATAATTAATTACCTAGTATTAAAAAAAATGCATCTACTTTGATTGATGAGATTTTTAAAGTTTGTGATTTGTGTAATAACGATAAATGAGTTTAAATTAAACGCGCAAAGCTTAACGCAGGTGGCGCTGTCATTGTTTATAAAAATTAAATCATTAGATATATAGTATGCCAAATCCAAAGCAACATCGATTACCTATATAAACGACAGACTACATACTTTTATGCATTATTGAGTTGGAACCATTTATAATCTGTAGATTTTTAACCTATTTAGTTTGACTTGTTTTACCATTACCAATAAACTCCATTGTACGCATATTTACTCCAAAACAACAAACACTAAAATCTCCAATTATTCCAGTGTTCTGGCTAGAACACAACAGTCTATTTCTGGCGCTCGAGCTAACCATTCGGTCAAGACTGGAACAAAATATTGACCGAGCTATTGACGTAAACGTCTTTAGTACTGTTACTATTGACATTTCTTAGTAGTAGTACTAAGTTTATTGCAAATATAAATATTAGTGGAATATGCCATTTGGGTTTACATTTCGTCATGGGGTATAAGCGAAATTTTGCAAAATAAATAAGCACAATACATAATGTCTATGAGCGAGACGCATTGAGGAATTCATTTTTCACAACGAATGGGAGAATGGGAGCGCCGATAAATTATACTCATACTCATACTCGTTTATTCATAAAGCCAATTTACATGTCAAATAAAATTAGAATGATACAGTTACCTACACTTAAACTTAAAATTATACATTTGTCAATTTAGCGAAACATTTACTAATTGACTTTGGTGCCCAACTGCCCACGTTTATTGAGTTAAGTATTAAGAGATTTATTATATCCCGTGTCATAACACCGACCACAATCATCTTCAGAATTTAAATAATAACAAAATGCCCCACAATCCCACACAAATGCCACAATCTTTCTGCTTTGCCCAAAGGTTGACTGGTAGAGAATGCCTCATGGCTTCTTTTGCGCAATAAAGGTTAAATAAATAAATAAAATCAGTATGTATTTCCCGTAATGTGATTTTATGAAAGCTCGACGGCAGTTTCATATTATAATCTAACCTGGCGGGAACTATATGGATATATCATTCTTGATGACAATAAACCACGCCACAGCCCTTAAAAATCGTTCAAAAGTACCTACTGAAGTACTAGCCAGTAAATAAGCCAATGCCCTATTAAACAAAACCTATATCGAGAGTCGTAACCTAACCGTCAACAACTGTCAACAAGCCAGCATTCGTCGCGACTGGAACTGCGTCATGCAGAAGATTATTAGAATGGTTTACGATCAATTACAATTTTTTCTTTTCAATACAATCAAAACTTTTCTCATACTCGTGCGAAGAACTATTTTTACGCACTATGAAACAAATATTATTATATTATTTCAGCGCTGCAGAGCTGTTTCACGTACTCCATAAACATTGCTGGCGATTCTATAAAAATACGTTTTACTGCCACAGTTGTACGGTCGGAACTAGTCGTAATATTTTAGGTCAACAACGTTTCACTAATAGTCATAAGAGTAGGTACCTCTTAATAGCTACCTAGCTATTAATGTACCTACATTGAGCATCAAAAATAGCGGATCAGAGTATGTGTCAAAATATCTACCATTTTCTAAAGGGGCCCACTGATTACCAGTCCGCCGGACGATATGGGCCTGTATAATCAGTGGCCCCTTAATGCCTTAATAAAAAGAGATAGGTAGGTATGACTCTACTGTGTCTACATGTAGAACGATTATGCCGTGACAGACACTTTTGAACGCGATCTGTACAGTTATTAAGTATCTCTATTAGGAAAAGTTTTTCAGGGTGGTCTACCTACTGGTGGTGGTATTATTACATCCGCTAGTATTGATGCTGAGTGTACCTACAGTACTATTACCATGAGTTGCTAATGTTGCTATCGAAAACTACATCACGCTCCGCGCTCCATTTAGGGTTCTAGCTAAATTAGATATACCATAGCGTAAGTATGGAACAACCAATTTAGCTAGGACCCTAAATGGCGTAACAATTCCGTGTGGTCACTGTACTATAAACAATCAATATCGAATAACATCTATCAAATTTGTGACATAATCTAGAGTTAGACCGCTTCCATAAAAGCTAGAGTTAAACCGAGATAAGTCTAAATCTTGGTCTGACTCAATCTCCGTTCAATAAATTTCGATGAGTGACCGCTAGAGGCGCTGTACAATTTTCCACACAACACAAATTTAGCGAGTACGTTCTGATAGTGACTAGAATAAGGGTAGAAGTTACTACGATAAAGTTACAAAAGGGCAATCCAAACATTCCAAACATCCCCAGAACATGACACTTAAATATTATTGTCATTGCTCGGGAGTCTACCCTTTCATGGATGAATAAAAATGGTAACACGTTCTTATAGAAAGACAAAAGACAAAAATACTGACATTTAGTCTAAAGGCTGAGGCAATTCTATTGCCTTTTCGAGGCATCAAATGTTTATAGACCATGTTACTAATCTTAAACATCATCAATCCATATTATCCATACAAATATTATACATTCGTTATTGGATATGTCTATCCGTCTGTCTGTTACCTCTTCACCCTTAAACCGCTGAATCTATTAAGTTGAAATTTGGTAAAATTAGTTTTTATCTCGGAAATGATCCCTTAAAAGGTTAAAAATGATATCACTTTCCCGGAAGATTTAATAATTAAGATACTAGCGACTCGCCCCGGCTTCGCACGGGTTATCAAATTATGTACACACCTTCCTCTTCAATCACTCTATCTATTTAAAAAAACCGCATCAAAGTCCGTTGCGTAGTTTTAAAGATCTAAGCATACATAGGGGCTGACAGACAGCGGGAAGTACTATGTAGTGATACATAACAAGATGGTGATAGACAACATCTTATTCAGTTTGATTATAAATCCCGATATTCCTAAAACGAGTAAAACACCAGCCTCCATTGATCCATTCTATTTTCGGACACGAAAAACAAATCTGAGTCACCGTTTGTTAGTAAACATTCAACCGGAGACCGTAAATTGTCACTCAAGCTAAATTAACCTGTCACCGACACTTTCGGCAACCAAACGTCGACACAATAGCTGGTAAAGTTAGACCAAGACAAGTCTGCAACCATTTTGATAGCACACGCAGTACAAGTGTTATTTATGCGTCATAATTTTATAGAAGTAAGGTAAAGGGCCCCTGATTCGGCAGGTTAAGGCTCTTGAGAGTTTGTATATATTTTTTTTAATATTACTAAGCATATCAACCTTGAAAGCTATTGAGTAAGTTATATTAGTTCTTTGTTAGAAATTTAATGTATAAACTGTAGGGTTTTAGTTGAAACTTTTTTTTATATGAAATTTTTCGTGAACCTCTTAATTGGGTCCTATTTCGTGATACAAATTTAGCTCAGCTCCTAAGTTCGTGAATTCGTGTCCCCTGTTTCGGAATAAAGTTTTCTTAGAGTTATTGGTGATTATTTGCTGATAATCATTTTAAATATTTAACGGTCTTACCTACTTACAAGTAATTGTAAGGTCAAATTAAAAATTATACTTATTTAAAAAAATGTTAAATTGAGAGCTAGCTTAAAGTTTTTTGTACTCGTCGACTTTAATGGTTGAATTAAGACCCATATGGGTACTTTAATGCTTGATTAAAAGCCGAAACTATAAAAATTAAAAAATTAAAAAAAATACAAAAAAAATATTAACTATCTTATACGATAAATATAAACATACACAAAAATAAATCAAATAAATTGAATTATAAATAAAATTGTGCTAGTAGTTAATATGAGAATATACGTAGAATATACCTGGTCACATTCAAACTTGTTTTATGAGAATTCTAGTGAAAAAAACATTTTCCGAATTTCGCTCGTACGAAACTTCATGAAATACATGAATTGTTTTCTAATTTATTTTTTTAATTATCTTCGTTGTTATATTTAAAAACAAGCACTCAAAATGTATCTAGATAATCCTTCATTCGTTAAGGAACCCACAGACACTTCGAATGGGTTTATCTTTTCCTTCCTATAAGCTTAACAAGTGAGAGCACGCACCTTACGCCTAAAAAAATGCACGCATAGAACACAGTTAGCTGTTCGCGGCCGTCTGACAGTTTTGGCCGTCGTATTACTCTCAGTTTAATCACTAAAATATTGGTTATTATTTTTTTGAAGAGATTAAATAATACAGATTTTTTTCATATGTATAATTTGAATAAAAAATATTTGAATTCCTTATTATTTGCGCCAGAAACAAAAATAACGAAATAACGTACTAACACGAACTTGGGGCCCTTTACCTTACCTAGCCAAATAAATTTTTGTCTCTCGCACTATAACGACTTCGGTTACTAGTGTTACTACATATATTTTCGGCTAAATTATACAGGGTCGTGTTTTTATTTCTGCAGTAAAATATTAATATCTAAAAAATATTATGTTATGTTCTCAATTTATTTTACATATAAGAACTAAACTAAAAAACTTATCATAACCTACGTACATTTTATTGTGCGAAAAGTTAACAAACTCGTGTTTGAAGAGTTGCTAAGTTAAAAATTAAAATGTTCTGGGTCAGGCATCGCTTTCGAAACTGAACCTATCCGATATGTAAATATGTGCTCTAACGTTTATCACTACATAGTCTAAAACAAAGTCGCTTCCCGCTGTCTGTCTGTCCCTATGTATGCTTAGATCTTTAAAACTACGCAACGGATTTAGATGCGGTTTTTTTTTAATAGATAGAGTGATTCAAGAGGAAGGTTTATGTATAAGATGTTAACCCGTGCGAAGCCGGGACGGGTCGCTAGTTTGTGTATAATATAAAGTTTCTGACATATACAGTCCGAGCGGTACCACACAACGGCGAAACTAATGTAAAACTTGGAGCTAACAAACATAAAAATAATTTCCCGCTCACCTGAATGCCCTTTTCTTCCTGGTCCGGCATCATTCGACACTAAACTTGTGTGTACAATAAACTTGTGTATAAATACTAGTGTATGTGTATTGTGTATAAACTGTATAAAGGTTCTGCCAGACCGTCCGAGTGGCGCGCTGGGAGTGCAGTGAGGACGTCGGTGGGACGGCGAGAGTCGGAGACGCGGTCGGCCGCATACGTACGTGAAAAAACGTTTCTTCAATTGGGAATCTTACGCGAAACTCTGCGTAGGAGGCGCCACTACCACAATTCATCACAATCTGAGGGTCTACCGCGAAACAGGAACATCGAAATTTCGTTATCAAACCTCTCTATCACTTTTGCATCACTGTTGTCATATTTTTATTGTCTGTGAAAACTTGTGACAAAACAGTTTAAGGCACAGTATGTATAAGTTATACTCTATGGTTTACTAAAGGCGCTAGAGTCTGTGCGGAAAGAGAAGAGTCGTGGAATGTATCGGGCCCCATACATTCCACGACTCTTCTCTTTCCGCACAGACTCTAATAGTGTTGCACTCTGGCGGCAAAACATTTCAGTAATACTCCCTATTGGTCACTTGGGTAGGCGCCTAGTAGCCATACCACGAATTTGACACTCACATATTCGCTAGCGTGAGCGTAACTTAACTTAACTCGTACTGGCATATATATTAGTGTGAGCAAGATGTATAGAAAGTAAGATACGCAGATGTTAGCAAATATGTCACTTTGAGACTGATAAGAGTGATAAGGCAGTCGTGGTAAGGCTACTACAGTTTCAGTAGTTATTAGAGTAGTATTTCTGTGGTGGAAAGAGAAGAGTCGTGGAATGTATGGGGCCCAATACATTCCTTCTCTTTCCGAACCATATTAATCTACCCGCGTTTTTAGCGACCAGTACGCGTCGCGCCTTAACACCGTATATCCAAACACACTGTATATCTTTATATCGGTATCCATATCCGAACCGCTTACTAAAACAGAATCAACCCGGGTCAGTAACTAACCCAACTAGTTATTAAACTAAACCTATACAGGATGGACTTGTAGCAGGGGCAAATATTTTAATGTATGATTAATATTTTGATATATTTTAACATGGTATTTTGCGCAAAGCTGTTTTATATCACCACGATAAGAACAAAATGTTGACACCGACATATATTAGTGCGAGCGAAATGTAAAGAAAGTAAATTACATAGAAAAACGCCGTATTCGAACTTCAAGATATTTATTCACAAGAGACGACACGTACTAGATCCATTCTAGATACGTTATAGTTTAGATATCAACTAGTTCTCTGTTGCAGCCTTTGCAGCGCAATTCGGGCAACCAATATACGTTAGATAGAGCGATAGAGTTAGATACCTATCTATATGATGTGAATTGGATCTCTAAGTCATATCCTGTGGAAATCGTTCAAGAGTATCTCCAGAATCGTGGAAATGTCAATGACAGGTTAGATCTTAAACATATCGTTATCGTATCTTGGTGATGTCTAAAAGATATCTAATAGATGTCTATTTCAAAATCCGAATCGGGCCCAAAGATGTGCGGGTTCAACCCCAGGCTCGTACTAATGAGTATTTCGGAACTTGTACAATTAACATCATATGATGTTTGAAAATATACAGTCAAGTGTAAAAATATGGGGCACTCATCATAGGTACTCAGAAATATGTCCCATGTAAGTCAGCGAATTAAGAACTATATGGGATATATTTTTGAGTAAGTTGTATGTACATGTACCCATATTTTTGCACTTGACTGTATCAGTCGCTTTTCGGCGACAGAAAACATTGTGAGGATGATGAACTAATTTTAATGAGGCGCAGTTTCCTCGTGGATTGGAAGGTCAGGTGGCAGTGGCTTTCACAAAAACTAGTGCCTGTGCCAATTCCTGGGATCACGTTATCAAAATGCCGGGACAACGATGAACTAAATACTTAGTCAACTTTGTTTGCCTAATTATTCTGAAAGTCGTCTAGGCTTTTAGCCTATGAGCTTGAAGTGGAACTGTCTAACTCTAAGGGTACCCAGTAGAGGTGAAACTATAGAGCTCAATTAGTTTAGAGGGTTCACGTTAGGTTGTAGGTAATGTAGGTCAAACAACTGAAACAACCTAACGTGGTTAGTTTTAAAATGCAATTTAGACTATACTTTTTCTTGGACCCTATTTTAGGGTTCCGTACCTCAAAAGGAAAAAAACGGAACCCTTATAGGATCACTCGTGCGTCTGTCTGTCTGTCTGCCTGTCCGACCATTCCTCCCCCCCCCCCCCTTTTTCTCCGAAACTACTGGATCTAAAATTTTAAAAGGATTAAAAGTAATACTCCCTATTTACTGGATTAAAAGTAATACTCCCTATTTCCGTATTAAAATGTTATTCAATAGAACTTGCTAACTATGTAAACAAACCGCCATACTAAAATTGACACTAAATGTCAATTTACTAGTAACTTTTGTTTACATAGTTAGCAAGTTCTATTGAATGACACTTTTAGTGAATAATAATCGTAAACTGAATATCAGATCAGAGTGTAGGTAGGCAAGTGGAGGGAAGTCTTACAATTAACGGCGACCTAATTAACCGCCAATTGAACCCCGCGACCGGCATGGACGGACTTACCTACTTACTCTACATACATTAGTTTGAACATACTCGTAGTTACTATACTAGTGGCTCTGTGCTGTACTGGCGAACCCCCATGGTACCCCCAAATTAATAAAGTGAAACGGAAAATAAAATATGCCTACTAGCAAAATTTACGAGAATATCTAATGAAATAAAACTATTAAAACGGATTATATCACGTATATTGAATTTATATTTACATCCCGACGTTTCGAACCCTTTACAGCAGCGGTCGGCAACCCGCGGCCCGCGGGCCTGTATGCGGCCCGTGAAGCTGTCACTTGCGGCCCGCGAGCCTCCCTGGCTATTTTGTATGTAATATTGACAAATGACAATGTCTGACAAAGTCATAAAAATTAACAAAGTGCGGCCCGCGTCAACTTCGTTAATTACAATGTGGCCCTTGGCTGCTAAAAGGTTGCCGACCGCTGCTTTACAGCGTTCGTGGGTGACTGAGGAAAACTACACTGTGCAAAACTACCCACTTACAAAATAATGAACCATCATAAACTGTAAATGTTAAGGCCAGTACATGCAAAATTGGTTCAAAAAGCTAGTTCTACATAACAACTATTTTCAAGTAAAGATACTTAGAGAAGATCCAAGTTGAGAAATGAGACCTGTAGCAGGAGAACCATCGGAAACACAAACATTTTCGCTTCGCTCGCGCTGCGCATTTTCTTGGTCAGTAAACCAGGCCAAGATCAGGATCGAAACAAGAAAAACTAAAGGCCTGTGCACACCGGCTGCGTATGCGTGAGTTGCACACCGTGCGCGTGCGGCGTTGTAGTATACAGATCCTTACACAGACTTCTTATGAGAAACGGCACGCTGCTTGCGTGACGTGTGCGTGTGCGGCTCCACCATCCAACAGTGCATGTCACACACACGCAGCCGGTGTGCACAGGCCTTAAGTCTTATCATTGCAATTACTCACGAAAAACATAAAGTTTCGAAATTAGAGGCTTTTCCAAAAAGCAGGTTTAAATGCTACTATTTAGTTCTAACACCAAATACCCGTATACCTACTACGAAACCACCGCCACCTAGCGTCGAAACGTTAAACGAAGCCGAGGCAAGTTTCAGCCGAATATTGAAATCAGTGTATTCAGCTTCAGCGCACGATACACCGAGTTTCTGACGCCATTCGTAACTTCGCTCATTGCCAAAAGGTGGCGCTAAGTGGAATTTCCACCGTGGAAAGCACAAATACGAAACCGCTAAACTGATTAATTATCACTACATAGTAGTATTTATATAAAAGTCACTTCCCGCTGTCTGTCTGTCCCTAGATATGTATGCTTAGATCTTTAAAACTACGCAACGGATTTAGAAGCGGTTTTTTTTAAATAGATAGAGTGGTTCAAGAGGAAGGTTTATGTATAATTTGTTAACCCGCGAAGCCAGGGCGGGTCGCTAGTATTTTATTTATTTCATTAATTTTATGGTTTGAGTCACGACAAAGGATTGTATTTTTATTGGACGGTAATGGAGGAAACCGCGGACAAAAAATTGTTAATCAAAATCATTTTCCCTGAAATGATTTCTAAAACACGAAGATGTTTAATTCAAGTACTTAGGAACAATGTTTATTTCACGTAAATAAAACAAAGTTAATACTTAAGTACCTTATAAAATAAAATAACTAAAATTAAACTTAATAAAAAAAAATAAAAGGTAAAAAGTACATAGGTATATTTTAGGGAAATTACTTTCATCCGACCTTTTTAAAGTACTTATTTGGTTATAATATATTATAGTGTGTACCTGTAACATACAACATACTTGGCTAGGTCCAACATTGATAAATGATAAACTGCGTGAATACATTGGATAACAATATATAACAAGTTGTGTAAGATCAGTTATTAAACAATACAGTTATCTTATCTCTTTCACAATTAAGTGCCTAAGTGGTCGCTAGTCACCTCTAGTACTTAGATAACATTTTATATTGTATCTACCTACTTTAATAAATATGTTCTTGTTTATTTAAAAAATCTAATTAAAAAAATTAAAACCAACAAAAATAAATTAAACTAATAACTAAACAAACTAAATGTTGTTATTTAAATATGTATATACTTCTTTTGTGTTTTTTATTTATTTATTTGACATTTAGATTTTATTCTAGAAACATTCTAGACTAGTATTTTTTATACAATTTTTTTTCATGTTTGACGATCCTTTTGTGAAATTCTTAAATTTGTGTTTAATTTGATTTGTATAATAATCCAATAGTCTTATGGAATAATAACATCAATAAATTGCTCTGATAATTAGCTTAAGATAATTTATAAGTATGTTACGATTCATAAGTGCTTGTTGCTAGGCCTACATGAATAAAGTATATTTTGACTATTGACTATAAATTATCAGGTACCTAACTATTGTAAATATTTCCTGCACCCACTTATATATACTATTTGATCTCTGTTTGGTCCAAGGATTACGCTTCGCCGGGTATTAAGTTTGCCTTTTGTACAACTATTACTGTGCAATAAAGTTAAAAAAAACAACTGTTTGCACTCCGGGAGTGTCGTCACAAGTGAAAACTCAATGACTAGTGCAAAATGTGTGCAGCACTATGTATAATTGGGGTTAACGCCATCTAGCGTTATTTCGTCGCATTACTTAAACCGCTAAGCACATCACTGTTAGTACTCGATACCAGTTAGAGGGAAACTCACTAGATGGCATTTAAATCAATAAAGAAAAACTCACTGTAAAGCTTTGGATTCCTCCGAAAACGGTGCCGTCATATTACGGCCGCTATATAGCGTTGACTGACGTCACTAGAACGTTGTCTATGTAAACAAGATGGCGCGGTTTCCTAGACGGCGTCACGTTACGTTGATTGTCAACGTAACGTAAGATGACGGCCGTCATGACCTTGTCGATAGTTTCGTGAACGTTTTATTAGATAGCGGTGACGCCACGAGATTTGAATAAATGATTCCGTACTACGATTATTTTCCTCTTCTGATGATATTTCATCCTCCAAGTAAATTATAGATGATCAAGCAAATCTTGTCAGTAGGAAAAGGCGTGAAATTAAAATTTTCTATGGGACGTTATCCCATCGCGCCTACATTTTTCAAATTTGCCGCTTTGACCTTGGTGGATGACGGTGTGTTATGACGTCGTGGTACTTTCCACATGTCGCCACCGTAAAGACGGCCGTCTTTTGCTGCTGCCGAGACTAAATGAGCAAAATGTGATTTTGCTCACTCAGTGAGCAAAATGCGATTTTGCTCACTGTTTTTAAGTAACAAAGTACCCTTGTTCGAGCTGCTGAGGTGAAAATTTAATTGTTGGTATATCTTAAGAAAACATGAGTGAATAGAGGTAAGCGATGAAGAAGGAATACATTTTTCGGGTTCTCTAATATGTTCTCACTGCTGAGGTGAAAAATGTTGTGTACTACACGAGATCAAAGTTATTTACATCTCGTGCGCTTTTGAGTCCCTTACTACGCTCAAGATTCTAAATTAGATTCACTCGCTACGCTCGTGAATCTATTATAGAATCTTTCGCTTGCACGGGACTCAAAATAAGCACTCGAAGAAATATCAAACTTTGATCTCTTGTTGTACAAATAACTATTTCACTTCAATAAATAAATACCTAGGTAGGTACATTTTTAGGGTTCCGTAGCCAAATGGCAAAAAACGGAACCCTTATAGATTCGTCATGTCTGTCTGTCCGTCTGTCTGTCCGTCTGTCTGTCCGTCCGTATGTCACAGCCACTTTTCTCCGAAACTATAAGAACTATACTGTTGAAACTTGGTAAGTAGATGTATTCTGTGAACCGCATTAAGATTTTCACACAAAAATGGAAAAAAAACAATAAATTTTTGGGGTTCCCCATACTTCGAACTGAAACTCAAAAATTTTTTTTTCACCAAACCCATACGTGTGGGGTATCTATGGATAGGTCTTCAAAAATGATATTGAGGTTTCTAATATCATTTTTTTCTAAACTGAATAGTTGGCGCGAGAGACACTTCCAAAGTGGTAAAATGTGTGTCCCCCCCCCCCCCCGTAACTTCTAAAATAAGAGAATGATAAAACTAAAAAAAATATATGATGTACATTACCATGTAAACTTCCACCGAAAATTGGTTTGAACGAGATCTAGTAAGTAGTTTTTTTTATACGTCTTAAATCGCCTAAATACGGAACCCTTCATGGGCGAGTCCGACTCGCACTTGGCCGCTTTTTATTACCTCCGAGTGCAAATATACGTAATTCTTAGGTTGACGAATCACGTTTAATTATCAAAAATATTTATATAAAAAAAACAGCATAAGCAACAACAAAAACATGGCGCTAGTGCAGGGTGGAGGTTAGACCGGCTAGGTACGTAATTCTTATGGTTTTATAAATTCACGAAGACTTCCACTCTATTTTCCTTTCTTTTGCAGCAGCTGAGACCGCAGCGTTATTTGCCAAACTACAAAGAAACCGGCACATGTTGACAATAAACGAAATGATAGACGGGAAATCGTCTGCGAGATTCAAATTGGCTGTGAAAATAGATCGCTGACGTCAGTAATCTTTTTAGTGACGATGAAAAAATCAGGATTCGACTTTCCTTATTTAATTTACTTACCGTAAAATGTACAAAATTCGTATTTTAATTACTTATAAACGTTTTAAAAATTATTATTACAGTACATACCTACTTTTCCGCACTAGTGCGTAAAATAGCACTTTTCGTGCGTATGTCGAAACTTTAAAGTGCCCATATGTACTATAAAACGTTGTTCGTTGTTCTCCCTTCGGTCGTGTTTTAATTTATCGCCACTCGTTTCGAATTTCCTCTTTTTCGCACTTGTATCGAAAATAACTATATTGTGGTAGGTATAATATATGTTGATATACGTAGGTATATGTAATATGCTGATTTAAAATAGACTACTGCTAATATATCATGTAGTGACACTTAAATGAGATTGTAATATATTTTTGTATATAGAAACTTTTGAAGTAAAATGTGAAATTATAGGTAAGTACGTATTTTTTTGACATGTTGAACACTAAGATTCTACCCGGAATCGGGAGCAGGATTTAGTATTTTCCGAGACTCAAAATATCTCCCTATAAATAAGTTCAGCAGTTTAAGCGTGAAGAGGTAACAGATCAACTTTCGCATTTGTAACATTATTTGGGATTTCTGTTAAGGGACAAGATATATATCAGATATGTTTAGTCTAAGGTTGGCGTTCCGAGTCCTTAATTTCGACCCTCAGATGACCCCTCGCCATATGGCCTACAATTTGTCAACTCAAGACGCGATGATTGTCATCCTGCGGCTATATTTGCGCGTGCGCACACCCACCGCAATTGTTGCGTCTCGCCAGGAATAGACACGTAATTATACTTGTGGATAGACTAGGACTAGTAGCTGGCACAGACTGTGACTTTAAGATCAACCGTGTGATAACACTGATTTAAACTTTCACGATTTTTACACATTATTAATTTACTTAGTTAATCGCGTATCTAAGTTTTAAGATTCACCTCCGATGTTTTGAGGACGGCGTTGTCCCGTGGTCTCGGAGAAGACTGGCTAAAGTTGACATCAACATCTTCTAACCGCGCGAGTTTCGTCGGAGGTAAATCTTAAAACTTAAATACGCGATTAAGTCCCGTTGTACAATTTAATAACCGTAATTTAATTGGCCGCGCTGGGCTATAACCGCGAAAATCAAAGTTCACAAATCGCGGGAATATTTCTCTGTCACTCTAATTACGCCTTCTTGGGAGTAAAAGAGAAAGATCCCCGCAATTTGCAGATTTGGGTTTTCACGTAGCCCCTCTGGGTGGCAAGCGATATTTGTTACAGTGTAACAAATATCGCTTGTAACAGTTACACTAAGTATATAGGAGCCTCAATGTCTGTCTGTCTGTCTGTGGCATTGTAGCTCTCCACCAGATGGACCGATTTCGATGCAGTATTTTTCACGTGAAAGCACGTATTCTTGCGGTGGTCCTTAGCTATGTTTCATAGAAATCGATCCCGCAGTTTGAAGAATATCAGCTCTTTTCCAAAATGATGTAAAGCATTTTTGGCACAAAATGGACTTTGTTGGCATATACATTACTAGCGACCCGCCCCCGCTTCGCACGGGTTAACAAATTATACATCAACCTTCCTCTTGAATCACTCTATCTATTAAAAAAAAAGCCGCATCAAAATCCGTTTTAAAGATCTAAGCATACATAGGGACAGACAGACAGCGGGAAGCGACTTTGTTTTATACTATGTAGTGATACATATTAAACATAATATATAATACATATTATACATACATATATTATAAAGGGGGGTTTTAAAATAAATAAATATAACTTATACGAAATAGTTTCCATTCTGGTTTCCTTGTGTTATTCTAGTATTCGACTTGAGCTGTCCGCGAGGTTAAAAAGGAAACAGTCTAGCAGGATGCGGTGCATATGAAATTGTTTTATATCCTTGATGGCTGCTCGAAGGTGGGATGAAAAATTGTAGAATATTCTTGTCATGCTTTTGAGAAAGGTAATGTTTTTCTATGAGATGTAATTCATGCATTGTATCAACTAATAAGACTAATAATGTCATGGTATCTACACCTACACATAACCACCACCATCGAATGGGCCCTACGGAAGACCAGCGCTGGCTTTAAAGTTGTTGAACAAAAGTTTTATTGTTTGAGAAGTAGAATCTACGTTTTAATTATTCGCCCGTGTTACAGGCCATTTCGTGATGCACACTTATTGATTTCTTCTTTTCTTGCTGTTGTTATTGTCTGTACCTACATGTTATGTGATCGTCACGAATAAAAAAAAATTTATGAAAACCAAAAACCTATAACTGCCCCCTATATAAAATAGTTCCTGCACGTTCCCTTTAAAAATCGAGGAAACTGCTCAAATATTACAGAGCAAAATTTGGTCCAGTAGAACTGATGTGATGATGATGATGACAATTTTAAGACAAATGATGTACTTTTTACTGTTTTGTGAGGTCGGTTTTTATTAAATATTATTTCACGTGAGATCTATCGTATCTTATAGTTCGAATCGGGCCGGTACGAGTATTGTCATTTGATAATATCCATATACCACTGTCCATGGGCCCGATTCGGATTTTGTAATAGATATCTATTAGACATCGCCAAGATACGATAACGATATGTTTAAGATCTAACCTGTCAAATTTGACATTTCCGCGATTCTGGAGATACTTTTGAACGATTTCCACAAGATATTACTTAGAGATCTAATTCACATCTAATAGATATCTAACACGATCTATCGTAAAAGTGACATTGGATGCCCGAATTGCGCTGCAAAAGAGAACTAGTTGAAATCTAAACTATAACGTATCTAGAATGGATCTAGTACGTGTCGTCTCTTGTGAATATCTTGAAGTTCGAATACGGCAGCATTACCTATTTCAAGACCTGTTTTCAAACTTGTTCCTCTATTGTTTTCAGTTAATCGTGACAATACTTAAATTACTTTTAGGCGTTGTTAAAATAGACTTGGCACCGTTGAATGTCTAATTGTGCAATAAATGTTCGCATTCAATGTTTGTAAACACGACAGTAAAGTAAACGCGGTCCGAAAAATCACTTATTTTACATTATAGTGATTTAAACTAAATGATTTTCACTCATAACACTTTCACTAAATGATTTTCATTGACGCGGTCGTCAGACCGGTGTCTGGCCTAGTGGGTAGTGAACCTGCCTGTGAAGCCGATGGTCCTGGGTTCGAATCCCGGTAAGAGCATTTATTTGTGTGATGAGCACAGATATTTGTTTCTGACTTCCTGAGTCATGGGTGTTTCCTATGTATATAAGTATGTATGTATTTATCTATACATATAAGTATGTATATCGTCGCCTAGCACCCATAGCACAAGCTTTGCTTAGTTTGGGGCTAGGTTGATCTGTGTATAAGATGTCCCCTGATATTTATTTATTTATTTATAATTTTAAAACTAACACGGGACTTAAGCGCGTAAAACGCGTTTACGTTTATACATTTGCAGATTTGCCATATAACATGATATGTAATTGAGCCCGATTCAGAATTAAAACAGCTTGCCACGGTTTTGATCTTGTTTTGACACGACATTGAAGATCGCTCACGCTGATATGGTGCATGAAGTGAAGCGAAATGAAGTGAAAGTCGTGCGTGATATGCCCGCCAATCACCAAGACGGTCATCGTATCAAAACCAGGTCAAAACCATTACACATTGTTAAATAAGAATTATCTGTCACACGCGGCGGAGACGGGCGTAGCCAGACTTACGAGGCACGCTGTACGCGTTCCAAAGCCGGTCGCCTTCGGCGCCCTCATACTAAAAGAGTCGGGCGTATTTAACATTCGCAGCGCATTAGTATTGCCATTCAGCGAGGGAATGCTGCCAGCATCTTTGGCACAATGCCGCGGGGGCCTTTTTAGGGTTCCGTAGCCAAATGGCAAAAAACGGAACCCTTATAGATTCGTCATGTCTGTCTGTCTGTCTGTCCGTCTATCCGTCCGTATGTCACAGCCACTTTTCTCCGATACTATAAGAACTATACTGTTGAAACTTGGTAAGTAGATGTATTATGTGAACCGCATTAAGATTTTCATACAAAAATAGAAAAAAAACAATAAATTTTGGGGGTTCCCCATACATAGAACTGAAATTCAAAAAATTTTTTTTCATCAAACCCATACGTGTGGGGTATCTATGGATAGGTCTTCAAAAATGATATTGAGGTTTCTAATACATTTTTTTTCTAAACTGAATAGTTTGCGCGAGAGACACTTCCAAAGTGGTAAAATGTGTGTCCCCCCTCCTGTAACTTCTAAAATAAGAGAATAATAAAACTAAAAAAAATATATGATGTACATTACCATGCAAACTTCCACCGAAAATTGGTTTGAACGAGATCTTTTTTTTAATACGTCATAAATCGCCTAAATACGGAACCCTTCATGGGCGAGTCCGACTCGCACTTGGCCGCTTTTTAGATTTATTTTAATTTAGATTAGTTTCGTTTTTAATTTAAGTTTTAATTTTAGTTTTTAATTTTAGATAGTATATGGTGTTTGTTATGTTCGAGTACCTATGTTCCTGTATTTTTGAGATATATACATTCGCAGTTTGATATCTATTTGATGCATAGGTATATACATACATAAATTGAACGTAAAATGTAAAAATTAACGAGATATAAAATATGCCACTGCTGTACATACACCGCTGGTTGGACATTATTCGAACTCCCACGCGCCAGGTGATTTAGAGTTCCGCCTGATATATGTGTGGAACGTCTACATAGACAAATTATTCTTGTCTCTTTAGCATTTGTTTCTTAGAAAGAGAAAAAAACCAGAGAATGAGAGGGGTTATATGTATTTTTGTACGGCTATTAGAAAATGGTAGCTATAGAGTCTGTGTGGAAAGAGAACAGTCGTGGAATGAGCTCATTCCGCCCAATACATTCCACGACTCTTCTCTTTCCGAACAGGCGGCCTAGCCAAGATGACAATCGCTTGCGCTTCGCCATAGAATCGCTTTGTGTCTCTCTATCACTCTTCCATATTAGTGTGACAGTGACAGTTGCGTTTTATTCGCTACGGAGCGTTAGCTATTGGCATGTTGTCTACGGGGCCTGTACTCTACCAACCGCCTAAAATATGGAGGAGGACTCTAGTCGACGTCTAGTCCTATGGAAAATGGTGTCGCTGCGCAGTGGCGCCAACGTTGCGTCGAGCAGCAGCCATAGAGTTGACTAGACGCTCGGCCCGCTCGGGGAACGCTAGTGTGGGGGGTGTCTTAGCCTAGATGCAGGTTGTAGGTATCACGTTGTTATATAAGATATACGTATATGTATAAATAATATACGGAACCCCGGTCCATATGCAACCCGTCACGCATTTAACGAGCCGTTTGTGGCGAGTGCGGACCATTATCGTAAACTTCATATTTTTACTACCCACGGTGGCAAAAAATCATAGTTTCATGAGAATTTACACAAAAATTCCGACTAACGAATATTACATTTTAATGCGTATATAACAAGGTAGTGTTTTGGACAAGTACAGAATTTTCTGAAATTATAAGAAGGCATTATTGGTTTGATTTTTGAACGAGGTTTTTAGAAAGTCGTTAGGTACTAAATGTACTAATTAAAAAAAAAAAAAAAAAATAGTTTTATTTGCCAAAAATTTTACAGGTTTTACTTAACCTATGACTGCCACACTAGGCTACGCCTGTATTGTGTAGTCAGATTGAAAGATTGAATTGAATTGAATTGAATTGAATTGAATCTAGGTTGGGTGAGGATGAAAAACATGCGTATTTTTTTTCAAGCGTAAGAAATAGAGTCCATTCTTACATAATTTTGAAAAAGAGCCTGATACCTTAACTGCTGGATCGATGTTTATCAAACATAACAGCTAAGAACAGCCGCAAGGAAACTCGCTTTCACGTAAAAACCGCATCGAAATCGGTACATCTGTTTGAGTTGCAGTTGCCACGCAGATAGAAACGCAGACAGAGGTTGACGTGGCGTCAAACGTAGCCAACGTAGGTATAATATCATGAATCTAGTATTTTAACTGGATCAGGCATGAGGGGTGGGGGGAAATGACCGAACGGGACGATAGTCTTATGTATATTATTGTTTGTCTCTCATTTTTTAGGGTTCCGTAGCCATATGGTAAAAAACGGAACCCTTATGGATTCGTCATGTCTGTCTGTCTGTCTGTCCGTGTATGTCACAGCCACTTTTTTCCGAAACTATAAGAACTATACTGTTGAAACTTGGTAAGTAGATGTATTCTGTGAACCGCATTAAGATTTTCACACAAAAATAGAAAAAAAAAACAATAAATTTTGGGGGTTCCCCATACTTAGAAGTTCTAAGTTAGAACTGAAACTCAAAAAATGTTTTTTCATCAAACCCATACGTGTGGGGTATCTATGAATATATAGGTCTTTAAAAATGATATTGAGGTTTCTAATATCATTTTTTTCTAAACTGAATAGTTTGCGCGAGAGACACTTCCAAAGTGGTAAAATGTGTGCATGTCCCCCCCCCTGTAACTTCTAAAATAAGAGAATGATAAAACTAAAAAAAATATATAATGTACATTACCATGCAAACTTCCACCGAAAATTGGTTTGAACGAGATCTAGTAAGTCGTTTTTTTTTAATACGTCATAAATCCCCTAAATACGGAACCCTTCATGGGCGAGTCCAACTCGCACTTGGCCGCTTTTTTATACTACTTCGATTATTTTATACCATGGACGTCTGCATCTTTAGAGGCGTTGCCGACCTATGCGCGTTGCCGACCCTACCACTCCGCACCCACGTTGACATCTGGTAACCTTACTCACCGGCAGCAACACAACACTGAGTAGGGTCTAGTACCTCTCAGATTAGGGTCAGATATAACATTAACAAGTTCATCCTGTATAGGTAATTACTAACTGCTGTAACGTCCTTTAACAAACAGTAAATAGGTTTGACGCACGTCAAACCAGTACAAGCATCAAATCGTGTAACAATACAACGTTGCGCCGATAACCATTGACCATTAGTGTACCTAAGTTCTTTGCAATAAGGTTTATAATGGTCAGTGCGACGATTGTACAGATTTAGCGAGTGACGTGTGCGCCGACCGGTAAACAATTGGGTGGTGAAATGGCCGTGAGACAATGTTTGACATATCAAACGTTAGGGCGTACAGACTGAAAAACATAGAAGGTAAAATCCTATAGAAGTGATAAAGATAAAGATAAAAGATAGTTTATTCAAGTAGGCATAATTACAATGCGCTTATGAACGTCAAATAAAGTTCAATAAAGTTAAAAGTGGCGGTATACTTACGCGTGCCTCCGTGAGGGACAAAACATAGGCAATGCGACACTATGATTGGTCGAATTTATTTATTGCCTTGGTGCGGAGGCTGCACATAGCAATAGGTATCAAAGATAATAGATAGTTAAAGATATTGAATTAGTGAATTGAATTGAATAGTATCTATAGACGGGTCCCGTCATAGTCAATTTTGTAGTAACAGTAAATTTATCGACACACGAATAAAACTCAAAATGAAAATGTATACTTAAAACTATATTAAAAAAATTATATATAGGTACTTATGGATAAATTAATTATTTTAATATCATTTCGACCCAAGTTCTTTCACTGATACTATGTGGGCTGTGTTAAAATTGTTAAATATGAAACGCTGTCGTCAACGCCATCAAGCCGGGCATAGGTCAAAGGTATGTGCGCCATCTATCCGAGAATGTTTTTTTCTTAATTTCCGGGGCACGTTTTTTCCTTAGACTTTATTCATCTTATACGGAGTTACATATGTCTTTGGCAATGGATTGTATGGATGCTATGGATTAAGTAAGCTTGACCAGTAGGTAATATATGACTATATATTGTCAAGAGGGCGCTGTTATTCTCGTGTATATGGTGAGTTGGTGACAGTTCAGTATAGTAGGAAAAAATTCGCGCGCGTGATCATATATTCCTGGTCAGGCTTTAATAAACTGCTTTCATGAAAAACACTGCTTATAATTCAAAGAAAGATATAAAACAAATGCAAAATTGGTGAAAAAAATTAACAGTTGCTATTATGTTTTATGTAACTGTAACCGATTCTTCATTCGATTGAACAAATTTTAATTGTTTTGTTACGACACGAACTAGACGATCGTTCACGCGGCTTGATACGAGATGCACACTCACGTTAGACCGGGCCGTGTCCGGGCCGGAGCTTCCGGCGCTTCGTTTTCTATGGAAAGCATCACGTGATCACCTGTCATCTGTCATAGAAAAGTAAGTGCCGGAAGCTCCGGCCCGGGTACGGCCCGGTCTAACGTGACGTGAGTCATCCTTTATTGGTGCACGTGAGATGCACTGCGAGACGTCCACGTCGTATCATAACAACGTTTTAACTAATTTTTAAAGTCAGAATCTACCTCTGTGACCAATAATCTCAAAGCTTTGTTAATAGTCCCTGAAATAGTCGAGCCGACTATTTCTAACTCGACAACACAATGTATTCGTATATCGAATGTATATCGAATCAGTAAAATGTTTAGTCTGAGACCGCGGCACAAACACGGGTGACAATCGGTCAATAAACAACACAGAAGGCCTACCGCGAACCACGTTCGACGTGTTGCCTCCCTGTCACACTTACGACACAGTGCGACAGAGATGCAACACGTCGTACGTGCTTCGCGGTAGCCCCTCTGAATCATGAATCAGAAAAACAATGATTCGTCTCGCTTTCAAATCATTTTTCAACGAAACAAGCTTGGATATACAGATGGCGTACAGATGAGTCCGTCAGATTGCTCTGGCAGATAGGTGTCTGGTGAACAAATCTGCCAATGTATGGTGGAAATTAGGCGCAGTTGTGGCAGCGGACAGATATCTGGTTTCAAGCAGGATCATTAAACTAAGGACGCTAAGCACGAAGAACTTCGTACATTGACCCGCTATTAACCTCTCTCTATCGCACGCGCATAATTATATCGCTTTCCCGCTAGTACAGTGGCAGTGACGCCGGCATTATGGGCGGGACAGCAATGTATACGCGTGTGAAAGAGAAAGGAACAGGGTCATTGTACGGAATTCTTCGCGCTTAGCGTCCTACTTTAATAGTGCCTTTAATAGTACCTGTCACAGGAGCATGAGGCTTTTCACTCACTGACTCAGAGAGGCCACCGCAAAAACCGAATTTCGCAAATTGCGGGGATCTTTCTCTTTTACTCCAATGATGGCGTAATTAGAGTTACAGAGAAAAATGCCCGCAATTTGCGAAATTCGGTTTTCGCGGTAGCTCCTCTGTTTCTTAAAAGTTAAAACAATACACGAAAAGAGTTTTAAAATCACACATAAATTAGTGCACTCCCTAAGGTAAGTTAACAAAATGAAAGGAAATCTATACCTGTGAACAGCATTTTCTCGGGCAGGGTACCAAATGGTAAATGTGACTCACGGGCGTCAGCGGGCTCGGGATGCTGGCCGTCCTGATCATGGACAGCTTGCGGCGCTGCTCGGCCGAGAGGGAGGCGCGGCGACTCCTGCCGAGACCGTAACCGGACACGTCAGGCAAGTCGGCACTCATGCCGCGGATGAGCGTCGGCCGAAACATTTGGCACTTTTGGCACTTTTATTAGCCTAGCGGCACCTTTGTTATTTTATGTGGCACTTTGAGCGGCACTTGCGTGAATTAAGCTTAGTTTATATGTTACTTAGGTCAAGATTGGAGAGTTTAGGTAGAGTAAGCGTGAAATGTTGATAGTTATTTAGTTACACATAAGTTGACATCCAAAATTACGTTTATGTCTAGTTTTGGCATAATTAGATAGTTTTGACTGGTTTACTTAGTTCTTTAACGTCCTTTTTTTTCAGTGACCTTTATATCATTACAATAAGAGCTGGTAGCTATAGCTACCAAAGGAAATTGAGTGAATTGTAAAGGGTTAGTTTACATATGTATTACTAGGTCAAGATTAAAAAGTTCAGGTACAGTAAGCGAGAAATATTAACAATTATTTAGTTACACGAAAGCTGGCATCAAAAGTGACATTTCTGGCAAAAGTAGACACATTTTATTGGTAATCAATTATCTGCTGGAATAAAGACTCAATTCAAAAACGCCCTTATCGACTATCGACAAATTAATCACTTCAAGCGTTACTTCAAGCAAGGAGCATGAACAAGAAAGAGCGAAACTTTTTGGCACTTAGCTATTTGCTATAAATTGTATGTTTACATAAGATGGTACCATTTTAAAGCTTAGCTTGGAGGAATTGTAGGCACTCACTTGAGCCTTTGGCACTTAGTTTAGCTTCGCTTAGCTTAGATTATCGTTAAATAAGAAGACGATTAAAGACTTAAGCCGGATTCACACTTGTCTGTCGTGTTGTGTTGTGTCACGCATCATAACGCCAATCGGTTTCATACATTTAATATGATTGCATGCTGCGCATTTGTCTGACGCAGCGTGTAGGCTTTTGGCTTGGACATAGTTGAAAACTTTTAGCAGATGGAATCATTTGCAACAGGAAAAATGTCAGAAGAAAAATGTTTATTTTTCATTTCAAACAGATGGACGGCACAGCCGTATCGTAAATTACTTATAATTGCTTGCGCTTCTAAACAACACTTCATATATTTTATTTCATTTTAAGCAAAGACAATTTTATTCAATAGGAATGGTTATAAGTATATTTATGTCATACACATACTGAGATTCACCTCTCCTATAGCCACGGGGGCTTAGATTATCAACCGTTTGGGTTTGAAAATAGACCTACATAAAGCTTTCCTATTAGGCTTCGTGTTCACTTTTTGACAAGTATCAGTCGCTAGTCACTGTTACAGTAGGTAATAAATTAAATAGGCTTCAGTGACAATAATTAATTTCCAATCTCAATTTCAATTTTTAATTTTCTTTTAGGGGAATTGACCCTGAAACCTGGTAGGTATATGTTTACCTAACTTAAATTATAAATTGATCTTTACTTCGTATCAAATCTGAACATAAAAGACTGAATCTCTCTATAAAGCACGAAGCTTATAAATTTAACCCTTCAATCACCTTTTCCTTTCCATTTTCCTTAAAACTACACTAGAAACATCACTAAGTCCACAAACACTAAACACGCAACGTTTACGCTGCGGTCATAAGTCACCGTAAAAATTAAATGCAATGCAACGGAAAAACGCGAATAGAATTTAGCGGAACGCGCGAATCGAACCGAGTTTCGGCTTTGAATAAAAAAGCTACGCCGCTTTACGCGCGAATCTGACCCTTTCAATGTGCACGACGTCTATAGACGTCACATAAGCCTTACGCTTTAATTGAGTCCGTGAAAAGCTTGAACCGCGCGATTGTGTGAAGTAACGCGCGATCGCAGCGCGATGTAAAGTGGTAGAATGAAAGTGTATTTGAATCGTCGCCAACGTTTGTGCAATTATCTATCTGACATTTAAAATAGGAACGTGACACGGGAGCCGGTCTTCAGAATGTCTACGGATTTTTAATTAGAAGGAACTTGAAGAATACTCTGGGAACAATTATGTCGGTATGGTGGCCGACTTTAAAATAGCGTCAACCCTCACATAGGATAAGGGTATCGTACGAGTCCACAAACGAATCAAGAAGCTATTTCGTCACAGGGGAGATGGTCCTCTTAGCTTTGGTTTGCAATCCATCTAGGCGAAGGATACTCCAAAATAAAACCTTTGATGGAGTTTCCGTAAGGCGCGAGTAGGGTCCAATCCCAAGCGGATGTCTTTACAACCATAAATCGTCTGCAAATAGACGCTAAGGCCAATGACATTCCATGTTTCTTCACAGACTCTATTGTCACTGTGACAAAGGTACGAAATGGTATTGAAATTAAAATTCTTTCACTTGAACTCTCGCGCTAGAATTTAGTGAGACAGGTTAGGACGATATTAATATTTCGCGGTCGTTATACATATGTAATGGGCTGACGGCAGACAAACATAAGAAATAGACACAAACAGTTTTCAAACGATAGCTGTCTAAAAGAGTATATATCATTATCCCAACAAAATAGAGACAATGTCTGGTGTTTTTCGTTTCGTATTTCTTTCTTTCTTCGAGCGTAAAACTCGAATGAAGCGTGTCCGTTTTAGAGATGGCCACCGTATATTCGGTATTCGGCAAAATCGGCAAGTTTTTCAATATTCGTATTAAATAAAAAAAAGTAATATGATTTTTATTTCAATAATATAAAGGTACATATAAAACTTAAAAACTAAAACCCGTAAATAAATAAAATAAAATATCATTAATTATCAGGCAACTAAGGCCCATACATACATACCTTAAAAACGAATATACATAAAATAATAAAAATCTTACAAGCTAAAAATTATTTCGGCGACACGGTGGTTTTCTGTTGTGTCGCATGTTCCGGTGTAGGATTTGGCAGATTCCCAGATTCCCACGGAGCCGCCGAAACACCACACCCTTCGGCCAGAAGTCTTATTTATTACTAGTCCTAGTATTATTCGTATTCAGCCGAATTATTCGGTTAAAGTGCCGAATATTCGGCAAATATTTTTTATTGTATTTTTCTGGTTGCGACACTGTAAAAGTTACTCTCTGCTAGGTTACGTCTTGCTGGGCTATAGGTAACCGCGAAAATCGAAGTTCGCAAATTGCGGGCATCTGTCTCTGTCTCTCTAATTACGCCTTGATTGGAGGAAAAGAGAAAGATCCTCACAAATTGCGAATTTCGGTTGAATTTCGACTTTCGAGCTACATAATTGTAAATATCTGGTAGACCGAGCTTTGCTCGGAAAACCTATTTTAAAAAACTAAAAAATGCGCGTTTACCAGGATATAAGACCTAGCAAGATCCATTTTTCGTCCCGGAAAACCTCCTATACTTATAGCAAGTTACATCGAAATCGTTAGCCGTTTCCGGGATCCCCGAAATATATAAATATACAAGAATTTCTCGTTTAAAGTTTTGTATACGATTTCATATTCACTGTGGTTAGAAATGTATTTGTGAAGTCGGTTTTTTCTGTTTATTTTTAGTAAAGGCCTCGGGACCTCCATATAAAGGCTTCATGGCCGCTCCAGGGGGGTCTAGTCTAGATCTACAGTTTGAGAAACACCAGACTTACATGTAAAATAATTTAAAAATAAATCACTCTCGTTCGTCTTTTATTTTATTAGGTATAGTTTAGATATAGGCCAATCTAATCCTTAAGACAAAAAATATTTTCGCTAATCTTATCTTAGACCTTTAAACGAGCAATTCTTGTATATTTATTTATATACATATATTTATATTTATTTCGGGGATCTCGGAAAAGGCTCTTACGATTTCGATGATATTTGCTATATGGGGGTTTTTGGGGGCAAAAAATCGATCTAGCTAGCGATTTATCTCTGGGAAAACGCGCATTTTTGAGTTTTTAATATGTTTTCCGAGCAAAGCTCGGTCTCCCAGATATTTATTATTAAATACTTATGTATTATCAATAAAAATAAACTCACCCGTTCAATAGAAAGATGTCGTCGTCTAAAAAAATCCGATATACCACACAAATACATCTCACTCACTACACCTTTCTCACTAATATGGTTAATTAAATAACAAATAAAAAGATAGCACTGTACTTGACCGATAAAAGTACCGAGTTCGGACATTAAAAACATTTGAAGGTACCCGTTCAAAACATTGACTTATATGATCATTGGTTAAAAGGCAAAACACTCAGGGCCTACCGCGAACACCGAAGTTCGCAAATTACAGGCATCTTTCTCTTTTACACCAATTAAAGTGTAATTAGAGTGACAGAGAAAGATGCTCGCATTTTGCGAACTTTGGTAGGCCTTCTGCTGTAGATATCATAGAGGGCAATACAATATTTAATTGCCTGTAGTATATTAACGACCTTACGAGATTGATATAGAGTAGTTTTTCGCTTGAGCTGTGTTGATTTGTAATGTTTATACAGGTCGTTATGAAATTCGATGTTTATAAATACGTTGTTGACATTTTTTTCGAATGGAATATGGGTGTTTGTGGTTATTTCGATTAAATAATAGATTGTGTCACAAGGGGGCAAAATGATGTAGGTACCTATTTGCGGGTGCGAACATTGAATCCTAAACGAAGCGAAGGATTCTAAAGTGGAATCCGGAGCGTAGTGAGGTGCTACCGCCTAAGATGGATAGTAGATTGTTAACCAAGGGATGAAAGGCACTGCTAATAGTCCGAGTCTGAAATGATGCCTTTCACCCGAGTTAAACACCTCTTACCCTCTGTTAGGTGTTGTTTACCTCTGTCTTCGTGTATTATTTGTGTTTCCATGTACATTTATTCTGAGGTTGTGCAATAAAGAGGATTTGTATTGTATTGTATTGTAAACACTACTTTTCATTTCGAATACGAGGAAAGTAAAATGCATGAGTGGGTATTGAGAAATATCTGCTGATGGCCCAGGGAATCCAGGATATGAGGAGAGCACTAAAACACGTACGTTCGGTATAGCCTTTAATCGATTGACCGACGTGGTGCAAAATCTACCCTCTATTTTGGAAACATGAGTCTACCCACATACGTTACACCTCCACCCTTAATTACTAATACATGTTTTCTTATATCTACTTACTAGTGTGCGAGTAGCTTAGGTACTATTTGGATACATAATAATTTAATCAAACTCGAAGCCATATCTTTGCACGGGTTTACGAATACGCTTGGGTCGGTCCGCAGGGGACTCGTTACATTCTGTGTGACTGGGCACTGTGTTTAGGGACACGGTATCTATAGATGGCTGAGGTGGTTCCTTAAGATCGGATTCAACCACAGGTTCCGGCGCGCGCGAAGTCTGGGCCGCCTCAGTTTCATTAATCGCGGATTCCCCGCCTGGCGCCGCCTCCGATCCATCCGACAGGTTCACTGTGTAACTGCTACGCCTTCTTTTAATCTGATCTAAATGTCTTTTTAGTTGTGGACCACTTTCCCTAGCTATAATAAAATTCCGGGAACCTACTTTCTCCTTCACTTGACCACTTAACCAGCTTCCCCCGGCGTGATCTCGCGCCCACACAGAATCGCCTACATTAAGTTCCCTAGGTTTCCCTCCCGCATTAAACACTTGTTTATCTTGAGCTTGGTGTACCCTAGACTCGACCTGCCGAGTACCCCTTAATAGATCTAGCCTCGATCGTAGTCGTCTACGTTGTAACAACATAGCTGGGGTCGACCCTGTAGAACTATGTTCAACGTTCCTGTACATCATGAGATATGCTTGAAGAGCTTCATCCACATCACAACCGTCTCGAAGTGCCTTTTTAATGGCTCGCTTGCATAACTTAACCGCATTCTCTGCAGCACCATTGGAGGCTGGGTGGTAAGCTGGCGTAAATGTCAGTTTGATGCCGTTATTTTCCATAAAATTTGCGTATTCCTTAGACGTGAACGGAGGACCGTTGTCCGAAACTATTTCTAGAGGTAGCCCAAAACGAGCAAATGTTTCCCGTAGCGATTTAATAACTCCCCTAGCAGTAGTTTTAGCCATTTTGAATATTTCTAACCATTTCGTCGCCGAGTCTATAATGACTAAAAAAGTTTCACCCTGAAAAGGTCCTAGGAAGTCAATATGTAATCGCGACCAGGGCTCCGGGTTATACGGCCACGGCTGTGGCGGCGCTCGCGGCGGCGCGGCGCCCTCTAGAGCACACGTCGTGCACTGCTTACCTAACTCCTCTATATCCCTATCTATTCCAGGCCACCACATCACGCTACGGGCGAGGCTCTTCATTTTCACGATACCTAAATGACCGACATGTAACTCTTTGAGTAAGTGATTTCTCAAAGCCTCTGGAACCACTAGTCGATAGCCCCAAATTATACAACCCCGGTCTATATATAATTCATTGCGCCGCAGGTAATACGGCTTTAGGGCGTCATCGTCACAACTGGTAGGCCAGCCGGACAGTAAAAACAGGAATATTTTCTTTAGTACTTCATCCTTACTAACGTTATCTTGAACCATTTTCCTCGTAATCGGTAGGAAGTTTTGGATAAAATTTAAATATGTGACTTCCTTACGCTGGCTTTTCTCCTTACCCACCGGTAAGCGAGATAAAGCGTCGGCTGCGTTCCCGTCACTACGCACATACTCGATGGTATAATCGTAACCAGCTAAAATCACCGCCCACCTTTGCATACGACTAGCAGCCATTACGGGTACCCCTACTTTATCGCCGAAAATTGTCACCAAGGGCTTATGGTCTGTTCTTAGAATAAACCTTCTACCATACAAGTATTGGTGAAATTTTCGGACCCCATAAATGATAGAAAGCGCCTCCCGCTCAATTTGTGAATACGACTTCTCTGCGGCGTTGAGCACCCGCGACGAGTACGCTATCGGCCGCTCGGTGGCGCTAGCGTCGCCGGCGCCGGGCACAAGGTGAGATATCACAGCGCCGACGCCTACACTGCTCGCATCAGTGGTAAGAATTAGAGGAAGATCTGGCGAATAATGCGCCAATATATCGCCAGAAATCAACATTTGTTTCACCTCATTAAACGCGCCCATGCAAGTATCACTCCACTCATACTTCACATCTTTCCGCAAAAGTGCATACAGAGGCGCTAGTATAGTGCTTATATTCGGTACGAACTTGGCGTAATACATCACTAACCCTAAGAATGATCGTAATTCTGCCACATTATTTGGAACCGGTACCTGTTTGATCGCTTCAATTTTTTTAGGGCATGTATGAACCCCTTGTTTACTAATTACAAATCCGAGATATGTTACCGAATCCGCAAAAAACGTACATTTATCTTTTTTTACTCTTAAACCGTATTTCCTTAACCTTTCAAACACTTCGTGAAGCGTGTCTATATGCGACCGGTCATCGACCCCTGTTATAATCAAATCGTCCAGAAAGACACCTACACGAGGCATATCCGCAAACAATTGCTCGAGTTTTCTCTGGAAAATACCGGGACTAGACGCGAGCCCATATATCAGTCTATTGTACATAAATAAACCCTTATGGGTGTTAATCACCGTATATTTCTTGGACTCGTCCAGTTCAAACTGGGCGTAAGCTTGCGACAGGTCTAATTTAGTGAACTTATTTCCCCCGTGCAATTTAGTTAGCAAATCTTCTACTTTCGGTAAAGGATAGTGGTCCACTTCTAAACATTTATTTAGCGTTAACTTAAAATCAGCACATACCCGTATCGTGCCATCTTTTTTAACTACCGGCACTATAGGCGTGGCCCAGTCGGAGGTGGCGACAGGCGTGATGATGCCGTCGCGCACCATCTGCTCGAGCGCGCGCTCCACGGGCGCGCGCGCAGGAACACCGGCCGCGCGTCCGGCCGCAGGTGGAACCCGACCGTGCCCCCGGTGAACCGGCCCAAGCCCGAGGCAAACACCTCACAGTATCTGGAACTGAATTCAGTCTCATCAAACAACTTGTTTACATTAACAATTTGTTTACATACCAACTTTGACCTATCTATGATATTAAATGCCCTTATCCAACGCCTACCTAATAGGCTAGTTTTGCCATTTTCAATAACATATAGGTCTAATTCTTTAGAAATTCCATTACACTGCACATTAGGTATTATCTTACCTACAGGTTTTACCTTTATATCTGTATAATAATTCAACACTAAATGACTTCTTTGTATTTTGCAATGAGTAAACAACTTTTTATAACATTCTAAACTTATACACGAAATCGCACTACCTGTGTCTATTTCCATATTTAACCACTTCCCCGCAATGTTAACATCTATGGTATATGGTTCACACTCCAACGATTCGCTGCTATTTATTGAAAAATTGTTTACCTCGTCGCTGTCGCTGCTGTCCGAATGGTCCAAATACACAACCTTCTCTTCCGTTACGTTGTATAGGGACGAACCTCCCCGCAGCTTAGGACACACCCTTTTTAAGTGTCCTTCTTGGTTACATACTCGGCAGACATACTTCTTGAATTTGCATCTGTCGGCCTCATGCTTCGCTCCGCACACCTTACACACTCCATACAAATCAGTGTTGTTGTTTTGACCGAAGCCTCGCATCTTTCCGCTACCCGCTCCGCTCATGGCGCTTGGACCGCCGCCGATCGTTATCTTCCCGCGGCCCGCTGTTCCAGCCCCTGCTCGACCGCCGTCCGCCGCCGCCCGGCCCCGGCCTGCCCGACCCAAATGATGCACCGACGTCGCCGCGCTCGCTGGTATACTGTCGCTGGATCGATTCCGAGTACAGTCTTCTACTAGCGCCGCGTTGACCTCGGCCGCCTCCATGGACACGGCGAGCTTGTACGCCCGGTCGAACGTGATCGTGTCGTCCTCCGTGAACAGCTTCTGTCTGATGTCGTCGTTTGACAGGCCACACACGAACTGATCCCTCAAGTTATCCTTCCAAGTATCCCCTGTGAAACCGCAGTCCTTACTTAATTTTTTAAGATCCGTTACAAAGTTCGCAATACTTTCATCACGCTTTTGCACACGCTGGCGGAATTTAAAACGTTCTGCGAGCAAACTCGGCTTTGGATTTAAATGACCTTTCATCAGCGCGACCAGCTGGTCATAAGTTTTTGTCGCTGGTTTCACAGGCGTGCACAGATTCACCATTAGTTCATAAGCGTCACCGCCCATCACTGTTATCAGCGTAGCCACTTTCATTTCATTTTTAACATCATTTGCAACGAAATATTGTTCTAAACGGTCAACATACAGTTCCCAATTGTCATTGACAAGGTCAAACGGTCCGACCTTTCCCACAGGCATGTCGTACACTGTTTATCACAACTTTTATTTTTTTACTTTTTAAATGCACTAGTGTCCAATTGTTCTCGTCGCCACTGAGAAATATCTGCTGATGGCCCAGGGAATCCAGGATATGAGGAGAGCACTAAAACACGTACGTTCGGTATAGCCTTTAATCGATTGACCGACGTGGTGCAAAATCTACCCTCTATTTTGGAAACATGAGTCTACCCACATACGTTACAGGTATGTGTGGGGATCACTGTACCAACTGCTTTTATTGAAACTTCTGTATTTCTCGAAATAAATATATTTTGTATTTTGAATTTTAATTTGCATAATATATACGAGGGGTATTCAAAATATTCTCGGTATGAGAATGAAAACAAACAAGTACGAAAAGTTTGATATTTTTATTGTTCAATATACTCCCCCCCTATGTTCATACACTTAAAAGATCGATCAATTATTTTTTTTAATCCCTCGTAATAATATTTTTTATCTTTCGTGTAAAAATGCTTCTCCACTGCCGCCTTCAATGCTTCATCGTCAGAAAATTTATTTCCACGCAGATCCTTTTTAAGATTGGGGAGCAAAAAGAAGTCGCTGAGGGCTAAGTCCGGACTATACGGTGGGTGAGTAACAGTTTTAAACCCACATTCAACAATAGCTGCCTTGGCAATATGAGCAGTATGGACGGGGGCGTTGTCATGCAGAAGCAGAATACCTTTGGTTAACTTTCCTCGCCTCTTTTCTTTAATTACATCCTTTAATTGACGTAGAATGTTAGCGTAGTACTGTCCTGTGATATTTACACCTTTTTCTTTATAATCGATTAGTAATACTCCTTCACAATCCCAAAATATCGTGGCCATGACCTTGCCAGCTGAAGGGATGACCTTGAACTTCTTGGGATGAGCTGAACCCTTAATGTGCCACTGCATGGACTCTTGTTTACTCTCTGGGTCATAATGATGAACCCAGGTTTCATCTCCAGTAACTATTCTTTGCAGCACCTCATCAGGATTTTCACCGCACAGGTCAATAAAATCGGAACAACAAGCTACACGCATGTCTTTTTGAAGCCGAGTCAGCATTCGCGGAACCCATCTTGCACTTACTTTTGACATATTAAGATGGTCATGTATAATATCATGTACGGTACCAATAGAGAGATTGGTTACTTGTGCTATAGATTTTACCTTCACTCGACCATCTTCCAATATAAGTTTTTCCACTTTATCAATATTTTCTTGTGAAGTAGCTACTACAGGCCGGCCAGGTCTAGGGTCATCTTCAATACTCTCCCTTCCGCGTTTAAACTCGCTTGACCACTTTTGAATGGTAGATAAAGAAGGAGCAGACTCACGGTAAACACAATCCATTTCCTCTTTTATGGTTTTTTGATTTTTACCCTGTTTTGTCAAGAATTTTATCACGCATCGATGTTCTAATTTAGTTAACATTGTCAATTCGCACATGATGTTCATGTTTGTTCAGCAATTGCAGAAAAACAAAAGACCATCTCGGTTCGAATTATACTTTTTTTTAATGTCAATGAATAAACCTTAGCGGCCAGTAACGAAAGAAATTTTAGAAGAGGTCGTAAGATATCAATACCGAGAATATTTTGAACGCCCCTCGTATATGTTTTTTTTAAAACATGGCCAAAGGCCACCCCACACTAGCGTCTTTCGCGCTCTAGTCAGCGCTATGGAAAATGGCGTCGCTGCGCAGTGGCGCCAACGTTGCGTTGAGCAGCAGCCAGAGTTGACAACGCCGACGCTCAGAAGACGCTAGTGTGGGGTGGCTCTAAGTAAAAAAAAGTATTCCCTTGAATGAGTGGTACCAGTGGTAATGTTTCATGTTTTAATTCGAGGTTTGTGGAAGACTGGCTTGGATACAATACAATTTACAATGTTATCGCAATAATATATAAGATGCAATGGGTAATTTTCACATCAATTTGGGTGATTTTGAGGATTATCCTCGTGTTGATATTTCAGTCACAATTTATGCTTTTCTCCTTACAGTGGACATCGTCATTGTTTAATATTATTATGAAAATAAGTACACGTGTATCGTAGGTTATCTAATACCTTTAAACAAGCAATTCTTGTTTATTTATATATATATTTCGGGGATCTCTGAAACGGCTCTAACGATTTCGATGAAATTTACTATATGGGGGTTTTCGGGGGCGAGAAATCGATCTAGCTAGGTCTTATCTCTGGGAAAACGCGCGTTTTCGAGTTTTTATATGTTTTCCGAGCGAAGCTCGGCTCGGTCACCCAGATATTAAATAATAAATAATGTCTTTATTTGGATAAATTCCAAAAATTTGTCTGCCTAACTGTAGAGTAAAAGTACAAATATTTCTATATGGAATAATTTCGGAAATTTCACGTTATAATTATGGGGTAGCCCACCTATAATATTCTGACAAGTAACAATTCTTTAATACAAAAAAGAAAATCAAACAAGATACCTATATTAAACATCCTGTACTTTATAAAATGTTATTGTTAGGGTATCTGCAGACGCATACGAGTCTCGTGAAATATACGTACAGCTAGCTGCAAAATTGCATGAACATTATTATGAATGAATTAATTTATAAAATGGCCAGGCCGTTTTGATGTTTTCAAATATTGTCATTTTGTAACATTCCAAACAGCACTAAAGTATTATTATATGGCGGTCTACAATGATAGTTGCGTTCTCGCGCGCGAGTCCATAGGTACTTGAAGCCGCGCTAGATGTATGGAGTCGCGAGAACGCAACTCATGCTAGACCGCGTGATCTGGACTGTAACCGCGAAAATCGAAGTTCACCAATTTCGAACATCTTTCTCTGTCACTCTTGTTACGCTTTCATTAGAGTAAAAGAGAAAGATCCCCGCAATTTTAGAAATTCGGTTTTCGCAGTAGCCCCTCAGTGCTTGAGTTTTTCGCGCCTTATTGAACAAAGGAAGGATAGTACTGATTTATACTTTCACGATTTTTACACACGATTTGTACAACAAGACCACGGGGACAACACCGTCCTCGAAACGTCGGAGGTACATTTTAAAACTTAGATACGCGATTAAGTCCCGTTGTACAATTTAATAAGGAAGTATAGTGTTCGAGCGGCCTAAGAACCGCTTCGATCCCGCGGGAACCAAATATAACTAATTACCACAATTACTGGTGCAAAGAACAATTGATGCTTTAATCATTGCGACGAATCAGTTGTTTGTTTACATAGATAGACTAGCGACCCGCCCTGGCTTCGCACGGGTTAACAAATTTATACATAACCTTCCTCTTGAATCACTCTATCTATTAAAAAAAAACCGCATCAAAATCCGTTACGTAAAGATCTAAGCATACCTACATAGGGACAGACAGACAGCCGAAAGCGACTTTGTGTTTACTATGTAGTGATGAGTTTCATGGCAAATACTTTAAAAATTAAAAATTAAATCGACTCCAAAAATAGGTAGTTAAATCTTGTTGTTTTATAAAAGGGCAAAGTTGTTGTTAACCCCTCGTTGTCCCCTCGTCATCGTTGTTGGTTCGAAAACCGGAATCTTGAGGGTTGCGATGGTTTGAAGGCACGAAGGGTTAAACAAAGCTTTCTAACACTAACGAATACGGAGCAAAGCCGCGGACAGACAGACGGACGGACATGGCGAAACTATGTTGAACTGACTACGGAGCCCTAAAACAGACTGGAATAGTTAGGCCTCATTCTCACGAGCGCTTTTTCAACGCGCGTTAAAAAAGCGTTTGAATGACACAAATGGATACAGTATGAGTATTCACACGATGGCGGTGGCGCTTTTTATCAAGCGTTGTTGGATTTTCGACTTTAAGCGTTGGTCGCTAAATCGAATTTAGCGTGTGGACGGATTCAAGCGCTTTTTTAACGCGCGTTGAAAGAGCGCTCGTTAGTAGGAGGCCTTAAGGATAAGTACGAAAAAAAATATTATGGCAGACATCGAAATTTTGACGCAATATCCTAAATGCAAAAAAATTAAAAAATATCCAGGTTACAATACAATTTCATTGTTATCCGATTTTTATAGATTTCGTAGGCGTTAGAATAATAAAATAACACATAAACTAGCCACGGCGTATAAACTTTTCACCTTGCCGAGACCACATTCTAAACAATGGACTGCGTTGATTTATAAATTAGTCATAATTTAGGAACGAACATAATTTATGCCGTTTACATTCTTTCGTGCACTAGCCCCTAAATACATATATTTTTAGTAGGTATCTACTTTTGTGCTGAAGCATAAATGAGTATGAGGAGGTTCTAAACGAAGTAAGCTCCTGAAATCAAAGCAGCTCACAATCAATAAATAAGTAATTAACTTTATCGATCGATTACGTACTGTAAGACATACGACTACGACCAGTAGTTTGGAATTGATTGCCAATTTTGCCGGTGCCGCCGATGCAGAGACGTTTTTAGATGGTTTAAAAATTGTAAAGTTTACTGTGTCGCTTAAAATCTTTGGATACAAATAATGGAAGAATCAAATAAATTATGCTGAAGTTTAGACCTTTATTCTATCGATTTTTAATGGATTTTTAAACAGAAACATAAAATAGATAATAAAAAAAAGTATAAGTTTGATTGCAGGATTGCAGTTTGTCACCGACGTCACTGTAGTTAACAAAAAATAAAATACTCTTCAGAGCTGTCAAAACGCTAATCGCTTTGCGGTGGGACTTGGGAGTTAATTTTTAACACTTTTAGGTTTTCTTCGCATTTTTCAATATCGCTTTATTTCTAAAACTACGGATATGATAACTCTGCGTCTCCTGTAGCCTTCTCCATACCAGAATTCTCTTTTTCATTCATTTATCACCATGGACGGTATGTTACTTCCACCAGTTTCAATTTTTCGTGTTTGCGGTCAAAATCTTTATTAAATATCATTTTATTTTAATTACAGGTCCTTCCGCTAAGAAATCTAACTCACTTGAAACGCTGGTTATTCAAAATATAACAAATGTTAACGATTTGAAGGCGAAATTGAACGATATAATCAAGCTAGGAAAAAACTACGAATACGATGTTTCGAATTGTCTTACGGCATTATTAAAGAACAGTGACCAAGAAATCGTGACGCTGGCTGTACAATCGATCTCTGAGCTAGCGAAATGTGAGGATAAAAGGGAAACATTTGCTAAAAAAGATGTGATAGGACCTATAATGGACATGGTTGGTAAAGATGTAACCACGGACCGATTGGAACTTGTAAAACAGTGTTGCAGAGCCCTTGGCAACTTGTGCTGTGACTGCGACACATCACGAAAGCTAGTCCTAGACCATGGTGTCAACATATTAACAAAACTACTTAAAACAACCTTGGACAACTCAAATTTGAGTGAAGTAAAAATCTTTACATGCAAAACATTGTTAAACTATGCCATTGGCGGGCAACAGTTCACAGAGTCTATTGTGGAGAGTGGTCTGATAGAGCTGATGCAGCGGATCTTGGCTGCGGAACTGGATAGCGAGGATATGGATGACGACCTGGTGTCTACGGTGCTGCTTATTCTCAGTGTAGTGAATGATAATACTCCGGAGTTTCTGTTTAGTGAGAATGTGAACTTGTTGGTGTTAAGAGTGTTGCGGGAGACGGTTAATATGGAGATTTCGGAACTGTGCCTGGACCACTTGCTTTTGCAGGCAGAGCATGGTATGTTAAATGATTTGAAGATTTCTTTGGCTTTCTGTCTTAGTTTATTTACATCCAACCTAATGAAACTCGAGTATTTGCCACCGGTTTTTAACAAGATACATGTAAAATATTCTACAAGGAGAATTACCAAATTAATATCAAAAACCAAACTCTAACATACATGCTATAATTATAATCTTAAAAACTAAAAATCATGTTTGTAATACAAGAGTTTTTTTCTGTCAACTGTTCTGGTATAGGATTTGATCTTAGATAACAATCATCATGTGTTCTAAATGTTTGTTGTGACGCTTGTGGGTATATGGGGCCCGCATCGCCATAGATTGCTTGCCTGAGCGCGGTATTTCTTGCCACATCAATCACATACCAACAATACATAACAATAAAATAAATACAATATTTTACTTTTACAGAGTCAGTAAAGGCACTCCTAGCCCGTCAAGAATGCATACAACATGTCTGCTCTCGTCTAGAGGCCTTGCTTCGGCGTCAGGCTTCGAGAGAGCTTAGGGCTTCGGACTCCGAGGTTGAAGCATTGGTCAAACAGGCCTGCGACTTGCTTGTGCTAGTCCTTACTGGAGGTTAGTTAAACATGATTGAGGCTGGAGGTCTTTACTAAATGTTGTTGTCTATAGTAGCCTTATTACTGCAGTACTTTGGTCATGTACAGTCAGCAGCAGAAGTTGCTAAGCGGGCCAGGTGTTCAAAATGATCTTGACGCGACTTTATTGTCAAGAGAATAAGAGCGTGTCCAGGTAATTTAGAACACCTCGGCCGCATAGCAACTTCTGCTGCTGACTGTATTACCAAATGACAAATACCACCTCTTCCAGCTCATAATACAGGGTAAAATCCAAGGCAAACGAAAACGTGGAATGACGTACATCGTGGCTGAAAAACCTCAGGTGCTGGTTCATGATGAGCACCAGATCGCTGTTTCGAGCTGCAGCGTCTAAAGTTAAAATAGCCCTAATGATAGAAGAATAGTACCATAACACAAGCCTTATTTTGATTGCTGGCTGTAAAACTAGCTAAAGGAATTTGCGTAATGATGATGGAGACGGGAGGTGGCCATATAACCTCTGTGTTAAAACAACGCAACCTAATTGTGTTTGGGGCTTTTAGGGTTCCGTACCCAAAGGGTAAAAACGGGACCCTATTACTAAGACTCCGCTGTCCGTCTGTCTGTCACCAGGCTGTAACTCATGAACCGAGATAGACAGTTAAAATTTTCACACATGATGTATCTCTGTTGCTGCTATAACAACAAATACTAAAATCAAAGTAAAATAAATATTTGAGTGGGGCTCCCATAAACAACTGTAATTTTTTTGCCGTTTTTTGCGTAACGGTACGGAACTCTACGTGCGCGAGTCCGACTTGTCTCGATGAGTACCAGTTGCCTGTTGGCAAAGTACAATCAGCAATAAAAGCTTGTATGAAAAGTCATTTTTAACAAGCTTTTATTAGGTCGACCTGTATGTAGCTATGTAATGGAATCTAAGGTAACTAATTTAACCATCTTCCAAGGATCGTAGCGTCATGAAAATTGGCAGCTGTATGTAGTTCTGATGACAATACAATAATATGGTACTGTCGAACTGATCTGATGATGGAGACAGGAGGTGGCCATAGGAACTCTGTGATGAAACAACGCAACCTAATAGTGTTAGGGGTTTTTAGAATTGTCTTGATGAGTATTAGTTGTCTGTCGTAGGAAAAGTACAGTCAGCGATAAAAGCTTGTACCAAAAATTAAATTTTTGCCAAAAACTTATTAAAAAAAAAAAAAGAAAAAAAAAATTGACATTAAACTTGTTTTTTACAGACGAAGCTATGCACCTCCTGTACGATAACGGTCACGGGGCCGTGTACGAAACCACGGTCCGGTGGCTCGAAGCCTCCAACCCGCACTTGTTGAGCGCGGCCGTGCTGGCCATCGGCAACTTTGCCCGCCAGGACGACTACTGCGCCGCGATCATGGAAACTCATATATTTGATAAGTTACTCGGTGAGTTTCATAGTACGTGTAGTTGATATGAGGTTGAAATTCCACAGATTATATTGCTTCCAATTATAACCAAAAGTGACAGAAGTTCCCTGGATTTACAGGGGACCATAGGCTACGGTGACCCATAGACTAGGAATCCTCTAGACTGAGTTTAGAGCAAATATTTCATGAAACCGATGCTGCCAAAAATACGGGGTTGCGGGGGGACGAGGTGAGCGAATCCCGTGCCGTGATTGATCCGTGTCTTTGAACGGATTGACTCGAAGATGGAGTAAAACTACCGTATAAGTGGCAGAGGGGGTAGCGTTACTATGCTCAGTCTAGAGGATTCCTAGTCTATGCGGTGACCTTTACCATAAGCGTGCGATTTTTTTTATATCCTCCTTTTCGTTTACACGCCTTTGAAGACGTAAGATAAGACCGTAAGAGTATATCTAAACAATGTCTTAACACCTTTAACCCATACTAAACTAAATATTTATTAAGAAAAGGAAAAGAAAAAGTTAACTTTTTTCCTTTAATATAAAAATAATAATTTGGAATATCGCACGCAGACGTATCTGCTTGTTAAAAAATTGTTCCATAATTAACTATTTTATAATCAATATTTTAGTATGTTATATACAATTCTACATTGTAGGGTTTTCACTGTCATTTTTATCTTTGGCTGATCCTTAGGCGGCTAAAACTTATTTTACAGTACATATTGTACTACTTTACCGCCCTAGGGCGGGATTAAGGACAATACGTGCCTGTCAAAAATTTAAAGGGCTATGTGTATCGTAAAACGTTGTACAATACACGTGCGAAAAGGTAATTCGCAACTCGTGTCGATTTAAAACACTCCCTTCGGTAGTGTTTTTATCACCACTCGTTGCTAATATAATATCCTACTTTTCGCACTTGTACCGTAATGTACTATTTCTCAAAAATGGACGGCAAAGTCGACGTTGCCGGTTAAAAAATAGGTCGCGAAGTGCGTAGTTTATGGTCATTCAAAAAATTAAAAAGTTAAAAACATTGCAGCTCGATTTCGGGACTGCAATGTCGCATACAAATTCCATTATTTAACGAGTTCCAAACTTTTTAAAACTTTAAATGGCCATAAGGGGACGGTATATGACGTTTTCGATTTAGAGCTCACTTTGTGCAATCAATTTGTTCAAGAAATGTTTAATAACTGCATTAAATTATACGTAAATTTGTTCACGAAAAAGCCGTGTACCGGCTCTTCACGGCATAATATTTTTTATTTGCTGTAATTCTCTACAAATCGACACTAAAAGTATCCAAAAATCAAAATATGGAGTTCCGTTTGAGCAACACGCATTACAGTTTTGCCTTTAACAGTAATTGAGTTGTTGTGTGATTTTGAAAGCTAGATAACTAAACTAGCAAATTATTATCTACTTATATTTTTACTCACAAATACAACACAGAAATTCAATCCCAAATGTAAACTTTCGTACAATTTCCATACATTGACGACATCACTCAAAATTCTTCTTCGAGTCAGATGGCCGCTGGCCTTGGATCGAAGCAGACGTGTACTTCGTCGTAGCTCGTTTTTGACATTATTTAGACATTTCATCATATACGCATACGAAAATGTATACCAGTAGATAAATTGTATTTCAAAAAACAGGGTAAATAAATTTATTTAAAATTTGATTTGTTGTTATTTACAGGTCGTAACGATCGAAAACAGCAGTAAACTATCCTAAAACAATACGATTACAATTGAATTTAAGTAACTTGTTCCTTCAAAACCCGCTTAAAATGAAAAAAGTTTAAAGACTCTTTTTACTGATTGGGATTGATTTTCATTATGCTGGTATCAATTTTGCGTCATTAAAAAAAAGTGTATGACTTCTGTACGTCAATGACATTTGATGTCAATTGTAATCTTGTATTTACGTTAGAGAATATTATATATTCATTTAAATATTACTTACCTATTAATACGAAGCGTAATTCGTTTAATACCTGAAAGTCTTAGTGTCTACACCTACTTTGTTGCCGTTCGTTCCGTCTATATGTGTGCGATTACGTGCTGTTCTCAATAATCAAGAAACAAGCCATAATCTTCAAGAATAAAATAACAGCAAGACCAGCATTTAGTACTAACTAGTTTTTGCGGATTTGGAGACAAGAGATGAAGCTTACAGGCTAATACCGCTGCGGTCTGGTTATTGTTATGTGTATATATCGAGTATTATATAAATTTACTATAAAATAACAATGTTTTATTTCAATGACATTATGTGCGTAGGTATGTATGTTTCGGTGATTATAAGAATTTTGTCCACACAATCATTGTGCAAAGCAGAGACTGCATCATGCTTTCTTTACGGTATAAGCGGTATGGTACCGTTATTATTTATCAATACCGGTTCGTTTTGAAGGTAAAACTATACCGGTTGAAATACAAAGTACGGTACCGGTATAAAATTAGAGCAGGGACAACCATTTTTATAGGTGTACACTGTACAGTCAGCTGCAGAGAAAAGGTACGACCAGATAGATAATTGTATGCAGGGGTGGTACCTTTTCTCTGCAGCTAGCTGTACCTAAACCATCATTGACCGAGCGTTGGCGAAGGTCTCCGTTTCAAATTGGGCAAAAATGCTTTCGTATGTCCGAATTCTTCTCCTTTGCATATCACATTTCTCAACTGATTCTCGTGAAAATTCGGTAGTCCGATATAATTATTCGGTTTCTTTTTTTTTTGAACAATTTTAAATAGGCAGAAATTGTCATAAAGGACTTAAGCGCCAGTAGGGTCTGTGACACTTAAGACCACTGCGATTATTAGGTACTTACTGGCCCCTATTTCACTACGACCACGGTGACAGGTGCGACAGTTGTCGACATCACTGTTGCTGACGTCACAGGCCTCCATAGGCTACGGTAACCGCTTACCATCGGACGGGCGATGTGCTTGTTTGCCACCAACATTTTAATAAATAAATAAACTCCATTATATTGCCACTAAAAAATTCTTATTTTGCGAAGCTAATGACAATTGTCACAAGAAACACAGCAACTGTATCGAAATTGCGACACAGAACTCATTTCCTGTCAAGACTTACCGAAAATTCTTTGAAAAATCTTGTGACAATTGTCACAAGATTTTTTCGCGAGAGAAATGTCTGTTTTATCCGATATAATAAAGTTTTTTTTTAATAATAGGTACAATGACGGTGGCAAACACGAATACGGCCCGCCCGATGGTAAGCGGTAACTGTATTATTAAATTGTACAACGGGACTTAATCGCGTATCTAAGTTTTAAGATTTACCTCCGACGTTTCGAGGACGGCGTTGTCCCCGTGGTCTCGGAGAAGACTGGCTTAAGTTGATATCAGCATCTTCTAACCGCGCGAGTTTTTCGAACTACCCGCACTTGGTCTTGTTTATCCGCTTGAACGTTTTGCGGTTCCGTTGTACAATTTAATAATGTGTAAAAATCGTGAAAGTTTAAATCAGTGTTAGCGGTAACTGTAGTCCATGGATGCCTATGGCGTCAATAACAGTGATGTTTTTGTCGTACCTGTCACCGTGGTGAAATAGGGGCCAGATTACGCCGCGCCGCGTGGAACGTGAGGTGCATTGGGGTAAATGCATACCATTCACTCAAGGAAAATAATCTCCCTTATAAGATCACTCGTGTGTCTGCCATTTTGTTAAAGCCAATTTTCACCGTAACTACTGGACTAGTTCATTTGAAATTTAGTACACATATGTCAAGTAAGGAAGTAGTAAGTCGGTGATCCGAAGATGAGTAACGTAAATAAATGAACTTTTAACTTTGCGGCGATTTTTGGTATCAGGTTTGGTATCTCACATATCAGATATAATACATAACTATAAGTAGGTGAGCAAAAATGTACCATAACCTAACTCAGAATTGTATTACATAAATACATATACAAAAAATAGTTCAACGCCAAAAGATTAATGGAAGACCTATGTATGTATAGATGAGTTGGTCTTAAACAAAAAATATGCAATAAAAATGTGTAACTGTGGAACCCATGGTGAATCCTACTCGTACATGATCGGTTTTTATATTATGTACCTATAAGATATTTTCTACTTTATACTTTATAAGTGTACCTACATAATATTTACTTATAAGCAAGCGCAGTTGTCACGTAAAATATTTGTAGATTTTTTTGGAAGTATGTGTCACATCATCATCATCTTCCTCGCGTTGTCCCGGCATTTTGACACGGCTCATGGGAGCCTGGGGTCCGCTTGGCAATTAATCCCATAAATTGGCGTGGGCACTAATTTTTATGAAAGCGACTGCCATCTGACCTTCCAACCCATAGGGGGTAAACTAGGCTCTTATTGGGTTTAGTCCGGTTTTCTCACGATGTTTTCCTTCACCGAAAAGCAACTGGTAAATATCAAATGATATTTCGTACATAAGTTCCGAAAAACTCATTGGTACGAGCCGGAATTGCAATTCGCACGCTCTTACCGCTAGGCCTCCAGCGATTTTTTTGAAGTATGTATAGCACAAAAAAAATATTTAGAAATGTAACATTTAAGGTAGGTAATTAAAATACGGTATAAACATTATTGGAGAAGACTTGGAGGAAGTGTCATAGGGATCTACATTCGATGCGTGGAAAACAAGTTCTTTTGTCTAATTATAATCCATCGGCAATCACGCGAGCGCATAAAACGAAAATCATTTTTTTTTCACTCCCTAAAACTCCCTTAACCTAATAACAGTAAAACAAAAAATAAAATATAGAGGGTTACCAACCAGCCAAAGAATTATAAGTAGATATATGCACTTATCCCAACGCACCTCACGTTCTACTCTGCACGGGGTTCATTGCCGCTCCTACCGCCGTAAGTAACTATCAACACCTACATTATCAAGGCTACGATCGAAGATAATCGCTTCAGCACTGAAATAATACCGGTGGAATACCGGTATAATATTTTTTATTTTAATTGTATTAATTTAATAGTAAGTAGTGTAAGATATTAGGGGTACATTAGCCAACACTGTTTCCATATATTTTCAAATTTTATTTTGTCCGCCTTAATTAAATTTTGCACCCTGCCGGAACTTTATTTATTTAAATTCTCATTTAATTGATTTTGAGCCTTATGAAAAGTCGTATAGAGTAGTAAATAAAATTTTACATCTGACTTAATGACATCTGGTTTTATTCGGTTTAACTTTAGAAAACGCGTATCTCGACAAAGCCATAATGTAGAAAATTGTCAACAACCAAATGAATTATTAGAATTTAAATACGTCACGTGTGACATGAACAGACAAGGAAAGCAAGATTAAATGTATTGTTTCTCTTTCTTCTTTCAATGGAACGCTTTTCCTAAAAGGAGGCCACTAAACTCAAAACGCTATCTTAAAAAAAAACTTGATGGGTCAGTGACCTGTCCCAGTAAAGTGAGGTAGTGTGCGTGAAGTGCGCTTGTGTGTGAAATGGGGTAAATTGACAGAATCTGAAAATTTACCCACCTCTACCGTCACCTTAAACAGCCAAACAGATGATCAGCACTTATTATTATAAAGCCTATAACGGACTATCGCACCGCACCGCGACCTTGGAGCGTCGCACCCATAAGTGAGAGCGAGAAACAGATATCTCTTTCTCCCTCTCACTTATGGGTGAAACAGATATATCTTTCTCGCTCTCACTTATGGGTGCGGCGCTCCAAGGTCGCGGTGCGGTGCGATAGTCTGTTACAGGCTTAATGTTGGTACCGCGACTATTTAGGTGTCTCAAATAGGTTGGCGTATTTTGAGCAGAAAAATACACTTCTTTTTTTTAAAGGCGGCAAGCAAATTTTTTTAATGGTTGTATTTTTTTCTGTGAAAATTAGAACGTTGCTTCTGTAAGTTCTGTAAAATATTTCTATTTCTTGCACCATTTTTGAGAAAAGCACTATATATGACTCGGCTGGAAGGCTACTTGCTGGCTTCGGATTCAATTAAACGGACTCCCAAGGTCGTCCGTTTAAAACGAATCCTCAGCCTGCAAGTAGCTACTTCCGAACCTCGACAATAATGTACTATTACTTTTTCCAGACATATTTGAGAAGCACCACAAACTGGGTCTAGAGCTGAAGCAAGGCAAAACGCACTCTATCGACTTGGCCACAGCGAGCAAAGTGCAGCACGCGGCTCTGTCCGCCCTCAGGAACTTAACCGTGTCGGCGGCTAATAAGAAAGTAGCGGCCAGCAAGGGCAGGTATGGCCGCACTTTATGTACAGAATACGAGCTTTCAGTGTTCAGAGACTATACCTTCGTGAGCCAGGGTTCGTATTCTGTACACAAAGTGCTAAAGTTGAAATTAAAATATGACGTAACCGGGCCCCAGTTGAAGTTAGTCTAGTGTTAGTAAGTAAGGCGTAATACACTCTATCGACTTGGCCACAGCGAGTAAAGTGCAGCACGCGGCTCTGTCCGCCCTCAGGAACTTAACCGTGTCGGCGGCTAATAAGAAAGTCGCGGCCAGCAAGGGCAGGTATGGCCGCACTTTATGTACAGAATACAAGCTTTCAGCGCTCAGAGACTATTATACCTGCGTGACCCAGGGTTCGTATTCTGTACATAAAATGCTAAAGTTGAAATTAAAAGATGACGTAACCGGGCCCCAGGAGTGTTGAAGTTAGTCTAGTGTTAGTAAGTAAGGCGTAATACACTCTATCGACTTGGCCACAGCGAGCAAAGTGCAGCACGCGGCTCTGTCCGCCCTCAGGAACTTAACCGTGTCGGCGGCTAATAAGAAAGTCGCGGTCAGCAAGGGCAGGTATGACAGCATATTATGTACAGAATGCAAGCTTTCAGTGTTCAGAGACTATATACCTGCGTGACCCAGGGTTCGTATTCTGTACATAAAATCCCCCAGGAGTGTTGAAGTTAGTCTAAGTGTTAGTAAGTAAGGCGTAATACACTCTATCGACTTGGCCACAGCGAGTAAAGTGCAGCACGCGGCTCTGTCCGCCCTCAGGAACTTAACCGTGTCGGCGGCTAATAAGAAAGCCGCGGTCAGCAAGGGCAGGTATGACAGCATATTATGTACAGAATACAAGCTTTCAGCGCTCAGAGACTATATACCTGCGTGACCCAGGGTTCGTATTCCGTACACAAAGTGCTAAAGTTGAAATTAAAATATGACGTAACCGGGCCCCAGTTGAAGTAAGTCTAGTGTTAGTAAGTAAGGCGTAATACACTTTATCCACTTGGCCACAGCGAGTAAAGTGCAGCACGCGGCTCTGTCCGCCCTCAGGAACTTAACCGTGTCGGCGGCTAATAAGAAAGCCGCGGTCAGCAAGGGCAGGTATGACAGCATATTATGTACAGAATGCAAGCTTTCAGTGTTCAGAGACTATACCTTCGTGAGCCAGGGTTCGTATTCTGTACACAAAGTGCTAAAGTTGAAATTAAAATATGACGTAACCGGGCCCCAGTTGAAGTTAGTCTAGTGTTAGTAAGTAAGGCGTAATACACTCTATCGACTTGGCCACAGCGAGTAAAGTGCAGCACGCGGCTCTGTCCGCCCTCAGGAACTTAACCGTGTCGGCGGCTAATAAGAAAGTCGCGGCCAGCAAGGGCAGGTATGGCCGCACTTTATGTACAGAATACAAGCTTTCAGCGCTCAGAGACTATTATACCTGCGTGACCCAGGGTTCGTATTCTGTACATAAAATGCTAAAGTTGAAATTAAAAGATGACGTAACCGGGCCCCAGGAGTGTTGAAGTTAGTCTAGTGTTAGTAAGTAAGGCGTAATACACTCTATCGACTTGGCCACAGCGAGCAAAGTGCAGCACGCGGCTCTGTCCGCCCTCAGGAACTTAACCGTGTCGGCGGCTAATAAGAAAGTCGCGGTCAGCAAGGGCAGGTATGACAGCATATTATGTACAGAATGCAAGCTTTCAGTGTTCAGAGACTATATACCTGCGTGACCCAGGGTTCGTATTCTGTACATAAAATCCCCCAGGAGTGTTGAAGTTAGTCTAAGTGTTAGTAAGTAAGGCGTAATACACTCTATCGACTTGGCCACAGCGAGTAAAGTGCAGCACGCGGCTCTGTCCGCCCTCAGGAACTTAACCGTGTCGGCGGCTAATAAGAAAGCCGCGGTCAGCAAGGGCAGGTATGACAGCATATTATGTACAGAATACAAGCTTTCAGCGCTCAGAGACTATATACCTGCGTGACCCAGGGTTCGTATTCTGTACACAAAGTACTAAAGTTGAAATTAAAATATGACGTAACCGGGCCCCAGTTGAAGTAAGTCTAGTGTTAGTAAGTAAGGCGTAATACACTTTATCCACTTGGCCACAGCGAGTAAAGTGCAGCACGCGGCTCTGTCCGCCCTCAGGAACTTAACCGTGTCGGCGGCTAATAAGAAAGCCGCGGTCAGCAAGGGCAGGTATGGCAGCACATGATGTACAGAATACCAACTTTTAGTGTTCAGAGACTATATATCTGCGTGACCCAGGATTTTATACGCGAGCTAATGTAAACCTTAATTGAAAGTGTGAAGGTTACTTTGACAGCTACCGTAATACAGTCAGCGGCAGAAGTTGCTAAGCGGGCCAGGTGTTTAAAATGATCTTAACGCGACTTTATTGTTAAGAGAATAAGAGCGTGTCAAGGTAATTTTGAACACATCGCCCGCTTAGCAACTTGTGCTGCTGACTGTACGTATAGTTGTCCATGGCGCAGTGACGACGGTTTTAGGTGTTGTATGTATGTATGTCACTTTATTGCACATAAACAGGTTTACATAAAACGGACAAAAACAAAACAAAAATAAGAATGTTATGTACAAAGGCGAACTTATCCCTAAAAGGGATCTCTTCCAGCTAACCTTTGAGAAAATGCCTTGTGTTGTTGGCGTTTAACCTTTTGGACGCCAATGACCGATATATCCGCACCGTAGGTTCAACGCCAAAGACCAATTAATCGGTCACAGACCACAGAGCAATATAGACCTACGTGCATATGCATAAAGTTCAATTTCAGTTTTGACACTTCGGTGACGTGGCGTCAGCGTGACAGCTTTTGTGTTTGACACGGCGTCGAAAAGGTTAAAAATCCTTCATAATTATTATACTTAAGTTTAACGTAAAATAATATCCGACTCGAGTGTTTTTACATTAAAAGTTAAAACATTAACCCCTTCATTAATGCGCTACAAATATCAATTAACTAATAATCGTTTGTTATCATCTGTCATTTTGACTTATGTATTTGCAAGAAAGGGATAAAATATAATTTAATTAAACCCGTGAAGTTTTATGAATAAGGGGTTTTATGAATATTTAAGAAAGTTTTTTTTTCAGAGCGGCGCCGGTTTTCATAGCCGCCCTACCTACCGTGGAAGACCACCACGTAGCCTACAAACTACTCGCTGCTCTCAGGATGCTGGTCGATGGACAAGGTTCGTATCCTATCATCATTCATGTCAGGGAAGTGTTCCTATTGATATTGCATTTATAAATGCGAAAGTAGTTTTGTCTGATGTTACCTCTTAATTTTGACTTCGTTTCTCATTTGACCGACCGCGTTTTAAGGGTTTTGTACCCATAGGGTAAAAACGGGACCCTATTACTAAGACTCCGCTGTCCGTCTGTCTGTTACCAGGCTGTATCTCATTAACTGAATGAATAAAGTTGAAATTTTCACAGATCATGTATTTCTGTTGCCGCTACAGCAAGTAATACTAAAGACAGGATAAAATAAATATTTAAGTAGGGTTCTCATGCAACAAACGAGATTTTTTTGCGTATCGGTACGGAACCCTTCGTGCGCGAGTCCGACTCGCACTTGGCCGGTTTTACTTCAAAAACCGTTAAGTAATCCTTGAAAACTTTTGAAAAAGGCACCCTTTAGAAGCCATCGGGTTCAGTCACGTTAGATCTGTGATCCTTCTAAAACTTCAACGGTTTAATTAAAAAACTTTCGGTGAAATGAAAATTTAGAAAATGAAACAATTTTATACACACAAGGTGTGATAAATAAAAAAATAAAAATAAATAAATAAATAAATCGTTTATTCAGATGAAATAAACCCTAACATACATATTTTTTTCTTCTGCCAAACTGCAGGACAGTTTGTTGGCAGAGGGAACTCCCTTAAAACATAGATGGGTAAACTTAGCTAATTAGGCAATTGCCTAATTAATTGTTAACAGTAGGTAACAGGTAGGTAGGTGATAGATAATAACCCACAAAATAGAAGCAAGTATATGCAGGCGGGGCTCACTCCGCGATTTCGTCCTCGTGCTTAATGTACTTGTGTACATGCGGCCCACACCAATTTTGGTGTATCGCCATAGTATAGTTTGTAGCTTTCTAATAGAGCCCGAAGGCTAATCCTATTGTCTATTGTTAGTAAAACCGCTCGTGCCACGTGCCACAACCACCTGCATAAAAAATCGGTACTTCGGTTACTGAGTGCCGGCGAGTCGAACGCTACAGAACCAGTCTAAAATGTGTCATCGAGATGCGTAACAAAGGCGCGTTATCGGAGAGCGCACCTACACTGGTTTTTTGAGCGTTGGACTAGCCCGCGCTCAGGTGTCAAATAGAATAATTAGGACCCTTTTTTGCAGGTAAGTAGCTTGTGCGGTTTTACTGAACAATAGACAATAGGATAAGCCATCGGGCTCTACTAGAAAGCTACAAACTATAATTGCCACGCACCGCCACGGAACGGACGCCCGCTCGCGCCACCTAGCGGTCATATCTGTCCTAATAGACGGGTTTTGTTAGAGTAAATCTTCTGTACATAGTACTATTATTTCTTCTCTTCTTCGCGTTGTCCCGGCATTTTGCCACGGATCATGGGAGCCTGAGGTCCGTTTGGCAACTAATCCCAGTAATTGGCGTGGGCACTAGTTTTACGAAAGCGACTGCCATCTGACCTTCCAACCCAGAGGGTAAACTAGGCCCGTATTGGGATTAGTCCGGTTTCCTCACGATGTTTTTCCTTCACCGAAAAGCGACTGGTAAATATCAAATGATATTTCGTACATAAGTTCCGAAAAACTCATTGGTACGAGCCGGGGTTCGAACCCGCGACCTCCGGATTGCAAGTCGCACGCTCTTACCGCTAGGCCACCAGCGCTTCTATAGTACTATCACAAAATAGATACAGTACAGAAGTCAATCACATGTATGTACTTCACTTTTCATACCTACGCTGGGCGGTCGCTCTAGGGTTGTCAACTATGATTTATGCACAAAAAACTATCGTGATAGTGGCACTCGTATCTAGTAGTGGCCGGGGCGGGGTGCATACCTACCTACCTAACTGTTCTGTTTAACGTTAAAACGAACCATCGAAATACAAGCAGATACCTACTTACCTCTCTGAAACCACTGGTAGCTTAAAAAACGACTGACACTGAACAGTTATAATAACTTTTTTTTTGTTTCTCCATTATTGCACAAAAAGTTGACAGAAGCGTGTCTCAAGCGGATGGCACTCGCGCTCGCACTGGTCCCAACCGGTCCGAGATATCGTGTCCGTGAGCAGTGTCTATGTGTGCGTTGCTCGAGCGCACTTTGTATGTAGATTGATTTCTGTACTGTATCTATTTTGTGGTACTATTATTTATTCTGTGGTATATATGTGCCCCCGCAGAGGGCGTGGCCCGACAGCTGGCTAGCGATAGGGCCGCGCTGGCGGCCGCGGCGCGCTGGGGCTCGTGCGAGCACTCGGGCGCCGCGGGCGAGGCGCCGCGCCTGCTCGCCTGGAGCTGCAAGCTGCTGCCCCACCACACGCACTGGAGGAACTATGTCGAGGTGAGGATAACATACCTACGCGGCGAGTACCGCCGGCGGTACATACAGCCAGGGCTGCCCCACGCGCTATATAATATCACTCAATTTAGAGATAAATCATTAGAAGAACTGACGAGAAAACCTAACAAAATAATATCGTCTTACATTACAAGTACAGGAAAAAATCTTTAAACTATAAATTTGTAAAAAATTCGGTGGGCGAGTCCGATTCGCGCTTGTCCAGTTTTTTTAACAGTATAATGACACTCTCACTTTGTCCTATAGGTCGGCGCACAATTAGCTTAGACGGACTCTAAATATTAATCCATACTATTATTATATTTCAATGCGAAAGTATGTCTGTCTGTTTACTTCTTCACGCTTAAACCGCTAAACCGATTTGAACAAAATTTGGTATGGAAATAGTTTTAGCCCCGAGAAAAGACATGAACAGAAGCTGTAATTTGTCAAAAGAATGTCTCATTTCAAACATAGACAGAGATAATCATACTATCTTTGTCTTACACTAGTACTAGCACCCAAAAGAAAAGAATGAGTATAGTTTTCCTGGTTCTTACTGACTGACAAATTGGTTTGACCAACTATAGTACTATATATCGTTGTCTACCCTAAACACAAGCTTTTTGAGTTTACTGTGAGACTAAATCGGTTTCTGTAAGTCGTAATAATATTTTATTTCAGGTCGACGGCTGCATATCCTGCCTAGTAAACATGCTAATCGCGTCTCACTCTGTCATGCAGAACGAAGCTATCCTCGCTCTCACTCTCCTCTCGATCCACTGCCTCAAGGACAAACCGGACATCGACATCGAAAACACCCTTATTGCCCGCCTCTTAAAGTCCGAAATCGGTAAGCACGTTTCCGTACTACTCGAGACAAATTGCGCGAAAATGCCGATTCAGGTCGTAGAGAATTTGCTAGCGTTTCTAGATGTTACTAGTAAAGTTAATCAGCTAGCGCTAGATTATAAAGACGCTAAAGTGGGTGAAGCGCTGCAGAAACTGATGGAAGCGCGGACGGATTTGAGCGACGATTTGAAGAGTTGCGTTTTGAGCGTCGTTGCGGCTATGGCCGATAAGTAGATTAGTTGGGTGAATCAACTTTTTCTTGTCACCCGTTGCCATGGTTACGTTCTCCTGGGTCACTCTTTAAAACCTGATTTTTAGGCATTTATATTCACCAAACTCGCTTTTTTGTGATACTTATACACCCTTTCCATTGAGGGTCGTCTTCCAAGCGTGTCAGAAGAAGGTGGTGTACAATTTCTTCTAACAAACTATACTACTATTGTCTCTTGGCTGACCGGACAGAATAACAACAAAAAATAGTTGATCCACCCAGTTAAATGTGATTGGAGTTAGACCAAGTTAAGTCTGCAACGATTTTGATAGCACACGCAGTGCAATTGGGTCAATCAACTATTTCTTGTTGTTATTCTGTCCCATCAGCGAGGAGACAATAGTAGCATAGATTGTTAGAAGAACTGCTGTACCATGTTCTACTAACATGCTCATTAGATGTCCCATTATGGAAAGGTCTTATAACTACCATAAAATGCAAGTTTGGTTCATTTAAATACGAAAAACGTAGAATTTTAAGAGTGACTCAGGAGACCGTAACCATAGCAACGTGTGACAAGAAAAAGTTGATTAACCCAATTGTTATTTTAAATGTCAAACTTCTATGAAATTGTGACGTATAAATAACACATGCACGTGTACTATCAAAATGGTTGCAGACTTATCTTGGTCTAACTCTATGAGCATTGTTTATTATGTAACAACTTGAAATGGAAAATTTACCATGCTCATGTTTAGGTCGCGACTTACTATGGGAACATACTTTGGGGTAGCGCTCGTTCAAAACTGCACAGTTATTATGCACGTTTTCAAGTTTTGTGCGAAAGTAAAAAATAAGTTACCATTCCAAACTTGTGTTTATTTTGTTACTATTATTATTCTTCATGTGTAATTAGTTGTTGTTATACACTTAGCGAAAAATCTAGTCATAATCATGAATTGTTTTATCTTGATATTGATTTTGTGAATTTTATTGGGAAGCACAGCACTTGATGTAACTTTTAAAGTGAAAATCCTTCAAATAGTAAATCACGGTAATAAACTTTTGTCATCTTATCCAAGGAGAACTTTGTATATGTAAATAGTGCCACGTATGTTTTACACCGAAGCTAATGTGATATTCATGCATACTAGCAAACTAACGTGTGCTTGTAATGTTTCCACATGGAAAATCTTTTTATTCTAATACAATTCCGGAAATTTCCTAGAACTTTTCAAGTTTTTTAAACTTACCGCAACACCCATTTCCGTAGTAAACGTGTTCGGATATTTTTAAGCATCACCTTATCCGCTCAGATATATTTGATTGTGACTACAGCAATTTGAATTTAAAATAGACCTAGAATCTGAAGTATATTCACTTTTATTACACATTAATGTTATTTTAGATCTTATTCTAAACCTTTCTAGAAAACCTTTTAATATAAGAAAAAGTAATTTATAAGATAAAGAACAATTTACGTATAAGTACGTAATAGTTTACCATTCCACTTTACTATTTACACAACATAATTATTGTATTTTAACTTAGAATCCAATTTGCGTATTTATAATAATTCTGCTTCATAGTGTAGTTATAATAAATAGATTATATTTTAATTTACGAGTTGATGTAATTTAAAAGTTTTGTATATTTTCCTTTTAGTTTGGTTTTTGCGAAAACATCAATAACCCTTTTGAACGCCATCGTGAACCTTGTAGGAATGCTCGAAGGTTGATATTGGGTTGTAGCTGCGCACGTTAGTTGATTGGCGGTCAAAGGGTTGAAAAATTGTTTATGATTATAGAAAATCTTATAGAAAGAGCATACCGTTTTGAGTTGCAACAACTCTGTAAAATATTATTTAAAAAAAAGAAAAGGTACAAATATTGAGCTTACATACGAATATTTTATAAGATCAAGTAGGGTAAGTTAGACATTCTCAAATAAATATACCTACTGATGATCCCTTTAACACATTCAGTGCTGAAAACCCGACTATCGGGTATTTTATGATTTCATTCCCATGCCGGACGACCCGATAGTCGGGATCGTGGTACTACAGATTTATATGACGAAATTGTTGTGGCCTGGCGCGGATGTCTTGTTTGGCTGGGTGGCAATTAATGGTTTAAGCGCGTAATCGGTATCATAATTAATGTATTTTCATTAGGAACAATCTGCTTTCTTTTCACACGAAAGAAAACGGTTTATTCCCATTTGTTCCCGGCGCTATATGTACATTCGCCATCAGATATATCGGAGCAGCCAACGAGCTCACAAATATCTGAACACGCCTCTGTTGTCAAGGCGTTAGAGTGCGTGATCAGATATTTTTGAGCACCTCGGGCGCTGACTGGACTGTACAATTAGGAATGATTTATATGAAAACACATATTCCCATGTGCCCCGCGGGGACAAATGGGAATACAACAAAATACATCGTCAAAAAGATATGCACAGTGCATTTAGACTCGTAAATTGAAGTATGAAGCAAACCATACAAAACGACAGCAATACACATGAAATACTCAAAGTACAATATTATTAAATAATTCATTGTATTTGTATAGGTAAAGATTCATATTGTATAAGATGTGTAAAGTCTTAGAAATTTTTGAGCTTCGAATGTCATCTACAGATGGCGCCGTACGGCTTAATATGCGGTAATCGAAAATGACAGTTTTGCCTGGCCAGTACAGCGCCATCTACTTCTGCTGTCAAACTCGTGGGGTGACTTTTTATTAGACTTTACATCTCTACTACAATAAATATGGGGCATTATCTATGAAAAGGGACCTTATTGTCGATGGCGCTTACACCGCACAGCGTCGCGCGGCATTGTATTTATATCGGAGCATCGTTAATAATGGAGTAACCGCCATCGACAATAAGGTCTCTTTTCATAGATAACGTCACATATATCTTTGGTATAGGTAAGTCGGCTTGATATGGCACTTTTTCAATTAATATTGCATTATAGTTTAGTGATACACTTATTATTAGTTTTATTATTGATTAGTTTTAAGAATAGCGTCTCTTTAAAGCTAAAATATTGTAGTAACATCGGCTAAGGGTGAGCATCCACCAGAGAACCGAGGAGGCATAGCAGTGTTCATATGACCAATGTCCGTTGGTCAAAATATTTAAAAATTAAAATTATAAGACCTAGCTAAATTTTTCCCTTCCGAAATCCCCATATAGCAATTGTCATCGAAATCGTTAGAGCCATTTCCTAGATCCCCGAAATATATAAATTACAAGAATTGCTCGTCGAAGGGGATTTCGTTAAGCTATAGAGAATGGTGAATACGGTATGACTCTTAAAACAGAATTTTGTCATATGGTGCGTTGTATGAAAATACTAAAATAGGTATGCCAAAAGTATCAAGTATTTTAAGTATCACGATTCGATTGATTTTTCTTACGCACCGCTACACTACACTACACTACCTTGCTCAGTGTTGGTGGGTGTTCACCCTTAAGACTGTAAGATTATTAAAACTTGTGCATTAGTGTTACGATTTAGAAATCCCAATAGTGCACTTATAGGCTGAAACGAAGCTTTGATATACACTAGTTATTTAATAACTTAGACAGTATTTAACTATTTATTAATTATAATATTTAAAAGGTTTTGTGCACCATTATTTGTAAGTGCTAAAGTAGATGGTTCAATACAGTGATACTGTATCAATAAGGAATTGTGAAATGGTGAAAAGTTATGCGGGCCAAATCCAGACACTATCTATAATAATGACATTACTATTGACATTATACAGGGTGCCATTTGAGTCGTGATCAGTAATATGTTTTTCTAACTCCATAAACAACGAGCAATTTAATGCCCCTACTCTTACTAAAATCAGACAAGATTTTTTTTATTTTTTTGTTTATTTATTGTCATTTATTTTACTTTTACAGGTGGCAATGTGGTATTTAAACAGCTTTGTAAGATATTTCAAATGAAAAATTAAGTAAATTTTATTTCTAACTGGGACAAATGACAAAATTGATGTCAATGACAGTTCCGATTCAAAGAGGTGATTCAATTTACTAATTTAAATATCTTAATAAGCCGTTGTAATATCCTAAATCCACTTATAAAAGTAAAATAAATGACAAAAAATAAACAAAAAATTAAAAAAAACTTGTCCGATTTTAGTAAGAGTAGGGGCATTAAATTGCTCGTTGTTTATGGAGTTAGAAAAACATATTACTGATCACGACTCAAATGGCACCCTGTATTGTTAAATAACTTGTTAAGATTTTATTTGCCTTCCGCCATGTTGCGGATTTTCAGTGGTACTAATTTATTTTACTGGCAAAGAGACTCTTTGAAAACAGACGTTGAAAATCATCGAATGTCACCGATGTGTATTATATGATCTGTGCCGATGTAAACAAAAAGAAAATATATAGCGGCTCCTCTGATGTTGCTTATGTCCATGGGCGGCGATGACTGCTTCCCATCAGGTGGTTCGCCTGCTCGTTTGCTTCCTATTACATAAAAGAATCGCAATTTTAAAAGATTTTACTACAAAAATGCCAATAAAATTGTCAAAGATGCAAGAAAAAATATTTTGAATACAAATATTTTAATAAAAGGACGAAGAACTAAACAATATTTTGAAGATAGTCATTGACATGACGGGTATTGATTTTTTTTCGACTTTACATGATGTACCTACGCACATTATCGCCGTATGTATGCTGCTTAGTAGCGACAATATCTGAGCCAAATAGAATGTTGTCAGGCGTTAAAAGCATGGAAATTGAAATGAAACGGAGGAATGACAATATTATTCATGTAACTATTACTGATAGTGTCTGAACCGCGTTATAATGATAATTCTAATAAGACAACCAATTTGCATAATTCAATTGTCTACTTAAACGAAGTCAGATTTTTCTTGTTAATTCACTTAATGTATATGGACCAAGATCTATAGTATTAGCGAACATTCATGGATTGTGTAAAATGGTAAGGTAAGATAATTTCGTGCTTCGAGATTAACAGCTTATTTAAATATAGAAGGCGCTCTACGGCTCCATAGGTAGGTGTGGTCGAAGTATTTAGCAGATGGCACCACCATAGCTTGCCCTGTCAATCCCTAGAATTGCGACAATTTTTGAAGTGAAAACTTCTTTAGCGGCGCTGTGCACTTTTTGAGGTGGGGAAAAAATGTTAAACTCGCGACAGGTCACGTAACCGACAGATTGAGAATTCGTAAGACGGACACGTGACCTGATCGAAAAACTGTTACGATGTCATTGAGTTTTCACTTCTGCCGGCACTCCCGGAGTGCAACCCGTTGTTTTTATTTTTTAATATCCTGGATGCCAGCCCTTTAAGCCAAATCTTATAGAAAAAGGAGCAAGCTATGATGGCGCCATTTATGCAAACCTTTGACAGTTGCCAATAACCCATTGGTCTGTTATTTACTATTCAGGATTGCTGATCAAGCTATCTTGGTTTAAACATTAAAATTTTGACGCGCGATTCCCAAATTGATATTGAAGGCATGTAGGTATAAATTAGAGATGCACCGGATATCCGGTTACTATCCGGTATCCGGCCTATCCGGCCGTTATTTTACTATCCGGCCGGATACCGGATAGCGACCTACTATCCGGCCGGATACCGGATAGTAAAATTAACACATTTTGGGGTAAAAAATGGAATCTAAAAAAACAGTCACGGTCACAATGCTAACTACACTGTAAATAGAAATGAATACGTAACCAATGTCACACAATACACTTATTTGTTTACACAAAAATACGCGCGCGCACTTGTAACTATAAACGAACTTACTACGTAATGACATGATAAAACTCGTTACGATCCTAGAAATGTGTCCGCGCGAACGTTCACTACGAAACAGGTCGAAACCTGCACGACGCGCACCTGCAAAACTCAAAATATAGGTATAGTTCCGCCGGCCGAATATCCGGCGGCCGGATACCGGATATTCGGCCAGTGTCCAGGCCGGATATCCGGTATCCGGCCAAACAACTATCCGTTGCATCTCTAGTATAAATAAACTTAACTAAAGCCCTTCTTGTCTGTAGTATCTGTATCAAGTATTTTCTTTTCGTATTTTAATTTTTCGCAAACTAATTAGGGTGATTTGCCAGTAACTGGCCACCGGCCAATAACTGGCCACCTTATACTAAAATGAATTCTGTTTATAGGTGAATAGAATTCATTTTTAGTTTAGGGTGGCCAGTTACTGGCGAATTAGAATTACCCTATATTTACTGAGCTTGGTAATTTGATTAATCCTGTCCTCTTATTTATAATTTAATTGTCATAATAATATTAAGCGTGGATAGTTATCAATGTAATAGATTTATAACCAAAGGTTGAAAGTAACCTATTACACTCGAGATATTTTGACGCTCAAACCAAGAGAAAGCGCCAATAATTCGAGCGTGAAATAGTTATTTGTTTTACAAGGGGGCAAAGTTGCAGTTTAACCCCTCGTGCTAATATTGATACCCGAGCAAGCGAAAGATTCCAAAATTGAACCACGAGCGTAGCGAGTGGTTCGAAAAATGGAATCTTGAGCGTTGCGAGGGTTTCAAAGCATGAGGGTAAAACAAAATTTGCCCCTGAGTGAAACACAACATTTTTGACCACACCAACCCGAAGCAAATATTAAATGTAAAATATCAAACAAAATCAAATTTAAATGAATGTTATTAAATATTTATCATCCAAAATCATCATTTAAAAGTCAATTCTACCAGCAAACATAAGAAAACCACTCAAAATTTGCATTTGATTACTTTGCCTCACATGTGAATTACTGATAGCAAAGTGCAACTTTGCTATCCGTTTTTGAAGTGCAAAGTAAGCCTTTCCGAGCTGGTGTGGTTAAAAGGTTTTTTCTCCCGAGTCAACCCCTCTACTTTTCATTTCGAATATGACAAAAGTAATTTATTACGAGTTTTTGTAAGCTGTACGCAAGAGGTTTTTAGTTAAGTTGTTTACCTACACTAAATGTAACTTAAGGGCAAACTCATGCATTGTTATACTTAGATCTAGAAACCCTAAGCTGCTGGAATAAAAACCATTATGAAATTATTCTTTCGTATTATTTCTATTGCCTCTCAACGTCAACATATTATTTTCTTGTACAGTAATCTGCAGATAGAGGTGACCTACCCCTTGCATAGAATTTTGTATGCAGGGGTGGTGCCTTTTCTCTGCAGCTGACTGTAGGTACGTACTGACACTAACATCTAAAACTTTCAAGAAGGGACCACTTCCCTTCTTCATTTAATATACCCCACCCTCAAGCTTTGAATATTATCAAATTGTGTTTTTTGTTAAAGAAATTATAGCCAGCCTTTTATGAATGTAGTACGATACCTTTGGGTATGGTACTTTACGCACACTAGCGTCCCCTCCCCTCCCTTGACGCACCCCCCCTTTTTGCATGAAATATGTCCCGGTTGACGGTTTTTAGGGTTCCGTACCCAAAGGGTAAAAAACGGGACCCTATTGCTAAGACTTCGCTGTCCGTCCGTCCGTCTGTCACCAGGCTGTATCTCATGAACCGCGATAGCTAGACAGTTGAAATGTTCACAATTTTCACAAATGATGTATCTCTGTTGCCGCTATAACAACAAATACTAAAAATAAAATAAAATAAATATTTAAGGGGGGCTCCCATACAACAAACACGATTTTTTTGCTCTATTTTTTGTTGATGGTGCGGAACCTTCCGTGCGCGAGTCCGACTCGCACTTGGCCAGTTTTATATTTATTTTGTATATAGGTACGTAACGGCTTGTGTTGTTAGTAGGTATCAGGGATGTTGCGAATATCCGCATCCGCAACCGCGGAACTTCCGCATTATTTTCAACATCCGCATCCGCATAAGATCGATGCGGATTTAATGCGGATGCGGATGTGGAACAGGTCGGTACAGGAACGTCTTAGAATCGGCGTAAGTGCTAGACTGCTAGGTAATTTAGTCATTAGCCAAAAAAACCTATTAGAAATTAGCAGTCAAGCGTGAGTGGGACTTAATGTACGGAGCCCTCGGAACGCGAGTCCGACTCGCACTTGGCCGGTTTTTTGAAATAAAAATTACTTAAATGTAATATTTGACGTTTTTAGGGTTCCGTAGCCAAATGGCAAAAAACGGAACCCTTATAGATTCGTCATGTCTGTCTGTCTGTCTGTCTGTCTGTCTGTCCGTCTGTCCGTCTGTCTGTCCGTCCGTATGTCACAGCCACTTTTCTCCGAAACTATAAGAACTATACTGTTGAAACTTGGTAAGTAGATGTATTCTGTGAACCGCATTAAGATTTTCACACAAAAATAGAAAAAAAAACAATAAATTTTTGGGGTTCCCCATACTTCGAACTGAAACTCAAAATTTTTTTTTTCATCAAACCCATACGTGTGGGGTATCGATGGATAGGTCTTCAAAAATGATATTGAGGTTTCTAATATCATTTTTTTCTAAACTGAATAGTTTGCGCGAGAGACACTTCCAAAGTGGTAAAATGTGTGTCCCCCCCCCCGTAACTTCTAAAATAAGAGAATGATAAAACTAAAAAAAATATATGATGTACCATGTAAACTTCCACCGAAAATTGGTTTGAACGAGATCTAGTAAGTAGTTTTTTTTTATACGTCATAAATCGCCTAAATACGGAACCCTTCATGGGCGAGTCCGACTCGCACTTGGCCGCTTTTTTTTATGTACCTATCTTGACATCCGCATCTGCCTTTAAAAATCCGCATCCGCGGCTACTGTGGCCAAAATCGAGAAAAAAACTGTCCAAAACACTGACTTAATATAAAAGAAATAGACACACAAAGCAGAACAAAAACGTCAAGAAATGTGGATCTCAATGACGTTTCGCACCATTTGCATTGATGATAAAAACGCTTACGTAAATTTTGAGTCAAGATAAATGTTTCGTACAGAAAAGAGCTTAATGTCGTAAGCATTAAGTGTCAAATTTGCAAACATAAGTACCAACACTGTTAAAAAATTTAGTCCGATGGCACTAAACGTAACGTATTTACGTCAAACAACGTCAAACGAGAATAATGAACGAATGGAGTCACTTTGGTACACTTTAATATGTATTACTGTACAGGAAAATATTAAAATTGAAGTAATAAATAAAACAAATTTAATTTAATCGGGAGCTCAAATAAAATTAAATCTTGGTTCAAATTCAAACAAATTAAATTTTTAATTCGTAAGTATACGTCTTTAAATACTAATTTCCTTGAAATAAATTCTACTTATTAAATAACTGTGTATTTAAGATCTACATTTACTCATAGCACGGGTGCACGGGGACATTTAGATACTGATTGGATTTTTTTTATAAAGTCTACCTATACTTTATAAAAAAAAAATCCTGTGGTTGTCACTGTGTTCCGACAGGTTTAGCATTTACAGTTAGTCGATATAAGCCCTTATTGGTGGTGTATATGTCGGAAACAGGGAAATGGGCCAAACACACATGTGCCGTTTTGCCTTGTTTAAAACTGCATCACCCCTATCTCTTGCTATAATTAAATAGCAGTCCACTTTGCACGTCGCATAGGTTTTCTTGGAAATCTTCAATTTAAATATAATATTATTTCTTATGAATTCCATATAAAAATATAAAAAAATATTGACCTCACATCGACTCAATAGAATTTTGTTCCTTGACATCCCTTCTTTGGTACTAACAAATTAATTTATTCAAAACCATAAAATTACCACCAGATTACATAAATTATGTAATGCTATCCAAAGAACTAACCGAAAGAAATACATTCCATCCTTTTTCCTTGTTTTATCATTGTTATTTTTACATATTTTAACGGCACATTTCGTAATTGTTGACAACTTCACATTTGAGCCTTTCAAACAAGACTAAACGAAAAAGTAATGCATGATCTGTTTTGACATCACTTTTGTGGGGCCATTTTTGGCGGCTGATTGGGTATCCAGTTCTTTATACTATATCAATGGTCCAAAATTGTAATTTAACTAAGAGCAAGTACCAGGGCCTCATGAGTTACAAGAAGGTGTCGCTGACCAACCGGCCGTGGGGCGCGGGGCGCGGTGGCCTGGTCGTATCTTAGCTGTATACTTTTGGTTTGTTTACCTACATATATGTCCTATATGATTCCACTTGTTTAAAGTATTATTTTTGTTGAATGAAAAATATTTGTTAAATTTACAATTTTTTTTCAAAGTTGGTCGTAGAAAAAGTATTGTATGCAACGTTGTTTAACTGAGTCAAAAAATACTCGTGGCGTCTTTAATAACAATTTTCGGCTTCGCCTCAAATTGTTACTCACGCCACTCGCCTTTTTTGACCCCTCTTAAACAACGGTTGCATAAAATACTATTAAAATAGGGTTAAAAATAGGCAGAAGTGAAATCCTTGCCCAGCTCAAACCCAAGTGCGTCGGCAGCTGATAGAATAGAATAAAAATTATTTATTGTTTACCGTGTATAATAAGGTGGAATACAATGTTAATACAAATACAGTCACAACGGGCAACCCATATCGAGTATACAATAGGTATTATATTTGCTGAGTACTTAACTAATAATTTAACTAAAACTACACACTTATTTGTTAACATGCTAATTGGTCTGATGGGCAAGGGAGAAGGGCGAAAGAATGGAAATTTTCATTTTAGAAATAGAAAATTTCCTATTCGAAAATATGTTCCCAATCTTTTTTAATTAAGGGTTTGTTAGTATAATAACTAGCCAAGTCAAATCCTGAACTTTAAGTACATCCTAAGTGAAATAGGACTTGGCATGTTGGCACCCGTACTTGACTTAGCCGCTTTTTTATTCTTTTTCACCACACCAGCTCGGAAAGGCTTACTTTGCACTTCAAAAACTGATAGCATAGTTGCAATTTATTCACATGTGAGGTGAGGCAAAAGTAATCAAATGCAATTTCGAGTTGTTTTCTTATGTTTTCTGGTAGAATTGACTTTTAAATGATGATTTTGGATGATAAATATTCAATAACATTAATTTGGATTTAATTTTGTTTGATATTTTACATTTAATATTTGCTTCGGGTTGGTGTGGTGAAAATTTTTGTGTTCACTCGGGGGCAAATTTTGTTTAACCCTCGTGCTTTGAAACCCTCGCAACGCTCAAGATTCCATTTTTTCGAACCACTCGCTACGCTCGTGGTTCAATTTTGGAATCTTTCGCTTGCTCGGGTATCAATATTAGCACGAGCGGTTAAACTACAACTTTACCCCTTGTAATGGCTCCTCTACACGATGGGCCAGCGCCGGCCACTTCAAGGGACGCAGCATGCGGTAGAATGAGATAGCAATATCACTTGCTCCCTCTAACGCATACCTAAATGCGTCCCTTGGAGTGGCCGGCGCTGGCCCACCGTGTAGAGGCGCCATAAAATTAATAACTATTGCCGGCGAAGTCAACAACGACGCATATATTCTTAATTTATATTGAACTTGACTCTCATTTCACATTTAGGTATATTTTCAGGTCAAATATTATTTAAATAGAAAGACGCCAGTTTATGCGTGCTTCTTAGACCTGTCTAGGGCTTTTGACCTGGTTTCCTACAATATCCTATGGAAAAAACTAGAAGCCATTAAACTACCTAATGAGAACATACAAATTCTGAGGAAATCAGGTCAGGGTCAGGTATGGAAATCAGGTCAATAGTGTTAGATGGTCAGGTACTTTATCGGACCCGTATCGGTTGGAGTGTGGAGTGAGACAGGGGGGGTTGACCTCGCCCACACTTTTTAACCTTTACATAAATGAGCTTCTCGAGACGCTCGGCAAAACTCATATCGGCTGCCATATCGACACAGTTTGCCTGAATAATTTGAGTTATGCCGACGATATGGTTTTGTTGAGCGCATCGGCTTGTGGTTTGCGAAAACTTTTAAGTACAAGTGAGACCTACGCCATCCAACATGGGCTAAAATACAATGTAGGTAAAACACAATACATGGTGTTTGAACCCACTGGTTATCGGATACCTAAGGTACCTCCCATCAACCTAAACGGTAGTTCACTAGAAAGGGTGAGGACCTTTAAATATTTAGGCCATGTTGTCACCTCAGATTTAAAAGACAACATGGATATCGAGCGTGAACGGAGAGCCCTGTCGGTGAGGGCAAACATGATTGCGCGTAAGTTTGCGCGCTGTACTAGGGAGGTGAAATATTAACTCTCTTTAGAGCATATTGCACTTCCCTTTATACGTGCAGCTTATGGACATACTACACGCAGCGGGCCTATGGGGCTCTCCGGGTCCAATATAACAACGCGTTCCGGGTCCTGGTGGGGCTGCCCCGCTTCTGTAGCGCATCAGGGATGTTTGCTGAAGCACGCATAGATTGCTTTTATACGACTATGCGTAAGCGATGCACATCCCTGGTGCGCCGGGTGCGGGCCAGCCCCAGCAACCCTATCCTGCGTTTGATAGCCGAGAGGTTTGACTGCCCATATATGAGGCACTGTGATAACATGCATGTTTCTAGAAGTACTTATTATGTCTAAACGCTACTTAGTAATGTTGTACTTCTAGAAACATTATTTTATTTAATCAACTTTTAATTATATTTTTAACTATTATTCTGTATATATAGTGATAAGTGTAAACACTAAAATAGCTATAAGTACATACTAACAATATCTATGAGTCTGTAAAAGTTACTCGAAATAAATGATTATTATTCTCTTTATTTATTTCAACTCTTAGACTAGGTTATTTTATAATATGGATATAAAAATAAAAGATGAAAATAAATGATTATTATTATTATTTGTATCTCCGTTATAAAACTCTCGGGTCTTTCGAGCCCGGTCATTTATAAGGCGTGCGTGGGGATATAGATCCAACACGTAGAGGCCATTTGGAGAGATTTGATGTCATGTAGAACGCCTGCTGGAACCCATTCACGGGTACATCAATAGATACCCATGAACCGGTTTCAGCAGGCATTGGAAGCTATTGTAGAGAATATGGACAGAGTACTGGTCTATGTTTTAAGTTTGGGTGGAAAAAAGACTGGGCTATTGCTAAGAGTTCCGGACACCTGCCATAACATTGTGTTATACAGTGTTATCGAGGCAGGCGGTGACTCGCCACTCGCTAGATGGGCACCTGATGCGCCATCGTACAGACGGCCAGGCGCAACACCGGCGTGAGCGGCTCAGGGGTGTCGAGAGGTGTGCTGCGCTTTCTCCGAAGTTACTCGCGGCGTTATGCCCTTTAACACTTCCACCCCTGGAGCATATAGCTCTAACGACTCCTCTCTGGACGGCCAATTAAGGCAAGCCAGAGCCGAGAGTCCTGCGGGTCCCCTTGGGGTCCACTCCGACCGACGAAGACACGCCGGAGACGGAGACCCTGTACGACTCTCTGGAGCACTCGGGTCCGTGGGGTCGTTACTCCCCAACAGCTCGCCACAAGCTGCCCTGCGGGCTTATTATTATTATTATTATATTTTTGACGGATGGGACCTATCTGTATTGTCAAATGTTTATCAATATTTGAGCAATGATTAGTTTGTTAGATATTCTTATATCTAGTTGTGAACTATGAACCATACTTAAAGCTAACTGCGGGCGTTTCTCACAAAAACAGACCAGAGGGCGGAGGGGGCCTAGCCAAGATGCCCAAGATGACAATCGTACAAAGCCAAATGCCAAACGAAAAGTAAAAATATATCAGAATGACAGAAGCTACGAAAAGTCACCTGACTATTTCCATACCTTATCTATTTAAGTTTCAATTAGCGTTTTCCATCGACTATTGTCATCTTGGCTAGGCCCTGTGCTAAAAGAGAACTCAAAGTTTTTCTTCCGTTCTCAACACTTTCTTTTCATACAATTTTATTTTTAACCGACTTCAAAATATCGAAGGTAGTGTTTCGTAGGCATTTTATCTTAGATTCTTAGATCCTACGCTAACCGCCGGTTAAATATTCGCCCGTATTGGATTTACAGTTTATACACACTGTATGTATCGATGTAAACTTTTAAAAAAAATTTTGCTCTAAAGTAAATTCATTTAAAAAAAATTTTAAGTCTATTCAGTTTGCGAGTAAAGCAAAAATAAGTTACGAGAAAGCATGAGTAAGTATTGAATAATTTTACGGTTTAGACTCACTTGTTTTAAGTAAGTAGATCAGGTAACCGGCGTTTACATTTACCTAACTCGTATTAGAACAACTTTATTATTTTCAGAAAATAATAAGCATTCCTCAGGAAGATGTGCATATACCTACTTGAAAAAATTCGACCCATGTCGTTATGGCCCGGTGGCCGAATGGAAACAGGCACCTACCGCGATAGCAGCGGATGCTGGTTCGATTCCAACCTGGAGCACTGGAGGCTTGGGTCACTTTTTCTTAGTATATGACAATTATTTCAGTTTATAATTTACCTAACTTTTAATATCAAGGATAAGCGTGGTTTTAGATTCACCCAAGCAACCCTAGATGACCTAGATCGACCTCTAATGTTTACAATGCACGTGATTATGTTACAATGTAACATTATTAATTTACTCCCAGAACACACAATTAGTTGACGGTGCACGGTGTATTTGGCAGACTCTTTTATAGGTACACGTACGTAGCGGTACTTAAATATTATATAATAATAAAATATAATAATTCTTGTATAAATAAATAGATAGATATTTATTAATCTATCTATCTAATTCTATTATACAGGGTGGCCCATTTAGATCGGTCAGTATGGGAAAATCTGAAACTATAAGACATACGACTTTCTCTTCTTAGGAACCATGTCATCGATTTTAGTAACAAGAAAAACTGCATTCATACATTTAAAAAAAATGTGTACTCAGTTCGGGAATTTAAACCCGGACGTTTTGAAAAAAAAAATCTAAAATTATTTTTATTTAGATATCGATTGTGCAGGTCTTAAGCAGTAAATGTTACTATGAAACATGATGTCTGAAATGAATAAAATGCATTGTTTTCATATCCTTTAATTTATTTTAGTATGGTTTCGAAATGGCCACCATTTTTTTCAATACATTTTACAATTTTTTTTTTTTATGTGTGAATGCAGTTTTTCTTGTTACTAAAATCGATGACATGGTTCCTAAGAAGAGATCGTCGTATGTCTTATAGTTTCAGATTTTCCCATACTGACCGATCTAAATGGGCCACCCTGTATAATATTAAACCACACGGATACCATATTTCTATCGCTCATATTTTTAAAATTAGCATATCGCCGCCATGTTTTGGTGGTTACTACTCGCGACCGCTGCTGTTGCCCTGGTGCTGTACCGCCGACAGAGGAGAGGATTCCACAAGGTGTACAATGCGTACCCGCTAGGACTACCCAGCTATCCGCTCATCGGCCATGGGTACATATTCAGGGGTACAGATGAAGGTAATAACATCTCTTCCTGTCTGTAAGTATATAGTGAAAAGAAAACAACCATTTATGTAAAATTTATTCTGATACATTTAATTGTTTATTTGTAATAAGTAGATCTACTTTCTGTAATCATTTCTTTTAAAATTAGCATTATTGTATTTAGGTATCTAGTTAAGATTATCTTCTCTCCTACACGGGACAGGTCAGTAAAAAACCGGACAAGTGCGAGTCGGACTCGCGCACGGAGGGTTCCGCACCATCAACAAAAAACAAACAAAAAAACGGTCACCCATCCAAGTACTGACCCCGCCCGACGTTGCTTAACTTCGGTCAAAAATCACGTTTGTTGTATGGGAGCCCCACTTAAATCTTTATTTTATTCTGTTTTTAAAATTTCAACTGTCTAGCTATCACGGTTCGTGAGATACAGCCTGGTGACAGACGGACGGACGGACGGATGGACGGACGGACGGACGGACAGCGGAGTCTTAGTAATAGGGTCCCGTTTTTACCCTTTGTGTACGGAACCCTAATAAAAACTATCCAAGTGAATATTTTTCGGAAATAAACGTTTTTTTTTTAATTTAGATTTTATTTATAAACATTTTCACGTAGACACTACCATGCAGTTCTTGCGAAAACGTGGAAAATAAAAAAAATTGAGGCTTTAACTGACCATCGAGTTTCACTGCGAAATCAGTGTTAAAAGTTGCATAGGTTAAATCATATTTTTGGAAATAGCTATAGCTGGTCAATCAAATCTTGTCAGTAAAAAAAGACGCGAAATTCAAATTTTCTATGGGACGATATCCCTTCGCGCCTACATTTTTCAAATTTGCCGCCTTTTTCTACTGTCAAGATCTGGTTGACCAAGTAGGTATAATTAGTAAGGGGTATAGGAAAAATCTTAACTGCCATCAGAAAGGTACACTATTTATGATGTTCCTATGATAAAAGTTTGTAAATATAAAATAATTACAAACCCCGAAAAATCTGCCCAAAATCACATACATACTAAAAATCATCAACTTCCAGGTTTTTCCAAGATTTCCGACATTTCGTCTATAAACAAATGTAATTTTTATAAATTATTTTTATTAATTATTTACTGCGTAAATTTATATACTTAATAATTTGGAAAATTTATTAGTTTTACTATTGAAATAATATACAGGAACAAACAGAACTTGTTTAACCCTTAATCTGAGAGCTGTCTAACGCTTTGTAGACATTTGGCAACACTATACATTTAAGGGTTAAGGAAGGGGATGAGCTTCGTTAATTTATTTTGAGTTATTACATTTTTTACCGTTACAGATCGCATGAACTCCATGATGCAACTAGGGAATGTATCACTACAACATGGTGGTATCTGTTGTTTCTGGCTCGGTCCAAAATTGTACGTCGGTAAGTACATCTATGTACAGATGTGGTGCATATTACTTTCACGGAAACTTAGGAGCGTGTCTTGCTGTTTCAGTCAGTCTCGGTACCTACAAAAAGTACTGAGCTTTGACTGAAGTAGCATGACAAATACGAGCGTTTCCAAGAACACAAGATGGAACACTACTTCTGTATAAACTGCAATTATTTTGCTTCATTTTGTATGTATGTAAAATTACGATTAGGTATAAAGGGGCCCACTCATTACCAATCCGCCGGACGATATCAGCCTGTCAGTTAATCGCAAAAGGCCGTACACTAAGAGTTATCGTTCAGATTTCGGCCTGACGACTAACACGAACTGATAGTGGTGGCCGCTTGACGATTCCGGTCAGCGCCGACAGATATCGGCCGGATGTGCGTGGTCTTGGGGCGAAAACTGACGACTCTCAACTGCTAATGTGTAGTCGCAGAGGTGGCAGCAGGCTATTGCCGGCAGGCAATAGTCGCTTAATGTGTGTGGACGTTACGCAGCGTATACTACGTAGGCGAACTACACGCGAACGCGAAGCGAAGCGATGGAAGTGTCCTACGTGGGTGATCTCGATGCGAACGCCGTGAGCCCGCCGCGCCGCGCCGCTTCGCGAGTTGTTCGCTTACGTAAGACGCAGCGTTATTGGTCTCATGGTCTGGGACGGCAGGCCACCCGATAAGACCAGAGACGGCAGAGACTGGCGGACTGGTAATCGAGAATGCCCACTCCTTAATATTATTTTACATGTTTTCACATGCGATGCATTTGTTGTCAGTAATCACAGATCCCGAGGCGTTGGAGCTGTTGGCGAAGACATGCCTTGAGAAAGATAACGACATGGTCAAGTTCATTCGGCTCGTGCTTGGAAACGGGCTCATATTCGCTCCAGGTAAATATTTTCGACACGGCCTGAGTCCATCCATTATTTATCAGGACACTCTGCTAAGAGGGATAGGTAGAGAATGGTATACACGAGTTGCGAATTACCTATTCGCACGTGTATCGTACAACGTTTTACAGTACATATGGCCCTTTAGACTTTTGACATACGCACGAAAAGTGCTATTTTACGCACTAGTGCGGGAAAATAGGACCATATATGTACTGTGAAATAAATTTTATTGCTCAAAAAAAATCACTTACAGTTAAAATTTGGCGCGCTCGTCGCAAAGTCATGGCTCCTACATTCAACATGAAGAATCTGCAGGATTTCGTACCGATATTCGACAAGCAGAGCGTCATTATGACTGAGAAACTGCGCGAGCGCGTGGGCAGCGGTGACTTCTCCTTTTGGGACTATGTCACAACTTACACTTTTGACGCTATTTGCGGTAAGACACTATTTAACACATTCATTACCACCCAGCCAAACAAGACATCAATTAAAGCTGTAGTACCACGATCCCGACTATCGGGTCGTCCGGCCTGGGAAAGAAATCATAAAATATCCGATAGTCGGGTTTTCGGCACTGAATGTGTTAAGAAATGAATAGTCTGGCAAATCCAATTTGTCAGTAAATAAGAAGAAAAAAATTATACCAATTCATCCCACTTTTCAATCACCTCTTACACTAATAATAATAAAATAACTAGTACAGCCAATGAGCATCTGAGGAGGACTCTGGATGAGGCGATTACGCAGTATCGCTCCACTCCCAACACTAGGCCACGATTACCACGTTTGCCTATGAATAGACGCAATCTAGCGCTAATGGGAGCCCTAAACGCTTTACTAGAGCCATATCTACGGACTAGTAAAGATTTAGATGATACGCACGCGATCATGTATTGCGGAGCCATCGCGGCGTGCCGTGTTGCACGAGTCAAGTTTCCGGACTCTGAACGTGCACCTAGGACCGCCGGAGGTGCCCCCGCATGGCAAATACGGATCGAGCGACGTATCAGCTCCTTTAGGACTCTTATCGCAAAGCTGATCTGCTTCAGGGGGGGCAACAATCGCCCCCGAGTAATGCGCTTTGTAAACCAGGCGTTTGCGGGGACGGATATCAGGCCCCGCGACTACATGGCCAACGTTATGGAGCGCATCGACTTTCTAAAGCAGAAAGTCTACGCATGGGCAAACCGTATTCGCCGCTACAGAGAGCGTGTGGATCGATTCCAGCAGAATCGTCTTTTCCAGAGTGACCAAAGGAAGGTGTACCGAAAGTGGGAGGAAACCAACCTTCGTGAGTCCGACACGCAGCCGCCGGATCCTACTGTCATGACTGACTTCTGGCGTAGCATCTGGTCGGTGCCTGTCGGACACACCGAGGGGGGTTGGATGAATGTTGTCGAGCGTGAGTGCGAGTCCATCGAACCTATGGGGGTAGTCACTATCACCCCCGATGGCGTAAGTTGTGCCATCCGCACGGCCCAGAACTGGAAAAGTCCTGGGCCGGATGGATTGCACAACTTCTGGCTAAAATGGTTCCGATGCTCGCACTCGTGCTTGGCAGCACAATTTCAACAAGCCCTCGAGCTTGGTTCTCTCCCACCTTCCTTAACAACTGGTGTCACCTTCCTGCTCTATAAGTCCGGTAGTACCACGGAAGCGAAGAATTACAGACCCAACACGTGCTTACCTACACTTTATAAGCTCCTTACATCCATTTTGAGGACAAAAATCAACGCGCACATTGTCGCTAACAATATTTTGGCCCCCGCTCAAAATGGATGTAGGGTTGGGTCCCGTGGTACTAAAGAGCTCCTCCTCATAGACATGACCATTTGCCAACAAATCCGGCGGAACAAGGAGGCCCTCTCAGCCGCTTGGATTGACTACAAGAAGGCCTATGATTCGGTGCCTCATTCATGGCTGGGGAGGGTCTTAGAGCTGTATAAAGTTGATGCAGCTTTGAGAGCCTTTCTAAGCGCGTGTATGAGACAGTGGACCACAGTCCTTCGTCAACCAGGAGGCGGGGATGACCGCCCTGGCCCGCAGGATTTCATAAGGATTGAGCGAGGAATATTTCAGGGTGATAGTCTGAGTCCCCTATGGTTCTGCCTAGCTCTGAATCCCCTCAGCACCCTGCTGAAGGATTTGGGACTAGGTTGCCGGCTTCGGAGAGAGGGTGAAGTCATTTCTCACCTTCTGTACATGGATGACCTCAAATTATTTGCACCAAATAGCCGAGACTTGACGGAGCTACTGAAAACCACCGAAGTCTTCAGTAGTGCCATCAACATGGAGTTTGGTGTCGATAAATGTGCGGTTATGCATGTACAGCGGGGGAGGGTTGTAAATTCAACAAATTTACAACCTTCTGAGACAATGTCTTTCAGATCTATCTCTGAATCAGAAACCTATAAATACCTTGGTATGTCACAGTCGTTGGGTATTGAGGACGAAGGTATTAGACGGTCGGTGAAGGAGCGCTTTTTCAGTCGGCTCACAAAAGTCCTTATCAGTCTTTTGTCAGGAGGCAACAAAGTGCGCGCCTTCAACGCCTGGGTAATGCCCCTACTCACATACTCCTTTGGCATACTAAGGTGGACTCAGACCGAGCTGGATGCCCTGGATCGGAGGGTCCGATCACTGCTCACCGCGCATCGCATGCTACACCCACGCTCGTCAGTTATGAGATTGTACATCCCACGGAAATGTGGTGGCCGAGGCTTCCTAAACGCCAAGGATCTCCACAACCGCGAGGTGTACAATCTCAGGAATTATTTCCTTAACAACCAGTGTGGGATGCATCGTGATGTGGTGGCAGTAGACAGGAACCTCACGCCGCTCTCCTTGGCAAACGAGAACTGGCGCAAACCTGTGGTACTAAGTACTGCGGATCGCAAGACGGCATGGGAGAGTAAGGTGCTACACGGGCGGTTCTACAAGGCCCTCACGGGACCCGATGTGGACCTGCTCGCGTCGGTGAACTGGTTACGATTCGGGGATCTCTTCGGAGAAACCGAGGGTTTTGCCTGTGCAATTGCGGACGAAGTTATGATGACGAACAACTATCGGAAATATATCCTGAAGGACGGTACGGTCGACATTTGTCGGGCATGCCGCCGTCCCGGAGAGTCACTCAGGCATATCATTTCCGGTTGCTCTCATCTTGCTAACGGTGAGTACTTGCACAGACATAATCTCGTAGCCAGGATTATTCACCAGCAGCTTGCTCTTCTATACGGCCTTGTGGACCGCGAAGTACCGTACTACAAGTATTCACCTGCGCAAGTTCTCGAGAATGGTCGTGCCACGCTCTATTGGGATCGATCTATCATCACTGACAGGACTATTGTAGCCAATAAGCCTGACATTGTGATAATAGATCGATCGCAGCGCCGGGCCGTGCTCGTTGACATCACCATCCCCCATGATGAGAATCTCGTGAAAGCCGAGAAGGACAAGTCTAGTAAGTACCTAGACTTGGCTCACGAGATAACCGCCATGTGGGATGTTGATTCGACGATCATTGTCCCGATAGTTGTTTCAGCGAACGGTCTAATAGCGAAGAGTCTCGACCAACATCTTGAGAGACTCTCGCTAGGTGGTTGGATCAAGGGTCAGATGCAGAAGGCGGTGATCTTGGACACGGCGCGGATAGTCCGCCGGTTCCTCTCTCTGCAGCCCTGACCACCGGCAGCTTGGGCCTTGCCCCGCTGCTGGCGGCACCCTAGGTTAGGTTTTTTATAATATGTTTATACGTATTTTGTATTGTTTTTGTAAGTGTTTTTGTATTTTATTTTTATATCCATATTATAAAATAACCTAGCCTAAGAGTTAAAATAAATAAAGAGAATAAAATAATAATAATAACATACGGGATTGAACTTTGGGGAACGGCTAGTATTGCCAGTATTAACTCACCCCTCGTGATTCTTTCTGCAAAGGTTTCAGAATAATGTCCTAAGGGCTGTAACAGATGCACCAAGGTTTGTAAAGAATACGACATAGATACATGAATACCTACCTAACCTAAAGATTCTAACTATCAAAGAGGAAGTTAACAGATATTTGTGTTAAGAACAAAGAACGACTAATAAAACATACAAAGAAACTTGCGCCACCTTGCGCAAGAATTGGTAAACACCAATGACGATCCGAGTAGGCGAGATCCAGAGGCACTAAAAGATTAAGATGGAATCCCTCTCAAAACAGTCAAAACCCTAAAAAAAGACAGAACATCTAATTATGGCTAAAACGGCCGATTGCAGATAAAACCAAGGACCGGAAAACCCCTCTTTACGCTTAATCCTATCCATTCGGTAACCCAATCAATTCGGTTACCGTATCATTCGGTAACCCTATCATACTGTTACCTGATTGTAACGGTAAGCTTATTGAAACGGTAACCTTAACCTTTAACCGAGTTAATCTCAAAACCCCATCGCGTTAGGGTTTTTGTTAGGGGTTTTTAACCGGTTTTTATTCAGTTATGGTAACCTTTATTATCGGTTGCTTATTGGTTTGCTACATTCGTATTTAGTGATGTGCCGTCAGTCAAATACCTACTAAAAGAAATAGTTAATTTATTAATAGAACTAATAGTTTATTTTGTTATTTTTGTCAATTTTTTTTAATTTTGCTTATTTTAATGTTTTTGTTTATTTTAATGTTTTTGTTTATTTTACTTATTTTGTTTATTTTGTACATTATTTTATTTTGTTTATTTTACTTATTTCATTTATTTTATTTGTTATTAATTTTGTTAATTTTATTTATATAATTTATTTTGATTATTTTGTTTATTATTTTTTATTTTTTATATATTTTATATATTTTATATAATTTATATATTTTATATATTTTGTTTATTTTGTTTATTTTGTTTATTTTGTTTATTTTGTTTATTTAGTTTATTTTTTTTTATTTTTTTTTTTATTTTTTTTTATATATTTTATATTATTTTATTTATTTTATATATTTTGTTTATTTTAATTTATTTATTTTATTAATTTTATTAATTTTATTAATTTTTTTGATTTTATTGATTTTATTGATTTTATTGATTTTATTGATTTTATTGATTTTATTGATTTTATTGATTTTATTGATTTTATTGATTTTATTGATTTTATTGATTTTATTGATTTTATTGATTTTATTGATTTTATTGATTTTATTGATTTTATTGATTTTATTGATTTTATTGATTTTATTGATTTTATTGATTTTTATTTTATTGATTTTATTGATTTTATTGATTTTATTGATTTTATTTATTTTATTGATTTTATTGATTTTATTGATTTTATTGATTTTATTGATTTTATTGATTTTATTGATTTTATTGATTTTATTTATTTTATTGATTTTATTTATTTTATTTATTTTATTTATTTTATTTATTTTATTTATTTTATTTATTTTATTTATTTTATTTATTTTATTTATTTTATTTATTTTATTTATTTTATTTATTTTATTTATTTTATTTATTTTATTTATTTTATTTATTTTATTTATTTTATTTATTTTATTTATTTTATTGATTTTATTGATTTTATTGATTTTATTGATTTTATTGATTTTATTGATTTTATTGATTTTATTGATTTTATTGATTTTATTGATTTTATTGATTTTATTGATTTTATTGATTTTATTGATTTTATTGATTTTATTGATTTTATTGATTTTATTGATTTTATTGATTTTATTGATTTTATTGATTTTATTGATTTTATTGATTTTATTGATTTTATTGATTTTATTGATTTTATTGATTTTATTGATTTTATTGATTTTATTGATTTTATTTATTTTATTTATTTTATTTATTTTATTTATTTTATTTATTTTATTTATTTTATTTATTTTATTTATTTTATTTATTTTATTTATTTTATTTATTTTATTTATTTTATTTATTTTATTTATTTTATTTATTTTTTATTTTATTTTTTTATTTATTTTGTTTATTATATTTATTTATTTATTTTGTTTATTTTATTTATCTTATTTATTTTATTAGGATAAAGTTCATTTATTTAACTTAAAAGGTAATAATAAAAAAACATTACAACTATGTATTAAAAATTTAAAACCTAAACTAAAATTAAAATAAACAGCGTTTATAGGGAGTTGGCCAAGCGCCTTATCGACGCAACGGGTGACCGGAAGGCTGGAGCATACCTCGTCCAACGCATTGGCGTTGCCGTTCAGCGCGGCAACGCCGCCAGCCTTCTGGGCACCCTACCGGTCGGCACAGACTTGGGGCCAATTTTTTATTTGTAGGTTTTTACTTTTTAGGTAGTTTTAGTTTAGTATATATTTAGTTATTAGTTTATTTTATTTTTGTTAGTTGTAATTAATTACTTTTATTTGTAGCATAATTATTTGATAAATAAAGTTTTAAAACCTACTTAAAAATTAAACTAATACTTATAATATTATATAAAAACTAAAATGCAATACTAATAAAACGGATGAAAATAATATAATTTATTTTATTTGTTTTATTTGTTTTATCTATTTTATTTGTTTTATTTATTTTAGAAAATTACAAAATTAAAAGTAGTAGTAACTACAAAAGTTAAATTAATTCAGAATAACATTCTAATTGAATAAAACGTTATTTAGTATAATCCTACATCTGGAATAAATATTCCGTTTTGTCTTTTTCATTTAAATTTAAAATAAAAGTGTCATGATTTATTCACTTTCATTTTATTCTAAAATAACGAGTGCAAGAATTATTCTTATTCAAATCGATTGGAATAAGAATGAAATTTCTGTTTTTATTCTTATTCTTATTCAAGTTATTTTTTGCCCAAATCTGCTCTAGATTACTCTCGTGTTGTTGAAGGTGACTATTGAACAAAATCTGCAAAATATATTTCATGTATGAAGTCAATTATTTGCATTTCCTAGTACCTAATAACATGAAGATAATAAATATACCTACACAGGCGAAGCAACATGCGTATTTAAATCGAAACGCTGCGCTCCGCTGGCACGCGCGCTACAACGCAAGTGCACCGAATGTTTAAAGGTCGTGGTATTTTCTATTGTATTAGGATATTTAGGATTAAGCAGAATGCGGTGAGAGTCATAGTGACAACAATAAAGCCTTATTATTGTACTACACTACAGTATTGTTATCAGTGCTCTGCCGTGTCATGACTAATTGATGTAATTGTAGATACATGAGTTAGTGGTAACAAGGTTAAATGGCATTTATTTGGTCATATTATACGTCATATTATATGCAGTACAATGTATATAGATAGTAAAATGAATTTTAACCCTCTTTTCAATGGTCGGATTGATTTGAATTTTTTGAAGCCTTCGAAACAGTGATGATAATTTTATAATGAAGCTACATAGAAAGTAAACTGCGAAATTATAATTATGATGGTTCAATATATATTTCTTTGCGTATTAAGTATGTATTTTGTTTATTATTCCTATCAGCCTTGAGGTCTTACGTATACTATCTCTTTCACACCTACGGAAATTGAATGAGATAGTAAATTACTGCAGGTAAGAAAAGAGTCCTACGCTTATCACTATAATTAAATAGATTTGCAGAAAGTTGCAGGCGTGTTTCCACTTGAGACCGTCATTTATTACTCATTGGCAATAACAATAGGATTAAGTCGTGGCGTGGTGAATTCTTTGTCAGCGTTTGCTAAACACGTGCGGCAAGCGTTGTGTCAAACGATATTAATACCTGTTAATTTCCGTCTAAATAATAAATGCAAATTTTAAATATCAGAAGAGCTTTTAAAAACACCATAAGTCTTGGTAGTAACTCGGATACTGAAACCACATACTATAGTTCATTTTTTTTTAGCATTAGAAATAAGGTAAACAATCTTGATGTCTCTTTTTTAATTGAAAAGCACATTTTAAAAATAAGTTACGGTAAATATGTAACAATTCTCTGGAATCTAATACGATCTTTTATAGTCTTCTGCTTTCATAAGTAATAGTTATGGTTTTTAAAAAGTGTTTTTCAATTAAAAGACATGTCAAAATCGCTTACCTTCTTTCAAGTTCTTTCTAATGCTAAAAAAAACGAACTATAAACATAATTCGAAAACAGAAAAAAATCATGAGTATTTTCCCCATTTGTTCCTGCCCAACGTGATCGCCGCGATACATGAGGCGGGGACATATGGGAATGATTCAAATGAAGCGCCTATTCCCATCTGTGCCCGGCGGGGAGAAATAGGAATACACCATATCGAGCCATTCCTTATCCTACCTTTAAAAACATCTTTTTTAGGGTTCCGTACCCAAAGGGTATAAACGGGACCCTATTACTAAGACTCCTCTGTCCGTCTGTCTGTCACCAGGCTGTATCTCATGAACCGTGATAGCTAGGCAGTTGAAATTTTCACAAATAATTAATTTCTGTTGCTGCTATTACAACAAATACTAAAAACAGCATATAATAAATATCTAAGTGGGGCTCCCATACAACAAACGTGATTTATTTGCTGGTTTTTGCGTAATGGTGCGGAACCCTTCCTGCGCGAGTCAGACTCGCACTTGGCCGGCTTTTTATTTTTTACATTAATTTAGGCACAGTGAGCCATTGAAGAGTTTCGCTATCCACCATCCGTTCAGAGCAGCTGAATTGTACCTGATGATTTAGTTATCACATTAAAATAAATACGAGTCCAATACCAAGACTATGCGGCAGTAAATTAAATTTGTAAGATTTTATTGCATAAAATCAGGTATAAATTAGTCAAGAAACATAGTAGTTTCTTGTCTAATTTACTCCTATCTATAAGTAACGCCTATACGGCACCCAGACTACATGTTTAATCCAGGAATATTATTTAGAATATAAAATCATGATTATATTTATTTGATTAAGAATGAGATTATTCTTATTCAATTTTTTCACATACGAATTATTTCCGATCAAAATTATTTGAATAATTTTGACGGGAATAAAATCAACATGATTTTATTCTTAGGAATTCTTATTTAAATAATGATTTTATTCTTGAATGCCCAACACTGCTTACTATTAAGTATGTATGTATCTATTTAATTTAATCAAAACTATTTCACAGGGAGGAGGGAGGGGGGACAAGGTAAATTACGACTTTTAGCTCATACAACTCACCGCATCTGAAAACATTTTAAACTAAAGTCTATTTTTTATTCGGTAGACTAAAATGACATTTCATAGTATGAACATCATGTGTCATTTCATTTCATACTATGAAATGTCATTTTAGTCTACCGAATAAAAAAATAGACTTTATATGTACGTTTCTATTTCTACAATAAGTTTGCCATACGATTAAATAAAAATAATGGTAAAATATCTACCACAATCCGCTAGCGCATGTATCTTTATCACAAAGTGATTTTTTTTAAATCACTTAAGATAAATTATACCTAACTAGGTACCAGTAAAATTACTAGTTAGGTGAAAACTTTTCTTTAAATCAGTCTTTAATCTGTAGGTACCAAGTGTGAACCCGAAAATAAAAATAATAATCTAAGTAGCATAAAATATAACTAAATAATAGCAGATATTACTAGGATATGATGTTGTTTACTTGCAACCCCTTTTCTAAAAATTTCTAAACTAGAATTGCTCCGAAATTAACAAAAACAAGGAACACACAGGTATAAAGATAAACAAAGGAATGGCCGCGCTGCGGCTGTCGCTCACTTATGTTTTCAATTTTAGCTTAAGGACTCAAAGTACAATATTGTTTGAATTGACAATAAGCGAAGTTACCGGCAAAAAAACTTGTTTGTGCTGGAGGCTTCATAGACCGCCCATGCCAACCACGGTTATTCAATAATAAGTTGAATGTAAGTCTGCGTAAAGATTACAATCCTTTGAACTGGTTCAAAACCTTATTATGAGGTAACAGAATAGACTGGGTTTTTATTTCGGTTACCGGTAACAGGGGTTAACTCGATCTGATACGGTTACCGAATCAAAGTGTTACCTTATCAGACGGTTACCGTTATGGTAGGGGTTTTTATAACCACTTCTAAAATAACCCTATGAAAAACCCCGGTTAAGGTAACCGGTTCCGGTCCCTGGATAAAACAAGAAGAAAAAGTCCCTTTTTGAAACATTATAGCGCTTTGGTTTTAGGTACCTTCATATTATTTTCATCTAGTATCATTTCAGAGACAGTTCTCGGCGTTGAATTAAATGCTCAGAAGCACCAAAACCACGTTTTCATCACCGCGTTCGATGTCATCTCTCAGATCCTCGCCCAGCGGATGCTGTCGCCCTGGCTGTACTGGGATTGGGTCTTCAAACTAACCTCACTCTATAAGCTATTCGAGGATTGGAAAAAAATTGCTTATGATTTTTTTGATGAGGTAGGTTCACTTTTTATGGGTTTAGTTTAAGGTAATGGACACATCGGTCGATTACTGGTGCATATCAGCGTAAAGTGTCCAACACTGGTTCTGCTAATACAATCTATACATATTGTTTTGATGTTTCAGACATTACGTAATAAAAGGAAACAACTAGCAACCGGTTTGTTTGAGAATGGTAAGTAAATTAAAAATAGAAAACAAAAGACAAGAAGTTAGAAGATTTAGCTAATTGAATTGGCAAGGTGCGCAGTCGGTGGAGGGGGAAGTGGCGCTGATCGTCACAAACACACCGTGGAATGTCTGACATTAGTACTAGCGGCAGCCGCTTGAACTAATTTTACTCCATAAGATTTAACGTAGAAAGTCTGCCAAAATGAGGGCAGCACCAGTCGTGCACCTAGCGAATAGATGATCTATTGACCATACAGTACACAGTGATCGTTTAAACTACTGTTCGCTACTTACTTTCAATTTAGAGGAATAGGAATAAAATATACCGTCAACCGGGGTGAATAGAGACAAAACATAACATGTGATTTACCTAATCATTTCTTAAAAAATTGGTACTTACTCAAATACATAGTATCATTCGATTGAAAATAATAATAGATTTTGTATGCTGTAATTTGTGTCAGTAGTTATTAAGAAATTGTCAGGTAAATCATAATAAATAATCATAAAGTGTCTAAATGGGTTGTATGCCAATCGAACTCATTTTATCTGAATAAAACCGATATCGAATAAGTACAGAACATCATTTAGGGAAAAGGATCCAACCCACAAAAATGGTATCGTCTTGGGTCGTCCCATTCGTTTTTCGTCAAGTTCTTAAATTAGTCCTATTCTGCTTTCGTCACCCATTCTACATTCGTCACAATCGTCGGTGGCTTTCAATGTAGAATGCGTGACGAAAGCAGAATAGGACTAATTTAAGAACTTGACGAAAAACGAATGGGACGACCCAAGACGATACCATTTAAATGATAGGTACATTTTCGTTAACCTTTTGGACGCTAATGACCGATATATCCGCACCGTAGGTTCAACGCCAAAGAACGATTAATCGGTCACAGACCACAGAGCCAGAGCAACATAGACCTACATGCATATGCATAAAGTTCAATTTCAGCTTTGACGTGGCGTCAGCGTGACAGCTTTTGTGTTTGACACGGCGTCGAAAAGGTTAAACTACGTCCAATTTCCGTCTACCTCCGTCGTAGCTGATGGACTTTTGTGATATTTATAAGACCTATGTACTCGTAGGTACCAGCTTTGACAATAAAGAAATCTTATCTTATCTTATCATTATTTTTTAACAGAGCGTAAAACCTTCCTCGACATGATGCTCGAATCTTCCGGACAAGCCCGATACTCAGACGTGGAGCTTCGGGAGGAGATTCTCTCAATCATGTCCGCTGGCACGGACACGTCGGCTGTTGGTACTGCGTTCACTGCTCTCATGCTTTCCAGGCATCCCACGGTCCAAGAAAAGGTCTACGATGAGTAAGAGTAGAACACTATCTTATCCATTTAAAAACTTTTACATATACGCCTATTTCCCGGAGGGGTAGGCAGAGACCACGGATTTCCACTTGCTACGATCCTGACATACCTCTTTCGCTTCCGTTACTTTCATAACATTCCTCATACACGCTCGCCGGTTTAGAGTGCTCTTGACCTGGCCTTTCAAAAAACTTGTATCAAAGAGAATTTGAAATACTTAGAGGCGGATTGTCAAAGTAAAATTATGTAGCCACGGAAAATTTACTGCCATCTTTAGTATTCTTTAGTTAGAACCTTAGAACGCCATTTGACTTTGACATTGTTAAATTTTTAAATTAACGCCATCGGATCTATATTTGAATCCCTAAAGTCTTTTCTCCTATCTTTGCATGCCCTATTATTGTTTGTCATAATGATCAGTTGTTCTAACACTAAAAACCCTAATTTTGGTTTCCCTAATTATTGATGCTTATCCTAATGTTATTAAGCTAATTTTCTTTTTTGCGAGGGTCGCAGTTCTAACCCTAACTTAACCCACTTTTGTGGCAGCAAGTTCTAAAACCTAACCATATTTCAGAACCTTACATTATGTAAAATAATCGTTATGACAGTTGATCGTTAGGGCATGTGCCCATTAGGGCAAGCTAGTTGGAGAAAGTGACTTTAGGACAAACGTTGTTAGGGATTCAGAATGACACCCACGCCATCTACCCGACGGTAGGCCAAACGTTATGGCGCCATCTCTCGAAAAGATTGCCACATACCTTTGGCCTACCGTCGGGCAGATGGCGTTAATTTCAATATATAACTAACTAATGAACATAAAATCCATCAACGTTCATCCCTAACATTCTTTTGCCTATATGTGACGTTATCTATGAAAAGGGACCTTATTGTCGATGGCGATTACGCCATTATTAACGATGCTCCGATATAAATACAATGCCGCGCGACGCTGTGCGGCGTAAGCGCCATCGACAATAAGGTCCCTTTTCATAGATAATGCCCCATGTGTCATTCATCCCTCCTCATTACATGCCCATACCATGCTAACCTAAAGTCTATTTTTTTATTCCGTAGACTGAAATGACAGTTAATTGTATGAACATGAAATGTCATTTCATACTATTAACTGTCATTTCAGTCTACCGAATAAAAAAATAGACTTTACTACTTTTTTTACTAGATTGAAAGAAGTATTCGGCGACTCCGACCGGCCGGTGACATGGCAAGACCTACCTAAACTGAAGTACTTAGAGGACGTGATTAAGGAATCCCTGCGCCTGTACCCACCAGCGCCGGCCGTGGTCCGAGATGTTCACGAGACCATCGTATTACGTATGTATAATATTTAACTGTCTCTCTCTCTCTCTCTCTCTTTCTCTGGTATAAATGGGGCTGGAGCTCCTCTCCTGCCTGTAACTGCGGGCACCCAAATCAGACCATCGACCACATCATTCTGGAATGCCCCCTTACTAGATACACAGGCCAAGTAGACGATTTTAAGACCCTGTCAGATGAAGCAGTCGCGTACCTGGGAAGGGCGAAATTCCAGCTAAGATTTTCTTACAACCTTAACTTTGACATTGTAATCCAGTGACATGTACATATGCCATACGATAAATAAAAATCTCTCTCTCTCGAGTGTGTACTGTTACTTCCGAAAACCTTTTTTTCCCGATTACTATTTTTGCCATTCGCAATTTTCACCATCTTACTTTTTCTCGATAGCTTCCTTTTCCGAAAGCATATTTAACCATTCGCATATTTTCCCATTATTTTAACTTTCCAATAGCTAATTTTTTTGATAGGTTTTCGCAATATTCTATTCTTCTGTTCTATGTTGTAAGCATAGTAGGCACTGGTTTTTTGAGTATCTTCTCTTGTTCACTCATTTGTTATGTACATGTATTTGTATGTATAAGGTTACACTTTTTTATTATTTTTTTAATTGTACCTCGATACAATTTGTAGATAATTTATTTACAAACAAGATATATACAGTGTATTACTAAAAGAAATTAAGAACTAGCTTAAATCTAAAATAGGGAACTATAGGTCTATAAATAAATCAATTTGTAGCTATTAGCTAAGTTGCTCTTATGTTTATTATAAGACTGTTTGTTTCTCAATAAAAAAAAAAATATTCGCATATCTGAAATCGAATCTTTAAGAATATCTGTAGAACTATTGAGATTAGACCCTCAAATGCGTTATCAAATGCAGCGAACGGGACGACACTGTTGCCGGGCACAGGGCTCATGCTGCACTTCTGGGGCACGCACCGCAACGTGCGGTACTGGGGCCCCGACGTGGAGCAGTTCCGGCCCGAGCGCTTCCTGGAGCCCCTGAGGCACCCCGCGCAGTACGCGCCGTTCAGCTATTCACTGAGGAACTGCATAGGTTTGTATTGCTTATTGCAAGCAATAGTGCTATATCTGTCACTCTTTAGTATGTAGGTATGTTGGTATCAAACGTGTCCAAACGGCACGACACAGGTGCCGGGCACAGGGCTCATGCTGCACTTCTGGGGCACGCACCGCAACGTGCGGTACTGGGGCCCCGACGTGGAGCAGTTCCGGCCCGAGCGCTTCCTGGGGCCCCTGAGGCACCCCGCGCAGTACGCGCCGTTCAGCTACTCACTGAGGAACTGCATAGGTTTGTATTGCTTATTGCAAGCAATAGTGCTATATATGTCACTCTTTAGTATGTAGGTATGTTGGTATCAAACGTGTCCAAACGGGACGACACAGGTGCCGGGCACAGCACTCATGCTGCACTTCTGGGGCACGCACCGCAACGTGCGGTACTGGGGCCCCGACGTGGAGCAGTTCCGGCCCGAGCGCTTCCTGGGGCCCCTGAGGCACCCCGCGCAGTACGCGCCGTTCAGCTACTCACTGAGGAACTGCATAGGTTTGTATTGCTTATTGCAAGCAATAGTGCTATATATGTCACTCTTTAGTATGTAGGTATGTTGGTATCAAACGTGTCCAAACGGGACGACACAGGTGCCGGGCACAGCACTCATGCTGCACTTCTGGGGCACGCACCGCAACGTGCGGTACTGGGGCCCCGACGTGGAGCAGTTCCGGCCCGAGCGCTTCCTGGGGCCCCTGAGGCACCCCGCGCAGTACGCGCCGTTCAGCTACTCACTGAGGAACTGCATAGGTTTGTATTGCTTATTGCAAGCAATAGTGCTATATATGTCACTCTTTAGTATGTAGGTATGTTGGTATCAAACGTGTCCAAACGGGACGACACAGGTGCCGGGCACAGCACTCATGCTGCACTTCTGGGGCACGCACCGCAACGTGCGGTACTGGGGCCCCGACGTGGAGCAGTTCCGGCCCGAGCGCTTCCTGGGGCCCCTGAGGCACCCCGCGCAGTACGCGCCGTTCAGCTACTCACTGAGGAACTGCATAGGTTTGTATTGCTTATTGCAAGCAATAGTGCTATATATGTCACTCTTTAGTATGTAGGTATGTTGGTATCAAACGTGTCCAAACGGGACGACACTGTTGCCGGGCACAGGGCTCATGTTGCACTTCTGGGGCACGCACCGCAACGTGCGGTACTGGGGCCCCGACGTGGAGCAGTTCCGGCCCGAGCGCTTCCTGGGGCCCCTGAGGCACCCCGCGCAGTACGCGCCGTTCAGCTATTCACTGAGGAACTGCATAGGTTTGTATTGCTTATTGCAAGCAATAGTGCTATATATGTCACTCTTTAGTATGTAGGTATGTTGGTATCAAACGTGTCCAAACGGGACGACACAGGTGCCGGGCACAGCACTCATGCTGCACTTCTGGGGCACGCACCGCAACGTGCGGTACTGGGGCCCCGACGTGGAGCAGTTCCGGCCCGAGCGCTTCCTGGGGCCCCTGAGGCACCCCGCGCAGTACGCGCCGTTCAGCTACTCACTGAGGAACTGCATAGGTTTGTATTGCTTATTGCAAGCAATAGTGCTATATATGTCACTCTTTAGTATGTAGGTATGTTGGTATCAAACGTGTCCAAACGGGACGACACAGGTGCCGGGCACAGCACTCATGCTGCACTTCTGGGGCACGCACCGCAACGTGCGGTACTGGGGCCCCGACGTGGAGCAGTTCCGGCCCGAGCGCTTCCTGGGGCCCCTGAGGCACCCCGCGCAGTACGCGCCGTTCAGCTACTCACTGAGGAACTGCATAGGTTTGTATTGCAAGCAATAGTGCTGTCACTCTTTATTATAGTGGAATTATTCTTATTTGCGTTATTTGACACATTATGAATTTATGACTGACGTATTTCGAGATGTAACTAACCCAAATCGATTGTCACAGCAAGCGATTACGATTGGATAGCACCTAGACTGAGGTATCGAATTGTGACGTTTAATGGATTTTTATTTGAGATTTAAATGAAGCTAGAATTATATGGTTAATAAATAATAATAAGAAGATATAGTAAATTTAATAATGCTTTGTTATAAATATCTAATAACTATTGTAATATGAATAATTTATAACAAAATTTACCTAAATTTAATAATGTTTAAAAAAATTACGTGTAAAATGTATATTAGATTAGGTATATGAATAAAACATTTAATTGAATTGAATTGCTGCAACCTAAAATGAAAAATTTATATCGATTTACTTAGACGACTACCGATTTATAACGGTGGTGTCCGGCCAACCCTAAATTAAAAAAAAAAGACGTAGCACGTAAACGTTCGCAGTGCAATTTTTGTAATTTCGATGTGCAAGATATTTTACGTTCTATTGCTGTTGTCAGTGTCATGTGTCAAATAACGCAAATACGAGTGCACAAAGTATATGTAGGTATGTTCGTATCAAATGTGTGTCCAAACGGGACGACACAGGTGCCGGGCACAGCACTTATGCTGCACTTCTGGGGCACGGAATTCGGTATAATATTTAAAATTTTCGCGTTTCGAACACATGTGCTCTCACATTTATGCCGACGTTTAGATACAGGTTTCACTGGTCGTGGTCGCGAACTGATGTACCAGCAAAATGTCAAAACAGAGACTTGTGCAACTACCCTACTACTACTGTGCGCGATTCTGTTATAACATTCCGCCGCGGGCTCACGTGACGCCATATTTAAATCAAAATCGTGTGTTGAGAATGTCTGCTCGCCAAACACTCCATTTAGCAATCTTGGTCTTCGGTGTTGTCAACAAACAGATGCCATCCTACCTCTACAACAAGCTTTTATGGTCACGTAACTCCAGGTCCAACGAGGTTAGGTCTGCAAGGTTTCTTCAGCTTGTCTGTCCTCCTCACCAGACAGCAGCGTTTCGTGGTAGTTTTAGGTGTGCTGCCGCGAAGTGCTGGAACTTAATTCCGCCGCCGATCCGTGCACTGAAATCTCTTAACACTTTTAAATCTAAATTTCGAGCATACTTGTTGAACGTACAAACTACATAATTGTCTCCTTCCTGTCGCCTGCTTGCTTACCTACCCAGTAACTCCAGTATGCAAGCCAACAACGGTCCGCAACGTTAAGCATGCTAAAATGCTGAACTACTGTTTAATTTAAGTTTATTCTTGGTTGTAGTTTCCCTCTTTTATTGTATGTATTTTGTAATCTGTGTCTGAATTGTGTGTTGCCACTCGTTTAGTCTTAGTTTAGAACTTTAGATGTAGATTAGTTTTAAGTCAGGTACCCACTAAAAATCAGCGTCATGGCTTGCCGTGGCATTATGCTGAGTGGGGATCCTGTTTAGCATCTAAGTTGTTTGTGTTACTTGTATTGTGTGTTACTTGTACCTGATGCTAAATAAATGTATTTCTTATTCTTCTTCTACCCGACGAAAAGTGTGAGAAAAAGTTTGGGGTAGACATCACATTTTCAAACCACCCACTACACATACTATTGGCGCCTTACCTTTAGCCTACTCTCGTGTAGATGGCGACACTTTTTGATATTTAACTTTAACACGTATCAGTGAAAGAATAAGGATCAAAGGCATTCTAAAAGTTTTAATCATCTGTCCAAAGATGGCAGTAAATAGTAAATGTACTGTGACTACAAATTTTAATTTAACAATACGCCTCTATTTAAATTCTCGTTATTATTTCTCTATACCAACGATAACTCTTCTTAATTTCCACCAACGACATCTATCGTTACAGGTGCAAACTACGCCATAATGTCAACAAAGACGAATTTATCCAACCTGCTCCGCCGCTACATACTGCTACCGCCATCTAGCGTGCCGCCCGAGAAACTCGCATGCCCGTTGCGAGTCAAGTTCGACATCATGATGAAACATTGTGACAAATTTGAGCTCAGGATTGAGCATAGACACAAGGAAGATATCGGATACACCGCGTAATCCACCCAGAATAAGAATCAGTATATAGGGAGTATTACCACAGAATAAATAATAGTACTAGGTACAGAAGACTCGCTCTTTAACAAAACGCGTCTGTTACGATCAGCACAGATATGGCCGCTAGGTGGCGACAGCGCCACGCGCGGCTTATGGCTAGCCACCAAAATTGGTGTGGAACGGATGTACTTTTAGCTACCTGAGTGCAGCACTAGCGCCTATCTTAAACCATAAAGTAACTTATACATAGGTGCAGTGCCTTAAACTGTTTGTTGACAAGTTTTCAAAGATAATAAAATATGACATAGATTCATCAAGGCGGTTGGTTTTACAAAGAGCCTATCGGGAAATCAGAAAATGTAAATTTAGTTATCTGCCTCTATCGCTCGAAAATATAAGTGACAGAGAGATTAGATAACGAAATTTCGATTGTCTTGTTTCACGGTAGACCCTCGGATTGTGGTAGTGGCGCCCCCTACGCAGAGTTTCACGTAATACTCCCTCATATACTGGGTCAACTAAATCTTGTCAGTAAATAGGAACAAAAAAACTATACTCATCCTTTTCTTTTGGGTGCTAGTACTAGTGTAAGACAAAGATAGTATGATTCTCTCTGTCTATGTTTGAAATCAAACAAACCTTTGACACACTATAGTCAGAAACCCAAAAAGTCTGTAGCCGATGATTTATATTTCTAGAATTTTTGTCTATAGTATGTAGTGTTCTATACTAAATGTTGTCATGTTTAATCCTGATTCCGTAACCGATATTAAACGCATATTTCTGGGTTTAAATCCAGGCCAGATTTACCTACGCATAAGTATTATTTTGATCTGGTATTAATGTTTAAATAAAACTATTAATAAATTGTGTTTTTTTATTTCCAAATTAACAACGACTATCTATCTTATATTATAAACTAATTACATTTAGCCAAAAATATTAATTATTAATTAATGATAAAAACTTCGTCGGTTGTCAATACCGACTGTAACCAGTGGCCTTATCACGGTCGCATTTTTATCACCTGTCCCATGCCTGTCACGTTCTAACAATGTAAGTGCGAAAGTGACAGGCATAGTGACAATCGATAAAATTGTCTTGTTTCTGACTACTCTGTCACGCTTCTATATTTTTCTTTTATCAAATGAATAAAAAAAGTTGAGTACTATTGCATGTCTTTCTAGTTGTAGATTATAATTCTCTTGAGAAAAATTCAAAACTAATATCACCCCATACAAAAAGCTCCACTCCGTCACATTTTTTAGGGCCAAAGAAAACGCGTAACTTTTCAGGATTGCCATGGCATAAAACAAACTTAACCTAACCTATATAATATAGGATAACCTTGCGAAAATCCTGAAAAGTTAACGGTTTCAGTTTTGGGACTAATGATAATATGACAAACAATACATTACGAGTAGGGTAATTCGCCAGTAACTGGCCACCTGTTACTAACTGTCCACCCTAAACTAAAAATGATTCTATTCACCTATTAACAGAACTCGATTTAGTATAAGGTGGCTAGTTATTGAAGGCTGCATACATTATGACTTAAAACTTTATGTTAAACAAAGGGTCTCCCGGCACTCAATGTGCAATGTGTTAATATTACTAGATCAGCTTAAATTCGACTTCTATGTCAGGCGATGGTAGTACAGGGTGGCCAAATAAGAGGTAGACACTTTATTTTTGAAATTTTATTCTATAAAACATAAAAAATATTAAGTATTCCTTGTTAAATATAATATGTAGGGTCAGCAATTACACATGGAAAATAATGTCAGACAAATGTCCACCACTAGCAGCATGGCAGATGCGAACCCTTTTCATCGCGTTTTTCATCACTTTTTCACACATTTCTGGCGTTATCTCAGCGACAGTGTTTCGAATATTTTGTTTTAATTGCTGAAGGTTCGTTGGCCTATTAGCATAGACACGTCCCTTTAGATAGCCCCACAGAAAAAAGTCAGGAGCTGTTAAATCAGGCGATCTAGGGGGACAGTCAATGTCACCGTTTCTCGAAATTAATCGACCGGGAAACGTTATTTTTAATGTTTCTATTGTTTTTAATGATTAAAACACGTTGTTCCGTCGTAAAACGCTCCATAATAAATTTGCCGTATCTACACAAACAAATTTTCATGCAATAACTGTCATATTTACCGCCAAAATAAAATGGCGGCAAAAAAAGTTGTATACCTCTAAGTTGGCCACCCTGTATTACTAGATCAGCTTAAATTCGACTTCTATGTCAGGCGATGGTAGTACTTGGTATCGTGTACCTGATGATCTACATGGTGTCGTCTAAGGCGAGCGGGTCGCCGCCGTGTATCATGGTGGAGTGCGCGTCGAGGCTCAGGCGGAACCGCAGCTCCTCGTCAGAGACCAGATGGTGAGGATCCACGGGCTGCTTGTTGCCGCAACCGACCACTGGAAACAAAATGGCGTTGTATTAGAAAGAAAGAAAGAAAGAAAATAAATTTATTCAGGACGCTTACAATATCGCTTAAATCTATTATTACACTTTATTATACTAAGCATAAACGTCACTGAAAAGGTCTCCCCTCAGCTTGGTGTCAAGTTACCTCTAGGTATCTTGACGCTAGTCTTCCGTGGAGACCTGTCCAAGAGATCGCGTCAGTACGTAAACTTAACTAACATTATAAACTAAATCGAGATCAGGATAGGAATAACAATATATATATATATATATTTTTTTTTTTTTCTTTTTTTCAGTTCGACCTATTATATAAAATTATTAGGTTACTAGCTTTTGCCCGCGACTAATTATTGCTTATTGAACACGCTACTCAATTGATGAGTTCATGTGTATAACCTTAACCAAAGATCATTGACCCAACAATGCGAAACGAAAATTATAATTGTATGTTATTGTTATTTTATATTGAACTATAATTATTTGATTACTTGTATAATTTGTATTTACTTAATTTTGACTTGTAAAATGTAATTTCATTTTTACCAATAAAAATCTGTATCTGTACTTCGTCTGCGTGGAATTAGTGACAGCAGCTACAGTAAGTATAGCGCCTCGATAATGCTAATAGCAATCATTCAGTTTGCCTATTGCTTACTTCAATTAGGGTAAATGTGGGATAGTTGCCATACTTTTTGAAAAAGGTGAATAAAATACAGAAGATAAACATTTAAAAATCTTATAACACAGTGTTGGTTTGTATACTCATTAATAAACAATATTTTCAAGGTATGTAGCTTGATATTATTTGTTTTATTTGTTTAGTTATAAACAAAATAAAAAGGTCCTTCGGGCGGGGATGGATGCCAACTGTATGGGTTAGGTGCCGCGATGATATTTTGACTCGTGAAATAGTATACAAATAAAACAAATAATATCAAGCTACCTTGAAAATTTTGTTTATTAATCAGTATACAAACTAACACTGTCTCATAAGATTTTTAAATGCTTACCTTCTGCATTTTATTTACCTTTTTCAAAATGTATGGCAACTATCCCACATTTACCCTAATCTGTCGCGGCGTAAAATAGTTTTTCGCAATAAATCACAATACGTCCATTTTAGCGAAGTGTTCGTCATCAACCAGAGGGAGGAAAGGAGTAAGCTTACAAATAATAAATTAATTGCAAGTGTTGAATTCGCACAAGTCGCTATGTGCAAATTTGGGCATATATCTCCCTATGACATCTATCCCACATTTACCCTATTAGGCAATTCATTAATTCTTTCAATTCCACCCCCCTTTGCAATCTCTTCAGGGATGATTTCCGAGATAAAAACTATCCTATGTCCTTCCCCGGGACTCAAACTATCTCTATGCCAAATTTCAACTACTTAAATTCGTTCAGCGGTTTAAGCGTGAAGAGGTAACAGACAGACAAACAGACACACTTTCGCATTTATAATATTAGTATGGATTACAATGGGGTTGGCCGGTCGAAGTATTTAGCAGATGGCGCCATCATAGCTTGTCCTGTCAATCCCTAGGTTGTTTTATGGTTTGATGTATATGTGTGACAACTGTTCTGGCCTAGTGGGTAGTGACCCTGCCTGTGAAGCCACGGTCCTGGGTTCGAATCCCGGCAAGGGCATTTATTTGTGTGATGAGCACAGATATTTGTCCTGAGTCTTGGGTGTTTTCTATGTACATATTTGTATATTATATATCGTTGTCCGAGTACCCACAACACAAGCCTTCTTGAGCTTATTGTGGGACAAAGTGAATCTGTGTAAGAATGACCTATACTTGGTCAACCAGATCTTGACAGTAGAAAAAGGCGGCCAATTTGAAAAATGTAGGCGCGAAGGGATATCGTCCCATAGAAAATTTGAATTTCGCGCCTTTTTTTACTGACAAGATTTGGTTGACCAGCTATATATAATATTTATTTATATTTATATGTGTGTACCTATATATTTTAAGGTATATTACCTGGACACCTGGTCCTTCGGTTCACGCCCAGCAGCTGCATGATGGAGGCCCGTTCATACACATGGTTGCACAGGTTGTTCCTAACTGGGTCTTCAATAGGCTTCTTGGTTATTGGATCGATCTGAAAATTAAAAAATGTTTATTATAGAAGTTGGATTATATGTCTATATAAAATTTCATTTCCCACGGACTATTTATTTTGTGTGAAGTACTAATACTTTTATCCATAAGCATAACACAGTCAAATCGACAGGGTTAGAGAGGATAATTATCAATGATAGTTATCTTGATAATTATCACGATAATCATCGTGGTTCTTATGCCTGATAATTATCGATTTGATAATATTTAAGTATAACCTAATAAAATTTGTAAAAAATAACTTAGGTAATATAAATTCAAAGAAAATAAATATAGCACCATCCATACCTGGGATAGTTATAATCGGATAATTATTGCGATAGTTATCAAAGACTAAAATTATCTAATATAATTTCGAACCCTGCAAATCGAGCTTAAGAGCCAACAGCAGCTGAGATTTAAATATTTTAGGTAAATATACCCATCTCGCTAACGGAAGCGGCTCCTAAGACTAGTGCGATAAGGACAAGGCGAAAAATCCTGCGTAAAAATCTCAAAAATCGAGGTTTCGTACTCGACTGTTTCCTCCTCCAAAACTTAACCAATCGTAACCAAATTTGGAAATCTAAATGATTATGACATTATCTGTGTCGGACCGTTTAGCTTTTTTGGCTAATTGATATAAGTTTTGAATAGCGCGCCTCTCATTGCGGCATAGTCAATTAGGCCATTTTGGCCATTTTTGAAGGGCTCTAGCGCCTTATAAACAAAAATATCAAAAAAAGCAAAACGGTCCGACACAGATATTGACAATATTAATCTGTGTTGAAAAAATCATTGCTCTAGCTTCAAAACCCACGGAGGAAACAGTCGAGTACGTTTGTATGGAGAAATGACCACTCCTGTTGGCTCTTAATACTGTGGGACTGGGTTGATTTGTGTATTTTTTTTCTATAATGTTTACTTGCAGAAGAGAGTTTTGAGCCTATTGGTTGTTATACAGACAGACAGATGTATGCAGAATTATTAAATATACAGTTAAATAAAGTACTTACCATTCTATTGTCGGATTCAGTAATAGCTAAGTCTGATTCTTCCAAGTTATCTGAAAAAGTTAATGAATTATACAAATTGGTTGAAACATACCTCGAGAAATTGTATATCCCAAATACTTTTGGTGCCTCCCAGCACAGGCAATTCTTTGCTTACCGGGCAGCTCCATCCCCTAAACCATGGCCATGTGTATTTTAAAGAAATAGAGAATTTTTTATTTGTATCTGTAAATACTAAATTTGACAATCCAATGACACACACAGACATATCTGATGGATTAAATAAGTTTTTGGCAAAAATTTCATTTTTGGTACAAGCTTTTATCGCTGACTGTACTTTTCTTACGACAGACAACTAATACTCATCAAGACAATTCTAAAAACCCCTAACACAATTAGGTTGCGCTGTTTCATCACAGAGTTCCTATGGCCACCTCCTGTCTCCATCATCAGATCAGTTCGACAGTACCATATTATTGTATTGTCATCAGAACTACATACAGCTGCCAATTTTCATGACGCTAGGATCCTTGGAAGATGGTTAAATTAGTTACCTTAGATTCCATTACATTCCATTACATTATAACTATGTACAGGTCAACCTAATAAAAGCTTGTTAAAATTTAACTTATGAACAAGAATGAGCAATAGCAAGTTCCTATAGTTGTAAACAAAATCTTACTCCTAGTTTCCTTCATGCCCCGCTGCATCCGCTTGTTCATTTCCACCATATACGGGTGCTTGGCTACGTTGAGTCTCTTGTTTGCCAAGCTTATAAGGTACTGGCTAAACTTGTCTTGCAGGGAGTCCACGTTTGATGCATCTGTCTCTTCCTGTGAACATGATGGCATTATATGAGTTTAGTTTCAAAACTGTTGTTGTTTTATGCGATAAATGCAGCTTGAACACATGCGTCGACGGGTGTAGGAAAAATTACAATGCGCTTGCCGCATAAAAACATTATAGTGTCATTGTCATTAGATTATCTGATGTAAAATGGGTCTGATGTAAAATGGGGTGCTATGCATTTACTCACTGTTGATTATTGTATTATCTGATTATATTTTTGCTTCACTTAACACATTCACTGCCAGCAACCTGCCAGGCGGGTGCACTATCCGTAGTCGCTTTTTGCTACATATGGTTTTTCCCATGTTATCGGCTACGCTCGTAGCGCGAAGCAAGCGTTGGCAATGCATGTGTTAATAGCAAGTTAGCTCTGTCAGAGCAGGGCCAGAGGAAACCTCGAACAAGATGGGAGGATGAACTCAAACTTACAGCGGGCCCGAACTGGAGAAGAGTGGCCCACAACAGATCCCAATGGAAAGAGCTAGAGGAGGCCTTTGCCAAGCGGCACACTGAGCTTAGAGACATACTCTAACTCAAAATAAAAGGGCTTAATAGATAGATGGCTCTGTGAAACTTATCTTGTTTGTAGTATATAAAAAATCACATGTTTTAGAAAGAACTGCTAAAACAGATAACCTTGTACAGTTACCAACAAATATCAAGCAAGCCTAGCCAAGCCTCAAAAAATAAAACAGTAGGTACATACTTCCGCTTTCGCCAAAGCCTGTTTGGCTACATCCTCTTGAGCTTCCAGCTTACAATAGTCCTCCACATAAGACTTCAGCTTCGCGAATTCCTCTTCTTTCTCGTCGTCTAGATATTTGGTGATGTTGTCAGAGCAGAGATAGAGACTCGTCATACATTGCTTACGGAGTTCTGCGAGATTTGTCTCCATTATTTACCGGTTTAGGCTGTAAAAAATGTACACGCGGAGGGGAGGGAAGGAAACAATTTTTATATGGTAAATAGCGCACTGCTTTTAAACAGATAAAGGTAATAATAACACAGGGAAACAACTAACAAACAACAACGGCAAAGTGCGGCAACAACTGTCAGTGTCAATGTCACTAGTCATAGTCAAGTAGCAAGTTTTTTTAAATTATTTATTTCTGGACAAGCTAAAAGCCATAACAGACTACCGCACCGCACCGTGACCTTGGTGCGGTGCGGTAGTCTACCTCATATATATATTATACTACTCTTTGGTCTACCTACAGGTTCATACAATGGGTTCATACCATAAAATGCGGTAAATTCAAGAAACTCCCAACTGATTGATATTCTTTACGCACAGCCCGTTCGACTTGCATGGAAATGCAGCCTAGCTACGCTCATTCTTTACAGTCCGGTCCGGTACGGAAAAACGGTCCACTTAGTAGACCCATATGGTCTGGCACACCCACTAGAAAAAGGCGGCAAATTTGAAAAATATAGGCGCAAAGGGCCACTTTGAACTTCGGGCACAGAATAAGTAATAGTATTCATCGGGCCTTTTTTTTGTACAGAGTAGTACTCGGTCTAGTGGGTGCGCCAGAGGTTGGTATTCCAACTGTCAATGTGTATTTACATCTCACACTCGGTTTACTCTCGCGCGAGCCACGAGACGAGCCGCGCCACGAGACGCGAGTCCACCGTTTACACTCGCGTTCGGCTTGTCATTCGGTTATAAACCTTATGCCGTGCCGTTAGTGTTTAAATTATATTAGCTCGACGAGCTTGTGAGCCACGAGACGAGCCGCGAGCCCACCGCTTACACTCTCGTCTCGTGGCTCGCGCGAGTCTAAATCGACTATCACAATTTGCTTTGAGAGAGAGACGTGGACAGGTGGAAATGGTGGAATACCACCCAAGGCACGCAATGAACACCGAAGCTCGAAGTCCGCAAATTGCGGACATATAATGCCCAAAATTTCCGAACTTCAGGCCTTAGAAATTCCGAGTCGTTCAATTTCCCTGGACTTATTCTGCGGGCTCAGCACGGTTCCATTTTTATCGACTATCACTATGCCCGTCACTTTCGCACTTACACACTTGTTAGAACGTGACAGGCATGGTGATAAACGATAAAAATGCGACCGTGCTACTAGGGCTGGGATTAAAAAGAAGAAAAATGATCCATCAGTTCCAAAAATGTTTATTTAAGTAAACTAGTCCTTTAAACTTATTACTACTTTTCTCTGAATATACTTCGGTATAAGCACAAGTAAGTAGTAGCAGGCGACTTTACATTACGTAAAATGTAAATAATGCCTATAAATATCTTCATTAATTACAACAATGAATCAACAGTCTTAAATCTAAGGTGAGAAATGCTATGTCAAGTAACAAGAAAAGTTATCAAAACAACAATTTTAAATAGTTGAAAGTATAAAGTAGAATACAAAATAGCCACATTTTGTTTCTATTTACTTTATCATCCATTTAAAATGCAGTTTTATAATCATTAATGACAACAATGAATCAACAGTCTTACATCTAAGTTGAGATATGCTATGAAAACTTAGGAACGTTATCAAAACTATTTTAAATAGTTAAAAGCAGAATACAAAATAGCCACATTTTGTTTGTACTTTACCAAATAGTTAAAAGCAGAATACAAAATAGCCACATTTTGTTTGTACTTTACCATCCATTTAAAATGCAGTCTTAAAACAAAAAACAATCGAAAATCTGCAATTATGCGTCTAAACAGGTCAGAAAAAAACAATTGAGATCTCTCAAAAGGCAACTGTCAAGTCAAAACAAACTCGTCTTACTAACTATATAACTAAGTCAAACATTCAACAACGCGTTCATATTTCATACGTGTATTAAGGGAAATTAAATCTTATTGGCTCAGAATAAGATCGCAATTTCATACACCTTGAAAATTGAACCTTTGTAAACAAAACTAAATCTTACACAAATTTATATCTTGCTACAGTCTCATGTTCTCAAACATGTGGTATAAACTAGGGACGGCAGCGGTCATGGGTGGTGGTCGAGCGTACAGCGGGTATTCGTAAGGGATGTTGTATGTCGGTACAGGCTGCACTAGTGACGGGTACACTGGTACGGGGGTTGCAGTGGACCGGTCGACGTTCGCGCGCAGAGCCTGTAAAAAAAGTTAATATTAGGCATCAAAACTGCGATAAATTAGAAGGAGTAGATGTCTAGGATGACCTTCAATCGATTATCAGCGAGACCCTAATGTACATGTAGAAGGGCATTGGTTTTGTATAGAATTAAGTGTTAAGTAATTACATTCTATACATTTTACAAATAAAAGGCATGAAAAATTTAACCTTAGAGGTACCCCCATTATGCATGGAGCCATACAGCGCCATCTACGTTAGTTGTTAAATATGAAGCACAACATTTTTGATTTCATCTATAGCCGGTCAAGCAAGTGTCAGTAAAAAAAAAGCGGCCAAGTGCGAGTCGGACTCGCCCATGAAGGGTTCCGTATTTAGGCGATTTATGACGTATAAAAAAAAACTACTTACTAGATCTCGTTCAAACCAATTTTCGGTGGAAGTTTGCATGGTAATGTACATCATATATATTTTTTAGTTTTATCATTCTCTTATTTTAGAGAAGTTACAGGGGGGGGGGGACACACATTTTACCACTTTGGAAGTGTCTCTCGCGCAAACTATTCAGTTTAGAAAAAAATGATATTAGAAACCTCAATATAATTTTTGAAGACCTATCCATAGATACCCCACACGTATGGGTTTGATGAAAAAAAAATTTTGAGTTTCAGTTCGAAGTATGGGGAACCCCAAAAATTTATTGTTTTTTTTTTCTATTTTTGTGTGAAAATCTTAATGCGGTTCACAGAATACATCTACTTACCAAGTTTCAACAATATAGTTCTTATAGTTTCGGAGAAAAGTGGCTGTGACATACGGACAGACAGACAGACAGACGGACAGACAGACAGACAGAGACAGACATGACGAATCTATAAGGGTTCCGTTTTTTGCCATTTGGCTACGGAACCCTAAAAAGGCGCGAAACTTTTTCTATGGGACGATATCTCTTCGCGCCTACATTTTTCTAATTTGCCGCCTTTTTCTACTGAAAAGATCTGCTTGACCAAGTATAATACCTTCTACTCGTATACAGCCCTATAAAAATAAAATAGCTATAGTAATTATTCAGTTTGATGAAACTTGAACCATTCAATTTGAATAGCGTTCCATTTAATTTTGAAGCAAAATAAAATCAATTCTATATCATACACTATAGGTTCAAATTTCAGTAGCATGTATTTTTCATTTGTATGGCCATCTGTTTGTTATTAGGAGGATCCAGTCAATGAATATTTTGCCATAAACGAAAAGTAATAAAAAAAGATCCAAGTGAAAAACAAAAGAACAGAACATACCTTAATACATTGCAGCGCAATCTCCGCAGCCTCTACCCTAGCCTGTACCGCGGTGAAGCAAGCTCTCGTCGCGAATGGTCCCACAGGCGTGGGCACAGACAGGAGCGGCAGGCCCACTTGTGGGAGCTCGATGTGGCACACCCACATCACTGTCCCGGTAGGGTCTACAAACTGCTGGTAGGTGTAATTCGGTGTGGCCCAGGAATAGCTGCAGAAGTGTAAATAAAGTATTAGTTTACTGCTCAATCACTCAATAGCTGAAGTTGAAGTTTTTCTGGCACAGTAGGAATAAGACTGCAAAAATTATTGTTAGGAAAGTTACTCGTATTTACCCCTGGGATTACATAAAGGAACTAATTAAAAAAATCACTAATCAAATACAGCTCAAGTTTTTCAAAATCAATTAAAGAAATCTGCGGGCGCAGCACGATTCCATTTTTATCACTTGTCACTATGCCCGTAACTTTCGCAGCATGGTGACAAGCGATAAAAATGCGTCCGTGCTACCGCCACTGGTAAGAAATTAGAATCTTATTGCATAGGTATAAGATCCAAATTAAGTTGTACTTACGTTTTACACATAGCGTCAAGCTTAGCTGGAGCCAACATGTAGTTATCCTTCAACGCCACGCTCCTGTAGCTCGAAGCCCCGTCTCCCGGAGACCCACAAACAGAGTCCGCAGCACATCCGGAGCTGATGCCCTCATCTTCCTTCCCGTTCTCATATTCCCTCTTGTCAAAGTGCTGTTTGTAAAGCAACAAAGTCTGTGTCAAGTCCATATTATGATTAAACTTCGCATTGCCTTTATTTGATTTCTGAATTCTATACAACTCTCTGTCAACGGGCTTAGCCCATTTGATTTCTATCGTACTGCCTTCAACGTCGGCCCTTTGTAACTTCGCCATCGCATGTTCAGCTTGTTCCCTCTCAAAGAAATGTATGAAAGCGTAGTCATACATTTTCTTAACGCGCTCCACCTTCGCATTGATGGTGGTTTCGAACAGATTTTGAATTGTATCAGGTGTTGTACTGATTAGAAAGTTACGTACGTATAGTACTTTGACCTGGAACGCAAAGCGGTATGTAAGAAATGGCAGAGCAGCAAAGCATTTACTATGCAATCGTTAATTTGAGTATCTGAACTGTATGCAAGACTATCACAAGAAAGGCAAAGCTACTTTCTATTTAGAAAACTATATACCCCGCAACTAACTCACGAAACATCTTGACTACAGTCGTCATCATATATACGATATATTCGGAGCGCCCAAGGTTAACAAATGTCTGAAAACGCCTCTATCGTCAAGGCGTTAGACTGCGTGTTCAGATATTTTTGAGCACCTCGGCCGCTCCGATATATCTGACGGCGACTACAAGTAATTACGTCAGCAAACTTCAAAATTAACGATTGCATAGCCAAGAAAAACAATTCGCAAACGCAAAAGCTTACCTTCTTCATCAGATCGTCATCAATGTCAGGTTCAGGCTCGGCCCAGTCCAGCATCACATCCTGGTCCCACAGCTTCACGCAGCCCGGCACGAGGGCCCGTCGAGCCATGGCCGCCGCGCGATGCGAAGAGAACTCCACGAACGCAAACCCTCTGTTCTTCCTTCTGTCGAAGCAGTTCTTGTATAAAATCACGTCTACAATCCCGGTGACTTTCTTTGAGAGCTCTTCGTAAACTTCTTCCTTGGTTTTCGTTTGAGGGATACCGCCCAGGAACAGTCGGCAGTTGTCCACGGATTTCACGACGCCGATATGCCGGCCTGGTCTGATCTCGTATCCATTGAGCTCCCTGATGGCGGCTGCGGCGTCTTCTCGCTTCGTGTACGTCACGAAGGCATACCCTCGATTGGAGCCGCTGAAATCCATCATGAGCCTCATTTCGTAGATCTTCCCAAGCCTCGAGAAGATCGGAACCAGCTCATCTTCAAAGATCTGCCGTGGGAGTTTGCCGACGAAAACTTCGCAGCCCTTCGGCGGCGGCGGGCCGCTCCAGCCCGGCGGTGGACCAAACTTCCTCTGCCCATTCTCCTGAACTATATCATACCCCGTCTTCTCACGCAGCTCCAATAGTTTATACGTAATTATTTTATCCTGGTCCATAGTTAATATTTTTTGAAAAATCGTGCGCGTTGTAATCGAGTGCGCGGCGCGCGGAGAAGAGGCGGCGCGTCAAAGTGTCGGCTCCCTTTATACTTTGCCGACAAGAGGCCGCCCGGGTGTGACGTCACAGGCGGTTTGGCGGTTGAAATGGAACATGTAAAGTATTCTTTAATGTTATTCTTCAATATTTGGATGTATAAACAAAAGACAAATTGTGAAAAACAGTTATAAATAAGAATATACTATTTTCAATCTACATTTCTAAGTATGTTTAAGAAAACTTGTAAATAAAGTAAGATTTTGAAACAGAGTGCAACATAAATGATCGTCGTAACTTGAATTACTTTTAAATTTGAATTCGTCGTTTTTTATGTTTTTCGGATAGATTTTGTAATTAAATTACTGGTTTCATAATTGGATAAGATAACTTTGTACCGACAAAAATATGAAACTCTAATTAAATTTGAATAAAAACCTACGTGTAGAAAAACAAGTTTTGCGAGAACGTAGGAAAAACAAGATGTGTTCTATAGGTATTTTTATTATATTGAATATTATATTAACATTTATAAGTTGTTTTCTGCAATTTTTACCGCAGGTAAAAGTATCTAACATAAGAGCGATATCGGCGATATCTAATTTCATTTCCTTTGTCTCATATCATCACAAATAAGTTTTGTCATGAAAATGATATTTTAATTCGTTTAATTGAAAATGTCAAATGCTTTTGTTATTAAAAAGAAAATATTAAATAAGAGCTTGTTTTGTTTCAATTCGTTTTATGGAAGTGAAAGTTAATGCGACATGGTTGCATGATTTGGTGACACCAGCGTTCACTAGATGGCGCTGTAATAAAAGACGATTTTTATGTCGCAATCTGAGAGTTTCATGCACGTTTCATGTCTCGAGCCAATATACACCCTCATCTAAGGATCACCACAACGACCGATCGTACGCTGTCCTCATGCTATCTTAACACATTCAGTGCCGAAAACCCGACTATCGGGTATTTTATGATTTCGTTCCCAGGCCGGCGATAGTCGGGATCGTGGTACTACACTTTTATATGAAGAAATTGTTGTGGCCTGGCGCGGATGTCTTGTTTGGCTGGGTGGCAATTAATGTGTTAACCAGGTCAATCGTTCTTTTATATAGAGCAAAAAAATCGTTCTTGGAAACAATGCAAGATGGCTAAAACTTCGGTTTGTATCTACTATTGCACTTATGTAACTCCACATATGGGTAGTATTATACCTGTCCAATTTCTTTGTCCAATAGCATTGCGTCTCACTCTCTCATTAAACAAAATTTGAGACGCAATACACATTACACCACTATACCACCTTATGAAAGGTATTGGGGTTGGCGACTTTCAAAGGTTTGCATAGATGGCGCCATCATAGTTTGCCCCTTTCTTTAGTTTTGTTCTGTGAGATTTCGCTTAAAGGGCTGGCATCCAGGACATAAAAAAAAAATAAAAAAAAAGAATTGGCAAGCTATGCTGGCGCCATCTGTTAAATTCTACCTTCTCGACCAGCTAACTCTATTATGCGTAGATATAGTTTGTCAAAGGACTGTCTCATTTCAAACATAGACAGAGAGAATCATACTATCTTTGTCTTACACTAGTACTAGCACCCAAAGTAAAAGGATGAGTATAGGTAGATTTTTTGTTCTTAGTTACTGACAAATTGGTTTGACCGACTATATTTTTTAGGGTTTCTGAATAAGTGAAATAAGATAAGTTTCCATACAATTCTTTAATTTCTCAACGCACGGCACACAAAATTATATACATTAATAATATGTATTTCCATTTCCATTACACTTGACATAATTACATTCTTACAAATTATCACATTTGATTTATTTATAGATCATTGGAGTTTCTAAACTAAGGACGCTAAGCACGGAGAATGTCGTACATTGACTCGCTTGTTCCTGTCTCTATCGCACGCGCATGATGCCGGCGGTCAACGACACAGTGCGAGCGGGACAGCAATATAATCATGTGCGTGTGAAAGAGATGGGAACAGGCGAGTGAATGTACGAAATTCTTCGTTCTCAGCGTCGTTACTTTATATTTGAACTTAAGCTTGGTCCGTTTCTTGAATGCAAGCTGACGTCTCTTTTTAACTCCTTTTATTAGAAAGAGACACTATGAGTAGGCTTTAACGAAACCAGCTGTATGATTGTTTCCATACTTCATGCCATTAAAAATACTTTCTGTAAAATAAGTCATAAGGAAATCAGAGATTGAACAAAATTCAACTGTCAACTACCGTACTAAGTTGCGTTTCATATTTCTGTACATAGATGGCGCCACATTTGAAATTCCAAGGCGTTAGTGAAAATGCTTTTTTTGGCTGAATTTCAAAAAATACAACTTAAAAATACCCGTTTCGAGACAAAAGGCACCCCGTTGTTAGTTGTCAATAAGGACTGTTTGTTATTGCAGTGACACCTTTTGTCCCAAAACGACACATTTTTATGGGACGGAAAAATAACTAAAATAAGTGTCAGTTTAGTAAAATAGGAACCAGACTAAAACATATGTCGACTTAAGATTAAACTTAATTAAAATAAAAGGAATACAAAAATCAGAGAGTTGAAAGATTGTAAAAGACTAAGTAAAATCTAAGAAAATAAAAAACCGGCCAAGTGCGAGTCGGACTCGCGCACGGAGGGTTCCGCACCATCAACAAAAAATAGAGCAAAACAAGCAAAAAAACGGTCACCCATCCAAGTACTGACCCCGCCCGACGTTGCTTAACTTCGGTCAAAAATCACGTTTGTTGTATGGGAGCCCCACTTAAATCTTTATTTTATTCTGTTTTTAGTGTTTGTTGTTATAGCGGCAACAGAAATACATCATCTGTGAAAATTTCAACTGTCTAGCTATCACGGTTCGTGAGATACAGCCTGGTGACAGACGGACGGACGGACGGACGGACAGCGGCGTCTTAATAATAGGGTTCCATTTTTACCCTTTGGGCACGGAACCCTAAAAACGGACAATTTGATAGCTGAAGTAGATAGCGCTAGACGGCGCCATGTTTTGTGGTCAATAGATTTGTCAAACTTTAACTTTTGACAAACATACTTACCGCATAATGTCGCCGTGCAGCGCCATCTACGTCAGCTGCATGCGAAACATGAACTTCTTTAGACTTTACAACTCTTCTACAGTACTCTTTGTAAAAATTAAAGCTAAACAGTAAAATGGAATGCTGTTTTTCTTAAAAAGTAAAATTAATTATTAATAGGGATTATTACTGCAATGTTTTGCCGCCAGAGTGCAGCACTAGCGCCTTTAGTAAACCATAGAGTAACTTATACATACTGTGCCACTGTTTTTGACAAGTTTTCACAGACAATAAAATATAACATTGATACATCAAGGCGGTTTGTTTACAAAGGGCCTACCGGGAAACGCGAAATCGAAACTCAGCTATCTGCCTCTTTATCGCTCGAATATGCAAGAGTGATAGAGAGGTTAGATAACAAAATGTCGACTCTCTCGTTTGCGGTAGACCCTTAGATTGTGACTTATTGTGGGAGTGGCGCCCCCTACGCAAAGTTTCGCGTAATATTCCCTATTAATCCTAATGTTCCGTAAGCCCTACAATGTGCTTTAAATGTACATTTAAATTATTTTACGTACAGTTAGCAGCAGAAGTTGCTAAGCGGGCGAGGTGTTCAAAATTACCTTGACGCGCTCTTATTATCTTAACAATATAGTCGCGTCAAGATCATTTTGAACGCATCGCCCGCTTAGCAACTTATGCTGCTGACTGTATAATAATAATACATACCTATATAGGTAAAACTTTTACAAAAGCAGTAAGATCGATCGATATATATAAATACCTATAATAGTAGTTTATGCAACAGTGATATAATAAGGGTTCTTAAAATTCAAGGGTCGAAGTTACAAAACGAGACGTAGTCGAGTTTTGTAAAAAAAGACCCGAGAATTTTAAGAACCAATTATGAGCTGTTGCATACATTACTTTTTCTATGACAGCTGCAGCAAAAAAAAAAAAAAAAAAGAGTTATTATTTAAAAAAAAAGAGTTATTATTAAAAAAAAAGAGTTATTATTAAAAAAAAAGAGTTATTATTAAAAAAAAAGAGTTATTATTTAAAAAAAATTGAGTTATTATTTAAAAAAAAAAAGAGTTATTATTGTAAATGAAAACATACCTCTTTCAATCAAGATGATCGGAACTTGTATCTTTAAAAAAAATAAAGCAGTTGTATTATACTCATAAGATGACTGCTAGCAGTCATCTTATGAGCCTATAGACAAAGCGTTCAAATGACATTGCTTTAGATATCACTGTCAGTCATTTAATTGACACATTTAAGTGCTGGAGTAGAAAAAAGGATAAAATGTATATTTCATATGCATATTAAAATGGATCACTCACGTATTTTAAGTCTCAAATTGTATGTGAAATGTTTCACTCCGTACCGAGGACCAATGGGGTTGGCCGATCGAAGTATTTTACAGATGGCGCCAGTATACCTTGCCCTTTTAATCCCAAGAATTACTTCAAATTCTTGTTTTTTTTTTAATTTTATGCCCTGGATGGAAAACAAAAGACAGGGGAACGCTATGATGGCGCCATCTATGTAAACCTTTGACAGCTGCCAACCACATTTTCGACTAAAAGTACGTGAGTGACCCTTTTTAATACATATATATAAGATAAAATACGTCTATAGATTTTCACCCTTATTCCTAAACGCGCTACAAACCTCAATAGCTAATAATCGTTTGTCCTTATCTGTCATTTCGACTTATGTATTTGTAGGAAAGGGATAAAACCTAATTTAACTAAAATCAGGCCCGTAAAGTTTTATGAATAAGGCCCACTTGCACCATTCCACTAACCCGGGGTTAAGTGGTTAAACCGTTAACCTAGTGTCAAATTGTACTGGTAACCATGTTTAACCGGTTAACCCCGGGTTAGTGAATGGTGCAAGTGGCCCTAAGGGGGTTAGTTTATAATTTCCTTATTTTAATTCCTAAGTAATAGGGATGATGACACATGTTGAATTTTATAACAAAATCTAGTAAAATAGATAGCAAACGAGCAATTTATCACAATAATGTGGATATTAAAATAAAATATTGAAAAATTACAAAATTACAGGACCTGAAAGTTTCAAAATTTAAGTTTTTTTTAACTTCCAAAAACGATAAAAGTAAGGGTACCATTCGATTCCTTACATTTCATCCAAAAAAATATTGTATAGCAACTATATACATAAACGCAATATTTCACCGACAAAAACGCAATTTTCTTGTTTTGTCCATACTACAACGTGGGCGATGACGTCACGGCCTCTGGCCGTTTTGTATAGGGCGTTTCGCGAGTGAAGTGCGACTTTCGGCCTTTGACTACAATTTCTGACTTTTGTGTTACTTTAATGCAATGGGTCCCATATAGACATTTGATCCTAAAAACAAACCCGATCGATTGATACCATAAAAAAAAATTAGTCATGTAGCCTATTCTACATTTCGCTATGATCCATGGCCTTGTTGTCATATCCTTTCGCAGTGGTGACGGAGGCGCCATCTGTGTCGAAACTGGGTTCTTCGCACTCTAGTACCCACGGCTGCCGCTCGGCGGAGCAGAGGAAGCCATAAACTATCGCGCCGAGCAGATAGATGGCGCTGGATATGAAAAATACGACGCGCCATTGCTCCGCTGTCTGAAATGTAAAAATGTTAGTTAAAGCATAGAGAAAAAAATACATAGATTGCTCACTCCATACATCAGTTTTAAGGTGAAGTGAGTTCAGAAAACGGAGTTTTAAAATATTCGTAGCGCTTTTTTGGATCACCGTACAGCTGCCATGAGTTGTATAAGCAATCTTGAGGCCTTTTTCTAGGGAACTCAACGATTGGAACCCTAAGTTTTTGACTTTCGCTCGATAGAAAACAATCACGAACATAGGTCTAAAACGGACTTGAAATATTCGTAACAATTTTGGCACAAAAGATAAAGATATGAAATTTGCTTCTAATAACGCGCAATCTTATTCTTGATGGAACTCAGTGATTCCTTTTTTTTTTAAATGAACATTAAATAAATATATTCAAAGACATGATATCAGCGGTCCCGTGCACGCAACTTCTTTGATTCAGATGGCCGCTGGCCTCGGACGAAGGCGGACGCATCGCGCTTTGGAGCTCCATGACAGCTTACTCTTGACAAATAAATCATGTACGTATACGAAAAAGTATACCAGTAGACAGTTTGTATTGAAAGAAATAGGGTAAATAGCTAGAAATAGGGTGGAGCTCGAGTCTCATTTTAAATTTGATTTCCTGTTATTTACGGGGCATAATGGTTGAAAAACGCAGTAAACTATCTTAAAACAATACGATTACAATATCATTTAAGTAATTTGCTCCTTGAAATCCCGCTTAAAATGAAAAAAGTTTGAAGACACATTTTTACTGATTGGAATTAATTTTCATTATGCTGGTATTAATATAGCGTCATTTTAAAAACGTTCCTACGTGACTTCTGTACGTCAATGAACTGTGATGACAGATGACAATTTTGTGATTTTGTATTTATGTTAGAGAACTTTTGTTCTTCAAATATTACCTATTAACATTCAGTGCCGATAACCCGACTATCAGGTATTTTATGATTTCGTTCCCAGGCCGGACGACCCGATAGTCGGGAACGTGGTACTACAGCTTTATATGACGACATTTTTACGGCCTATTTTGTTGCGGTTACATGCTGTTCTGCAAACCTTCATGAAATCAAGAAAAAATAAGCGGCTATGGTCTAGCCTCAGTCCTAGCGAGTTTTTGCGGCTTTTGAGACCGAGATATACTTACCTACGAGGCTTACAAGCCAAACCAGACCGCAGTGGTTTGTGTTTGTGGTTGTTTGGATACATATAAACAGTATTATACAAATTTACTAGGTACCAAATAAATGCATATACAATGTTTGCGTAATTTTAAGATTTTTTTTCAGATTAGTTTACTTTTTACTTTAGTAATAAATACATACAAAGATGAACGCTGAAAACAATACACTCTTTTTGTTTGGGCAGTCGTGTAAAAAGCGGTACCGTACTGCTTACACCGTAGCTAAATCAGTCCCCGCATAGTGCAACATTCTATGTATATCAAATTTATGTGCAATCCTAATATATACAGTAAGTAAGTAGGTAGGTTACATTTCTACATGTATAAAATACAATTTACCTACATTAAAATTTTGATAATAGTACCTATTTTCCACCCACCAATTTCCACCCTGCCAGGACTTTATTTATTAATAAAGATAAAGAAATGTTTATTTGCAAAAATGTAGTGATGGATACGAGTAGGTGGACAGTAATTCTGGATGCGTACAGTTCACTTGTAGAAGCATGCAATTTTTTCTTATTAGCTAGGTACAGTCACCTGGAATAGTATCGATACCTTTGGGTTCAGTTGGCGTAAAGGACAAAATTTTAGTTTTCATAAGACGCGAAAAACAGCGATTTTTTTAAAATGTTGATATTTATATAATATTTTTGTTGTTTATGAAGCTACATTTTTGATGTGTATTAGAAAAGTACTCAAAATTTTAGTAACTTTACCCTGAATTAGCGGTCATTGTATGAATTAAATACGAAAGAAGTTACTCAATGTCCTTTACAATTGGTCAAAAACACTATGAATGTCTTTTACACCCATACATTTTTTGGTAATTTAGTGTATCTTGTTTAGTAGGGGGTCGTAAGTGACATTCTCAGACTATTTTATTCCAAATTCGGGGTGTATTAGTTACTAGTCACGGTAGTCATGTTAATGAAGACGGTAAACTAAATATCCCAGTGCTTAATGCTAGCCGCCTTATACAGGGTGGATTTTCTTTTTAGGTCAGTGAGGGCAGCTACCAGATCCCGTGCTGCTACGAGGAAACGGTCTTAGAAGACCTTTCTTCGATTTCAAATTAATGAAGATTGGCTTTTACAGATTTTGGAAAAAACATACAGGGTGCGAGAAAAAGGAAATTTTTGACAAACCTTTTTTTGATGACAATCGATCCCATTCCTATTGAGAATCAAAAGCTTGTATGCAATCAGAGAAAAAATCCGGCTAGAAAAATTCCAAAAAGCGAGGAAAACTTTTCCCAGACAATTTGTATGACAATGAAAACTTTTATTTTTCACGTGCTATTTTTGGATGCCAATCGATTCCATTCCTATCCAGTATCAATAGTTTCCTAGGGGGTCAAGTTACGGTAATGTACTAAAAACTACTAAGCCACAAATTAACTGCAGCCTATGGATCAACTACACTAAACGGGCTCTCAGCGCCCTACGCATCCAATATATTAATAGCTTTAGGATGCTGTTGGGGCTGCCGCGCCATTGCAGTGCATCGGGGATGTTTTGCGAGAGACGTACGGATGGCTTCCATGCCATAATGCGCAAGCGCGTTGCGTCCTTGGTGAGGCGCCTGCGCGGCAGCCCGAATAGCCTCCTTCAGACGGTGGCAGAGCGCCTAGACGGCCCTTTCCAGCTACACTGGGATGAGCTGCACAGGGTGTCTAACTGACTGTTTTTATGTATTATTAGTTTTAATTTTTAATATTATATTTTTTACTTATTGTTATTGATTTTAATTTTAATATACGTACTTATATTGTTTTTATTATAATTTTGTTAATTAATTTGATTATTGTGTAATTAATAACCTTTACGATACTATCTTTGAACTTATAATTTATAACTAACTGGTCATTTACGCCCCTTGAGCTAAGCTGTTTTTGCAAGCTCATAGTGTAAAAATTGGGTCGTAAAAGCAACTTTTCTCGAGGTATCGAAATTTTAACTATGCAGAACGCTTAGAATTCTGAAAAAACTGTATAAGTCATTTTCGTCAAACTGTCCTTTACGCCAATTGAACCCAAAGGTGTAGATATCTATCTCTTTGAAGGCCGCAAGAATATGTGACACGCTCTTATGGCTCTACAAATAAGGTCGTGTCAGATATTATTGAGGTCTTTCGTTGTGTAACATATTATTGCAGGTGACTGTATTAATAACTAAATAATAGTGTATACAATTTGAAGCTAAGGTAAGTTATATACTAATAACATCATCGGAATACACATAATTATGAGTTCATTGAAATTGTCATTGAATTGATTTTGCGCCTTATCGAAAGCCGGACAGAATACAGTTGGTACCTAAATAACGTATTACCTACATCTGAAGACTTCCGTATTTATTCGGTTTATTTAGTATGCGCAATGCGCATCTCAACAACAATCAAATGAATTAGATTATTTACATTTAAGTACGTCACGTTTGACATTAACAGACAAGGAAAGCAAGATAAAATGTATTGTTTCTCTTTCTTCTTTCAATGGAACGCTTTTACAGTTCATGTTCCTCTAAAAAGGCCAAACTAAACTCAAAATGCTCTCATCTGCATCTTAAAAAAAACAGCTTGGGTCACTGACCTGTCCCAGTAAAGTGAGGTAGTGTGCGTGAAGTGTGCTTGTGTGTGAAATGGGGTAATTTGACAGAATCTGAAAATTTTCCCCGGGCATACCTCGCCTTAATACCAAAAAGACTATTAGCATCTAGCATCAAGTAGCGGAACTATCAGTACTGCTACTTGACAATAGATGTCGCCACCGACCGGAAAGTCTTATGCTGTTGAGATAAGACTTTCCGGTCGGTGCTACATCTATTGTCAAGTAGCAGTACTGATAGTTCCGCTACTCGATGCTAGATGTAGACACTGAAATTAATAGTCTGAACTGATGTATGGAGTGAGCACTCTATGTATTTTTTTCTCCATGTTAAGGGGAATACAGGTGTAGCGGATAATTATTTTCCATCGTATTTTCACGGAAACGTGTCTTGCTGTTTCAGTCAGTTTCGGTACAAAAAGTACCGAGGTTGACTGAAGTAGCTTGAGAAATACGAATGTTTCTGAGAAAATACGATGGAAAACAATTACGTACTACAAGATGTACAATACTAGAGCTACATTTGATACACACATTTACATAATTCTTCGTTTTTTAGGGTTCCGTACCCAAAGGGTAAAAACGGGACCCTATTACTAAGACTCCGCTGTCCGTCCGTCCGTCCGTCACCAGGCTGTATCTCACGAACCGTGATAGCTACAGTTGAAATTTTCACAGATGATGTAGGTATTTCTGTTGCCGCTATAACAACAAATACTAAAAACAGAATAAAATAAAGATTTAAGTGGGGCTCCCATACAACAAACGTGATTTTTGACCGAAGTTAAGCAACGTCGGGCGGGGTCAGTACTTGGATGGGTGACCGTTTTTTGCTTGTTTTGCTCTATTTTTTGTTGATGGTGCGGAACCCTCCGTGCGCGAGTCCGACTCGCACTTGGCCGGTTTTTCATCATTATTTTCGAGTGTCTATTGGATAATTTTTCATTATAATAATTTTAATAAGTAAACGAGCAATTCTTGTTTATTTATTTATTTATATATATATTTCGAAGATTTCGGAAACGGCTCTAACGATTTCGATGAAATTTGCTATATGGGGGTTTTCGGGGGCGAAAAATCGAACTAGCTAGGTCTTATCTCTGGGAAAACGCGCATTTCCGAGTTATTATATGTTTTCCGAGCGAAGCTCGGTCACCCAGATAGTAATAATAGGTATTACCAATAACTGGATAGCGTGCATGAATGTGCATTGCGTTCGTCTCACTCTCTCACTTGTGACTCTGTACGCGGTGCCGAAGGCAAACAACGTATATGGCAAACGAACTTGTTGGTATATTCTCCTAGATATATTAAATAAATTACCTAAGGAATTAGTACACATTTTAGAAAATAGAAAATCATCGCAACTCAATAAAATTCTAAAGGAATATTTCACAAATGATAATGCTCTGGCAAATATACTGGCAAACAAACTAAAATAAACCAATTATGTATTATTAGGTAACATCAAAACGCGAGTTTTAGTGACCGCGCACATAATCTCATACTAGAGATTTTGCACACAAATGTATGTAGATTTAAGTACTTTTTTAGCGAAATAAATAGATTTAAAAAATTTTTTTTTCATCCGTTTTACCCGTTGGGTACGGAACCCTAAAAACTATAAGCGGCCAACTCGCACTTGGCCGCTTTTTGTCTTGTTTATACCTTGTCAGTAACAATGGAGCCGGCGAGAGGCGGACTTATGATCCCGGGCAATGTCGCCACGGTGTTGGAGAGGCCCATCAGCACGCTGGCGTGTGGCGGAGCTATGTCCAAGTGGTTTACGCTGAAAAAAGAGTTGTTTTCTTATGTTTGCTGGTAGAATTGACTTTTAACCCTTAAATGCATGGTGTACGATGCAGCGTACACAAAAAACATGTAATTTTATACATAATTAGGAAACCTATATATGTCTATTTATATATTATTTCAATAATAAAACTAATCCGTTTTCCGATTTTTTATATAAATTTACGCAATATTTTAATTTATAAAAATTACATTCGTTTTAAGACGAAATGTCAGAAAATTTGATAAAATCCAGAATTTGATGATTTTTAGTATGTGATCTTTGATGTTTTTTTGGGGTTTGTAATTATTTTATATTTAAAAACTCTATCATAGGTGTATCACAAATAATGTACCTTTCTGATGATAGTAGGATTTATCATATAGGTATCTCTTACTGAAAATTATATATTTACATGAATATGATTTAGTCTATGCAACTTCTAACACTGATTTCTCAGTGAAAATCGATATTATATTTTTTTTACCATTTTTCCCATAATCAGCAAACAATTACGTAACACATATTAATTTCGGGCAAAAAGAAAAAATCATGCATTTAAGGGTTAAATTATGATTTTGAATGATAAATATTTAATAACATTCATTTGGATTTGTTTTGGTTTTCTTTGATATCTTACGTGGTTTTCTTAATATTTTCTTCGGGTTGGTGTGGTGAAAAATTTTGTGTTTCACTCGGGGGCAAATTTTGTTTAACCTTCGTGCTTTAAAACCCTCCCAACGCTCAAGATTCCACTTTATGAACAACCAAGAGAATTTCAATTTTGGTATCTTTCGCTTGCTCGGGTATCAATATTAGCACGAGCGGTTAAACAACAACTTTGCCCCCTTGTAAACAAATAACTATTGTCAATAACAAAGGGGGGAGTTAAGAGCCAACAGGAGCTAAGATTTAAATATTTTAGGTAAATATACCCGTCTCGCTAACGGCAGCGGCTCCTAAAACTAGTGCGATAAGGACAAGGCGAAAAATCCTGCGTAAAAATCTCAAAAATCGAGGTTTCGTACTCGACTGTTTCCTCCTCCAAAACTTAACCAATCGTAACCAAATTTGGAAATCTAAATGATTATGACATTATCTGTGTCGGACCGTTTTGCTTTTTTGACTGATTGATGTCAATTTTGAATAGCACGCCTCTCATTGCGGCATAGTCAATTAGGCCATTTTGGCCATTTTTGAAGGGCTCTAGCGCCTTAAAAAACAAAAATATCAAAAAAAGCAAAACAGTCCGACACCGATATTGACAATATTAATGTGTTGAAAAAATCATTGCTCTAGATTCAAAACCCACGGAGGAAACAGTCGAGTACATTTGTATGGAGAAATGACCACTCCTGTTGGCTCTTAAAAAAATGATTACCTGAATCCTATTAACTCACATTTATAGACGGGTCTAACGCGCTTTTCGTCGGGTAGTTGCACAAATCTCTGTTTTGATATTTTGCTGGGACATCAGTTGTGGCCGCGACCATGACCAGTGAAACCTGTGTCGAAACGTCGGTATATAAAGGTAATTGAATAAATTTCGCGTTAGACCCGTCTATAAATGTGAGTTAATATGTGTTCAAAACGCGAAGGTTTTAAATATCAATCAATATTTTTTTTGTCATAATACGGTTTACATAGGATCTTAATCTAATTAATAATAGTACATGCGTATTCAACCTGCATGCAGGTGTACAAATATTTATATTATTTTATTTGAAAATGGCATAATGACTACATTATAGACAAACAGAAAAAAAATAACTTAGGGATTGTCAAGTAATAAATAAATACTCGCAATGAAATAAATTAAAATAAAATACAATCATAAAAATAAGATTAAAATTACATTGTTTTGTGCAGTACAGTGTTTACTACTACTACTACTACTACTACTACTACTACTACTACTACTACTACTACTACTATTATACCTGAATCCTGACCAAGCGAAGCCTCCTAGCCCAACAGCGATGGTGAGGTAGACCAGGCAGCCTGTGACCGTCGACGCGTACGAGGCCGCCACCATGAATATCGTCTGAAAATTACAAAAATCCTCTTCAATAGGGTTGGCCGGTCGAAGTATTTAGCAGATGGCGCCATCATAGCTTGCCATGTAACCTATGGATAGGTTATAGGTTACAGGTAGACCAGGATAGATTGGTAAGGTTAGGTTAGATATTAACTCACGTTTATAGACGGGTCTATCGCGAAATTTATTTTATTACCTTTACCCGTCTATAAATGTGAGTTAATATTAGAGATGCAACGGATAGTTGTTTGGCCGGATACCGGACACCTGTTTCGTTTTCTAGGATCGTAACGAGTTTTATAATGTCATTACGTAGTAAGTTCGTTTATATACTTATAGTTACAAGTGCGCGCGCGTATTTTTGTGTAAACAAATAAGTGTATTGTGTGACATTGGTTACGTATTCCTTTCTATCTACTGTGTCGTTAGCATTATGACCGTGACTGTTTTTTAGATTCCATTTTTTACCCAAAAATGTGTTAATTTTACTATCCGGTATCCGGCCGGATAGTAGGTCACTATCCGGTATCCGGCCGGATACTAAAATAACGGACGGATAGGCCGGATACCGGATAGTAACCGGATATCCGGTGCATCTCTAGTTAATATGTGTTCAAGACGCGAAAGTTTTAAATATTATATTAGGTTTAGGTTAGGTTTGTTTTATGGCAATCCTGAAAAGTTACGCGTTTCTGAGAAAAACCAAATTATGACTAACGAAAATGCGGACAAACAATACATTAATGAATTAAAACTTTATGGGAAACAATAAAGTAAATACCCTTTACCTGTGCAAGGAAAGCACCGCAGTTGAACAATTTTCTGACGTTAGTACGAGACATGAATCCTTTGGTCAGCACCCAGTCCGCTAAGTGGCCAGCCACCTGAAACGTAATTAATATGTAACCTTTTAACAAAAAAAAACCGGTCAAGTGCGAGTCGGACTCGCGTTAGGGTTTTTTATGTGGTACGTGAATGAAATGTCTTTAAAAAACCCGTAGGCTTAATTACTTAATTCTTGATCCGTCAAGAATTAAGTAATTAAGTCCGACTCACGCTTGACTGCACATTTCTAATAGGTTTTCCTCTCATCTATAGGTAAAGAACTATTTTGTGTATTTAAAAAAAAATTAGACCCTTCAGTTTCGTAGATGAGGGGGGGGGGATCATTCAATATATATATTTGAAATTCTCAAAATGAGCTCTTTCATCTGATATATGTAACACGATATAGTTTGAAAACTCACTTGTTTTTAGTCACTCGCGCGACATGTTTCGGAGAGCCTAGGTCTCCTTTCTCAAGCACTAACAGTGCGAGCAGCATACAATGTTAGTATGTCTCACAACAGTTTAAATTCGGTAAACTAACCTGGGCCCCTAAAAATCGAACTCGAGGTCGCGGCAGACCTCGACCACAAAATAGATACAGACGATACAGTACAGAAATCAACCTACATACAAAGTGCGCTCGAGCAACGCACACATAGACACTGCTCACGGACACGATATCTCGGACCGGTTGGGACCAGTGCGAGCGCGAGTGCCATCCGCTTTTTTGTGCAATAATGGAGAAACAAAAAATTTAATTGTTGGTATATCTTAAGAAAACATGAGTGAATAGAGGTAAGTGATGAAGAAGGAATACATTTTTCGGGTTCTCTAATATGTTCTCACTGCTGAGGTGAAAAATGTTGTGTACTACACGAGATCAAAGTTATTTACATCTCGTGCGCTTTTGAGTCCCTTACTACGCTCAAGATTCTAAATTAGATCTATTATAGAATCTTTCGCTTGCACGGGACTCAAAATAAGCACTCGAAGAAATATCAAACTTTGATCTCTTGTTGTACAAATAACTATTTTCATCTCAGCCGCTCGAACAAGGGTACTTTGCTACTTAAAAACAGTGAGTCACAGAGACTCATTTTGTCTCACTCAGTGAGCAAAATGCGATTTTGCTCACTGTTTTTAAGTAGCAAATAGGGTTTGAGATCCGGATATCCGGATATCCGAAATATCCGGATATCCGTCAAATCTAAGATCCGGATCCAGCGTCTCATAGGATCCGGATATTTCGGATCTCACGGATCCGTTAAATATTGCATTGGTAGCGTTATTGGTACGCGATAACGTCATAAAATAAATACAAATATTGCTTAAACGCCGCGTAGATGCCCTGGAATCTTGTAGGGCTGAATTGACAGAGGTAAAAAACATGGTAAACCATATAAAGGCAGACCAAAGAAATAACGACCAATGGGTGCGAAGATCCAACATTCAATTAAACGGGATTCCTGAGACCAGAGGTGAAAATCTGCAAGTGATTTTAAAGTCTTTAGCCGATCTCTCCGGATATCCCCTCAACACCAGCTCCGACATTGATTTTGTCACTCGTGTAGCCGTTAAGAATGACAAGGACAATAATAAACCTAAGCCTATCATAGTGAAGTTTCTGGCCCGCTACAAGAAAGATGACTTTTTGTCTAGCTTACGAAAATTAAAAAATTTGAAAGCGTCTGATTTGGGATTCTCTAATAATGAGAATCGAATATTTATCAATGACCACCTTTCAACCTTCAATAAATACTTACTTAAGGAAGCGCAAATAAGGAAAACGCAAAAAGGTTATAAATATTGTTGGGTTAGAAACTGCACTGTGATGGTACGCAAGTCAGATTCCTCACCTATTTTATACATCACTTCCGAGGGGGCTTTAAACAAAATCACATAAGCAAAAACCTTTACTTGTTAAGTCACTGTGTTTGTTTAATTAATTGTACATGTATAAAAAATTTTAGTACCTATATAGTAATTCACTGTAAAAACTTTTTACCGGCTGATTTTGATCACATTTTTAACGCTTTTATCCTGCAATGCTCTAGTCGACACAAGATTTTCAAAATTGTTACTTATTGCTTTTACATATTGCGACCCGAATCACTTCGTTTATCACCTTATAATATTTTAAACATGCAGCTCACAATTATTATCACTGACCACCAATTATTTAATGTCAAATAACAATATTAGTATTTATTATCAGAACGTTAGAGGACTCCGAACAAAGTGTTGTGATTTATTTCGTAGTGTAAATCAGACTGATTATGATCTCATTTGTCTATCGGAAACGTGGTTAGTTCCGAGTATTTATGACGCTGAGTTATTCGACGAACGATACAATGTTTACCGAACGGATCGTGATTGCGAAAGTATGGGGGTAAGTCGCGGCGGAGGTACTTTGGTAGCCGTACGCCGCGAGCTGAGGGTAGACCCGCACGGTATGCGCCCGCTGCCTGCACTGCTCGACGCGGACGTCACAGGTGTTGATATCGCTATCGGCCGAGGCACTTCAACAAAAAAACTTAGGTTGTTTACTTGCTATTTTCCGCAAAGCAAACATCAACAGGAATCACAATCGATATTTTTTGATTTTATCTTACAACTTTATAATGACTACCCGGACGATTTATACTTAGTTTTGGGCGACTTTAATTTAGGTGAAGCAGTTTGGGCCCCATTCGACTGTACCGATTATAATTTTAATTATAGAATCACTAACCCTAATTTTAACCCACTTATCCATCAGCTTTCCTCATTTATCCACTTAACTAATTGGGGACAATTTAACCATATACCTAATAAAAATGGACGCCAGCTAGACTTAGCTCTCTCGAACTGTCAATGTAAACTATCGCCCACTGACCCACTGGTTCCTATTGACACCCACCACCCCGTTTTCTGTATTATTGCAGAGGTTACCTCGAAGGAACGCCCCTTAAAACAAGCACCGCGAGTTGCACGTCGTTTTTTTGCCGCGGATTATGAGCTTATAAATTCCAAAATAAATCAAATTAATTGGGAGCCACTCATAAATATAACTAGTATTGATGATGCCATAAATTATTTTTATTTGAAAATTAATTTAATTATAGAACAATACGTTCCTTCTAAAATTATTTATAATACCGATAAGTACCCAGTCTGGTACTCTCGTCATTTGATAAAATTAATAAAGAAAAAAAACAAAGTTCACAAAAAATGGAAAATTTATGGCAGAACTTCAGACTATAATACCTTTTCCGACCTACGTTCTGCAATAAAATCGATGGAAGTGTCTTGTTATAGCCTTTTTATATCACGAACTGAAAACAATATAAAAAAGAATTCCAAATCATTCTGGTCATTTGTGAAATCTAAAAGGGGAAACGGCAATATTCCTGATTCTCTCTTCTTTGACAACAGTGTAGGTAACGACGGTCAAACAATTGCCAATCTTTTTAACTCGTTTTTCCAATCGGTATTTACTTATGATTTATTAACTAATGATTCATCCTCGCCCACTAAATCCGAATCGACATTAAATGTAATTAATATCATTGAGTTTCATCCAGATTTGGTTGAAAGGTATCTCAAAGCACTATCGGAATCTAAAGGCGGTGGCCCTGATGGTATACACCCAGTTTTTCTTAAAAATTGTAGTAAAACCTTAGCTTTTCCTTTATCAGTGCTATTTTCACTGTCTTTTAGACCAGGAATTATGCCAATCGTTTGGAAGCGCTCTTTAGTGGTCCCTATACATAAAAACGGTGACAAACACAACATAAAAAACTATCGCGGTATATCAAAACTGTCCACTATCCCTAAATTATTCGAGAAAATAGTATATGATAAAATGTTTAATGCAATAAGACCCATGCTTACTCCTAATCAACACGGTTTTATAAATAAGCGTTCGGTTGAGTCCAATCTCACTGAATTTTTAGATTTTTCTTTGAAGGCCATGGATAAAGGGTTTCAGGTTGATGCCATTTACACTGATTATTCTAAGGCCTTCGATAAAATTTCGCATATTATCCTTATTGCCAAGTTGAAGACTTTCGGAATACATGGCGATTTATTAAGATGGTTAACATCTTACCTCCGAGATCGTTCCCAGGCTGTATCTGTCAAAGGATATACCTCCTCTTTTGTCCCTGTTTTGTCCGGTGTCCCGCAGGGGTCCCACTTGGGTCCCTTGCTGTTTAACATGTTCATTAATGACGTAGTTAAATGCTTTCACCATTCTAAAATTTTACTTTTTGCCGACGATACAAAAATTTTTACTTTGGTTAAATCTATTGATGATTGCATACTTTTACAGGATGATTTAAAAAGGTTAGATCTTTACTGCGCCAAAAACTGTCTTGACTTCAATATCGAAAAGTGTTGCTCTATTTCATTCTCTCGCAAGCGTAACCCAATTCTTTTTGATTACCAGATTAAGAACAAAAAACTGAATAGGGTTACCGAAGTAAGAGATCTTAGTGTTTACATAGACAGCGAAATCCAGCTCACTTCTCATATTGACAAAATTACGTCTAAGGCATATAGAATGTTAGGTTTTATTTTCCGGCAAAGTAAAAATTTTAGTGATCCTCGAACCGTTATTTTACTTTATAATGCCTTTGTCAGGTCGCATTTAGAATTCGCATCGGTCGTTTGGAGTCCTCAATATTCGGTGCACATTAATGCCATCGAAAAAATTCAGAATAAATTTATTAAATGGATGAAATATAGGTTTAAATTGTTTAATGGTGATAACATGGTAAGTCTCCAGCTGCGCAGGGAGCAAAAAGATCAAATTTTTCTGTTTAAATTATTAAACCATCTAATCGAGTCGCAATATCTTATTAGCAATATTTCATATAGATGTCCTAATTCCCGAACTAGATCAAAAGCTTTATTTGCCATTCCATTCTGTCGTACTAGGTACTTCAAAAACTCATATCTTGCTAGATCATGCTCAATGTATAACTCTAAATATTCAAATTTTGATGTGTTCAATATGAAGCTGGGTAAATTTCTCACTTCAATAAAAAAATAAAATAAACCCTAACTTAGTAATAATTATAACGATGTACCTAACAAACTAACATTAGCATAGAATGTACATCTATTTATTTATTTTTCCTTTCTTTCTCTTTTCTTCTCGATTTAACTAACAAGTTTAGTTAAAATAATACAGTAGTTAAAATGAAACAATAATGTAGTTCAATAACTTTCAGTTTGCTTGATTGCTTTGGATAATACGTTTTGTATTTTTTGTATTCTATTAAGTACTTCCCTTTGAGCATATCTGCTTTAATTTACTAGTGGAAACTGTTTTGGCTTGTGTTTTATTAATATTAATTCATATTGTGTAAGATTGAAAGCTGTTTGTTTCCCAATAAAATAAAATAAAAAATAAAAAATAAACTAAACAGTAGTAACAGTAACAGTCTTAAAATTAGCTACCTGCATGCCTCCTGACTGGAATAAGGGTAATTATTTGTATGTTTTAAAGTAAATGTTGTTGTGTTATCGTGACTTTTTTGTGTTATCGTGTCGGTTCCCAGTCTTCTGTTAACATAAATAACATTATGTGCTTGATGTGCTGCTAACCGAGTAAGTAATATTGATATTTTTTTCTCGTTATTAAGAAGCTGTAGCCCAAATTTCTTAACTTCGCGAAACTTTTGTAGTAATTTTACATTATTTTGCAGTAATTAACTGGATTTATATAAGTTTTATATGTATATTGGTATGTACCTATAATGGAAGATTGTTGTAATGGGGACTGAATAAATGAGTTAGATACTTTTTCTAAGCCATTTTTCCCAATCTAACGACTGAAGGTATAGCTATTTTACCAAGGTAAAGTAAGTACGTTTTTTAATAGTATAATTATATCACATCACACAGGTATAAAATAATAAAAGTATATAAATGTAACTTTTTCTCCATTTTCTATTTTGTGAGCTTATAATTTGCTTAGCTGAGCTTTTCTAGTGACAAGATTTGCTCGACCATAGAAAAATATAGTAAGACAAGAGTGCTCACTCCATACATCAGTTCAGACTATTAATTTCAGTGTCTACATCTAGCATCGAGTAGCGGAACTATCAGTACTGCTACTTGACAATAGATGTAGCACCGACCGGAAAGTCTTATCTCAACAGCATAAGACTTTCCGGTCGGTGGCGACATCTATTGTCAAGTAGCAGTACTGATAGTTCCGCTACTCGATGCTAGATGCTAATAGTCTTTTTGGTACTAAAACTGATGTATGGAGTGAGCACTCTATGTATTTTTTTCTCTATGGCTCGACCAACTATAAATAAAATAGAGATAAATTAACTAACCTGTAGAACTATGGCCATGGCGAGGTACGGCACCGCGGACAGCCAGCCCGTTGCCGACGTTTCGAACTTAAACACGTCTGAGGATAACAAATCAAAGTCATACATAATTGAAAAAACCGGCCAAGTGCGAGTCGGACTCGCGCACCGAGGGTTCCGCACCATCAACAAAAAATAGAGCGAAACAAGCAAAAAAACGGTCACCCATCCAAGTACTGACTCCTTGCTTGCTTAACTTCGGTCAAAAATCACGTTTGTTGTATGGGAGCCCCGCTTAAATCTTTATTTTATTCTGTTTTTAGTATTTGTTGTTATAGCGGCAACAGAAATACATCATCTGTGAAAATTTCAACTGTCTAGCTATCACGGTTCGTGAGATACAGCCTGGTGACAGACGGACGGACGGACGGACAGCGGAGTCTTAGTAATAGGGTCCCGTTTTTACCCTTTGGGTACGGAACCCTAAAAAATATTTATATTGTCCTTCGCTGCCTAAAACACAGGGAATCCTAATTCAGGCATTTGAAAACCTGTCTTTATAAATTCTTAGTCTTTAAGAGCAACCACTGTAGGTACTATACTTTTCTCAATAAATTATTTGTATTGTATTATTCATAAGTAAGCCTAGCAGGTGAGTAGCCACAGTAAATTTACTGCCATCTATCGACAGAAGATTAAAACTGTTAGAACGCTATTTGACTTTGATCCTTATTCTTTCTCTAATATGTGTCAATTTGTTAAATGTCAAAAATAACGCCATCTACTTGACAGTAGGCCATCGCTCGAAAAGATTGCACCATACCATTTATTGTCTGTGAAAACTTGTCAACAAACAGTTTAAGGCACAGTATGTATAAGCATAGAGAAAAAAATACATAGAGTGCTCACTCCATACATCAGTTTTAGTACCAAAAAGACTATTATATTAGCATCTAGCATCGAGTAGCGGAACTATCAGTACTGCTACTTGACAATAGATGTAGCACCGACCGGAAAGTCTTATGCTGTTGAGATAAGACTTTCCGGTCGGTGCTACATCTATTGTCAAGTAGCAGTACTGATAGTTCCGCTACTCGATGCTAGATGTAGACACTGAAATTAATAGTCTGAACTGATGTATGGAGTGAGCACTCTTGTCTTATATTTCTCTATGGTATAAGTTACTCTATTGTTTACGAAAGGCGCTAGTGCTGGACTCTGGTGGCAGAACATTGCAGTAATACCCCCTATTAAGATAATTAGATGTTTATTTACCTTGCATAAACGTGGGTAGGAACGTTAGTAGTGTGTAGAAACCCCAGTTTTCACTGAAATGGGCCATGACTATGGCCCACACGGGTCCTGAGGTCAACATGGCTCGCCAGGGGTGCCTAATTTTGGACCCTTCGATAGCTTGCGTACCTCTCGAGTCCTGAAAAAATTGATTTCAGTTGATAGACTTTCTATTTTCAAAAGCAATAATCCATACAAGAAAAATTGGCAATCAAAATTGAATCTACGGTAATAGAAAATAGAATTGATTTTGTTAAGTTTTAAAATCGAATGAGACAAAACCAAAGCAAATGCATTGACTGTGCGGGCGGGACAGGAAATGGCAGATCAATGTAACAAATTCTCCGTGTTTAGCATCCTTACTTTAGTATGTGTGTGTAAAAAATCGAATGTATTTAAACGATCTACCAATCATAAACTACCGACGACCGGTCTGGCCCACTGGGTAGTTACCCTGCCTGCGAAGCCGATGGTCCTGGGTTCGAATCCCGGTGAGATCATTTAATTGTGTGATGAACACAAATTTTTGGTCCTGAGAAGTGGGTGTTTGTTTTCTATGTATATAAGTATGTATTTATCTAGGTATATAAGTATATATATCGTCGCCTAGTACCCATAGCACAAGCTTTGCTTAGTTTGGGGCTAGGCTAGGTTGATATGTGTAAGATGTCGCCTAATCTGTTTATACGACAACGGTTTCACTCACTTGAATTTTTAGTCGCTATTGGCGACATGTTTCGGGCCCTTCGCCAATAGCGACTAAAAATTCAAGTGAGTGAAACCGTTGTCGTATAAACAGTTTAAAATATGTCTCACGAAAGTTTAATATCGTAGATGTCCCCTAATATTTAATATTTATTTATTTTATTGTTTATTTATTAATTTACTAGCTTTGAAATACCTGTATGTATTTTAATTCCGCTGGCGATATCCGGGGGTCCTTTTCTGGTGACTCTTTGACCACTAGCCACCAAACTGTTGTCCACACCAGTCCCATTATACCTGCACATGAAATATACAATCGTTAAAATGTTAAGCTAAGTGTATAAACTGAAATAAGTTATGCCCTAAGAAAAAGTGACCAAGGCATCCAGTGCCCCAGGCTGGAATCGAACCAGCGTCCTCTGCTATCGCGGCAGGTGCCTGTGCCATTCGGCCACCGGGCCACAGCGGCATTGGTCGAATTTTTCCAACTTTTTTTTTTTTTTTTTTTCTTACTGAAGCCACTGAAAGCTTATGGTGTACTAGGTATAGCCTGTATTAGACGTGTTAAGTCTAACCCTCTTATTCATAAAACTTTACAAGCTATAGCTGAGGCTACAGCGAATATGTAGACTATTAGAACATGTATAGTCAGATGCAGGGAAAAGGCCTGCATAGAAGTATGCCAAGGTTCTAAGCAAATAGTATTGCTGAGTGTACATTGTATATTAGTTACCGAACACCTAGAATATGCCAGCGAGGCCAACCTATTTAGTGTGCCAGCATGGAGCATACCGGCATGGACATCACGGTACCCGCGTAGCTGATGATATATAATGTGCCGATAGTTACCGAACACGTAGAATATGCCAGGCCAGCCCGTATAGTGTGCCAGTAGCGAACATATCGGCATGGAAACCACGGTGCCAGCGTAGCTGATCATTATGTAATGTGACAATAGTTACCGAACAAGTAGAATATGCCAGGCCAGCCGGTATAGTGTGCCAGTAGCGAACATATCGGCATGGACACCACGGTGTCCGCGTAGCTGATCATATATTAATGTGACAATAGTTACCGAACACGTAGAATATGCCAGGCCAGCCCGTATAGTGTGCCAGTAGCGAACATATCGGCATGGACACCACGGTGCCCGCATAGCTGATCATATACAGTGTGGAAAGATAAGTCGGGCCCTGGAGGGAAACTACCTTAAACCCTGAAGCTGGCTCATTTTACTTAAAGGACACATTCCTTTATTTTTAAAAAGAAACAAAACTGCATTCAAAGATTTTCTAAAACTCGCTTGCCTCGCCCGGGACTCGAACCGACTAAAAATTCCAAAAAATAAAAACTCGCAATTTTATTCTACTAGTCGATACAGTTAATGTTAATGATAACATTTCTCCAAGAAACATTAGGTCTTAAACTCGTCTGTCGTACAAAATATCCATAAAATGTAATATTTAGTACTCAAGATTTTTTTAGACAAGCCAAATTGAAGAAAAAAAGAAATATACTTTGAATGCAGTTTTGTTTCTTTTTAAAAATAAAGAAATGTCTCCATTAAGTAAAATGAGCCAGCTTAAGGATTTAAGGTAGTTTCCCTCCAGGGCCCGACTTAACTTTCCACACTGTATAACTAGCGACCCGCCTCGGCTTCGCACGGGTTAACAAATTATACATAAACCTTCCTCTTGAATCACTCTATTTATTAAAAAAAAACCGCATCAAAATCTGTTGCGTAGTTTTAAAGATCTAAGCATACAGACAGACAGACAGACAGCGGGAAGCGACTTTGTTTTATACTATGTAGTGATGTGACAATAGTTACCGAACACGTAGAATATGCCAGGCCAGCCCGTATAGTGTGCCAGTAGCGAACATATCGGCATGGACACCACGGTGCCCGCGTAGCTGATCATATATCATGTGCCAATAGTTACCGAACACGTAGAATATGCCAGGCCAGCCCGTATAGTGTGCCAGTAGCGAACATATCGGCATGGACACCACGGTGCCCGCGTAGCTGATCATATATCATGTGACAATAGTTACCGAACACGTAGAATATGCCAGGCCAGCCCGTATAGTGTGCCAGTAGCGAACATATCGGCATGGACACCACGGTGCCCGCGTAGCTGATCATATATCATGTGACAATAGTTACCGAACACGTAGAATATGCCAGGCCAGCCCGTATAGTGTGCCAGTAGCGAACATATCGGCATGGACACCACGGTGCCCGCGTAGCTGATAATTATGTAATGTGACAATAGTTACCGAACACGTAGAATATGCCAGGCCAGCCCGTATAGTGTGCCAGTAGCGAACATATCGGCATGGACATCACGGTGCCCGCGTAGCTGATGATATATAATGTGCCAATAGTTACCGAACACGTAGAATATGCCAGGCCAGCCCGTATAGTGTGCCAGTAGTGAACATATCGGCATGGACACCACGGTGCCGGCGTAGCTCCCGCTGAAGGCGAACGTTGCTAGTCGCGCTCGCTCCTCGCTTGGCGCCCAGCGGGACCATACTGCGTGGATGCAGGGGTAGGTCACACCCTACAAATACAAATAAAATACTATAATGTATGAAAAATAATGATAACTAGTAGTTCGCCCCGAACTGAGAACTCGCGGTTCGCCAAAAATATCAATTGAATGCAGTCGTCAAAGGATTGAAACCGCGTACGATTTATTGCAAGGTCTGTGGAGCCCTTAACTGATACTGTATCTGTGGTAAGCCGAAATATTGCTGTCAAATGTCAAATACCTATATTATGTTTATTTTATTTTTATCTTGCTAATTATTTCAAAATGGTAACTTTAAAAACGATAGTATAAAAGTGTAAGCCGAGCACTTTCATTTGATACCAAACTCGACCATACTTTCTTGCAAAAAAATGACCAGAATAGCAAGACCCCTCACAAATAGCTTTTTAGCCTTCTAAGCTCTTCTAGCTCAATAACCCCTTGATCGAGCCTGCTCATAATTTAATGACTAAAATAGAATGCCCTCAACTACACGTTTACCCAATTTAATTTAAATTAGAAGAAATTTACTTAAGTTATTGTGTATCAAACTATCTTCTGATAGTTCAGCTTAAAAACATCGAAATGCCGGGACGTGCTCCTAGCCAGCCGTGTGCTCCAAGTTGAATGTAAGAACTTCACTTCGCTTCGCTCGCTCGTTCGATAATGTATGAAAAATAATGATAATAATGGAAACGACTTGTAAAGTTGATATTGGTCTAGGATTCTTGTCATAGGTCGAGACTCTGTATAGAAAATATCTTGCCAAAATCGTCAACGCTTGCGCGACGCTTAATTTGAAAACCGTAAGTCCTAGAAACATTCTTCCAAGACTTATTGTTGAGAATTAAATGGAGAATATTTTGTTTATTGGCAGTTTTGTTGTAGCTTCAACAGTTTTTCAAAAAAATAAAAATCTCCAAAACGGGTAATTTTTGAAGTGAAAACTTCTTTAGCGGCGCTGTGCACTTTTTGAGGTGGGGGAAAAATGTTAAACTCGAGACAGTAAGACAGACACGTGACCTGATCGAAAAACTGTTACATGTAATGTCATTGAGTTTTTCTTTATTGATTTAAATGCCATCTAGTGAGTTTCGCTCTAACTGGTATTAATATAACTAGAGTACTAACAGTGATGTGCTTAGGGGTTTCAAGTAATTAACGCTAACGCTAGATGGCGTTAACCTCAATTATACATAGTGCATTTTGGACTAGTCATTGAGTTTTCACTTCTGCCGGCACTCCCTGAGTGCAACCCGTTGTTTTTTGTAACTAGGCATTTTTAGAGACAGATTTCTAATTAATCAACATACAACGGGACTTAATCGCGTATCTAAGTTTTAAGATTTACCTCCGACGTTTCGAGGACGGCGTTGTCCCCGTGGTCTCGGAGAAGACTGGCTTAAGTTGACATCAGCATCGTCTAACCGCGCGAGTTTTTCGAACTACCCGCACTTGGTCTTGTTTATCCGCTTGAACGTTTTGCGCACTAGGGATTAAGTCCCGTTGTATAATTTAATAATGTGTAAAAATCGTGAAAGTTTAAATCAGTGTTAATCAACATACCTCAAAAAGTCCTTCGACTACCCTAACGGCGATAAGCAGAGAGGTGCTGGTGTGAGCCAGGGGTGGAGTGAACAATGTTAGTAGGGACGTCGCCCCTATCCCAATGGCAAACATTCTGGAAATACAGGAAAAAACTAAATATGTAAATATCGGCATTACTTTAAATAAATCTCGTATCTCACATTGCTACTCAAAGTTGAAACGCATGAACTCTGTATGAATCCCATATATATACGTATGTATACGTATGTATATCTGTATCTATATACCACATTTTTCTTTTGATAGACAGAACAATATACTTACGAGTTCTTTTTTTCAAAGTAGTGCCGATATGTAAAACTATATATATGTATATGTATGTCGTACTTATGTACGAAATATCATTTGATATTTACCAGTCGCTTTTCGGTGAAGGAAAACATCGTGAGGAAACCGGACTAATCCCAATACGGGCCTAGTTTACCCTCTGGGTTTGGAAGGTCAGATGGCAGTCGCTTTCGTAAAAAGTAGTGCCCACGCCAATTACTGGGATTAGTTGCCAAGCGGACCCCAGGCTCCCATGAGCCGTGGCAAAATGCCGGGACAACGCGAGGAAGATGATGAGTGCCGATATGTAAAAGTATCATGAGTCACTGACAGTATCAATACTGCCGATGCCTATACCTGCCAAATAGTTACAATTTTGAAACGTCCCTAAATCCCTCAAGGTGTGACAGTGCTAGTAAACAGGTACCCAGCTGTGAAGTGACTTTGAAAAGGGTCACATGAGGTCCGATGGATAAATCACTATTAATATTGGATCGGACAGTCAGCAATGTCAGCTTCAATAGTAGCGGTAGGCGTGTCTCACTCCGCGATTTCGTCGCTTTGCTACAGGTAGCTAAAAGTACATCCGTTCCGCCCCAATTTTGGGGAAAGCCATAAGCCGCGCGTGGCGCTGTCGCCACGTAGCGGCCATATCTATGCTGATCGTAACAGACGCGTTTTGTTAGAGCGTGAGTCTTCTGTACTTAGTACTATTATTTATTCTGTGGTAGCGGATAAAACAACGCGCCTCAAGTACAGTCGAGTGTAAAAATATGGCTGCATATAACTTATTCAAAAATATGTCCCACATAGCTCTTAATTCGCTGACATAAGAGCTATGGGACATATTTTTGCCCCCAAACTCTCCAACTGAACCCTGAAAGAAAACTACTTACTTTAGACACCTTAATTTCATAAAACTTAGCAACCGCTTACAACCCTCTGTTAAATTTTGTCTCTTTCTAAGAAACAGAAATGTCACAACGACGGATGGACAAACGATTATCAACGGTTTGTTAGATTGGTTAACCTACCTTTGTTTCGATTCACGAAAGGTCACTACTCTGGCAGAAATTCCGCACGGTTCACTGAACTAAGACTATTCGGAGCGGCATATCGCCGCTATACTTACTCAACCTCGTATCTGCAACACTCATTTGATGACAAAAACACCCGTATTCCGAATGAAAGAAAAGCGACATTTCCATCAAATGATTGTTGCAGATATGAGGTTGAGTAAGTATAGCGACAATATTTCGAGCTAACATTCTAATTGATCGGACTAAATACGTTCTGATTACATAGTTCCGTTACCTTTTAAACGTTTCATGTCCCTAAATAACCTTTTAGGTAGGTACACTTTTATGATTGTAAGTAGTAGATTTTTTTGTCCTCGAAATTTTTCAAAAAATGATCTTATCAATGTGAATATCTTCTCATTTGGGCGGAATAAATAAGATAAGTAGGTACCTATCCCAATTTGGGACAAGAAAAAAAAGAAATATTCCGTTGAGTTACGAAAACGTATGATACAGATTCGATTGAGAACATAAACAAAAAAAAACGGCCAAGTTCGAGTTGGACTCGCGCACGAAGGGTTCCGTACCATTACGCAATAAACGGCAAAAAAATCACGTTTGCCGTATAGGAGTCCCTCTTAAATATTTATTTTATATTGTTTTTAGTATTTGGTGTTATAACGGCAACAGAAATACATCATCTGTGAAAATGTCAACTGTCTAGCTATCGCGGTTCATGATTTACAGCCTGGTGACAGACAGACGGACAGCGGAGTCTTAGTAATAGGGTCCCGTTTGTACCCTTTGGGTACGGAACCGTAAAAAACATATTGCCTGTTGTGAAAGGGCTAGGGATTTTACTTATTTATTACTAGCGACCCGCCCCGGCTTTGCACGGGTTAACAAATTATACATAAAGCTTCCTCTTGAATCAGTATATCTACTTAAAAAAAGCGGCCAAGTGCGAGTCGGACTCGCCCATGAAGGGTTCCGTATTTAGGCGATTTATGACGTATAAAAAAAAACTACTTACTAGATCTCGTTCAAACCAATTTTCGGTGGAAGTTTACATGGTAATTTACATCATATATTTTTTTTAGTTTTATCATTCTCTTATTTTAGAAGTTACAGGGGGGGGACACACATTTTACCACTTTGGAAGTGTCTCTCGCGCAAACTATTCAGTTTAGAAAAAAATGATATTAGAAACCTCAATATCATTTTTGAAGACCTATCCATAGATACCCCACACGTATGGGTTTGATGAAAAAAAATTTTTTGAGTTTCAGTTCGAAGTATGGGGAACCCCAAAAATTTATTGTTTTTTTTCTATTTTTGTGTGAAAATCTTAATGCGGTTCACAGAATACATCTACTTACCAAGTTTCAACAGTATAGTTCTTATAGTTTCGGAGAAAAGTGGCTGTGACATACGGACGGACAGACAGACGGACAGACAGACAGACAGACATGACGAATCTATAAGGGTTCCGTTTTTTGCCATTTGGCTACGGAACCCTAAAAACCGCATCAAAATCCGTTGCGTAGTTTTAAAGATCTAAGCATACATCGGGACAGACAGCGCCCGATTCGGATTTTGAAATAGACATCTATAAGATATGTTTTAGGCATCACCAACTTCTGGAGATACTCTTGAACGATTTCCACAAGATATGGCTTAGAGATCCAATTCACATCTATTAGATGTCTAATTCTATCTAGCGTAAAAGTGACATTGGTTGCCCGAATTGCGCTGCAAAAGAGAACTAGTTGAAATCCAAACTATAACGTATCTAGAATAGATCTAGTACGTGTCGTCTCTTGTGAATATCTTGAAGTTCGAATACGGCAGTTTGTTTTATACTAGTAGTGTATGGTCATAGAGAAAAAAAAATCATAGAGTGCTCACTCCATACATCAGTTTTAGTACCAAAAAGACTATTAGCATCTAGCATCGAGTAGCGGAACTATCAGTACTGCTACTTGACAATAGATGTAGCCACCGACCGGAAAGTCTTATGCTGTTGAGATAAGACTTTCCGGTCGGTGCTACATCTATTGTCAAGTAGCAGTACTGATAGTTCCGCTACTCGTTGCTAGATGTAGACACTGAAATTAATAGTCTGAACTGATGTATGGAGTGGGCACTCTATGTATTTTTTTCTCTATAGTATGGTATAGGTTAGTTAATAATGTGCTAGACGGAACGGACCTGTTACCTCCTATTTTAGCCGCGAGCCAACCGCCTGGCAGCTGTGTCACCAGGTACCCGTAGAAGAACGAAGACAGCACCAGACCCTTAGTCTGGGAGCTCCAGTCGAACTCTGGTATCTGGAACGTAAAAATATCAATTAGTCATTGACATAGATATCTAGGGACTGGCTTTACGGGCAATAATGAGGCATGACAGGGGCCAGTACAGCGGTGTGAAATCGCTACAACGCGATTGGTTGATGAGTTCGCATCACGCGCGCGATTGGTCGCAACTATATAGTCGCGTTACGACTGCACGATTGGTTGGAATTCGTGGGTATAGCACCGCTGAACTAGTACGATGTTTAGTGCCCCATTAGCCCGTCCTTAGATATTATACGTCAATGCAATTAGTTATACTTGGTCAAGCAAATCTTGTCAGTAGAAAAAATTTAAAAATTGCGGGTTAGCAACAATGCGTTTGAATTGTTCGAAAATCGCGTGTCGCGTGGAACTGTTTGGTTTACATTTCATCGTTGTTCGATGTACGGTTCGGTTGCCGCCGCCGCCGTCGCCAGGCGCGCTATGTCGTGGCACTCGTGGCCGAGCCGGAAGGGTGTCGGTTACGCGACCAGAGGGCCTACCGCGAACCACGTTCGAAGTGTTGCCTCCCTGTCACAGTTACGTACGAATTTACAAGTGCGACAGAGATGCAACACGTCGAACGTGGTTCGCGGTAGGCCATCAGCTCTGACAGTAACACTACGGAGCATTGTAGCGATAATGTGTTTAGTAGTTTTTAATTATAAATAAGTAACTACTTAATATTTATTTTTTATAATGTTCTATTTTGTTATGTAGGTAGGTATGCTTTTACTTAATTTAAGCTTTAAATTGCTATGTGAAATAAATTCCAAAGATTTTTCTTTCATTTCATTTCAATTAGTTCTGTCAATGGAATTGGGAGCATTGGCGGGCGTGCGACTTTCAAACAGAAGGTTGCGAGTTCAAGTCCCGGCTCGTACTCTCGAAATATAAAACTGTAAAATTAAATAATGTAAAGTATGACCTACGAAAATAATATTATTTATATGTAGGTACATAAAATACGCACGAACAGGGTGACATATCATCTTCGCTCATTTTATGACAGCAAACAATATTTTAACATAAGCAGGCAAAAATCAGACAATGGATTGATTTTACGACCGCTAAAATTCAACATTTTGCACAACCTTTATAAATTTTCCAAAAACAACTAGCCAAATTGAATCTTATTCCCTCGTGTTAAAGATCAGACGAATACAGTAAGTCCAGTTAAGGGTCATATAAATTTGGATGGTTACTGTACATAAGGTTCTATTTCCGTTGTAGTTAGAAAAGGGTGGTATTAATACAAGTTTACGACTGTCCTCGAATAGGCCCTTGAAACATTTTATGTTTTGTATAACGACATGGGTGCGAAATATGATGCAGCATGATCGCGTTAAAAGGTTAGATATATTCGGGACTTTCTTGCAAATGGGAAGTAATGTGATGGGGTTTGAGTAGACAGGGAAATATAATAAAAATGGAAGTAATGCACACGGCTTCTGTCCCTAATATGTATGCTTAGATCTTTAAAACTACGCAACGGATTTTGATGCGCTTTTTTAAATAGATAGAGTGTTTCAAGAGGAAGGTTTATGTATAATTTGTTAACCCGTGCGAAGCCGGGGCGGGTCGCTATTAGTATAGAATGTAACAAAACATAATGCAAAGAAATGTACCACACAACACAATTATTAGAACATAAATATGATAATATTGATAATAGAACCTGAATAGTACCTGATTTATTGAAATTCAGTAACTGATGATGATGGACTGGATGGATGATGTAATTTGTAATACTTAAACACAACATGGCAACCACGGCGACGGACAGGTTGACGCTTAACCCGTAGACATTGAAAAAGGACGCACACCTGTAGAAGGGCTCCAAACGCCATGATACTCACAAACACAACAGTCCCGTTCTCCAGCTTGGTTTCTACTGGTTCCGTCATGGCGACCACGGCGACGGGCAGGTTGACGCTTAACGCGTAGACATTAAAAAAGGACGCACACCTGTAGAAGGGCTCCAAACGGCATGATACAAACACAACTGTCACGTTCTCCAGCTTGGTTTCTACTGGTTCCGTCATGGCGACCACGGCGACGGACAGGTTGACGCGTAACCCGTAGACATTGAAAAAGGACGCACACCTGTAGAAGGGCTCCAAATGGCATTATACTCACAAACACAACTGTCCCGTTCTCCAGCTTGGTCTCCACCGGCTCTGTCAAGCGACCAAGGCGACGGACAAGTTAACGCATAACGCGTAGACATTGAAAAAGGACGCACACCTGTAGAAGGGCTCCAAACAGCATGATACTCACAAACGCAACAGTCCCGTTCTCCAGTTGGTTATTACTGGTTCCGTCATGGCGACCACGGCGACGGACAAGTTGACGCGTAACGCGTACCTACATGTTGAAAAAGCCGAAGAACGCTAGGAGAGCAACGATGAGCTAATAGTTCGCTGTTTAAAGTTTAACAAAGTTCTGAAGATGGACTGGATGGATTAATTTGTAATACTTACAAACACAACAGTTCCGTTTTCTAGCTTCGTCTCTACTGGTTCCGTCATGGCGACCACGGCGACGGACAAGTTGACACGTAACGCGTAGACATTGAAAAAGCCGAAGAACGCCAGCAGAGCCACGATGAGCCTCCGCCGACGCCAGAAACACCATGTCGCCTGGTGCTCTTGTGATCGCTCTCTGTGGACAAAAATACCGATAAGTTTTTTGTGTATATTTTATTATGACTATTTTTTTATACCAAGCGCTTGTGGCCTAGCGGTAAGAGCGCGTGACGTGCAATCCGGAGGTCGCGGGTTCAAACCCCGGTACCAATGAGTTTTTCGAAACTTTTGTACGAAATATCATTTGATATTTACCAGGCGCTTTTCGGTGAAGTAAAACATCGTCATCATCGGAAACCGGACTAATCCGAATAAGGCCTAGTTTACCCTCTAGGTTGGAAGGTCTCTGCCTCTAGGATGGCAGTCGCTTTCGTAAAAGCTAATAGTGTCTTCACAAATTATTGGGATTAATAGTTGTCAAGCGGACCCCTAGGCTCCCATGAGCCATGGCAAAATGCCGGGACAACGCGAGGAAGATACCACATAGGTGGCAAACAAGCATACGGCCCGCTTGAGGGTAAGCGGACGCCGTAGCTTATGGGCCCTTTAAAAACCTGTACTTACATTCCTTTTTGAAGAACCCCATAGGCCGATACTATGTATTTTATTTTATTTGCAAGCCTCCGCTTACAACTTTTTACTGAGAGGCCATTGTGGCAAATTAAAACAATCCAAAAACAATAAAAAGCCAAATCAACCTTAAAACTCGTCACCGAAACGACACTAAAGGTGGAACGTCATAAACCGCTCGAGTTAAACGCCTGCAACTGGGTCACCTAATTGGGTCGACATCTTATGGCGACCATGATTACTTGCCGAATAATGGAGCCACCGGGATTTGTTTGATTGCAGTGGGTGGTCTGTGTTGGCATTGGTCTGGCGCCTAGGGTTGTCTATGCTGTATTTGGTCTGGTTGAGTGCATATAACGGCTGTATGCATATATGGCCGAGCCGTAAATCAGTATGAACCGGTAAGTGTCGTATATAAATACTATACTACTATAATAAATACATTACGGAACTACTTCGAAAAATTTAAAGGGCCATACAATGTTCTGTAAAACTTTGTGTATCGTACATTTTACAGTACATTTTTTATATATAGCCTATTTCGTGTCCCACTGCTGGGCAACATATGGACCTTTAAATTTTCCACGTAGTTACGTAATGCCACTGTGCTTAATTATAGCACAGGGTGAGCACCAGATGTACTGTAAAAGGAACGTAACGTTCGTATCCGACTGACTATCCGTTAGGTACCTATTTACCTTATTTAAGTGGGTGACAACCCTAAAGTCAATGTACTTATATCTTGGAGATTTTGCCACGCGTGAGTGAGATATAGTAAACAAAAGGTCCCTTTTGGGGAATTAATCGGGAGCGTCTCACCTCGGGGTACCTTTTCTTTTTATCTTTATTCTAACACGCTGCTTATTCCACATTGACAATTTACAGGATTGTGCTGAAAAATGGGATAGGTAATGAAATAAATGTGTGCATAACAAAGATATAAGATATAGATGTACTGTGTAAATAAAGATTTTCATTCAAAACTATTAAATGCCTTGTTAATGTTTAACAAGGCATTTAATATAAATTTTTGGTTATAAATTTAGGTAGGTATGTAATGCAATGTATGTAAGTTTCATTGTTTTAATTATAATAAATGACAAGCATGCAAGTGCAAGCAAGATAAGGTACTTATTAAGTGTTTTGTTTATCCAAATTTATGTCTGTGCGATAACAATAATACTGATAAGAGTTTATAATAAAACTGTTCTGGAGTTTTTATCTTCAGTTTTAAGACGAACGTCACATACGTAAGAACTGTCTTCTTATTCTAGATACTAAAATAGCAAGCCTAGTCAAAAGACAATTGATCATCTTCAAGTGCTTTATTTTTCCTTTAAAAATGAGTTTCCAAAACAAAGTGGTCCTAGTGACCGGCGCAAGCGCCGGTATCGGCAAAGCCATAGCGTTGCTATTCGCCGAGAGAGGCGCACGACTTGCGATCGTCGGACGCAACGCTGAGAACCTGCGCGCAGTCGCAGACGCGTGCGCAAGCGCAGGGCGGCCGCTGGAGATCGTAGCTGATCTGTCGACGGACGAGGGATGCGAGAGGACGGTTAAAAAGACGTTGGACCATTATGGGAGGTAATAATTCCTCATATATCTTGTCTTACGAATCATAACTGTGTCTATGTTGTCGACATCTAAATCCGGTTCAAAGGACCACTTTGATTAAACAAGTTGCTAGGTTACCAAACATTTATTCCGATATGTGACAGTTTCTTATACAGACTCTTATAAAGACTAGCGTTATCTAGTTTGCGTCGGGAACAGCGACATCTGAGGTAATATGGACTAAAAAACTAAAGAGTATACTACATAATACATATCGGCTCGAACAGTTATAGGGCCTTCCGCTATCGAAATTTCGCTATCTGCCTCTCTATCGCTCTTGTATATTCGAACGGTGGAACACAGTTTTGTGTTTGAACCTTATTTATGCCATTTAATGATTTTCTCCATAATTTTCAGACTAGACGTCCTGATAAACAATGCGGGAGTGGGACCTCGCACGGACCGACATGGCGATATTTGATGAGGTGAGGAACATTTCAAAGTGATAATTCAAAATGTTATTCCGTAAGCAGGCCTTATGTGTTATGGGCTCATTCACAAGTCAATACAACATTTATAGTGATAAGAAATAAGTTTTTGGCAAAAATTTCATTTTTGGTACAAGCTTTTATCGCTGACTGTACTTTTCTTACGACAGACAACTAATACTCATCGAGACAATTCTAAAAACCCCTAACACAATTAGGTTGCGTTGTTTCATCACAGAGTTCCTATGGCCACCTCCTGTCACCTCATCAGATCAGTTCGACAGTAGTGATGGGTAGGACATCAATTTAAAATGAGTTTGTATGAGTACCTTATTTTCTAAAATGAGGTGTTACAATGTCTTACTTCAAATGAGGTGAGGTACTAGCATATTTTCAGCGTCGACTATTCCATTAATTCCAACGGCGACAAAAATATTTAAAGTCCATACATATTTATGTATTCATCACTTCCTTTATAAATAAATAAATAGTAACATTACAAGTAAAATGAATAGAGGAGTGAAGTAAGACATTTTTGCGGTACGAAGTACTGCGACAAATTAACAAAATGAGTGGTACAAATGAGGTGCCTCACGAGTGAGCAACTCAGCACTATTCGACAGTACCATATTATTGTATAGTCATCAGAAATACATACAGCTGCCAATTTTCATGACGCTACGATCCTTGGAAGATGGTTAAATTAGTTACCTTAGATTCAATTACATGTTAGTTACATACAGGTCGAGAGTTCCTATGGCCACCTCCTTTCTCCATCATCAGATTAGTTCGACAGTACCATATTATTGTATTGTCATCAGAACTACATACAGCTGCCAATTTTCATGACGCTACGATCCTTAGAAGATGGTTAAATTAGTTACCTTAGATTCCATTACATAGTTACATACAGGTCGACCTAATAAAAGCTTGTTAAAATACAATAGCAACATTTATAAATACGACAGCCAATAATGGTTACGAGATGATGATATTCTAGACACACTATACTATACCTACGATACAGATTGCCATGGTTTCTCTGCATAAATTCATTGGACATGCATTATTCGACGTTCGATCGGAGAGAGTAATCCGAATTCGATTACTTATGAATAAGTACTACCAATACTCGAAACTGACCATAGGTGACCCTTACGTCTTTGCAATAAGGTTGACGAACTGTCAGCAATCTGTGTCAAGCTGCAAGCTGGTACCACAGTATAATAAAGAGTACTAGCATACCTACAGTATGGACGCTTCCTGCCTCCCGTTGAAAGTGCCGCCCACCCGCTGAGACCCGCTCTCGGTTACCTCACAGTTACCCTACAATGTCTTATCTCACTCACACAAGCATGGTACGCGTTCACCTACACAAGCTTAGGGTGTGTGCGTAGGAACGCGTTTGTTTCATACATTTGATCGCCAGTGTCCGAGGTGTGCTGGTACGAAGCGCAGACGTGTGATTGCAGTAGGTAAACATTCATTAACGTTCTCACTGTTCAAACTCCTTGCCAAAAAGATATTGAAATGGAATTATTATTTAAAAAAAAAACAACGGGTTGCACTCAGGGAGTGCAGGCAGAAGTGAAAACTCAATCACTATTGCAAAATGTCTGCAGCACTATGTATAATTGAGGTTAACGCCATCTAGCGTTATTTCGTCGCATTACTTGAAACCCCTAAGCACATCACTGTTAGTACTCGAGTTATATTAATACCAGTTAGATAGAAACTCACTAGATGGCATTTAAATCAATAAAAAAAACTCAATAATGACATTGAAGTAACAGTTTTTCGAGGGCCCGGTCACACCTGTTACGAGTTTAACATTGTTTCCCCATCACAAAAAGTGCACAGCGCCGCTAAAGAAGTTTTCACTTCAATAATGCACTTAATTGAATAATGCTCATCAGTGGCGATGAGTCAAAAGGGATATAGGAGCTAATCTGATTTATTAGTATAGCAGTGTTACCTTCAGTATTGAAATATCAACTTAATTAAAGTAATATTTACAGGTGTTCAACACGAACGTAAGAGGCGTCTACAACCTCACGCGGCTATTAGCACCGGCACTTATCGAAAGCAAGGGTAACATCGTCAACATATCAAGCATCTCCGGTACGGCGGTAACGTTGGGCAGCCTGCCGTATAGCATGTCGAAGGTAAGGCCATCTTCATAACTTAAGGACCGTTTAAAACCTAACGCGGCTATTGGCACCAGCACATATCAAAACCAAGGGGAGCGCCGTACCGGGGATGCATGAAATGTTGACGTTTCATGCATCCCCGGTACGGCGGTAACGGTTGGGAGCCTGCCGTATAGCATGTCGAAGGTAAGGCTATCACTATCATCAATTGTTCAAGGCGGAGTGTTTTCCAGCCTAACATAGCTTATTGAAAGCAAGGGTAACATCGTCAACATATCAAGCATCTCCGGTGCGGCGGTAACGGTGGGGAGCCTGCCTTATAGCATGCTGAAGGTAAGGTAACCAATTGTTCTTACTACAAGAGCGTTTAAAACTCAGAATCATTGTAAAAATTATGAGCTGCCTAAGCAATCTCTTTCGCTTTCTACTGATTGAGCCGTTGAGGAAAATATTGTCATGGGACAACTACAGCCAGCCACTCTTCAATTACAAGAATGGCGTAAAGCTTAGATGGCTTTCCGCCAAAACCACACTTTCACAAGTACGGAAAGGGCCTATTCCTTATTCCACCAAAGGCCCAACCCAAGGCAGCGTCAATTGATGTTCAAAATCTTTATGATGAGGTGTATCATAAAGATTTTTAATAAGTAGGTATATCTTGTCCACTTTACGAGTCATCGCCCGAGAGGGCCTTGGTCAAAAATCTGTTGCTGCACACTAGAGGACTATCAACCTTGCCCATAGAAAAATGTACATACCCTAATAATAGGTTAAGTTTTTTATAATATGTTTATAAGTATTTTGTATTGTTTTTGTAAGTGTTTTTGTATTTTATTTTTATATCCATATTATAAAATAACCTAACTTAAGACCAAAAATAAATAAAGAGAATATAATAATTATGTTTTTTCCAGGCAGCGCTAGACCACTTCACAAAACTGATCGCCCTCGAGTTGGCTCCAAAGGGCGTAAGAGTCAACACAGTGAGCCCTGGAGTCACAGTAAGTTTAAATCAAGCTTTTATCTTATAGACAACGATGTACAATGTACAAACAGCAGCACTCTGTACATCCGTGGACCTTATTACAAAAGGCATAAGGTCCACCGATGTACAGTTAACAGTGTGGGCGAGGGTACAGTACAAGGTACACTCTTGGTCCCATAGGCCATAATGAATGAAAAATTATGTAAAATTGAATCTAAAAAAATACGTGATCAATGCTCGTGTGCTTTTATAAAATATCTAAACTGCTATAATATATACGCATAATTATAGATTCTTTATCAGGTAAGATTTCGGTTTTTAGGGTTCCGTACCCAAAGGGTAAAAACGGGACCCTATTACTAAGACTCCGCTGTCCGTCCGTCCGTCCGTCTGTCACCAGGCTGTATCTCACGAACCGTGATAGCTAGACAGTTGAAATTTTCACAGATGATGTATTTCTGTTGCCGCTATAACAACAAATACTAAAAACAGAATAAAATAAAGATTTAAGTGGGGCTCCCATACAACAAACGTGATTTTTGACCGAAGTTAAGCAACGTCGGGCGGGGTCAGTACTTGGATGGGTGACCGTTTTTTTGCTTGTTTTGCTCTATTTTTTGTTGATGGTGCGGAACCCTCCGTGCGCGAGTCCGACTCGCACTTGGCCGGTTTTTTTATGAACAAAACCTAACCCTGCCCTTATTTCACTTTGTGGATTGGTACAGCGTTGTGTGGCTGCGTAACTGTCGCTTGCCGTGTTATTAAGAGGGGATATTAGAACACGACTGTTGAAATACTGCCATGCTATCTGGAATACGATAGAGCACTGCTTTTAGTTCAGCATTCTAAATCTTCTAGTTAAAAAAGTCTTTACCTATTCTTACAGGTTAGCGACTTAGTCCAACGCATAACCGGCATCAGCGACGAAGCATACTCCGAGTTCCTAACCAACATGGCCAAAGGAATTCCTATGGGTCGTGTATGCCAACCCGAGCACATAGCCAAGATGGTGGCGTTTCTGGCCAGCGAGGATAGTGAACTAGTCACGGGTACTATAGTTAAAGTCGACGGCGGTGCAGACTTGCACGCCGATTTCACTCATTTGGCGAAACAGACACAGAAACAATAGATTTAAATAAATAAACATTTATTTCTTTCTCACTCTTTCTCTTTCTTTGTCTCTTCATCCCGTCTAACTCTAAACACGTTTTTGTATCGATAAAATATTCACGAAGGAAACTTGTAAATTCAGGGGTGTCATTAGCTCATTAGCGCTTTAGTGACTCTTTAGCGCTTCCATGACAGTTAATTTTTATTTTCGAACAAATGAAATTCAACTTAATTGAAAATTCAACAAGATTCTAACGCCCTTGGCTATAATTTTGTATGGTGGGCGGCGGAGGATAGTAACTTTGCCGTTGCATGTAATAATAGGATCATTTTATGACGTCAGTGACTTGTGATTGTGACGTCACGTCAGTTTACAAACAACAATAAGCGTGAGAAACGCTAGATGACTCGGCAGTAAAAACCCTGTAACACGACATGGTTGTCAACGTCAGTGTCAAGGTAAAGACTGTACCTATTGTTTACCAATTATTAATTCATTCATTCCAACACGAAACCCCTATAGCCCCCAGCCACAGGTATGTCCTTAAGGGGCTGTCAACACCCAATGACCTTGAAATTGATATTACTTAAGCAGTTTTTAGGGTTTTGTAGTCAACTAGGAATCCTTATAGTTTCACCATGTCCGTCGTCTGTCTGTCTGTCTTAGGCTTTGCTCCGTGATTGTTTGTGCTAGAAAGCTGCAATTTGGCATGGATATATAAACCGAACCACCAAAAACATTTCATATAAAATGTTGCCAAGAGGAAACCGTAAGGTTCGCACTGACAAAAAGTTATCAAATCTCTTGTAGAGCCAAGATTCTAACTCTACAAGCCCTAACTTCACAAACTCTACAACTTAGTCAAAATATGTGACTTGGCCGTTTCGTTAGCCCATAGCAAAAAATAGTCTTTTACGTAAATAACTTGTATAAAATTTCCTACAAAATAGATATACAGGGTGTCCCATAAATATCACGTCAAACACTGGAGGTAGGACACCTCCTAATAAATAAATAATTTGAAATAAACAATACATACCTACTTTTATTTTTCTTTTTGGGCCACCCTGTAAATACTTGGTTCTGCACCAGTGGTCGCCTTGGGAACCAAACAGTTCGCACGCTCCAACTAACTTCACACTTTTTGTGGGCTCTGAACTGTTGGGTGATCAAGTACCTATTGTTTCGATATTTAAATAACTTATATTACTAATGATTACACATCGGTAACTCGTGGCATTTAGGTAGCACTTAAAAGATTCGTTTAATTAATTCCTTTTTTTTAGTGGTTTCTTTTTCTCGACTCGTATAGGAAGAACATTGTTACATCACTAGTCTGTTAGAAACTGTCAAGTGCTACCTAAGTGCCACGAGTTACCGATGTGTGCTCATCACTAATCTTTTAAGTGCTACCTAAATTCCACGAGTTACCGACTCTGACTCTTTGAGCTATAATTAGTTTTGCTTTGAGCTGAAACGCCTGTACCACAATGTTTATAAAGAAAGTAACATACCTAAGGAGTTCATATTCAGATTGTAATAAAATACATCATTAATTCCAGCAAGGTTATAATTATAGTCATTAGTCTAGTTTCCGTGTGAATTTTTTCAATGCATTTGGCCTTGTGTAAAATGTGTAAAAACTCAAAGTAAAAACTGCAGTTTCGCGGGTTCCCCCCTCTTCAATTGACCCCAGTCTCTCCTAGTTACTAATAGTAGAGATGGTAAAACCTGGATTGCCTCGTTATTCATATAAACTTCCCATTGGCTTCAAATAACTAAGTACAGCTAACTACTAACTATTATAATTACACAACAGTTAGTTGTAATGAACACTCAAAGCGGAAACTCAGTCACTAAACAAGCAAAAGTAACCTTGTAATGAGTACATAATTATAATTCTGATATCTATATATTACTTTGAAGGTTTTCGCCTTTTACCGACATATAATAGGGTTATATATCTAATATAGGAATCGAATGTTGCAATCATATTGGTACGAGTATTTAACTGTGCATAATGTAGGAGAAATTGGGGTGCCTCAGTTAAGAGGAGTACACGTTTTCATGTAATAGGGTAATTCGCCAGTAACTGGCCACCCTAAACTAAAAAATATTAAATTCACCTATAAATACAATTAATTTTAGTATAAGGTGGCTAGTTGTTGAAGGCTGCTTATATACTAAAATTAATTCTATTCTGCTATGAAAAAAATTAAACGGATACTAGTCTGGAAGGGCAAATTCCAACCAAAATCTTTATTTGCTTTTTTCCCTTCCTTCTTTTTTTCATTTCTTGTTTTCACTTAATCATTTATTTACAAACAAGATATATACAGTGTATTACTAAAAGAAATTAAAAACTAGCTTAAATCTAAAATAGGCCCTTGAGGCATTGTACCAAGGATGCTGGCGACATTTCCTCGCTGTATCGCAATGCTGATACGTTGTGCGATTAGTTATTGCATGTTAGTTGTATTTATGTGGACATCTGTTATTGGCTATGTTTTTTGATCATTATACAGGGTGCTTCCTGTAACAGGAGCAATAAATTAAACTAAAGGTTGTACTCCTTAAGGCTTAAACTGACCAATACTTGTTCAGCAACTTTTAAAAATTATGAATCCTTTAGACTTCCTCTTTTTCATACAAAATAAATATTGCCTTCAATATACGCTGACATCAGTGTGTTTGACGTTGCTTGTCACGCTTATAACATAACAAAATTTGCAATACATTGCGTTTCAGAATAAACTTTAAAGTGTAATAAAAATCAAAACATGAGTTATTTTCAAAAGTTGCTGAACAAATGTTGGTCAGTTTGAGGAGTACAGCCTACATCTACAGTTTAATTTATTGTTCCTGTTACAGGAAACATCCTGTATATGCTACGATCATATGCACCAAATAAATAAATTAATTAATTTATAGGTACACCGTGAGCATGAGCCTACGTGGTGTCAGTATAATTTTAGTGTAAAATATATGAACACGCCTCTATTGTCAAGGTGCTAGAGTGCATGCTCAGATCTTTTTTAGCACCTCGGCGGCTCCGATATATTTGATGGCGACTGTACCATGATTTGCAATACGAGTAAAATATTCTAATTCTAAGATTGAGCCTTGTGCGGCTTGGGCCTCTCTAATTCAAGTAACAAAACATGCTAATAATAGCAAATGCGTGACTTATATATTTGTCACTCAAAGCTATTAGTACGATTTCAGACATTTTAACTTTATTCATTCATTCATCTATTTATTTCTATAACAATAGGTACGTTTGCTAACTATACTATTGGTGCCGACTGTAGGTACAGTCGCCATCAGATATATCGGAGCGCCCAAGGTGTTCACAATATCTGAACACGCACTCTAACGCCCTGACGATAGAGGCGTGTTCAGATATTTGTGAGCACCTTAGCCGCTCCGATATATGCAGATATATCGGAGCGGCCACCATCAGTGGTGACTGTACCTGGGCGTTTTTAGGGTTCCGTAGCCAAATGGCAAAAAACGGAACCCTTATAGATTCGTCATGTCTGTCTGTCTGTCTGTCTGTCCGTCTGTCCGTCTGTCTGTCCGTCCGTATGTCACAGCCACTTTTCTCCGAAACTATAAGAACTATACTGTTGAAACTTGGTAAGTAGATGTATTCTGTGAACCGCATTAAGATTTTCACACAAAAATAGAAAAAAAACAATAAATTTTTGGGGTTCCCCATACTTTGAACCAGGGATGTTGCGAATATCCGCATCCGCATCCGCAACCGCGGAACTTCCGCATTATTTTCAACATCCGCATCCGCATCCGCATCCGCATAAAATCGATGCGGATTTAATGCGGATGCGGATGTGGAACAGGTCGGTACAGGAACGTCTTAGCATCGGCGTAAGTGCTAGACTCTAGACTGCTAGGTAATTTAGTCATTAACCAAAAAACCTATTAGAAATGAGCAGTCAAGCGTGAGTGGGACTTAATGTACGGAACCCTTGGAACGCGAGTCTGACTCGCACTTGGCCGGTTTTTTGAAATAAAAATTACTAAAATGTAATATTTGACGTTTTTTATGGTACTATCTTGACATCCGCATCCGCATCCGCATCCGCGGATGTGAGCCTTTAAAAATCCGCATCCGCATCCGCATCCGCGGATGTCAAAAAATCGGCATCTGCAACATCCCTGCTTTGAACTGAAACTCAAAAATTTTTTTTTCATCAAACCCATACGTGTGGGGTATCTATGGATAGGTCTTCAAAAATGATATTGAGGTTTCTAATATCATTTTTTTCTAAACTGAATAGTTTGCGCGAGAGACACTTCCAAAGTGGTAAAATGTGTGTCCCCCCCCCCCTGTAACTTCTAAAATAAGAGAATGATAATACTAAAAAAAATATATGATGTACATTACCATGTAAACTTCCACCGAAAATTGGTTTGAACGAGATCTAGTAAGTAGTTTTTTTTTATACGTCTTAAATCGCCTAAATACGGAACCCTTCATGGGCGAGTCCGACTCTGGCCGCTTTTTTTTTTGTTGTCCCAAACACTTTTTTTTCAAATTTGGGTTTTTTAATGTTATTTCTACTCAGAATCACGAGCTCTTACTATCCTAATAGGAGAAAAAAAGTGTCCTAAGGTTTTTATTTCCATTCCGTCACCAGTTTTCATAGACTTCGTATGGTGGTCGCGTAATGGAAAGATCGAAAAATGTATGGAAATTTTGGGACACTTTTTTTCTCCTATTAGGATAGAAAGAGCTCGTGATTCTGAGTAGAAATAACATAAAAAATCCCAAATTTGAAAAAAAAAAGTGTTTGGGACAACAAAAAAAACGCCCACCTCCACAGCCCACGAATGAGTTATTGATCTGACGTTTAATATCAGTTTTCGATTTGCGTCATGCAACCCACACAAAATATATGAATTAAGTGATAGCGATAACCTGATAGCGATCCATTAAAGGTCTCCATTGTAGGTATCGTATTTTGTTATGTCTGACCTTGGGGCCTTAATTACCATGATGTCTTATTGCGATTCTGTTTAGGTCCTAAACTGAATTGCAAAGTGTAAGGCCTGAGTGGACGCTCGAGTTGGGCGTGCAGCGGGGCGGGGCGCGCGGCGTGCATGTTAAACAAATGCAAGCGTATAGGAGCGGCCTTAGTGCACGCTGCTCAAATCACTTGTGAGCCCGACGCCACGCTGCAACCCCGCCGAACGCTCCGCTTCGAGCGTCTACTCAGGCCTTACACTTAAGAGACCGAGTTATGCGACTTATGTACCTACCTAAAGAGAATCGCAATAAGACATCATGGTAAGGCCCCAGGTAAGAGCATTTATTTGTGTGATGAACATAGAAATTTGTTACCGAGTCAGTACCATACCATAGTACAAGCTTTGCTTAGTTGTGGTTTGGGGCTAGGTCTATTGTCCCCAAATATTTAGGTATTTAAAAAAAGGTAATAAAAAAAATGGTTTTGCGAGGCCCCCCTAAGTGCGAGGCCGTGGGCGAATGGGGCCTTCGAATCGCCACCTCATATTAAACAACTTTTACTATGGGCCAACCCCGAAAACGTAACAAAAATGATCAAAATCGTAACAATCATCACCTACATACTACAAAGTACAAAGGCTGCTAAAATCAAAAGCTTTCCTTTTGGGGTATAATTATCCTTTCCATCTTTTGATGGCCGCCCGTAGTTCAAATGTCCACGGAAGAGGCCTATTAGTAGCACAATTTCCTTAGGGGCCGGCCATTACGACAATAGGGAATAAATCGAAAGATAATTGGAGCCAATCTTAAGATCCTGGCGAATTGATTTTCCATTTGTAACGGTATGGTGTATGGTCGGGGTTGTGCACTATCCACTGGGTCTTGTAAATAATAAATGCAGACTTACAGTTCAAGTGGTATACTTCGTTAAAGCACACAGGAAATCCATACACGAGCAATACAGAAGGCACAGAAGGGTAGAACACACAGGCACAGGTTTAAAGCAGAAGTAGAACAGTTCAGAAGATAGAAATAGGTAAAGTAAACAAGCGGGAAGCGAAAAGCAAAACAATAGGATCGCAGCGAGAGAGACATGCGTTCCGCGTCGTATCATGGCAGTGACTGTCAAATGACCTCTGTTGCGCGGACGCCGGGCCTAGCTACAAGACCGGTTCGCGCTAGGACGGAGGTGAAGTCGATAGTATCGATAGTCGATACGGTTTATCGACATATGTAGGAGTGTATGTAAGTTTAGGTAAAATATATAAATATAAATATAGGTATATAAAAATGTATGTGTATAAAATGTGTATAAGTACCTACACCACCCCCCACCAGAGTCCCTCAGGGACGATAATAATCAGGAAACCTAATTGTACGACCTGAACGAGTTGTTCTGGTTTCAGGTACCTGAGGTGTTTCTGTCACAGGAGCGGGAGTGTCTTTGACATTATCATTATTGTCTAGCATAAAGGCTGGCTTGAGCCGGTCAATAGACACTGTCGCCTCCTTGCTATTAAGAAGGATTTTAAATATTTTGTCGTCTCTGACGAGTACTTTGTGAGGCCCGGAGTAAGCTGGGGTGAGGGAACCTCTTGTAGTGTCATCGCGAAGGAAGACATGACTACAGGTTTCCAGTTCCTTGTGCACAAACACTCTGGGCTTACAGTGTCGTGAAGCAGGAACGGGTCGTAGCTTCTCCATGTAGCTTTTGAGTCTGGCGGAAAAGTCGGATATATCCGAAGTTACACCAGCGCTCGGCTCCCAAAACTCGCCAGGGAGTCGTAACGGCTCTCCGTAGACCAACTCGGCCGAAGATCCTTGCAGATCTTCTTTGAAAGAGGCACGTATTCCCAGGAGGACCCACGGCAACGACTCAGTCCATCTGTCATTTGCATGACAGACGATAGCCGCTTTTAGTTGTCGGTGATACCTTTCCACTAAACCGTTGCAAGCAGGATGGTATGCTGTCGTCCTTTTATGCTCGAATCCGGCTATCCTAGCTAAGCATTGAAATAGGGCCGACTCAAATTGACGGCCACGGTCAGTTGTAATGCTTGTAGGACAGCCGAACCGAGCAATCCAGGTGGACAGCAGTGCTTTTGCAACGGTTTCTGCCGTGATATCTTCTATCGGTACTGCCTCTGGCCAGCGAGTAAATCGATCTACTGCTGTGAGGCAATACCGATAGCCCTGAGAAAGTGGGAGGGGCCCCACCAGGTCTATATGGATCTGTTTGAAGCGGGCGCCCGGCAAGTTAAAGGTGCCCAGTGAGGAAGTCACGTGACGGTTGACTTTAGCTCGCTGGCACGGCAAGCAGGAACGCGCCCACTCCCTGCAATCTTTTTTAACACCTGGCCAGACGAAACGCTCGGAAACTAGTTTCGCCGATGCGCTGCAGCCAGGATGGCTTAAGGAATGAAGGCTATCAAACACCTTCTTCCGCAGAAACTTAGGTACATAAGGCCTGGTAGCCAGTGTACTGACGTCGCAGTACAAAGGGGTTTGGCTTCCAGGAACATGAAGTTTCTGCAGATGCAGTGATGACCCGTTGCTCAAGAGCTGTTGAAGTTCAGGGTCGGAGGCTTGGTGTTGGGCTATTGTCTCGAGGCTCACAGGTGCTTCTAGTTCCTCAATTCGCGACAACGCGTCCGCGACTACGTTGTCTTTGCCACTTATGTGGCGGATGTCTGTCGTGAATTGAGATATGAAGTCAAGGTGTCTATACTGCCTAGGCGAACAGTTACTCTTCCTTTCATGGAAGGCGAAACTGATGGGCTTGTGGTCAGTATAGACAGTGAAATGACGAGCCTCAAGCATGTGCCTAAAATATTTCACCGCCTCGTATATGGCCAACAGCTCCCTGTCGTAGGGCGAGTATTTGGCCTGAGAGGGGCTGAGCTTTCGGGAAAAGAAGGCCAGAGGTTCCCAAGCGCCATTTTTAAATTGCTGGAGTACTGCACCGAGAGCCTTGTCGGATGCATCCGTGACCACCGCTAGCTTTGCAGTGCAATCGGGATGCGCTAGCATCGCTGCATTTGACAAGCTCTCTTTACAGGCCTGAAAAGCTTTCAGCGTCTCTCCAGTGAGGTTGACTGCTTGCGATCCCTTCACGGAACCTGTCAGCAGTGCATGCAGTGGGGCTTGTATCTCGGCTGCTCGAGGAAGAAACCTCCTATAAGCCTATCACGTCGGGGTCACCAGTATGGTGTATGGTCGGGGTTGTGCACTATCCACTGGGTCTTGTAAATAATAAATGCAGACTTACAGTTCAAGTGGTATACTTCGTTAAAGCACACAGGAAATCCATACACGAGCAATACAGAAGGCACAGAAGGGTAGAACACACAGGCACAGGTTTAAAGCAGAAGTAGAACAGTTCAGAAGATAGAAATAGGTAAAGTAAACAAGCGGGAAGCGAAAAGCAAAACAATAGGATCGCAGCGAGAGAGACATGCGTTCCGCGTCGTATCATGGCAGTGACTGTCAAATGACCTCTGTTGCGCGGACGCCGGGCCTAGCTACAAGACCGGTTCGCGCTAGGACGGAGGTGAAGTCGATAGTATCGATAGTCGATACGGTTTATCGACATATGTAGGAGTGTATGTAAGTTTAGGTAAAATATATAAATATAAATATAGGTATATAAAAATGTATGTGTATAAAATGTGTATAAGTACCTACACCGGTATTGAATTTATTTATTCGTATGGCAATTTTTACGGAGTCGCTTAATAATCGATTTTAAAATAATATCTAATTTCTTCACCCATTCCGTTTGCATTATGTTATGTACCATCGTACACTGTTGACTGTACATCGGTGGACCTTATGCCTTTTGTAATAAGGTCCACCGATATACAGTTAGTAGTGTTGCTGTTTGTATACTTCTACTGCGACAACTTGGCACCTATTTCACCAACTTGACAATTGACATTTGACACTGACAATTTTCTGTACATTTTCGTTGTCAATAAGTCGGAAGAGTAGGTTAATACTAGGTACATATACTGGTTGGACCCGCAACGTACCGCAAATTTTCATTGTCAGGTGACAATTGGCACAGCGGTGGAACAGGGGCTCTTTCTCTTTTACTCCAAATAAGGTGTAATTAGAGTGACAGAGAAAAATGCCCGCAATTTGCGAACTTCGATTTTCGCGGTTATAGCCCAGCTTAGCATGACTTGTGTTGTCTCGACGGACGAACTCCATACTTGAAGTCGCACTTGACATATGGAGTCGCGCGCGACAACGCAGGTCAGGATAGCCGGTTTGGTGTTAATATTTGTTACTTGTTGGATCAGAAACGTACGGTGAATTGTCAACGTCAGGCGACAATTATCGGTGCGGTGAAACAGGGGCCTGGCGGCATAGGACACATAAGTTATTTTTGTAATCTGACACGAGTCCACGAAACGTCATATTTTTGCCTGTTTTAAACGCATTTTGAACAAATCAAAAGGACTATAATAATGGTATTTATTCGATGACGTATGTTATATTAACATAATAAATTATACCTACTCATTAACAGTGGAAATATAAAAAAAGATAACAATGGATTACCTTTGACACGTGTTTGACACAATAATAACCTTGAAAGGAAAAATACATATTTTGAAGTATCTTCTTTTCTAGAAGTACGAGTATACCTACTTTTATGTATATACTTTAATTTCTGTGGCATTTCGTACCTAATTAATGATCACAGTGACAATAATATGTGGTGCGAAGCGCTGGTGGCCTAGCGGTAAGAGCATGCGACTTGCAATCCGGAGGTCGCGGGTTCGAACCCCGGCTCGTACCAATGAGTTTTTCGGAACTTATGTACGAAATATCATTTGATATTTACCAGTCGCTTTTCGGTGAAGGAAAACATCGTGAGGAAACCGGACTAATCCCAATACGGGCCTAGTTTACCCTCTGGGTTGGAAGGTCAGATGGCAGTCGCTTTCGTAAAAACTAGTTCCCACGCCAATTCCTGGGATTAGTTGCCAAGCGGACCCCAGGCTCCCATGAGCCGTGGCAAAATGCCGGGACAACGCGAGGAAGATGAAGATGATGAGTGACAATAATATGTGGTATTCCTCCATTCCTTATGAGCCATGTGGATTAGAATCCTTTACTGCTGCGATAAACTACAAAGTGGCAGAATAATCTAATTCCTCGGCAACGTGGTATTGAACAGTCGCAACGGTAACATTCCATTTCTGACCGCAGCTGCACTACTGGTACTGAACGCGTCGCTGTTACTGTCAATTTCCATAGTAAAATGAACAGTAATGCAGCTGCGGTTGGAAATGGACTGTCACCTTAAGTCATATGAAAACGTCCGGCGGGCATAAAAACAAAATAGTTATACATATACATACTAAATACCTGTTTGACCAGTTTATTATTTAAAACTAGAAATTACCTCGCATGAACACGTTTTTGCCTTAATTATATGCATAGATAAGAACGTAACATTGTTTGGCTTTTTACCCGTTTCCGCGTAGTGTTTTGACTCGAATCTTATATCTAACGTGTCTAACTGATATTATTTATTCAATCTTTGAATGATATGGCTCCATCGATATTGTCAATGATTTACCCAGTCAACGTGGAAATCGTACACAGTGAAACTTTGCGATATCTCGGAAACCAGGTGTTACCAGCTAGTGCCGTCTGTCAAGCAAGGGCAGCCTCAGGGACCCCCAGCACCTCCCCAATACGCGAGCGCGCCTCGGAGAAGGAGCACGTTGCTACGATCGTTATTGTGAATTTGTGGGATAAAAGTAAATTATTTCATTTAAGTTTGACAATTTTTTAACAAGATATAGAATCGAGTTTGACGTTTTTTTTTGTTATGTTCTATGTGTATTAAAGTTTATTTAGAGCTAAATATTTTTAAAATTCTTTCACTCTTTGGTGCAGTTTTTTTTAATTGTTTTAAAAAACACCCCCTAGTCTCACAATGAAACACTTTTTTGTAGTAAACAATGAAACATGATGTTCACTGAATACCAGTACCAGTACACAATGAAACAAACCCATAATTTTTTTTAATAATTAAAGACTATGTGCGAAATTTGTGAAAGTAAAATACCATGATAATGGATACTAATTTGTCTATCATATGACAATATATAAGATACTTAACTTTAGAGATGGCTAAGATAGGACAGTTTATATGTTGAATGTTTCATTGGTGGTAAGGTTAAGGTCACATGTCTAACATTGAAACAGTCGTTTATAAACACTATGTTGCAAAAAAGTGTATGATATACAGCATGGAGATGCTCAAAACCCTCCCGGGTTCACCTAGTTGGCGATTATGCTCCGTGGACCTAAAAGGCGTACCTTTCTCGCAGCATGCCATACGTGTCGACCAGATTTTCGTTTCACAATGAAACTCAGGTGTGTGTACAATGAAACAAGTCTTTCGTTTTTAGATATTTCAGCAATCGTATAGTGATTCCATATGTCAGAAACCTTTTAAATAACCAATTGGGCCTATCACTATTTTCTTCTTTCCTTTTTCATTAATTGATTGAAAGCATATGTGTATTAATTTCACTGATTTATTACACCGTTTCAATGTTTATTAACGATGTTTCATGGTAGACTATAATTATTACATCTGTTTCACTGTTAAAATGAGAGTGTTTCATTGAAAACATGCACAAGTTCACAATGAAACAAAACTCATTTTTTGAAAAAAGGTTTATAATACCGAAACTGTTAAAGATATGTAAAAACCAAGAATGCCATACGATAGCCAACTAAATTCTTTATCTTCATACGAAATATCACACTAATAACTTTAAAAACACCAGAGATAGGAAGGCTTGAACTTTTAGTGTTTCATTGATCAACAACTAACCCTACATCAATTCCAGCCAGTGTACAGTCAGCAATAGTTGCTAGGCGGGCGAGGTGTTCAAAATGAACTTGACGCGACTTTATTGTGAAGAGAATAAGAGCGCGTCAAGGTAATTTTGAACACCTCGCTCGTTTAGCAACTACGAGTATGTACTGCCACAGAATAAATACCTAATAGTACTAAGTACAGAAGACTCTCTAACAAAACGCGTCTGTTACGATCAGCACAGATATGGCCGCTAGGTGGCGACAGCGCCACGCGCGGCTTATGGCTTTCCCCAAAATTGGAGCCGAACGGATGTACTTTTAGCTACCTGTAGCAAAGCAAAGCTACGAAATCGCGGAGTGAGACATGCCTGGTACTGCTGCTGTACGGTACTATATAAACATTAATATTTAAAACGATAAATTACGGCCTTCAGGGCCCCAGCCAGACACGGTAATATGTCAAAAGTGTCGTAGAGCATGACGTTGTTCGGTAGTGGTTATTAGTGGACGCTCGAGTTGGGCGTGCAGCGAGGCGGGGCGTGCGGCGTGCATGTTAAACAAATGCAAACGTATAGGAGCGGCCTTAGGGCCCGGCCACATGTCAGCGGTGCGGCGCCGCCGCCGCCGCGCGGCGCGGCACCGCAGAAATCTGCGGCGACGCCCGCCGCAACGCAAAATTTTGCGGTGCCGCGCTGCGGCGCCGCAAAGCGGTGCGCGGCGCCGCGCGCGGTGCCGCAAAGCGGTGCGTTTCGCCGCGCGCGGTGCCGCAAAGCGGTGAGTTTCGCCGCGCGCGGTGCCGCCAAGCGGCGTGCGGCGCCGCGTGCGATGCCACGCTGCATAGTAAAGAATAAAATTCGACTACCAGTTGTTTAATCAGACATGGATTCCTTCACACGTGTTCTGCTCTTGCTGTTGTTATAGCGATAGCGGTTCGCCAAAAAACGCTGCAAATGGTGTTAAAGGTATGAAAATCGGTACGATTGATCTTTAGGACATTTGAAACAATTTCACCAGAAGCACCAACAAATAAAAAAACGAGAGGAGTTATGACGTCATCTTTTCAGGGTTCCGTAGCCAAATGGCAAAAAACGGAACCCTTATAGATTCGTCATGTCTGTCTGTCTGTCCGTCTGTCCGTCCGTATGTCACAGCCACTTTTCTCCGAAACTATAAGAACTATACTGTTGAAACTTGGTAAGTAGATGTATTCTGTGAACCGCATTAAGATTTTCACACAAAAATAGAAAAAAAAACAATAAATTTTTGGGGTTCCCCATACTTCGAACTGAAACTCAAAAATTTTTTTTTCATCAAACCCATACGTGTGGGTCTAGGTCTTCAAAAATGATATTGAGGTTTCTAATATAATTTTTTTCTAAACTGAATAGTTTGCGCGAGAGACACTTCCAAAGTTGTAAAATGTGTCCCCCCCCCCCTGTAACTTCTAAAATAAGAGAATGATAAAACTAAAAAAAATATATGATGTACATTACCATGTATACTTCCACCGAAAATTGGTTTAAACGAGATCTAGTAAGTAGTTTTTTTTATACGTCATAAATCGCCTAAATACGGAACCCTTCATGGGCGAGTCCGACTCGCACTTGGCCGCTTTTTTTTGTATGAAATTAAAAAAAAAATGTTTAGAAACCTATCGTGTGTAGTATTAAACGAAAGGGCTTTCTGAGCCGATTCCAAAAATATATCACATCATTACACACAGTCATTTTTTTTTAAATTATAAAAAAAATATTTTTCAAAACATACCAAGTTTGGGTTTCTCCAGATACAATACCGTTAACATTTTTATCTAGACACATGTCATTAGTGCTCTATAATGCGTTCAGAAACCGTAGGAAATGACCAGCTTTATTACAACCAATTTTACTATGAGAACTTTCTTATCTGTGGTAGTAGGAAAATTTGTACTGTAATGTTATAAGTAGTTATAACGTTACAAATTTTTAGTATCGTTATGAGTTTAAATTTGGAACAGCAGTCAAAACTCAAGTGGGTCTCTATTCTAGTATCCATAGATATTAAAACAGTTATCGATATGAAACGTCAGTTTAGTATGTTTTTTTAATATTAACCGCACGATATTTGATCTCGAGTGACATGAGAATAGGAACTCTATTCTTTTGTCTAGGAATTAAAAAAAACTATGGATGCGTGACATGCGTGAAAAAAGTTTTCATTCACCGTCATTTGGCGTACAGTTTATCTTTTAATTAGTTTTAAGTATGTGTTTAGATAAAGTAGTGTATGTAACTGTACATAATTAGGCATTAAAACTCGTGTGATCCTATTAAGAAACTCACTAACGTTCGTTTCTTAAACCCACACTAGTATTTTGATGCCTCTCATTATGTAGCAGTCACATAAACTACTATTTTTGTTAAATATACCTCAAATTATACCTAATAATCCTCATATCTAATTCTAATAAAGCAATTTTGAAAATATTTACATTTAGTATATTTGTTTTAATTTTTTCTACTCCCGTACCTTTATTTGTCATTTAAAAGGTCGTACACACACCTTTAAACCCCTATGTTATAGTTGTCAAGACAAGTCTTTAGTCTATTCCCCAAAAAAGTATTTGTAATATCTTTTTGGTACTTTTACGATACTTCGTGTAATCACCACTTAAAAAATATTGTATGAAATACATTGTTGCCAACCTAATTTTAATTGTCATCTCTGACAGATGAGTACTAAGTGCATTGCTGCCAATTTACAAAATTGGCAGCAATGCACTTAGTAAAAGGTGAGTTTTTTCAGTTAATTCTTACATAGATAATTTTTACTACGACTTATAGATTCCGAGATATAAGCGACTTTCTGGAAAAACCGTTATACTTATATTAATTTTATGCTTTCTATTTAAATATTTAATTGAGAGATTCATAGATCACACTTTGTAAAATTGAAAATTACAAAAAAACATATTTCATGTAATTATTTTCAAAATTGATTTCTTAGGGTTAGATATGAGGATATTAGGTATAATTTGAGGTATATATTACAAAAAAATATTGAACGGTATTGTATCTGGAGAAGCCCAAACTTGGTATGTTTTGAAAATTATTTTTATTATAATTTAAAAAAAATGACTGAAATGTAATGATATGATATTTTTGGAATCGGCTCAGAAAGCCCTTTCGTTTAATACCACACACGATAGGTTTCAAAACAGTTTTTTTCAAATTCCATACAAAAAAAGATAACTCATCTCGTTTTTTTTTATTTAATGGTGCTTCGGGTCAAATTGTTTCAAATGTCCTAAAGATCAATCGTACCGATTTTCATACCTTTAACATTTAACATCATTTGCAGCATTTTCCTGAATTTCTCGGTGTACTGCCAGCGCTATTAAAAAGGCGCAGAAATAAAAAACAATTGAAAAGAAAATTTTGGGTGAACCCATATCTTCGTATAATGAATGAAGATGCAAATCATTACAAAAGAAAATACCGGCGCGGCACCGCAGAAATCTGCGGCGCCGCACGCCGCTCGGCGGCACCGCGCGCGGCGAAACTCACCGCTTTGCGGCACCGCGCGCGGCGCCGCGCACCGCTTTGCGACGCCGCAGCGCGGCACCGCAAAATTTTGCGTTGCGGCGGGCGTCGCCGCAGAGCGGTTTGCGGCGCCGCAGATTTCTGCGGTGCCGCGCCGCGCGGCGGCGGCGGCGCCGCACCGCTGACATGTGGCCGGGCCCTTAGTGCACGCTGCTCAAATTATTTGTGAGCCCGACGCCACGCTGCACACCCCGCCGAACGCTCCGCGTTTAGAACTTAAGACTAGGGAATAAGTCCCCGCTCTACCTAGTTAATAAAATCATAAATATTAAAGATTGTAAGACTAGGTTTAAGAAATTGTAATTCTATTATTATTTGAGATAAACAGATTTAATTAATTTTTTTTTAAAGGCCTTACACTTAGTAAAGTGATACTCGCGCGGTCTTCACAAATAGCCAAGATGGATTGCCGGGTGTTGACTAAAGAATGGTCAAACGCCTTTCACGATTAATTCGTCATTAGCTGCACACTTCCTCGTTACGCGTTAGTTCACTGCATAATAAGCAATCAATAGGGAGTATTACTGCAATGTTTTGCCGCCAGAGTTCAGCACTAGCGCCTTTAGTAAACCATAGAGTAACTTATACAAACTGTACCTACCTTAAACTGTTTTTGACAAGTTTTCACAGACAATCAAATATCACATTAATTTAATACATCAAAGCGGTTTGTTTACAAAGGGTCTACCGGGAAACGCGAAAGTCGAAACTCAGCTATCTGCCTCTTTATCGCTCGCATAATGCAAGAGTGATAGAGGTTAGATAACAAAATTTCGACTCTCGTTTGCGGTATACCCTTAGATTGTGGAAGTGGCGCCCTCTACGCAGAGTTTCGCGTAATATTCCTTATTACACTATAAACAACGTTAAATGAATAAAAAAAATCCTCGAGATGACTTTGCCATTTTGTAGTTCAAACGGAAAGTCCCCATTCTTTTATACGAAGGCACAAAGGTGTTTTAGATTTATCAGTATTACCCGAATATAGTATGTAGTAGCCTATAGCCGCGACAGTAGTTACTCATGAAATAAAACTATGTAAACTGATTATATCGCTTATAAATAATGCATTTAAAATACATCCCGAGGTTTCGAACAGTGTTCGTGGTCAACGGTAGACCTGAGGGGATCGGGAGAGCAGGTATTAATATTTATGTTGTTATTACACCGTCATAGGTTCTTTATATTTAAAAACTCCTATATCTCATAATCATATTTCTAAGATAGTCTAAAGGGGCCCACTGATTAACAGTCCGCCGGACGATATCAGCCTGGCAGTTGTTCGGAGCTGTCAACTTTTGCGTTTTTAGGGTTCCGTACCCAAAGGGTAAAAACGGGACCCTATTACTAAGACTCCGCTGTCCGTCCGTCCGTCCGTCTGTCACCAGGCTGTATCTCACGAACCGTGATAGCTAGACAGTTGAAATTTTCACAGATTTCTGACAGTATTTCTGTTGGCGCTATAACAACAAATACTAAAAACAGAATAAAATAAAGATTTAAGTGGGGCTCCCATACAACAAACGTGATTTTTGACCGAAGTTAAGCAACGTCGGGCGGGGTCAGTACTTGGATGGGTGACCGTTTTTTTGCTTGTTTTGCTCTATTTTTTGTTGATGGTGCGGAACCCTCCGTGCGCGAGTCCGACTCGCACTTGGCCGGTTTTTTAACTGACAGGCCAATATCGTCCGGCGGACTGGTAATCAGTGGCCCCTTAATTGGGACCTAAATCGCATCTAAAAACCGTAAACCTATTGATGAAAAGGACACCTTTATGATAACGTGAATGTAATGATTACATCCGTGATTGAACTTTAATCATACAGGAAACTTCGGCCAAGGTCACTAATTTTAATGTTCGTTATTACATAGTACATACATATGTACAGTCGCCATCAGATATATCGGAGCGGCCGAGGTGCTCAGAAATATCTGAACACGCACTCTAACAATGAATAGAGGCGTGTTCAAATATTTCTGAGCACCTTGGCCGCTCCGATATATCTGATGGCGACTGTGCGTATTTGCTAAAATATCTCTTTGCCTCTTTCCATAATTTGGCAGTACCACAAAAATGGTAGATAAGAGTGTAAGAAAAACCTAACCAGTATTGACTTAGAACCTTATTTCGATTTGATTTTGTTCTTTTAAAAGGTCTCGGGACTTAGAAGGCTAATGCTTATGGCGGGGGCTATTTTACATAAGGTCACTGCGGGCAAGACCGTCTACAAGGCAAGTCCGTCTATACGTTATAACTTTTGAATTAAGAGGCGTATGCCGCTTTGGAGTCTAGTCGATTAATCAGTTTTGCGCATTAGTTCCCTCACTCTAAAACAGATGGCGCTGTGACAACCAGTTTCAGAGCAATCCGCCTAAATAAGTCATTTCGTGTTTTGAACTCGAAGTCATAGTTAAAAATAGTTTTTGAAAAGATTATGCATCAGAAAGTACCTACGTAAGTAGCATAAGAACCAGTTATCTTTATTCTGTGTTTAAAATATCAGAAATTGGCTTAGTTTTGTAATTATACGTTCCACCATTTATCACATTAAAATTTGACTAAGTTTGAAAGTCCGTCTATTATGTATAGGGCTTGCAATTCGAATATTAGAATATTCGAATTTGTCGAATATTCGACCTGTTTTGATATTCGAATATTCGGCCGCTCAGGTTTCGAATATTCGAATATTTTTTATTACTATAAAAAATCTATGTCATCCGCTGTAGTTACAGTTTCTGTGTGTTTTACGGGTATTTACAGTGAATGAGGAACGGTAGGTACCCAAATACGAAGGAAATAATATTTTTACTGTATTCCTCTCGATAGACTTCGTGAATACAGTGAAACCTAACTCAATTTAAAAGAAACGAAATCAAAAAGTATGTTATTTTTACGGTGCGTAAGTTTTAAGTTAAAGGGTCATTCTGTTTATTCAGTACAAGCGTACGTTAAGCGAATTTTTGAAGTCTAAACCTTGCCACTTATCGCAATTCTCAAATTTAATCATACCAAACCTGCCCAACTTGGTAATCTAACCATGCACCTTTAGCTGACGAATAATCCACCCAGTACTCAACTAACTTTTTCCCTTAAATATTCCAATATTATATAATTAGCCGACCATTAGGAATAATAACTTGCCAAAACAAATAAAGTCAATAAAGATTCAAAATACAATGAAATTAAAGGCCTTTTTACAGGCCTCTGAGTGATTACAAGTTAATTTAAATCGGAAAATGATTACCTACTAAAAAAAATATCTTACATACCTAGGCGTTTGGATGGTTAAAGTTATATTATTTCACGCAACGACGCATTTATAATAAGTTTTATCTAGAAATATTAAATACGTCTAGTTTTGGCGTTTTACTTGTTTTTATAAATGTGGGCATCTTATAAATAGTAGGATGATAAAATCTAGTCAATTAAGTGGATTTCTGCCAAATATCCTCAGTTTTAGCAATATGTGAAAAAAGCTTTTGAATAAAACGATAATAAACCGATTTCTCGTTCCTTTTCTTATTTTTTATAATATTCGAATAATTATTCGAATATTCGAATACGTCGTCAGAAAAAGTCGAATATTCGAATATCAGAAAGTTTCGAATATTTGCAAGTCCTAATTATGTACAAGGCAAGTCCGTTATATGCCGGACTTTCGTTAAATCAGAGATTACCAACTGTTTTTGCAACTTTAATATTATAACGATTTGATAAGGTATCGACAAATCCTCCTGACATTGCGCATGATGTTAGTTTCCTAAATTTTCATCTCAGTAAATTAAAAGAAACTAATAAAGTACATTTTAAAATTTCTATTGGTCTTTTATACCGGAAATCCAAAAAATAATTACGTGTAATTATTAGCCATAAAAGGTTTACCACCCCATTTTCGTAGTATATTAGACTTGCCTTTATATTAGAAAAATGGCGTTTATTTCGAATCTTAACTCTATATTAACAAGTTGAAAGTACACTTTTCATTGTCTTGATTCATTCTTTTTAGGAATTCGACTACGAACATATACGCACCCATAGATTGGCTGATGATATCATTACTAGACGGACTTCCCTTAAACTACAAGGGAAGTCCGTCTACTAGCCGTCTTTTTAAAAATACTAATGTTTTTGCTTAATTTATGATTAAAATGATCTGTCACTATGGCTAAACTATTAATTATTAAATACTTCATCGTATGCGAATACAAAAGGTAACGTAGGTGAATAATTAACGCAACTAGATCACTCCAAAGTAAAAAAAAAGTATGCCGGTCTTGCACGCAGTGACCTTATGTAGGTACCTACACCTATTTCCGAAATATTAAAATCCCTAATATATATATGACGACTGGTCTGGCATAGTGGGTAGTGACCCTGCCTGTTAAGCCGCGGTCCTGGGTTCGAATCCTGGTAAGGGCATTTATTTGTGTGATTAACACAGATATTTGTGTCTGAGTCTTGGGTGTTTTCTATGTATTTGTATATTATATATATCGTTGTCTGAGTACCCACACCACAAGCCTTCTTGAGCTTACTGTGGGACTTAGTCAATCTGTGTAAGATTGTCCTATAATATTTATTTATTTATTTGTTTTTTATATTATAGGTAAGTTTGCCATTTGGTGAGTTATGCCCCCCGTTTCACAACAATGACAATTGTCACCTGACAGTAACGATTGTCACGTGACAGTACCTACATCTAAGCAGACTATTAAATTATAAATTAATGAGTCTTAAAAACGAGTTGAGTTCTTCAAATTCAGCCTCAAAGGACTCAAGTTCCTACCAACACGAATGGCATTTTTAGGGTTCCGTCCGTACCCAAAGGGTAAAAAACGGGACCCTATTACTAAGACTTCGCTGTCCGTCCGTCCGTCCGTCTGTCACCAGGATGTATCTCATGAACCGCGATAGCTAGACAGTTGAAATTTTCACAAATTATGTATCTCTGTTGCCGCTATAACAACAAATATTAAAAATAAAATAAATATTTAAGGGGGGCTTCCATACAACAAACACGATTTTTTTGCTCTATTTTTGTTGATGGTGCGAAAGCCTCCGTGTGCAAGTCCGACTCGCACTTGGCCGGTTTTTATTACCTACATAGTTAGTTAGTTACATTGCAACGAATGTTAGTAAACCGGTCTTAAAAACAATTTCCTGAATCTTAATTAATTAATTAATAATTATTCTATCTATCTAATCTATCTATCTATCTAATAATACCTTTAAACGAGCAATTCTTGTTTATTTATTTATTTATGTATATATATATTTCGGGGATCTCGGAAACGGCTCTAACGATTTCGATGAAATTTGGTATATAGGGGTTTTCGGGGGCGAAAAATCGATCTAGCTGGGTCTTATCTCTGGGAAAACGCGCATTTCCGAGTTATTATATGTTTTCCGAGCGAAGCTCGGTCACCCAGATATTCTTAATTAAAAAACACTTGCTCTATTTGCTTACCTTTCTCAAGTCCCTAAGTATTTGCAACGCTGCAGTTAAACTGCATGCCAACAAAAGAAACGAAATCCACATTTTCACGATGCCAATTAAGTAGAAATTAAAAATCGACAATCGCAAAAACCAAACGCCAACCTAACCTAAGCCTTATTGCAAAACACCTAAAGTTCATTAAAGGTCACAAACACTTGCTGTTATTAAGCAACTATCACTTCCACTCGACTAAAACCTGTTTCCAACAGAATTCCACGACAATAAATATCAATCATTAGCAGATATAAATTCGCACAAACCTTTCCGTAGTATTATAGAACATCGCCGCCTGTCTTTTCAAATCGTCTCCCATTGCGTTTTCTTCACTCATTTCACTAGAAATTCACTGCACACAACACTCGAATATGCACTTTATGTTTATGTTTTAGAGTTGGTTTTCGCGAGTTTGCGTGTGAGGAGGCCAGTCGGTCGTACGTTCGACGCGCGCGCCTCTCACTTCGCACTGAGGACCTGGGTTACGCGCGCTCTCTTTCGCCCCCACTCGTATGTAGTCAATGATACGGCTTTATTCATGAACCGGCACTTTAGGTGAGGGCTTGGTGCTATTATATCTTGAGCCTGCATGATTGTTTAGCCCACTACGGCTTAGCCATAAGTTTATGTACCTAAGTACAGTCAGCTGCAGGCCTGCAGAGGTAATTTTTAGCAGGGAAGGTCAACTATCAGCTGACTGTATATATGTGGGTCGTGCTTCGGTGGTTACTTTTACCTTTTTTTACATGGGCTACGTTCTTAAGGTTGCGTTTCCACCAGCGATGTGCGAGGAGGCGTAGCGAGGGATGTTTGTTATGCACCAATAGAATCACCTTTGTTTTCCTCGCTCAGCGAGTAGTGATTCTATTAATTCATAAAAAAACACATCCATGGCTACGCATCCTCACACATCTCTGGTGGGAACGTAGCCTAAAAACGCTCAAAAGGAAAGACGTTCATCCCTGCTATCCCTACTAATATTTCAAATGCGAAAGAATATTATACATGTGAAAGTTAGGTAAGTACTAAGTACTCTGTCTGTCTCTTCACCCATACATGAAATTAGGAATAAACCTAAAGATAGTTTGAGGCCTGGGGATGGACATATGATAGTTTTTATCAATCATCAATCAGTTCACCACCATTCCACGCCGACGAGTTTTGGACAGAAGCTAGTATTATTACATACTCGTATGAACAAATATATATGTAAGTAAGTAGTTCAAGTGAAGCTAAGGAAAACTGCGTAAAAACCGTATTATTGATTGTTTTACAATAGTCAGAATACCGAAGCCGTGAATAATAGTTGCGAATGTACACCGAATGACATTATGTTTACCATTGTTGTGGTCTCGCATTGTTGAATGCATGTGTTGCGACTTGCGACGCATTAGCTGCTACGGTATTAAACGAATAGCCGAGTTAGGTTTATGTAGGTACTAATGGTACCATTACTACCATTACTACTAGGTGACACGTATCAAAGGACTAGTAAATCAATACACCTTATAATACAAAGTCCCCCGCCGCGACTGTTTGTGTGTTTGTTTGTTCGCGATAAACTCAAAAACTACTGAACGGATTTTCATGCGGCTTTCACCTATCAATAGAGTGATTCTTGAGGAAGGTATAGGTGTATAATTTGTAAGTAACGGTTTTGTGTAAATTGGTTGAACTACAAAACTAACTACGGTCGCTAGTAGTAGCTATATAATTCAGACTTGAGCCAGGCGTGGCTCACTCCGCGATTTCGTCGCTTTGCTACAGGTAGCTAAAAGTACATCCGTTCCATACCAATTTTGGTGGCTAGCCATAAGCCGCGCGTGGCGCTGTCGCCACCTAGCGGCCATATCTGTGCTGATCGTAACAAACGCGTTTTGTTAGAGAGCGAGTCTTCTGTACCTAGTACTATTATTTATTCTGTGCTTGAGCCCAAAAATGACCCCACGGGAATTGTGCTGCGTGCAACTCAAGATGACTCAACTGTAGGTAGGTAGGTACTGCGCGCATGTTGACAATGACAATTGCAATGCGGCGTAGAGGTTTGTCATTTGTCATAAAAAATAATTTGTGACGTTATCTATGAAAAGGGACCTTATTGTCGATGGCGGTTACGCCATTATTAACGATGCTTCGATATAAATACAATGCCGCGCGACGCTGTGCGGCGTAAGCGCCATCGACAATAAGGTCCCTTTTCATAGATAATGCCCCATATCTGGGAGACCGAGCTTTGCTCGTAAAATATATAAAAACTCAAAAACCAGCGTTTTCCCAGAGATAAGACCTAGCTAGATCGATTATTCACCCCCGAAAACCTCCATATACCAAATTTCATCGAAATCGTTAGAGCCGTTTCCGAGATCCCCGAAATATATAAATAAATGAACAAGAATTGCTCGTTTAAAGGTATTAGATAGATAGATAGATTAGGTAGATAGATAAAACGGTCGTCGGTCAAATTGGAGATTGGATTGGAAAAGACAATCAATCGTTTATCGCCAATTTCAGGAAATTAAATATGGATCGAGAAAGAGATAAGTAACAGAGGAGGCCCTAAAAGTTCGCAAATTGCGGGCATCTTTCTCTTTTACTCCAATTATTTAGGCGTTATTAGAGTGACAGAGAAAAATGCCCGCAATTTGCGAACTTCGGTGATCGCGGAAGGCCCTCTGTTTTTCGAAGTCAAAAATGTACCTACTGAGATCTTCCTGTTAATCTTAGGTTTCTACAACATTATTACACGGTCGCACGTATTTACCAATAAAAATGGCGGTTGACAGGCCACATGTGCGACAATAAGGAAAAATGGAGCCAACAAGTAACGCTGTACTTCGTCTACCCTCTAGCAAGTCCAAAGAAGGTCAACAAATAAATCGCTGGGCCTGAGACCATACTGGACCACAGTTGCGTCTTGCGTCATGCACACGGCACTGGAAAGAGTTGGAAGATGCCTATGTCCATAGCTAACCACACATTAAGGGACAATTTTTTACATATCTTCATATTTAAGTATTTACTTACTTACTTACTTGGCTGGCGCGATGACCCAAAATGAGTCTTGGCCTCCAACACAAGAGCACGCCACTTTGCTCGGTATATCGGTATATTTAAGTATTAACCTATATCAAAATGTATATACAGGGTGGCTAAAAAATAATTACATTCCCGTTGCCAGGGAAGTTTTGGGATTATACTGAGCAACTATTGCTATGGGAGCAACTCCGAAATCGACAAAAAAGTTTTGGCTGTTTCATACATTTTGGTATACTACATACTGTTTGGTCCATTTTCTATGGGAAGGTAATTTTTTTTTCACCTCAGCAGCTCGAACAAGGGTACTTTGATTCTTAAAAACAAAATGACACAAAATGTGAGACAAAATGACATTCAAGTGACCTTTATAGTCAAATGTCATTTCAACATGCGGGGTCTAATAAAAGTTCGAAATACTTGGGTTCTATTATCTCTGTCCCTTTCACACTGTTAGCAAAAAGAAACAGACAAAAAAAAGTTAAAACGACATTCAACAGTATATTCACGGTTTATAATAGACCCCCGAAAAACTTCAGACCGCATAGTCCCAAACCACGTACGAGTATGAATTCTTAATAATTAATAAATAAAAATAAAGTTTAAGATTTGATAAAAACTGATAAAATATTATATTCTAGGTATTTTATTGTACAATTAAAATAACGAACTCAAAAAATACACAGATCATCACGCAAAATTAATTATTTTACTTTTAAGAATTTCTACCATAGTTGACAATTAGTACGTATCCGCAATTCGGACCGTATCTGACAAAGATTTTTTTTTTTAAAGTTGTCGATTGAAGTGTCAGTTAATGTTTGTTATTTCTATATTATTTTATTGGAATTTATTATTACGTTTTGTTTTTGTGTTCCATTGCGGTAATTAAACTTAATTGTTTGTATATCTTAAGAAAACATGAGTGCAGGTATTAAGTGATGAAGAAGGATTACATTTTTCAAGTTGTCTAATAGGTATGTTCTCACTGCGCTGAGGTGAAAAATGTTGTGTACTACACGAGATCAAAGTTATTTACATCTCGTGCGCTTTTGAGTCCCTTACTACGCTCAAGATTCTAAATTAGATTCACTCGCTACGCTCGTGAATCTATTATAGAATCTTTCGCTTGCACGGGACTCAAAATAAGCACTCGAAGAAATATCAAACTTTGATCACTTGTTGTACAAATAACTATTCGCGATTGGTTGGTGTCATAGTAAATGTTGCTCAGTTTAATCCCAAAACCTCCCTGGCAACGGGAATGCAGTTATTTTTTAGCCATCCTGTATATCTATCTATTATACAAACAGCAACACTCTTGACTGTCCATCGGTGGACCTTTGTAATAAGGTTTACGAACAGTCTAGTAGCCCACAACAAATTATTTAACTTTACTGTGGGGCTAGGCCGATTTGTGTAAGATTTCGCCAGTTTTCGTCTATGCTCTAGTTTTCGTCCACTTGTATTTGATGGCCAGCCATCAAGGGTAAACTTCTAAAGTTGTACAATTTTACAAAAACTAGTGGACATGAGCATACAACTGTCATTAATGGGTGTAATTAAGAACTAATAACATATATTCTTTAGGGACCCATTAGCGCATCAAAACATACTAATGCCATGTTGATTATGATTACCAAAATGACATGTAAATCAACACTTTCAAGGGTCAAGATCAAAGTAAAATTTAAACTTAATAATTAGTTCCACATTTGAATGTGCTAATGCTAATTAGAGTAATTAGGCTAGATAACAAGTTTATATTAAGTACTTAATAGTATCAGTCGATCAGGTTTGTTTTGAGGATCAAATTTTTACATACATATATGGGACCCATTATACATATTAAAGCAATACAAAAGTCTGAAATGGTACTCAAAGTCTGACAATCGTACTCTATTCTCGAAATGCTAAACTAAACGGCAAGCAATCGTGACGTCACTATTGTGCTATTGCTGAAAAGCCGTCTTGAAGTATGGAATATTGAGTTTATGTAGGTAGTTGCTGTACAATCTATTTTAATAATTAATATTTTGTTCAAGTAACCGGTTATAGCTGATTACTTTTGTCAAAATGTATAAAACATCTTTTATTATTATAGCTGCAATGCAAACTAAACTACACATCATTGTTTATCATTATCACGCATCGTTTTACTTGATTTAGGTCTGATTTAGACGGCGCGCGAACTCGCATACGATTTTAGTTACATTGCGGACTGTTGGTTACGTCCAATTCAACCGACCGATCAAAACCCGCAATGTAATGAAACTCACATGCGAGTTCTCGCATCGTCTAAATGAGCCCAGTGTCCAACGTGTCCTGTGACATAAAGGCCTCTTCCAGCTTCTTCCATTCCTATCTTTTTTTTTTAATCCATTCCTATCTGTCGTTAGCGTTTTTGGGCCATTCTGTTCCTCCAATTTTAATTATATCGTCTCCCCATCATAAAACATCTATTATATTTGGTCAAACTAATTTGTCAGTCAGTAAAACCAAAAAAATTATACTCATCTATTTCTTTTGGGTGCTACTTGCTAGTACTAGTGTAAGATGTAAGACAAATATAGTATAATTCTCTCTGTCTATGTTTGAAGTGAGACAGTCCTTTGACAAACTATAGTTTCTCAATTTTCAGTAGTAAATCTTCACATTATCAGAAACACAATATTTACATGTTGATTATGATGTTAACATTCAACTGTGTAAGTAGGTGTGACTAATTTAAGTAATTTAACACATATGTACAAACAGTAACACTCTTAACTGTCCATAGGTGGACCTTATGCCTCTTGTAATAAGGTTTACGAACTGTCTGTTAACAGTGTGGGTGATGGTAGATATGTACATTAGCATAGAGAAATATAGTAAGACAAGAGTGCTCACTCCATACATCAGTTCAGACTATTAATTTCAGTGTCTACATCTAGCATCGAGTAGCGGAACTATCAGTCCTGCTACTTGACAATAGATGTAGCACTGACCGGAAAGTCTTATCTCAACAGCATAAGACTTTCCGCTCGGTGCTACATCTATTGTCAAGTAACAGTACTGATAGTTCCGCTACTCGATGCTAGATGCTAATAGTCTTTTTAGTACTAAAACTGATGTATGGAGTGAGCACTCTATGTATTTTTTTCTCTATGACATTAGTAATGTGTGGTAAAACAATAATTAATTTCTTTCCGCTCCCCAAAGTGTGTCTCTAACAGATGTGTTTATACTTATAAAAATGTATGTGATAAGAGTGCTTGAAGTCTGCCTCTATATTTATTTCGTTGTTTATTATGTATTGTTATATTTTATTCAGATGCATAATAAAGAGTTTAAAAGCCAGAGGATTTCAAGTCATGCTCAATAGGGCTCAGGTAATGCTCAATTCAAAAATAAATGGTTTTTATTACTTTTTGTAGCCATTACAGCAATAAAAACTCCGTAAATACAATGTAACAGTATTGCTTATCATAACATGAAGTTTATCAGTGTATAAACATGTAAAATGTTACAATCTCTAAGCAATTAAATAATGAATATTTACCTTAAGGTAACAGTCTGCACATGTAGTCCACATGGCTTGTAGCCACACAATATGGAACAATATAATATATAATTTTCCTGATGCAAAAGCTGTCCATCGCAATCTTACGTGGCAATGCAGCAAGCGTGATGGGCACCTTTGCGTTGGGGGCAGCCCGGGATGGGTTTTTTTAATATGGAGACAAATAACATGTGGTCACAATCCTCAGCAGTGAGGAAACAAGAAAGATGAAGATCAAGTTCATGATAAGGTCATTACATGTGCAAATACATACATTCAAAACTTTTTTTTTGTGTTTAGTTGGGTAAATCTTTTTGACCAACACAAATCTGTTTAAAAATTTAGTTGTAAAATGTCACAAAAATGGTTTTTCTGTTTCTGTGGGTCAAAACTGTGGGTCAAATCGCCCAGTTACCAATTAATTGGAATTCAAATTTAAAATTAAAGAATTCCTTGAGCCAGATCTGTGTCCATCATCAGGCCAGCTTGCAAGATGCTACAATTAATATTATTTGATATTTAAAATTTTCAAGCATTACAGCTAACGCCAATGTGCTGTAAAATTAAGTAAGTAATAATAAAGCTATAGGTAATAAAATGAAGTTAAATATAACAGTAGGTAATTAATAAGCTACCTATGTTGATTCGCAGGGCCGTCTTAAACTATGCTGGGGCCCCTGGGCACATAAGAATTTGGGGCCCTTGTGAAAAATAAAGAAAGCTAATTAAACTAACATTTTTCTACTATGATCTTCTAATTATTATGGGTAATAAAAAAAAATAATGTTACTGTCTGTCCTTGAGGGCCCCCTGAGGATGGGGGCCTTGGGCACGGGCCCAGCCAGTGTGCCCTTATGGTAAAGACGGTACTGTTGATTCGCAAAAACGTAAAAAATCTTTAAAAATTTGTTATCAAAGTAACAGATGCGACAGATGCCAACGGTATTTCGGCACAATTAATTAAAGCGTACACTAATAACAGACATTGATGTAAATCGCTACACTGTTGATACTTACCTATTTATTTCTGCACAAAAGCCGGTGCAATGTCAAGTTTTAAAATATTTTGCTACCAATTATACCAATACGAATATAATATATACTTACCGAATTAGACTTACCCAGTTCCAGAATGCAGTGGTGTATATTCATAGTCGTAATTTTGGCGTCTTAACATAGTAAACTGCACCTTTTTCAACAACAAACTAAAACTACGAAAATACGTAATTTAAATAGATTTTTTTACAATTTTTTCTTCGCGCTTTCTGATAAACTCGAACTCGAAGTAGAGTTTGTTTACAATTTACAACTTTACGTTGAAATTGTCTGTCAATTTAGTAACCAATCAGAAGAATATTTAAGAAATCATTTCTCTTTTTTAGTACTGGGATTGGTTAAATTGTTCCGTTTTTAGTTATTATTAGTGCTGTGATTGGTGAAATTCAATCAATGAAGTCAATGTCACTGTCACAACTGTCACATGACTGTCACTAGTGTCAGTTGCCAGAAACGTTTAGTTTCTGCATTACAAATGGACGGGCAATTTAAAAGCGATGTTAAAACAATGTTAATTAAAATGATGAACAAATTTGAAGATATCAAAAACAACTGCTTATATTCTCTTTGTTCCCTATCTATGTCTTCTAAGTTTACTAAAATAAAATCATATCAAAATGCAGATAATTAGATAGTGCATATATTTGTTATTTACAATATAATATGCCACTTGTTAATGTAAATTAGTGTACTGTTCTGGATGAATATGACATACCTGTGTAATTTTTTTGATTGGTATATATTGTACAATATACATATTAAAAATAAAACAACTGATATTTAGGTGTTTATTTAATTTAAAGGTAAATAAGATAAGGGTCACTTTTCGACTTGGTTGCGTTGTACACGTACATAAACCGCCATAGGTAAGTATTGTCTGAAAAGATACTACCTACTACGAACGCCTTATATTGGGCAAGATTTAATCCTGCAACAAACATGTATAGATTAGGTAGATATTGCGAAAGAACGGCGATATAATAATGGCTCTTAATACTGTTTAAAAGGTTTACCTTTGTAAATAGTCACAACTGATTGCTGAAAATATTTGACATGTGGGCCTATGGACGGTTTCCAGGACACAATTTATGCATAGATTTAGGCATACGTTTTAATTTTATTTATGCCTTTTAACCCTAAAACAAAAAAACTGAACATAATCTTAAAAGTTCGAAAGAGTTCTTCCAATACTTGTCATAACCTCAATTTTTAGTAATGTTTACCATCAACGAGCATGATTGTACATTGTAGGCCCCTTAGCTTTGCTTAATCTTATTTAATGTATTGGTATTTAATGGTGACAGCAGAAATATCTCTTGAAACAGAAACGATTCAGAATAAAAACCAAATGAAAACAAATAAGGTGACGGCTGTCATTCACGATCCACATTCCACAGATAAAACACAGATGACACGCGTTTTGGAATTATTTGAACACAGTGTTGCTAACCCGCGATTTTTCAAATTGGCCGCCTTTTACTACTGACAAGATTTGGTTGACGGACTTTATTTGTGCAGTAAAATAATAATAATAATAATAATAAAGGTTTTTTATTTCACCTCACAAAGGATAATTTTACAAAATAAACTTAGATTTTATTTTTACCTTTGTGAGGGACTGGAGTCTGAACTAGGTTAGACCTGTATTACAGATCTCCAGGCCCTCACCCCGGAAATACAAGTTGCAGTGATAAAATAGCAGTAATAGTGTGTTGACAATGATAATTTATGAGGTACTTAAAAGTAAAAAGAAGAGCTTAAAACTAAATATATGAAAATAAAGTAATTTGCATGCTTATTTTTGTTTAAAATACGTGTGTTATGTGAGTGTGTGTGTATGTGTAATTGTGTATGTATGTGCTGAAAGGAGATCCTCAATTTCTTCATATGTTAATGTAACCAACCAGTTTGTAACCTTCAATTTGCATTCTCTAAATGTCAATTTATAAATTCTAAGTAGTCTATTTATTTTATTATATAATTTTGGGCTCAGGTAGTGAAAAAGCCGTCCTGCTAGTGCCAGACGGAAACTATGGACCTCACAGACATGGTCTGTACGACGCCTATTTGAGGTGCCATCCTCTGTAATTTCAAGGGTTTTATGTTTCCTTATAATAACCTGTCGAATAAATAATCCTCTTACTGTTAATAATTTGCATTCCCGATACAGTTTCGAAGTAGGATATAAAAAGTGTTTTTTAGTCATAACCTTTAATACAGCACGTTGACCCCGCTCCACTTTCAAAAGTAAGGTTTTACCTGCCCCACCCCAAACACAAACACAATAAGATAACAAGGACTGCGCTAGAGCAAAGTATACAGTTTTCAGTGTTTCAGAACCAACCACAGACCTTAGGTTCTTAAATACGTATATAAGTTTTCTAATTTTAGTGTTCAGGCACTCGATATGTTGATGCCAGCGTAAATTGCAGTCTATCATTATACCCAAGTACTGAATACACTGGGAATGAGTAAGGGGCGTGCACGTGCAGGGAGAAGTCATGTTAGGGGCGGTATTGTCTGAGCAGCTGTGAACCAGAATTTTCATTGAGCCAACTTCTGGTTGCAAAATCGAATTTGGGGAGAAGGTAAGAAATTTAGATTTAATTATATTTAGAGTCAGTAGGTTTGCAGTAAGCCAGGATGAGATACGTCGAAGTGCATTTTCAGCAGTAACTCTAGCACCCTCCCAGTCCTTACCATTTACAATCAACGCGGTATCATCAGCATAAGTGATGATTTGACAATTTTTCAATTGAAGGGAGCACAAGTCGTTAATATAAATCAGGAACAGAGTAGGCCCTAACACGCTACCTTGTGGTACTCCGTAATTTAATGGCAGTTCATTACTTCTAGTTTTATCAACGATAACTGTTTGTGTCCGTTCAGACAGATAGCTTTTGAAAATATCCAATGCTAACCCTCTAATGCCGATCGCTTGCATCTTGCTAAGTAAAATAGACACTGAGACCGTGTCGAAAGCCTTCGACAGATCTAGGAAAATGCCAATAGTCTTTCGCTTATTTTCTAGGTTCTTTACTATGTTATCAGTTAGAGCTACTACTGCGTCCTCAGTTGATTTGCCACTTCTAAAACCAAATTGGTTAGGAGCTAAAATATTATGTTTCGTCAGAAAGCCAATTAGACGTTTGTTTAGAATTTTTTCAAAGATTTTTGAGATACTAGTGAGGACAGAAATAGGACGATAGTTGTTGAGACTGTCTTTATTACCGCTTTTGTGGATTGGATGAACAAGAGCCTTTTTGAAAACAGAAGGAAAGTTACCATCAGCTATGCACAAATTAAAAATATATGTGAGTACCGGCACTAATTTACTACGGGTAGCTTTTAATACAGCTGTAGATATGCCATCGTATCCGATCGAGCAGTTGTTTCTCAAGCTAAGCATAATTCCTTCTATTTCAGCGTCGTCAGTATTTAAAATTGCCATGGAATTTTTATTTCGGCTAGAATCATCCAATTTATGTTCCTGTGCCAACGTCGAATAATTTGTATTATTGTAAATATTTTGGGCGAGAGTGCTACCGATGCTAGCAAAAAATGTATTGACACTATTTACCGATGAGACAGGATCTGAACACAGGGATAACAGTTCATTTTGTGATTTTTTTTGTACTTGCTGAATATTGGCAATCCGCTTTATCACATTCCATGTATCTTTGGGTTTACCTTTGGCTTTATCCATTAGTTGTTTTTCGTAGTTTTGCTTAATATTTTTTAAAAGATTATTACAATAATTCCTGTAACGCGTGTATGTTGTTCTTAAAATACTGTTGTTACTATCTTTTTTGTATTTGACATGAAGTTTATCGCGGTTTTTAATACACCGTAAGATACCGGGTGTAATCCACGGTTTGAGAGTACGCTTTCTCCTAGGGATTAACAATGGGCTCGTACGTGATAGAACTAATGATGATAATAAGTTAATAAGGGTTTCAGCTGCTAGGTTAGAGTCTTGAACAGTGAAAATGGAAGATAAGTCAGCATTTTGTATATCCTCGATTAAGGCTGTCATATTCAGTCTTCCTGTGGATCTGTATGTGTGGCTTTCTGGTTTATATTTAGAGCATAAGACAACAGGAGCATGGTCCGTTACAAAGGTGTTTAGTACCATAACAACCGCCTCTTTGTCTGTCTTCAACATTACATGATCCAAACAGTTCTCGTTACGGGTCGGAAAATTGTGGGCTGGGAGAAGACCATGAGAAGCCATGAAAAGAAGATAGTCGTCTACACGGGGGTCAGCTGAATTTGTACCAATATTAATGTTAAAGTCACCAATTATAGTGACAGACCGAAAGGAAGAAAGAAGTGACAGAGTGCTGCCCAGACTACTGGTGAAATCGTGAGTGGAGTAGACAGCTGGAGATCGGTAAATAGCAATTATGGCAATATCAGGTTTTACTTTTACTAGTAAACAGTTAGCATCGTGCACTTTGGGCTCTTCAACAGTAGCAATAATTGTAGTTTTGACATAGATTACAACGCCGTCATTTTGATTAGTGTGTGTAGATCGATGAGCTTCGTAACCTGGTAAAATAGGAATGAACGGTGCCGAGTTTAACCAGCACTCAGATAGTATGATTAAGTCGCATTGAAAGTCTAGTCTCGCCAGCAAGATTAGCAAACCATTGTAATTACATTTTATACTTCTTATGTTTAGATGTAGGATTTTAAGATAATCAGTTTGGGGCCCAATATAAGTCCCGCAGTCTTCTGGATCGCATAGGTAGGCGTTAGCAATAGAGATGGCTTCGATTTCTTTAGATATCGTAGTTATGTCATCCATTATATAGATATAAAAGCGAACACAAGTGTAGAGGGACAATGTATAAATATAAAAGGTAATATTCGTAGCATTTTGGAAATGTCTTAGTGTTAGATTTATGCAATGAGGCTATTGCGGCTAATGTGTGAGTACGTCGTATACAAGAGTCTGTAAGACTGTTGCAATCGTGTATGGTACAGGTTGATAATGGTATAATGCGATGAATGTGCGGCTGTGAAAGTGTAATTTTGTAATGGAAAACAGAAGAATAGGCAGGCGACATTATAACAAACCGTTTGACAGTATCAAAATAGTAGTTTATGCAACAGTGATATAATAAGGGTTCTTAAAATTCAAGGGTCGAAGTTACAAAACGAGACGTAGTCGAGTTTTGTAAAAAAAGACCCGAGAATTTTAAGAACCAATTATGAGCTGTTGCATACATTACTTTTTCTATGACAGCTGCAGCAAAAAAAAAAAAAAAAAAAAAGTTATTATTAAAACAAAAAGAGATTATTAAAAAAAAAAGTTATTATTAAAAAAAAGAGTTGTTATTTAAAAAAAATTGAGTTATTATTTAAAAAAAAAAGAGTTATTATTTAAAAAAAAAAAGAGTTATTATTGTAAATGAAAACATACCTCTTTCAATCAAGATGATCGGAACTTGTATCTTTAAAAAAAATAAAGCAGTTGTATTATAGTCATAAGATGACTGCTAGCAGTCATCTTATGAGCCTATAGACAAAGCATTCAAATGACATTGCTTTAGATATCACTGTCAGTCATTTAATTGACACATTTGAGTGCTGGAGTAGAAAAAACAACTTAAAGAACACTTGTTTTACCATGCAGTAAACAATAATCAGGAAACAATAAGGCCAAGAGAATGTAAGCAGTAAATCTGTTTGACATAAAGGTATGTAGGGTATGTAAGGTGTATAGAGGTGATCATGTGTAAGTGTGTTTACGATTGAAGTTTTTTTAGTCTGTGAGTATCGTGTGAGGTACGAGGTTTTGGTGTAAGAAATATGTTGGCAGCACGTGATATCTTTTTTACAAATAACAGAACCTAGAAATCTAAATAAGCATAAAATAGAAATTGCTACACTTATTATGAGTATTAAGTCTTGACAAAGACAAATAATGGACATGCAAAACGTAAAATACATAGGGTCTAGTCATACTAGGCGGGTCTTAAGGATATCCAGCTTGAGGTCGGCTTCGCATGCTATATGAAGAGGTTTGCCGCCTTCTGTCAGACGGACGTACACCTTACCGCGGTAAGTCCAGTATGCGCAGTCGTTGGTACCGGCAAACATGCGTGCAAGGTAAAGCAGTCTCCTAGTTTTGGGCGGTAGGTTTTCAGAGATGTACACAGGGGCTGGAGGGCAGTTTAGGCCAATGCTACTGGTACTAAATTTGTTGGTAGCTTTTGATTGCAGTCAGTATTTTTTCTTTTTTAATGACCGAGATGAACTCCACAACAATTGGTTTGTTCGCATTTGTTGTATTGACACGGAACACGTCTCGGACATCAGCTGGCTGCACGTCAAGTTGTAAGGCCTTTGCGGTATCAAGTACCACCTTTGTTAGATCCTCCTTTGTTTCAAATTGTTTAATAACAGGGACATTCTTGATTTCAAAGCTTGCAGATCGGCTTACTCGTTCCAGGTCCTCAATCTTGCTTTCTAGGGTTTGTATGTACTCACGGTCAGCACGGTGTTCGTTTTCCAAACATGACAGTTTGTCTTTCATGTCATCATATTGAGCGGAAATAAAATCAATAGACGCACTGATTTTATTATTCTGCTGCTTTAATTCGTCAAAAGACGTTTGCAGTGAGTCTAACTTTCCATTTTGTTGAACTTGGAATTGAGCAAACATCTTTTTCATTTGGTCCATAACGTCTGACATAGTAGGCTCGTCGTCTCTCTTGCGCTTTGACCTGTGAGTGACGTTACGGCGGCGCTCGTCGCGATCTGAGGCCGACATGCCAGTCTGGCTCGATTCAGAGTCGTTCCCGCTCACCAGTCCTTGTATTGTGGATGTTTGTAGGGCCGACATCGATGCCGGCACCGTCCTCTGTGGCTGCGATTGCGGGTCCAGCTTTTGCGACATACCTTCTGTGGCCGGAGATTCCGGTGGAGTGCGTTTTAGTGGCATTCTGGGCACTAGATATACTAGGTAGTCAGCAATTATAAGAGATGATTGAATCTTGAGTTTAGTAGATAGCCGAGGAAGCGATTGCGAGCCGTTTCTTGTTGTAGCGTAGTCACCAGGAGAGCAACAATTATAAGAAGATGGCAGTCGAGTGAAACAATAACAGTACTTTTCATACACACACAGCAAAACAAAACCAGCAAAACAGTTCAGCAACTCAGCAATATTTCACAAATCACGGGGCGATGCAGGCGAGAGGTACCAGGCGAGCAGCAAAGCAAAGTGGTGTAGCATGCGCTCGCGCCGGCTAAGGCGCGTAGCACGCGAGCGGCGAAGAGAACAATAGCTGTCTCTTTCTTGCTAACGTGATTGGTAGTGTCACGGGAGTGTACTCGTTGCACAGATACTACTCACAGTTGGCGCAGCTGTTATGCGATCCTGGTAGTTTACGGCGAATTTTCACTTTTAAATTTAATTTATTTTATGGAATTAAATACATTTTATTTTGTTTTTAATGAGCGTACATATGGTCTACACGTCTACTCCTCACGGAGGTCCGGGGGAAGAGAGATGGATGAGACTCAGCGAGACCGCTGATTTTCAGTCCCCAACCGGAAAAAAAAACCTAAAGCTAATTCTTAACTAAGTTCTTAAATCTAACCTATCTAACTTACTAACTAACCAGACGAATAGGTAGTTCGCTGCCAAGGCGATGTTATTGGACAGTTTATCATTTCAAAGGCTTTATTAATAATACATAGTTTGGTAGTAAATAATACATAGGTATTATTGTACTAATGCCTAAGAAGCGCTCTATCTTAAGTAGTAGCTGTATCCTTTTAATGATTTGTGCTTGTAACGTGACTTGACGTAGGAAAAGGGTCCGCTTGACAGTAACAAACGAGTTGCCCTACGGATGTGACCCTGCGTATCTAAAGAGTTACAACAAAAAATTTGAATGTATCCCATTTGGCTTTGCATTTTAATGTATTGCTGAAGCTCAGGAGGTCGATTCTAATTTAATAATTTGTTATGGTTTTTGAACTGGTTTCGATACGACATTGACGATTCTCTTCATGATTGGCGCGCATCTTTTACTTCTATTCGCTTATTAGGGTTCCGTACCCAAAGGGGTAAAAACGGGACCCTATTAATAAGACTCCGCTGTCCGTCCGTCCGTCCGTCCGTCCGTCCGTCAGTCACCAGGCTGTATCTCACGAACCGTGATAGCTAGACAGTTGAAATTTTAACCCCCGGTTTAAACTCTCGCGCGAGCCACGAGACGAGCCGCGAGCTGCGCCACGAGACGCGAGTCCACCGTTTACACTCGCGTTCGGCTTGTCATTCGGTTATAAACCTTATGCCGTGCCGTTAGTGTTTAAATTATATTAGCTCGACGAGCTTGCGAGCCACGAGACGAGCCGCGAGCCCACCGCTTACACTCTCGTCTCGTGGCTCGGCTCGCGGCTCGTCTCGTGGCTCGCGCGAGAGTCTAAATCGACTATCACAGATGATGTATTTCTGTTGCCGCTATAACAACAAACACTAAAAACAGAATAAAATAAAGATTTAAGTGGGGTTCCCATACAACAATCGTGATTTTTGACCAAATTTAAGCACCGTCGGGCGGGGTCAGTAGTCAGTACTTGGATGGGTGACTGTTTTTTTGCTTGTTTTGCTCTATTTTTTGTTGATGGTGCGGAACCCTCCGTGCGCGAGTCCGACTCGCACTTGGCCGGTTTTTTTTTCTTGATTTTCTGAAGTACGTTTTTTGGGTTCCATACCCAGATACCCAAAGGGTAAAAACGGGACCCTATTAGTAAGACTGTCCGTCCGTCTGTCTGTCTGTCACCAAGCTGTATCTCATGAACCGTGATAGCTAGACACTTGAAATTTTCACAGATGTATTTCTGTTGCCGCTATAACAATAAATACTAAAAACAAAATAAAATAAATATTAAGGTAAGTGGGGCTCCCATACAACAAACGTATTTTTTTTTTGCGGTTTTTTTGCGTAATGGTACGGAACCCTTCGTGCGCGAGTCCGACTCGCACTTGGCCGGTTTTTCTTAGACTTATACGGAGTTACATACATCTTTTCTACCAGTCAACATCCCTCACCAAAACATAATTTATTTTATTTATTTACACACATAATCTCCCTACAGGGTCCATATACATTAACCATGGCTTCCGTAATAGGATCAAGTGAAAGAATTGGGTCGAGCGTGCCTACAGCACCTATGAGGGCATTTGACGTTGTCGATTTCATATTTTTACCAAAATGTATCTCAGAGGTCCAATACAATGTTTGGCCATTTTGTTAAAAAAATATGGAAACCAACGATGTAGCATTAGGTCAGACGGAGGGAAATAAACAGAGGGGCTACCGCGAAAACAGAATTTCGCAAATTGCGGGAATCTTTCTCTTTTACTCCAATGAAGGCGTAATTAGAGCGACAGAGAAAAATGCCCGCAATTTGCGAAATTTGGTTTTCGCGGTAGCCCCTCAGGCGAAGGCGGTTCTGGGTTCAATTCCGGTAAGGGTCTGTATTTGTGAATTGAACTAGCTCCGGCCCAATTGAAAAACTACCCTATGTCCTTCCCCGGGTCTCAAACTATCGATCGTCATACCAAATTTAATTTTAATCGGTTTAAGCCTGAAGCGGTAACAGACAGACGGACATGAACTGAAAGAATTTAGTCTAGAGCGTGCCTACAGAACCTATGCAATATTTTTACAGAAATTAATTTCAGAGGTCCAATAATCTATGCAACGAAGGTGCAACGCTAGTCAGACTTCTAATGTTGACCCAAAAACATTAAAAAGCCGAAATCGGTACAGCATAAGTAATATACATGTAGGATATATATATGTAGGTATACTACTGTGGTATATTCGGAGCTTCGTGTTCCTAGTCATTATTAGCTTGGACACTAACAGTGTAAAAAAAGACCTTAGCGAACTCGACGGCGCCGTCGACTGGACGGAAACTGCTTTGGACAGAGTACCTAGCATGGCGGTCTTTGGTGTCGGAGGCCAAGATCCACTTCGGGTCGTTGCGCCACAGCAGAGCTATAACCGCGAAAATCGTAGTTCGCAAATGGGGTTGGCCGGTCGAAGTATTTAGCAGATGGCGCCATCATAGCTTGCCCTGCCAACCCCTAGAATTGTGTCAAATTTTTGTTTTTTTTAATGCCCTGGATGCCAGCCCTTTAAGCCAAATCTCATAGAAAAGGGGCAAGCTATGATGGCGCCATCTATGCAAACCTTAGACAGTCGCCAACCCCATTGCGGGTATTTTCCTCTGCCACTAATTACGCCTTCATTGGAGTCAAAGAAAGAAGTATTAAATTTTATTATTATATCAATGAAATTGTGTATGACATATTTTAATGGGAATTGTATGTAACTATTTTAAGGCCTCGTTTTTGAATATGTACTTGGTAGAGATAAGATATATTTGACCCTAGTTTTTAATGTGTTTAATGTATGTACTAATTATATGCATGTATTACTATTCGACACAATGTATATTGTTTAGAATTAAATAAATAAATAAATAAAAAAAAATTTGCGCATTTCGGCTTTCGCGGTAGCCCCTCAGTACATAGGTATGTGTTCTGTGGTAGAGCGCCCGATTATGTTGTTTACGGGTAAACATGTAAACATGTTATGTTAATAATAGCTAAACGGCAAACCAGAGTTTAATTAATAATTTATCATACCCAATTTTGATTAGGGGTCACACGGGATCACATTTCATTTTCAGGCAGGGAGAAGTATACATAGTTAAATATGACGAGTAATACAACTAATTAAAATATTATAACATTTATAACACTTAATTATAAACAAGAATAGATGTCATATGCTATAGAAAAAGGGTGGACCAAACCATATAAAGAGGCCGAAAAGGAAGGTTTCAAAGTGATCAGGGACGGGATCTCATTCTCTTAACCAGAAAGGTGTGTTGACATTATTTTGAATAGGCACTTCACCTGCTCGCTAATTCAGATGTTTTCCCTTTACTAGAAAAATTGTGTGTTACACTATGTAATATGTATCTATGTAGACCTTAGGTATGTTTGATACTTTGAGTGTTCTACGTTAACATCGAAACTACAAGGATATTGATAAATGATAAACGTTGAATCACCGGGAAAAAGAATTCATTCTAGTTTCCATGCAATCGCATTTGATGGCTCCTCTACACGATGGGCCAACGCCGGCCACTCCAAGGGACGCATTTATGCTTTAGAGGGAGCAAGTGATATTGCTATCTCATTCTACCGCATGGCTGCGTCCCTTGGAGTGGCCGGCGTTGGCCCATCGTATAGAGGAGCCATAAGCGCCTGAGGTACAGTGGCGTAGCTAAGCGTGGGCGAATGGGGACTTCGCCTACGGCCTTGCACTTAGGGGGCCTCGCAAAGCCCACCTTTTTATTATTTTGGACATTGAAAAGGGCCTCGCAGATCTGGTTTTCGCTCACGGCTAGATTGGTTCACGCTACGCCACGCGCCTGTAGTTCTTATACGAGCAATAAAACATTTTGTACTAAAGGGTCATTCAATAGAACTTGCTAACTATGTAAACAAAAGTTACTAGTAAATTGACATTCAGTGTCAATTTTAGTATGGTGGTAACACGTTGGGTAATGTCGAAAGTGATGATGCAACACCTAACATTATACCCACTCAGTTTTCGGCAGATCAAGATGTACTTATACATACCTACAGGCAAATGCCGAATAAACATTAAAGTTGATTTAATTTTCGGACTTTCCCAAAAGGCTGGGGTAATACTAGCTATGCCCAGGTAGAATTAAGCCTTTCTTGACCCGTAATATATGTAAAAACATACCGTATATTAAAGGTAAGTACCAGATTGTTATGTCAAACCTATACAGATAAGACACATACTCGTATTAAGGTAGATGGAATCAAGGAAATTCGATATCGTAAACAGAGATACATACTTACATTGAAATCGCGTTTTTACAACGCCAGTGTTACGAAGAAAGTTAATAAAAACCCGTACCTAATAACATAAACGTAAGTCTCAAGCGTGCCGCCGACGTTTGTATCTTCTGTCTGTACCCCTAAGCCCGTACCATGAGTCATTGACAGTGTCAAAACTGACATAAACGCTTTCGAGAACGTAATTTACTTTCTATACATCTCGCTTGCACTAATATGCGAGTACGAGTGAGATGCATAGAAAGTAAATTACGTTCTCGATGACGTTTATGTCAGTGCCAAACTGGTGGTAGTGGTACTAGTGTAAATTTCATACGATAGCGTGAGTGACGACGTACGCGTTTGCGTTAAGTGTCGTTTTGTATGGGATTTTGAGTTTTCAAAACGCCCTGCTCTTACAATAATAAAGGTAATATTGACGCTAAATAGGTACAGTCGTTACTTAATTATCTACCCAGAAGTGGGCTGGAAATTTTCAGTCACAGGTGTCAATTTTCAGTGTGAAATATACCCAAGTAGCCGTACCACGAGTTGACACTTGAAGTTTACGTTAGCGACTGCGTAAACTCGGTCACAGTTCATCTGAAGTCAAATGCCAACTCGTGGTAGCCGTGCAGATCGATCCTATGCTCATCTCACGTGTCTAAACTAAATTACTTTATAGGATATCTAAGTACATCGTGGTGGGTTATAATTATAAGAGCTTGCTTATGTTATTGCCGTGTAAAATACTAGAGTGGGCGTTATTGTTATGATAAATGCACTTAAAAGATAGGGGAAGCTAGGGTAAGAGGATCCCTCTACCCTCTAGTGGGTTTGGTGATGTTAAGAATGTCCAATAGATATAAAACTTATATTATCCGTACAGGCAGTGAAAAAAAAATAGGTTCAAAATTGAGTGTTCTAATGTCACCAGCGCCACTACAAATCGTATATCCATATTTATTATTTATTGCTACTTATATTATTTTGTGGACAATCTTCAATTTTACTTAGATCAACCTAGCCCCAAACTAAACAAATCTTGTACCATCGGCCACACTGATAACAACTATTCATCGGTAGACCTTATACAATAAGTACAATACAATATATTTATTTCAGACCATGTCCATAGTGTTAGTGTACATTCCCTTAATTCTATGTTAGTGAGACCTACACTAAATTATAAACTACCTACGCCTCTGGACCCCATATATACATCGTCCCAGTGTTTCCAGAAGGCGCAAGCAGGTGACTCTAGCATTAGGCGCAAGAGGCTGTTGGAACTGTCACGCACGAGACGCATCAGGGAGGCCGTTGTATTGCGTATGATCACACTGAAGCAGTCAGTGCGCGCCTCCGTGAATATACCTGACGCGCTGCAAAAACGAGGCAGTCCCAACAGCATCCTGAACCCATTATTGTACTGGACGCGCAGGGCATTGAAGGCTCTTTTAGTATAATTTGTTCACAGGCTGCACGTGTAATAGGTCTGGCAAAACGCTTTAAATTTTGACATTTCCATTACACCGCGCAAATCTGCGGGACAACATATTACAATGCACCGCCAATGCCCTGCGCTCCCTCTCTATATCGACGTCGTACTGGAGACTACCTATCGGTCACCCAGTGTCCAAGATACTTAAAACGTGTCACCCTTTTAAGAGCGGCACCACCCAAGCTGACAGGTGGTAGTTCGTCAAAAGCCTTTATACCTTTTGTAATAAGGTCCACCAGTAAATTTCAGACACCAACGGACTTATACGATTCATTCTGCTCTAATTATAAATTTTGAACGTTTTTTTGCGTAAGGGAACCGATTAAGTCACTGAACGCAAGCACAGAATAACTAATACGCAAGTAGAATGAGTTCCCTACAAAGGCTAGAAAGTTCTACAGTACAGGAAAGGTTAATTATTAATTAACATTAGCATTATACTACGGAGAAATCTATTTTACCTACCCTATCCTTTTCCCGAACTCCCTCTATTATATTTTTAACCACGAATCTCAAGCAATTTATCAAGATCTATATTTAAACAGAATCCTGCAATTTGTACGCGTGACTGGCAGTTAGGAACGAAATTAAAGAAGTTTCGCGCATGGAAAATGCCCAGAGTTTTCGCCATACAAAACCCATAACTGCGTAATCAAACTTTTCTATACATTCTCTACTGGTTTACTTGACATAACAGACATTGAAATCGTAATTCAACTTTTAACCGTATTCTAACGTAATAAATTCTAAATTAAAATTGGTTTTCCAATGGTTGTTACGACTGTTTGTGTCAACATTCCCATGGAAGTTGGACACAAATGAAATAAATAGTTAGAAAATACAAGGATTGTCGATGCTTGCCAGTTTTTCGTGCATTGTGTTATTGTTATTGCACTTTAAGATTATTTTATTACACAAAAGAAAACAAACTTTCAATAGAAAGAGTGGGGCGGATGGATAAAGATATTGTGAATACAGCACTCACGAGTGAACTTGTTTCAGATAAAACTAAAAGTAGAACTTTTAAGAGGAAATACAAGCTGAAAGTTCAATATAGAAACTAAAATTTTGCGTCAGCCCCTCTTCAAAGCTGCAGGCTAGGTTTTATTATGGACAATAAAACTTTGCCTGCAGAGAAATCAGGCAAGATCTAAGCATGAAGGTCCCTAGGGGCAGTCAGGATAAACTTTATTAAGTGACATAGAGAAAACTGTTACTAATAGCGTGCGTACTTCGATTAGGAAATAAAATGTCTTTAAATTGATCTAGACTGTTGTTTCGATCACAGAAATGCTATCTTTTTATGCCTTAACGATAATTGTTATTGAAGGCTTAATTGTGAAGGGGCCCACTCATGATCAGTCCGCCGGAAGATATCGGGTGATATCGGCCTGTCAGTTGTTCGGAACTGTCACCTTTTGCGTTTAACTGACAGGCCGATATCGTCCGGCGGACTGACCATCAGTAGGCCCCTTCTTACATATTATTTTTACTGACAATGTTGGCCCGTATCAGAAAACAGAGTCTGAAGAGTGAAAAAAGATCTTCAATATCACAATGAATGAAATAACGTAGTATCATCGCCCACACTCTTAACTGTACGTCGGTGGACCTTATGCCTTTTGTAATAAGGTCTACCGATGTACTTACAGTTAGGTTAGGAGTGTTGTTGTTTGTACTTTAACGACGTACATGAGTTTCAGGGCCAAGTAGGTAATCTTCTTATTCTATGCACGTACGCTAAGGCATAAAACAGACTTACCTACGCTACAGAAATATCTCTAAAACCACAATTTTCTCTCATACACAGTCTACGTCATCTGACAGGCACAGAAAAGTTGTAAGTAAAATAGTAGCAAATGGCAACGCATATTGTCACATTACAACTTTATATTTACCGTCCAATCTCGGTTTTCTCCTCAAAATGTACGTACACTCAGTACGCAAAGCGAAATTTTCCCACCCGCAATGTAATTTGGCCGTGCTAAATGTTTAGAATAACTTTCAAGCCATCGTATCATATACCAACGCTACACAGAAATGCGCACTTTACCTGCACTTCGTAAGGTTGTGATTTGAACAAGACAGATGCAAGGTAGTAGTTTGCGAGAGTGATTTCTAAGTAGCCTTGTTATCACGTACAGGGGTAAAGTTAAATACTTACGTGCCAGGTCCTAAACGTGGAACGGTCGCCTTCAGTCAATATGACGAGTTTATGTAGGCATGGTAGGCGTTAGAAATGTATAAAATTGCATATATAAATGTAACTAGGGGGTCTCTATTGTTTCCCAAAAAGTTTTAAGTCATAATGTATTGTTTGCCCGCATTTTCGTTAGTCATAATTCATTTGGCTGAGAAACGCGTCACTTTTCAGGATTGCCATAAAACAAACATAACCTAACCTAACCTATCTATAGGATTAGGGATTAGGATAGGCCCTTACGAAACTCCTGAAAATTTAACGGATTCAGTTTTAACACTAATGATAATATGACAAACAATACAATGACTTAAAACTTTATGGGAAACAAAGGGACCCCGTAACTAGGACCTCTCTTCGCTCGGTCGAATCAAGTTGAATATTGTCCTAAAATTTACTACAGTACCCTAAAAACATAACCCTCCTTCTTAAGTCTGGTAAGAAGTAAGTAAGAAGTAATTGTTATACTTGACTTGATATAGTACAGAGTTGGTGTTGTGTGTCCGAGTCTATACCTACCTACACTATCGACATGTGATACTTTCCTAGGGACTTATTGTTTGGGGCTGTACTTTCGAAAGCTTTTTGTGACAAATGATATCAGCGACCTAAGGGACGAGAATAAAATTAGCCTTCGGACAAATTAAGTAGAAGGAGGCGATGTGAATATTTTGAAAACAGTGCAAAAGGTCATGCCGATAAAAAAAAAGAGTAACATAAATTGACAAAAGGCTGATAAATGTGAACTAAAATAAAGAAGTCACATTTAAAAATATATAACAACTAGCTGTTGCCCGCGACTTCGTACGCGTGGATTTGTATGTTGGTGGTTATTATATTCTACATTAGCTTAGAACATTCTTGTATTCTAATAATATGCCTTTATACAAAGATTCAAGTCCCGCACTCAAAAAAAATGTTTGACTTTCACATAAACTTTCAACCCCTTTTTCACCACCTTAGGGGATGAATTCTCAAAAACTCTGAAATTCGTTTTCTTCTCTTTTAATATAATACCTTTTAACAAAGTTTTAAGTTCCTAGAATTAAATAAAATTTGAACCCCTTTTTAACCCTTTTAGGGGATGAATTATTAAAAACGCAAAAATCACTTTTCTTGTTTTCAAATAATTTGCCTTTATACAAAGATTCAAGTCCCGCACTCATAAAAATATGTAATCTCCATACAAACTTTCAACCCTTTTTTCACCACCTTGGGGGATGAATTTTTAAAAACGCTGAAATTAGTTTTCTTTTCTTTGAATGAAATAACTTTTTACGAAGTAAGAAATTCCTAACTTAAAAGACAATTTGAACCCTATACAAACTTTTAACCCTTTAAAGGGATGATTTTTTTAAAAACGCTGAAATTACTTTTCTTGTATTCTAATAATATGTCCTTATACAAAGATTCAAATCCCGCACTCGCAAAAATATTTTATAGTTTTGACTTTCACATAAACTTTCAACCCCTTTTTCACCATCTTGCGGGATGAATTTTTAAAAACGCTGAAATCAGTTTTCTGTTCTTTTAATTTAATACCTTTTTGCAAAGTTTAAAATAAAATTTGCACGCCAAGACAAACTTTCATCCCCTTTTTAACCCCCGAGTTGAATTTTCAAAAACGTCTCAATTACTTTTTTTTTGTAATCGGCTATTATGCCTTTCTAAGAAGTTTCAAAGCATTTGTAATGGATTCAAACTTTCAACCCCTTTTTAACCCTGTTAGGGAATGAATTTTTGAAAACGCTGAAATAATTTTTCTTGTATTCTAATAATATGCCCTTATACAAAGATTCAAGTCCCACACTCATAAAAATATTTGGTCTTAATACAAACTTTCAACCCCTTTTTCACCACCTTGGGGGATGAATTTTCAAAAACGCTGAATTTACTTTTCTTATATTCGAATAATATGCCTTTATACAAAGATTCAAGTCCCGCACTCAAAAAAATGTTTGATCTCCATACAAACTTTCAACCGCTATTTGACCCTTTAAGGGATGAATTTTTAAAAACGCTGAAATTACTTTTCTTGTATTCTTATAATATGCCTTTATACAAAGATTCAAGTCCCGCACTCAAAAAAATATTTGATGTTCATACAAACTTTCAACCCCTTTTTCACCACCTTGGGGGATGAATTTTCAAAAACGCTGAAATTAGTTTTCTTCCATTTTAATATAATACCTTTTTCCAAAGTTTCAAGTTCCTAGCTTGAAATAAAATATGTACCCCAAGACGAATTTTCATCCCCTTTTTAACCCCCTTAGGGGTTGAATTTCCAAAAACGTCGCAATAAGTTTTTTTTAAATCGGCTATTATGCCTTTCTTAGAAATTTCAAAGCATTTGTAATGGATTCAAACTTTCAACCCCTTTTTAACCCTGTTAGGGCATGAAAATTGAAAAACGCTGAAATTACTTTTCCTGTATTCTAATAATATTTCCATACACAAAGTTTCAAGTCTCGCACTCAAAAAAATGTTTGTTCTCCATACAAACTTTCAACCCCTTTTTCACCACCATAGGGGATGAATTTTCGAAAACGCTGAAATCAGTTTTCTTGTTTTTTAATATTATACCTTTTGACAAAGTTTCAAATTCCTAGCTTAAAATAAAACTTGCACCCCATACAACCATTCATCCCCTTTTTAACCCCCTTAGGGGTTGAATTTTTCAAAATCGCTTCTTATCTCTTGTACACTTTATAAATGTAACCTGGTGTGCAAATTTCAACTTTCTATCTTTTGTAGTTTCGGCTCTGCGTTGATGAATCAGTCAGTCAGTCAGTCAGGACACTTGCATTTATATATATAGATATAATTAATGTCATTAACGGGTCTAACACGATAAAATTTCATTATTGACATAACATTAATAAAATGTATGTGTACAAAACGCGACAGTGTAAAATGTTATGTAATACACAAAATACATCATTATTTTAAACATCATTGCAGTCATCAGATTAACCTTAACTCCGGCTGAGGAGTGCCCCGCGCCCCCCGCCCCCGCCCTGTCAGCGCGCGCGCATCAAGCGACGCTCAGTGCACTCGAGCCTGAGGAAGAACCCCTGACGGGCCCGAAACATGTCGCTAATAGCGACTAAACATTCAAGAGAGTGAAACCGTGTCTTCTAAATATTTAACATTGCAGTCAGATAACAACTAAAACCTCGCAAGCTTATAAATTAGAATAGTAGATACACGAGTTATACGAGCAACTCGACACTGCGGGGATTGCCCATACCTACATGGCGGCTGGGGTGCTTGACCGTACATTTCGAACACTATACAAAGATCTATGAATAATCTACAGTACAACAGTATGAATTTGCAACAGGGAATCTACAGTATTTTACGTAGGTAACTCTACGGAAAACTATATACAATATTTTTACGGGACATGTTTTGAATTCGTGTTTACTTATTCTTTTTAGAGCTCTTCAAACTAGGCAAATTTATCGAAAAAAAAACAAAAAAAATTCGACATCGAAATAAATCGAGCCAGTTATTGAAAAGCATAACATTCATAACTCTTTCTTTTAACTATGTTCAAATTATGACTACTTATAAGTTAAATCAACTAAAACTCATTAGTCCATAACATTCCAAAAGTCAACAAACACACCAACTGCAGCATTAGACAAAGAGATTAATATTAATTCCATTCAGAATGCAAGCGAGCGCATCTGCATAATGCAATTGTGATTTCCACGTCGAGGCGATGAAAGTGCTACTCGGGGCTTTGCACTTATTGGCAAGAGAAATTCGTGTTTCAACGAGGGTTCTCAATGGTATAAAAGTAGAAACATGAGTAAAGTAAGCTTTAGAAGTAACTCTTCTTAAAGAGGAATAAATGGTTGACTGGTAGAGAATGCCTTTAGGCATTAAGTCCGCCATTTGTACATTTTCCTGTGTATAAAGTTTAAATAAATAAATAAATCGGTAAATAAAGGTGATAAAACACATTTCGCGATAGACCCGTCTATAAATGCGAGTTAATACTTGAACTAATTTAGCCGTAGGCGTAACGAAACACATCATGCGAGGCCCTGTTCAATATGTATACTGCCAAGGTAATAAAAAGGTTGGTTTTGCGAGGCCCCCCTAAGTGCGAGGCCGTGGGCGAGGGCCCCATTTCGCCCACGCCTAGCCTAGCTACGCCGCTGCTGGTTTTCAAAGGCTTAAAGTTTCTTACGTGCATTCTCATTGCGTTTTTCAGTTTTATTTTTATTTTCAAAGGAACTCCAAAAGTAGCATCTTAGCTAGATTGCCGTGAGTCCTTGCCCTGTCGCGTTAGATAGCATTTAAAAGTTAAACCGCTGTTTACATTCTACGTCTGTTAGATCTAGCTCTCCGTGGAGTCTTGAACTAGAATCAAACGATAGTTGTATTTTATTCATATACCTTCAGAGATAGGAATATCATATCTTAACAAACTGGAAAACTAAAGAAACTTTTGCATGAATTCTATAATTATGTTAAAATCAGACAATGAACTCGATTGTAATTTAACAATTTGTAATTACAGTAGAGTCCGGTTATAACGACGCCCAAGGGACCGCTGATATTACGTCGTACTAACCGGACGTCGTACAAAACGAACTGCCAATTTTAATATATTTTTTTAATCAAAATAATTACGTCATTTTGTATTTATTAATACTTATGCGACAATAAAAAAAAAATATTTCCTTTAAAATATTTATTTACGTTAGTATTACAACACTTTGTCTTAAATGGAGAGACTTGTGTGTTTAGAAGAAGCCACATTTAATAAGGTACGCGTAGTCCACTCGTCATCCGCAAATTACTCGAATCCCGTAAAATAAAAAGTCGTAATTCTTGGGGATCTGACGTTGTTTTATCACACAGTTCCTATGGCCATCTCATGTGTACATCATCAGATCAGCTCGAAGGTACCTACCAAAATATTGCATTGTACCCAACTTATGTACATAATTAAGTATGTGAAGTTTAAGCTCGATTGAATAATGGGAATTGGGTTTTATTTAGTTTGCAAGATTACGAAAAGTCACATGACTATTTCATCTTGCTGCGTATACGCAAAAGGGGCCTCCCCCTTAGGTGGTGTTAGGTGCGCGGGACGGAGTAAGCTTCTTACCAACTACCTATTTATTTGTAAAAACTACGTCGCTCGTCGTTGTAACCGGACTCGAGGAACGGATTTTGAGTCAATTTCCGTCGTTAAAAGCGATCGGTCGTTATAAGCGGAGTCGTAATAAACGGTTGTACTTTCATAGTAGCTCATACTAAAACCAAACAAGTGCCTATACTTACGTCGCTATAAGCGGTTGGTTGTTATATGCGAAGTCGTACTAATCGGACTCTACTGTATTTTGAACTGGTTTTGATATGACCTTGACGATCGTCGATCGTCGTCCTTCGATTCGTCATCTCCCGCAAGACTTCATTTCGCATGAGCGATCTTGAAGATCGTATCAAAATAAGATCGAAACTGTAACGAATTTGTTAAATCTGAATCGGATTCCAGATATGTAGGCAACTAGTATACTCTTGAAATAAAACTATTAAAACGTCGGGCGTCAACTTCGGGATGTAGAATAAATTCAATATACGCGATGTAATCCGTTTTAATAGTTTTATTTCACGAGTAACTATCGCGGTTACCAAAGACAATAATATTAGTATACTCTTGTTAACTGTTATATTTAAGTACGAAAGGTTTTATTAGACAAGAAAAACACGAAAACTTTTACCAAATTCTAATTTTTCGTAAAATTCCACTTTCTAAGTTTAATAAAATTATGGCATAAGTCATATCATATAAATTGTGTAGTTTTACTCTACAGTGGACGCACAGTCATAAAATCCAAAATAAAATTGTATCAAACACCTGTTAACCGCACGGGCTATTAACTTATTTTAATTCACTGAAATTCAGGGTCTGACCACCTGACCCTCTATTCCCATAACTAGTGGGTCCCAGAACTAGCGTTACTTTGACCTCGAGATGCGTATCAAAAACGCGTATGCGAAGATCACGTTTCCCCAGAGTAGAATGCGTTACTGCGAGCGATTGATATAACCATGGTGATCGTGGGAACGGAGCCGTTTTACAAATTTATGAAGGTTCAAGTTTAATAAATTTACCTTAGGATGAGCCGGGCTTTAGATTTCGACGATAGATTTATAAAGGTTGGTGTATTTACTTAAATAATGACTTTTGCCCGCAACTTTAACTAGGTATAAGTAATTTATTCTCTTCCATGCCAATTATTTGCTAATTGAAGTTAGCAAAAAATAACATTGTGAAATAATTCTTCAGAAATTAAATAAGTACCTAAATAAAGGGGCTAACAGATTACCAGTTTGCCGAACGATATCAGCCTGTCAGTTGTTCGGAACTGTCACTTGTTGCGTTTAACTGACAGGCTGAGGTCGTCCGGCGTACGGGGGCCCATTTCTCAAAAGCTTGTAACTTGTAATAAAAGTGGAAGTCCCTTTCTAACAGAAGCTGTCAAAAAGTGATATCCGCTTGTATTACAGTTACAAGCTTTTGAGAAACGGGCACCTGGTAATCTATGGGCCCCTTTAGACAATAAATAAATACTGTACCTATAAATCTCTACAGATATACCTACCTAATACAATGTACCTATCTAATTCAAAGAACTTAAATAACGCCTTACTGAAATATTGTTTATACTTACGCGTGTCGTATGGAAAATTCTACGAATGAGATAATTGAAAAGAAATATTCCCAAATTGAGTGAAAAAGATCGAGTTTCCGCCATCTACCTATAACAAATCAGATCAATCTAATTTATTTAATAAGACGGGAAAACAACGAAATGTTAGGTTATTTTCATTGTTATTGTGTTTAAGTGGGGCGCAGACGATCGAGCACGCTTGACAAGCACATATATGTACATGATGTACACACAGCTTCAAAAGTGCATACCTAATGGAATTCGTTCATAAAGTGTGTATGCACTTTTGCAGCTCGCTGATGTACCTGACGACTGTGTACTGTAAAGGGGACGGAAATCGGTTGTTCAGTATATAATTTTCAACTTCGATTCGTTACCTATATTACGATTTCTGAGTCAACTATCTTTGATGGCTGCCTCTATCCGAATGCCCGTTTTGCACCCCGTTCCATTTGACAGCGAACTCATATTCTAAGTTTAAATAGCGTGACTAACCAGTCACAGATAAAAAAGGCTGTAAAGGTTGCAAACCTTTACAGTACCTACCTATCTCTACCTACTCGTTACAGACAAACTCGATTTATTTATATTTAACGTGATTGACAAGTCTGCTAGAAGTGCAATTTTAAAGCCAAATTAATTGTTAAACGTGTTCAATCTCGTATGGCCGGACCAAGACGACTTGTTTTGACGATCATAATATGAATTCTTGTAGATTGACATGCCTGCAATTTATAATGTAATCTGTATTATGAAATAAATAAATCTATCTATCTATCTATCAAGCTAAGTCTGCATTGCTGTTGTGGAAATGTCACCAAAAATGACAGAAGCTAGGTAAACGATCAATTAATTGCGATTGTCAGACATGCTTGCCAAGCACGCATGATCGTCTGCGGGGCACTTAAGAGGGGTTGTTGACTTTAATAGAAGTACCTATTCTTCAATGTTATCGATGCCTTTGCAATAAAAGGGCCTAATAATATTCAATTGTTCGTATTTTGACATCAGTTCATACTTTTGGATAAAAATACTCTGTCTGCACGAGTATGCTTTGCAGTTACTAAGAATTTGAACGACGCACGTGTAGGTCTGCCACGGACGGGGCGTTTATAGAACTTTCTCACCCGAGTGCGTAGACGTGCACGTGCGCGTTACGCAGCGTACTACGTAGGCGAACAACACGCGAACGGATTAGATGAACTACCGCGAAAACCAAAATTCGCAAATTGCGGGGATCTTTCTCTTGACGGCTTTTACTCTAATGAAGGCGTAATTAGAGTGACAGAGAAAAATGCCCGCAATTTGCGAACTTCGATTTTCGCGGTTATAGCTCTGCACATCCATATTTATTAGATACGGTTTACCGCTTGCGTGACGCGTGCGTGCACGGTTTTAATATTCTAGCGAACGCCAACGTGCACGTCTACGTCTAAGCACACGCAGCCGATGTGCTCGAACCCCTTGTGTACTTCAATTACTTCATTCGACATCGTGACTTTATTTGACGTTCATAAGCGCATTGTAATTATGCCTACTTGAATAAACTATCTTTTTATCTTTTATCTTTTATCTGTGACGTGACGTGACGTTTGCGTTAAGTCCCATTTTGTATGTGATTTTAAAGCCACCAAGCGGGACGTTTTGGGAACTCAAAATCCCATACAAAATTAGACTTATATTGTATGTCTCGTCACGCTATCGAATGAAGTTTACCCTATGGGTACTGGCTTTACTTCATCCAACTCTGGGTAAGGTGCAGAAGGCAATTTAGACAGGGTAATTTAAACTAATCGAAATATCTTCCATGTTTTACATTATTAACTAGAGTCACACACAACACATCTTTTTCGCTATCTGGACATATATCGCACTGGAAAACATGGAAGATATTTACGATTAGTTTAAATTTTCTCGCAGTCTAAATTGCCCCCCCTGCACCTTACAGGTTTCAATAGTAGGTATTTCCGGCTTCTAATATATAAATGCATTATAGAGTCACATTGAAATGCATTAGAGTATGATTTAGAATAACCTATTAATAGAGTCATAGACATTCGGCGCCGGCACTTGAACCAATTTGTATGTAAATATACACAGTATATAGGTATTTATAGATATTAACCCGAACAACACCCGTTGTTGACAGCCACTGTTGAATACATCCTACAGATCATGCATGTATACCTACATCCTACAGATCATGCATTACGCATGCAATTAAATATGAAGCAATTTGGCTAAATATGAACAAACGAATATAACGAAAAAATACATTTATTTGTGGAAAAATTACTTTCTTGGGTGAGACTTTAGCAGTTGTTTCTGCATGTTAAAAATTAAGATCACAAAACATCTACGAATAAAGACAGAATAGGTACACATACATACAACAAAGGCGGAAATAAAAACTGACCATTAATTTGTGCAGATCACGACTAGTCCCAAAGCTACGAACCCACAGCGCTGGTCTTCCGTAGCGCCTATACAAATTTTGGTTGTCTATCTTGGTAGTAAATTAATTTTGTACTAAGCTGAAACGTCTGCAAACTATGCCACAAAGCTTTAGGGCTCATTTAGACGGGGCGAGAACTCGCATGCGAGTTTGATTACATTGCATCGTTTGATCGGTCGGCTGAATTGATGTTACTTCAATGGTCCGCAATGTAACTAAAATCGTATACGAGTTCGCGCGTCGTCTAAATGAGCCCTAAGAGTATGTAAGAGTCGCGAGTTTGAGTGTCGCTCGACATAGTGAATTTTTCCATTTTTAATTTATTTCAGCGTTGGAATGAAAAAGAAATTAAATGAACTGAGAATAAAATGTGCTATCTAGTAGCATTGATCTGTCGCCACACAGCAGTTACCGTGTAGCTACCCGTGGTTACTTAGTTTCTCTAAGCCCGGAGGCGGGAGAATAATCCTTGAAGCATATGGAAATTATAGTTATAGTTATAGCTATAGCAACATAACAATGATCTTGTTAACAATGCATGCTGAGAATAGTGTGATCAAACGGTGGTGTTTCATACGATTCATGCGTTAGAGAGAGAAGTGATTCGCTGTCAAACTGTCAAATACATTGCTTTGATAATTAGCTTTAGATAACATATGTAATAACTAGTTACGATTCATATGTGCTTATTGCTAGACCTACATGAATAAAGTATATTTTGATTGATTGAAACGTCGTTTTGTAAAACAGTAAAGCAGGCCACTGACGAGTCTTCCAAATGGATGCCGTTACAATGGATTCATCCAAATGGACAGCATCCTAATATTAAACATTGTACGTTTTTGACATTCACGGACCGATTTTGGATTGCAGCCACGCTATTTGGACTGTTGGAAGGCTCGTCAGTGGCCACCTTAAGAAGTTTGTTAGTAGAGTGATACGGAACCCTAGAATAAGTACCAGTTTGGTTAATTTAATGCATAGGTTTTGTACTATAATTGCTAGAATATGTCTTATTCAACCACCCTGCACTGATGAAATTATGCTCGAAACGACTAGTATTGTTTACCTACATATTTCATTTCATATATACCTACCTAAATACTCTTAAGTAATTGGAAAACCTGTAATGTACATGTGAATTGCAATAAATAAATACAATACAATACAAATATGGGGAAAGGCTTGAAGAAACACCTGTCTGAGGTTGTGGCTTCTCAAATCCCCATGCAAGGGGATTTATTCGAAGTTATTTACTCGTGCGAGTAATCTTTGGCAAATACTCGCTTCTGTGTCGTCGGTTTTAGGAATAACGAAGTTATTTCTTTGAGCTTTGCAATGATATATAATATGTAAGCACCGTACACATTAAATCACTACACTTTATAAAACAAAGGCCCCCGCCGCGTCTGTGTGCGTGTAACCGTGTATGTATGTTCGCGATAAACTCAAAAATTACAAAACGAATTTTCTTGAGGAAGATGTATGTGTATAAATATAGGTTTTTCACCACACCAACTGGTAAAGACTCTGTTGATTGTTCAAAAACTGATGGCAAAGTTGCATTTTATTCACATGTGAGGCGAAGTAAGTTTTTTTATGTTTGCTAGTCTTTGTCTTTTAAATGATGATTTTTAATGATGAGTAAATAAATATTTAATAACCTTCATTTGGATTTGGTTTGGTTTGATTTTGTTTGATATCTTACAGTTAATATTTTCTTCTGGTTCGTGTGGGGAAAATTTTTGTGTATTACTCGGGGGCAAATTTTGTTTAACCCTCGTGCTTTGAAACCCTCGCAACGCTCAAGATTCCATTTTTCGCTTGCTCGGGTATCAATATTAGTTAAACAACGAGCGGTTAAACAACAACTTGCCCCCTTGTAAGATAAATAACTATTATGTAACTCGTGCGATGCCGGGGCGGGTCGCTAGTTTAATATAAATGAGCCGTCATGCCCGAAGCTGTCAAAATTTGCGGTACCAACGCAGAATCCGAATGACCTCTAGGTCATGGTATGTCCTAACATTCGATAAGTGAAAACTTCCTCCTTTTTACGAGGGGCGTTCAAAATATTCTCGGTATTGATATCTTACGACCTCTTCTAAAATTTCTTTCGTTACTGGCCGCTAAGGTTTATTCATTGACATTAAAAAAAAGTATAATTCGAACCGAGATGGTCTTTTGTTTTTCTGCAATTGCTGAACAAACATGAACATCATGTGCGAATTGACAATGTTAACTAAATTAGAACATCGATGCGTGATAAAATTCTTGACAAAACAGGGTAAAAATCAAAAAACCATAAAAGAGGAAATGGATTGTGTTTACCGTGAGTCTGCTCCTTCTTTATCTACCATTCAAAAGTGGTCAAGCGAGTTTAAACGCGGAAGGGAGAGTATTGAAGATGACCCTAGACCTGGCCGGCCTGTAGTAGCTACTTCACAAGAAAATATTGATAAAGTGGAAAAACTTATATTGGAAGATGGTCGAGTGAAGGTAAAATCTATAGCACAAGTAACCAATCTCTCTATTGGTACCGTACATGATATTATACATGACCATCTTAATATGTCAAAAGTAAGTGCAAGATGGGTTCCGCGAATGCTGACTCGGCTTCAAAAAGACATGCGTGTAGCTTGTTGTTCCGATTTTATTGACCTGTGCGGTGAAAATCCTGATGAGGTGCTGCAAAGAATAGTTACTGGAGATGAAACCTGGGTTCATCATTATGACCCAGAGAGTAAACAAGAGTCCATGCAGTGGCACATTAAGGGTTCAGCTCATCCCAAGAAGTTCAAGGTCATCCCTTCAGCTGGCAAGGTCATGGCCACGATATTTTGGGATTGTGAAGGAGTATTACTAATCGATTATAAAGAAAAAGGTGTAAATATCACAAGACAGTACTACGCTAACATTCTACGTCAATTAAAGGATGTAATTAAAGAAAAGAGGCGAGGAAAGTTAACCAAAGGTATTCTGCTTCTGCATGACAACGCCCCCGTCCATACTGCTCATATTGCCAAGGCAGCTATTGTTGAATGTGGGTTTAAAACTGTTACTCACCCACCGTATAGTCCGGACTTAGCCCTCAGCGACTTCTTTTTGCTCCCCAATCTTAAAAAGGATCTGCGTGGAAATAAATTTTCTGACGATGAAGCATTGAAGGCGGCAGTGGAGGAGCATTTTTACACGAAAGATAAAAAATATTTTTACGAGGGATTAAAAAAAATAATTGATCGATCTTTTAAGTGTATGAACATAGGGGGGGAGTATATTGAAAAATAAAAATATCAAACTTTTCGTACTTGTTTGTTTTCATTCTCATACCGAGAATATTTTGAACACCCCTCGTAAGTCTGAGGGGCTACCGCGAAAACAGCGGGCATTTTTCTCTGTCACTCTAATTACGCCTTCATTGGCGCGAAATTCGATATTCGCGATAGCCCCTCTGTTACTAAACTCGGACTACTTTTTACACGACTGCCCAAAAAAAAGAGTGTATTGTTTTCAGCGTTCATGTTTGTATTAATATATGTATGTGAGTTTCTTTATTCCACGATAACTTCAGAATGCCTTAACCGATTTAGATGTATGATACATCATTAGAATCCTTACGTCATCCCGGGTGACATAGGCTATGTGACGTCATTACAAAATCAATATGGCGGACTTAATACGCCATATTACGCAACCTTAAGAAAAAATTTTCTTGCTAACCCATCGAGTAGGGCATCAAAATGAAGCGCTTTGAAAGACGATCAATAATATATATACAATATGAGGGTTTAAGTTCAATTTTAAGAAAGTAAGAATTTACAAAATATATTAAGAAAAGCTAATCTCATAAAACCAAATATTATCCTATTGTTGGGATATTAAAAGGAAGTGGTTTGACCGCTGATCATAAAAAAAAATATTATACATAGGTATTATATTAACCATATTTTACTTGTTTTGAAACCAAGCCAATATGTTCTAAATTGCGCTAAGGGAATAGAAAAGTGTAAATAAGTTATTTGTAGAGAGTCTGAGATTGTAGAGTCCATCTTCAGATACAACTCTGCACCGACTTTGACGGAACTAAGTGTGAAAGTGTCATTATAACCGTATATTTTTATACGTATTTTTATATAAAGCTCGAGATACACTTCTAAGTTTTACTTACGTATGTAGGGACAAAGCTATTTGTTAGAATGAGATAATGATATTCATCTCTCATTCTGTAGTATAGCTGTGTCCGTACGTAGTACGTACGTAAGTAAAACTTAAGACAGATGGGCTCTTCCTGCAACTTCCCCGAGTATTTTAATTACAAAGGCCGAAGGCCGACCTCCGCTTAGGGCCGACGGTCCGAAGCGTAAGGCAGGTGCGTGCTTCCTGTAACTTCCCCAAGTATCCTAATTGCGAAGACCGAAGGCCGAGCTTCGCGTAGGGCCGAAGGCCAGGAGCGTAAGAAAGGTGCACGCTTTCTGCAGCTTCCCCAAGTATCTTAATTGCGAAGGCCGAAGGCCGAGCTTCGCGTAGGGCCGGAGGCCCGGACCGTAAGAAATGTGCACGCTCTCTGAAGCTTCCTCAAGTTTCTTAATTGCGAAGGCCGAAGGCCGAGATTTGCGTAGGACCGAAGGCCTGGAGCGTAAGAAAAGTGCATGCTTTCTTTAGGTTTCCCCAAGTATCTTAATTGCGAAGTCCGAAGGCCGAGCTTCGCGTAGGGCGGAAGGCCCGAAGCGTAAGAAAGGTGCACGCATTCTGCAGCTTCCCCTAGTTTTTTATTTGCGAAGGTCGAAGGCCGAGCTTCGCGTAGGGCCGAAGGCCCGGAGCGTAAGAAAGGTGCACGCTTTCTGCAGGTTCCCCAAGTATCTTAATTGCGAAGGCCGAAGGCCGAGCTTCGCGTAGGGCCGAAGGCCCGGACCGTAAGAAAGGTGCACGCTCTCTGCAGCTTCCTCAAGTTTCTTAATTACGAAAGCCGAAGGTCGAGCTTCGCGTAGGGCCGAAGGCCCGAGGCGTAAGAAAGGTGCACGCTTTCTGCAGGTTCCCCAAATATCTTAATTGCGAAGGCCGAAGTCCGAGCTTCGCGTAGGGCCGAAGGCCCGGACCGTAAGAAAGCTGCACGCTTTCTGCAGCTTCCCCAAGTATCTTAATTGCGAAGGCCCAAGGCCGAGCTTCGCGTAGGGCCGAAGGCCTGGAGCGTAAGAAAGATGCACGCTTTCTGCAGCTTCCCCAAGTATCTTAATTGCGAAGGCCGAAGGCCGAACTTTGCGCAGAAAGGTGCACGCTTTCTGCAGCTTCCCCAAACATCTTAATTGCGAAGGCCGAAGGCCGAGCTTCGCGTAGGGCCGAAGGCCCGGAGCGTAAGAAAGATGCACGCTTTCTGCAGCTTCCCCAAGTATCTTAATTGCGAAGGCCGAAGGCCGAACTTTGCGCAGAAAGGTGCACGCTTTCTGCAGCTTCCCCAAGCATCTTAATTGCGAAGGCCGAAGGCCGAGCTTCGCGTAGGGCCGAAGGCCCGGAGCGTAAGAAAGATGCACGCTTTCTGCAGCTTCCCCAAGTATCTTAATTGCGAAGGCCGAAAGCCGAACTTTGCGCAGAAATGTGCACGCTTTCTGCAGCTTCCCCAAGCATCTTAATTGCGATGGCCGAAGGCCGAGCTTCGCGTAGGGCCGAAGGCCCGGAGCGTAAGAAAGATGCACGCTTTCTGCAGCTTCCCCAAGTATCTTAATTGCGAAGGCCGAAGGCCGAACTTTGCGCAGAAATGTGCACGCTTTCTGCAGCTTCCCCAAGCATCTTAATTGCGAAGGCCGAAGGCCGAGCTTCGCGTAGGGCCGAAGGCCCGGAGCGTAAGAAAGATGCACGCTTTCTGCAGCTTCCCCAAGTATCTTAATTGCGAAGGCCAAAAGCCAACTAATAGGAAATAATTATGTAGTTGCAGAGATATTAAGCCATATAGCACTTTTCAATACGTCTGGTTTTTGGGTCAGACCTAGTTAGGTTTTTAAGCACGTTTTATGCTAACATATCAAAGATCAACGTGATGAAATCTCCTTGAAGCAACTGAATTGTCTTAAATCATAAAAAATGTGGTTGGTTTGTATGGTCACTAAAATGTATCAAATAAAATAAATTAATTAAAAATTAAAAACACGACTGCAGTTTAAAAGCGAACTGAAAAGCTAGAAATAATTTTTAGTTATGTTAGGTACTCAACATAATGAATGTAAAATAGAATATAAGTGTTCAGTCAGGGTCATAAACAGCAATCGGAAAAGTTTAGGCTCATTTAGGATCGTGACTGTACCTGCATATTTTATTTCGATTGCAGTCGGGGACCTTGATATACTGAAATTTTCCCATTCACAGGTTCCCGACTGCAATCGAAATAAAATATGCAGGTACAGTCACGATCCTAAATGAGCCTAAACTTTTCCGATTGCTGTTTATGACCCTGACTGAACACTTATATTCTATTTTACATTCATTATGTTGAGTACCTAACATAACTAAAAATTATTTCTAGCTTTTCAGTTCGCTTTTAAACTGCAGTCGTGTTTTTAATTTTTAATTAATTTATTTTATTACACTGTTATGGAATTGCATCAGCTTTGTTTCTCAGTGGAAATCTAACAGAGAGTTGTGTAAATTGTAGCCGTGAGTCATTGTATCGTTGGTGATTTACCATCGCCCGCACTGTTAACTGTACATCTGTGGACCTTATGCCTCTTGTAATAAGGTCCACCGATGTACAGTTAGGAGTGTTGCTGTTTGTACTGTAGTACGCTCGCTGGTCATTTGTTTTATTATGTAGAGTGCGTGTAGGGATGTACCCAGTGGGTGTTTTGTTTTTAAATAACAAATGTTTCTTTTTAAACTAGGAAAAAGTAAACTAGTTCGCTATTGTGAGCTAAGTAGATGTCAGGAACCCCCATGGCTCCGCGATTTTGAGAAAAAATTACAAAAAGTTAAAATCCAAAATGCTATACATACATATATTACACCTACTTACTCAAAAAAAATTACGAGAATCGATTGAGAAATGCGATTTGTAGAGGAGAAAAGCAGGACAAAAATTATTACGGGGTCATAATTAAGTGTACTTAACATTAAAAAAACTTCTCAATTAATGATTAGACGGATAAGTTCTATATCTGGTTTAATTTATTGCCCGTATTGGACTTACACACTGTATGTTAGTATCGACACTGTCAGTGACTCATGGTACGGGTACTTGAATATTTCTGTACACAAATACCTATATTTTTCACTTAAGAAGCAGCACATCTCTATGCACTAACCCGCTCTAAAGTCCGCCTGAACTCTGGAATCTCAGGATAAGTGCAAGTCTGTATTTACTGAGGATATCTCGCTATAAACCGCTGTAATAACAGCTAAACGGTATCTTCGTATCTTTAGCCCCAATCCAGATTGTTTGCGGATCTCGAGAGCTCTTGAAATTATACGCATAACTTATTTTCGATCGGGTGATATTTTTAGAAGCCTATCTATAGGGTATTTGACTGACACCATGTATGAATTAATTCTGTATTAAGCAGAAACGTCTGCGAACGATGCTATTAAGCTTCGAAATAAATTAAAAGTGAAAAAATTCACTGTCTTGGGCGGGACTTGAACCCACGACCACTGGATCACTAGTACAGTGCTCTGCCATCTGAGCTACCAAGACCGTACCCAATTCAGCGAATATTTCCACCATATATGAGCCCTAGGGAGGCTCATAGCGACATCTACCTTCTTACGAATCCTACACTTTAATTTATTTCGAAGCTTAATAGCATCGTTCGCAGACGTTTCGGCTTAATACAAAATTAATTTAGTATGGGATAGCGCATCATTACTGGTGAATTTCCAATATGATTTGGAACTCTGGTAGCCGTTTAAGAAGTGTAACGTCACATGCTAGTGTTTCATATTAATTCCATACTAGATAAACGAAAAAATCATTTGATCGAAATCACAAATATGTATGTGAAATATTGTTTTTTTCTGCACATTTAAAACTGCGATATATTTACGATAGGTAGCTAATTTTATTTCTTACTATAATTTGTTATGTTTCCTTAATTTGTTGTTTGTTTACTCTTGTTATTATGTCTTGTTTATTTGCTCTACTTATGAGTATTTTGATCAACATATTATTTAGAATGTTGAAATTACACATTGATTTGATTAAGAATTGTAAACAAGCCATAACCAAACCACTACCGAGGCAACATGATGGAAGGACGGAAAAACTGCTTATTGACACTCAATTTTTTCTTACAATAGGGTTTTATGCGCCTAATTGGCAACTAGATTCCCTAACTAAACCATAAATCCGACTCACGTTAGAATAGAATCAAACTGTTTTTTTATATAGGTATTTTTAGGGTTCCGTACCCAAAGGGTAAAAAGGGACCCTATTACTAAGACTCCGCTGTCCGTCCGTCCGTCCGTCCGTCCGTCCGTCTGTCACCAGGCTGTATCTCACGAACCGTGATAGCTAGACAGTTGAAATTTTCACAGATGATGTATTTCTGTTGCCAATTACTGGGATTAGTTGCCAAGCGGACCCCAGGCTCCCATGAGCCGTGGCAAAAATGCCGGGACAACGCGAGGAAGATGATGATGATGATGTATTTCTGTTGCCGCGCTATAACAACAAACAAATACTAAAAACAGAAAAAAATAAAGATTTAAGTGGGGCTCCCATACAACAAACGTGATTTTTGACCGAAGTTAAGCAACGTCGGGCGGGGTCACAGTACTTGGATGGGTGACCGTTTTTTTGCTTGTTTTGCTCTATTTTTTGTTGATGGTGCGGAACCCTCCGTGCGTGAGTCCGACTCGCACTTGGCCGGTTTTTTTATGTTACTTACAGAATTATGGCCCGCCATGTGCAAGCAGAATTATTAGACCGGGCTGGAGCTTCCGGTGCTTACTTTTCTACGACAATAGATGACAGATAATCACGTGATGTTTTCCATAGAAAGCGAAGTGCCCGAAGTTCCGGCCCAGACACGGCCCGGTCTAACGTGAGTTACGTGAGTCATCCTTAATTTTCTTAAACAAAAGCGCGTCGCGTCGCATGTTGCATTGTTTTCAGGAACTTGAAAGAAAACAATAGATAATCGTCTATCATTTTAAATAAGTTTTTGGCAAAAATTTCATTTTTGGTACAAGCTTTTATCGCTGACTGTACTTTTCTTACGACAGACAACTAATACTCGTCGATACAATTCTAAAAATCCCTAACACAATTAGGTTGCGTTGTTTCATCACAGAATTCCTATGGCCACCTCCTGTCTCCATCATCAGATCAGCTCGATGGTACCATAATATTGCATTGTCACCCGACTTACATGTGTATGCAAAATTTCAGCTCAATCGGAAACCGAGAAGGGGATCAAATTTAACTTGCAAACTTCCATTACATAGTTACATACAGGTCGACCTAATAAAAGCTTGTTATAACGATTTTCATTAAGTACCTAAATATTATTTATTTCCATGTAAGTACACGAACATTTCAAGTATTATTTACAAGCTTGACAAATCCCAACAATACCCACAGCCTAAATCACAAAAACATTTCCCTTTTCCAGAAAGCCCCATAATATTGCCATCTATTAGATACTACGATCTACGGGGCCCATATCCATGCGTATGTTACAGCCGAAAATGTATTCAATTCTGAGCCGTATTCTATCGTAATAAAGTATAAGTTGCAACTGGTTTTAAATTGTCACTTAGTTTTGCGTGGTATATGTGTGGACTTAGTTCTTTTTTCTCTTGGGGATAAAATGAGGGCACCATGGTTCGTATTACGTCTTAGCGCAGTATAAAGGGGACGTGGTGGTATTCTGGTCGCGTATGGGCAAGATAAGCGACTTGAGGCACAATATACTGTTTGTCAGAAGAGATAGGTACCTACTTGATAAAAGGTTTCACAGTTTTCTGGCGAACGAAAAACCGATGAGAATCGAGCTGTCTTGATGACTTAGTGTAGGTATCTGATATTAATAATACATACAATAATTATTGATGTATAATTATTATTATTTTGCTTGTATGTAAATTCAATGTTGACGTGTAAAAGTGCCCTTGTGGCCTATTTGCTGAATAAATGTTGAAGTTGAAGTTGAAGTTGAAGTATTTTCATTTCACATGCTTTGAACGAGGGTCATTGTTGTTCTAAAAGGTGTGCAGAAAATGATTAACTAGAGCATTTTACTCTAACTCTTTTCCATATAATGGTAATAAAATTATTTTTAATCGCGATATCTACCATATTGGTGAAATTATATGGATTGACAGAATTCAGATTTAAATATGGATTCAGTTCATATTATTTTAATCACGATTATAATATTTTAGAATTAGGTATACATAACATTGCTATGATATGTCTAAATTTATCGATATCGACTTTTACCAATTTTTATTTCTCTTAAGTCTTAACTTAACTTTAAACCATAATGGCCTCCGTCAGACTGGGGTATGATAATCATGTTAATGGCATAATTCGAGATACAGAGAGATTCTTTAGAACAAAGAAGTCCTAAGGTACCTCTCCAACTAAATTTAAGAAATTCGGTGTTAGGTAATTACTACGTACAGTCTGGAGCGGCCGAGGTGCTCATAAATATCTGAACACGCCTAACGCCTTGACAATAGAGGCGTGTTCAGATATTTGTGAGCACCTCGGCCGCTCCGATATATCTGATGGCGGCTGTACCAACGTTTCCCGTTTAAGGTAAACGTTTGATCTGAGCGTTTAAGGTTCGTTTGATTTTTGAACGAATTAGTTAATTAATTCTTAAACATTTTAAACAACAGCACGTGTTCTTTGTTCTGAAGAAACGTTGACATATATTAATTGCGAAGTTTTTTCCTTATTTTTATTTAATTATAAGAACGTTTCTCACTCCTTCATCTTGCTTAAATTTTCACGAAGGTAAGTATATCCGATGATTTGAGCTCGGAACTTAAAACGAATCAAAGATGACTCACCTTAGACCGGGCCGACCGGGCCGTGTCCGGGCCGGAGCTTCCGGCGGCGCTTACTTTTCTATGACAGATGACAGGTGATCACGTGATGCTTTCCATAGAAAACGAAGCGCCGGAAGCTGCGGCCCGGACACGGCCAGGTCTAACGTGAGTTATCCTTTGATGTTTGGGGGCCACATACAACACATCCTCTAGACTGAGCATATTAGTCACGCTACCCCCTCTGCCACTATATACGGTAGTTTTACTCCATCTTCGAGTCAAAGTATCAGAATTCCGTGCCGTGATTGGTCCGTGTCTTTGAACGGACCAAAAACGGCACGGGATTCGCTCACCTCGTCCGCCCGCCCCGCCCCGTATTTTTGGCAGCATCGGTTTCATGAAATAATTGCTCTAAACTCCGTCTAGAGGATTCCTAGTCTATGTTGGGGGCATTCCAAAAAAAGGTCTACTAGTTGTCTGATCTAATCTGACAATCACGATACTGTTCCTAAGTTTACTGTGTCGGATAGCGCAAAAGCTTGTAAGGAGTTCTGCCGCAGCATTCTGCAGGAGATTATCTGCTCACTGCCAGATAATGATGGGGACGTTCTATTTTATTATACTTAGTCTATGATAAACTCTCGCATTTAATGTATTTGTTCATGTCTTAAGAGTGAGGCGATTACCGTCACCCATGGACACACAGTGCGTTGCGGGCTTTAAGATGGGAGTACCCTCTTTTATTGAAGGCTTTTATCGTATCCATGGTATAATAATATACTCCGCCTGGTACTCTCTTCCGACCACGTGACTGACACAAGTCATCATGCGACAGCGCTATATGACAGGTAATATGCAATTGCGCTATATAGTGTGGCAATGTTATTGTGACGTAGGCTTGTGTCACTCTGGGAAGAGAAGACCATGTTTTATTAGACTATGGTCGTATCGTAATAGGCCCGGATATGTCGGGGGCGACAGTTCATTCCACAGTTCAGCTGCGTGAGGCAGGAAGTTTATAAGTTCTTTGCTTTATCTAACGGTTAGTGATCTATGAAACATACTACATTTTATACTGGGTGTGGTCTGTAATGGGAGAAAAAAATTAAACTGTAGGCGGTTCTCCTCAAACTGACCAACATTTGTTCAGCAACTTTAAAAATAACTTGTGTTTTGATTTTTGTACACTTTAAAGTTTATTATAAGATGCAGTGTATTGCGAATTTTGTTATATATGTTTAAGGCGTGACAAGCAACGTCAATCACAATGATAATGGCGTACATTGAAGGTAATTGACCGAAGCGTAGCGAAGGTCTACGTTTTGACTCGGGCATTTTGCTTTTGTATGTCCGGATGTTCTCCTCTACAGGTCACAATTCTCAACCGATTCTTGTGAAATTTTGTGACCAGATTCTATGAGTAAATAAAATTTTTTTGTCGATCCCGTTTTTGTAAATTTTCAAAAATGGAGGAGTTGTGATACTTTGCGCTTAAACAAATAGTCGTATCGATATCATAAGAGTATTTTCTTTTTCAGACATATTTACATAGTAAATGGCAAAAAATACAGAAAAATTGTATTGCTGGTTTAGGCGGTATTTAGATATTTAGTTTTCACCTCAGCAGCTCGAACAAGAGTACTTTGCTACTTAAAAACAGTGAGCAAAATCGCATTTTGCTCACTGAGTGAGACAAAATGAGCAAAATGCGATTTTGCTCACTCAGTGAGCAAAATTCGATTTTGCTCACTGTTTTTAAGTAGCAAAGTACCCTTGTTCGAGCTGCTGAGGTGAAAACTTAATTGTTGGTATATCTTAAGAAAACATGAGTGAATAGAGGTAAGTGATGAAGAAGGAATTCATTTTTCGGGTTCTCTAATATGTTCTCACTGCTGAGGTGAAAAGTTTTGTGAACTACACGAGATCAAAGTTATTTACATCTCGTGCGCTTTTGAGTCCCTTACTACGCTCAAGATTCTAAATTAGATTCACTCGCTACGCTCGTGAATCTAATATAGAATCTTTCGCTTGCACGGGACTCAAAATAAGCACTCGAAGAAATATCAAACTTTGATCTCTTGTTGTACAAATAACTATTGTACTCGAGAATCAGTAGCCGAATTTCATCAGCTTAGCTAAGCACTATCATGGCGCATTTTGTAAACAAACGCTTTTTTTGTTTGCACACAGAAAGTCTGAGTTCGATCCCCAGTAAGACATAACTTTTTGTATTTTTTTTTTTCACTTGAACTTCGTATTTTTTTTTGATAAATTAAAATCTTTGTATTGTTAATTGATCAAACCGCTGTGTGGCGCTGACATCGTGCACGGTCCCAATAAGCTATGCTCGCGAGGTCTACAGCTCACAGAGCCACTAGTATTTAATTTGTATGAAAAATAGGAAGTCTTAAGAATTGATCATTTTTAGGGTTCCGTACCCAAAGGGTAAAAATGGGTTATTACTAAGACTCCGCTGTCCGTCCGTCCGTCCGTCCGTCTGTCACCAGGCTGTATCTCACGAACCGTGATAGCTAGACAGTTGAAATTTTCACAGATGATGTATTTCTGTTGCCGCTATAACAACAAATACTAAAAACAGAATAAAATAAAGATTTAAATGTGTAAGTGACAACAAACGTGATTTTTGACCGAAGTTAAGCAACGTCGGGCGGGGTCAGTACTTGGATGGGTGACCGTTTTTTTGCTTGTTTTGATCTATTTTTTGTTGATGGTGCGGAACCCTCCGTGCGCGAGTCCGACTCGCACTTGGCCGGTTTTATTAAAAGTTGTTGAACAAAAGTGTAACACTTTGTTAACCTTAACACGTTTGAGGAGTACAATCTATGTTTTAATTAATTTGCTCGTGTTAACAGGCCGCTCCCGGTATATAGGTTTAGTACATAACTGCACGTGCGTAGTAATAGTACAGATGGCGTTGTGCGAAACCACGTAGCGGAAAACAGAATAGATACGCGTGAGAAACGTATCTGAGATCTATCTGTGCGATGTGTGTGTATCAGGGATGTTGCGGATGCCGATTTTTTGTCATCCGCGGATGCGGATGCGGATGCGGATGTCAAGATAGTACCATAAAAAACGTCAAATATTACATTTAAGTAATTTTTTTTTTCAAAAAACCGGCCAAGTGCGAGTCGGACTCGCGTTCCAAGGTTTCCGTACATTAAGTCCCAACTCACGCTTGACTGCTCATTTCTAATAGGTTTTTTTGGTTAATGACTAAATTACCTAGCAGTCTAGCACTTGTCTACGTCGCCGATGCTAAGACGTTCCTGTACCGACCTGTTCCACATCCGCATCCGCATTAAATCCGCATCGATTTTATGCGGATGCGGATGCGGATGTTGAAAATAATGCGGAAGTTCCGCGGTTGCGGATGCGGATGCGGATATTCGCAACATCCCTGGTGTGTATCTAGTTCAGTGTCGGGTGATTTCTAAAAGATAGTCGTTATCTGATATTTTGGAGCGGCCAAAGTGCTCTAAAATTTCTGAACACGTACTCTAATGCTTTGACAATAGAGACTTGTTCAGATTGTGAGCGCCTTGGCCGCTCCGATAGATCTGATGGCGAGTGTACAGTCGCCATCAGATATATCGGAGCGGCTAAGGCGGTCACAGATATCTGAACACGCCTCTATTGTCAGGGCGTTAGAGTGCGTGTTCAGATATCGTGAACACCTTGGTCGCTCTGATATATCTGATGGCCTACTTACAGACTTACTTAGCGCCACTGGAGTTACCATGGTTACCAGTACAATTTGACACGTTACTGGTCACCAGTACAATTTGACAACGGTTTAACCGCTTAACCCCGGGTTAGTGGGATGGAGAGCAGGGAGGCAGTTCTATGCTATCGTGAGATGATAAATGACTACATAGTATAAAACAAAGTCGCTTCCCGCTGTCTGTCTGTCCCTTATGTATGCTTAGATCTTTAAAACTACACAACGGATTTTCTGATGGAGTGATTCAAGAGGAAGGTTTATGTATAATTTGTTAACCCGTGCGAAGCCGGGGCGAGTCGCTAGTGATAATATAAAACCATAGTGCGGTGTCTGTGTTGTTTGCAGTAAAAAGGTTTTCACCAGAAATTACTATTATATACTTACAATTACGTACAAGGCACATTTTATGGAGAATACATACGCTTTTTGAGGTTGACGGTGCCGAGTGGAGTATGTCATATGTTTAAATTTGTTGGTTATTCGTGGGCAAAAAGTTTTGTCTCTCTAAAAAGTTAGAAATGTATGTACATGATAATAGCAGTTCCATACAAACTTTGTCCCATATCTACACCCACCCTAAGCAGTTAGCTATATTAAGAAACATTTCTTAGCGGAGCTCTAAAAACTTTCAAGAATATGTTGCAAATGGCTGCCTTCAACGGTTTAGGGCCCAAACTTAAGGCCGTGTGTTTTCTCTTAATTATATGAAGCCTCACGAAATTCTATTTGGCCATGAGACAGTGTCGCCACAATACTTACGTATGGCAATAATGTGCGTACGTCATGTACATTCGCCATCAGATATATCGGAGCGACCAAGGTGCTCACAAATATCTGAGCACGCCTCTATTGTCAGGGCGTTCCGATATTGTGAACATCTTGGCCGCTCCGATATATCTGGTCGCGACTGTACAGTCAGCATCAATAGCCACCCGAGTCCCCCTTTTCATTATTGCAGTTTTGAATTTGGAACCTTCTTGTATTCCATTTTTTTAATTCAAAATTCGATTTGAATTCAATCCTTTGTAAAGGCCTCAGGGATTCAGGATCAGGAGGATAGTAGCGGATGAAATAACGCACTAAAAGAATTTGCCAGCTTGGAAATGGAATACGGGGTTGTGCATAGATCACGCGAGGTGTTTTCGTCTACTTTTTGACCCTATGTCCTTCCTTGGGCCGCAAACTATCTCCAGACCAAATTTCGTCTAAATTGGTTTCGTTATTTAAGCGTGAAAAGAAGAGTGCTGCGGGCTCAGCACGGTTCCATTTTTATCGACTATCACTATGCCCGTCACTTTCGCGCTTACATACTTGTTAGAACGTGACAGGCATGGTGATAAACGATAAAAATGCGACCGTGCTACTAGGGCTGAGCATGGGGATCTTAACAGACCCCACATCGAAAACAAGTAATAACACTAATAAGATTTGGAGGTGTTAAAGGTCTCCAAGCATTAAAATATAGTATTTTATACAATCGTAATATAATGGAGAGGTTTTCAGTCGAGTACCGTGTTTAGGCAACGAAGCTTGCTGAGTTGCCTAAGTAAGGTACGAGATTAAAAAAGCTTGATTATATCACTATTGTATACAATACTTTTTCTACGAGTCAACAAAAAAAATACAACTAGTAGAAGAATCATATATGTAGGTAAAAAAACCAAAAGTATACAGCTAAGATGTGCGAGCAGCCGCGATACCTTCATACTCATATGCGACCCGGCCCCCGCGCCCCGCGCCCCCGGCCGGTTGATCAAGGACACCTTCTCGTAACTCATGAGGCCCTGGTACTTGCTCCGCGCTTTCGATTGGTCAATTTCATTATAGTTGACTAAACTGTATCGAAATGAATATTATAGTTGAGTTGGGGTCCCATAGTAAAAAAAGTATGCGATTTCACTTTGGTATACGAAGTCTTAATTCAAGCATTGCAGTCGACGAGTAGTAAAAGATATATTGTGTATTCTTAGCACTAAATCACGTGTTAAGGGCGCTGGAATATGTAGGTGTAGAAATATATCGGTGATTTTTCCACCTGACAAGTTCTCCGAGGGTAAAGCCATTTACATAGTACGAGTTTTCCGTCTTTGATATGTTTATCGTGACACGATTAAGGATGACTCACGCTAGACGGGACCAGGCCCGGGCCAAGGCCTGTCATGTCATTTTTTATGACGGCTGATCGGTGATCACGTGGTGCTTTCCATAGAAAACGAAGCGCCGGAAGCTTCAGCCCGGCCCCGCCCGGTCTAGCGTGAGTCATACTTTAAATAAGAGTATGTTATCATGTAAACTATAATAATCGTGCTGCCATCTATGTTACAATTTTGGGACTAAATCAAATTATTTTGATTTGTGTTTTTTTTTTTAAGTTGTCACATTATGTATGTAGATTATACACTGAAATAGATACCATATACCTACTAAAGAAAAAGTGACTAGGTATATAAGCCCTCCAGTGGCGAAGCCCGGATTCAAACCGGCGTCTTTAGCTTACGTGGCTAACTCCCTGGATTGTGTACAGTATTTTGGTCTTAGACAGATTATCAGTCCGCCGGACGACATCAGCCTGTCAGTTGTTCGGATCTGTCAACTTTTTGTTTTAACTGACAGGCTGACTGATAATCAGTGGGCCCCTTTAGCTACTTCATTCGCCGAGCGTAAAACAATCGATCGGCAATTATCGCCATTATCGCCAACGATAACGCCGCACGATCTCGTCCAACTCGCACCGTCTAAATGGGCTTCTAGTCGCAATTTGATAGTTTATTCGATATGGATAACAGGCTACGATCCAGGCACAGGCTGTTCTTTATCGTGTATATGGAATATTTAGACAGAATTATCCTTAAAAGGTTTAGATTCAATATTAGGTACCTATGGATGGGCTGTCGATTCGTGATTTGGGGTGTTCTAAAATTTTCCGAAATACTTAGGGTTACTTGCACGTTCCAGGGTTAGCCAAACTAACCTTATTGCAACTTAACTCGTCAATTTTTTTCTGAGATTGCAAGAGGCTGTTAATACCAGGCTGTTGAAATCATATTTACCAGCTAAAAGACTACATTTAAAACTTAAATTTTAACTTACAATTGTATAAGTAAAATCTTGAAGATCCTAAGTGCTGTTTTTATTGAGTAAAAAAAAAACAAAAGAATATAGCGCTGACAAAAAAATATTGTTTGAAATTCCTCACACCCTGTGCCTATGTGTTAGCAAACTATGATCGTATGCCAACGTGCTGGGATATTAGGAATATTACCATGGAGAGTCAACTCTTCATGCCAATATTTTTTTAAATTTGCCGCAATGTTCTACTGACAGGGTGGTCATACTGAACAACTTTTACTATGAAATCCCTTAAAGGGATAAGTTCGCCTTTGTACTGCCTATCCTGTGCCATAAATTTGTGTTTTGTGTTTGTACAATAAAGAGTTTATACATACATACATACTATGGGATCAACTCCGAAATCGCGAAGACAACTTACCATCAGGCGGGCCGTATTGATTGCCACCGACTATCACCGACGTAGTATAAAAAAAGTTATATGTATAGAACAATATTGTATGTATTAGAATTCATTTCTTTCGCGTCCACGTGATTCGCAGTCTTTTGTCATGAATGTGTATTTTCGGTATTTCCGGGTATTTGAGATATTATAAAAAAAGATGAACATAATTTGGTGAATGAAAGAACCTTTCGTTCTGAACTTATTGTCGTTTGGCATGAGCAGCTCACCAAATTCGCAATTCACCACATGCTCAGTTCATCAAATTCTCATTTGACCATGTTCGCAGCTGATCATTTTGGCATCTCATCACTTTCGCAACTCACCATATTCGCATCTCACCATGCTTACAGCTGAGCACATTCTCATCTCATCACGTCCTCATTTCACCAAAATTTCACCTGACCATTTATCAGCTCACCATACTATCATTTAACCATGTTCTCAGCTAAGCACTTTCTCATCTCGCCATGCTCTCAGTTCACATCATTCTCATAAATGTACAGTCAGTGTCATGAACATCTTCAGACTTGAACTGATTAGCGATGTGTAAGCCACGTAAAGTATAAGCCACGCTTATTTTAAGTAACGCTTCAATAACGCGTTTGACCTGTCCTGTGTATGTGAAATTCTCAATTTTGGCAATCAAATCAAGTAACTACTTACAATTTACCATTTTTTTGTACTTAGACCCAGATAAAACAGTAGTATTTTTTCATTCAGTCGTATTCGGATGGGAGTATTATTCTAGACTAACGGTTTTCGTGAGTAGAACAAATAAAAGCATCATATTTTTGAGATGTCACATTGTGAAATGGAGTAAATTATAATGACTACACATTTACGATGTGGTAAGCTACGAGTGTGGCGAGATGAGAAAGTGCTTAGCTGAGAACATGGTTAAATAATAGTATGGTGAGCTGATAAATGGTCAGGTGAGATTTTGGTGAAATGAGGACGTGATGAGATGAGAATGTGCTCAGCTGTAAGCATGGTGAGATGCGAATATGGTGAGTTGCGAAAGTGATGAGATGCCAAAATGATCAGCTGCGAACATGGTCAAATGAGAATTTGATGAACTGAGCATGTGGTGAATTGCGAATTTGGTGAGCTGCTCATAAGGGATTTTTTTTTAGTCTGGTTTAGTGTCCCATTGCTGGGCAAAGGCCTCCCCTCCTTTTCTCCACTCAACCCTGTCATTTGTATTTTCCCGCCAATCCGGATAAAATGCATCCAAGTCGTCCCGCCATCTCCTCTTTGGTCTGCCTGAACCCCGGCCTGCACCATCGATGGTGTTCCGTGGGTCTCACTCGGTAACCATTTTGGCCCACCTTTCAGGGTGCATGCGGCAGACATGTCCCGCCCAGTCCCACTTAAGCTTAGCGGTCTTGGCACCTGGTCTACATCTACAACTCGAGTTCTGGAGCGCAGTTCCGTATTTCTGATTCGATCAGTTCTGCGAACACCTAGTATACTGCGCTCCATCGCTCGCTGGTATACCTTGAGTTTGGACTTTAGAGCCTCCATTAATGACCAAGTTTGAGCGCCATAGGTTAGGATAGGCAGAATACACATGTCGATGAGTTTGCATTTTTTGAGACACAAGGGAAGGTCACCCTTCAATAGCGCCTTCATGGACCAGAAGCTCTTCCAGGCGTTTTTTTACAAAATTATAATCGAAAAAAAAATGACATGTCAAATCACATGTATGTCGTCGTTCCACAGTGCGGGGCCAGCTCTTTGTCTAACATTTAAGGATGTTATGTAAGAGTATTGCTCCAAGAACCAGTATAATCATGACCCCTGATAAGTCGTAGTTCTAATCGATCTTTAGACCTTTTGACACTGGAATTTTGATATGAATGTTTTACATTGCAAGGGACCTAAGAAGCTTTTGTGAAATGTGTAGATAAAATTGTCTTTGTTGTCGTTGAAAACGTCACCTTCAGAAATAATCATGTCGTATTTCTTTATTATGCACTAGATCCTGTCCGCGACCGTCTGCGGAGCGTCCTGTCTCGGGACTCAAACTAAGTACATTCATATAACACTTTGAAATCTCGCATTTTGTACACATATTTATTTAGTATGTATTTAATATTATTTTGCTGACACGTGTCGTGATCGTATGTAAGGACATCTCTGCAGGTCGTATTCTCAACCGATTCTCTTGAAATTTTGTAAGCAGGTTCAGTGAGTACTTTCAGTAGGTAGATTTTTCTGTCGTTTAGTTTTTGGGAAAATATGTACCTATACAAGAAAGCAGACAATTACTTTACGATGACGATGACGATTGTCAAACTGCGACAGTAGACGGCACCTGAAGAAAATAAAAGAAAGTGTGCAATAAGATAATTAGCACAGATTATGTAAATCCAAGATAATTCTAGTCAAGGAGCCATTAGTTAATTATATCAACATTTTACTACGTTCATTAGATACTAATGCACTGTACATTAGTATCTAATGGCAGAGACGAACACTAGACATGGGTTCAGATTAAATTACCTATGTAGGTACTCATTCTATCCTTAGGCCCAAGATACACTTGTTAGTAGGGACACACAGCTATACTACAGAATGAAAGATGAATATCGTTATCTCATTCCAACAAATAGCTTTGTCCCTACTTACGTAAGTAAAACTTACAAGTGTATCTTAGGCCTTAAGGCAACTCCCGCTCAGACTTGTAGGGAGTGGTGAGGGACACTTTTCCGCAGTTGCGCCAACGTTGCGTCGAGCAGCAGCCATAGAGTTAAATAGACGCCGACGCTCGGGAGACGCTAGTGTGGGGTGGCCTAAAGATAAGGCTTATACAACGTGTAAAACAAGTATGAGTCCCAAAACTAGGCTTTCTTCTATTAAAAAACAACGGGTTGCAATCCGGGAGTGCCGACAGAAGTGAAAACTCAATGACTAGTCCAAAATGTCTGCAGCACTATGTATAATTGACCCATCCTCCTTGCTATTGAAAAATATAGTTCCGAAATTGCTGGCCAGTGAGCTTGTTTAAAATTCGAAATTAAAATTTGTAGCGTTTATTGTTTAAAATTCGAATAGAAATTGTAAAGTTACCTTTCAGACCTCGCATATAAATATATGTATCATCATATTCATCATCATCATGATACTTTGATGGTCATGATATTTTGAGTTTTATTCACCAGTACTGTTCACTTTTATTAGCGATTTCATCAAGATGTAGCTTTATTGAATTATATTTGAGTGATATAAAGTTAGAATGTAACTGTGAGATCCTCGTATTTCAGCCCGTACAAGATTAGAACCTTTTTCATGTAATGTCATTGAGTTTTTCATTATTGATTTAAATGCCATCTAAATGAGTGGCCATCTAAACCTTACGGTCACGTGATTGCCTTACGGTCACGTGATCGCCTTACGCTGTCTCGAGTTTATCATTTTTTCCCCACCTCAAAAAGTGCCCAGCGCCGCTAAAGAAGTTTTCACTTCAAAAAATATCGCATAACTCGCATAGCACAATCGAACTGCAGTGATAAACTTTGAAATCTCTTGAAGAGTCCTGAAATTTGATATGTAAAAGGCCCTCGGGCCTAGAAAAAGTGATACCTATATCGCTATAGCTCTATCACTCTTCCATATTAGTGTGACAGTGACAGTTGGGTATCGTTCGCTACGGAGCGTTAGCGATTGGCATGTTATCTACGGGGCCTGCTATCATGCCCAGACCAGGATTTTCAATCCGGATCCGAAATGTATGAAATTATCCGGATCTGAATCCGGATCCGCGGATCTTCGCATACATTTCAGAATTTTCAGATCCGTCGTGCAAACCCTAGTCCAGACCATCTGACGTTTGGGTACCTCGATAACCCGCCGCCATCTTGTAAGATTGTCTTTGTCTACCTTGTCCCAGTTTGATAGTGCTAAAATGCCTGAGATAAGCGGAATTTTATCGCCACGGTCGATTTAAATCATAATAAAAAGCTACTTCAGCTTCTAATGTTGTATATTTCCGTTCACACCTCGTTGTTATAACGGCGATATAAAGTTTTATCTACGAATGGAGGGCAGACTGCTAGTGCACTGATTATGATAATACGGGGTGTTTTCAACGACTGGCCATTTCCACTGCCGCTAGGTGGCTAGGTGTAAAATGAGAAACGATGTCTAACAAAGATAAGATGCTGATATTTGTAGCGTTCCAAGATAAGGGTCCTTAATAAGGACCCTTATCTTGGAATCATAAGGCCCTTATGCAATAAGAAGCTTTTTATCAAGAATTTTATTGGAATTTCAGATGTAAACGTCCTTGAATAATTTTACGGTTTAGACTCACTTGTTTTAAGTCACTCGCGCGACATGTTTCGGAGAGCCTAGGTCTCCTTTCCACGCGATACATGGCCGTCGTGAACGCTGCTCGCACTGTTAGTGCTTGAGAAAGGAGACTCACTTCTAAACCGTAAAATTATTCAATGTTAGTATGTCTCACAACAGTTTAAATTCGGGTAAACGTCCTTGTTGCACTTGAAGTATAAGGACCCTTCTTTTATGGAAAGCCATATTTGGCATGCTAACATTTGATAACTTTAAAGCTAATTGTAAGCTAAGTCAACGGTATATTTTACATACAGTCAGCTGCTAATACATATACCATATATATACAAGAATCATCATTATCATCATTTTAGCCTTCGGTCGCCCACTGCTGAGCATAGGCCTCTCTTCTTCTACGCCACCTTGTCCCGGTTCTGTGCTAGTTTCATCCAAAAGTGCATCGCGATACTTCGAACGTCATCCACCCAACGAGCCAAAGGACGCCAGGCGCTTCTTTCATCCGTAAGCGGCCACCAATCCGTCAACATTTTGGTCCACCTGCCATCACTCTGCCTAGCAACATGTCCCGCCCAACTCCACTTAAGCTTGGCAATGACGTCACCCACAACAATAAAAACAAAGAAGCATTCTGTTCTGAAAATATCCTTACAAAGGTTACAAAAGAATCCGGAGTTCAGTCCTCATTCGTGCGGAAAGGAAAAACCAGGGAAGAACTCGCAAAAAGAAAAGGGAAAACTTTAAAAAGTCAAATGATGGACGTACACACTTCAATTGGTAATTTCCGATTTCTCCGAAGTTCGAATCCTTTCTTGATTGTCGTTCAAGTAATTTAATCGCGAGTAGCTTATTTGGAAATAGCTATAATTTATTATAAAACAATAAGGACGCGCGGGAACGCTGCGTGATGGGCACCTCACCATGGTTTAGAAGGTAGGTTTTAGGTATTTTTATTTTTAGTTTGTTTTTATTGCTTAATTTTTTATTACCTAGCAATCCTGTTTATGTATTTTTTATATAACTTTATTTTGTTAATTATACTTAACTGAAATAAAGTTATATAAAAGAAGAAAGACCTTAAAAAAAGATGTTTCATATCAGGCCTATTTAATCGCGCGAGATACTATATAAAATTACGTAGTTAAACCGTATTTTTGACTTACGACCGTTTAAATTCGAATACAAGGGTTTGATACTTAGATATCATCATCATCATCTGAGGCATTACAGCCGCGGGTGGGCCTTTAGCCTGGTCAAGTAAGTCTCTCCAGTCCGATCTATTTGTGGCCTTCCTTCTCCAACGTGTCACTCCTGGCCCCTATTTCACCAAGCTGACAGGTACGACAATTGTCAAAAAAATGACAGACCTTTGTTTCACCACGCCGACATTTGTCAGTGACATATGTCTAGTGACAATTGTCAAGTGACAGGTGACAGATGACAATTTCGTAAATTGTTTTGTATAGAACTTCATATAAACATGACAGGTAGTTTAGTACAATTGTCCATCTTAAATTTAATGACAATTATTTTGTGAAACAAGGGTAATGTTTACTAGTCGACATATTTGTCAATTCTTCACAAGAGATCGTTAATTGCTTTCGATGTGCCGTGTTGTCATCACTAACATGATATTGATTGAGATCCCATCTGTGTCCCGACCCCATTTAATGCAGCGTATACCTACATTATATGATGAGAGAAACCTTGGATAAGTGGACAAGAGACCTTGTAGAGTGGTGCCCTAGATATAATAAAAGAAAGAGTGGCCCACAAAAGTTTAGATGGTCGAATGATTTAACAAGAATAGGAGGTAAATGGATGCAAACAGCAAAAGAAAGAAACAAATGGAAAGCTATGGAGGAGGCCTACGTCAAAGGACGAGTTGAAGCTAAAGTTGATAAATCAAATGAATATATGTTATGTACCAGCTTCAATAATAAAGGCTAATTACAATTACAATACCTACATTATTTGTTGACAAGGCGTCAAAGCATTATTTTTTTGTTCGTTTTAAGTATTTTTTTCTGCAAATGCAAAGTCAGTGACGTCAAAGTAGGAATCTATTCGTACTTTATATATTCCCTTGTATAAGAATATCACTACTATTGCTTTCGCGGAGATTCATTTTTTAACTAACCAAAACCCTAACTTTACTGTTAGTGCCCAACTTCGCCCAAGTAAATTATTAAAAAAACAATAAGATAAGATAAGATAGTTTATTCCATAACAATTTTACAATCATGTCGGAAATTTAACTTACAATACCTATCTAAACATACCCAACTTCGCATTATATTTTTTTTTATTGTGAAAACTATACTGAGACTTATTCCAAATCCTAAATGTTGAATTACTAAACGCCTTCATAGGCAACAATTACAATTTATAATGGAATTATGATTTAATGCTAGTTAAGAAGAATTTAAAAGCGATTTAAAGCGATTTTTATTTGTACCCTAAAGGCGAATTTAGGGTACACAGTTTTGCGAACGTTTATTTTCAATGAACTGCAACGATGATAACGGGGTTTGCTAACAACGAAAACACTACAATTGTCACCCAAGCCTGACACAGCTCCGATCTCATGTCAAGAATTACCGACAAATTGACAAATATGTCGACTTATAAAAACTACTCTTGTTTCACCAAATCATTGTCAATTGGACAATTGTAACTAAATGCCTGTCATGTTTATAAGCACTTCTATACAAAAACAGTTTACGAAGTTGTCACTTGTCACCTGTCACTTGACAATTGTCACCCGACATATGTCACTGACAAATGTCGGCGTGGTGAAATTGGGGCCTGATGTCCTTGGTATGCGCCGTCCAACCATCTGAGCTTGGGCTTGTCTTTACCTCTACGGCCCTCCGTATACTTAGATAGATGAGATGTAAAACGGTTGTAAAGTGCATTAGAAAAAGAAGTCGTAATAATTTCGCTGCAAAAATTGGAGATTTATTTACATTCATAATTAATCTTTTACTCGCTCTTTGTTGAATTGTCGGCTCCAGCGGGCTCAGCACGGTTCCATTTTTATCGACTATCACTATGCCCGTCACTTTCGCACTTACGTACTTGTTAGAACATGACAGGTATGGTGATAAACGATAAAAATGCTACCATGCTACTAGGGCAGGTTCGCGAATGTAATGCAAAATGCATAAAAGCGAATAGTATTTTCTGATTTAGTTTTAAAATGGGATTTTGAGTAAAGTTTATTTAAATGAAACGCCCTTTAGAAAGGAGGCAAACAAATAAAAAGAGAACTTAAATCCACTTTTAAGCATAATAATAGGTATACGGTATGGTTATGAAACGTAAACAAAAACGAAAAATGGCGAAGATGAGAAAGGAAAAGTTATTAGACTGTGGCAGATACTTTTGTACGCAAACTGTATGAAATATGTTACAATACCTACAATACAATACAAATACTCTTTATTGCACACCTCAATAAAAGAAAACAATACAAAAGAAAACAGAAACGCAAGCAGGGGTAAACACCTGGCAAAATAAATATAGTTTTTATCTCTATTTGGAAGAGATTCTATTAGGGTGACTGCAATGTGATTGTGATGCCTTTGGTCCGTTGTTTCATCTGCTACTATATGCTTACTGTACTTATGTACCTATTTATCCGAGACACATATGCTGCGAGTTAATAACATATTATTATAATATTAAAAAAAAGGTATTTTTTATTAACTTACAAGATAAAACCTACAGTTGCCTGGGGCATCGTCCCCGTCTACGTTAAAAAAACTATTTATTAAAAAAAAATCTAACATGACACTTAACTATATACATATACATATGTAATTACGCTCCACATAATGTAGCGCACAAATATGTGTATGCACACATCAGGATACGCCGATGCAAAAATGCAGTTATTTTTATACGTTTATCTTATCAGTATTTATAGGATGTAAAGCAGATAAATAAGAAGAGTTGATATTGACAGCCAAATGTCGCCCAACATACATACAACTTATATGATGAATAATATGATAGTGCTTACTACTCAACTTTAGGAAAAGATCTACTTAACTATTTTTATCAGATATGTATTTTGATTTGAGCTTTTTGATAATCCTTATTGGCGGGTGCTGCCACTGCGTGCGTCCCATGACACGGTAGTACTATTAGTTATTCTGTGACACGGGCAAGGGCAGCGCCCGCTCGGTGTATCCCATACCCCATCTTGAGCCACACTACTATTTATATACATAAACTATAAACTGAAAGAGATGTCATATACCTATTAAAGTGTCATTCTATGGAACTTGCTAACTATGCAAACAAACCGCCATTTTGAAACTGTCAAAAAATATGAATTTACTAGTGATTTGCTGATAATAGTAGTGATTTAGTAGTGCTGGCTTTATAGCTAGCATTATGCTGAGTTGGGTCCATTTCGTGATGCACACTTATTGATTTCTTCTTTTCTTGCTGTTGTTGTTGTTGTCTGATTTTTGTTTACATAGTTAGCAAGTTCTACGTACAGTGCCGGATTAACCAATAAGCAAAAGAAGCACGTGCTTAGGGCACCACGTCTAGGGGGGCACCAAAAACGTAGGCAAAAAAACGCGCAATGCTAAATGCAGCCTGCGTTTAGCATTGCTGTCGTAATGTAATGGAGTATGTACATGAAAGTTTTTGTACATGTACAAGTACCCATCTAATAACGAAGGGTCTTAAGAGTAAAAAAGTGAGGGCACGTAAGAAAGAACATCTCCAACGTAGGCCTTTGACCTTATGCTCATGCTCAAGGCCAAAAAATCTTGCCTTCGGGCTTGTGGCGAGCCGATTATTTCGACATAGGGTACCGATTTCATAGCGAATTTTGCTCTCTTGCACGCCAAATTTGTCGGCCAGTCCGAGTTGCTGCATAGCCGCGATCCTGCGACCTAATTGTCCAAGTGTTATAAGGGGCCCCGCGAAAGCCGAAAACTAAAAGCATCCTAATCAAGTTGCGTTTTCGAGTGAAGTCAAAGAGCGAGCAGTAGGAGAGTCGTGATTACATAGATTCGATTTCAAGCCACTCTTTTGCAGTTCGGCGTCAGGTCTTTCGCCTTGCTTACACTTCGCCAGTGGTTGTAATATGAAACGCATCGCGATTGGACGCTCCGGACGTCCAGCCTTATGCCTTCGGCCTCGTCCAGACTTCGTCATTGATCAACTGCAAGCTCTTCTTTCTTGCATCCCTGAAAACAACCTCGCTGCGACCGTCAAATATCGAGCCCGAACAGGCTGACAGAAAACTATCCAATCTCTTCTCTGTATGAAATCCTGGATCCGCGCCTGTTGGGGACTAAAAGTAAAAATGTCCAATTGTCAATCGAATATGATCGAATTGCGTTTTTTGTAATGAAAATTTTCGCGCTCGCTACGCTCGCGTTTTTTTTGTAACATTTTAATAGTTAAGCCAACTGTACATTCGAATAGCGACTGCAGCAGGATTACTGTTGAAAATTTACTGCTGCACTGTCAATTTTTGTGATAAAATGATGTGACTGATTGAAAAGTCCATTCTCAGCAGTAATGCGGCAATGAACATCACTCAATTTACCAAGAAAATTCAATGTAATCTTGATGACCCTAGGAAGAGGAGGCACTATGGTCTAGGAATGCTTAGGACATCAAAATATCTTAATCCGGCACTGTCTACGTAGAATGGCACTTTACAGAAAAGGTGACGAAGCCCTGAAGTGGTGAAGGCCTGGGCACTGGAGGTGGAGGGCTTCGTCACCTTTTCTCTAGTTTAGCTTACTCACGTATTTTTTAGTCACAGTATCAAAACTAGCTTAATGTTAGTATGACTTACGACAGTTTAAATTTGAATTTATGACATTTCAGTTTATGATAGTACTTATTGAATTAAAAATAACTTTTTTGACTATTATACTCCATGTTGGCGCTTTAGTGGATGCCAAGGTCACATGTATACTCGTAACAATCTTACAAACATCCCACCAAGTTTTGTGTGTTCCGCGCCTAATTATATAAACAAAGTACTTACCTCCATAATGCCAGCGGCGCAAATGTTCCTTAAACTTCTCAACTTTACCAGTTATCGGATTACTCTGCGTCTTACGCGTTGTTCGCCTACGTAATGCAGCGTACTACGTAGGCGAACAACACGCGAACGCGAAGCGACGCGATGCGGCGCGGGGTGAATCAATCCTTTGATACCTATATAAGTGTCCTACGTGGGCGAACCCGAATGCCTTGGGCCCGCCGCGACGCGCCGCGTCGCATTCGCGAGTTGTTCGCTTACGTAAGACGCAGCGTTACGTAAGCGAACGCGAACGCGAAGCAGCGCGGCGCGGCGAGCCCAGGCTGCGTAGCCAAACGTGCCAATCGCTTACGCCCGCGTTCGCTGCGATCGAAATGCAACTGTCATTGTCGCACTAATATCGAAGAGCGATAGAGAGACACAAAGCGTTTCGTTGTCGAAGCGATAGCAATTGTTAGCTTGGCTAGGCCGGCACGGCGTTCACGTTCGCAACGAGTTCGCCCACGTAGGATACTTCTGTTGAGTATCAAAGGATTGATTCACCCCGCGCCGCATCTCTTCGCTTCGCGTTCGCGCATTGTTCGCCTACGTAGTACGCTGCGTTAGCAAACAGGGAAATTGTTTTACTAAATTGAAATGTAAATACAGAACAAGACCATACATAAATAAATAACACATTCTTACACAGATTGACTAAGTCCCACAGTATGCTCAAGAAGGCTTGTGTTGTGTGTGTTGTGTTGTGTTACCATAAAATTGCCTATCGTGCCAAACATTGCCTGACATTGCCAAACGGTCATGCTCTTTCTATTATTAAGAACAAAATGTTTCGGAAATATTAAAAATAATCTTATATGTAAGTACATATACAGGTTTAATGTTTATTTATTTCCTTACGTCTCCCTCCCAAACCTAAGCTTGTACCAATAAGCCTAGCATCATATATTCTAAGTAACGGGGGATTTGTCTGGCACGCGCACTTACAAAACAAACAAAAAATACTTAGAAATTATAAAAAAATGGATGATGCGAAACACGTGTCGAGTTTCTTATGTTTAGCGGTGGTTTGTTATATTTATTTGCCTATTTCTTTTCACGGTTTGGGGACATTTGGTTTGTGTTAACAGGTTTTTTTAGGTCAGTAAACCTAAACGAATTAAAAACGCTGCGGAAAATGCGGGTCTTTCCTTTAGACAGTATACCGTAAAATAAACCTACTCACCCCAGTAGGGACAAAACTAACATTCAAACCTCGATAAAACTTTATTTTTACATGTGGCAAACTGATTTTTATACATAATAAATGTTCCGGTCGTTTATATTTTCGTTTTTTATTTTATTTTGTGTAGTTCCATTTCATAACTTTAAAGATAAACAGGAAATAGTAGGAAATCCCAGCTCACCCCGTAGTTGGGGTGAGGTGGGGTTTCATACTAATAAGGCGAGTTTTGAAATTTGTTGGATCGACACTTTGGGATTATGAACATTATAATAGCTTGATTTGTTATTAGAATATATAATTTACTTAGCAGTAGCCTGTAAAAACCAACTCACCCCTCTGTCATCCCTTCTCTCCCCATTCATAACCCAACTGCCCTCGTAATCCCTACTCACCCCATTTTACGGTACTTAAAAGTTAACAATTTCGGTACCTACATTTACTAAGGCTTTTATATTAAGAAGTTTAAAGTTAGAATATGTCTCTAAGAGTAAGGGTCCAGTAAGAAAATAAGAAACTGAAATAGATGTCGTATAATATATGCATTATGTAAAGTGCCCGGGCAATTTAATTATTTAAATAGTAATTATCAAATTGCCCAATAGGTGATAGGCATTATGTAAAATGCCCGGGCAATTTAATTATTTAAATAGTAATTATCAAATTGCCCAATAGGTGATACTGATAGGCATTATGTAAAATGCCCGGGCAATTTAATTAATTATCAAATTGGCGGTTTGGGAGTACGTCGCATGCAGGACGTGGGGCTTGTAGCATTTCTTGCTTCCTCGCACGCGTCGCGGGGTCTGGTGGCGCGCATTTTATCCATCAGTGAGGGTGATGTTCACATGCCTTTTCTGGGTGCTGCATTGGATGAGTGGTCTGTTCGCTGTTCTGACGACGCGCGTCCGGACGACCTTGGGGCTCAGAGGTCTTGGGATGACGTTTTATGCCGTCAGATGTACGAGCAGTTGCTGAGAGGCGCGGCGGGGGTAGAGCTGGCTCGGTTAAAAGCGGTGGTTGCACCTGAGTCTGGGGCCTGGCTACACGCCTTGCCGTCTTCGCACTTGGGGACGTTGTTAGATAACGATTCCCTAAGGATTGGTGCTGCTTTAAGGCTCGGGTGTACTGTGTGCGAGCCTCATGTGTGCGTCTGTGGGGTGATGGTGGAGGCAAACGGGCACCATGGATTGAGTTGTGCGCGGTGTGCTGGTAGGTTTCCTCGACATCATGCGATTAATGATATTGTGCGCAGAGCGATGGTGTTGGCTAACCTGCCGTGCGTGTTAGAACCCCAGGGTCTTAGTCGGACGGACGGGAAGAGGCCAGACGGTCTCACTCTTGTTCCTTGGGCTAAAGGTCGGAGTCTGTTGTGGGATGCTACATGTGTGAGCACCTTTGCCGCATCGCATCTTGCACAGACAATACGTGCGGCTGGGGGGGCTGCGGAGAACGCCGCGAGACAGAAACATGCCAAGTACTCAAACTTGAAGCCGGTTTATGATTTTGTCCCTCTCGCTGTTGAGTCGGCTGGTCCTTGGTGTTCCGAGGCGAAGGTTTTTGTGAGGGACCTGGGAAAACGCTTGCGGGATAGGGGTTGCGATCCTAGGTCTGGTTCGTACCTGGTCCAGCGTATATCGTTGGCTATTCAGCGCGGGAACGCCGCTGGTATTTTGGGGACATTTGTGCCGGGTACTTACCGGATTAGGATATAGGTTTATGGCTTATTATTATGTATTTTGTAATGACCAATTTCCTTTATAATTTGACGATGCGTGTTGCGGATGACATATGTGACAAAATGCATTTTAATTTGACGAAGCCTGAGGTGGATGAGCTTTCTGTATGATTTGCTTTGTTATGAATTTCATTTCGCTTCGCAATAAAAATTTTTTAATTGCCATCTCATGTTGGTCATTTTTGGCACTATGAGAAATACCTGATTTATTACTTTGTCCATAACATGTATATTATTTTATCATTTAATGACAGCCCAGCATTAACACATTTAGCAACTTACCTCCCTGGCTAACGCCACACGCAAAAGGCTATTATGGCAGCTTGATTTACCGGCCTGTTTTTATTCTATTAATTTTCCCTGTTACCTTTTCCCGTTATAACCTCCGAGCTACCTGTCTGGCTAGCTGATGAGAAACTAATTACCTCTACGACAGAGCGTTTATTTTTATGTACTAAGAGATATATACAATACAGCAAAGCAAGCTTCGCACGGGTTATCAAATTATACATAAACTTTCCTCTTGAATCACTCTATCCATTTAAAAAACCGCATCAAAATCCATTTCATAGTTTTAATGATCTAAGCATACATAGGGACAGACAGACAGCAGGAAGCGACTACGTAGTGAAGTATTAACACGTAGTTTTAAAATGAGAACAAGACTCCGTTTGGAAGGTGAAATTCGGCCAAGCTTGCTGTGGATTCTTAAGATGAAATTTTAACCCATTCATTGTCACCCAGCCAAACAAGACAACCGCGGCAGGCCACAAAAATTTCGTCATATAAAGCTGAGTACCACGATCCCGACTATCGGGTCGTCCGGCCTGGGAACGAAATCATAAAATACCCGATAGGTCGGGTTTTCTGAACTGAATGTGTTAAAAAATTGAATAGGCCTCTTTAGCGGCCTCGTACAAAGGCTCGTCAGTAACCAATAGAACTTGTCCGAACCCTTTTGTGGAAGTTTTCGTTTTGCGAGTAACGAATGACAATGAGCTGAACTGTTTGTATTGGAACGGTTTTGTTGTTTTTAGGGTTCCGTACCTCAAAAGGAAAAAACGGAACTCTTATAGGATCACTCGTGCGTCTGTCTGTCCGACTATCCCACCCCCACCCCCCCTTCATCTCCGAAAGTTCTTTACCTATCATCGATAGGAAAACCTATTAGAAATGTGCAGTCAAGCGTGAGTCGGAACTAATGCACGGAATCCTTGGAACGCGAGTCCGATTCGCACTTGGCCGGTTTTTTTTAACATTGAATATCTCTTATTATTATGCAGCGTTCGTAAAATGGGCAAGTTTATATTTGAGAAAAAATACACTGAAGAATAATAAAAACGGCACCCTTTTTTAAAACTTGTTTTAAAGGCATCTAAAACATTATTTTTGTTGTATTTGTGTACAAATGGGAGAACCTCGGAAAGTGCTCTGACTGGACAAGAACATAACTATAGATAGGTATGCATCGGCGCTTATATAAAACTTCCGTCATGCTTAAAATAAAATCATATTTTTTCAACATTCCTATTATTGAATAAAATTCTTAGTTCTAACTCTATTAGAGTCTGTTGGGTTTTCTCCGTAGACTTTATTCATCGTATACAGAGTTACATATGTCTTTGCTAAAGCGAATGATAACAAAAGAACATCAATTTATAAGTTCAATTCAGTCTTGTTATAGGACTTGTTGTTGTGTGCGTGACTTAAGACTCTCCGTGCAAAATCTAAACGAGTACGGGAGGCCCATTCCAACGTATATTTTGATATCGTAATGTTTTCATTTGCTATAATTTACCTTGTTCCTGTTCTTACATGTATTGGCGGCGCATGATAGCAAAATGACATCATTTTGATGTCAAAATATAAGTTCGAATCCTCCGGGTAAATACAATGCTCCCTTTGTCCATTTTATAGAGCCCAGTCCTTTGTATAAAGACTAACTCTAGACGTGAATGCCGGCTTTATACCACCGATTTGAGGTTTCAGCGTACTAACAAGAATACCTACTTAAAGTTGACGATTGTTGGACTTTAAGCCTTTGAAATAAGGTTTATAAAGGACGATGGAACTTAAATTAGAAATTACCGTTGTCCTTATAATCCCACAAGGCCTGAAGTTTACCCAAATATTTTACGATTAGAATGTTCTTGAGTTTGTGGATGTTATTTATGTAGCAAGTAGTAGTAAACTCTGTATTATACAAAAAGATATGGGTTTGTAAATGAGAAAATTAAATTTGTAGGTATTTTTTTATAATTTTAGCGACCCCCCTTTATCTCCGAAACTACGACCCCTACGGGTTTTTTAAACACGTTACACTCACGTTTCGCATAAAAAAATACATTGTTAAAAATTGTGTAATGTACGGAACCCTTGGAACGCGAATCCGACTCGCGCACTTGGCCGGTTTTTGTACTCTAAAGGGTCACGTAAACGACAAAGTTACGTAAGTGACGCTTTATAATTAACTAGCTTTTGCCCGCGGCTTCGCACGCGCAGGAGAGTTTTTTTAAATTTTGGACCCCCATTTCACCCCTTTAGGAGGTGAATTTTGAAAAATCCTTTCTTAGTGGACCCCTAGACCTTATAAGGAACCTACTTGCCAAATTTGGACTTTCTAGTCCCAGCGGTTTGGGCTGTGCGTTGATTTAAGTCAGTCAGTCAGGTCTTTCATGTTTATATATATAGATTACAAATGAATAATTTCAGCAGCAATAATATTTATATCCGCGCTACAGAACAACACGTACCAAAAACAATACAAAAGCGTGGAAATATTGGGCTGTTGATGCACTCAAGTGCACCTGTTGAATTATTTATGTTTTACAACGGTCGATCAAGCAGAAAGAATATGCGTAAGAGTTTTGCTAAAACAATTTTTTCCATAGGAATATTTATGCTTGAGATTTTTTTATTATTATAATACAATAACTGGCTATATATATAATATTATATATATTTAGGTCATACATCAATAATAATAAATAAACTTTATAGGACATTTTTTTACACAAATTGACTAAGCCCCAAGGTAAGCTCAAGAAGGCTTGTGTTGTGGGTACTCAGACAACGATGTAGGTATTTTGTATATTATAATTTATAAATACACAGAAAACAACCCTGACTCAGGAACAATATCTGTAGTGTCATCACACAAATAAATGCCCTTACCGGGATTTGAACCTGGGACCATCGGCTTTATAGGCAGGACACTACCCGCAACCGGTCGTCATATCCGTAAAAATAATAATAATAATGATATTTGATCTGATATTTGTCCGTGTATCTTATCATTTTAAATGAGCAATTCTTGTATGTTTATATATTTCGGGGATCTCGGAAACGTCTTTAACGATTTCGATGAAATTTGCTATATGGGGGTTTTCGGGGGCGAGAAAACGATCTACTTAGAAAATACGCATTATTGCATGAGTTTTTATATGTTTTTAGAGCAAAGCTCGTCGGTCTCCCGATATTATACGTTTAATGAGAGTTCTCTCTTTAATTAAAAGTACATATTGGGGTTTTTTATTTCGACATATTTATGCAGATGCATTAGAAAATGAATCACAACGTACCATCAGCCGTAAAAGCGCATGGCGATTTTATCAATCAATTCATTCATAATTTCTCCATGCAATTTCGCAGCTCACTTATCGTACTCTTATACATAGTAGGTAACTATTTCGCCACTGCACATTTTCAGAGTATCATTTCTCCATTTTTAAAAAGACAATCTAGTCAATCAGATTTCCCGTGATTCCTACTGTGCAACGATGTTCCCATTCAGTTCTCACTCGTGATTCGAACGCGTCTGGGGCCGCCCGCGCCCGTGCCCGCCGCCGCCCACGATCGCCGCGCACGAATTTAAAAACAAAACATTTAAAAAGTTAAAATGTCACACGAGGTGACTTGAACGATAGACAATTTAACGGTTACTTCAGTGACTGTGTTTTGTGTAATGTGACTTGGTGATAATTATTTAAATTATCCGATAATTCTCGGAGCCAAGGAGACATTGAACTAGTTGGTAAGTAATTATATTGGCAATTTTCTATGCATTTTATACGTTATTTATTATATGAACGCCTTGGTTTATGATACTTAAGTTGTTATTATGGCCGGTACTTAGATAATTATGGTGTAACGGTAAATTGTCAACAAAATAAAATTACGATAGCTAGGCGCACTTTAACCAAGATGTTTCGTTCATTAATAGGCGCAGATACCTATTATAATAATTATGGCGTGTCGAAAACATATAATCATAAAAACGTGTTAGTGAAATTGAGTTGCGAAAAGAGTTACGAACTTAGGAAAACTTCATAAGAAAGTATTTGAATAAACAAAGTTTGGAATCTCAATTCTTTTGCACTTAGTTGGTTAACTATTTAAAACTTTTGGTAGGTAAATGTTCTTTTTTAAATTTGTGGTTTATGCTTAAGGTATGTTTAGTGTAATTATTTTTAGTTTTATTTCTAAATTATCTCTAAATCCTTTTTTTATTTTCTTAAGGGGATCATAAAAGTAAAATAAGTTTTTAACACAAGTTTTTAACTGCGAACTAAAAGTTATAACAAATAAAATTAATTTAGGTAAGTATTGTGATATTTTGTGTCAAAATGTCTAATATGTTTAATGACTTTACTAGATTAAAAATTTATAATAATACGAATTACCTATAATGATGCCATTTTACGTAATATCTATAGGTATTTAATAAAATATACCATTTTATAACAAATAAATCAATAAAAAAATAACAACTTCAGTACGGATATGATGGTCGTTCTTGTCTACGTGACAGCGTGATAAAACGGTGTCCGTCACTTTCTTTCCCACGGTGTTAAACAGTGACAGTTATTTTATCACGTGGATAAAGATGGATAAAGCTATCCATAATAGGCTGGCAGGATAAATAAATTAAGCATATTTTAGTTTAAGTACTTTTATTTTTTTATGCCTTTATTGACGTTTTTACTAAAACCTGTATGTCACGAATAAGACAACGAGTAGGCAGTACTAATTGTTATCCCAATAAATTCGAACCAAAAATTACACTAAAATCTTTTTAGCCGATTTTTAGACTAGACTTGGAAAATTAGTGCAAATACGGCCTTTTTACGATTTTTTTCTCAAAAACTAAGGCACATATCGGAAAACGGGCCAGAGTGGTCGATGCAGCTCAATCTGTACATTACGAATATCACAAAAAGTCAATTTCGGCAAAAAATCGAAAAATGCTTTTTACACTCGGAGTTCAAATCATTTTGTAATGGTAATTCACAGAAATTTACCCATTTCCAACGCTCTTCAGCATATTGGGTACTTAATCGAACGCGGTATGAATGTTTCCGACAATTTGATTTGACGTAGGTAAGTAGGTAATACATTTCGGTGAATTCGTGGAATTATAATGGTGAATGAGACTGATGAGAGATTAGTACACCTACATTGCGTCATAGCGGTAATAAATTGTAAACGAGTATGAAATTAAATAACCTTTTAGAACTCTAAAACTGTGTCGTATGCATAATTATTAGATCGCAGTTTGACTTCCGATGCTTGTAATGGTGTTCCTACTAGGAACTTCCTAGGCTTCAAGGAACTTGCGGCCATATTTGAACTTTAAGATACGTCAAATACTAGAGATTGAAACGATATGGATTGGATATGCCAGTGTCAAACAAGTGTCAAAAGTGATGTTTCTTCAAACAAACGCGTCACTTTTGACACTTGTTTGACACTGACATATCCAATCTATATCGTTTCAATCTCTAGTATTTGACGTATCTTAAAGTTCGAATATGGCTGTTGATGTTGCCGGGCTAGAAAAGTAGTGCCGTTTCGAATTTCCCCCTTACAATTCTCATACATTCGCTGTCGAAAAAATTGAACTTTTTTCACAAATAGGACTTATGTGGGTCTAGATCTTAGCGTATTTACTTACTTACTTAGCTGGCGCGATTACCCAAAATGAGTCTTGGGGCCCAATTCGGATTTTGAACTAGATATCTATTAGGTGTCTATTAGACATCACCAAGAGACGACAACGATATTTTTAAGATCTAGCCTGTCAAATTTGACACTTCCGCTATTCTGGAGATACTCTTGAACGATATAATTATTCTCTTCATTTATTTATCATCTTAAGTTAGGTTAATTTATAATATGGATATAAAAATAAAATACAAAAACACTTACAAAAACAATACAAAATACTTATAAACATATTATAAAAAAACCTAACCTAGGGTGCCGCCAGCAGCGGGGCAAGGCCCAAGCTGCCGGTGGTCAGGGCCGCAGAGAGAGGAACCGGCGGACTATCCGCGCCGTGTCCAAGATCACCGCCTTCTGCATCTGGCCCTTGATCCAACCACCTAGCGAGAGTCTCTCAAGATGTTGGTCGAGACTCTTCGCTATTAGACCGTTCGCTGAAACAACTATCGGGACAATGATCGTCGAATCAACATCCCACATGGCGGTTATCTCGTGAGCCATGTCTAGGTACTTACTGGACTTGTCCTTCTCGGCTTTCACGAGATTCTCATCATGGGGGATGGTGATGTCAACGAGCACGGCCCGGCGTTGCGATCGATCTATTAGAACGATATAATTATTATTACGATGTAAAACATTTGTTGCCCGAATTGAGCTGCAAAAGACAACTAGTTGAAATCTAATCTACAACGTATCTAGTACATATCGTATCGTTCTCTAGTCTAGAACGGATCTTGTTTTCCGAATACCGCGGTTGGCCTCCAACGTTTAAGATGTTTGAAAAAAACCATGAAAATAATTGTTTGAAGGGTGGCGCGTTATGCTCATTTCTAAAGCGTCTCCGTTATGGTAAAAACCGCCTGAAAATGGTCAGGATAATACTTATGCACTTAACAGATGTTAGAAAATAAATGTGTTTAATGCACGTTTCATAACTCAAGCCAGAAAATTATCATCAATAATAGAAACTACTGGAGCTATACCAGTTAAAATGCAAACACAAAATATGGGTATCGTCTTGGGTCGTCCCATTCGTTTTTCGTCAAGTTCTTAATTTAGTCCTATTCTGCTTTCGTCACGCATTCTACATTGAAAGCCACCGACGATTGTGACGAATGTAGAATGGGTGACGAAAGCAGAATAGGACTAATTTAAGAACTTGACGAAAAACTAATGGGACGACCCAAGACGATACCAAAATATGTCATTGTAAAGGTAAACGTACTTTCAATGTATACTTATTTTAATTAGGTAGTGCAATTACGCTAAGAGTTAGCCCCATTAAGTCCTATTTGTGAAAACAGTGTTATTTTGTTCGACATTCGCATTCGCACATGTATTCATTCGCATGTATGACAATTGTGAGTGGGAAATTTAAGGGGCTGATGGTTGAAATGGCGCCACTTTTCCTTCCTGAATTACTCATTTTCTATCTATTAAACTAGTTTTCGATACTCGGGTAGCCCGGATGAACTTCTAGACTTGACGCCCGATGCTGTGGCGTGCAGTGGTTGCAAAACTTGGATGTTGCCTTATAATTATAAATAAAAATACTTTGTATACAATTTTTGCCTATGTGACCATATCGCCAATTCGCCATACGATTAAATAAATAAACTAGTTTTCGATATAAAATTCAACATGAGTCACCATCGCTATTCGAAAAAAATAATCTAACAGTAAGTAGGTATTGTAAGTGTTCAGTGAACAAACAAACAGCAACACTCCCAACTGTACATCGGTGGACCTTATTACAAAAGGCATAAGGTCCACCGATGTACAGTTAACAGTGTGGGCGATGGTACAGCCAGCAGCAGAAGTTGCTAAGCGGGCGAGGTGTTCAACATTACCTTGACACGCTCTTATTCTTTTAACAATAAAGTCGTGTCAATATCACTTTGAACACCTGGCCCGCTTAGCAACTTCTGCTGCTGACTGTACAAATCACCTCCGGCATGGACTAACCTATTAGGACTCGCAATCGCCATTTTGAGTAGCGTACCCCGGAAGAAAACATTTTTTTTGTATTAGACTTAGATGGCGTCGGTCATTCAGCGGGCTGTAGGTTGTGTAGCCCATTCCGCAAGAGGGCGCTGCCACTAGAAGAGTTGTAGACGTTGTAGTTGTTAAGGTGTAGTTCTTAGTTTTTCTTAAACGAATGGATAGATGGCGCAATAATTTTAATATTAGGTAGCTGGTCAACCAAATCTTGTCAGTAAAAAAAGGCGCGAAATTCAAATTTTCTATGGGACTACATTTTTCAAATTTGCCGCCTTTTTCTACTGTCAAGATCTGGTTGACCGAGTATACTACCGCATCATTTGCGTTTCTATGTGTGAACAGCGCATCTGTACACGTGTCATTGTGTGAGTTAGTTGTTATTATTATAATTAGGGCTGACTTTCGTTTTTTGTCACAGATAGCAATCAAATGTATATGTTTTAGATAAAAATGGTCTTCACAGCAAGATGTGTTGTCGTTAATTGTGTAAACACTAGCAGAAATAGTGACTGCAAATTTTATAGATTTCCAAAAGTAGTGTGGAAACAAGAACACGCAATAAATGGATAATTGCCGTAAGGAGAAAAAAAGTAAGTCACCTAACCTAACCTCTAAAATCATACCTTCCTTAAATACGCAAAAATTTGATTTATGTTGTAAACGTATCAAGTTTTAACGGTGAATTATTTTGTTATAGTCCCGATGGCACTCAAAACCGGACGACAGAATTTGCAGTGCTTACTTTATTGTTGGTAGAAAGGCTGATGAAAGTGATGAACAAGCCAGTCCCAGCTATGTTCCAAGAATCGAGACAAATCAAGACGGATTGACGAAAATGCGGCAATATCGAGGTTCCAACGTTATATGGAACGAAGAAACGCGAAAAAATAGAAGCTGTTAGTGCTATTAATACAACTAATACAAGTGACTTTGAATTGCTGGAAAATAGTGTTAGTGTGACTTCAAAATATTGATAGTGAATGTCAAGTGGACCTGTATACAGGTGTACAAAATCCAGGAAAGACGTTTACGTGCAACAGGTACATATTTTATGGTAAAAAAACGTGATGCCGAAGTTCAAACAGAAATATGTAGATATCAGTACCAGTGTACGAAGATTATTAAGCATTTTAAAATAACAAAACTCGAAGTCTGTAATACTGCTAAAAGTATTTCTCTGGATCTAGCCACCATAACTGACAGTAAATATTTTGCTGGATTTTAATTTATTAAAACCAACGAACAGGGGCCGATTGCATAACAAACTACAACTAATAATACAACCGGAACTCCTTATTTAATAAGTTAAATTAGAAAAGGAGTTCCGCTTGTAATATTAGTTGTAGCAAGTTGTAATTTGTTATGCAATCGGCCGCAGCTTGTAGATCTTGCAGGTGTTACTCTTAACAACTTCAACTTTTTATTAAAAACTACACAAATAAATTATATGGTGAGCGAAAAAGATAGACTTCTACTTTTCTTGATGAAAATAAAACTTGGTGTCACATTTTCAGCACTCAGTGTTTTGTTCGGTATTCATAGAACAACAGTGTCAAGAATATTCTGCCCGTATGTTGAAGAAGTAGCAGCTGTTACATCAAATTTGGTTTTTTGGCTAGAATGCTTCCGTCCGGAGTATAGTAACACTAGAGTACAGAGTTGCCTATAGTACCTACAGAGCAAGTATAGAAGTACCATCAAGTTTTGCTAATCGTGTGTATTGCTACTCACACTATAAAAAGGGTTTTACCTCAAAAGTGCTTATTGGTATTACTCCAGGGAGGCTTCATATCGTTCAAGTCAAAAGAATGTGGTGGAAGAAAAAGTGTCTCCCAAATAACGAGTCAGGATTAGTAGACTACTTAAAAAATTGGGATATTGTCTTGGCTGATAAGGGATTTCCGGCAATAAAGAATGTAATTGATGAAAGTGGAAAAGAAATTGTTTTTTTAGACTGGAGGAAACCGGCCTGTTTTGAGAAAAGTCGTCGACATCTCTTCTAAATACCTAAAACTGGTATGGATGTGTTCCTCGTGATCTCTAGAATACGAATTGACCGGTTTTGGTTTATGGAGGGGGGGACGGGTCGAAAAAAGGGGGGGGGGGGGCAAAGATGTCGGCCGACCATCATTGATATTTGTGCTATTATCTATGAAAAGGGAGCTTATTGCCGATGGCGCTTACGACACTGACATCGATAAGCAAAAAACGTAGTAGTTTAAAATTGGGGATTCTGGCACATGTTTAGTTGTTTTGATTCCCAATTTAGCAATTAAGTTTCTTTGAATACTGGAACATTCAATGTTGCTGTCTATCCAATGCGGAGGTCAATTTATGTTATGTGACGCTGATGGACTGATCAGTCATGTTGTGTTAGAAAACTTAAATCGGATTTAAAGGTCCCTTTGTAGTTTTTTATAAATAACTCTTAGACATAGACATAGAAAAGTTTTATTCAACATCACATGAAGTTGCACGCTTAAACGGTGACCTGTAGCAAAAATGATCTGATACATAAGTAATCTTCATAAAATTTTCTACATTAAATATTCTATACGCTTTTTCGCTAGGATCAATATTTAAAAAAATATTTAAGGGAAAAAGTTAATTATAATCAATTGTTAATATTTTTTGTAAACGGTGGCCTGTAGCAAAAAATGTTCTGATACATAAGTAATCTACATAAAATTTTCTACATTAAATATTCTGTACACTTTTTCGCTGGGATCAATATTTAAAAAAATATAAAAGGGAGAAACTTAATTATAATCAAACAATTAATCAATCAATTTTTTGTTAATAACTCGTAAACGGTGGCCTGTAGCAAAAAATGGTTTGAAACATAAGTAATCTACATCCAATTTTCTACATTAAATATTCTATAAAAAAATTCGGTAGGTTCAATATTTAAAAAAATATTTATGGGAGAAAGTCAATTATAATCAATTGTTAATAATTTTGTAAATAACTCGTAAACGGTGGCCTGTAGCAAAACATGTTCTGATACATAAGTAATCTACATAAAATTTTCTACATTAAATATTCTGTACACTTTTTCGCTGGGATCAATATTTAAAAAAATATTTATGGGAGAAAGTTAATTATAATCAATTGTTAATATTTTTTGTAAATAACTCGTAAACGATGGCCTGTAGCAAAAAATGTTCTGATACATAAGTAATCTACATAAAATTTTCTACATTAAATATTCTGTACACTTTTTCGCTGGGATCAATATTTAAAAAAATATTTAAGGGAGAAAGTTAATTATAATCAATTGTTAATATTTTTTGTAAATAACTCGTAAACAGTGGCCTGTAGCAAAAACTGTTCTGATACATAAGTAATCTACATAAAATTTTCTACATTAAATATTCTGTACACTTTTTCGCTGGGATCAGTATTTAAAAAAATATTTAAGTGAGAAAGTTAATTATAATCAATTGTTAATATTTTTTGTTAATAACTCGTAAACGGTGGCCTGTAGCAAAAAATGTTCCGAAACATAAGTAATCTACATCCAATTTTCTACATTAAATATTCTATAAAAAAATTCGGTAGGTTCAATGTTTAAAAAAAATATTTAAGGGAGAAAGTTAATGGGGAAGTTAGTGCACTGAGTTGTCCCTTTTGTCCCAGGCGATGCCGCTTGACACAATTGTTCCTTTGATCATACTTAATTGATGTGAAGCCTTAACCTGGATATTAACTTTTGGCTTACCCCCAAAAAGGGAGAGGAGAAAAGTGGTTCCGGCTGTACACTGCGCTCTGTTTGATATAAAGCCGCAATCCGATGATTGATTGACATAATTGTTCTCCCAGGAGGTTCGTGGGGTATTTGTCTTTGGTACGGTCGTATAGAGAGCGGCTGGGTGACCTCCAGAAAATTCCGACTTTTGGTCTACCGCTTCCGGTCAGAAAAATGTTTGACGGCCCGGCCAAACGGTCGGACCTAGGTGGGGGGGGTGCTCGACCAAATGTCATAGAGGTACCCTGGCAGTTTTTGACGCCGCCATTTTTTTGTCAAAATGGCAGACTTTTATTTTTTATTTTTTCAAGTTTGTCCTAGCGCGCTGAAATTTTGGTCACGGAAACTTGGGGTCCCCTAGATTATTTGTAAAATGTTTTAATTGCGGAAAAACTGGGCACTTTTATTTTGTATGGTAACTTTTAAACGGTGCGTGATAGGTGGGGGGTGCTCGACCAAATGTCATAGAGGGCCTCGAGGGAAATAAAACTGCATTGAAAAAAATTCAAAATGGCCGACTTTTTTTTAATTTTTTCAAGTTGGTCCGAGCGCTCCGAGATTTGGCATGGCAGGAGGCCTACGGCCTTCGGCCCGCCGTTTCGCTTGTCTAAGCCACTTTTACTATTGGGTCGTGTTTAAGCTCCAACTTCCCCCTCTCGTGTAACGCTTCGGGTCTTCGGCCCTACGCGGAGCTCGGCCTTCGGCCTTCGCGAACCTCGACGCGTCGCCAACGCTCGCTTATCAAGACAGTTGACTTGGTAGAACGCTTGGAAGCGCTGCATTCACGCAGCTCGGTTTTCGGCCTCGCATGGACTAACCTATTAGGACTCGCAATCGCCATTTTGAGTAGCGTGACTTTATATTTAGTTCCCAAAAGTATAGCAGATGTCTCTAGTAGTGTCAAATGTTGCAATAAGTGTGATTCTGTATCAATGCCATGTGACGGGTTGGAATGACAACTATCGTCATGCTCTCGTCTTGCCTCAATGTTGATAATATATTTCGTGAGATGGCGCTTCGACCATACCCCGTACTGAATTCGTTTCATTTGACGCATTTTTTTTGGATGTTTGATATTAAAAAAATATAAATATATTCATTCATATAAAATATAAATATAATAGCATTAGCAATGTCTTACTAATTTTAATAACTCGTAATACATTTTTCTGTCACATAATATTAATGTTACCGACGCGCGGTAACACGATACATTACATTTATAGTACATTATTGCAGAGGCCGGGAAAGAGCAATTCGTGGATGAGTTTCGATTTTGTCGGACGACGCGAAGCGGAGTCCGACAAAGAAGACGAATCCACGAATTGCTATTCCTGCCGAGGCATATATAGTGCTTTTCTCCAAACATGCGAGGAAATAAGCTCAAATAATAATTATTTAAGCATCAAGCATCACTCAAATCGAACCTTCACATCAAGAATGTCAAAAACAATTCCCCTCTAATTAATTTTTAAAAGTTAAAGGCACAAACTTATTCGGCCATTCAGTACCATTCAATATTCGTTCATTCAATATAATTGTGCAATATAGTTGGTCAAACCAATTTGTCAGTTAGTAAGAACCAGGAAAACTATACCCATCCTATTCTTTTGGGTGCTAGTACTAGAGTAAGACAAAGATAGTATGATTCTCTCTGTCTATGTTTGAAATGAGATAGTCCTTTGACAAACTATAAAAGCTTTAATATTAACACGGATTTAGATCCTTAAAAAATATATAAAAATAATCTTTGATTTTATTAAGCAGTATTCGCACGATCAGACACGAGCACAACGGTCTTGTAAGAACGAGACATGAAAGGCTTACTATCTCACTCTATCCTATAGCTTGAAATGATAGCTGATCGGGTCGTGTAGACGCGGCTCGCGGCTATAATAATTGGCTGTTTACGTTTTTTATTTTTAAAAAGTAAAAAACACTACAGTAATAAGTTATTACTGTAGTGTTTTTTTACTTCCCGTCCGCTAGAAAAGGACAGCGATAGTTTGATTTTTTTAAATTAGAGTTTGACAATAACGAAGATCTTCCCGTACTATTTTTGCTACAATAAGGTGAACATTTCCGAGCATATTGGAGAAAAGTATTTTTACCTATTTGTAATATATTTGATAAAGTTCTATTTTTTTATTGACATATTTATTTACACTGGGTACCATGACAACCTCAAATATTATACTCAACATATGTAACAAGTGCGAGTTGGACTCGCGCACGGAGGGTTCCGCACCATCAACGCGGCCAAGTGCGAGTCGGACTCGCCCATGAAGGGTTCCGTATTTAGGCGATTTATGACGTATTAAAAAAAAAACTACTTGCTAGATCTCGTTCAAACCAATTTTCGGTGGAAGTTTACATGGTAATGTACATCATATATTTTTTTTAGTTTTATCATTCTCTTATTTTAGAAGTTAGGGGGGGGGGGGGGGGACACACATTTTACCACTTTGGAAGTGTCTCTCGCGCAAACTATTCAGTTTAGAAAAAAATGATATTAGGAACCTCAATATCATTTTTGAAGACCTATCCATAGATACCCCATACGTATGGGTTTGATGAAAAAAAAATTTTTGAGTTTCAGTTCGAAGTATGGGGAACCCCAAAAATTAATTGTTATTTTTCTATTTTTGTGTGAAAATCTTAATGCGGTTCACAGAATACATCTACTTACCAAGTTTCAACAGTATAGTTCTTATAGTTTCGGAGAAAAGTGGCTGTGACATACGGACGGACAAACAGACGGACAGACAGACAGACATGACGAATCTATAAGGGTTCCGTTTTTTGCCATTTGGCTACGGAACCCTAAAAATAGAGCAAAACAAGCAAAAAACGGTCACCCATCCAAGTACTGACCCCGCCCGACGTTGCTTAACTTCGGTCAAAAATCACGTTTGTTGTATGGGAGCCCCACTTAAATCTTTATTTTATTCTGTTTTTAGTATTTGTTGTTATAGCGGCAACAGAAATACATCATCTGTGAAAATTTCAACTGTCTAGCTATCACGGTTCGTGAGATACAGCCTGGTGACAGACGGACGGACGGACAGCGGAGTCTTAGTAATAGGGTCCCGTTTTTACCCTTTGGGTACGGAACCCTAAAAAGGTAAGTAATGCATAAAGGCGTATCCAGACTAGTCAATTTTTCGCCAGTCTGATAAAATTCTCCGATCGAATCAGGCCGAGCGGACGCAAATACCAATTTGATTCCCCGATCAAATAAGCAGGTGCGGACACAAAAATGCCAATTTTCACAGTAATTATCTATGGAATGCAAATTGGTGATTTAATTTGTGTACCTACGTGTGGATGCTAAATGAGATTGGCCAATTAGTGGGTATCCAGACGGGACTGATCAAATCAGTCGATTTGTTCAGGAAAATATTTGGCCAATCTTATCTTGCCTAGCGTCCACACGTACAGAAATTAAATCACCAATTTGCATTCTACTATGAAATTTGTCATTTTTGTGTCCGCACCTGCTGATGTGATCGGGGAATCAAATTGGTATTTGCGTCCGCACGGCCTGATTCGACACGAGAATTTGATCAGATTGTAAAAAGTACGTACAGATCCTAGCATTCCATAGATACTAGCTTCGAAAATTGGCATTTTTGTGTCCGCACCTCCTGATTTGATCGGGCAATCGAATCAGTGAGCCAAATTGCCGTTTGCGTCCGCACCTCCTGATTCGATTCCCTTCCCTTCCAGATTGGTGAAAAATTGACTAATCTGGATACGCCTTTACGTATTTGACGTATCAAAGATATCTTTGAAAAATCGAATATAGGTATAGATCAGTAAATAGGAACAAAAAAAACTATACTCATCCTTTTCTTTTGGGTGATAGTACTAGTGTAAGACAAAGATAGTATGACTCTCTGTCCTAGCGAGCGCAACTTTGAGATATTCTGTCAGAAAACTTTCAAACGTGAAGTAAGTAAACATCGTAATAATTTCAATGAAATCTAATGATATTACAGTATAATTATTCGACATATTTGGACGACGGCTGTATTGACAATTACATTAGCATTGTGGTTTTCAGTTAAAATGAACGTGCTTCTGACGGGAACAGGGTTTTTCGTGCCATAACCCATGAAATTTGGTCGTTACCGGCACGTACTGGAGGTGCAAGACATCTGGCAAGGCGACAGGAGCTACATAATCAAAGCCCGAGTGGTTCGTCAAGCCTCTGTGACGGCGACAGCGTATAAGACAGCCTTAATTCGTAATATCAATCGTCATGTTACTAGAGTAACATGCGATTGTTTATAACAAAAGTGGCAAATTCAAGCAGCATTGCAGCACTAATTTACTACATCAATCATGAAGAGAGTTCCACCTAAACCAGCCAGGAACAAAAATGGGGCAAGCCAAGTGTTCGACAATTTACGAACGAAAAGTATTCCAAAGGGAGATACTTCCACGAAATGTATCCTACATCAAAGAAACACAAGTGTGAACCTTTTCAGTTCGATGTCACAGATTTAAAGGAAGATTGTGCCTTGAAACGTGTACTGGAAGTTGCTGAAATAAATTGTACAGAAGATATTGAAATTTCCGTTAGCAAGGTTGTCGGAAAATTTAGTAGAACAGACTGATAAAAAAAAAGAAGAATGTGTTACATGTCTTGAAAACTTTATTTAGTATTTAGTATTTTTAGAAAAGAGTTTGATGTGTACAAAAGTGAAGCTAGACTAAAAAGTCATAGAAAAATTTTTTTTAGTCATAGAAAAAACATTAGAAAAACTTTTATGAAGCAAATGTTGCGTTGGCAGATAAAGACATTTTTAAATTCTGTAGTGACACAATAGAACAATCAATGTCTGAAGAGTGGTACTCGGCGAGGAGACTAAGAATTTCTTGTGTCGGAGTGATTGTTAGCAAAGATCAGCCTTGGTTGTGCACTAGTGTAGATGGTGTTGTTATATGCGATGAATGTGTCAGTGTTAGTAGAAGTTAAATGTCCTGTATGTTGTAAAAACCACCTATTGCAGATTTTGATAAACAAAAATGTAATGTCATAATGTGCAATATTCGCAGTTTGTGAATGATCAACCAGAATTAAAAAGAAGCAAACCATATTAACTTATACCCAAATCCAAGTGCAAATGTATGTCACTGGTATGACTATGTATGATCTCTTTATATATTCACCAAAAGGTAGTTGTATAGTAAGAGTAGACAGAGACAAAGACTTTATTAAAGCAGCAATTTTAATAAGTGAATAATTTTACTTCGCTCATTATCTACGGCTCTTGTATTCTACAAGAACAAACCAAACTTTGAGTGAGAAAAACCAGCCAAAGCGTAGTTTTACAGAAAAAATATAATCAATACAATGTTAGGTAATTAACTTTTCAAATAGTAGTATGTAGTAGTAGTATTAAGTAAAATAATATGTTTAAATGTTGTTAACTCAAAATGTTTATTACTGTTTTTTTTATATGTATAGTAAAGCTGAATATTGCAGTATCACGCTTTGTGAAAATTTGCAATACGCATACCTAGCTGGAAGGCCTGTAAGTAAGGAACTCAACATTTTTATATCTTAGAATCCTAGCATACCTAAATATTAACCTGACCTTATTTGATTGTTTTTGTTTTGTTTTAATAATCTTTAGCTTTAGACTATGTTTGATTCTGATGTATGTATTGTCCCTACCACATAAGCGTTTTGGCATCCTTAGCTGTAAGTTTATGCATGTGACTGAAATAAAGGAATATGACTAATGGTATGTACAGTAGAGTTCATAAATATGTATGCATTTCTTAACCTTAATCCATTGTACTTGACTTGACTGTACATTAGACTTATAAAAATGTTGATCAGTCCAGTGCTTGGACATATTAAACCCTAACCTGACTGACACATTTTCATAGGTCCACGGGCCCATGTTATAAATATGTGGTGGTCAATGCCTGTGGTTCCTTATGCTCCATGTGCATAAGGGTCCTTCAGGCATGAAAAGTCACATAATATTTACAGGTTTTATGTGTGAAATAAAAACAAATTTAAATAAAAATGCAATGTTTTAATAGCTTTTTAAATAATGTAAATATTGTAAAAATAACTGTTGTTTTATTTGTTTGAAAATATAGGTGGTTGCAGGTTTACTAGTACCCAACAATTAACCTTTTAACCGTCAGCAATTTTTGATCGAGCGTGCTCGTGTCACCACCGACAGTAATTGTACCACGCAGAGTAAGGTTGGCATAGTTACGGGAGTTATAAATGTGCTGTAAAAACCAAATCAGATCTTTATCTTATTCATCAGACTGTGGCGAGATGAGCTGGATATGTAATGTCTTATATATCAGACTCTGGCGGTTAAAGGGTTAAACATGTAATATATCATCAATATGATAAAATAACATACTAGAACAAATTAAATTATTTTTAGAAAATATTTTAATTTGTTATTATTTTGAGTAGTCACACTACTATATAAATTATAAACTGAAATAAATGTCATATACTCAGAAAAAGTGACCCTAGCCTCTAGTGCCCCAGGCTGGAATCGAACCAGCGTCCTCTGCTATCGCGGCAGGTGCCTGTTACCTCTCGATCTCGGTCGGTGGTCTCTGTTTTTTTCTGAGTATATGACATTTATTTCAGTTTATGATAAAATACATTTACAGGAATTTTATGTAGTATCTGATAAATTATTAAGTGCTGCATTATTCTTTCGACATGAATTCTGACTCGAGCTATTTTATAAGTTGCATCGGTCACTTCCCTTGTAAATTCACCTTTATTCTGGAGAAAAGGTGGCATAATAATAGTCTATAGGTAAATTAAACAAAAGTCGTCTCCTTCACGATTTTCGTCGACATCTCTTCTAAATACCTAAAACTGGTATGGATGTGTTCCTCGTGGTCTGTAGAATACGAATTGACCGTTTTAGTTTATGGAGGGGGGGACGTGTCGAAAAAAAGGGGGGATAGTGGGCGGCCGACCAGCATTGATATGTTCACATCTTGAGTCCTAGGGAGCGTTCAAGTATTACGTAACGAATTTGGGGGTGGGGGGGTTCTTGTAAAACGTTACGATGCGTTACAAAGGCGGGAGGGGGGGTTTAAACTACGCGTTACGTAACATTGTTTTTTAACCCTTCAGAACTTTTCGCCACTTTACGGTACTTTACGCAACATAATTGTGGCCTTTAGGGGGGTTACAGAAAAACGTTACGGCGCGTTACATGGGGGGGAGGGGGGGTCAAAAATGTCCAAAAATTGCGTTACGTAATACTTGAACGCTCTCCTATGGGACCGATCGGTTCGTGTGAGATGTCGTTTGAAAGAGTATTAAACGTGGTATTATTGTTTCATAATAACCGTAGTCATAACTGTAGTCGTTTACAAAATATTGTAAAATATATGATTTTTTACCGTGCATGGATGGCATAAGTACTGACAAAACATGCGTCTAACTCAATAAATTATAACTTTACCGCAATTTTTTTTACATGTTTCGGTGGCTGCCATTCCTCAACCCACCAACGGAGCGGCAGCTGACGTCCACGAGGATTCATCATACGTAGCCGTTAATTGGTCATGGAAACCTGTTCGTGGCTCGCGGTCTATAAGTTTTAATGGTGTATGATATTATATAACCAAGTCATAACGTAGCGGCAGCTGACGTCCACGAGGGCTCATCATATATGGCCGTTAACCAGTATACGAGTTTTCACCCGGGAGGCGATGACTGACGAAATTTGCGCCTGGCTCGGGGTCTATTATGTTTTTGGTAAGCTAATGAAATGTCTCGTATATTTTGTAATAAAATAATTGCGGTATAGTTGTAATTTATTGAGTTAGACGCATAGTTAATCATTTCATTACTTATGCCATCCATGCACGGTAAAAACTCAAATATTTTAAAATATTTTGTAATTGACTACAGTTATTATGAAACAATAATAGCACATTTAATACTCTTTCAAACGACACCTCACACGAACCGATCGGTCGCATAGGACTCAAGATGTGAACAAATGTGCTATTATCTATGAAAAGGGACTTTATTGCCGATGGCGCTTACGACACTGACATCGATAAGCAAAAAACGTAGTAGTTTAAAATTGGGGATTCTGGCACATGTTTAGTTGTTTTGATTCCCAATTTAGCAATTAAGTTTCTTTGAATACTGGAACATTCAATGTTGCTGTCTATCCAATGCGGAGGTAAATTTATGTTATGTGACGCTGATGAACTGATGAAGTCATGTTGTGTTAGAAAACTTAAATTGGATTTAAAGGTCCCTTTGTAGTTTTTTATAATTAACTCTTAAACGGTGGCCTGTAGCAAAAATGTTCTGATACATAAGTAATCTTCATAAAATTTTCTACATTAAATATTCTATACGCTTTTTCGCTAGGATCAATATTTAAAAAAATATTTAAGGGAGAAAGTTAATTATAATCAATTGTTAATATTTTTTGTAAATAACTCGTAAACGGTGGCCTGTAGCGAAAAATGTTCTGATACATAAGTAATCTACATAAAATTTTCTACATTAAATATTCTGTACACTTTTTCGCTGGGATCAATATTTAAAAAAATATAAAAGGGAGAAAGTTAATTATAATCAATTGTTAATATTTTTTGTTAATAACTCGTAAACGGTGGCCTGTAGTAAAAAATGTTTTGAAACATAAGTAATCTACATCCAATTTTCTACATTAAATATTGTATAAAAAATTCGGTAGGTTCAATATTTAAAAAAATATTTAAGGGAGAAAGTTAATGGGGAAGTTAGTGCACTGAGTTGTCCCTTTTGTCCCAGGCGATGCCGCTTGACACAATTGTTCCTTGGATCATACTTAATTGATCTGAAGTCTTAACCTGGATATTAACTTTTGGCTTCCCCCCAAAAAGGGAGAGGAGAAAAGTGGTTCCGGCTGTACACTGCGCTCTGTTTGATATAAAACCGCAATCCGATGATTGATTGACATAATTGTTCTCCCAGAAGCAGGTTCGTGGGGTATTTGTCTTTGGTACGGTCGTATAGAGGGCGGCTGGGTCACCTCCATAAAATTCCGACTTTTGGTCTACCGCTTCCGGTCAGAAAAATGTTTGACGGCCCGGCCAAACGGTCGGATTTAGGTGGGAGGTGCTCGACCAAATGTCATATTTTACCCTGGCAGATTTTGACGCCGCCATTTTTTTTTTCAAAATGGCCGACTTTATTTTTTTATTTTTTCAAGTTTGTCCTAGCGCGCCGAAATTTTGGTCACGAAAAGTCGGGGTCCCCTAGATTCCTATGAAAATTTTTTTTTTTGTAAAATGTTTATTTGCGGAAAAACTGGGCACTTTTATTTTGTATGGTAACTTTTAAACGATGGATGATAGGTGGGGGGTGCTCGACCAAATAACATAGAGGGCCTCGAGGGAAATAAAACTGCATTGAAAAAAAATCAAACTGGCCGACTTTTTTTTTTTTAAATTTCAAGTTGCTCCGAGCGCACCGAGATTTGGCATGGCAGGAGGCCTACGGCCTTCGGCCCGCCGTTTCGCTTGTCTAAGCCACTTTTACTATTGGGTCGTGTTTAAGCTCCAACTTCCCCCTCTCGTGTAACGCTTCGGGTCTTCGGCCCTACGCGGAGCTCGGCCTTCGGCCTTCGCGAACCTCGACGCGTCGCCAACGCTCGCTTATCAAGACAGTTGACTTGGTAGAACGCTTGGAAGCGCTGCATTCACGCAGCTCGGTTTTCGGCCTCGCTTTAAATTACTGGGGGTTGTACGCTTGGGAGTCGGTGTGAAGGCTCCGGGCCTTTGGCCCTCCGCCGGGGTCGGCCTTCGGCCTCCCAGCCTGAAGCTCGCCCTTCGGGCTCGCTTAACACAGTTTTTGTATAGGATTTTGCTTGGTTCGTCATTCCCGCAGCTTGGCCTTCGGCCTCGCCTAAAATTACTGGGGGTAGGCCACGCTTGGACACTCGGGGTGAAGCTCCAGGCCTAACGGCCCTCCGCGGGGTCGGCCTTCGGCCTCCCAGCCTGAAGCTCGCCCTACGGGCTCGCTTAACCTACTTGGAAATTTGACTTTTGCCCGTGTCCGCCGCCATGTTGGACTTTTCCAAATAAATTTTTCACATAGTATTCTTGGGCCCCCAGGCTTGTCGCATCCAAATCTCAGCGCGCTCGGACTAACTTAAAAAAAAAAAGGCCATTTTGAAAATTTTTAAATGCAGTTCCATTTTTCTCGAGGCCCTCTATGACATTTGGTCGAGCACCCCCCACCCATCTCGCACCGTTTAAAAGCTGCCATACAAAATAAAAATTACCATTTTTTCCGTCATCTTGGGTTTTATAAAAAAAAAAAAAAATTTTATAGGAATCTAGAGGCCTCTATCTCCTGCCATGCCAAATCTCGGAGCGCTCGGACCAACTTGAAAAAATTAAAAAAAAGTCGGCCATTTTGAATTTTTTTCAATGCAGTTTTATTTCCCTCGAGGCCCTCTATGACATTTGGTCGAGCACCCCCCACCTATCACGCACCGTTTAAAAGTTACCATACAAAATAAAAGTGCCCAGTTTTTCCGCAATTAAAACATTTTACAAATAATCTAGGGGACCCCAAGTTTCCGTGACCAAAATTTCAGCGCGCTAGGACAAACTTGAAAAAATAAAAAATAAAAGTCTGCCATTTTGACAAAAAAATGGCGGCGTCAAAAACTGCCAGGGTACCTCTATGACATTTGGTCGAGCACCCCCCCCACCTAGGTCCGACCGTTTGGCCGGGCCGTCAAACATTTTTCTGACCGGAAGCGGTAGACCAAAAGTCGGAATTTTCTGGAGGTCACCCAGCCGCTCTCTATACGACCGTACCAAAGACAAATACCCCACGAACCTCCTGGGAGAACAATTATGTCAATCAATCATCGGATTGCGGCTTTATATCAAACAGAGCGCAGTGTACAGCCGGAACCACTTTTCTCCTCTCCCTTTTTGGGGGTAAGCCAAAAGTTAATATCCAGGTTAAGGCTTCACATCAATTAAGTATGATCAAAGGAACAATTGTGTCAAGCGGCATCGCCTGGGACAAAAGGGACAACTCAGTGCACTAACTTCCCCATTAACTTTCTCCCTTAAATATTTTTTTTAAACATTGAACCTACCGAATTTTTTTATAGAATATTTAATGTAGAAAATTGGATGTAGATTACTTATGTTTCGGAACATTTTTTGCTACAGGCCACCGTTTACGAGTTATTAACAAAAAATATTAACAATTGATTATAATTAACTTTCTCACTTAAATATTTTTTTAAATACTGATCCCAGCGAAAAAGTGTACAGAATATTTAATGTAGAAAATTTTATGTAGATTACTTATGTATCAGAACAGTTTTTGCTACAGGCCACTGTTTACGAGTTATTTACAAAAAATATTAACAATTGATTATAATTAACTTTCTCCCTTAAATATTTTTTTAAATATTGATCCCAGCGAAAAAGTGTACAGAATATTTAATGTAGAAAATTTTATGTAGATTACTTATGTATCAGAACATTTTTTGCTACAGGCCATCGTTTACGAGTTATTTACAAAAAATATTAACAATTGATTATAATTAACTTTCTCCCATAAATATTTTTTTAAATATTGATCCCAGCGAAAAAGTGTACAGAATATTTAATGTAGAAAATTTTATGTAGATTACTTATGTATCAGAACATGTTTTGCTACAGGCCACCGTTTACGAGTTATTTACAAAATTATTAACAATTGATTATAATTGACTTTCTCCCATAAATATTTTTTTAAATATTGAACCTACCGAATTTTTTTATAGAATATTTAATGTAGAAAATTGGATGTAGATTACTTATGTTTCAAACCATTTTTTGCTACAGGCCACCGTTTACGAGTTATTAACAAAAAATTGATTGATTAATTGTTTGATTATAATTAAGTTTCTCCCTTTTATATTTTTTTAAATATTGATCCCAGCGAAAAAGTGTACAGAATATTTAATGTAGAAAATTTTATGTAGATTACTTATGTATCAGAACATTTTTTGCTACAGGCCACCGTTTACAAAAAATATTAACAATTGATTATAATTAACTTTTTCCCTTAAATATTTTTTTAAATATTGATCCTAGCGAAAAAGCGTATAGAATATTTAATGTAGAAAATTTTATGAAGATTACTTATGTATCAGATCATTTTTGCTACAGGTCACCGTTTAAGCGTGCAACTTCATGTGATGTTGAATAAAACTTTTCTATGTCTATGTCTAAGAGTTATTTATAAAAAACTACAAAGGGACCTTTAAATCCGATTTAAGTTTTCTAACACAACATGACTGATCAGTCCATCAGCGTCACATAACATAAATTGACCTCCGCATTGGATAGACAGCAACATTGAATGTTCCAGTATTCAAAGAAACTTAATTGCTAAATTGGGAATCAAAACAACTAAACATGTGCCAGAATCCCCAATTTTAAACTACTACGTTTTTTGCTTATCGATGTCAGTGTCGTAAGCGCCATCGGCAATAAGCTCCCTTTTCATAGATAATAGCACAAATATCAATGATGGTCGGCCGACATCTTTGCCCCCCCCCCCCTTTTTTCGACCCGTCCCCCCCTCCATAAACCAAAACCGGTCAATTCGTATTCTAGAGATCACGAGGAACACATCCATACCAGTTTTAGGTATTTAGAAGAGATGTCGACGACTTTTCTCAAAACAGGCCGGTTTCCTCCAGTCTAAAAAAACAATTTCTTTTCCACTTTCATCAATTACATTCTTTATTGCCGGAAATCCCTTATCAGCCAAGACAATATCCCAATTTTTTAAGTAGTCTACTAATCCTGACTCGTTATTTGGGAGACACTTTTTCTTCCACCACATTCTTTTGACTTGAACGATATGAAGCCTCCCTGGAGTAATACCAATAAGCACTTTTGAGGTAAAACCCTTTTTATAGTGTGAGTAGCAATACACACGATTAGCAAAACTTGATGGTACTTCTATACTTGCTCTGTAGGTACTATAGGCAACTCTGTACTCTAGTGTTACTATACTCCGGACGGAAGCATTCTAGCCAAAAAACCAAATTTGATGTAACAGCTGCTACTTCTTCAACATACGGGCAGAATATTCTTGACACTGTTGTTCTATGAATACCGAACAAAACACTGAGTGCTGAAAATGTGACACCAAGTTTTATTTTCATCAAGAAAAGTAGAAGTCTATCTTTTTCGCTCACCATATAATTTATTTGTGTAGTTTTTAATAAAAAGTTGAAGTTGTTAAGAGTAACACCTGCAAGATCTACAAGCTGCGGCCGATTGCATAACAAATTACAACTTGCTACAACTAATATTACAAGCGGAACTCCTTTTCTAATTTAACTTATTAAATAAGGAGTTCCGGTTGTATTATTAGTTGTAGTTTGTTATGCAATCGGCCCCTGTTCGTTGGTTTTAATAAATTAAAATCCAGCAAAATATTTACTGTCAGTTATGGTGGCTAGATCCAGAGAAATACTTTTAGCAGTATTACAGACTTCGAGTTTTGTTATTTTAAAATGCTTAATAATCTTCGTACACTGGTACTGATATCTACATATTTCTGTTTGAACTTCGGCATCACGTTTTTTTACCATAAAATATGTACCTGTTGCACGTAAACGTCTTTCCTGGATTTTGTACACCTGTATACAGGTCCACTTGACATTCACTATCAATATTTTGAAGTCACACTAACACTATTTTCCAGCAATTCAAAGTCACTTGTATTAGTTGTATTAATAGCACTAACAGCTTCTATTTTTTCGCGTTTCTTCGTTCCATATAACGTTGGAACCTCGATATTGCCGCATTTTCGTCAATCCGTCTTGATTTGTCTCGATTCTTGGAACATAGCTGGGACTGGCTTGTTCATCACTTTCATCAGCCTTTCTACCAACAATAAAGTAAGCACTGCAAATTCTGTCGTCCGGTTTTGAGTGCCATCGGGACTATAACAAAATAATTCACCGTTAAAACTTGATACGTTTACAACATAAATCAAATTTTTGCGTATTTAAGGAAGGTATGATTTTAGAGGTTAGGTTAGGTGACTTACTTTTTTTCTCCTTACGGCAATTATCCATTTATTGCGTGTTCTTGTTTCCACACTACTTTTGGAAATCTATAAAATTTGCAGTCACTATTTCTGCTAGTGTTTACACAATTAACGACAACACATCTTGCTGTGAAGACCATTTTTATCTAAAACATATACATTTGATTGCTATCTGTGACAAAAAACGAAAGTCAGCCCTAATTATAATAATAACAACTAACTCACACAATGACACGTGTACAGATGCGCTGTTCACACATAGAAACGCAAATGATGCGGTAGTATACTCGGTCAACCAGATCTTGACAGTAGAAAAAGGCGGCAAATTTGAAAAATGTAGTCCCATAGAAAATTTGAATTTCGCGCCTTTTTTTACTGACAAGATTTGGTTGACCAGCTACCTAATATTAAAATTATTGCGCCATCTATCCATTCGTTTAAGAAAAACTAAGAACTACACCTTAACAACTACAACGTCTACAACTCTTCTAGTGGCAGCGCCCTCTTGCGGAATGGGCTACACAACCTACAGCCCGCTGAATGACCGACGCCATCTAAGTCTAATACAAAAAAAATGTTTTCTTCCGGGGTACGCTACTCAAAATGGCGATTGCGAGTCCTAATAGGTTAGTCCATGATTATGGGGAATGTAGATAGGGTGCGTGACGTATCTCAGCCACAGTAATCCAAACGTCCACTTTCTCCAATAAATATTATAATGTCGATAATATATACAACACAGAAGGAATGTCCAAAGTTCGGAAGATAGAAACACAGAAGGTAACAGTACGGAAGAAAGATAGAAATAGAAAATATAGCGTAAACAAAAGCAAGAGCGATAGCGAACGTAATGCGTCTAGCGGTCATAAGCGACATGCGTTTCGCGTCAGTGCTGTGGCCGCGTCATAGACTGAGGCGGGGCGCGGCGATGACCGGCCGGCACGGAGCGGGTCTCAAAACCGGCCGCTCTGAACAAAGGACTGCTATCGCGGTGCGCGTTTGCATTGCACCCGACTTGTTGGCACCGTCAAGAATTGACGGACGATGTGTAAATATAACGTGTATATTATTATTGTGTAAATGTAAATAAATATATAAAATGTATGTAAATAAATATGTGTATATATTAATATTATGTTTTATATTAGTGTATTAATATTAGTTAAGTGAAGTGTAAGTATAAGTGTAGGTGTAAGTGTAGGTATAAGTGTAAGTGGGAAAGTAGCCCACATCACTCCCCCCCAGAGACCTGGTTAAGGGCGATAATAATCTGGGAAACGTACTTGCCTTCCCGAACGAGTAGTTCTAGGTACGTTAGCCTGACTTGGCCCAGGGTCACTATGCTGCCTCCCGCGCAGGATGTGTTCTGGTGCGGCAGGTGTGGTCGACCCCTGATCAGCGAGTTTCAAGTCTTGGGACAGGTAATGCGCTGGTTTCAATCGGTCGATGGTCACGGTGACAGGTTTGCCTTTAATGAGGAGTTTAAAAACTTTATCAGTTCTCTCCAGAACTTTGTGCGGGCCTGAGTATACAGGCGTTAGAGGAGCGCGTGAAGCGTCTTCGCGGAGGAAGACGTATTCAGCTGTCGCTAACTCTTTGAACACAAAGATCTTGTCTTTGCTGTGGCGTGAAGCTGGCGTAGGCTTCAACTTCGAGGCGAATGAGCGTAACCGTGCGGTAAAATCGGTGACATCAGTGGTACCGGGTACGCTTGGATCAAAAAATTCGCCTGGAAGTCGCAGCGGCTCGCCGTAGAGCATTTCGGCTGAGGACGCTTGTAAGTCCTCTTTAAAGGCGCTGCGTATGCCGAGAAGCACTTGAGGCAATACCTCGGACCAATTGGCGTCAGCATGGCATGTAATGGCGGCCTTGAGCTGCCTGTGGAAGCGTTCCACAATGCCATTGCATGCTGGATGGTACGCGGTCGTGCGTCTATGCTGGAAGCCGATGGCCTTGGATAGATACTGAAACAGTGTGGACTCAAATTGTCGACCACGATCTGTGACAATATCTACTGGACATCCAAACCTGGATATCCAGCCAGCCAATAAAGCCTTGGCCACCGTCTCCGCCGTGATGTCCGCTATTGGTACGACCTCTGGCCACCGCGTAAAGCGGTCTATGGCCGTCAGGCAATAGCGGAAGCCTTGTGAAACAGGGAGAGGACCGATTAGGTCAATATGTACCTGCTGAAAGCGAGCCCGAGGGAGTTCAAATGTGCCTAGAGGTGCAGACACATGACGGCTCACTTTAGACCGTTGACATGGCACACAAGCTCGTGCCCAGTCTCGGCAGTCCTTCCTTACGCTGGGCCATACAAAACGCTGGGCTACAATCTTAGCACTTGTGTTGGCACCAGGATGACTTAAGGAGTGGAGACTGTCGAAAACGGCTTTTCGGTACTGCTTGGTAACGAATGGTCGGGGAGTCGGCGTACTGACGTCGCAGTACAAGGGTTCTGGACTACCCGGGAATGGCATTCTTACCAAGCGCAGTGATGACGAGGTCAAGTACTCAGCGAGCTCGGGATCGGACACTTGAGATCTAGCTAGGTCGGCAAGATCGAGTGGTATCGCCAGTTCTGCAATCCGAGATAAGGTGTCGGCCACAACATTGTCTTTGCCAGATATGTGCCTTATGTCGGTTGTGAACTGGGATATGTAGTCCAAGTGCCTAAACTGCCTAGGCGAACAGGTATGTTTCCGCTCGTGGAAAGCAAAACTGATCGGCTTATGGTCAGTATAGATCGTGAAGTGCCTCGCCTCTAGCATGTGTCGGAAGTATTTGATACCCTCGTAGATCGCCAGCAGTTCACGATCATACGGCGAGTATTTGGTCTGGGATGGACTCAGTTTCCGGGAAAAGAAAGCCAACGGCTGCCATACCTGGTCCTGTAGCTGCTGCTGTAAAACCGCACCAAGTGCCACGTCCGATGCGTCTGTGACTAACGCCAGCTTAGCCCGACAATCAGGATGAGCAAGTAACGCTGCGTTGGATAGGCTTTCCTTAGTCTCGTTGAAAGCCTTCAGAGCATCGCCGGTCAGGTTGATGGGTTTGGAACCTTTGACTGCTCCACCCAGGAGTGCGTTGAGAGGTGCTTGGATTTGAGCGGCATGTGGCAGGAATCGCCTATAAAAGTTGGCCATACCCAAAAATTTCCTCAGCTGCTTGACGTCCTTGGGTGGTGGAAAGTCACGTATGGCTTGGACTTTCGTGTCTAAGGGTTTGGTGCCGCTCTCCGAAATCAGGTAACCTAAAAAAGTTACCTGTGGAGCCCCAAAAACGCACTTAGACACGTTGATAACCATGCCGTAGTCTCGGAGTCTGGTAAAAACTTCACGTAGGTGCTGTTTGTGCTGTTCTTCGTCTCTGGAAAACACCAAGAAGTCGTCCAAGTAGCAGTAGACGAAGTCCAGCCCGCGTGTCAGCTCGTCCACGAACCTTTGAAAGGTCTGGCCTGCGTTCCGGAGTCCGAATGTCATATACGGAAATTCGAACATACCGAAGGGTGTAGTGATGGCCGTCTTCGGTATGTCCTCCGGACATACAGGTATCTGGTTGTAAGCCTTTACGAGGTCAATGGTACTAAAGACCTTACAACCAGATATGCTGTGGGTAAAATCATGCAAATGCCTGATGGGGTATTTGTCAGGGATGGTACGGGCGTTGAGCTGACGGTAATCACCACAGGGGCGCCACCCATTATCTTTTTTAGGCGCCAGGTGCAGTGGTGAAGACCAAGGGCTCTCTGATGGTCGTGCCGTGCCGCTAGCCAACATACCTTCAAACTCCTGTCTCGCCACCTTCAGCTTGTCTGGGGCAAGACGTCTCGGAGCGCAGGATACCGGGGGACCTGGAGTGGTGCGAATGTGGTGTTGTGTGTTGTGTGGTATAGTGCGGTGTATGCCAGCAGGTCGGGTGATCTCAGGATATTCCTGTGACAATATTTGATGGTAGCAGGAATCGCTGCCGTTCATGACCTTTACAGAAAATATATCACTAGTATTAATAGCAGAAACGGCATTAACGTATAAACTAGTGATGTTATCTATAATACGACCTAGCCTCTTACCACCACAATCTACAATTAAATTATAGTGCGCTAGAAAATCCGCCCCTATAATCGGTTTAGTAACCATAGCTACCACAAAACGCCAAGGAAAGTCGCGTCGAAGTCCAAGGTCCAGGTTAAGATGCGCGTAACCGAAGGTTTCGATGGGTGTCCCGTTGGCTGCGGAGAGGTTGTACCCCGTCGGTGCTCGACGCTCGCGCAGTAACGACTTGGGGAAGACGCAGAGGTCGCTACCGGTGTCGACCAAAAACTGCAGCTTCGACCTTCTGTCGGTGACAAACAGGCGACGCGATGTGACAGGGCGGTCAGGAGTCGCCATTACCGACTGCCCGTGGCATTTCCCGACTTCTTGTAGTCGCAGGGTTGTACGCACTTGCTAGCGTTCTCCCCATGTCTAGAATGGTACCAGCAGATGGGAAATTTCCTATAACTGGACTGGGACCTGGTGCTGGAACGACTCTGCCTTCTGGAGCGGCTGGGATTCCTTGCGCGGGATCTTCCTCCTTCACGGTCCATCTTCAAGGCTCGAACCTCTCTCCTGAGCGCAGCTATCTCCCTTGCCAAGGCGTCACCGCTGGAGCCTGGTTGCTCGGAGCCTGCAGAAGCGACTTGCGACGAACAAGCGCAGCGTGGGCCGATGTCGTGGACCCTGTCAGCAAGGTCTGCGATAATGTCCAACGAAGCATCTGGATGCCCTGCGAGGACGGTTTGGATGCTCGCGGGTAATCTGTTGGTCCACATCATGCGTAAAACGTCGTCCGATATGCGCTTAGCTGCCAGAGCCTGCAGGTGCCGCAGGAACTGAGAAGGCTTACGGTCTCCCAGCTCTTCATGATGCAGGAGTTGCTGGATCTGTCGCTCGGTAGTATCGCTCAGTCGACTGATGAGTTCGCTCTTCAGCTTAACATATTTGTCAGTTGCCGGTGGATTGGTGATAATATCCCTGACCTCCTTTGCAAACTGTCGATCTAACTGGCTAACGACATAATGAAACTTTGTCAGGTCATTGGTGATGCCGGCTATGTCGAACTGACTCTCAACCTGCGAGAACCAAATCGCGGGTTCCTCCGGCCAAAAAGGTGGAAGTCGAACTCCGACTCTAAAAACTTCGGATGACGGAGTCGTTGTTGTAGTGGAACCGGTAGGCGCAGTTGTGACGGATGGTGCAGTGGAAACAGGCATTTCCGCCGGTACTTGTGTGATGGGCGACATAGCGGTATTTCCTTTGTCTATTTTACTCGACACTTCTACGTACGGTTTTCTGATAAAATCCTCTTGGTACTGTGTTCTTCAGGGGTCACCAGTATGGGGAATGTAGATAGGGTGCGTGACGTATCTCAGCCACAGTAATCCAAACGTCCACTTTCTCCAATAAATATTATAATGTCGATAATATATACAACACAGAAGGAATGTCCAAAGTTCGGAAGATAGAAACACAGAAGGTAACAGTACGGAAGAAAGATAGAAATAGAAAATATAGCGTAAACAAAAGCAAGAGCGATAGCGAACGTAATGCGTCTAGCGGTCATAAGCGACATGCGTTTCGCGTCAGTGCTGTGGCCGCGTCATAGACTGAGGCGGGGCGCGGCGATGACCGGCCGGCACGGAGCGGGTCTCAAAACCGGCCGCTCTGAACAAAGGACTGCTATCGCGGTGCGCGTTTGCATTGCACCCGACTTGTTGGCACCGTCAAGAATTGACGGACGATGTGTAAATATAACGTGTATATTATTATTGTGTAAATGTAAATAAATATATAAAATGTATGTAAATAAATATGTGTATATATTAATATTATGTTTTATATTAGTGTATTAATATTAGTTAAGTGAAGTGTAAGTATAAGTGTAGGTGTAAGTGTAGGTATAAGTGTAAGTGGGAAAGTAGCCCACAACATAATATAGGTACAGGGTGGCCAAATAAGAGGTATACACTTTATTTTTGAAATTTTATTCTATAAAACATAAAAAATATTAAGTATTCTTTGTTAAATATAATATGTAGGGTCAGCAATTACACATGGAAAATAATGTCAGACAAATGTCCACCTCTAGCAGCATGGCAGATGCGAACCCTTTTCATCGCGTTTTTCATCACTTTTTCACACATTTCTGGCGTTATCTCAGCGACAGTGTTTCGAATATTTTGTTTTAATTGCTGAAGGTTCGTTGGCCTATTAGCATAGACACGTCCCTTTAGATAGCCCCACAGAAAAAAGTCAGGAGCTGTTAAATCAGGCGATCTTGGGGGCCAGTCAATGTCACCGTTTCTCGAAATTAATCGACCGGGAAACGTTATTTTTAATGTTTCTATTGTTTTTAATGATTAAAACACGTTGTTCCGTCGTAAAACGCTCCATAATAAATTTGCCGTATCTACACAAACTAATTTTCATGCAATAACTGTCATATTTACCGCCAAAATAAAATGGCGGCAAAAAAAAGTTGTATACCTCTAAGTTGGCCACCCTGTATGACGTATTATGGTTTCGGCTGTTAAAGTAATATTTCCGCTTTCAAATACTTGGTTTATGTATAATAGGTATAGGCTTGAAGAAAAGCCGCGAAATTCCTACCAAAGATCGATACTTCGTTCTGGTTGGTAACTGACACGTTCCCAGAATACCTTTGATATTAATATCACAATTAATTTAGTTCAGAGTAAGTTCTTCGAAATAATATTAGTAACATACTACATAAAGCTACAGGAGGCCAATTCAAACTTGAATTTTGACATCATAATGATGTCTGTGCGTTTGTTATCATTTGTCCGTGCGTCGCTCGCGCGAATAGGTACATGTACGGACAAGTACATACGAGCGAAATGCACAACGTTAATGATAAGTGATAACAAACTGACAACTATGTAGATATTATAATGTACTGTCGCCCAGATTATAATCGGAGCGGCCAAGGTGTTCACACTATCTGAACACACACTCTAACGCCTTGACAATAGAGGCGTGTTCAGATATTTGTGAGCGCCTTGACCGCTCCGATATATGGTGATGGCGACTGTACATTTCAATTGGTCTCCTGGATTTGCAATGCAATTATTGTTTTTAAATTCAATCATAATAAAATTAATAAATCTAGAATTCTTTATGCAAATTTTAAAATTTAATATTTCGATGATTTAATTTCAATTTCAATTTCTATGTGAATGCATGAGTGCTCATTGAATAGACACTGCATTAATTTAACTATAAAATGTATTAATTGATATAAATTGCTAGCTCCTGCCCGCGACTTCGTCCTTTAAATTTTATATGCCGTTTATTGACCTTTCGTCAAATTCTTTTTAATGGTATTGATGGTTGTAAAAAAAGAATCTGAGTGATTAACAAATCTTTGACAAAAACATCATCGTCATTTTATCACAAACTTGTCACTGCTTTCAAATATTGACAAAATGACGATAACTTTATGGGATAAAGTCTATGCGATACCATAAAGCTGCAAAAAAGATCATTCCCCCTTAGGGCTACCCAACACTAGCGTCTCCCGAGCGTCGGCGTCTAGTCAACTCTATGGCTGCTGTTCGACGCAACGTTGACGCAACTGGCGGCCTACCATTCTCCATAGCGGCGACTAGAAGAAGCTCAAAAGACGCTAGTGTAGGATGGCCGTTAACCTCTGGTGCAAACTTCCTAATCCAACTACTTACATAAATAAATGTCATCAATCACAGACAGACAAATAAAGGTAGATAGGTATATATACTTTATTAATATAACGTGGTATTGGAAATGTGTCGCATCCATCAAAGAAACGAACGATCCGGCTTCTATCAGTCTTATTGGGCTGTCCGAGGAGATTTGAAGACTTGAGGCCAATTCGAATGTACATTTTGATATCTAAATGACGTCATTCCCGCATGCATTTCTCTCGTACTTAGTCCGTATGTATAAAATCATTTTGATGTCAAAATGTAGGTTTGGATTGGCTTCTTTGGGCCTAGTACGGCTACCATCAGTTTGGCACTGACATAAACGCCATCGAGAACGTAATTTACTTTCTATATATCTCGCTCGTACTCGCATATTAGTGCAAACAAGATGTATAGAAAGTAAATTACGTTCTCGATAGCGTATAATGTCAGTTTTGACACTGTCAGTGACTCATGGTACGGGCTTAGGCGAATGTATAGTTTCAAATTTAGGTAAATTAGCTTTTGTGCATAAATTGTTACACATTTTTAAAGTGCGTAGATCTATGTTCGTGTTTTTTTCTATCGAGAGAAAGTCAAAAAATCAGGATTCAAATCGAGGAAGTCTCTAGACAAAACCCTCAAGATTGCTAACTAAAGTTTTGGCACCAGTATTGTGATTTAAAAAAGAGTTACGAGTTTTCAGGAGCCGCTCTCTGAACCTACGGCACCTTAAGGTAACATTAGGATTGTGTTGCGGCGTTACGGCCCCAGGTGTTCAAAGTAATCATCTGAGCACGAAGTTATTGTTAAGGAAGTAAGAAAATGCGCAGATAATTTTACCTCGCATATTACCTCACTGTACCTTTTATATTTAAAATATGTGGGGAAAAAGTTCAAAGTAGCATTTAAATCCTGAATAGGTAGCGTTATTTGATGAGAACAAACTTCACCCCGAAGCAAACTTTTTTTTGTGTGACTATTTTTCATATCACGAATATTTTGACATGCATGACTTTCATTATTACGAAATCAGCCAAGTATTTACATTAATTTCATTTTCAGAAAAATAATTTTACTAAGCTTCGTTCGAGTAAAAGACAAGTGTTAACCGACTTTGACGTGAGTGTGACACCGCCATAATAAATGTCATATTTTTTATAGAAATTGGACGCTCATGCTGACAGTACCACATTAGCTAGGTCCGAGTCTAGAGTGCGACCACGCTAAGTTTTCACGCCTAGTAATCGTATTTTAAGTACAGTCACCTACAATAATATGCTACTCTTCGAAGGCCGCAAAAATATGTGACACGCTCTTATGGCTCTACATATCGTGTCAGATATTATTGAGGCCTTCGTTGTGTAACATATTATTGCAGGTGGCTGTACCTACGCTCATTATGGGAATTATTTGCATTGTTCCTAGTGTGCGTGAAAAGTTTTAGATGTACTTACAGCGTACAACACAGGTTATGGAGGAGATCTTCTAAGCAGTATATAATAAGTACCGTAAAACGGGGTGAGTAGGTTTCGCGGGGAGAGGTGGGTTATGAATGGGGAGAGAAGGTTTGAGAGGGGGGTGAGAAGGGATTTTAAGGCTACTGCTACAAAAATAATGTATTCCAATTTAAAATGGAGCTATAGTAATACGCATAATAAAAAAAAACGATCCAACAATCTTCCAAAATCACCTTTGTATGAAAACCCCTCTCACCCCAAATACGAGGCACTACGGAGTGAGGTGGGTTTTCCTCTTTATCGTCTAAAGTTATGAAATGGAACTACCCAAAATAAAATAAAAACTAAAATACAAACGTCCGGAACACTTATTATATACACCATTCAGTTTTCATATGTAAAAATAAAATGTTATCGAGGTTTGAATTTCAGTTTTCACCCTACTCACCCCATTTTACGGTAGCAGGCGAAAGACGATTTCTAGATCATCCGCCTAGTAGTAGTAGGTACATATGTATATGTTGTATATCAGCAATGCATTAAAGCTATTAAGAATATTTCTTAAATGCACCAAATGCAACCATTATCTTATCCATTTCAGTTTTCAGACATTTAGCTCTGACTCAGAGCCTCTGAGTAATATCAATATCCGTTTTCTCAATTAAGTACCTACATTAATCACTCCAAGTAGTTTTAGTGCAATGCTTTCTATACTGCGTACTTATATAAATATTTCCTTAATTCAGATAAACCCTTTTAAAACTGGAGGAACAAGAACAGACAACTCGTACACAGCGTTCTTACTTTACTTATTCAAATTACAAAATTTGGTCAAGGGCTAAAAATCAACCCGTATTGGGATAGGCTGTTAAAAACACAACGCTGCCTGCAAAAATAAAGAGATCTATCTACATCCTATAAGTACAGTTGAGTACACCCACCCTTTTTAGGGTTCCGTACCCAAAGGGTAAAAACGGGACCCTATTATCTTATCTTATCTTATTATTTTCGGGGGCCCTTTTGGATACACTTCGACCCATAGGGATCTTTTGTGCAATTACCCCCTGGAGAAGATCCGTCAGCTACTCAAGAGCTTTTCCCACCATATCCATGTGTCGGATGATGGAGCTCATGGGTAGCGTTTAAAGTCCTTTGGTTCCAGATATCCTGCTCCAAAGTCCTTCATTCTTTGTCTGGCTAGGGCGTGACATTCAAACATTAAGTATTTCACTGTCTCTTCCTCTTCGCCACACATACGACGATCGGTGTTGTCAGAGTGTCCCATCTTGGCCAGAATTCCTTTCACCCCATAATGGCCAGTGAACACCCCCGTTATGATTTGGAGTTGTCTTTTGCTAAGTTTCCAAAGCTTTTTGACCAGACCTTTTTTGCAAAGACCCTATTACTAAGACTCCGCTGTCCGTCCGTCCGTCCGTCCGTCCGTCCGTCTGTCACCAGGCTGTATCTCACGAACCGTGATAGCTAGACAGTTGAAATTTTCACAGATGATGTATTTCTGTTGCCGCTATAACAACAAACACTAAAAACAGAATAATATAAAGATTTAAGTAGGGCTCCCATACAACAAACGTGATTTTTGACCGAAGTTAAGCAACGTCGGGCGGGGTCAGTATTTGGATGGGTGACCGTTTTTTTGCTTGTTTTGCTCTATTTTTGTTGATGGTGCGGAACCCTCCGTGCACGAGTCCGACTCGCACTTGGCCGGTTTTTTTTGGATTCTAGCTTTTCTCTCATAACACAATAAAGGTACTAGTAATAAAATAATAATTGAAATTTTTGAGCCTCGATCCTTTGGAGTTTGCCGGTCAATTCTTGGTGAACCGCTACTTAATAATTCAATTAAAACCAAGATTCTACTCGCGAAAGGTTCCGTAGACCTGGCTGCTAAATTGGATTTAAATTTTGAAAACTAATTATTCCTCTCATTTGGACATTGGAGATTGGTAATTTGATTATTAAAATTTAATGCTTATTGAGTAAATTAGTAATTTTAATCACAACGGGTGCAATACCTAAGTGCAATCAGACTTTAACTGTCGGCAATAATATTTTGTAATTAAAAACAAATTACTGCAACCAATTACAAACTTCTTTTATGTGGGCTAATGTTAATTAATTAAAACAAGTATCTACCTTTATATTATTGAAATAAAAGTTCATTTAATTATTAAAACAATGATATTGCTTTGCTAATCTGCGATATAATAAAAGATGACTCACGCTAAACGCTCTTGTATGTAATTTTAGTTTTAAGTTTATCATGAATTAAAAACTTGATTCTGATTCTGATTCTAATTCTAAATCGGGCTGAGCCCGGGCTGAGGTGACCAACATGTCATTTTCAATGATGGCTGATCGGTGATCACGTGGTGCTTTTCATAGAGAACGAAGCGTCGGAAGCTCCGGCCCTGCCCCGGCCCGGTCTTGCGTGAGTCATCCTTAACGTGCTAGTCAATTAGTGCTGACCCGTTATACTTATGTAGGTACGTATTTTTAATCAATTCAAGTTTTAATTCCACGGCACAATCCAATGGCAAATGCAGAATGCAATTAAAACAGGTCACTCGCGTTATTTGAGTCAAGGAATGGTCGCTTTTTTTACTAAACCCGCACAAAACCGTTTGACTATTGAAGCAAGTATAATTTTCATTTGTCGCTCCAAGGATATGACCTTTTCTTTTTATATTCATAAGTATACTATATACCTATTTAATATTGAAAGCCAACTTGGCCTTTATTACTGAAACTAATATGACTGATGTATATTTATCATAAAATTTTTAATATCATTGCTTTCTAAAAAATAAATTACACAACATAGCAACAGCAAATATTAAGAAATTGATATTTTAAGTAAGATGTGACCTACGTCGAAAAATTCGAAATGTATTTTATCTCTTATAATGTCGCCAAACATTAACTTATATATCTATCCCTCGAATGCTTTCAACGTTTACTAGAGAAAATCTTTATTATATTTCAAGCATTATAAAAGAACAAAAGCCAAATAAAAATACATTAAAAAAGTATATTTTTCGTCGTAAATGTAGACGTAAGAGAAGAATTTTGTTAATATTTCATCTGAAATTATCTATACATATATGTAAGCTGCTTGTATCTACACAAATATCCTAGGGCAGGCATGGCTCACTCCGCGATTTCGTCGCGACGCTACAAGTATAAGTATACTCATACATGCGGCCCACACCAATTTTGGTGTCTAGCCATAGTAGTTGCCGCACACCGCTACGGAACGGACGCCTGCTCGCGCTTGCGCCACCTAGTGGTAATATCTGTCGTAAAAGACGCGTTTTGTTAAAGAGTGAACCTTCTGTACCAGTACTATTATTTATTCTGTGCCTAGGGCCAAATAAAACCGTGCCAGGCTTTAGTTGTGTAGTTTTAGAAAAGTTTAGTCGCCGATAAAAACACGTATCATAAAAGATTTTGGATAAAAACAGGTCCAACTAAAAGTACTCACGTAGAAATAAGACCGAAGGGCTGCCGCAGCGGCTGCCAGTACGAAATTCGATTGCATTATACGAGAACACAATAAAAAAAACGATTAATATTAAATTATTTGAAAAACTGGGGTCTTACCGCGAAGGCCGAAATTCGCAAATTGCGGGGGACTCTCTTTTACTCCTATGAAGGCGTAATAAGAGTGACAGAGATGGGACGCCCGCAATTTGTGATCTTCAATTTTTGCAATTATAGCCCTAACGTTGACGTACGGTTCCATTAAATTTTGTAACAGTATTGACACACTGTTTTTGAAGTATTGCCAGTAGTTTAACATCGGTGTTTTTAGGGTTCCGTAGCCAAATGGCAAAAAACGGAACCCTTATAGATTCGTCATGTCTGTCTGTCTGTCTGTCTGTCCATCTGTCTGTCCGTCCGTATGTCACAGCCACTTTTCTCCGAAACTATAAGAACTATACTGTTGAAACTTGGTAAGTAGATGTATTCTGTGAACCGCATTAAGATTTTCACACAAAAATAGAAAAAAAAACAATAAATTTTTGGGGTTCCCCATACTTCGAACTGAAACTCAAAATTTTTTTTTCATCAAACCCATACGTGTGGGGTATCTATGGATAGGTCTTCAAAAATGATATTGAGGTTTCTAATATCATTTTTTTCTAAACTGAATAGTTTGCGCGAGAGACACTTCCAAAGTGGTAAAATGTGTGTTCCCCCCCCCCCCCGTAACTTCTAAAATAAGAGAATGATAAAACTAAAAAAAATATATGATGTACATTACCATGTAAACTTCCACCGAAAATTGGTTTGAACGAGATCTAGTAAGTAGTTTTTTTTTATACGTCATAAATCGCCTAAATACGGAACCCTTCTTGGGCGAGTCCGACTCGCACTTGGCCGCTTTTTTTCGTATCCAATTATACCGATTGACCACCTATAGGTACGAAATAGATACGAAAAAAATTCCATTATACGAATTTCGTATCCAATTCTACGATCTGGCAGCCCTGAGACCGAGTGAAAAGTATAGTGAAACAGGTAATAGACCGAAACAAGTCTTATTAGCTATAAACAGTCATGGCAGCCAAGAACACAGGGATCTAGTCAAACATAGTCATAACACCAGAGCATTAACGGCGGGCAAATATGAAGTACCTAGGGTGTATAATTATTATGGCGATAGGACACTTAAGAAACGGTTACCCTATTTACTGAATACTTTGCCCGCAGACATAGTAAAAGAACCCAAAAAAAGTAGATTAAAAAAGAGTCTTAAAATGTATCTCTTGAATACACTATAGGGGAATGTGTTGCCCTATAGAGTATTCATGACATTACCTAGTATTATAACTCCCAATGTAAGCCTATTACTTATAACATAAATTTATTTAAGTATAGAATAATGCGACTCCACAGTCAAACAAATGTAGTTTTGTGGAGCTTTGTCATTAACAAAAAAGTTGTAACTATTGTGTAATAAATAACTAAAATAAAATAAAAAATAAAATTATAACAAAAAGGTACGTCTCCGTCTGAGTATCTAGCAAATTACGATTGATAAAGGTTTTTTTCAGATACCTGTTTACCTACATAAATATAGTTGTTTAGATCAGATTGAATAAAAACGTAGTTGAGGTATCATTTTTACAGCGGCCATTTCGCATGCACCAGCGTGAGTGAACGTCAAGCTCTTTTCAAGGATAGTTTAAAATCATAACAAATTGTGAAATTTGAATCGGACTCCTGGTTTAGCAACCGTATTTGCATCCTCTATCGATCCGGTCTCCATGGCGCGAGAGCATGAGAAATGCGAATATACTGCTGTTTGCAGTTTTGGCAATTAATTTTCATCGTAGGTACCTACGCTTCATTTTATGCATGATATTTACATTATTAACAAGGTTGTTAATTGTTATGTAGGTGGTGTTAAACCTATAATAAATCGATGGGGTTAATTGGGACCTAAATAAAGCAGATTTAGAGTGACAGGTTTAGAGCCAAAAAGTCATATTTACAATCGAAGTTCTCAATGTAAAACAACATGCTTAAATTAAATAAAACATACAAATTTGCCATGAATAACCTTTTACGTAACATACCTATCGTAGGTATATGATGATTGATGATGTACGGCGCACTTTTGAAAAATTCGAAAGGCAATCTTGTACATTCTAAACCTGTGGGTCAAACACACATGTCATATGTATGACTACAGATTCTCGTTGCAAACACAGACTCGATCCCTAAGGATTTGTTCGGAACAATTCATCATGCTCAGCTCGCGGGCAAACTTGAAATATTCATAAGGCTCCAAGGTATCTGGTAACAGTCAACATTTACTTACACAATATGAAGATTGCCCGCTTTTTCTGCCACGGGTTTACAATACAGTTTTTTTATATTCATGAACGATCCTGCTGTGACGTGATAGTAGAAAAACTCGTCACTAACATTACATAATATAAAACAAAGTCGATTCCCGCTGTCTGTCTGTCCCTATGTATGCTTAGATCTTTAAAACTACGCAACGGATTTTGATGCAGTATTTTTAATAGATATGTAGAGAAGGGATGTTGCGGATGCAGATTTTTTGACATCCGCGGAAGCGGATGCGGATATTTAAAGGTTCACATCCGCGGATGCGGATGCGGATGCGGATGACAAGATTAGGTACTTAGAAAACGTCCAATATTAAATTTTTAGTATTTTTTTATTTAAAAAAACGAAACGTTTAGTATTTGAGCAAGAATATAGGTGCGTTATATTTAATAAACAGTAACTTGGTCGACTTTTCTGGATCTAGACGATTTCGTTATAGGTAATGACGAAATTACCTAGCACTTACGCCGCCGCTAAGACGTTCTTGTACCGAATTGTTCGACATCCGCATCCGCATAAGCTCCGCATCGATTTTATGCGGATGCGGATGCAGATGCGGATGTTGAAAATAATGCGGAAGTTCCGCGGTTGCGGATGCGTGTGCGGATGTTCGCAACATCCCTGATGTAGAGTGATTCAAGAGGAAGGTTTATGTATAATTTGTTCCGTGCAAAGCCTGGTCGGGTCGCTAGTTAATAATTAGAAGATGGCTCTATCCAGGACGTACTTACTAGTAGGTAAGGTTTCCTATCCATTTTGTACTTTGTCACAGTGACAATAGTATGAGGTCTCTAGCGATTTTCATATTGGTTGTCGCTGTGACTATGACAAGCCACAAATTAAAGAAAACTTTTTCCATACATTTACTATGGAGAAAACGTGTAATTTAATTCACAGTTTTCTATCTGGCCAATCAGTCCTCTTACATTTAAGAACCATAATACTGTATGAAGACATTGCTGTAGGACTGATGGGCGAGGTAGAAAATTGTAAATAAAATTTCACATTTTCTCCATAGTAAATGTATGGAGACAGTTTTTATTAATTTGTGGCTTTTTAGTACATTACTGTAAGTTGACCCCTAGGAAACTATTGATACTGAAAGGAATGGAATCGATTGGCATACAAAAATAGCATGTGAAAAATAAAAGTTTTCATTTTCATACAAATTGTATGGGAAAAGTTTTCATCGATTTGTGGCTTTTCTAGCCGGAATTTTTTTTTTGCTTCCATACAAGCTTTTGATCCTCAATAGGAATGGAATCGATTGGCATCAAAAAAAAAGTTTGTCAAAAATGACCTTTTTATCGCACCCTGTATGTTTTTTCAAAAATCTGTAAAAGCCAATCTTTATTAATTTAAAATCGAGGGAAGGTCTTCTAAGACCGTTTTCTCGTAGCAGCACGGGATCTGGTAGCTGCCCTCACTGACCCAAAAAGAAAATCCACCCTTCCACCATCCCAAAGAAAAACAACACAAAAAAAAACAATAAATAAAAACAACTTAAAATTACAATTAAACTAAGTACAAACTAAAAATGTTGATAATGTTGTAGCATGATTTCTAAAGTTGCAACGTAACGTAAAAGTTAAATTATCATCCGGTTTTGTAATAAACTATTTTTTTTTTCAGTATACACAAATGTATAAAAAAACATCTTGAGGAAACCTGCATACATCTGCGAAGAAATTCAAAGGTGTGAAGTCCTCAATCCGCGTTGGACTAGTCTCGTATGAGAGGAGGCCTGTGTCCAGCAGTAGAAGGACGTACTTAATACAACAGGATATTTTTAGGGTTCCGTACCCAAAGGGTAAAAAACGGGACCCTATTACTAAGACTTCGCTGTCCGTCCGTCCGTCCGTCTGTCACCAGGCTGAATCTCATGGACCGCGATAGCTATGTAGACTGTTGAAATTTTCACAAATGATGTATGTATATATCTCTGTTGCCGCTATAACAACAAATACTAAAAATAAAATAAAATAAATATTTAAGGGGGGCTCCCATACAACAAACACGATTTTTTGCTCTATTTTTTGTTGATGGTGCGGAACCCTCCGTGCGCGAGTCCGACTCGCACTTGGCCGGTTTTTTTAATAAGGGAATATTACGGGAAACTCTGCGTAGGGGGCGTCACTCCCAAAATAAGTCACAATCTAAGGGTCTACCGCAAACGAGAGAGTCGAAATTTTGTTATCTATTACCTCTGTTACCTCTGTATCACTTTTGCATATTCGAGCGATAAAAGGCCAGATATCGGAGTTTCGATTTCGCATTTCCCGGTAGACCCTTTGCAAACAAACCACCTTGATGTATCAATGTTATATTTGTCTGTGAAATCTTGTCAAAAAACAGTTTAAGGTACAGATATGTAAGTTACTCTATGGTTATTAAATTGTACAACGGGATTTAATCGCGTATCTAAGTTTTTAAGATTTACCTCCGACGTTTCGAGGACGGCGTTGTCCCCGTGGTCTCGGAGAAGACCACCATACGCGATTAAGTCCCGTTGTACAATTGAATAATGTGTAAAAATCGTGAAAGTTTAAATCAGTGTTACTCTATGGTTTACTAAAGGCGCTAATGCTGCACTCTGGCGGCAAAACTGCAGTAATATTCCCTATTGAATACGTATGTATTCCATTCATTTTACACGGGGAAGGTACTTGTTTGACTTTCTATGTAGTACTGCCTATTCAGTATTCAGCCATTGCAGGTAGGCTTTTAATAAAAGCTTACTTACGTTGATTTGTTACGGTCGCGGGACGAATAAATAACAATATTTCATTTAGATTCTAGCAAAAACCGGCCGAGTGCGTATCGGACCATGCACAATGGAGGGTTCCGTACGTTCATACAATAAATTAGAGGGCAGACACATATTATTTTGTACTAGAGCGATTATTTCCAAAAGTATTCACTAAATAAAATAAAATAAACTTTTAGTATACTTAATATTATGTATGACTAATCGAATGATGTATCGCATGTAGAATTTTACTGAAAATGTAGGTATATGGAGTATAATTATGACTTCTAAACTGTATTAGCGGCTTGCAAAATACACCTACGTTCCAAGATTACCTAATAAAATGTACCCTGTAGTTTCCAAGTAAAATGTGTATGACGTACGACATCATAGATAGACGGACGAACGGATGGACGGGCAGATGGACATGATGAAAGTTTAAGGGTTCCGTTTATGCCATAATGGCTACGGATCCCCTAAAATGGAAATCAGAAAGGACACGTTTCGAACCAATGTTAAATAAATAATACACTCAATACAGTCAAATACCCTATACCACATTTAAAGTTTAACCTTTCATAATTTGGGGCATTATCTATGAAAAGGGACCTTATTGTCGATGGCGCTTACGCCGCACGGCGTCGCGTGGCCTCCGATTTATATCGGAGCATCGTTAATAATAGCGTAAGCGCCGTCGACAATAAGGTCCCTTTTCATAGATAACGTCACATTTATGTGTGTAGTGATCAAAAAGTATCGGTTCAAATCAAACACGGTGTAGCAGAAAAAAGGGTTCCTTATCGAAAATATGCAAAACGGCGATTAAATATTCGGTGGATCCTCCTTGGAAAAAAAAGGGTTATCAAAAATATGCAAAACGGTGATTAAATATTCGGAATATCCTTATCCAGTTATATTAGGTAATACTCATTTCTTCAATGTTTTTAAATTATAATAAGCCTATTTTAAATTGAGAAAAAATGTTTAAAGGCGACGTTCGGATTCATTATTTTTTGGTACGAACACGAATATTTCATCAGACTCAGAGCCCGCACCATGAGTGTGTGTCACCAGTGTCAAAACTGACATTTACGCTATCGAGAACGTAATTTACTTGCTATACATCTCGTTTGCACTAATATGCGAGTACGAGCGAGATGTATAGAAAGTAAATTACGTTCTCGACGGCGTTTATGTCAGTGCCAAACTGATGGTAGCCATACTGTTCGTAAATAGGTGTTTTCAACGTCAATATAAAATCAATTTCGACAAGCTTAATTCTCGTGTGAAATACTAAGTCGCAAAATCCCAGTTCTAATATGAAAATTTAATATGTTCTACCGACAATTAATATTCTGATGACTCAATGAAGTAAACAATGTAAAAAGTTTGATATAAAAATAAATTAATTTACACCATGCATGAAATAAAGCACTAGAAGATTTATAGAGAAACATAGACAGCAGTTATTTTTAGACACAATTATTTATATTTTCAAACCCGTATAAAAATATAAAGAGTAGGTAATTTGATCGTGACGTCACATACTAGTGTTTCATATAAATTCCATAATAGCAAAATTGTTTTGACAGTTCGAAAAAAGAAACTGATTTGACTAGTTGTCAAATAGTCTACGTACAGTCAAACGATTTAATTGCAGTCTTACCTTACCATAGTGACAATCAATTTGAAAGTCGCTAAAGACACTATTGCTACTGTGACGAGGTACAGTGTACGTCAAAGATATGTTTACATTTTTCGCCTTATTGCAAAGGAGTAAGGTGCAAAAGTGTAAACATATCTTTGACTGCGACTGTACGAAATGATATTATGTATTGAAATTAAATTCCTTGACCGCATTTTTCTTAAAACAAACTTAAATATTCCTAATTAAGAATTTAAGACCCATTTTTAAATCAATTCGGTTATAATTAACAAGTTCTTTTAAAATATAAGCCGGGAAGTTGGTTGCTAACAAGAGGCTCCCGAAAAGTACTTGAAAGTACTTTTATTAGCACTTTAATGACGCAAAATATGAGCGACGGCGATTTCTAGTAATTTTTAGTATAATTGTTTATAACTAGTTACTGCCCGCGATTTTGTCTGCGTGCGATGATGATGATTATAAACTGAAATAGATACGAGTATCATACACTAAAGAAAACGTGACTAAGTCCACCGGTGCCGCGGTGACCGAGGCGGGAAACGAACCCGCGTCTTCAGCTTACGCGGCTAACGTCCTGACCACTAGACCACCCGGCCACGGCGGTACCCGTCCCAAATTCCCTGGTGTATGCTATCTTTGAAAGGCTCGGCGCCTTTGACCAACTCTAACGCGCTGGCCACGACATTGCGCGACTGGCTTAGGCTAAGGTGACAACCGTAGGTTGGATCGAGACACAGCGATCGGACCTTTCGTTCCCACCTATGATTTTCGTCTTAGCCAAAGTCACTCGCGCAATGTCTTGGTATGGATGTCGGCGGCCGATCGTAAGATCAGGCAGATCGTAATGTTCCTGTGTAATGTTTTGACGATAGTGACATTAAACCAATATATATATAGGTAGGATAGGTCCGTTAGGTTGCTTTAGATGCCCGAAGGGCAAACTGCCTAGAAATATGTAGCGCGTAGCGGGGCTCCGTCGACTCAGGGAACGGGTCAAAGATTTTCACGATATGCCTAGGAATTTCACGATATGCCTAGGAATTTCACGATATGCCTGATCTTACGATCGGCCGCTGACATGGATATCGCTCGTTAGTATGAAAATGCTTATTGTATGCTTTCAGCTTTCCGATCGCGCATCTTTATACTTCATATAAGTAGGTCTACTTAATGATATGCGTACCTACACATTACTTGGGGATTTTGACTTTAGTTTATTCTAAATGTACTTAATTTTAGGCACAGAACCCTAACCGTATACCTCAAAAGGAAAAAACGGATCCCTTATAGGATCACTCGTACGTCTGTCTGTCTGACCATGTATAACCTTCCCCATTTACCTATAGATCACAGGAAAATCTATTAGAAATGTGCAGTCAAGCGTGAGTCGGATTTAATGTACGGAACCCTTGGAACGCGAGTCCGACTCGCACTTGGCTGGTTTTTTTAGTTAATGTATAGTTACTGACCAAGCTTAGTTCGCAGCGATTTTTATAGCCCGGGCGGTCCCATTTTTTTAACGTCAAGCTTCTATGAAAATAAGTCGTTGTACTTACCACTTGCATAGCATAGTGCAGCGGTTCTCAATCTTTTTTTTTGACGGAACCCTTTTGGAAAGCGAAATACTTGATGGAACCCTACAATAAAACAATAGTTTTTAGAAGTGTATTTTTTTATTAATAAGCATAATAATTATGCTTATTTTATTATTCTAAATTATTCTAAATTCTTGCGGAACCCCTGCAGGGGTGTCGCGGAACCCTAGGGTTCCGTGGAACACACTTTGAGAATGGCTGGCATAGTGCTTCTTATATTTTTCTACGGCACACCACATATTGGCACATTTCGCAACATTCCCGGCCTCAACACGGGGCCCGAATAAACCGATCATGTTCGGGCCGTAAATCAACGGGATGCCAAACCGAATGAGCGGAAAATAACATTTCCGGATTCCGGAATGCAGTGACGCGCGCAAATGGCGTTTGTCTAACGCTGCGTCTTACGTAAGCCAACAACTCGCGAACGCGACGCGACGCGACGAGCCCACGGCGTTCGTGTTCGCAAAGAGATCGCCCACGTAGGACACTTCTATAGGTATCAAAGGATTGATTCACTCCGCGCCACATCGCTTCGCGTTCGCGTGTTGTTCGCCTACGTAGTACCTACGCTGCGTTACGGAAAATCAAAGCCAAGAAGGCGTATTCTGGTTGTAATAACGGATTATGAATTTGATCTGTATATGTTATGGATATGGTCTGTGTCAAAGGTAACGTTTCTGGTTGAATAATCCGGTTTCATATATCGACTACTTTTGGTTTCACTTTTAGTCGAGTAAAACATATAGGTAGATACTCTAGTAATTTAGAAACGCTTGGGTATTTTGTTCGATAAAAACTCTGCCGTTTTTACTGAACTAAAAACTTTCAGGTGCTCATTAAATTGACTAAAAGAAAAATATCCCTCATAAATCATTTCAGAGCGACGTTTTTCATTCAAGTTCAAATATTAAGTTCTTTTAGTAATAAGTAGGTACCTACCTATGTTTAAATTTATTTCGTACTACGCAGAAACGTCTGCGAACGAAACCTCAATGCTTGAAATGAAGGACATATGAAAACGGCCTTAATGAAGATACACTGGAAATATTCGCTGTTGATACAAAAGTCTCGGTCGCTCAGTGGTATCCCGGAGTCATGCGAATTCTCACCCGGCAGTGGATTTTCCTATTTCTTTTATTAATAGCTTTATATATATGCTAATTCTATAAAGGTACCTAATGCTGAATGTATAAAAACTAGATTTCAAAATCAATATTCTATAGGTACGTCCCGACCCCGATCTGACAAAGCACCACTGATAGGCGTGTGACCACAGACTAAAACACAATAGACGACTTCGGTTTATGAATAGAAAGACAGAAACGCTCTTTAAGAGGCACACGATTCAGGAATCGATCTAGCTGGGTCTTATCTCTGGGAAAACGCGCATTTTTGACTTTTTATATGTTTTCCGAGCAAAGCCCGGTCTCCCAGATATTATGCGTGGTACAAGTTTCGTTGCTAGATATTTTAATACAAAAACATTTAGAGCTAGTAAACATTTTACATACAGAACGTCTACTCGCTCTATTTTCTTTTTAGCAAATGTTTAGCAAATGACTTGAATTAACGTTATTGAAACGTTCATGCCAAATCTCATTTTATTTCAGTACCTATGTCGTTTTAAACTGATAGCGTACTTAACTTCGATTGTATGTCGGCGTGGAGGTTCGTGTTCATCTAGCATACAAGTGATCTGTTATGACAGACGGACTAACAGACTGTTGATATTCCATTAATGACACCCACAGATCTGCCCTCCTAAAACAACCTAACCCTGCATTATCTAACTCATTCAATTGTAAACCGTATTGTCATGCGATAGAGTTCACATTCGAACTGATATTTAATATATCGACGGTGGAAATTTCAAATGTCGTACGGGACATGTTGTCGTGTGTCCCTTACGACATTTGAAAATTTCACCATTATGTAAGCCAGTGATAGTACTTAAACTTGTCATGTATGATTTCCAAATGAAAGGGGTGGAAATTCAAGTGTTGTTGTCAAAGGTATGATGTTATATATAGTTGATTTGATTGCGGATCTTATTTAATAGTATACCTACGAGAGAGGAGGAATTTGTCAAGAATTATAGATATAGCCATAGCAGAGGAAAAATGCTTAACTAGGAGAAGTAAGTAAGCATCGTAAGTTGTTGTGCGCGAAAAGCATTTAATTTTGCGAGTCGTTTAAATTTCACAAATAGGTATTTGACTGTATATAGATAAAATAAATTATTTTAAACCATGCATGAAATAAAGCATCAGATAATTACTAGAAAAACATAGATAGCAGTTATTTTTAAACACAAGTTCTATTTAATATAATCGGATAGAAATATAAAAAGTAGGTAAGTTGACCGTGACGTCACTGTGTAATGTTTCATATAAATTCCATATTAGCAAATCGTTTTGACGGTTCTAAAAAAGAAGCTGATTTGACTAGAGTCTGTGCGGAAAGAGAAGAGTCGTGGAATGTATTGGGCCCCATACATATCACGATTCCTCTCTTCCCGCACCTAGACTATAGTAGGAAAGTACCCTATTGTAGAATAAGAATAGGTACTGCTCCTCGCAAATATTTGTTGCATGTAGTGTCGAAAATTTCAAAGTGAATTCTTACAGTCTCAGATACATTTTCGTCACAGATACATTTTCTTGAAATATGCAGGGTCTAAAGGAATAAAGAAATTCCGGAACAAATATTTCCCGTTTTCTGTCTTATTTAGCTTATTAAATACACCAGATACTTGACATTTTTGATGGGCGATATTTATGTTTTACAAGCTAAAATAAATATAAGGTACTGTTAAGTACATATTTGTTATTTGGGCGTTTTTTTTGTTGTTCCTTACACATTTTTTCAAATTTGGGATTTTTTATATTATTTCTACTCAGAATCACGAGCTCTTTCTATCCTAATAGGAGAAAAAATGTGTCCTAAGGTTTTTATTTCCATTACGTCACCATTTTTCATAGACTCTGTATGGCGGTCGCGGAATGGAAAAATCGAAAAATGTATGGAAGTTTTGGGACACTTTTTTTCTCTCATTAGGATAAAAAGAGCTCGTGATTCTGAGTAGAAATAACATAAAAAATCCCAAATTTGAAAAAAAAAAGTGTAGGGGACAACAAAAAAAAAACACCCATTTATACCTCTCGCGTCAAATGATGGATGTCAGTCAAGATGTGAGATGATTTAGAAATATAACATTTTAGTAATAAAAATACGGGAAAAACATAACATATTTCTTAATTAAGTCAACCAAAATACATGTGAAATAACTTTAATAGGGACCATCATTCGATGAGAGAGATAGGTATAGTATAATCTGTCAACAGTGCGGTAGGAAAAAGGAACAATGTGAATATAGTGAGATAGTAATAGATCTGTTCGCAAGGCCTATTTATCAGATATATCAACACATCTGTATGTACGATTGTACGTCTATCCTTAGCTTTAGTTATTAAGTGTTTTGTTTCATATTGACTGTCACAATTGACAATTAACTACGTAAACATGCATGTTGTGTTAACATATAAGTGCTTTGGCGCCTATATTGTCTGTAAGCTTTAATTTAAATTTGAATTAAAACAAATATACCTAAGCTTATTTAACCTTCACGCTTACGCTTAAAAGAATAATGGAACTTAATAGTTATTGTTTATTATTGAATATTAGAAAAGCTAGGCATTCAATGTTAGTTGGGCATGAAAAGTTAACAGCATTAAATAAACACAAATACACAGTTAAACATTTAATAGAATAAGTACTTATACTTAACCATATTTTACAAGGTGCTTATTATAAAAATGAAAGGGAAAATATAAAATTAGGTTATTTAAAAGGATTTAGCCACGTTTCATAAATAATGGATTTTAGGTAATAAATTAGGTAACAATATCTCGTAAAGTAAGCGTTTTTCTTTGAAAAGGTGTCTGTGAAGTTTAGAAATAAAGGAAAAAATTGACATATTGCACTGTCTCGGGCGAGACTCGAACTCACGACTTCAGAATAGGTAGTACCTCGCCTCGCCCCCTCCGTCGAATATCGAGTATACCGATGCATAAGTAGAAAAATGCATCTATACTTTTTAAGTACGATCGTAATTGGACGTACTGAAAGGAATGCCTTTCAGCTGCTTTTTACACGTGCGAGTCGAAATAGTAAATCAAGTATGATGGCGTCGGCGCCATGCAGCGGCATGTCGAGTGCTCGGGCTAATGCCAATCGCGTGCTTTCGGATAACAGGCTATTTTGATATTGGAAGTGCAACGTTTTCGGTTACGTCACAGAATAAATAATAGTACCTACTAGGTACAGAAGATTCACTCTCTAACAAAACGCGTCTATTACGACAGATATGACCGCTAGGTGGCACAAGCGCGAGCAGGCATCCAATCCGTAGCGGTGCGCGGCAACTACTATGGCTAGACACCAAAATTGGTGTGGGCCGCATGTACTTGTAGCGACGCGACGAAATCGCGGAGTGAGCCACGCCTGCCGGCCTAGCCAAGGTTACAATCGCTATCGCTTCGAAAGCGAAACGCTTTGTGTCTCTCTATCACTCTTCCATATTAGTGCGACAGTGACAGTTGCGTTTCGATCGCTACGGAGCGTTAGCGATTGACACGTTGGCTACGCGGCCTGGTTACGTTTAGTGCACTGAAAGAAATGTTTGCATAACAAAAACAATAGTATATTACCTACATACCTCGGGCAGTAAAGGTATTCAGAGACTCGTACATTATATAATTAAAGTCACTCTGTGATTATTGACAAAAGAATTTTCAACAAAGATTTCTTCAGAGTGGGGTGGGACTTTCGGAAGTTAAAAAGGATTTTCAAAACTAAAGTAATCACTGGTTATTTTAATGCAATCTACTCTAATCGTCAAAGTTCTGCCGTCTAGTTACAGAGATAAACAGAAACTTCGGTGTTTGCTGTTAGGTATAGATAGCCCTGACTGAAGAATGCCATATTTAGACAATTTTGTTATTAACTTTATTCAAATCAGAAGATTTAAAAGTGCCACGTCAATTTACGAGTAGGTATTGCTTGTATAAATAGTCTTTAGTTTCGATTTAAAAATTACTTATACTTAGCTCGGCCCTTGCAAGGATAACAAAAAGCCAGTCTCTAACTCACAGTCACAATTGTCCTGTTATATAAATGCTTAAAAAAGCATATGGTCAATTAATATTGTACAATAATTGGTGTTTATTGCGAGTTCATACTTTGCCATTCACCGCAAGTATATCGAGGTGTAAAAATGTACAGTCGCCATCAGATATATCGGAGCGGCCAAGGTGTTCACAACATCTGAACACGCACTCTAACGCCCTGACAATAGAGGCGTGTTCAGATACTTGTGAGCGCCTTAGCCACTTCGATATATCTGATGGCGAATGTACGAACAGACCCACTTAATTGACTTTACCAAGTAAACAATATGAAAAACATAAAACATCCAAAAAAAGCTTGAATTTTATTTCACGGAATTTCATTTAACACTTGTTAAAAACGTCGATCGTTAATATTTCCCATGAATTTCCTAACAAATCCGAGTTTAAACACTATAAAGGAGCATTGATGGATGGCGATATGTAAACAACGACTGGTATCGTAAACACATCAACCCTACTGGTTTAAGAGATTTATAGTTCTACAAAGAGTTTAAAGGAACAAATGTATATTAGCGAGTGTATTTATTCTTAACATTGCGTCAGCATACTCGGATGAATTGACTGAAGAGAAGATAGTTATTTTAAAGTGAATCTTTTATTCTATCGCCTCAAATGTTTTCGTCCGTATTTAGCATGTCGCATTACAGCATAAGTAAAATTCTACTTTATTTCTATGTCTGGTACATAACTAGAAACTAAAGCGAGTAGAAATGTGTCTGTTACTTGGATGTTCATGTCAAATTCATTTTATTTCATTATCATTTTAAAATAAGGTTTTGGAAAAAAATGACATTTTTGGTATAAGCTTTTATCGCTTACTGTGTTTTTCTTTCCACGGACAAGTAATACTCATCGAGACGATTCATAAACCCCAAACACAATTAGGTTGCGTTGTTTTATCACAGAGTTCCTATACTCCCTATGGCCACCTCCTGTCTCCATCATCAGATCAGCTTCATGGTACCATAATATTGCATTGTCACCCGACTTCTACACGTATGCAAATTTTCAGCTTCATCGGAATCCGAGAAGAGGGTCAAATTTAACGTGCGAGATTTGACCCGTTAAACATGCATAGTTACATAGGTACATGCAATGCAAGTTAAGTAAAAGCTTGTAATGAGAGCTTAACTTCGGTTGCATGTGACTCTTTTTTAAGAGTGTTCTTGCACATAAGTAAGTAAGGTTTACGCGTGATTCATGAGTCTTAGGAATATACGAGTAAGCTAGGCCATCTATATTTTATATTAATGTCCCAACTGGCATACAGTAGATAGGGCTAACCTATAAGCTCTGGAGCTAGGTAGTTTATAATAAGGTCTCTATGTGATTTTATTTGTAGCATTAAGTAGTTTGTATCTGCGTGAAATTTTCATCCGTCATGCATGCCACGTATGACTTGTTATTTGGAATATTGTACAAGTACTTAGTTCTAACATTAACTAATTTGCAAGGCCGAAGTGATACCGTAAGTGTTCCGTGAACAAAGTTCAAATCATAAGTGATATACATATGATTTGAACTTTGATTTGAACGGAACAGTAAAAATCATAAGTGATATAATTTTATTCGTGGTAAGCTTTAAAATAACATACAAATCATGAATCTAGTATTTTAACTGGATCAGGCATGAGGGGTGGGGGGAAATGACCGAACGGGATAGTCTTATGTATCTTGCAGTAGGAGTAGCAGCGAAAGCGCTATTATTGTTCGTCCTTGTTACAGTCTCACATTTTTTTTATTCCCCACCGTAAATTAGTATGGATTATGTTTTAATGTTTTAATGTTTTAATGTTTATTTGGGCACAAACGGTACATGTTTCTTCTAACTAATGTCTATACATAATTCATAAACCAATACAGTTGCCACCACTTACTAGCTCATTCAAGAAAAACAAAATTCGGGATAGCTAGATTTTAAAAATTAACAACAACAGTCAAATTAGGACAAGGGCTTAAATTAATGAGATATAACTATTTTTATACATTAAATACGCAATTAAAGTGTAAAGTTACAGTGTCTTTAATTCGTTTGTTCATTTAAAACCAAAAGTACTTGATGTTTAAATTTAGTCAAGGAGTCATTAAATATATCAATTTTTGAAAAAATATCATTGTTGAATCTACAAGCTCTTATCAGAAAGGAGTTTGATTTGTATTTCTTTTTAGTAAAAGGAATATGGAATAATTTATCACGACGTCGTGTGTTCAAGCGGGGAGTTTTAAAGCAAAGTCTACTTAACAAATAAGGGGAGTCTATTAAATTTCTTAATACTTTATACAAAAATACTTGATCTTTTAATGTGCGCCGGCTTTCGAGCGACACTAGTTTATCCAGGTTAAGCGATTGAGCTGACCGAAGGTTTTTATACTTTAAATGTTTGACGAGCTTCTTTTGAATTCTTTCAATACTATGAATATAACATTTATAGTTAGGGTTCCAAACTGTAGATCCATATTCCAGAATTGGCCTGACTAGTGAGTTGAAGAGTGTCAGCAAGGTGATAGCTTCTTTGAATTCTTTACAAGTTCTCAAGATGAACCCAAGTAAACTAAAGGCCCTATTTATTATGCTTTCAGTGTGGTCGCAGAATAATAACTTGCTATCCAAATGAATACCTAAGTCCTTAATGCTAGAAACTCTACATAATGGCACATTGTTTATATGGTAGTCGTAGTAAATAGTTTGCTTTTTTCTACTGAACGTAATTATGTTACACTTATTTATATTTAAGTGCAAATGATTCAATTGACAATATACATGCAGTCGGGTTAAGTCTTCCTGTAAAACTTGACAATCACTTAAGCTCTTAACAAGTTTCAGTATCTTTTTATCGTCGGCGTATAAAAGGCAAGTTGAAGATTTTAGATGGGTATTATGGGGGGCAACAAATAAATTCGACCAATGATAGTGTCGCATAGCGTATCTTTTGTCCCTCACGGAGGCACGCGTATACCACTTCTATAGGACCTTACGTACGTATAAAAATATGACGCACCTATTGTAATTTGACCATATTCTAAGAAAAAAACAGTCAACTTTTGTTTGTTTGTTTTAAAGTTGATGTCAACTGCAGCTGTACCGTTGCGGCATCATTGTTGCCGCAGCTGTATATGTCAAGTTCCTTCATAAAATGAGTGACGGATTGAACGTCATAATCGCGGTAGTAATGCGGCGGTGAACGTCACTTATTTTATCAAGGTTTAACAGATAAACTGATGCAACAACGCCGCTGCAACAGTAAAGCTGCAGTTTACATCGGAACGTCACTTTAAATATCTCTTGGGATATCTCTTGGACCTAAAAAATAGAAAAAGTTAGGTATTTATTGGTTTGTTCTCCTTGTTTCACGTTTCAATAGAACAAAGGGGTTATGAACATATTCGAACAAAGACAATTTATAGGCAGGAATTTGTCAAAGAGTTCTTTTTATTTGGAAAAATGCACGGCTGTTTGAACCGCTGAGGGATGATTGAAAAATGGCAGTTTTAAACTACAGTTTTAGTTTCGGACCTCGCATTACTAAAAGCCACTTTTCATATTTTGATTTGTGTTTTGTTTTTGTGTTTGATTGTTTGTGTGTATGTTTACTGCTTGTATCTTAAATACATGTGTTTTGTCTTTCAGAGAGTATTTATACAATAATAGGTAGGTATAAACTATAAGTTATAAGTTACATATATGTTTATTTATAAATAAAAGAAGAATGATGGACAAAAAAAACAGGACTTTTTTACCTATTCCATACAGATAAGTAGGTACTAGTCCGTTACTAGATGGTGATTTGAACTTAGTATCTGTGCGGAAAGAGAAGAGTCGTGGAATGTATGGGGCCCAATACAATCCACGACTCTTACTTTTTCAGCACAGACTCTACAAATACACTCTATATATTACTTGGATTGAATTAGTTGGATTTATTGGTGCAAGCGAGATTTTTTAAAAGACTTGGGAATCTTGGGATATATAGGTACTTTTATATTTATAAATGGACAGTAGAACGATAAGACCGTGTGGGAGGATGGTAGACAAGCGAGAGTTGCTGTGCTATATTATACAATATAGCATCACTACAGGATATATTTTTACACGACTGCCCCAAAAAAAGAGTGTATTGTTTTTTTCAGGGTTCATGTTTGTATGTGGGTATGTAAGTTTCTTTGTTACACCGTAACAGCTAAGTGCCTGAACCGATTTAGGTGTTTGAGATATCATTGGAATCCTTACGTCATCCCGAGTAACATAGGCTATGTGACGTCATCACAAAACCAATATGGCGGGTTATGCACTACCAATTGTGCAACCGAAACAAAAATAAAACTTATAAACCTATCGAGTTGGGTATTAAAATAAAGGATTTTGAAAGACGATTCTAAAACTGTACACAAAATATGGTTTAAACTATTTATTTGGTAGGACAAGATTTTACAAAATATAAGTATAACGCAAAGATAAATGAATTGTGTAAATCTATTGAATGGGATATTAAAAGAAAGGATTTTTTAAGGCGATCATACGAATATATATAAGTTATATGTTTAATTGTATCGTTGGAGAGAAAATACGAAATGTTCTACATCGCGCTAATGACATTTCTCTTTGCAGCTATATACGACAACGTCATACGTGGCGCTTACGTTATTTTCAATTGCGAAAGTGTCAAATACGAAAGGAACAGTTTGAACGATTGACTAGGTAAGCATTTCTCAAAAAAAAAAATATCCTTTTTTGTTACCAGGTTTCCTTACACATTTGGTAACAAAAAAGGAATGTTTCATACAAATTTTCTTGGACATTTTGGGAAATATGGTGGAAATTGTTCAGCTTCATGTACTTTAATACCAGCATACCAATTTTTATAGAAAACTAAGATGTGATCGAAATTTACAAATTCTGCTCTACTCTGAATAAACATTATTGTGCTGTTGTATTATAAGATTTAACTTGAGACTTTGAATAGAAGACACTATTGTCATGACTGTAGAAGGCAGGTCTTTGATGATGATTTTATTTTGCACGACAAATTTTGCAAATCCCGGGGCACACGTGCTACTGTTGTGAAACAATATTTTACGAGAAGCAAAGACTGGGAGCTTAAGACAGATGGGCTCTTCCTGCAACTTCCACGAGTATTTTAATAACGAAAGCCGAAGGCCGAACTCCGCATAGGGTCAACGCTCCGAAGCGTAAGGCAGGTGCGTGCTTCCAGTAAATTCCCCAAGTATCTTAATTGCGAAGGCCGAAGGCCGAGCTCCGCGTAGGGCCGAAGGCCCAAAGCCTAAGAAAGGTGCACGCTTTTTGCAGTTTCCCCAAGTTTCTTAATTGTAAATACCGAAGGCCGAGCTTAGCGTAGGGCCGAAGGCTCGGAGCGTAAGAGAGGTGCATGCTTTCTGCAGCTTCCCCAAGTATCTTAATTGCGAAGGCCGAAGGTTCGCGTAGGGCCGAAGGCCCGAAGCGTAAGAAAGGTGCACGTTTTTTGCAGCTTCCCCAAGAATCTTAATTGCGAAGGCCGAATGCCGAGCTTCGCATAGGGCCGAAGGCCCGGAGCGTAAGAAAGGTGCACGCTTTCTGCAGCTCGAAGTATCTTAATTGCGAAGGCCGAAGGCTGAGCTTCGCGTAGGGCCGAAGGCCCGGAGCGTGAGAAAGGTGCACGTTTTCTGCAGCTTTTCCAAGTTTCTTAATTGCGAAGGCCGAAGGCCGACCTTCGCGTAGGGCCGAAGGCCCAGAGCGTAAGAAAGGTGCACGCTTTCTGTAGCTTCCCCAAGAATCTTAATTGCAAAGGCCGAAGGCCGAGCTTTGCGTAGGGCCGAAGGCCCGGAGCGTAAGAAAGGTGCACGCTTTCTGCAGCTCGAAGTATCTTAATTGCGAAGGCCGAAGGCCGAGCTCCGCGTAGGGCCGAAGGCCCGGAGCGTAAGAAACGTGCACGCTTTCTGCAGCTTTTCCAAGTTTCTTAATTGCCGAAGGCCGACCTTCGCGTAGGGCAGAAGGCCCAGAGCGTAAGAAAGGTGCACGTTTTCTGTAGCTTCCTCAAGATTCTTAATTACAAAGGCCGAAGGCCGAGCTTCGCGTAGGGCCGAAGGCCCGGAACTTAAGAAAGGTGCATGCTTTCTGCAGCTTCCCTAAGTATCTTAATTGCGAAGGCCGAAAGCCAATAATTATGTAGTTGCAGAGATATTAAGCCATAGCACTTTTCAATAAGTACGTCTGGTTTTTGGGTTCGACCTATTTAGGTTTTTAAGCACGTTTTATGCTAACATATCAAAATATTAACATGATGAAAGCTCCTTGAAGCAACTTAAGTGCCTTAAATCATATAAAAAATGTGGTTGGTTTGTATGGTCACTAAAATGTATAAAATAAAATTATATAATTAAAAATTAAAAAAACACGACTGCAGGTTAAAAGCGAACTGAAAAGCTAAAAATAATTTTTAGTTATGTTAGGTACTCAACTTAATGAATGTAAAATATAATATATAGGTAAGTGTTCTGTCAGGGTCGTAAACAGCAAACGGAAAAATTTTGGCTCATTTAGGATCGTGACTGTACCTGTATATTTTATTTCGATGCAGTCGGGGACCTGTGAATGGGAAAAATTCAATATATCAAGGTCCCCGACTGCAATCGAAATAAAATATACAGGTACAGTCACGATCCTAAATGAGCCTAAACTTTTCCGTTTGCTGTTTACGACCCTGACAGAACACTTACCTATATATTATATTTTACATTCATTAAGTTGAGTACCTAACATAACTAAAAATTATTTTTAGCTTTTCAGTTCGCTTTTAACCTGCAGTCGTGTTTTTTTAATTTTTAATTATATAATTTTATTATCATAAGATATATCTTACATACCCATGAACTTGTTCGTTGAGATATATTTAGCTCCTACTCCGGTAGCGGTCACTTGAACAAGATAAGCGCCTCCCAACACCGGATATGAGTTGCGAAACATCGATAATACATAATTATGAATTCCTTTCATTCATGATATATTATTTTTGAAGTAGGTATGAAATATCATCATCATCATCATCACAATATACAAGATTGCCTGTCAAATAATATCAAACGTGAGACCAAAATCGGCATGATGTCGAGTGTCATTTGGAAGTATTAAATTCGGAAAGAATATGTGATTGCATTAAATCATTTGTTTTTATAACAGTATAAGTATTCTAAAATATATTTGCTAATTTATAGTATATTATTGCCCAGGCAGGAATCCATTTGCAGGCCTGAGTATTTAGTATTTAGTAATACTCAGGCCTGCAAATGGATTTGTGAGTATTTAGTTTAGTTTGTTTTCTGTAATGAGGTGTGCAATGAAGAGTAGGTATTTGTATTGTACTTATTGTATTGTATACGGACGACTTTGAGAGAATAACGGCTAGTGGAGTATAATACCTTTTACGTAATATTTCAAAATGTCTGCTGCCGTTGGGTCCCATCCAAGACCTGGTAAACGTAATTGAAAACCATTTTGGCACGTGACACCTATCATCTGATTTACGCTTCACTTCACTTCTGGACGTGGTTTGGCTGAGTCTACACCAGTTAGGAAAGCTTTCCAAGCACTTAAAAATCAAACGTAGCACTTACAAAATCCTAAGTGAGTGAAAATAACGGAAAAAATATATAGGTACTGATTATTTTTAATGAAAATGTGGATTATTCTAAACAAATAAGAGATCTTGATTGTATCCTTCGCGTGGGTTTTGTGGGGTCAAACTTGAGTGTTTTTGTCAATAGGGTATTATACCTACTGTATTTAAAATAAATTATTTTACATCATGCATGAAATAAATCACCAGATAAGTATTAGAAAAACACAGATAGAAATTATTTTTAAACACAAGTTCTATTTAATAAACCGGATAGATATATAAAAAGTAGTTGTGTGGTGTTAGTGAGTGGACCGTGACGTCACGATGTAATGTTTCACATAAATTTCATATTAGCAAATAGTTTTGACAGTTCTAAAAAACTATTACTTTAGTATAAATGGAATGGGAACAGTACCTATTTCACTCCCAACAGAGCTTGCAGTTCCGGCAAAAATAAAACAATCTACAGCTCACTGAATACTAACTACTGCTGGTCATTGGGTTGCCTATGCTTCTATTTTTTTTTTTTTGAACAATCGATAGGCAGTTCTATTCCATGTCGTTGTTTCTATCTGGCTTAACGAACTAGAATACCTATAGAAGTCTGCTAGAGCGCAATAATGACCCCATGGGAATAGGGAGTATTATTGCAATGTTTTGCCGCCAGAGTCTAGCACTAGCGCCTTTAGTAAACCATGGAGTAACTTATACACACTACACTGTACCTTAAACTGTTTTTTGACAAGTTTACACAGACAATAATATATGACATTAATACATCAAGGCGGTTTGTTTACAAAGGGTCTAACGTGAAACGCGAGATCGAAACTCAGCTATCTGCCTCTTTATCGCTCTCGTTTGTGGTAGACCCTTAGATTGTAACTTATTGTGGGAGTGGCGCCCCCTACGCCACAAGTCCCCTATTATTCCCTATTATGCAGCGAGTAACTCAATTGTACTGCGCACATGTTGACAACATCAAATATTGTAACGCTCAAGAGGTTTGATACCTATATAGAATTTATTTTAGTCAATCAAAAATTTTATTGACCAATCACAACTTTTGGGGGAATGGTGTATTTTTTTGCAATAATATTCATAGCCTCGGGCGGGGTATATTTATGGAAATAAAGGGATAAGGGTGGAAGGGAAAGCCACGACTTGTTATAAAAAAACCGGCCAAGTGCGAGTCGGACTCGCGCACGGAGGGTTCCGCACCATTAACAAAAAATAGAGCAAATAAATCGTGTTTGTTGTATGGGAGTCCCCCTTAAATATTTATTTTATTTTTAGTATTTGTTGTTATAGCGGCAAAAGAGATATACATTTGTGAAAATTTCAACTGTCTAGCTATTGCGGTTCATGAGATACAGCCTGGTGACAGACGGACGGACGGACGGACGGACAGCGAAGTCTTAGTAATAGGGTCCCGTTTTTTACCCTTTGGGTACGGAACCCTAAAAACGGTAGATATACTTACTGTAACCGATGATATAATTGTTCAAACAAGCGTAACTTACTAGCGTAAATTACCTGTAGCTTTTTGTAATAACATAGCCTGTTCAACGTTTCATCTTTGCCTTCTATAATTACCATCTTAGGCGGTAAAGATAACAAATTGGTCTAGTATAAGGAGTTTCACTCCTGGGAAATCTAGAATTTTCACGCACACGAAAAAATAAAACAAGCCCTAATTTTCAAGGAAACTTTAGGTACCGTAGAGTTTCCTATCTTCACCTGGGTTTTGACACTTTTCCTAAAAAATCTCTCAAATTTGAAAGCATTTTAATCCGTTAAGGCGAAAAAACGTTTTTTAGTGTTCCTAACTATCAGTATTCACAATTGAAACTTTGAATTTCATTGGTTAAGTTGGTAAAAAATGGCCTCAAAGGCAATAGGCGATGTTTGGGTATTTTTCCCAATCTTCGCCTACGGCATGCTTTACCGCTAATAATACACTTTTCTGTGACTAACACATGTTAAGTCGTATCTATTTGGATTGTGCTACTATACTATGAACCTTAATTACACCAGACTAGCCATATTTAAAAAAAACGGTGTAGTAGGCGAAGTTTGGTAACAGTCTGAAGTTGGTTTCATACATTTTCTATAACGAAGCTAGGGCTGCCAAAAATTAACCAACATGCCAAATAAAGGGGAGTAATGGTTATAAGTAAAAAAATTATAATTTTTAACAAAAATATTTAATATTTAAACCTGGCTCGCTGAGCAACTTCTGTTGCTGACTGTACAAAAATATTTAAATTTGGAAACAAGTAATGCCATCCACCACCAATAGGGTATTTGACTACTAGTCAAATCAGTTTCTTTATTCGAACTGTCAAAACGATTTTGCTACTATGGGGTTTATTATGTAACATTAGCATGTGACGTCACAATCAAGTTACCTATTGTTTATAGTTTTATACCGGTTTTAAAATATAAATTGTGTCTAAAAAATAACTGCTGTCTACGTTTCTCTATTAACCTTATGACCTTATGATGCCTTATTTCATGCATAGTGTAAAATAATTTATTTGAAATACTTACAGTCAAATACCCTATTAATGTGGTAAAACAAATTTGACAACCCTAGGGGTAGGCGAAATTTGGCAACAAGATGGACGCAAAGTACCTTCACCAATGTTTTATCCAATTGTGACTTCTAAACGTAAGCTAGCCATTAAATAATAGTTTCATATGAAAAAGAAATAGTTATAGTATATAATCATGTAAAGAGTTTAACATTACCTGGTCTGTATCACTGTTAAAAACCGAAGTTCAAACACTGGCTTAAAAAAACGTGTGGTCGGCGTCGCGAAAAAACCTCACTGAACGTAAACTGTGTGAAGTTAGCCGCAGATTGTTCGAAGAATGTTGACACCCGTAAAAAATACTATGTATTTAGTAGTTTTATGTAAGGCTTACATTAGAAACATTTTGTTAATGGCAACTTTTGTCAAAGTAGGCGAAAATAGGGAGCCCAGGCAAAGATACGAAACTCTACGGTACTTTGTAAAAAATGACAATCGTACATCGGCAAACGCCAAACAAAAAGAAAAAAATTATCGGGATGTCGGGTGGTACGAAAGGTCACGTAAATGTCTCTTTGCATTATTTAAGTTCCGAATGGCGGTTTTTATCAACCCGGTTTTTATTGGCCCCCTGGCCGCGTAGCCAATATGCAAATCGCGGGGTCCCTTGTTTCCCATAAAGTTTTAAGTCATAAATATATTGTTTGTCATATTATCATTAGTCATAAAACTGATACCGTCATTGTTTCAGGATTTTCGTAAGGTTATTCTATAGATAGGTTAGGTTAGGTTTGTTTTATGGAAATCCTGAAAAGTGACGCGTTTCTGAACCAAATGAATTATATTTGACTAACGAAAATGCTTGCAAACAATACATAAAAAAAGCGGCCAAGTGCGAGTCGGACTCGCCCATGAAGGGTTCCGTATTTAGGCGATTTATGACGTATAAAAAAAAAACTACTTACTAGATCTCGTTCAAACCAATTTTCGGTGGAAGTTTACATGGTAATGTACATCATATATTTTTTTTAGTTTTATCATTCTCTTATTTTAGAAGTTACAGGGGGGGGGGGGGGGGGACACACATTTTACCACTTTGGAAGTGTCTCTCGCGCAAACTATTCAGTTTAGAAAAAAATGATATTAGAAACCTCAATATCATTTTTGAAGACCTATCCATAGATACCCCACACGTATGGGTTTGATGAAAAAAAAAATTTCGAGTTTCAGTTCGAAGTATGGGGAACCCCAAAATTTATTGTTTTTTTTTTCTATTTTTGTGTGAAAATCTTAATGCGGTTCACAGAATACATCTACTTACCAAGTTTCAACAGTATAGTTCTTATAGTTTCGGAGAAAAGTGACTGTGACATACGGACGGACAGACAGACGGACAGACAGACAGACATGACGAATCTATAAGGGTTCCGTTTTTTGCCATTTGGCTACGGAACCCTAAAAATGATAACGGTTAACTTTAACTACTAAGCGCTGGTGGCCTAACGGTAAGAGCGTGCGACTTGCAATCCGGAGGTCGCGGGTTCGAACCCCGGCTCGTACCAATGAGTTTTTCGGAACTAATGTACGAAATATCATTTGATATTTACCAGTCGCTTTTCGGTGAAGGAAAAAATCGTGAGGAAACCGGACTAATCCCGATACGGGCCTAGTTTAATACCCTCTGGGTTGGAAGGTCAGATGGCAGTCGCTTTCGTAAAACTAGTGCCCACGCCAATTACTGGGATTAGGTACCAAGCGGACCCCAGGCTCCCATGAGCCGTGGCAAAATGCCGGGACAACGCGAGGAAGAAGAACGAAAATGCGGGCAAACAATACATTATGACTTAAAACTTTGGGAAACAATTAGAGACCCGCAAATCGCTCATCCGTAGCGAACTAAGGCCCACTTGCACCATCCCACTAACCCGTGGTTAAGCGGTTAAACCGTTAACGTAGTGTCAAATTGTACTGGTATCCATGGTAAATTCATGTTTAGCCGGTTAACCCTGGGTTAGTGGAATGGTGCAAGTGGGCCTAAGAGTGATAGAGAGACACAAAACGTTGCGTTAACTTTCGTTGTTGTAGCGCAGCCATACTCTAAGTGTGTTCCGCAGAACCCTAGGGTTCCGCGACACCCCTGCAGGGGTTCCGCAAGAATTTAGAACACTATGCTTTAGTCGCCTCGAATTTTTTTACTATGCCGCCACCGTATTGTAGGGTTCCATCAAGTATTTCGCTTTCCAAAAGGGTTCCGTCAAAAAAAAAGATTGAGAACCGCTGTCGTAGCGCAAGCGGTAGCGTCGTAGGATAGATGCCTTGGTGCTGGCGGAGAATGCGCCGGATCTCATGGACTGAACGCCGTACAAATGCATTTATTCTCGACGAACTGAATAAAAAAACGAGGCTCCACTTTTTGCTCCCAACGATGTACTTGGCTTCTTCCGCCATCTGATCAGGACAGGGCCAGATAGCTTGGAAAAGCTCATTATGACTGGCCGCATGGCAAGGAAGCGTAGGGATAGACGGATGGCCACACGTTGGGCGGACAGAATAACGTTGGTGACAAACGCCACACTGCAGGCTAGCATGTACTGGGCCAGGCGTGGCTCACTCCGCGATTTCGTTGCTTTGCTACAGGTAGCTAAAAGGACATCCGTTCCGCCCCAATTTTGGGGAAAGTCATAAGCCGCGCGTGGCGCTGTCGCCACTTAACGGCCATATCTTTGCTGACCGTAACAGATGCGTTTTGTTAGAGAGTGAGTCTTCTGTACTTAGTACTATTATTTATTCTGTGACTGGGCCCAGGACAGAGCGGCCTGGAGAGCGCTGGTGAAGAGTGCCTACAATCGTCAGGTCCCTCGGCCATGAGGTTACGACAAGGAAGACGCGCAAGCGATCACCTCACTTTGTCTAGGCCGGCTGCTCTTTCCTTCTTACCAAAAAGGAATTCATTAAATTTTACAAGCTTTTATTTAGTTTCACATGTCCCGTTGTCTGTCTGTAATCAAATCTTGCAAGTTAATTTTGATCCACTTACCGGTTTCCGATTGAGCTGAAATTTTACATGCATGTATGAATCGGATGACAATGCAATATTATTATGACAGAGCTGATCTGATGATGGAGACAGGAGGTGGCCAATTGGCCATAGGAACTCTGAGATGAAACAACGCAACCTAATTGTGTTAGGGGTTTTTAGAATTGTCTCGATGAGCAGGACCGGATTAAGCATGTCGGGGCCCCTAGGCAGTGCAATGCTCGGGCCCCCTTACAGTAAATTCTGCATACATAATGTTCAGTTGTTCAGTACAGGAAAGTAAGTTTGCGGTTTTAATTTCAACCTTCCAATGTTGGTTGAGCCGATCCTAACATGCCGAGCGAAGTCTTTACCGCTCTTATTGCGTGGATATAAAGCTTTTCTATTAGTTTTTGCCGATTCCTTTTTCCGTCAAGTGTGGGGAGAGCCCTGTTTTTCTCAATAGGTAGTTAAATATTTTACGTCAACCGCACGCTACATGAGAAGAAAATCTCACTTCCTGGCCAAGGCAAGACGTAAAACTTTACACAAACCACGGGCGGTAATTCGTAAAGCCCCAGATCGCATATTTATGACCCTCACCTTCGGTTCGGGCGGGCTACAAACACTTGCGATCTGGAGCATTTACGAATTCACCTCCCTAGGTGTATAATGTACTATTGCGAGGCTGAACAGTGATTATCTGATCATAAGACCATACGCTGAGCCACATGATTAAAACTAACCTAATAATAAAGATTTTCTATGAGGTTTAAATCACTATTTATTGACCAGTCAAATTACCATGTAGGTACAGGGTCAACCAGCAAAAAACGCGAGCGCAGCGAGCGCGAAATTTTTTATGTAAAAATTGTGAAAGCGTGTTAAAAAGGCCGTGCCGGGCCTAAAAATCCGAAGTTCACCAGTGAGGCGAGCTTTCATGCGAGGTCAAAACCGTGCTTCAGGATAAGCTCAGCTAGAGCACAGACGCCAGAGCCAACCAATGTCCATTGTATTAAAAAGCGAGACCGAACGTCGAGTTGTAAGAAAGCAGCTCTCTGACACGAACTAATTGTCAAATGTTACTGAACAATAATATGTGCCATACTCATACTCATACTCATACTCATACTCGTTTATTCATAAAGCCAATTTACATGTCAAATAAATTATACACTTACACTTAAACTTAAAATTATATATACAATCAATCGAAAATTAAAACAAAGCTTATTTACATGTCGGATTAAAATTGGAAAACGTTTAAAATTAAAATTGAGGTCAAGACGAAAGACTTAAAATTTAAAATTAGGATACATTTTAAAATTACAATTAATATAAAAAAAGCTGATTCCCGTGTCTAAATAATATTGAGGTCAAAATTGAAAAATAGTAGAAATATGACTATATGTACAAGAGTTACTCGGAGGGCCAAGTTCCATTGATGAGGTTTTAGGCCCTAGGAGTCTGAATTTCGAGCTCGACATTACAAACTTTAAAAGCTATAAAATAACATAGTTAACATTAATCATCTAATGATTGAGTGTCTGAGAAACTGATGTTGGACATTAGGTATAAGTAGGTACCATTTTTTATTTATTTTTTAAGTTTGGCCAATATGAAACAAATATTTTTTTGGCGCGCGCGGGGCCGCCAGGGCCCCCTAGCCAAGGCGGGGCCCCCTAGCCGAGGCGGGGCCCATAGGCAGTTGCCTACTCTGCCTTAGGGTTAATCCGGCTCTGTCGATGAGTATTAGTCGTCTGTCGTAAGAAAAGTACAGTCAGCGATAAAAGCTTGTAGGTATCAAAAATGAAATTTTGCCAAAAACTTTTTGCAAGGAGATTCCTTGGATTTTCCTGCAACGTCAAAACATTTTAGCAAATGACCATTTGCCTTTTGTATGATACGTTTGTTTATAATTTAACGCCGTCGTAAAGTGCGTATCGCCGCCCGCTCACAATGCCTCGAGATAATAAAATAAATAAAACAAGAATGAAACTATTTCAGACTGTTGTGACTGTTGTGAGACTTGTGAGGCAGTGTCAAGGTCGAAGTTTTAAATTTAAATATAGCCAAATTTTTTACATTAAAACCGGACAAGTGCGAATCGGACTCGCCCGTCGAGGGTTCCGTACTTTTTAGTACTTGTTGTTATCGCGGCAACAGAAATTCATCATCTGTCAAAATTACAACTGTCTATTAGCTATCACGGTTCATGAGATACAGCCGGTGAAAGACATACAAACGGACGGACAGAGGAGTCTTAGTAATAGGGTCCCGTTTTTACCCTTTGGGTACGGAACCCTAAAAATCAGTAGTAATTGACACTATAGGTACTAGTTCCGACTAGGGATTGCAGAACCGGTACTGTTTAAAAGAACCGGGATTTTCGGTACCGGGCAAAAATGGAACCGGGATTTCCCGGTATTTTCGGTACTTTCGGGACTGCCTTCAAAAATCAGTTTTCACATCAATTTTCAGTAAAAAAAAACGTAAAATGACCACGAATCTTTCTTAAAACAATAAAAAAGTAGCACAGTGAAGGTACACACTTCTTTTGTACCATAATATGTGTCTTAAGTCACACAATCATTAATATAATTTGTTTTATTTTTTCCTAAACTACATGATATTTTTACTATCTTTGTTGATTGGCATTTGGCAAAAACTTAATTGTGGCTCAGTAATATCATCATTTTTTTAGGGTTCCGTACCCAAAGGGTAAAAACGGGACCCTATTACTAAGACTCCGCTGTCCGTCCGTCCGTCGGTCCGTCCGTCCGTCTGTCACCAGGCTGTATCTCACGAACCGTGATAGCTAGACAGTTGAAATTTTCACAGATGATGTATTTCTGTTGCCGCTATAACAACAAATACTAAAAACAGAATAAAATAAACATTTAAGTGGGGCTCCCATACAACAAACGTGATTTTTGACCGAAGTTAAGCAACGTCGGGCGGGGTCAGTACTTGGATGGGTGACCGTTTTTTTGCTTGTTTTGCTCTAATTTTTGTTGATGGTCCGACTCGCACTTGGCCGGTTTTTTAAATATGTAAGACGTTTTGTGAAAAAGGATACTTAAATGATAATTTTCGCATGCGTTCAAAATGGGCTGTGGACCTTCGAACATATAATAACAGAACTATCAATACCTACGACAAATCAAGAAATTATTCAGCCAGAAATATGAAATAACTAATTGTTCGTATAAAATTATTTATCGTACAAACATTTATGCCCTTAAAATATCAAATTACGCAATTTTATATTGTCGGCATTGTCAAACCCATTGACTTTTTTTTTAATTTATATTAATGTAGTGGTCAGCCGTAAAAGTATTACCATCAGCCTTAGATTGATAAAATATATTTATTTTCTTTATAAAACATGATATTTCATGCTAAGTAACAGAAAGCAGTCAAATATTGTACCGGAAATTTTAGTCCCGAAAATCCCGGGAGTACCGGGATTTTAATTTTGAAATCCCGGTTCTTTGCTATGCTCTAAATCCCGGGAATTCCCGGTACTTTCGGTACCGGTATTTCCCGGGAGCAAACCCTAGTTCCGACGCATGTGAACCACTGAACCAATATTTAGGTACCTATTTAAGAATTTTTCTATTTCTATCTATTTATACATATCGTCGTCTAGTACCCACTACCTTAATGTATGGGCAATAAGGTCGTGTATACATATATTTGGAATTTTGTCCGTATCGATATTTAATACCTTGATGACTGTACATTCAGCAGCAAAAGTTGCTAAGCGGTGTTCAAAATTACCTTGCACGCTCTTATTCTCTTTAAAAAAAAGTCGCGTCAAGATCATTTTGAACACCTGACCCGCTTAGCAACTTCTGCTGCTGACTGTACAAAACAAACGTCGGAAAGTTCACTTTACTACAATTCCGTAGCATTTACTCTGTATCTTGTTAAATTAAATTATTTGGGGCATTATCTATGAAAAGGGACCTTATTGTCGATGGCGCTTACGCCGCACAGCGTCGCGCGGCATTGTATTTATATCGGAGCATCGTTAATAATGTCGTCGTAATGTCGTCATCGTTAAAAGGACAGAACAGGAGACGTATCGGATGTTTCAAATTATAGGCCGATTTCTTTAGCTACAGTTCTGGCAAAGGTACTGGACAGTTTACTGGACGCACGCCTCGAGATGCACCTCAAACTTCATGATGCACAGTTTGGATTCAGAGCTGGTGAATCAACGGAAAGCGCAATATTATGTCTAAAACACACGGTTGCGCAATACACCGAGCGCAAAACACCCGTATACGCTTGCTTTTTAGACCTTTCCAAAGCTTTTGATCGTGTTGTATACGAGTTGCTATGGAAGAAGCTGGTGGAGGCGGGTGTGCCCGAGGAGTGCGTTAGGTTGTTCCAGTATTGGTATGGAAACCAAGTAAACCAGGTTAAATGGTCGGACGTGCTATCTAGCGAGTACAAGTTACAATGTGGTGTAAGACAAGGCGGACTAACGTCACCTAAATTATTTAACTTGTACGTGAACGATCTGATCGTTGAGCTCAGCAGCATGCATGCCGGATGCCACATTAACGGTACCTGTGTTAATAATCTTAGTTATGCTGATGATATGGTGCTGCTGAGCCCTTCGGTCGGAGCGTTGCGTGAGCTAGTCCGTACGTGTGAAAACTATGCTCAAGCGCATGGCTTACAGTACAACTGTAAGAAGAGTGAGGTAATGGTTTTTAAAACGGAAAGAAATTTTCAGCCTTCCAATATTCCTCCGGTTGTACTGAATGGTTCTGAGCTGAGCATAGTTAAGCAGTTTAAATATCTAGGGCACATCATCACTGAGACTTTGTCTGATGACCCTGACATTGAGAGAGAGCGCAGGGCGTTGGCTGTGAGAAGCAACATGCTGGCCCGTAGGTTTGCCCGTAGCACTCAGGAAGTTAAAATAACTCTTTTTAAAGCCTTTTGTCAGATCTTCTACACGGGTAGCCTATGGGCTAGATACACGCGGCGAGCATACGACGCCCTGCGTGTCCTCTATAACAATGCTTTTAGAATGCTGATGGGACTGCCCCGCAGATGCAGCGCCTCAGGTATGTTCGTAGGCGCGCGCGTTGATGGTTTTCACGCCATAATGCGCAAAAAGTACGCGTCGATGCAGAGGCGATTGAGAGATAGTCACAACAGCATTCTAAAAGTCATTGCTGATAGAATGTGTAGCTGTCAAATACAGAAACAGTGGGTAGACAGTCTCAAGGGGTGTGTATCATATGACAAATAGTTTTTAAGATATTATACCTACTGTGATTTTAATCTTTGTTTTATGTTTAAAAAAAATGAATTAGTGTTGATGTGCTTAATTTATTAATTTTAACTGTTTTAATTTTATTTTATTTTATTTATTTTAATTTTTAAATGTGTGATTATTATTGTTTTTGTAATTTTATTTAAATTTATCATGTACTTATGGATCATAGTTATCTGAAATAAATGTATTTTGATTTTGATTTTTTTGATAATGGCGGTTACGCCATCGACAATAAGGTCCCTTTTCTTAGATAACGACACATTTAGACTTTAGAGTCAGCGACAGTATTGAGACGACAACAAAGCTGCCAAGTCCTCTCTTTAGCCCAGGGATGTTGCGGATGCAGATTTTTTGACATCCGCGGATGCGGATGCGGATATTTAAAGGCTAACATACGCGGATGCGGATGCGGATGCGGATGTCAAGATTAGGTACTTAGAAAACGTCAAATATTACATTTTTAGTATTTTTTTATTAAAAAAAAAACGAAACGTTTAGTATTTGAGCAAGAATATAGGTGCGTTATATTTATAAACAGTAACTTGGCCGACTTTTCTGGATCTAGACGATTTCGTTATAGGTAATGACGAAATTACCTAGCACTTACGCCGCCGCTAAGACGTTCCTGTACCGACTTGTTTGACATCCGCATCCGCATAAGCTCCGCATCGATTTTATGCGGATGCGGATGCAGATGCGGATGTTGAAAATAATGCGGAAGTTCCGCGGTTGCGGATGCGGATGCGGATGTTCGCAACATCCCTGCTTTAGCCTTGCAAATGGCTTTGCAACTGGCAAATAGTGGTATTAACTGTTTCATATCGTTCCATGTTCGAATCTATGTGTAAAAGTTACTATAGTTTGTCAAGGACTGTCTCATTTCAAACATAGACAGAGAGAATCATACTATCTTTGTCTTACACTAGTACTAGCACCCAAAAGAAAAGGATGAGTAAGTATAGTTTTTTTTTGGTTCTCATTTACTGACAAATTGGATTGATCAACTTTAATACCAAAAATTAAAAAGTACGTGTATTAATGTAGTATTAATGTAATTAATACCTTACTGAACTATTTAAAAAGTCCTCTATGTAGAAAATAATTGTTTTTAGGGTTCCGTACCCAAAGGGTAAAAACGGGACCCTATTACTAAGACTCTGCTGTCCGTCCGTCCATCCGTCCGTCCGTCTGTCACCAGGCTGTATCTCACGAATCGTGATAGCTAGACAATTGAAATTTTCACAGATAATGTATTTCTGTTGCCGCTGTAACAACAAATACTAAAAACAGAATAAAATAAAGATTTAAGTGGGGCTCCCATACAACAAACGTGATTTTTGACCTGTGCTTGTGCTTGGATGGGTGACCGTTTTTTTGCTTGTTTTGCTCTATTTTTTGTTGATGGTGCGGAACCCTCCGTGCGCGAGTCCGACTCGCACTTGGCCGGTTTTTTTAAATATATATTCTTCGCACAAATTGACTAAGCCCCAAATAAGCTCAAGAAGGCTTCTGTTTTGGGTCACTTTAATACACTACAAATACCTAAATACATAGAAAACACCCATAATTCAGAAACAAATATTTGTGCTCATCACACAAATTCCCTTACCGGGATTCCAATTCGGGAACATCGGCTTCATAGGCAGGGTCACTACCGACAAGGCCAGAGCGGTCATCGAAATATGCTTTTCTACTCGTCGACTGCAATGCTTGAATTAAGACTTCGTATACCAAATTACCAATGTGAAATCGCATACTTTTCTCACTATGGGACCCCAACTCAACTATAATATTAATTTCGATACAGTTTAGTCAACTATAATATTCATTTCGATACAGTTTAATAATCAACTATAATATTAATTTCGATACAGTTTAGTCAACTATAATGAAATTGACCAATCGAAAGCTGTCTAAAAATTGAATTTAGTGCGGAGCAAGTACCAGGGCCTCATGAGTTACGAGAAGGTGTCGTTGACCAACCGGCCGGGGGCGCGGGGGCCGGGTCGCGTAAGAGTATGAAGGTATCGCGGTTGCTCGCGCATCTTAGCTGTATACTTTTGGTTTTTTTACCTACATGTATGTATGATTCTTCTACTAGTTTTAAGTATTTTTTTTTGTTGACTCGTAGAAAAATTATTGTATACAATAGTGATATAATCAAGCTTTTCAATCTCGTACCTTACTTAGGCAACGAAGCTTGCTGGGTATGGTACTCGACTTAAAAGCTCTCCATTATATCACGATTGTATGAAATACTATTGAACCAGATACCTATAATCTATAAGTAATATACATTTTTCAAAAACCTGAAAACCCGCTTTCTTAAGCAGGACATATTTTATCAGATGTTATTTAAATTTAACTCCATTCCCATTGAGCCATTATGGCTCAAAGCGGCTTGAATATAAAACCATGAAACTAAAATTGAAGCATTTTATGACTTCAAAGCTCTTCAAAGACGTAATTTGCTGAGGATTTTTATACGGCTACCGGAGTCTAGTAAATAAAGAAGACTAACAACCCTCATACGATGCCGCGAGAATCGTCAGTGTTAAATATAGTCGTTTATTTACTTTATTTATATATTTTAGATTTTAGTTATTGGCATTTAAAAAGTAGGTATCACCTAATTTAATTTTTAACAAGCAGAAACGTCTGCGACCGATGCTATCTACTATGGAATTTACGAGGGGCGTTCAAAATATTCTCGGTATTGATATCTTACGACCTCTTCTAAAATTTCTTTCGTTACTGGCCGCTAAGGTTTATTCATTGACATTAAAAAAAAGTATAATTCAAACCGAGATAGTCTTTTGTTTTTCTGCAATTGCTGAACAAACATGAACATCCTGTGCGAATTGACAATGTTAACTAAATTAGAACATCGATGCGTGATAAAATTCTTGACAAAACAGGGTAAAAATCAAAAAACCATAAAAGAGGAAATGGATTGTGTTTACCGTGAGTCTGCTCCTTCTTTATCTACCATTCAAAAGTGGTCAAGCGAGTTTAAACGCGGAAGGGAGAGTATTGAAGATGACCCTAGACCTGGCCGGCCTGTAGTAGCTACTTCACAAGAAAATATTGACAAAGTGGAAAAACTTATATTGGAAGATGGTCGAGTGAAGGTAAAATCTATAGCACAAGTAACCAATCTCTCTATTGGTACCGTACATGATATTATACATGACCATCTTAATATGTCAAAAGTAAGTGCAAGATGGGTTCCGCGAATGCTGACTCGGCTTCAAAAAGACATGCGTGTAGCTTGTTGTTCCGATTTTATTGACCTGTGCGGTGAAAATCCTGATGAGGTGCTGCAAAGAATAGTTACTGGAGATGAAACCTGGGTTCATCATTATGACCCAGAGAGTAAACAAGAGTCCATGCAGTGGCACATTAAGGGTTCAGCTCATCCCAAGAAGTTGAAGGTCATCCCTTCAGCTGGCAAGGTCATGGCCACGATATTTTGGGATTGTGAAGGAGTATTACTAATCGATTATAAAGAAAAAGGTGTAAATATCACAGGACAGTACTACGCTAACATTCTACGTCAATTAAAGGATGTAATTAAAGAAAAGAGGCGAGGAAAGTTAACCAAAGGTATTCTGCTTCTGCATGACAACGCCCCCGTCCATACTGCTCATATTGCCAAGGCAGCTATTGTTGAACGTGGGTTTAAAACTGTTACTCACCCACCGTATAGTCCGGACTTAGCCCCCAGCGACTTCTTTTTGCTCCCCAATCTTAAAAAGGATCTGCGTGGAAATAAATTTTCTGACGATGAAGCATTGAAGGCGGCAGTGGAGGAGCATTTTTACACGAAAGATAAAAAATATTTTTACGAGGGATTAAAAAAAATAATTGATCGATCTTTTAAGTGTATGAACATAGGGGGGGAGTATACTGAAAAATAAAAATATCAAACTTTTCGTACTTGTTTGTTTTCATTCTCATACCGAGAATATTTTGAATACCCCTCGTATATGAATTATTAGCATGTGACGTCACAATCAAATTACCTACTCTTTATAGTTTTATACGGGTTTTAAAATAGAAATCGTTTTTAAAAATAACTGATGTCTACGTTTTTCTATTAATCTCCTGGTGCTTTGTTTCATGCATGGTGTAAAATAATTTATTTTAAATACAGTCAAATTTTAATATCCTATTGTATGTCTGTCTAGAATATTTACTAGTCCCTGGCAGGCCACGAATCAAATAAGGAGCAAAGGAAGATTTATAGCCTAGGATATGCTAGTAAATCTAGCAAATTGAGAACGAGGTGCCGTATTACTGGCGGGTGCTACGTTGAGTAGGGACGTGAGGTGTTTTATAAGGTTATTCAGGTTATTGACTTCAGCTAAGGGAAAAAGATTGTTAATATAATATGAAGTCCGTGGAAATAAAGATGGCGGTATATTTTATGAAGAGGCTAGTATAAATAGGTAAATACGGGAAGTGTATATTTCTTTTGACTGAGCGAAAGCTAAGGTCTTCGTTTCAGCTTGGGCAAACATTTTTTCTAGTAGATGTTCACGTCTGCAGATCACATTTTAGAACCGATTCTCGTGATGTTCAATAGTTATATAGATTTTTTATTATGATTCATTTTTTTTAAATGTTGGAGCCATTTAGGTTCATGAGGTCTAGGTTACAGCTCATAGAAACACTAGTATATTTATTTTTATCTATTAAGAAAATACATAATTAAAGTAAGTACTTTCTTTATTTCTTGAAAGGTATTGACCGAAAAAAATACACAAATATATTTGCCTGAAATCAGTGCAATCTTCATAATAACTATATACGCCATATCGCCTACAATTTTATCTATTTTGCTCGGGGGACTGTGAGGAAATGCTTTATAAAATTCGAGTCTGCCTTTTTTGTGAGAATTTTATATTCATGCCATAAAATTTATATAAATCGTCTAGTTTTAGTACCTTTTGCAATAGTAAAATGCACAGATCACCATATGAGCAAAAATTAGTTTTGACTGAAAAAAAAACTCCTGTAGGTAGTAGGTACCTATCACTACATAGTATAAAACAAAGCCGCGTCTGTCCCTATGTATGCTTAGATAGCCTTAGATCTTTAAAACCACGCAACGGATTTTGATGCGGTTTTTAGGGTTCCGTAGCCAAATGGCAAAAAACGGAACCCTTATAGATTCGTCATGTCTGTCTGTCTGTCTGTCCGTCTGTCCGTCTGTCCGTCTGTCTGTCCGTCCGTATGTCACAGCCACTTTTCTCCGAAACTATAAGAACTATACTGTTGAAACTTGGTAAGTAGATGTATTCTGTGAACCGCATTAAGATTTTCACACAAAAATAGAAAACAAACAATACATTTTTGGGGTTCCCCATACTTCGAACTGAAACTCAAAAATTTTTTTTTCATCAAACCCATACGTGTGGGGTATCTATGGATAGGTCTTCAAAAATGATATTGAGGTTTCTAATATCATTTTTTTCTAAACTGGATAGTTTGCGCGAGAGACACTTCCAAAGTGGTAAAATGTGTGTCCCCCCCCCTGTAACTTCTAAAATAAGAGAATGATAAAACTAAAAAAAATATATGATGTACATTACCATGTAAACTTCCACCGAAAATTGGTTTGAACGAGATCTAGTAAGTAGTTTTTTTTTATACGTCATAAATCGCCTAAATACGGAACCCTTCATGGGCGAGTCCGACTCGCACTTGGCCGCTTTTTTTAATAGATCTTAAGAGTGATTCGAGAAAGTTTATGTATAATTTGTTAACCCGGGCGAAGCCGGGGCGGGTCGCTAGTTTTTAGATAAAAATCGTTTTAACTTAAGGGCCGAAACAGATGGACTGCAACCCGACTGCATTTTGTATGGGAACTGCATGCCGACTGCACACCAACTGAAAACGTCGGCGAGCAGTTCCCATTCAAGTTGCAGTCGGGGATCCGTCTGTACCGGCCCTAAGACAGATTTAAGTATGGGAATACAATCATATTCAAAATTTACAGTAGAATATACAAAAAACATGTGTAATATATGTTTCCTAAAAATATCCAAAATACCTAGAATACTAAGTAAGTATACCTCTTTTCTCGGCCTCCCATGACCCACAATGTTAAAATATTCCGGCGTTTGATCCCGTTCCAATAGAACCCTATGGAAGGTCAATAGCCACTTAAGGCTCCGCGTTTAGTTAACGACCCCATGCCTCCGATAAACGCCTTATGTGTTCCTAATAGCTGCAGTTAACTGTTGGTAAATACCACACTAGGAAAACCGCTATTTTCCTCATTACCTCTAATACGAAATAGTAGTATAATTGTTAATTTGCTATGGGAAAATTCACACGAAAACTAGAACATAATTATTAAATTTGCAAGTGCAGTTTTGCAAAGTACTGCTAAGAAGTCAGAACGTTTTTGACTGCCTATTTATTGAAATGACAGGTTTTATAGTTATTTTCAAGAACAACCACAAGAAATATAACATTTCTAAATATTCTTCGTGACACTGTGAAGGTAATAAAACAAAGTAAATAGTGCGTAGTAGTAATTAGTGCGGGTAGTTCGAAAAACTCGCGTGGCTAGAAGATGTTGACGTCAACTTTAGCCAGTCTTCTCCGAGACCACAGGGACAACGCCGTCCTCGAAACGTCGGAGGTAAATCTTAAAACTTAAATACGCGACTAAGTCCCGTTTTACAATTTAATACTGTGTAAAAATCGTGAAAGTTTAAATCAGTGTGATAAAAGTTATATTGATATTCCTTTCAAGTAAATATATGTGGAATGAGTTGCCTCCTGAGGTATTTCCTTTGCACTACGACATGGGATTCTTCAAGAAAGTATTTAGGTTCTCAAGGGTCGGCAACGCAAGTGGCTCCTGTGATGTTGCTTATGTCCATAGGCGACGATGACCGCTTAAAAAAACATCGGGTTGCACTCAGGGGGTGCCGGCAGAAGTGAAAACTCAATGACTAGTGCAAAATGCACTATGTATAATTGAGGATAACGCCATCTAGCGTTGTTTCGTCGCATTACTTGAAACCCCTAAGCACATCACTATTAGTACTCGAGTTACATTAATACCAGTTAGAGCGAAACTCACTAGATGGCATTTAAATCAATAAAGAAAAACTCAATGACAGTACATGTAACAGTTTTTCGATCAGGTTACGTGACCGTCTTATGGTCACGTGATCTTCTTACGGTCACGTCATCTCTTGCGAGTTTAACATTTTTTCCCCACCTCAAAAAGTGCATAGCGCCGCTAAAGAAGTTTTCATTCAAAAATATAAACGTTATAACTACATGTGAAATAATATTTTTAGCATAAATAATAGCGTGCTCATTGTCTGCACGCTTTTGTCTTAGGTTTTCTTCGCCCGTCAAGATAAGAAACTTCTTCATTCATAACCACAGAACATATTAAAGAGGTTGTTCTGTGTTCATAACATTCATGTTATTCAATCTTCATTGTACTCGGTCTTACATGTGCTTGATGCGCTTCACCAATTTTTTCTGTTATCCTCGAATTATTCTTTTATTCGAAATAACAAGTACCTAGATTATTTTAAAATTCATAAACTTGTACACCGACTATTGATTTTATTCTGTTATCCTCGAATTATTATTTTATTCGAAATAACAGGTAGATTCTTATTTATTTCATAAACTTATACACCGACTATTGAATAACTGAAAATATAAAAAAACTGCCACACATTTTTGCCGTTCGTCCGCTCCCACGGGGATTTAAGACTTTTTCCTCATTTGAAACAGATGCTTCCCAAGAATAAGACTAAAATAAAATGAATGTTAATAAAGTTAAAGAAATGTTATTACGTAAATGTGACACAAACAGTAAGGGTAAACAGTGCTGAGGGATTTCAAAGAAAATAAAATTTTACGGAAACTTAGACGTATCGGTTTTTTCACTTGGAAACTTCATGATATTTTTACACACTTTATTTAGCTTAGGGTTACTTGCGTTTAGTGGCTAATGTATGAACTCGCAATAAATACTAATCAATCTGTAAACAGACTCATTGTGAAGGCCAGTCACTCAACCCGCAACCACACTTACCGTATTGACCTTATCTGATTCCGTTTAAATTTTGAGTAGTTTCGTAATTCCGATAACCATGCTAAAGGACTCACGTAAGACCGGCCCGGGTCCGAAACGGAACTTCCGTCTCTTACTTATCTGTCATAACAGATGAGAGTGATCACGTGACGCTTTCTATTGAAAACGAAGCGCCGGAAGCTCCGGCCCGGACCCGGCCCGGTCTCACGTGAGTTATCCTAAGAGGGCTTATTATACGCCTAGGGCTTCGGTCTCTCTTTACGTTGACTTAAATTTAAATAGTTAGACAACTTACCATTAAATTGCCCTTTCAATTATCAAAATACGGTTTCCCGATGAAGCCAATACTCGTAATTTTCTCTCAATCATAAGAACTCTTTCATTAAAACTACTAGTTGTCTTCCGTTGTTTCCCGTTGTAGTTGTTCAGACAATTTACAATGGTACCAGAGTGTAGCGAAAACTAACTAACGACTAAGTTCACAGTCATTAAGTTTGCCGCATTCTCGACAACTACTTAAAGCTAAGTTTACTCGAGCCTTGGTATCTCCTTGTTTTGTCGATAAACTTTTCATCGAATATAATGTGGTCGGCAACGATTAATCGACTATTTAGTTCTATTAATACGAGTATATACATTTGGCATGGTTTTGTTTCGCCGTCCATTCATTTCAATTTTTTCACTGTTGAAACACTGTTCATTTTTGCTACAAGGTTTTAGCGCTGACTGTTGTAACCACAGGCAAGATAATTCTAAAAAACCCCAAACAAAGTTAGATTACGTTTTTTTTTATCACAGAGTTCCCATGGCAACCTGCTCCAACAATTCTACATCGATGGTGTGACAAGGCAGTTACTAACCTCGTGTAAACCCTGCATAACTTCAAGTATTTACGGCCAAGTGCCGTTTGTAAATTGTCTAATTTATCTGCGTTTGGACCTGAGTTGGCTAAGCCAAACTCAATTTGGACATAACCGCCTTAAGTGCGCGGAAACGGTTCGTTTTAATTAAAAACAATTATTCTGAGTGAATGCTCATTTCGTGTAATTTGACCGTTTAAAACCCCTGGAGTCGCTGCCTAGTCTAAATTTGCCAGTCAACAAACGATCTTCTGGTTTTACATTTAGAACTGAATTTTGTTAGCCATTTCGCCCGCGATTTCACGTTCGTGGGGCTCAAGACGTTAGTGTAATAGTATTTCTGTTTGTTTTAACTGAAAGAAAGGGGAAAAGGTCACGACATGAAGATTAGATCTTTTAAAAATAAAATTACTTTGTTTGGCGCGTCTGTGGCAAATAAGCGTACGGTTAATCTACTAATTAGCTACTGTAACCTGCTACTACTGTATGCTTTGTTAAATGGTCTCCGTAGCCTAGTCGGTATATGATCGGTATATCGGACCCTGAGTATGACGAAGAAGGAGGTATCAGGTTCGAATCCCATTAGGGGCATTCATTTGTGTGTTATCTCGAATATTTGCTCCTGAGTTATGGATATTTTGTATGTATTTAAATGTTTACCGATACATATGTATGTTTTACATATATATGTATTATACATATATTTTACTTACTCATGGACAAAATAAGAAACCAAAAAATACTGGATTACAGCACCTAAAGTAATTTCAAAATTAATAATTAAACTTTTTTTGCTATCCTCAAAATTTGTCCATGAGTGTTTATACCGTCATCCAGTACCCACAAGTAACACTAGCCTTATTGAGCTTACTGTAGGACTAGGTCTATTTGGTGTAAGATTGTCCCGAAATATTAAAATATTCATAATTAAAAAAAAAGTCAGTTCACAAATTTTTATATCAAGTAATTCTTCCAAAATTGTCACAAACACAATGAACACAAACGTATCAGGAAAATTTAACAATGACTGTTTTTCAATGCAATGAAGTTCAGCATAATGAAACATTCCTTTACGAAACGGAATGGCACTTTTTAGATTCCATTTGAAATCCTACACCGACACGATCCTAAAACCTTGATTGAAAAATTCAAAAGCAAAGCTGTTTTAACCTTAATTTCAGCAGAGGACGTCGAAAGTTAAATAACAAATAACAGTATTTTGTGCAACGGGTACATATTTAATAAGGGTACTTTAAATTCACGAAGTATCGCGCCTTGTATGCGTGTGAATGGATACGCCTCCTTTAAATAGATTTGACGTCTGGCTTCTTAATCCGAACGTTATTGTGGCGCAAAAAGGCATGTTTACTTCATTTTCGGTCAGCGCGGGCGAGTAGCATGCGAGCGTTTGCTCAAAACCCCGCGGCGACACGTACACTGCTCGCATCGCCATTCTACTTGTTCTATGATTTTAAGTTTAGTATTCATTATTTTTAAATTTAGCTTTTAAGTTGTATTTAATGATGATTATATTTCGAAATAAATTGACAATGTTTTTATATAATTAATACCTATATTGGTTTTCTTTTCATTTCAGGTTTTCAGTTTAAAAACCAGCGCCAGTTTGATTCCAGGTAATAAACTGTAAAATAGTTAAAACAAATATTCATCATGTGTTTCAATATTTTCGCTAAGCAACTAAATAGTGTAGGACCCCAGTCACTTCACTAGGACAGCCACAGATAAGATATTCAGCTTTTTTACATACTTATCTATTGCAATTATCTTATAGTAAGTTTAAGGCAAAGGGTATTCCTTAGGGTTTAGAAAAAGTTTGACATCGATTACTTATAACAGTATTTGGAAGTAGGTACTATTCTTACGTGCTTGTTGCTAGGCCTACAACTACCATGAGGTATATACAAGAGACGACATCTCGAACAAAATGTTTCCGCACCTCAGAGAAGTGCATGCACTTGTTGCTTTTAGTACTTACGTCACCGACCACTGACGAGATGCCATACGTGTACAGAAATTAAAAAAAAAAAATGGCTTCGTGCGTGTTAAAAAGTTGCAACAATAGCACAAGAAAATATAATAAAAGGGATGGAATAACATTTCACCGGTAAGCAATGGAATAACTGTTGATTTACTATTATTTAGTTTTCAAAGTAAATGTTTGGTCGTAGAAACAGTATTGTATGCAACGTTGTTTAACTGAGTCAAAAAATACTCGTGGCGTCTTTATTAACAATTTTCGAATCGAATCTCTGATTCTCAAATATTCTAGTCTGTTATGTGAAATGAAGTTTCTTTAGCCTATAAGGCTTTTTTTTTCAGTATATGCGCTGAAAAATGTTTTACCGCGATACGCTAAAGCGCGTTTACGGCACTTTAACAAATTATAATGTCGCATCAGAAGATATATTACTGGTTTATTAACATAGCGTGTCTCACTGTCATAAACAGCTTATGACGAATATTTACGGTACCCGATTTTTGTTTGCTAAAAGTAATTTTATCGTGACAGTTTTGATGGAGAAAGATATGCTTAGGTAATTATGATATCTCAAAAACAAGCAACAACGGTTGCACTCCGGGAGTGCCGATAGAAGTGAAAACTCACCTCACTATGTTACCGACGCCCACACGATACATGCGTTTAGCGGAGGTATTCTATTTATTTATTATATATTATTATCATTCTCAAATAAGATCACACTTTTTCATTGACATGTTTATTTACATACTGCCATGACAACGTCAAATTATTTGAAAATGGGTATAAAGAGTCTTGAAAAGGATTCCGCAACATAAATGTCAAATAACATTGAGTTTTTCTTTATTGATTTAAATGCCGTCTATATTATGAGTGGCCATCTAAACCTTACGCCCCTTACGGTCACGTGATCGCCTTACGCTGTCTCGAGTTTATCATTTTTTCCCCACCTCTAAAAGTGCTCAGCGCCGCTAAAGAAGTTTCCACTTCAAAAACGTCGTCGTTGTGTAAATAGTAAATACGTAAAATATACTTGGTCAACCAGATCTTGACAGTAGAAAAAGGCGGCAAATTTGAAAAATGTAGGCGCGCAGGGATATCGTCCCATAGAAAATTTTAATTTCGCGCCTTTTTTTACTGACAAGATTTGGTTGACCAGCTATACGTACTATGTTCAAATATGTATTAACTCGAGGATCAATTTGTAACTAAGTGCATTGCATTACATTTAAAGCATCATAAATGTTTTATATCATTGCAATAACGTCGCATGCACCGATCAGCGTGAGCGACGTTCAAGGTCGTATCAAAATAAGATCAAAACCATAACAAGTTATAAACTGAAATAAATGTCATATATGTACTAAGAAAAAGTGACCCAAGCCTCCAGTGCCCCAGGCTGGAATCGAACCAGCGTCCTCTGCTAACGCGGCAGGTGCCTGTTGCCACTCGGCCACCGGGCCACAGCGGCATAGGTCGAATTTTTCCAAGTATATGCACTTCATACTGAAGGCTTATGGCGCCCCCTGGCCACCTCTAAGGTAGAACAGTATGGTTCGACCTTCTAACTGGATTGTCTCAGGTTGGACCATAACAAGTTGTTAATTCCGAATCGGGCTCCGAGATATTATTGGTAATTAGCTATTGTATATACAAATACAAAATTCTTTATTTATTTAAAATACACATGGCCATGGTTTAGGGGATGGAGCCGCCCGGTAAGCAAATAATTGCCTCTGTTGGGAGGCACCGCTCTTCCCTAGGTTAACAACTATTTATTTAAAACATAAATAACTGAAACATATTAGCTTTACACGATACATGCTTATAATTAGGTGTTAAATTTTAACAGACTTATTTTATCGTAAGTAACTTAAATATAATAATAAATGTAAATGTATAAAAAACATGTAAGTGTGTGTGTGTGTGTGGTGTGTGTGTGTGTGTGTGTATGTGTGTGTATATATATATATATATATATATATATATATATATATATATATATATATATGACAGATAGACTATTCTGTCCAATTGTATTATTTAATTATTTTATTTTATTTTAATTTCTTTTTTTAGTATTCTAAGATTAGTAGTTTTTCCGTTTCCTCGTATGATTTCGTTTTTAGCCACTTAGTAAGGAGCGTTTTGCAATATCTCGGTGTGACTTTGAGTGGATGTCTAATTCTTTATTTATTTTATTATATAAATAGGCAAACTTTGCGTTAAATTGCGACCTTGCAAAATGCGATCTTGTACGTGAAGTTGTAGTTAGGGTTATATGGTAATAATTTGTGTGTTTTTAGTGTTATTTGTAGTATGTATAACTTCCTGACCGAAAGTAGGCCAGTGGTTTGGAATAATAAGTCTGTGGGAAATGTAATTTTTTTGAAAAACATGACTTTTAACAGAGCACGTTGAGGTCGTTCTAGGTCTATAAGGCGACTTTTTGCTGCGCATATAGACATCACTTCTGTTCTATTTTATCACACAATGATAAAATCAACAAGAGGAATGAAAAAAAAACCGGCCAAGTGCGAGTCGGACTCGCGCACGGAGGGTTCCGCACCATCAACAAAAAATAGAGCAAAACAAGCAAAAAAACGGTCACCCATCCAAGTACTGACCCCGCCCGACGTTGCTTAACTTCGGTCAAAAATCACGTTTGTTGTATGGGAGCCCCACTTAAATCTTTATTTTATTTTGTTTTTAGTATTTGTTGTTATAGCGGCAACAGAAATACATCATCTGTGAAAATTTCAACTGTCTAGCTATCACGGTTCGTTAGATACAGCCTGGTGACAGACGGACGGACGGACGGACGGAAGGACGGACAGCGGAGTCTTAGTAATAGGGTCCCGTTTTTACCCTTTGGGTACGGAACCCTAAAAAACGGACAAGTGCGATTCGAACTCGCCCACCGAGGTTTCCGTACTTTTTTAGAATTTTTTGTTATAGCGGCAACAGAAATACATCACTTGTGAAAATTAAAACCGTCTATCACGGTTCATGAGATACATGGTGACAGACAGACGGACAATGGAGTCTTAGGGCCCGATTCGGATTTTGAACTACATATCTATTAGACATCACCAAGATATGACAACCAACACCAAGACATATATTATACACGACACCAAGACAAGACAAGACATATATCATCTTGGTTGGTGATGTCTAATAGACATCTAATATTTGACGTATCTTAAAGTTCGAATATGGCTGTAAATAATAGGGTCCCGTTTTTACCCTTTGGGTACGGAACCCCAAAGAACGACAATGTAATGAAATTCATGACAAGGGAATGAGAAATAACGGTAAGGGAATGAGAAAGGCCGACGCGTTATTGATAGTTAACTATTTATTGTTTCTATACGGGCCCGGAACAACCCTTTGATGTTCGGCTTAACAGCTTAGCGGCGGGAAGTCTGAAGCATAGTGCTGGGATAGCTAAAGACTCGAATATTTAAATTACCTTTGAGACTCAATTTAAGAATAAAAGAAATCTCAATTTAAGAATTTTTAGAACGGGTTTTCGTTAAGTTAGTTTTAAATAAGTATATGTAATGTGTATTTTTAGTTTTTTTTAATTGTAATAATAGTATTATAGAAATTTAACACGTAAGGATCTTTTGTTTAATTTGATAATGATGTGATATTTTGGGGGTCCCGTTGTTTCCCATAAAAGTCATAATGTATGTTTGTCATATTATCATTAGTCATAAAACTGAAACCGTTAAAATTTCAGGATTTTCGTTAGGTTATCCTATAGATAGGTTAGGTTAGGTTTGTTTTATGGCAATCCTGAAAAGTAACGCGTTTCTGAACCAAATGAATTATGACTAACGAAAATGCGGGCAAACAATACATTATGGCTTAAAACTATTTGGGAAACAATAGAGACCCGATATTTTGTAACAATGCGATTTGTGCTTAGCTATTATATCAATAAAAACCGGCCAAGTGTGAGTCGGACTCGCGCACGGAGGGTTCCGCACCATCAACAAAAAATAGAGCAAAACAAGCAAAAAAACGGTCACCCATCCAAGTACTGACCCCGCCCGACGTTGCTTAACTTCGGACAAAAATCACGTTTGTTGTATGGGAGCCCCACTTAAATCTTTATTTTATTCTGTTTTTAGTATTTGTTGTTATAGCGGCAACAGAAATACATCATCTGTGAAAATTTCAACTGTCACGGTTCGTGAGATACAGCCTGGTGACAGACGGACGGACGGACGGACGGACGGACAGCGGAGTCTTAGTAATAGGGTCCCGTTTTTACCCTTTGGGTACGGAACCCTAAAAAGTAGGTATTTATTTAAGAATACACTGATATATGTAGTAGTCTTTTTCTATTCTCCATCCAGAAAGCATCAACTATCTGCACGGTGTGCTGAACGAAGCCTGCCGCTTTCTGGCTCCGTCAAAAAGAAAAATAGGTACTTAACATACCTCGGGCAGGAAATAAAAAAGCCATATATCACATATTTGACGACGACCATTATTTCGAGTTCATAAACGACACGACGAACGACGAAATGTCATATTCGTGCTCGTAAGTAGGGGAAAGCAGCCTAAAGCGGGAACCCCGCGGGAATAGGTGCTGTTTTGTTGCGAAATTATTATCAAATCTTAAACTATGCATATTTAGTGATTTTGTTATCCGAGTCTGAGTTTTTATTAATCCGATCGGGCACAAGTTATGATATATAATGTAACTAAATGCAAAAAATGATGTAAGTATTACTCGGAAAAAGACTCAAGACTTTTAAGCACCGAGACTCAAGACTTTCACAAATCTGAAACGAGTATAAGTAGACTCATAGACTCGAATATTTAAGCCAGCACTACCTATACTGAATGATCAAGGTATGAGGTGTTAGTGAATACCACTAAACCAAATTAACGAGTAGATTATTGCGAACCAAGCGGTAAAACGGCTTTTACTGTTATTGAGCTGTAACTGTGCCATTCATTGGGTAGTTAAATATTGAATATACAAGATGATTCACATTTAGAGTTGCGTAAATCCTGTATATTATTCAGTAAATGCTAATGGATTGTTACTATTGTATTTAAATGAAACACATCTATTTTAACTGACACAGGAACTAGCCGCCATACAGTCGAAGTTATGTTGTCATTTAAAAACTACATTTTAGTTAAACATGAAATTTGATGTAAACATTCAGGTAGGTACCTACCATTACCTATTTCTGTTCATTAGGTAAGGTATGTGGCTAATTCCGTCATAGGGCTATTCCGTCCAATAGCGTTTTTCTCGAACAACGACCAAAATTGATAAATTCATCCAAAAAGCAACGATTACGTTTAGTTTATATATATAGCAATCAATAGCAAATAGTTTTTTTTACTACGATTGAAAATCAAAGAAATATACGCTCGTGGACGGAATAGTCCCTATGACGGAATTAGCCACATTTACCTTACTAGAAATTGTGCAAAGAAATTAGAGCGTGTAGAAGCTTTTTATACAAAAATTCTACTCATCATTGTTTAGAATTTTTAGTTGAATCAAAAATAAATCCAATTTCAGACACAACACAACTGAAAAAAATACAAGTAAAATTTAAAAATGAATAAAGAAGTTATTATAACATACAAAATACAATCACACTAACATACAAAATAAAATTGCACATTTCTAAAAGCAATCTTCCTATTCTTAACTTTTGTGCAAAAGTAGTTACAAAGTTTTAAAGGTGCGATTTAGACCTTTTTACATGATTTTTTTTTATTGGGCGAAAGTGGTTTGATCAGATTTCGAACCGATGAAGTTACTAGAGGAAGGCCTCAAATTTGCTATTCATATTTTTTTGCAACCGTATTATGATCTAAAAAAGCGTCACAATTTTTCTAAAACTCTGCTGGCTGAAACCATTATCATTTGAAAACAGCCTGTATTTTTGATACGAACGTATAAGCTTAAGGAAGTTAGTTTCAGGCTTCAGTGAACACACACTTCTGGATTTATAAAAAATAAGGCGTTTTCTTTGCCTTATAAATAATTCAGCGAGCAATTCACTATGTGTCACTGTCACTATGTGTGACGTGTCACAATGTATCACTATGTAGTTACTTAGTTTTAAGTCAAAACGCACTTACACAAATGACATCAGCGTCACTGTCACAAATGTTCACGATTTACGAAATACATTATTACAGCTCTCAATTATTTCAAAATTAGAATTATGCTATGATGGTTAAGAGTAAATAAAATAAAAATATTTTCACCACACCAACCCGAAGAAAATATTAACTGTAAAAAATCAAACAAAATCATCATTTAAAAGTAAATTGTACCAGCAAACATAAGAAAACAACTCAAAATTTGCATTTGATTACTTTGCCTCACATGTGAATAAAATGCAACTTTGCTATCAGTTTTTGAACAAGAGAGTATTTACCAACTTTGGTGTGGTGAAAAAATCTTTGAGAATCGTTTCATAGCACTAAAATCTATGTCTCCAACTAGGGAACCAATCAAATTGTGACTCGGTCGATCGGTGGACTAGGTCACTTTTTCTTTATTATTATTATTCTCTTTATTCATTTTTCGTCTTAAGTTAGGTTTTATTACAATATGGATATAAAATTAAAATATAAAAACACTTACAAAAACAATATAAAAATATTATACACATATTATAAAAAAACCTAACCTAGGGTGCCGCCAGCAGCGGGACAAGGCCCAAGCTGCGGTGGTCAGGGCCGCAGTTATTATTATTATTATTATTTGGAGCCTGTCGTGTCCCACTGCTGGGCAAAGGCCTCCCCCCAATTTCTCCACAAATCTCTGTCCAGTGCTATGTCTGGCCACTCCTTTAAAAAGGACTTTTTCTTTAGTGTAGGATAACTATTACTAGCGACCCGCCCCGGCTTCGCACGGGTTAACAAATTATACATAAACTTGAATCACTAATCCGTTGCGTAGTTTTAAAGATCTAAGCATACGTAGGGACAGACAGACAGCGGGAAGCGACTTCGTTTTATACTACTATGTAGTGATAGTTGAGTAAGCAAATTTCCCATTAACACAAGTATATAGCAATTAAATAATTGATCAGCCTATGCAAATCAAATCCCTTACGTTATTGGTCGGGCTTAATTGGCGTAAACGCTAAATTTGTATAGGTATTATTCAGAATGATTTTGATTCATTCGTTTCAGTGATTATATTGATGAACAGCAACTATTATGCATGAATAAGCACATTGTTATTATTCAAAAATACTTGAATAGTATAATAATAGGTATAGTCAGCATCAATAGTAGCGGATGTAACAATGCTCCAAAAGTATCTGCCATAGTGCCACCCTGGAATAGTCTTCCAAATAGATGTATATTATATGCCTACAAATATAATTTTTAACTAGAAGAAACGTCTGCGATGATGACCGATGCTATTAAGCTTAAAATAATTTAAAAGTGGAAAAAATACTGTCTTGGGTTAGACTTCAACTCACGGCCTCTGGATAAACAAGACACTAATTTTAAAACAAACAGACAATAATTAAGACAGTCATTTTTATGGCCAAGACAGTCATCTTTCCACTTTTAAAATTCTAAGTCTATATGTCTACAGTTCGCGTTTTAAAGTATTTGTTCTAGATACAGGATTTAATATATTTTTCTACTCCAGCACTTAAATGTGTCAATTAAATGACTGACAGTGATATCTAAAGCAATGTCATTTGAATGATTTGTCTATAGGCTCATAAGATGACTGCTAGCAGTCATCCTATGAGTATAATACAACTGCTTTATTTTTTTTAAAGATACAAGTTCCGATCATCTTGATTGAAAGAGGTATGTTTTCATTTACAATAATAACTCTTTTTTTTTTAAATAATAACTCAATTTTTTTTAAATAATAACTCTTTTTTTTTAATAATATTTTTTTTTTTTTTTTTTTTTGCTGCAGCTGTCATAGAAAAAGTAATGTATGCAACAGCTCATAATTGGTTCTTAAAATTCTCGGGTCTTTTTTTACAAAACTCGACTACGTCTCGTTTTGTAACTTCGACCCTTGAATTTTAAGAACCCTTATTATATCACTGTTGCATAAACTACTATTTTGTTCAGCTATTAGGAACGGTAGGTATTTTTGATGTCGACTGTATCTATTATCTCGATTCTTTTTCGAGAGACTAAAAGTATGGGATTTTTCAAAAAAGTACTTAGTGTATTAAAAAAAACCTACTGGTTTCTATTGGGTCGAAAAAGCACAGGTAACCTCTAAAGTTCAAGTCCTTCATTGGCTACGGCGACCACTTACCACCGGTTGAGCCATATGCTTGCTTTGTCACGGACGTGGTAGGTATAAAAACAACTGTGGTATTTTTTTATTTTATTGATTTTTGTCGTAAAGTAATTTATTTTTAGAAGTATTACATTAATATTTACTCGTGCAGTAATTTCATTGTTACATAAGGTGGCAAATAGGTACGGAACAAACGCACGCATTGTTAACCCTTATCTTGGCAAGGCTCAAAATATCTCAAATATAATATTTTTTTTAGATTTTGGTCACCTATTGAGCATACTAGATTACAAAAAAATAAGGAAAAAAATCCAAGTTTTCCCAGTTTCGGAAAATTTGATACAATGCCAATCCCTCGACAAACCAGTTACCTACTTTAAAAAAAAAAATGTGGATTTCAATAAAAATAAAACATGTAGTGCAACAGAAATCGTCATTTATTGCTTATTAAACGCAATCTAAAGCATCAGATAACTATTACACCTGTAAAAAAAAATTATATCTTCGAATTCCTGAAAACATGGGAGAAAAATTTGATCCCGTAGAGTTTCAAAAAAGTCGTTGTGTAAAAAAGGAAAAGTAAACAAATAAATAAAAGCTAAAAAAAGCATTTTTTTTTACTTAGGGGGCATTTTTGGGCATTTACAAAATTTTCCGCGCTACGAGCTACGGCGTAGCAATAATGCTACAGCGTACGAATATACAGTTAAAGTTTTTTAAGTTAAGTTTAGATGTTTATCTAGTACTATAAAAAAATCAAAGTTCAGTAACTAAATAATAATTGTTACATAAGGTGGCAAATAGGTACGGAACAAACGCACGCATTGTTAACCCTTATCTTGGCAAGGCTCAAAATATCTCAAATATAATATTTTTTTTAGATTTTGGTCACCTATTGAGCATACTAGATTACAAAAAAATAAGGAAAAAAATCCAAGTTTTCCCAGTTTCGGAAAATTTGATACAATGCCAATCCCTCGACAAACCAGTTACCTACTTTAAAAAAAAAATGTGGATTTCAATAAAAATAAAACATGTAGTGCAACAGAAATCGTCATTTATTGCTTATTAAACGCAATCTAAAGCATCAGATAACTATTACACCTGTAAAAAAAAATTATATCTTCGAATTCCTGAAAACATGGGAGAAAAATTTGATCCCGTAGAGTTTCAAAAAAGTCGTTGTGTAAAAAAGGAAAAGTAAACAAATAAATAAAAGCTAAAAAAAGCATTTTTTTTTACTTAGGGGGCATTTTTGGGCATTTACAAAATTTTCCGCGCTACGAGCTACGGCGTAGCAATAATGCTACAGCGTACGAATATACAGTTAAAGTTTTTTAAGTTAAGTTTAGATGTTTATCTAGTACTATAAAAAAATCAAAGTTCAGTAACTAAATAATACGATAACTAATATGACATATTTGAAACATGTTTTGTAACCCCACAAATATAAAAAATATTTAAAAACATGTAAACCTCTTTTGATGACAACTTGGCAATGTATTAAATGTAATACAATCTTTTTGACATGTACATTTCTGAGTTCTTGGCAATGTATCAAATATAATACATAACAGTTTCATGTAAGATTCTGTGTATTAAATGTTTTAAAATTCGACCGCAATGGAAATATTTATGCACTAACGGATAGTGAATGCATCAAAATGTAGATTATGGGAAAATACATATTAATCTAAGAAATAAGTGCAAAACATCCAATATGAAACGAAATTTGTTTTTTCCGCGGTGCCATGTTAATTATTACTAATTAATTTACAATGACACTTGTCTCCATTATTTTTTTCTATAATAAAGGAGGGTAGCTCGACATATTTATGGCAGAATTATTTAGTTAGGTAATAAAGTTGACCTGCTAGATTTTTTAAAGTTCCATGTATCACGGGTGTTACAATGCCAAGATAAGGGTTAAGAGAATAAGAGTGCATTAAGGTAATTTTGAACACCTCGCCCGCTTAGTAACTTCTGCTGATGACTGTACCTAGCTGTTAAAATATTATACTTCTCCGTAATATTTAAAACAAATAAGACGTCCATTAGGCATCAGAATATTTAAAAGTTTTAAAATCCTTTCAAAAAGTGTCACCAGAGTTTAATGAATCGTCAAATTGAGTCCTGAAAGACACTGAAGCTTAAGTTTTTGGCAATCAATTAAGAATGAAGTGTTCAGTTTAAGTGTTGAAATTGGTTTCACACTTAGGTATTATCTACGTTTCAATCAATATTTGTCAATGTATATTACTTAGGGTTGTCAATAGGCACATAAATTATTTTTCACCACACCAACGGGTAAAGGCTCTCTTGGTTGTTCAAAAACTGATAGGTAAGAAAGTAGCATTTTATCCACATGTGAGAAAAATAATCTGATGCAAATTTTGAGTTGTTTTCTTATGCTGGCTAGTAGAATTGACTTTTATATGATCATTTTGACAACTTCATTTGGTTTTTTTTTTACTCTTAGAATTGTCCTCGCATTGGTATACTTTAAAAATAAACTTTAAGTATTAGGTTTATGAACCTAGAGAAGCTAATGATACCTTGATTAATATTGTTTTAAATATTTATAAAAATATAATTGTTACAATCTACTTAGGCATTGAAAAACATTTTCTATTGGATAAGTAGAATGTTTCTCACTGACATTTTAAACTCGTCTCAAATATTTCAGTTCATTTTTGTGGATAGACGTTCCTGACGGTTGAGAATATTATATTAGGTTCTTCTCTGCAAATTTTATGCTGCAGTCAGCAGCAATAGTTGCTAAGCGGGCGAGGTGTTCAAAATGATCTTGAAGCAACTTTATTGTTAGGAGAATAAGAGCGCGTTAAAGTAATTTTGAACACCTCGCCCGCTCAGGAACTTCTGCTGCTGACTGTACCTATTTGAGACTTATTTATTATGTTGTTAGAAATCCAGAATGGGTTATACATATTTAGGTTTGAAGATTATGCACGATTGCACGCTTGCCACCGATGCCGCCCCCTTTTAACACATTCAGTGCCGAAAACCCGATTTCGTTCCCAGGCCGGACGACCCGATAGTCGGGATCGTGGGACTACAGCTTTATACGACGAAATTTTTGTGGCTTGGCGCGGATGGCTTGTATAGTTAAGTGGTGTTAATAAACGAAACACTACACCAATCGATAGTACTTAGTACTATTATTTATTCGGTGTCTATAGTAATTTTCCAAATACCTACTCATACGATCCTTTGCTAATAACGATCTCAATATTCTCAATCCAACATCATTATGGAACGCTTTAACGCAAAATTACCATTGCTAATACAAACTAACGGATCCCAAAGTCGAATAATAAAACAGCCCAACTTAGAAGTTAGAACTCTCGTTACCAAATAATAGCTTTAACAAACTCTTATCTAATTGAACTACGCTATTGCAAAATCATTCTTCCTGTGTTGACGTAAAGTTTAAATTTAAGAAATCGATCTGGAATGGATAAGAATTTTAAAGCATTGGTGATGGGAGAATTTGAGGCGTTTTTAATGATACAGTGCAATAAATCACGGCCTTTATCGGTTTGTATTAGTAATATTAGTATGCGCCTCGCAGTTTTGATCAGCCTAACTAGTCTCGTGCAAGAAGATTTATATTTCTATTATAAGTAAATAGAACATAGGCTTGAATACAAATTGAGAATCGAAATTTTGACTATTTTTTCATAGGTACTTTTTATATTCGGTACGCACTATTATCGCAGACTGTACTTTTTATTTATTTTTCTAATCACATGTTATTAGTGCTCTATAATACGTTCAGAAACCGCAGGAAATTACCAGCTTTATTACAACCAATTTTACTATGAGAACTTTCTTATCTGTGGCAGTAGATAAAATCTGTACTTTAATGTTATAACGTTACAGATTTTTTGTAACGTTATGAGTTTAAATTTGGAACAGCAGTCAAAACTCAAGTGGGTCTGTATTCTAGTATCCATAGATATTAAAACAGTTATCGATACGAAACGTCAAATCAGTTTTTTTTTAAATATAAACCGCACGATATTTGATCTCGAGTTACATGAGAATAGGGACTTCATTCGTTTGTTTAGGAATTAAAAAAAACTACGGATGCGTGACATGCGTGAAAAAAGTTTTCATTCACAGCCATTTGACGCATAGTTTATCTTTTAATTTAGTTTTAAGTATGTGTTTAGATAAAGTAGTGTATGTAACTGTACATAATTAGGCATTAAACACTCGTGTGATCCTATTAAGAAACTCACTAGCGTTCGTTTCTTAAACCCACACTCGTATTTTAATGCCTCTCATTATGTAGCAGTCACATAAACTAGGTACTATTATTTATTTATTTCTTTATTTAGAAACAATAAACAGTCTGGTATAGTAATAAATTATTACAATGAAGGGTTATCAAACTTATAGACCTACAGTATCCTTAATTAGAATATACATAAATATAAACCATATAACTTATATAAAGTAGTACTAAACTAAATGGATTTCAAAGTTGAAATGAAGTTATAATAATACTCGTACACCGTCCTAACAAAAACGGACGGTTTTTATTCCAATACAAAAATTATTATTTTATAGCCAGAATGCCCAAAATACAGTCGATATAAAATTAGTTGTAGGTACCCTGATCTCGACGGTTTTTGAAATTAAACGTTTTGGGCTAATGAAATATTTGAACCAAATTCTTCGGAAGTATATACCTAGGTAACCAACCTACATAAATACGCAGGCTCTAAATGGGAGGAAAGGGAGATGCCTTTCGGCTTTTACGTAGTCGGAAAAATGAGATCCTAGTTTTATTTTCGGGAGCACGAGCGACCACTTCCTTCAACTAGCGACCCTCTTATCATTTAGAGATGGGTGTTTTAGGAGCCGTCCGACTGTTGGCAAACAGCGGCGAGAGATCGAATTAAGGATGACTCACGTTAGACCGGGCTGTGACCGGGGCGTGTCCGGGGCAGAGCTTCCGGCGCTTACTTTTCTATGACAGATGGTTACGTGATGCTTTCCATAGAAAACGAAGCTGCGCAAGCTCCGGCCCGGACACTGCCCGGTCTAACGTGAGTCATCCTTTAACCAGCATCAAGTTCTTGAACTTCTCAATATTTTATCTTAATTTTTCTTTGCATATTTCCCGACTTCTCGAAGAACTATTTTTGACTTGCATAGACACAATGGCATACCAAGTATAAATAAAAGAAAAAAAAATATCACAAAATTTACGTAGCGTCTAAGGTGCGGAAAGGGAAGAATCGTGGAATGTATTGTATTGGGCCCCATATATTCCACGACTCTTTTCTTTCCACACAGACTACATATTTGATTCCTTCCATTCCGTTACCGTCATACAAATTCTATGAAAAATTATAACGACAAATAAAAAATTGAGAAACTTTTTTTCTCCTATTACGATTGAAAAAGCTCTTAGATTAGAAGTAACATAAAAAAAACTTGTGTATAACTTTAGGTAAATAAAATTGCCCATATATTCGCTAGTCGATCCTCGCTGATCGCTGTCAGTCGGCCAGTCTGCCTCTACCAGCATACCCTGCTGAGTAGCACTTGCCTCAGAATACAAAACTTAGACGGATACATTCTGAATGAGCGACAATAAGGATCTTTTTATATATAAAAGATACCCACCCATACGGGTCTAACGGGATCTGTGGGCGAACCGAAATGCATTAATAATTTAGTTTTTGTGTATGGAGGTTTTTATCCGTAGTTCAAAGTTGACTCTGAATCTATTTACCCGTAACATAGGTAACGTAAAAAAATCGTCTCCAACTGGATTTAAGCGCCCAAATATTCGTAATTAATTCGTAGTAGGTATTAAAAAATAAATAAATTTAATTATTTGTTCAAGACCAATAGTGTTGAGTCGCTCACTCGTGAGGCACCTCATTTGTACCACTCATTTTGTTAATTTGTCGCAGTACTTCGTACCGAAAAAATGTCTTACTTCACTCCTCTATTCATTTTACTTGATTCTAAAATTATCTTTCTCCTAAAAGTTCTATTCTTAACCTCCAGAATTGCACTCCAATTAAATGTTACTATTTATTTATTTATAAAGGAAGTGATGAATACATAAATATGTATATACATTAAATATTTTTGTCGCCGTTGGAATTAATGGAATAGTCGACGCTGAAAATATGCTAGTACCTCACCTCATTTGAAGTAAGACATTGTAACACCTCATTTTAGAAAATGAGGTACTCATACAAACTCATTTTAAATTGATGTCCTACCCATCACTAAAGACCAACAAAGGATCAGTAATCTTAAGGTGAGATTCAAATGGCAACTGTAGCTGCAGCTAAGGGGACATGCATGGCATGCATGGGGGGATGCATTAAGGGGACATTCGGATCGCAACTGCTCAATTTCGTGGGCGTTGTCACTAACAAGTTTTTTGAGAAAATATTCATGTTCTCGCAAATAGAACGTTCAATCTGTCACTCATTTTATTAAGGAAGTGACAGCGTTAATGCAGCTTCAGTTGCCATCCGAATGTCAACTTAATGCAGCTGTAGTTGCCATCTTAATGTATAAATTTAAAAAAACAACGGGTTGTACTCCGGGAGTGCCGACAGAAGTGAAAACTCAATGACTAGTCCAAAATATCTGCAGCTGCAGATATAATTTATAACCTAAAAACGCCAATTTTCGCAATATTGCAGTGAAATTACACATGTCAGCGTACCCATAGAGTTTGAAAAATACTATACCCATAGGATATATTATGATATTGTTGTCGCATCAAAAATACTCCCTGTATGTGTATAGGCCGTTTACATATTTTCGCCCCTAATTTTTCGAAGCAGCCGACATCTATTATCTGCTTGAACACACCACCCATCCTCGCTTCATAAGCATCGAAAGTGATTATAATTATGTTAACTAGCGGCGAAGTTAATAACCCAATCAAGTCCCGAGGCACGTTCCACTGAGGTCTACGTCTCGCTCATACGAATCAGGGAATGTGTTGGAGTGAGTGAGAGTAGTCTTTGCGTAAGTGTTATATTATGAGTTGTTAAACGCAAGGTCGCTTAGATTATGTTTATGCAAGTTATATTACTTGGAGGGTAATTGTCTATTGATTTTGTGATAATGTCTAAATTATTTTTGAGCTTAAGTAGCCCTGCAAACCCTCTTTAAGGATGCCTAAAGTGTGATTTTTTCAACTGGTTTATGAAGTGGTTTCTTTTAATTAATAATATTTTTTCAATCTCCATTGTTACGCACACAAAGATCACAAAGGCTTGCAGCGATATAGAAAATTATTCCCCATCTTCGAGAGCAAAAAAGAGCATTCAGCAACAGGAACTTATATTAAAAATATTCTTCTAAGCAACGAAGAAAGGCGTTAAGCTTTTTTAGTGGCAGCTCAGTAAGCTCAATAAGGCTTGTATTTAATTACACAAACGGGTCTACTGCGACACAGTTTCATTGTTTTTACCTTAAATTTCGACGTTTTAGCTGAGTTGCACCAGCTGTGGTCACGGAAAGACCACAGTTGCACATACACACACAGCTTTTAAGGTAAAAACAATGAAACTATATCGCGGTAGACCCGTTTGTGTAATTAAATATGTGTAGGTATTAGGGCTTGCAATTCGAATATTCGAATATTCGAATTTGTCGAATATTCGACCTGTTTTGATATTCGAATATTCGGCCGCTCAGGTTTCGAATATTCGAATATTTTTTATTACTAATATAAAATCTATTTTATCCGCTGTAGTTACAGTTTCTGTGTGTTTTCCGGGTATTTACAGTGAATGAGGAACGGTAGGTACCCAAATACGAAGGAAATAATATTTTTACTGTATTCCTATCGATAGACTTCGTGAATACAGTGAAACCTAACTCAATTTGAAAGAAAACGAAATCTAAAAGTATGTTATTTTTACGGTGCGTAAGTTTTAAGTTAAACGGTCATTCTGTTTATTCAATTTTTTAAGTCTAAACCTTGCCACTTATCGCAATTCTCAAATTTGATCATACCAAACCTGTCCAACTAGGTAATCTAACCATGCACCTTTAGCTGGCGAATAATCCACCCAGTAGTCAACTAACGTTTCCCTTAAATATTCCAATATTATATAATTAGCCGACCATTAGGAATAAAAACTTGCCAAAACAAATAAAGTCAATAAAGATTCAAAATACAATGGAATTAAAGGCCTTTTTACAGGCCTCTGAGTGACTACAAGTTAATTTAAATCGGAAAATAATTACCTAATAAAAAAAATCTTACATACCTAGGTGTTTGGATGGTTAAAGTTATATTATTTTTCGCAACGACGCATTTATAATAAAATCTAGAAATATTTAATACATCTAATTTTGGCGTTTTACTTGTTTTTATAAAATGTGGGCATTTCGACAGGCATGTTCGTCTACACGATGCGCAATTTGGCTTTAGGCCGGGCCTGTCCACGGAAAGTGCTGTTCTCTGCCTCAAGCAGACTGTCCAGTACTATACCTCCAGGAAAACACCGGTATTTGCATGCTTTCTAGATCTATCTAAGGCCTTCGACCTAGTGTCCTATAAAGTTCTCTGGCGGAAAATGCAGCAAGTTGCCGGTCTTCCTTGTGAGGTAACCTCCCTTATTAAATACTGGTACCATACTCAGAAGAACAGCGTGAGATGGGTCGGTGTGTGTTCGGAGGAGTACAGGTTGGAGTGCGGCGTGAGACAGGGGGGGATTTCGTCTCCTCGGCTATTCAACCTGTACATCAACGGACTGATTGAGGAGCTGAGCAACGCCAGTGTCGGATGCTCGGTTGACGGTGTTTTTATGAACAACTTCAGCTATGCAGACGACATGGTGTTGCTGGCGCCATCTCTGGGTGCTTTGCAAACCCTAATCGGTGTCTGTGAGAGATACGCAGGAACCCATGGACTCAAATATAATGCCAAGAAAAGCGAATTCTTACTTTTCAAAGCGGGTGCTAAAACGTATGAGGTCCTGCCACCGATTACTCTATGTGGCACAAACCTGAACAGAGTCAGGCACTTCAAATATCTGGGTCACTGGGTAACTGATGATCTCTGTGACAACATGGACATCGAGAGGGAGAGACGGGCGCTGTCCGTCTGCTGCAATATGTTGGCACGTAGGTTTGCAGGGTGCACTAAGGAAGTCAAAATAACTCTATTCAGGGCATACTGCCAGTGCTTCTACACATGTAACCTATGGGTCAATTTTACGCAGAGGACGTACAGCGCTCTTCGAGTGCAATATAATGATGCCTTCAGGATGTTGCTCGGTTTTAGAAGGAGGTGTAGTGCATCGGGCATGTTTGCGGAGGCAAGTGTTGATGGCTTCCATGCGATTATAAGGAAACGCTGTGCCTCCTTGCTCGATAGGCTGCTGGGGAGTCCGAGCGGCATCCTGAAGGTATTTGCCGGGAGGTGGGACTCACCGATGATGCGTAGGTGGATCGGTCTGCACTCCAGCTTTGTAAATTATGATAGTTAGTGATAAGACAGAGGACAATGTAATGTAATTTAATTTAATTTATTTGTAATATTAATGTTGTATTCGTTTTTTGTTATTGTAACTGTTATTTAATTTTTAATTTAATTTATATTTATATTCCTATGTACTAACCGAATTTGATTGAATAATGTATAATAATAATGTATACTAACACATATGGGTATTTTCCTGAAATAAATTTTAATTTAATTTAATTTAATTTAATTTCATAGTCATAGGATGAAAAAATCTAGTCAATTAAGTGGATTTCTGCAAAATATCATTAGTTTTAGCAATAGGTATGTGAAAAAACTTTTGAATAAAACGATAATAAATAGATTTCTCGTTCCTTTTCTTATTTTTTATAATATTCGAATAATTATTCGAATATTCGTATATGTCGCCAGAAAAAGTCGAATATTCGAATACATGAAAGTTTCGAATATTTGCAATCCCTAGTAGGTATGTAGAGGTAGCTAGCAGTGTGTACTACTGTGTCCCTAGTACGATCAATATACTTAATAATGAACCTCAACTCCCTTGCGATACGTTTAACAGTCGGTTTTATTTAAGTATTTTATTTTATAAACATTACTAACTTATTTACACAGGCATTTTCAAACTGCGAAATCAGATAAAGAGTTTTAGGCAAGCTCCGTCTCCAGATAACATCGTTTTCAAGTAAAACTTCACCACTTTTACGCTAATGAGACTTGTTTAAAGTAAATCTGTAACATTTGGGATGCAAAGTGGCGTGAGAACCCGTGTGGGACACCGATACGTGATATACATGATAATGCGAGTAAGAGTAATGAGCGAGATTTACATAAGTTGTCTTAAAAGGAAAGTGGAGTCACCCTACCCATCGAGTTTGAAAAAAAGTACCTAAGTATAGGCCCAAATTCTTTACCTAGCTTTAATCTGTTTTACAATAGAATGTTGACTTTTGTTTTTAATATTTTCTACGGTTACCGCGATAGTTATTAATCATATAAAATAAAACTATTTAGACGGATTATATCGGGTCAGAGGTAACGAATTTAAAATACATCCCGACGATTCGAACCATTTACAGCATTCGTGGTAAACGGGTGACTGAGGAAAAATATATTTATTTCTGTTAAAATTACACTGTGCAAATGAGATCTGGAAAGATACAAGGTATTATGATATCGCGTTTAGGTTTAAATTAAACTTTTATAAACAAATTTCACGTCTATTCGGTAAAACGATAAATGACTCATTTTAGTCACGAAATACTATTAAAACTCCTATCATCCATTTCCGTATAGATACCAACTGCTTTACTAAGACGTATCAAAACTGCTTACTTCGTGTAAATCGACCAGTACACTGCCAAATTACTGCATTCCAATTTTAAAATCCTATTTCAGTCTCGCAGTCGATTTAAAAACAATTCTCGTACGAACTGAAACACCAGACAGCTATCACCGGATTCTTTCAACTGATTTACATGATCGTAAAATGCGGTCGGATCAAAATTCTATAACTCAATTTGTACTAAATCTGAGTTTTGCGAGGTCGGATTAGTTTTGACAGTTGCGGATGACTGGCGTTTTGTTTACGCAAAACGTTACGCTTGTAAGTGATTAGAGCATTTATCAATTGGGCTTTAAACTGACAATTTATCAATTGATGGCGTACATCTGAAAGTTTATAGTAATGTCTATGATTTGTTCTTATCGTCATCATCATCATTATCCCATGTTATATGGGGTCGGCACAACATGTTTTTCTCTTCCATTCTCCTGTATCTTGCGTGATCTCAGCACTCACTTGTTTCTTTCTCATATCCTCTTACACACAATCCATCGTTTTTTGGGTCTACCATCCGCTAGGTCCATCAACATTCATCCATAAGTCCTAACATTTTTGCTTATATGTCATTCATCCCTCCTCATTATATGCCCATATACCACGCTAACCTAATACTCTTTATAACTTATTATAGTTATTTTCTATAGCAGCTGTAGTAAACTTTAAACATAATCGAATTTAAACTGTTGTGAAACATACTAACATTGAATAATTTTACGGTTTAGACTCACTTATTTTAAGTCACTCGCGAGACATGTTTCGGAGAGCCTAGGTCTCCTTTCTCAACAAAAACATATTAACACAACCAACATAAACATAATCTCATTAAAAAAGTTACAATTTTAAATTCTTCTTAAAAATATTTGAAGTGATCAATGAGCTTTGCCTGACACGGAGTGAAGCTGAATTTTTACTAAAAAATCTTGTTAAATTAAATCTTTTGTTCCTTGGCTGAAAACATGAGATAACTATTTCGAAAGTATGAAACCTATAACAAAAATTAAAAAAAAAGAACTTACCTGATTTTGTTCAGGCGTTACCGAAATGAGATCGGACATGTACCAAATTCATGCGTAGTAGTCTTATTAACCTACATCGTCAGTTCGTTTACTTCTGAATCTTCTGATTAACGTTAAAGTTATAAAATGAGGTGAGTTTTATGCAGAGATGCGATTTATTTGAAATACTTCTATTTAAAATGCAAATACAAAATGCAAAATACCTATTTTGTATTTTGCATTTAAATGCCTTTTAGTAAAAAACATTTTGTATTTTATTTTAAATACTTTTCGAGATGTATTTTGCATTTTTAATATTCATTTCAAAATGCAAAATACTTTGTGATTAAGTTTAGCCAACATTACCAGTCAAACAAAATGAAATGAACGAATGACGCTTGCATTGCCGAATTTGACCGATAGAGGCGTCTGCTAGCCATGCGCGCCCTTTTTTTTTCTTTGGTCAGAGTGCGCGCCTTATAGCCGTTTAGACTCGCGGCTCGGCTCGCGGCGCGTCTCGTGGCCTTTGAGTATATAGCCTAAGGAGATGTGATAACGTAAACTCTTCGAACAAATTTTTTCACCACTTTTAGCGGGGGGCGAGGTAAACACCTACAGCACACCACCAAAAGATAAGTAACTCAACAGACACAGATTATGCTGTTGCGACAAACGCACACTACAAAAAAGTTCAACACATCAAAAATTACACGCACACAGACAGAGTTTTCACATAACTATGCAGCATACATACGAACATGATAGTGATGGGTCACATCTGAAGAATGAGTCAAATCAGTTTGATGAATGAACTGAATTGTCTTATACTACTACTATTTATTATAAAATTGTAAAAGTGAAAATTCTGTACATTGAAGATATTAGGTAGCCAATAAAATGATTGTTTGTATGTATGGCTGTCTGTATTTATGTGTCTTTGTGTCTTAGCCAGCACGCACAGCTAAACTGTGGAATGAACTGTCGCCCGCGGGTTTTCCGGGCTGATACATAGGTAAAGATATCGTCCCATAGAAAATTTGAATTTCGCGTCTTTTTTTTACTGACATTATTTGCTTGATCAGCTAAATTAAACAAACTGCAGTGATTGAATGAATGAATGATTCATTCAATCATTCAAATGTTGAGTCGCTTTTTTGACTTTGTCACATCCCTTAAGACCGATTCGTCCCCGTACCACTGTATTCATGTTTACATTTTTCTGTCGTTTATGTATCGCAACGGTTTTTTCTTTAAATGGAGATTGAACTTCAATATACATTTATAGTTAGTATAAATACTTATATATGATAGGAAACGCGATCTTGTTGCGAATTTGAGCTATCAGATCGCCTTTTACACGATAATACTGCACAAGTCATCATTTTTTAAGAGAAACGTCTCGCGACACGGAACGATGCAAAATGGCGGTGAAGCGACTTCAAGTAGTTTTATATAACGTGTTTGAACAGTTGACCAATGTACTTTGCCGGAGGGGGTCGCCCGTGTATCACATCTCCTTAGGCTATATACTCAAAGCTCGTGGCTCGCCTCGACACACTCGCATTCGGCTTGTCATTCGGTTATAAACCTTATGCCGTGCCGTTAGTGTTTAAATTATATTAGCTCGACGAGCTTGCGAGCCACGAGAGTCTAAACCGACTATTATGTCTGACTAGTGTCAATGTGAAACGAAAATGACAAACATTATCTATTCTATGGCTATTCTCATGATAAATACCTAAAATAAACAAAAATATCTGAGATTTGGTCAAAACTTCAAAAGGTATTTTATTTTGAAAAAGCATTTTGAAAATACCTATTTTGCATTTAGCATTTGAAATACAAAACGCAAAACTATTTGGTATTTTGCATTTGAAATAGTAAATCTGAAAAGTATTTTGCATTTTGTATTTAAATGCTTTTTTAAAACCATTTTGTACATCTCTGGTTTTATGCAATATAAATAAATAAATATTATAGGACATTTTTACACAAATTGACTAAGCCCCACCCCCTCAAGAAGGCTTGTTGTGGGTACTCAGACAACGATATAAATAATATATAAATACTTAAATACATTTAAAACATCCATGACTCAGTACCTAATGTCTGTGCTCATCACACAAATAAATGCCCTTACCGGGATTCGAACCTAGGACCGCGGCTTCACAGACAGGGTCACTATCACTACCCACTAGGCCAGACCAGTTGTAAGATAATTATGGCAAAAAATTTAAAAATAACTGCCTCGGTCATGACTGAACTGACCCCGGAAACATGAACCAAATAAGCTACCAAGCTACTCGTCACTAGCAAGTATTTAGGGCGGTTATAGACTAGCGTTTTTTTTTGTCCGTAAACGGTCGTTTCGGCGGTACAAGCCTTGGAGGATATAACACAACGGAGACGCTTTGTCAGTAATTTTCTGTACATAACAGTCTACCGATTTTTGCCGATGTATAAGTAACGTAAAAATAGCTATGTCAGATAAACGTCAGACCATACATTGTGTATGACAATAGGTCGCCTATTTTCGACAGAGGGGAACGCCTGCTAAATGGCTACTCCGAAGGTGTACATGAGTGTTACATTTCCCTACAATTGTTCTATATGAGCTTACACGCGCGTCGCCTGAGTCTTTATTCCTTTATTTATAACAGGGCTCTCCAAACCCCGGCCCGCGGGCCAAATGCGGCCCGCGATGCGTTCCAATTCGGCCCGCCGACACCCAAAGCGAGGTAAAAAAGTTTGGAGACCCATTTTATAACATTGTAATTCTCATTAGCTCTGCTAACTACAAAATTAAACAAAAGTTTCTATTAACGACAGTAGAATTGTATATATTGTATACAATTGGAAACTACCTCGGAGGCAACACACCTTGGTCGACCCAATTAACTACATTGTATTTACAAACATTTGCTTTTGAAACTTGGCTGAAACATATGAAACCTACGTACACGTCTAAGGCTGGCCGCACATTATTTGTAGATTTTGTAGTGCCCATGTCGGGTACTCGCTCTGCTTATCGCTTAAAGGCCAGGAGGCAATTCTGATTTAAAAACTTGTTACAGTTTTGATCTTATTTTGACATGACCTTGAGCATCGTTCACGCTGATTGGTGCATGTGGAATGAATGGACAGCCGTGCGTAAGATGCGCGAACATTTATTAACATTTACAACAAATTAAAATTCAAAAACATGATATCTGCGGTCTCGAGCACGCACATGGATCTCGCTCACGCTAAAGCTCAGTGAGAATGAGAGAAGAACACGAATCTACGGGGCCAGCAATAATATACCGAAGCACCTGACGTGTTTCATGTGCGAGGGCCCTAACACTTAGGACTCATTTAGACGGCGCGCGAACTCGTATCTCGTATACGGTTTTAGTTACTTTGCGGACAATTGAAGTGACATCAATTCAGCCGACCGATCAAATGACGCAATGTAATGAAACTCGCATGCGAGTTCTCGCACCGTCTAAATGAGCCTTTAGTGTTTCAAAGGTAAACATAGGCACAATTATAGGAGAGTACCTACATTAGGCGTTGTACTAAGTTTCCACAGGCTATATTGAGCAAATAAATTAGTCCTTGACTGTGTGTGAGTAAGCTCAGACAAGCCTGTAGTTTAACGACCTGCTCGATTCAGATTGAACAATTTGGTAAGTTTTTGATCTTATTTTGATACGCCGTTGAAGATCGCTCACGCTGATTGGTGCATACGAAATGAAGTGAAAGTCGTGCGTGAGATGCGCGCCAATCATCACGACGATCGTCAAGGTCGTATCAAAATTCAAAATCAGTTAACCATCATAACAAATTGACCCGTCATAGAATTTTTCTGTCGTTTCGGTTTTTGGAAAATGTTCAAAAGGTCACTTAAGACCTATTATGGCACTTAAGACCATTGTGAGTACACTGTGATAATAACGCAGCGAAGTATTTTTTGTTTTTACATGTTTTAAGCTTATCAATGTTAATCGCGAGGTCTACAGCTCACAGAACCACTAGTTATTTATGTACATACTTAATATATTACCTATATACTAATCAGTCAGATGCACAATGTATTCCCTGTATCTTTTCTATCAGAAACGCTAAAGGTTAAAGGTCTACAAAAGACACGAGTAACTCGTGTTCGCTATTAAATTTCTATTCAAATTTAGAACAGCGATGCGCCTCGGTTAACTCCGGCACCTTGGCAACAATGGCGTAGACCGAATATGCATGGGGTTAAAGTTACTGATGTGCCTAAGGAAACGTTCCAAAATTGCGAAATGTTTCGGAAATTTAACGTAGGAAAAATTCGGAAAATTTCTTACATTTTTGTATGAGAATTGAAACTTTCCAATTTTAAATTTAAAGTTCCCATATTTTCTAGTGAAAGTTTCATGAAATTTCCGAGAATTTAAAGAATTTTATGGAAACTTTCCGCAACTTGCACATCTGTAGTTAAAGTAGATAACGGAATTAAATGCATATGTACGAGATAACTTTATGATAGTTAAAAAGATAGATAATCCATTTCTTTGTTTGCCACAATACAAACAAGATATTCAAAGTACAAAAATCAATCCAGAGAATAATGGAAAATTACAATTTATCTGTCAATACATGGTTAACGTCGACACATGTTTCGTGATGACAGTGTCCCACGTTTTTACAAAAATGTCCTACAAGATCCGCTTACACTTAGCGCCAATTGCACCATCCCACTAACCGGGTTAACCGGTTAAACTGTTAATCCAGTGTCAAATTCTACTTGTACATGGAAACTCCAGGTTTAACCCGTTAACCCCGAGTTAGTGAATGGTGCAGGGGCAAGACAAAGAAGTTGAAATATGTTAGGCAATCATCCCTTGATTGTTCGAGGAATGAATCGGCGGAATGTTTGAAAAGGATCAAGTCCCGATCCCGATATAAGTTAGAGTGTAAACATTATTACTAGCCAGACGAATTTAAGCTTTATGTCAATAGACAATGATGTTTCATGGATTTTCTCCTTCACTCCTTCTGTAGGTACTTTATTTGATTGCTGTCTGATAGCTTTTGTTCTATTGTAAAAAATAACCCGGCGAATTGAGACGTCTGTTAACACTCTAAAAGGTTGCCGACCGCTACTCTAGTTCATACGAAGCCTTAAATGGCAGTTATAACACTGAACTCTATTGAAATTATATTAAAGTTTAAATTTAAACAAATATTTAAGTGATAAAAATATAACAGGCACAAAAAAAAACGAAAGGCCCAAACTGATTTTATGAAATGTGTATTTATATAAGTGATAATAAATGTGTTTTTGGAAATCTTCCCCACGCCAATGATCTTCGATCTGAATCCCTTAGTTTTCAAGTGTTTTTGTTGCTTATCATCATATTAACAGCAACGGTTTTAAGAGCGCTCCAACAAGAAAAGTCAAAATAATGCAAAATTGATGATATTCCTCGATGACATTCAGTACTTTAGGGTCATTATTAGAAACAATGAGTACTTGTTACGGTAAAAGCGTCTTCTTATCTTTAGGAATTACTTTTTAAATATTGGAAAAAGGGCTTATTAAATTAGTAATGATTTTTTTTCTGATGGTTGTTTCCGAAAAACCACGTGAAGCACTAAATTGTGAGCTCGTATTTGGAAATGTTGAGAAGTTTACTCTGGTAAAGCTGGCTATTTTGTATTACTAATACCCTGTACATTAGGAATTACTTTTGACATTTTTCCTAAATACCTTTGAGAAAGAGAAAATCGAAGAAAAACAAACTCAATTTTCTCTCCGAAACAAGTGTCAATTCCTACGAAATTCTACTTAATATCGAAGTCATTTTCATACTCAAGCAATCTGCAGCGTTTGCTTATACTGATGGTATACATTAGTGTTTATGAAATTCTACTATAATTTTTTGGCAATTTTTTGAAAACGACTCTAATATTACCGATGACGCGCGGTCGTGAGCTCAGTGCCGCGGCAGAGCTTGTAGAGGTAGGACGTGTGTCGGTCGGCTCCGCACGTTTTCAACGGCGACGACGAGGTTTTTTATCATTGTGTGCGGCAGGCGCCGTGTAAAATGCTATACTGTGTGCGTGTAAACGGCGACTGAGAAACTTTGATCCTAGTACTGTGTATTTGGTTTTATAGTATAGTATGTAACTACCGGACAGCATTAAAGATATTTGAAATGATCTGATATTTTATTGGTACTAAATAAAAAAATGGCTGAATACAAATGCTTTTGATGACATGTCAGAATCAGAATATATAGGTCTGATGATGGAGCTGGGAGGTGGTCACCGGTACCAATCAACCATGCAACTAAACCACTTCGTGTTTCGGCTCGTTTGATTCGTCTCAACAAGATCTTTGACACAAGATAGGACTCAGGGTCTGATGATGGAGCTGGAAGGTGGTCACCGGTACCAGTCAACCACGCAACTAAACCACTTCGTGTTTAGGCTCGTTTGATTCGTCTCAACAAGATCTTTGACACAAGATAGGACTCAGGGTCTGATGATGGAGCTGGAAGGTGGTCACCGGTACCAGTCAACCACGCAACTAAACCACTTCGTGTTTGGGCTCGTTTGATTCCTCTTAACGAGATCTTTGACACAAGATAGAACTCAGGGTCTGATGATGAAGCTGGAAGGTGGTCAACGGTACCAGTCAACCATGTAACTAAACCACTTCGTGTTTCGGCTCGTTTGATTCGTCTCAACAAGATCTTTGACACAAGATATTACTGAGGGTCTGATGATGGAGCTGGAAGGTTGGCACCGGTACCAGTCAACCACGCAACTAAACCACTTCGTGTTTGGGCTCGTTTTATTCCTCTCAACGAGATCTTTGACACAAGATAGAACTCAGGGTCTGACGATGAAGCTGGAACGTGGTCAACGGTACCAGTCAACCATGCACCTAAACCACTTCGTGTTTGGGCTCGTTTGATTCGTCTTAACAAGATCTTTGACACAAGATAGTACTGAGGGTCTGATGATGGAGCTGGAAGGTGGTCACCAGTACCAGTCAACCATGCAACAAAACCACTTCGTGTTTGGGCTCGTTTGATTCCTCTCAACGAGATCTTTGACACAAGATAGAACTCAGGGTCTGATGATGAAGCTGGAAGGTGGTCACCAGTACCAGTCAACTATGCAACTAATCCACTTCGTGTTTGGGCTCGTTTGATTCCTCTCAACGAGATCTTTGACACAAGATAGAACTCAGGGTCTGATGATGAAGCTGGAAGGTGGTCAACGGTACCAGTCAACCATGCCACTAAACCACTTCGTGTTTCGGCTCGTTTGATTCGTCTCAACAAGATCTTTGACACAAGATAGTACTGAGGGTCTGATGATGGAGCTGGAAGGTTGGCACCGGTACCAGTCAACCACGCAACTAAACCACTTCGTGTTTGGGCTCGTTTGATTCGTCTCAACAAGATCTTTGACACAAGATAGTACTGAGGGTCTGATGATGGAGCTGGAAGGTGGTCACCAGTACCAGTCAACCATGCAACTAAACCACTTCGTGTTTGGGCTCGTTTGATTTGTCTCAACAAGATATTTGACACAAGATAGTACTGAGGGTCTGATGATGGAGCTGGAAGGTGGTCACCGGTACCAGTCAACCACGCAACTAAACCACTTCGTGTTTGGGCTCGTTTGATTCCTCTCAACGAGATCTTTGACACAAGATAGAACTCAGGGTCTGATGATGGAGCTGGAAGGAGGTCAACGGTACCAGTCAACCATGCAACTAAACCACTTCGTGTTTCGGCTCGTTTGATTCGTCTCAACAAGATCTTTGACACAAGATAGGACTCAGGGTCTGATGATGGAGCTGGAAGGTGGTCACCGGTACCAGTCAACCACGCAACTAAACCACTTCGTGTTTGGGCTCGTTTGATTCCTCTCAACGAGATCTTTGACACAAGATAGAACTCAGGGTCTGATGATGAAGCTGGAAGGTGGTCAACGGTACCAGTCAACCATGCAACTAAACCACTTCGTGTTTCGGCTCGTTTGATTCGTCTCAACAAGAACTTTGACACAAGATAGTACTGAGGGTCTGATGATGGAGCTGGAAGGTGGTCAACGGTACCAGTCAACCATGCAACTAAACCACTTCGTGTTTCGGCTCGTTTGATTCGTCTCAATCTCAACAAGATCTTTGTCACAAGATAGGACTCAGGGTCTGATGATGGAGCTGGAAGGTGGTCAACGGTACCAGTCAACCATGCAACTAAACCACTTCGTGTTTCGGCTCGTTTGATTCGTCTCAACAAGATCTTTGACACAAGATAGTACTGAGGGTCTGATGATGGGGCTGGAAGGTTGGCACCGGTACCAGTCAACCACGCAACTAAACCACTTCGTGTTTGGGCTCGTTTTATTCCTCTCAACGAGATCTTTGACACAAGATAGAACTCAGGGTCTGACGATGAAGCTGGAACGTGGTCAACGGTACCAGTCAACCATGCACCTAAACTACTTCGTGTTTGGGCTCGTTTGATTCATCTCAACAAGATCTTTGACACAAGATAGTACTGAGGGTCTGATGATGGAGCTGGACGGTGGTCACCAGTACCAGTCAACCATGCAACTAAACCACTTTGTGTTTGGGCTCGTTTGATTCCTCTCAACGAGATCTTTGACACAAGATAGTACTGAGGGTCTGATGATGGAGCTGGAAGGTGGTCAACGGTACCAGTCAACCATGCAACTAAACCACTTCGTGTTTCGGCTCGTTTGATTCGTCTCAACAAGATCTTTGTCACAAGATAGGACTCAGGGTCTGATGATGGAGCTGGAAGGTGGTCACCGGTACCAGTCAACCATGCCACTAAACCACTTCGTGTTTCGGCTCGTTTGATTCGTCTCAACAAGATCTTTGACACAAGATAGTACTGAGGGTCTGATGATGGAGCTGGACGGTGGTCACCAGTACCAGTCAACCATGCAACTAAACTACTTCGTGTTTGGGATCGTTTGATTCCTCTCAATGAGATCTTTGACACAAGATAGTACTGAGGGTCTGATGATGGAGCTGGAAGGTGGTCACTGGTACCAGTCAATCATGCAACTAAACCACTTCGTGTTTGGGCTCGTTTGATTTGTCTCAACCAGATCTTTGACACAACATAGTACTCACAACTTCAACTTCTTCAACTTCAACATTTATTCAGCAAATAGGCCACAAGGGCACTTTTACACGTCAACATTGAATTTACATAAAAGCAAAATAATAATAATTATACATCAACAATTATTAAATACAACTACAACTACCAAATCAAACTAACGTAATACAATTACTTAGAGATGTATAAGGTCTCTTAATGTCGAATTACATAAAAAAACTATAATAATAATATTAAAATAAAAACAAAACAGATACATGGAAAAAAAATCTAAACTTATTTAGAGGTGTAAATGTCTCTAAGTGTCAGAACTAAAAAATAACATAGTTTATCAAATTATCCTTAGAGATGTATAGGGTCTCCAAGAGTCACAATCCTGTATGATTAACACATTACGAGAAAAAAAAAAACATACGAGAACCGAATGAGGCGTCTCACTGCAATTAAATTAAAAAATAAAGTTACTAAATATATTCGTGTTAGCTTAAACAGACCCGTCTCCACAAACAGCACCCGTTCACGAGTACGACGCGTATCTCAGCCATCGCCTCCCTCAACCTTCATTCGGGAAAGTCTCAGGGTCTGATGTGCAGCTGGAAGGTTGTCATCCCAGACACGAAGTGGTTTAGTTGCATGGTTGACTGGTACCGGTGACCACCATTCAGCTCCATCATCAGACCCTGAGTATCACCTAGTGTCCAAGATCTTGTTGAGACGAATCAAACGAGCACAAACACGAAGTGGTTTAGTTGTATGGTTGACTGGTACCGGTGACCATCTTCCAGCTCCATCATCAGACCCTGAGTATCACCTAGTGTCAAAGATCTTGTTGAGACGAATCAAACGAGCTCAAACACGAAGTGGTTTAGTTGCATGGTTGACTGGTACCGGTGACCACCTTCCAGCTTCATCATCAGACCCTGAGTCCTATCTTGTGTCAAAGATCTTGTTGAAATGAATAAAACGAGCCCAAACACGAAGTGGTTTAGTTGCATGGTTTACTGGTACCGGTGAGCACCTTCCAGCTCTATCATCAGACCCTGAATATCACCTAGTGTCCAAGATGTTGTTGAGACGAATCAAACGAGCTCAAACACGAAGTGGTTTAGTTGCATGGTTGACTGGTACCGGTGACCACCTTCCAGCTCCATCATCAGACCCTGAGTCATATCTTATGTCAAAAATCTTGTTGAAATGAATCAAACGAGCCCAAACACGAAGTGGTTTAGTTGCATGGTTGAATGGTACCGGTGACCACCTTCCAGCTCCATCATCAGACCCTGAGTATCACCTAGTGCCAAAGATCTTGTTGAGACGAATCAAACGAGCTCAAACACGAAGTGGTTTAATTGCATAGTTGACTGGTAACAGTGGCCACCTTCCAGCTCCATTATCAGACCCTGAGTGTCACCTAGTGCCAAAGATCTTGTTGAGACGAATCAAACGAGCCTAATCATGTTACTACATGGTTGATTGGTATCCGTGACCACCTTCATCATCATCATCAGGCTTCATCATCAGATGCTTAGTATCAGCTCGTTTCTAAACTTAAGATACAAATTAAAGGTTTTATTATATAGCTAAAATAGTTTCACTATACAACCTATACCATATGCAATGACGAAAAATGAAAATAAGCGAGTACCGAAGTAAGTACGTATAATTTCTTTCTAGTAATAATGACCTACATAAGTATGTATATTTGCACTGGATTTAGTATTTTCGTACCAAATAACATTTTTAGGACTTTGATATTAAAGTACGGTTAGTGTTGTTATGATTGATTTCAATGTGCTTCACGATCGGATCAAGAATGTTTAATCCATCATTGTAGTGCGACCGAGGGAAAATGCGGTGGAAGGGTTCGGCGACCTGAGATCGCGAGGCCTGCCGCAGCGCGTAAAATACCTAAACTCGCTCATCCCCGAAATGTAATAGCACTCTTAAGCAATATAGTATCGCATATTTTCTTCAAAGTTCATAGTTTTCGTGATATTTGGCATCTAAATTGTAAAATTGTAAGCCAAAAAAACAGGTTTTCTGGCCATACATTTTATGTTAATTACTTTAAAATTAAAATCGTAGACAAGTTTTTCGAGACGTCAAATACGAACGCAAATTTGTAGATTTCGTATATAAAGATCCTTCACAGCAATCTAGTTACGAAAAAAGTGTTTTTTAGACAATGTTTAAAAAAATCATAAAAAAATAAGTAGGTAAGTATTCATTTCTTTCAAAATCCGATAGACAAAAATGGAGATAAAAGATTGAAGAACCGATAGCCGATTATCTTATAAATCTATCTGTAGTGCAAATGTAGGAGATACGATTCAAAACTTGTCAAAAATCGATTAAAACCGCCAGGTAGACCCTTATGGCGGGGACATAATGAAAATTCGCGAGGTCTACATCTCACAGTCACTGGTTTAGTTTAGTAAACGGCGAGTGTCAAAATATGTTTACGAGCCACCGATACGAGCCGACTAAGATAGCTAGCAGTTCACTGGGAAAGTTTCTTGTTAATTAAATATACTAAGATTAGATTAGGCATTACATGGTTTGGCTCAACAAAACAGTTCCTTTAAAACCATTACGGCGAAAAGGGACCACGTCACTTCACCGCTTCTACATACAGTCGCCAACAGATATATCGGAGCGGTCAAGGTGCTCACAAATATCTGAACACGCCACTGTTGGCAAGTAAGTGGATAAGTGAGGACAATTACTGCATTGCTACGCATCCCACAAGACTATAGAGTGCGTGTTCAGATATTTTTGAGCACCTCGGCCGCTCTGATATATCTGATGGCGACTGTACAAACGTAATCCCCATTTTACTCTCTGGATATTAACACAAGTTGCAAAATATTAAATTTTGCCTGTGACTTTGTTTTGCGCTGAGTCATAAACTGTTTCTGTGCTAAATTGAAGCAAAATCAAAAGTGTAACAAATAATACATTGACATTATTCGTTATGTACCTATAATATTTTATGCGTCTACGACAAATGCTGAAATGCAAAATATACCTATCTCCCGTAAAATAATTTATCTTAATCACACTTAATGATCATGAAAAGTTAATTAACCCTAAAGACAATGGAAATAGAGCGGCTTCAACATTTTAGCAAAATAATTACAGACTTTTATAAATTCCTCCCACAATTCTTAAACAAACTAAGTAGGTTATTCATTTAGTACTTACCTAAATTAAACACAATCAAAAAGTTAATTTGGATAAACCACATGTTTAATAAACACATCCTCTAGTTAATTTTCTTTATTTCGGGACTTTAGCTCAATTATTACGTACAAATTCTTACATTTAACAAATCGTATAACATACAGTCTGGCAAACTAGAGTAGAAATTAAAAAGTGGCAATACTGTAATGTCGTCCCTTTCAAATCAATTTAAGAAAAACGGGACTAACTTTTTTTGCCAAGCTATAACTATATAAGGAAGGACCTCTGAAACGGGACAGGGGGGCAAGATGAATTCACGATCTAAAACAGTGAGAGATAATTTATTTTATTTCTTTTATTTAACAAGTAACTTATTTCTATTTAAACGTATTTATTTCTACATTTTTCATTTCATTTATTCAATCCAATCAATCAGCACTTACAGATAAACCTTACGTGCTAATTGGCATTACATTACTTAGTGTCTAACATGCATTAACTGCAGTAAATTCAATAAAATTAAATCGGATTACATCAAAACTTAAATTATATGTACAATACCGCTTTATACAATACAATACATTTGCTTTGTATGGATGAAATAATATTTCTAATACTTTTAAAGAACATAGCAGCTTATGCCTCGTTGCCTCAAATGTATTTTGTAATACTTAACTTGCGGCCAGACCAGACAGACCAAAAAATGCTTAAGGTACAAAATAAATAGAGTAGCTATGACCACAGAAACGTAGACAGTTTCATAAATAAGATACGAAACATCTTAGTGTACTCAATTATTCGTGGCTCGGACCTTTTTGGGATATCAACGTTAAGTACGGGTACGGGAGCCCTGTTCAGACTTAAAAACTTTAAACGGTTTTGAACTGTTTTGATACGACCTTGAAGTTCGCTCACGCTGATTGGATTGAAATGAAGTGAAATTCAACAAGAATATTGTCAAGGTCGTATCAAAACCATACTTATACGTACTTACTTACTCCGTTGGAGACTTTGCCTCCGACACTATTATACAGCGCCACTTTTCACGGTCCTGTGTGACCTCTCGCCAATTGTTGACCCGAAGTTCGCCGGGATCGCCTCCACCATGTCGCACCAGCGATACCTGTACGGATATGATGGTCGTTCTTGTCTACGTGACAGCGTGATAAAACGGTGTCCGTCACTTTCTTTCCCACGGTGTTAAACAGTGACAGTTATTTTATCACGTGGATAAAGATGGATAAAGCTATCCATAATAGGCTGGCTGGGGCGTCCGATAGGACTGCTGGGCCCTTCATCGGGATCTTCATCCATTCTCTCAAGATGGCCCGACCAACGGAGTCTGTGAGCTTTAGACTCCGCCATTATGTTAGGTTCAGCCACTGGTCTTCAATCTCACCTCACGGGTGAAATTGAATTATCAAAACCATAATGAGTTTTAAATGTGAATCGGGCTCTAAGATATCAATGTTAAGAACGAGAACGGGATTGCCACGTAAATGACCCGATGTACTTACGTGATGTTAAAAACCATAGGCTTTTAGAGATACATCTTTCAATTATTTTACACATATTACTTAACACATATTTTCTGGTTATAGGGTGTCTGGAAGAGATCGCTCTTTAGCGATAAGGCCGCCTGTTTACCTCTGTCTTCATGTGTTATTTGTGTTTCCATGTACATTTATTTCAGAATAAATGTACATGGAAACACAAATAACACATGAAGACAGAGGTAAAGAGGGACAGAGGTGAGGGTTGTGCAATAAAGAGGATTTGTATTGTATTGTATATATTATTTTGATGTTGACTGGTAGACAGGTGCTTTAATATAATTTGCTCTAGTTTTGAGTTCTGGGTCTTACACATTTTAAATTTTGATTAACTCGTTCGCGTCTTTCCTGTAGACATAGCAAAGTTAAGGAAATCTAAAGCTATTTTATACGCTACAACTTTACAGGCTGTATCAATTTTATCTGTACTTGAAACGCAAATATAAAAAACGGGACACATGTGTACCAAAGTCGTTAACTTATATAATTATAATATTGTCCACTGGTGTTTTCTAGAGTTATTATTTTTAACGAATTTCAGTTGAAATCAAATACCTATACAAACAAGTAAAAAAAAAAACGAACACAAAAATATATTACGTTGATCTAAATAAAGCTACTTATTTTCTTTAATTTCGGTATTGCAACAGTACTTTATTGGTTATTTATTCAAATAAGCCTCAACCTTTTTCCTGAACTGGAGAGAAATTCATTGCGAAGAATCTTATTGGATTTGCCATCTGGTTTTGTTTATAACCACAACAAGGTTAGATAACTGATAGGGGTTCCAAGGGTTCCGTGCATTAAGTCCGACTTGACTGCACATTTCTAATAGGGTTTCCTGTCATATATAGGTAAATACCCTCATTTACCCCCCAAAATGGCCTCCATATTTAAAATTCATTTATTTACGTTACACGTCCATCTTTGGGTCATAAACTTACATATGTGTGCCAAATTTCAACTTAATTGGTCCAGTAGTTTCGGAGAAAATAGGCTGTGACAGACGGACGGAAAGACAGACGACTGATCCTTTTTTTCCTTTTGAGGTACGGAACCCTAAAAAGCATGAGAAATACAAAATTACAAGTCACACTCTGTTTATCATAATCGTAATATTTTTATTCAAAAGAGATTCTTACAGAACATGTAGAGATTGATAAAAAAATTGTAGAGAATAATTAAAAATAATTTACATCGAATATATAATATATGTGTATTAAAATGATAACTTAATATAATGCCACGCTTGACTGTAGATAAGGTATCCGACCATACGTGTTTGTCTGTTAAATAATCGTCTATTCTATAATAGCCTTTCTTTACAGCCAGCCTATTATGGATAGCTTTATCCATCTTTATCCACGTGATAAAATAACTGTCACTGTTTAACACCGTGGGAAAGAAAGTGACGGACACCGTTTTATCACGCTGTCACGTAGACAAGAACGACCATCATATCCGTACTGAAGTATCTTTTATTATAGTTTTTAAATTGTTTTCTGACATATTTACAATATGGTCGGGTATTTTAATGTAGCAACGTGTACAGAGCCCCAAAAAAGTTCGTTAAAAGTTAAAAGTTTGTTATTATTATTTCGATATCATTTATAATTATTATACATAGTTTGGAACCAAAGATAAACTCGATATGATACAGACCGGTAATCCCTAAAAGCTTCTAATTTCTTCGGATCAGTTTGAAGACCACGCAAAACCTGACACTACCATCCTTCTTGGTAACCATCACCACCGGTATTCGCGTGAATCAACAACAGCGAAAAACTACCAAATGACTAAAAAAATCTGGCTAAGTAGACATGGCGATAGTTCCATAGAACTACGATGCTGTAGCGCTTAGGTATCCGTTTTTTATCCTATCTTACCAAAATAGGCAATATCCTATATTAGCTCACCGGAAAACTGGCAGTACAATTTGATCTTATCTCCAAAGGGAAAAATCACAGTAAAAGATAAGATGTCATCACGCTAACAGCCAATTTTCTACGATCGTTTTTGTACCTAGCAAAAGGGTCTACGATTTAATAAAGGGTTAAGAAAACCTGTTTTTCATTATCCGTAACGTTTTTATCTGATATTGAACCGTGCTTAAATGGAAAAGTCGGTTCGTATATTTTAGGGTTCCGTACCCAGAGGGTAAAAACGGGACCCTATTACTAAGACTCAGCTGTCCGTCTGTCCATCCGTCTGTCTGTCATCAGGCTGTAACTTATGAACTGTGAACTATCTAGTAGTTGAAATTTTCACAGATGATGCCGATATAACAGCAAATAGGTACTAAAAACAAAATAAAATAAGTATTTTAGTTAGGCTCCCATACAACAAACGTGATTTTTTTGCCGTTTTTTGCGTAACGGTACGGAACCCTCCGTGGGCAAGTCCGACTCGCACTTGGCCAGTTTTTTTATACCATGTATGTGTTATTGGGAGAAGTGTACACATGCTGTGTACACTTGTTTTGGATCTCGTGCTAGATTTAAGCCATAATGTCCAATTGTATTACCCATGATATTGTACGATGTCTGTTTAGTGTACCTAATAAAGTAAAAAAAAAAAAAGTGAATGTAGACATTTACTTATGAAGCGATATGCATTGAATAATCGAATTTATTTAGCGATATTATGCACTTTTGTCTCAGGTGACACCGCTAGGCACGACTGATCCAATGTTGATTAAATTGACCAATGTTGATTAAATTGACATTGTGATGTAGGTAGGTACCTACAATAGAGAAATAATTAGAATTGATTCGATTAATTCAATTAGAATTTGATTTGGATCGGATTACTTTCACTTTAATCTCAGACATCTATGTGAAAACCGAAGCCAAGTACAGGAACAGAAATATTCGTAGAGTCCACTGTTTCAATATTTTATACTGCTTATAATTTTGAACATCTTCACTATTTTCTATACAAATCGGTCCATAATTTTAAATATTTTTCTAGTTACATCCAAATTATTTTTAATATCAGCACTATTGTGGAGTCTTAATCACGATTGCGACTTATATCGGCCACAGCTGCTATGAAAAAAAGCGGGACCAAAAAAGGAAAGTTAATTAGAACCTAAATCTACGTACATGAATGGAAGAAGAAGGCTTAACTCGTTAGTTAACTTGAATATTACTAGATTAAACAATCTGTTTTTAAACTTAGGATTTCACTAAAGAATCAGGTATATTTAAAAAACTTTTAATTCAAATGTTTACACAATAAACCACTCCGTTCCTTTCTCTGCGCCGCCGGAAATAGTCTTTCACATTTCAACTTCACCAAAGGAAAATAAAGAATGCCATCAATAAACCCAAATGAATTAATGCGTTTTCAAAGTCCGCTTTCCGTTGCTGTCCCAAATGGCTTTAACGCTCACTTCGACTTTGACTTTGTACCCTAGTTAGCGATGTTGTTTTGAATTTATATGGACCGTGGGGGACCAAGTTTTCGCCGAAGGGTGTTGTGTTTGAGCATTTCCGTTAGGTCGATTCTAATTTAACAATTTGTTATAGTGCTGAATTGTCACGCACAGCTTTCACTTTATTTAGCATGTACCAATCAGCCAGAGAAACCTTCAAGGTCGTATCAATACAAAATAAGATCATACCTAATTCAGACTCTTACGGCCATATTCGAACTTTAAGATACGTCAAATACTAGAGATTGGAACGATATGGAATGGATACCTATGTCAGTGTCAAACAAGTGTCAAACGTGACGTTTCTTCAAACAAACGCGTCACTTTTGAGTACTTTTGACACATGTTTGACACTGACATAACCAATCCATATCGTTTAAATCTCTAGTATTTGACGTTTCTTAAAGTTCGAATATGGCTGTTATACTGAATAACTGAGTCGAGTCTTAAAGCAGAGGATTCAAAGGACTCGAGAGTTGAGTCTTAAGCTTAACCATCACTTATTTAGACAGACCATCTACCTACGTCTATATTATGTAGGTATGTAAGGTCAAGTGAGGTAAATGCAACTATGGGATTATTGCGTCTCTCCGTTCTTTCTCGAATACGATTGGTCGAAACGCCCTCTACTATGCAACGTTTCATGCCTGAGCTACTTGGAAATGAAACGTTGCATAATAGAAGGCGTTTCGACCAATCGTATTCGAGAAAGAACGGAGAGACGCAATAATCCCATAGTTGCATTTACCTCACTTGACCTTACTAAGATCGATACAAATAGGATCACAGGGCAAAGCGGGACAAAATAAAGAAAATTGATATTGAAAATATTGATTATGACTGGAGTCATAGACATGTACAGTCAAGTGTAAAAATATAGGTGCACCAATCATCTCAAAAATATGCTTGTCATATTAATTGAGTAAGTTTTGAGTCTACACTCATTTGTTACACTTGACTGTACAGCGGTGTTTTAGTGCACTTATCAATTCAATATTTCAAATATCAACGGATTTTTCATCATGATCCAATTCACCCTGTGATCCGATACGCCTCGGTCTACCCTATTAGTTAACAGGCCAAGTCATTTATAACTATGATCACTTTCAAAGCTTACACTGGCTCTTAAGAATGACATCACATTAACACTAATCGCTGTGACAAAGCATGTTATTTATAAACCACATTGACTCATGTTAACGGTATTTTATATAATAATAGGCTTCTTTCAACGGTTCTTAAAAAATACACAATCACTACATAGTATAAAACAAAGTCGCTTCCCGCTGTCTGTCTGTCTGTATGTATGCTTAGATCTTTTAAACTACGCAACAGATTTAGATGCGGTTTATTTTTAATAGAGAGAGTGATTCAAGAGGAAGGTTTATGTATAATTTGTTAACCCATGCGAAGCCGGGGCGGGTCGCTAGTACAACTATATAATACAAAATGGCCCAAAATATACTTCAACAAAAAAAAAACGGAATATTTTTATGTACTTAAGTGAAAATAGCGAATGCTCCGAGGGAGGCACAATTCAAGAAAATAATTATATTAAGAGACGCAGACAGCCAAGCTAGCTTAGTGTTAAAGTTTCTTTAACTGTCTGGAAACACGACCTAAATAGAGTCCTAAGACATTGATAGATGAGAGAACTAGATACCTACTTTAGCTTCAGTCAGGTTAACAAGTTGAACGTTGCAGCTAAAGTTTTTCGAGAGTTTTTCTCACCAGAGGTTGTCTAGAGATCATTTTTGAATATGCACCGTAAAAAATATGATTTATCCATTCAAAATAATATTATTTTAGGCACAACTTACTCAAAATTGCTCTCCATTTAGGCTTAGCACGCACTGCGGTTTTTAAAAAGCGGTTCCGCTACCGCAAAAAATGTAACGTACTGCATTCTATATAAGCGCACGCACGCAACTTGCTACATTTTGACCGCAACCGCAAGAAAAAAACCGCAGTGCGTGCTAAGCCTAATGCATGCGTAGGTATAATGCCATGAAGAGAAAAAAAAGGTTTTTTTTTTCTATTCCCGAAAGCTAAGAATATCCTTTTCTGGTTTAGGAGGATAGTGAACTACCGCATATCAATACAAACTTAGTAATGCAGATGAGGATGACAATCGGGCCATCAACTATTAAACATCCTAGTAGGGTAATTGGCCACCAAATGAATTCTATTCACCTATTTAAACAGAATTCATTTTAGTACAGTCGACTCTCGTTAATTCGAAACTCAAATGACTTTTAAAATATTACGAATTATCGAGAGTTTGAAATATCAAATGGTTCGAAATTTTTGAGAGATAAAATATGAAAGTTCGAATGATTGAGTAGGTAGGTTCAAATACTGATTAACTGCAATTTTTTTTACTATATAAAAGCTTAGTTTCGGAAGAACTCTGAAACATGAGTTTACTTTAATGCACATTGCTGACACTGATCTGAAAATTATTTTGCAACATCACTTGTCTTCCCACCTACCTCCACTTTTTCGATTAACTCCTTCTTTTCAGCAATCGTCAAACATTTATACTTTTTAGGACTCGTAACTAACACTAATATGTAGATACACATAACCAACGAAACAGTGCAACGACGAACTTGAACTTGTCTCAAAATGTGCGGTCTATTATAAAGTATTATTACCTCTGTGAGGTTTGCAATCTGATAACTTCGAATTGTAGAATGTTTGACGCCTATGAGTTCGAATTAACGCGTCGTTTTGTTACTTAGCGTTGATTATTTTTGTTCGAATTACCAAGAGCTTAAAAATGTATTGATTTATTTCGAAATATAAAGAGATATTCTAGGGAACTCGTGATAACTTCGAATTATAGAGAGGTTCGAATTATCGCAGGTTTGAATTAACAAGAGTCGACTGAAGGTTTCAGCCTTCAATAATTAGCCGCCTTATACCTACTAAAATGAAATTTGTTTATAGGTGAATAGAATTCATTTTTAGTTTAGGGAGGCCAGTTACTGCCGAATTATCTACCCTATTTAACAGAAATAAAACATAGTCTTCTTTTGCAGGAACATGGATCCAGAGCAGGTTATGGAGGAGATGGACTCCTCCACTCCTGGGGTCCTGGTACTATCGAGCGACAACAGGACATTTAACACCACCAACGCTACTGACATCAACTATTATTATTTCTATGAGGTGAGGGGTTACGATATAATCAACCTTTTCAAGTACAGTCGTCTTCAGATATATCGGAGTGGCTAAGGTGATAAAGATAAAGATAAAAGATAGTTTATTCAAGTAGGCATAATTACAATGCGCTTATGAACGTCAAATAAAGCTAGGTAGACCGGCTCCAACCCTACACCTCTGCCCCGAGAAGATTTAAATCCCCCCTCAATTGGAGGAGGGTATCCCAATATGGGACCGGCAACAAACTCGGCGGGACACATCTTTTCAAAAATAATTACATCTTATAATTAACATGCATTACGAGAAAATAAGGGAAAAAATACAATTTAAATTACTATAGAATTCAGAGGTGCTCACAAATATCTGAAGACGCCTCTATTGTCAAGGCTTTAGAGTGCGTGTTCAGATATATTTGAGCGTCTCAGCCGCTCCGATATATCTGATGGTGACTGTACCGTAGAATGTGCCTGCTTTGCTCCCCACTGGGTAATTGTTCTCCGTCAATTTTTAGGGTTCCGTAAAAACGAGACCCTATTACTAAGACTCCGCTGTCCGTCTGTCCGTCCGTCCGTCTGTCTGTCACCAAGTTGTAACTCTTAACCGTGATAGCTAGGCAGTTCACGTTTTCGCAGATGATGTATTTTTGTTGCCGCTATAACAACTAATACTAAAAACAGAATTAATAAATATTTAAGGTTTGTTCTAAACCTGATTTTTTTGCCGTTTTTTGCGTAATTGTACGGGACCCTTCGTGCGCGAGTCCGACCCGCACTTGGCAATTTTTTTTGATACTTTACATGATAGTAGTGAGGGTACATTACATACATATTTATACATAACCGGGAGACAATCGAGGACCACAGAGTTACTGTGATTAAGAATAGTTTCAGTATTTATTGAACAAAGCTATAGGGATCGATAGCGTAACGGAGGCTCCGTCTTTTATCCACCACAAACAGAATTTATTTTATTTATATTTTATTATTCTAAAATATGCATTTTACGAAAAAGTGTCAAAAACGTATGTACAACGAAAAGTAGAATGGCCCAAATAAAAACCACAAGGGACCAGAGGGCTGGCCAATATTTTGCTCAACGCATTAGCATTGCGATTCAACGTGGCAATGCGGCCAGCCTTCTAGGCACGTTGCCCATCGGCAGTGACTTGGAGGCCGTTTTTTATTTATAGATAGTTTATATTTATATTATTATTTTATTTAATGTTCCATGTGTATTTGTGTGTCTTTAATAAAAACAATTCAATAAAAACCTCTAGAGAATGTAACACCGAAATTATATTTACAGGGCTACTTTTCCGCACTAGTGCGTAAAATAGCACTTTTCGTGCGTATGTCGAAACTTTAAAGTGCCATATGTACTGTAAAACGTTGTTCGATACACTTGCGAAAAGGTAATTCGCAACTCGTGTCGATTTAAAACACTCCCTTCGGTCGTGTTTTTTTTGTGAATTTCCCCTTTTCGCACTTGTATCGAAAATAACTATTATAGTTCTGAATGAGATCCAGGCAATGATATAGTTTTGAAACTCTAACCTAACTTTGCGATATGATATCTAGAAATGCTCTAACCTAGTCAAGTAGTCAACGCCGAACTGAATGTGTCCTAGTTTGCAACTTCGCAAACTATTAGTACACACTGCGCTCAAGTAAATATCACTTTTCAGGTTAATTTTGGTAAATAGAAATTACATGCTCGATAGGTAACTATTCTTACTCGGTTATTATGTTAATTTTGATAGTCATGTGAATCATACCATAGATAAATAAGTAGGTACGCATAGAGTGCTCAATCCATAAATCAGTTTCGTTACCAAAACACTTATTATTTTCGTAGATTTATCAGTATACTCGACAACAGATGTCGCGACGAACGAAAAGTGTAATGCTCAATAATTTTCAGCTAATATAATTTAACCGGATTAACCGGAACTCTATTTTCAACTGCTTCTGCTAATATTAGTTGTACATTGTTGACCAATACCATAGAGAAATATAGTAAGACAAGAGTGCTCACTCCATACATCAGTTCAGACTATTAATTTCAGTGTCTACATCTAGCATCGAGTAGCGGAACTATCAGTACTGCTACTTGACAATAGATGTAGCACCGACCGGAAAGTCTTATATCAACAGCATAAGACTTTCCGGTCGGTGCTACATCTATTGTCAAGTAGCAGTACTGATAGTTCCGCTACTCGATGCTAGATGCTAATAGTCTTTTTGGTACTAAAACTGATGTATGGAGTGAGCACTCTATGTATTTTTTTCTCAATGGCAATACCTACAATTTGCGTCAGTCGCGAGTGTCGCGACACACGTGACATCTAGTGTCAAGTAGCCGTACTGATAAATCCGCTACTTGATGCTAGACGTCGACTACGAGAATAATAATCGTTTTATTATTTGTTAAGAAAATAACGAGAATGTACACATGTTTTGGTAACAAAACTGATGTATGGAGTGAGCACCCTATGTCTATACATAGGCAGGCGTGGCTCACTCCGCGATTTCGTCGCTTTGCTACAGGTAGCTAAAAGTACATTCGTTCCACCCCAATTTTGGGGAAAGCCATAAGCCGCGCGTGGCGCTGTCGCCACCTAGCGGCCATATCTGTGCTGATCGTAACAGACACGTTTTGTTAGAGAGTGAGTCTTCTGTACTTAGTACTATTATTTATTCTGTGACATAGGTGATCAATTGATCATGATCATACACCTATATGTGATAAATAAAATTAAATATTTGTTGATGAATTACGTGTGACAAGTCCCTAACGTTCGATGAAATGACGAAGGACAGACATTAGATAGATGCGGCGTGAAATCGACACACCTAACACTCCCAAAAGCGTCACCGGCGTAAACCATGAAAGGTTTAATCGAGTAATGGACACTTAACATAGTTTCGCGATAACTGTAGGACATAGTAGATACGTGATAACTTTAGGATATAGATAGGTTATCGTGATTGAAAGGCTTTTACTACTACTGAAATTTGGACAGTTGATATGAAGACATGTGTTGATTAATTAACAAACTTCGTTATCAATGCCTTAATTCGTTGGAAATCAGGGTTGGCAATATACAACGTAGGGAACCCTAACTTCGTCGTTGGTCTCCAACTTCGCCCAAGTAAAATATTATTTAAAAAAATGTTTATATTTAATTACACACACGGGTCTATCGCGATATAGTGTTATATATCTCCGTTGACATTTGCTGGGACGTCAGTCTTTCCGCGACCACAGGCTGGTGCAACTCAGCTGAAATGTTGAAACTATATCGCGGTAAACCCGTTTATGTAATTTAATATGTGTACAAAACGCGGTAGTTTAAAGTGTTATGTAATTTTTATTTATTTAACAAAAATGCATAGGATTGTTTTAACCTATCACCGCCACACTATAGGCTAACCCCACCCTCGTGGAGACAGTTGAAACAATACCAAATTTTAATTGCTCTAACAACCAAGAAATAGTTTTCCATTGAATGATGTATACGGTACAAAATTACACGAAAGGCCTCTGCCCACTACACCGTATCATACCATGACCGTGTATGAATGTATCAGGCACGGAATGTAACGCGATACGGACTACTATGCCCACTACACCGTGTCGACATTGTTTCATAGCCGTACATATCGGGTTTAGTGCCCGTAGTAACCGCGTATCATCCCCATAGCATCCGCCTATAATCCCCGTAGCTTCCGCATTTCATCTCCTTAGTACCCGCGTTTTATTCGCGAGAGCCAGACTCGTCAGAAAGAGCGAGCGATTGGTTATCATACTGGCAAGAGCGAGGAACAGATTAGGCAACGCGTTTATAACGGGCTTAGAACGGTCACCATACGCGGTTATAACCCGTATGCTCACCGTTTCGCCGCCTGCACGCACCGTTCTGTCAACGTTGCGTGCCATGCGCGGAGCGTTTCGGCACCGGCAAAATATCCTCGCCGACAATTTTTGACGGTCCGTGCATGGCACGCTACGGTGCTGGTCGGTGACGGAACGGGCTAGGGGGCATAGTCTCATACTTTTTAATACAAAGAATATTTTTTAGCCTGACATGTTCCTATTACGGTCATGGTATGATACGGTGTAGTGGGCAGAGACCTTAAGGTGGATGTGTAGTAGGGATGTCCTGCCGACTAGCAAACGCGTACCTACCTACGCCACCTCACGATAACGAATGAAATTTACACTAAGAGTTATGTAACTTTAAAAGACAAGTTTCGAGATAATTAAGCACATTATGTTTAATGAATTCAAAATAATTTAATGGCCATAAATATTTAACGTGCAAGGTTACCTAAGTTATACTTAGTACTTACCTAAGTTCAAAACTTTCAGACAGTTTGAGAATCCTCATCATGGATCATTATTTCATTATTTACTAATAAGCCGAATGAACAGTCGCCATCAGATATATTGGAGCGGCCAAGGCGCTCAAAAATATCTGAACACGCACTCTAACGCCTTGACAACAGAGGCGGGTTAAGATATTTGTGAGCACCTTGGCCGCTCCGATATATCTGACGGCGACTGAACTTTGCTCAGTATTTGGATCCTCATAAAACATTTAAAGCTCAAAATGACGGCAGCTTCCGGGACCATCGCCAATTATTGTTTAGATGTCAAGTAACTTTAGACTTTTGGAATATTTAATAAAGTTACGAAAGCAAATTGTTTCGAAGATGCTTACTTCATTTTCTATTTACACAAAATATTGTTAATGCAGTACTTTAGTTTTTAAATAAAATAAAATAATCATTTCATTCAGGCATAATTTAATCGTATACTTAGGGCTAGGACTAGGACAATATGTACAATACTGATTTCAGTGTACCTATGTTTTGTCATTTTTATCAGTTTGAAGTAGGTACATAATTACCTGCTTACGTTTTAGCGTTCTAGGCAGTAAAATAAACCTACACAAAATAAATATACTAATTACGTTTTCACAAGGAAAAAACATATATGAGTAGATTTGGATATAATATACAGATGTCGGCACTAGTTGAGGTCGGGTATAATGTAATGGGTATATGAAGTCAGTGTTCTTTTTTCGTACCACCAAAAAGTTTCTTTAGATTTAGACTAGATATTTACCCCCTTATTCATAAAACTTTACGGGCCTAATTTAGTTCAATATGTTTTATCGCTTTCTTACAAATACATAAGTCAAAATGACAGATTATTAGCTAATTGAGGTTTGTAGCGCGTTTATGAATAAGGGAGTTACACTATAAGCTATCGAAATGTTTACCTCAACTCCCCTGCCGACAGCGACACCTATACTTACTAAAACAAACTTTGATTATTTCGTAACGCCGTATATTGTCCCCAGGTGGCGCAGTTCACAGTTATGTGGGTACTCTTCATATCAATAGTGGTCCTGAACGCGTCAGTCATAGCAGCACTCCTTTGCACCAACGCCAGGAAGAGCAGGATGAACTTCTTCATCATGCAGCTAGCTATTGCCGGTAAGTACACTTTGTGCCCAGGAGCAGTTCACAGTGATGTGGGTACTCTTCATATCAATAGTGGTCCTGAACGCGTCAGTCATAGCAGCACTCCTTTGCACCAACGCCAGGAAGAGCAGGATGAACTTCTTCATCATGCAGCTGGCTATTGCCGGTAAGTACACTTTGTGCCCAGGAGCAGTTCACAGTGATGTGGGTACTCTTCATATCAATAGTGGTCCTGAACGCGTCAGTCATAGCAGCACTCCTTTGCACCAATGTCCCCAGGAGTAGTTCACAGTGATGTGGGTACTCTTTATATCAATAGTGGTCTTGAACGCGTCAGTTATAGCAGCACTCCTCTGCACCAACGCCAGGAAGAGCAGGATGAACTTCTTCATCATTGCTGTGACAGCATCAACTCAGCATGAGTGACACCGCAGCGCTGTTTTTCAGCCCAGATCAGGTTACTTAAGCTCACAACAGTTATTAATGTCATTATGGAAATACAAGCGTCACGAAATAAATATAAATGTAGGCATTGTATAATATAAATTAGGGCAAAAATGGCCTAGAGGTTTTCTTTATCACTCAACAAAGAAATAATCTTTAAAACAACTGACTTAGCAAATATACTTAAATGCTATTAACATTGTCCTAATATTATCATTCACAGCAGTACATTGTCCTAATATTATCATTCATAGCAGTAAATTTAATACCCAAAGGTGTTGTAGTTTACCAGTCTTAGTCAACCAAGTGTAACTCATTAAGGATTCCTTTGAAAACTACTTAACTGACTGAACTTGAAGCATCACTTACAAAGCAAAACTTTCGCGGCTTGACAAAAGCTGGCAAAATATTTAAATATTCTGTTTATTGTTAAAGACATTACTAGAATAGCAAATTTTAGACAACTTTGATTTAAGTGGGTCATGGGACAACAAACGTTCGATTTTGATTATTGGTGCATATTTATACCTAGGTAGGTATGCCTATAGATGAACAATATGACATATTTAGGTACTTTTACGTCCCTTACCATGAATTCGGTTATAGCGGTGATGGCCTAGTGGATCTGACTTCCGACTTTCAATCCGGAGTAGCGGGTTCAAATCTTGGCTCATACCAATTAATTTCATTTGATATTTAGTTACTACCACTAGCTTTTCGGTGAAGGAAAACATCGTGAGGAAATCTACATACATCTGTGAAGAAATTCTAAGGTTTATTGGACATATATAGCCCGAATTATTAATATTCTTTTGAAAGAGTATTTGCTCCAGGTACATATGTCGCAGTCGGATCGTATAATCCGCCGTATTACATTACGGCTAGCCGTTTTACAAAACAGAGGGCCTACCGCGAACCACGTTCGACGTGTTACCTCCCTGTCACACTTACGTAAGAATTTACAAGTGCGACAGAGAGGCAACACGTCGAACGTGGTTCGCGGTAGGCGCTCAGGGGCGTTTTGAAATGCGTAATGTAATACGGCGGATTATACGATCTGACTACGACACATACACATGTATAATCCTCATATCATAATAATACATTATAATATGTATAATATAATACATACTAAGTATAACAACAATGGCGGAAGATAAAGGGACAAGGAAAGTAATAAATGTTAGGAAAGTATTAATAATTTCCTGGCATTCTTATTGATACAGCAAATAAGGCAATATTATCTTATGGCCCAAATGATATTACTTATATAATTCTTATACAATATTTATTAGTATACTTATTCGTTTGTACCAAACAGCCTACCAAATAAATAGTGATTATAGGAATCATTTATCTTCTAGCTGCCCAGAGGCCTATAAAAATCTCCCATTCCATTTTGAATCTTTGCTTTGACAAATTAAAATTGCTTTTGTTTTGGCAAGTTTTTATGTCTGGGCCGTTAGAGGTGAAGTAATAATTACTTAGTTGCGTGTAAAAGAAAGGAATTAAAGATTAGCACGCTTCTGGCAAGCTTTGGTAGCTCAGTTGGTTAAGAGCGATCGGACCGGTGTTCCGAAAGATCACAAGTTCGAGTCTAGCCCAAAACGGTGATTGCGATTTGTTATTTTTTTCTTGAATATAAATAAATTGTAGGTATAATAAGTTTTTGACAAAAATTTTATTTTTGGTACAAGCTTTTATCGCTGACTGTACTTTTCTTACGACAGACAACTAACTAATACTCATCGAGACAATTCTAAAAACCCCTAACACAATTAGGTTGCGTTGTTTCATCACAGAGTTCCTATGGCCACCTCCTGTCTCCATCATCAGATCAGTTCGACAGTACCATATTATTGTACTGTCATCAGAACTACATAATAATCTTTAATAATAATAATAATCTTTATTTACTTGAAACCTAATACAGTAAGTATAATACAATACATACCTACAGCTGCCAATTTTCATGACGCTACGATCCTTGGAAGATGGTTAAATTAGTTACCTTAGATTCCATTACATAGTTACATACAGGTCGGCCTAATAAAAGCTTGTTAATTAAGTAGGTAGTAGTCCGACATGCGTTCGAATACAAATACAATACAAATAATCTATTAATGCATACCTCAATAAAAAAAAACAGAGAATATGCTACAAAAGCGATCTGTTCTAGATAACCTAATAAAAATTGTTTGTGATTAGTTATTTCGAAATACGTATTTAGTTCAATTTTCTTGATAATAAAAATATGTATCACGACATCACGATTTGATAATATTGATAATAATAATTTTAGCTGGTTAACTGAACGGAATAAAGCTTATTATTAGCAGCCAAGCGTAATATATATAAGCGCGGCTTAATCATAATGAGAAATGTACGATAATGCGACGTAGGCAAAAATAAATTACTTGGGTAATAAATATATTTACTTAAGCTATTACTATGATTGTGGTTACCTAATTCATCTAACTAAATGATGTATCAAATCTAATTTCTATGGATTTTCAATAGATATTTTGCGAACTAATCATTCAAAGTGCTTGTGAAAGCTGAGCACTGAACTGGCTATTATATTAAAATATAGTCGAGTTATTTTGGTCCCGAGAACTAACATAATTATAATAACATATAACGCAACAACTAGGTACATATATCACTCAAATATAGGAACCACATTTTACTTTTACAAAAAAGAACGGTTTTTACCAACGCACAGTCAGCAATACTAGCTATTAGCTAGGAGCTACCATTTATCTTCAGTGCAAAATAGTAATTCTATTCCCTGGTTCAAATCTAACATTTTTCGCGTGATCCTAAAAATAGCGGGTGGAGCGACGGATACTTCAAAACATATGAACTTTCTCATAAATACGAGAATGCGATACATTATAGCAACGCTAAACATGTTGTTAAAATGTTCGTAAAGTTTGAAATAGTCGTAGCTTATACGTGTGAGTGATTTATTATTCATATTGTTAGAAGAAAATGGACTAGAAATACGCAACTAGACGTATGGTAGACGCAATAATATTTTCCCCGTACTTTCACAGTGCCTTAGTTTAACTGTAATGATGTGTTACTTATTTGTATAATACCATAGAGAAAAAAATACATAGAGTGCTCACTCCATACACCAGTTTAGGTACCAAAAAGACTATTATTTTCATAGTCGACATCTAGCATCGAGTAGCGGAATTATCAGTGCTGCATAATCATAATCATAATAATACTGCTACTTGACAATAGATGTTGCACCGACCCTAAGGTCAAATTCTCAACAATTTTCAGCTAATAATATAACCGAATTAGCCGGAACTTTATTTTACTCCTTCTGTTTAATATTAAGTAGTGGTAAATTGTTGTTCAATACACTTTTCGTTAGTCGCAACTCACGAGACATCTAGTATCAAGTAGCGGTTACTGATAATTCCGCTATTCGATGCTAGATGTCGACTATGAAAATAATAGTCTTTTTGGTGCAAAAACTGATGTATGCAGTTAGCACTCTATTCTTACTATACAGGGTGCTTCCTGTAACAGGAGCAATAAATTAAACTAAAGGCTGTACTCCTCAAACTGACCAACATTTGTTCAGCAACTTTTAAAAATTATGAATTCTTTAGACTTCCTCTTTTTCATACAAAATAAATATTGCCTTCAATGTACGCTGACATCAGTGTGTTTGACGTTGCTTGTCACGCTTTAATCATAACAAAATTTGCAATACATTGCGTCTTAGAATAAACTTTAAAGTGTAATAAAAATCAAAACACGAGTTATTTTCAAAAGTTGCTGAACAAATGTTGGTCAGTTTGAGGAGTACAGCCTACAGTTTAATTTATTGCTCCTGTTACAGGAAGCACTCTATATTTCTCTATGATAATACCTAAAATAAATATCAGTACCGAATCAATCACAATTTTTAATCGGATAACTTTTAAGATGAGACCCCACTTTTGTTCCGTCCAGCCATCATATTGTTCTTGAAAACAACCCACTCTGATTGCGGCCAACATCTTCTAACTTTGACCATTTGCACCTAATATAAATAGAAGGCAGTTTCAAGGCTGCTAAGTGATATTATTAGGAAGTTCACTGCTAAAATTACAGGCTTAGGAGTTAGGAGGATCATTGTTGTTTCGGGTTTTGAGAGAAAGTGCTATTCTCCGTTGGTGTTTTGAATAAAAAATATTCTTAAGATACCCACTTGCACTTTAATGATACAGTGTTATTAACTGTGATGATGATAAAAGTGTTTATACTCGGCGCTAAATGATACAAAACTTTTTCAGGTAGGTACTTGGTTTATTTTAAAAGCTTGACAAGCATAATAGATACAATGCCATATTTATAAGATTATAACACCTAAAGATATAACATAAAATAAGTATATTGTTAAATAAATACGTATAGGTACTGCCATGAATATCTACAAAATACCAACTTTTTTATAATCGAACACGCCTTGCGATCTGTATATATAGTATCACTACATAGCAATCTACATAGTATAAAACAAAGTCGCTTCACGCTGTCTGTCTGTCCCTATGTATGCTTAGATCTTTAAACTACGCAACGGATTTTGATGCGCAACGGATTTTAAATAGATAGAGTGATTCAAGAGGAAGGTTTATGTATAATTTGTTAACCCGAAGTAGATCATAATTATCATAAAAATATAAGGATACAATCTCACCCAAATCGTCCTACCTAGAGGCGTATTCTGATTTTAATAATAGGTTATGAATTAGATCTGTAACAGGATTAGTGGATCTGATCTGTCAGTGTCAAAGGCGTCATTTCTTTAACCAAAAACGTCAGCTACAAAAACGCCGCAAAAACAATTTATCTTTACTGCTACTGCCATTCGTATGTCACACAACTGACACAACTCTCCATTATGCGTGTTCTAACGTGCTCTTACCACGGTATTCGGAAAACAAGATCCGTTCTAGAGAAGAGAACGATACGATATGTACTAGATACCTGCTAGTTTAGATTTCCACTAGATATCTTTTGCAGCTCAATTCGGGCAATCAAAGTCACTTTTACGTTAAATTATCGTATTAAGATCATTTCAAAATCGTTTTGAGATCTAAAAATACATAACGAGACGTCTTAGACATTGTGGAAATCATTCAAGAGTATCTCCAGAATCGCGGAAATGTCAAAGTTGACAGGCTAGATCTTTAAAAATATCGTTGTCGTATCTTGGTGATGTCTAATAGATATCTAATAGATGTCTAGTTCAAAATCCGAATCGGGCCCTTAGTCGTCCCGTTAACCTAAAATACTTCTTGAAATTTTTTATCGGAAGGAACTATAAATAATACTCTACAACTAAAATAGGTACCATGTTTGTTATGATAAACGTATTGTTTAGAAGCGGTGCTACGCGATGAGAGTTTTATAATGTTTGGAAGAACACAAGACGTCAACAGGAAAGAGAAACTAAAACCGGTATGTAAATAATCATTACGTCAACTACTTATATTAAGAACCCCTAGTGTACTTAAATTTCATTCGATAGCGTGACGTGACGTACGCGTTTGCGTTATGTATGTTGAACAGCGCGCCAAGCGTGACGTTTTGAAAACTCGTTAATATAAATTTATTCATTTGTTTTACCTTTGTAACTATAAATCTCTTTCATTCTAATAAAAACCTATAAGGACATCTCTTAGTTATACTTAGCCTCTAATAACACGAAAACTCGTTAACACGAAATATTTGGCGTATTCCTTGAGCTCCGTGCTATCGAGGTTCTATCTACTGCATAGATTTTTTTTTATAACGGCTTCACTACATAGTATAAAACAAAGTCGCTTCCCTTTCTCTCTGTTTGTATTTAAGCTTAGATCTTTAAAACTTAACGCAACGGATTTTGATACGTTATATATAGGTTATAGGTATTCGCGGGCTTGGTTTCCGCAACTCAACGTCATATTATTGCGCCTATTTTGCGTGATGGGTTGGCGGCCTATTCCTGCCAACCCAGCTCTACCAGGAAGCCTAGCAGACCCTTGACGTTGCCGACGACTTCTGGGAGCGACCCCGGTGAGCCGAGGTGTTGTGCCCGGTATTCTGCCACCCCTGGGCATTCGAGAATGACGTGGGCGGCTGTCTCCTCTGCCTCCATGCACGCCCTGCAGAGGGGGCTATCTGTAACACGTAGGGTTAGTAGGTGTTTGTTAAATGAGGCATGGCCGGTTATAACCCCAGCTATAAGCCGGAGCTGTGGTCTCTTCAGCTGTCGCAGCCTGCGTGACAGATTGGGGTTGAGTGTCGGGAGGGCTTCCTTCGCCTGCCTGCAGGTGCCTAGGTTAGGCCAGTATTGTTGGTGTTTTGATACGTTTTTTTGAAAATAGAGTGATTCAAGAGGTTTATGTATAATTTGTTAACCAGTGCGAAGCCGGGGCGGGTCGCTTGTTTATGGATAAAGTAATAAGTTGAATGCACTCTTGGCATCTGGGCGTTTGTTTTTTGTTGTCCCCTACATTTTTTTTTCAAATTTGGGATTTTTTATGTTATTTCTACTCAGAATCACGAGCTCTTTCTATCCTAATAGGAGAAAAAAGTGTCTAAGGTTTTTATTTCCATTACGTCACCATTTTTAGAGTTCCGTAGCCAAATGGCAAAAAACGGAACCCTTATGGATTCGACATGTCTGTCTGTCTGTCTGTCTGTCTGTCTGTCTGTCTGTCTGTCTGTCTGTCTGTCTGTCTGTCTGTCTGTCTGTCCGTCTGTCTGTCCGTCCGTATGTCACAGCCACTTTTCTCCGAAACTATAAGAACTATACTGTTGAAACTTGGTAAGAAGATGTATTCTGTGAACCGCATTAAGATTTTCACACAAAAATAGAAAAAAAAAACAATACATTTTGGGGGATCCCCATACTTAGAAATGAAACTCAATTTTTTTTTTCATCAAACCCATACATGTGGGGTATCTATGGATAGGTCTTCAAAAATGATATTGAGGTTTCTAATATAATTTTTTTCTAAACTGAATAGTTTGCGCGAGAGACACTTCCAAAGTGGTAAAATGTGAGTCCCCCCCCCCTGTAACTTCTAAAATAAGAGAATGATAAAACTTAAAAAAATATATGATGTACATTACCATGCAAACTTCCACCGAAAATTGGTTTGAACGAGATCTAGTAAGTAGTTTTTTTGAATACGTCATAAATCCCCTAAATACGGAACCCTTCATGAGCGAGTCCGACTCGCACTTGGCCGCTTTTTTCATAGACTTTGTACGGCGGTCGCGAAATGGAAAGATCGAAAAATGTATGGAATTTTTGGTACACTTTTTTTCTCCTATTAGGATAGAAAGAGCTCGTGATTCTGAGTAGAAATAACATAAAAAATCCCGTATTTGAAAAAAAGTGTAGGGGACAACAAAAAAAAAACGCCGTCAGCACCCGAGTGCGACCTGTTTTGGCGTTGGGTGTCTGTGAGAAATGAATGCCGGAGATTCTGTGAGGTGATGGATGCGAGGCCTACATCCGTTAAGGTGTAATTGTGGATTTGTTATTGTATTATTTGTAATTGTTTGTTTGTACCTGATTGTTATTTATAATACGAGTAGTTATATGTACCTGTTTGCTATATGTGAATGTTAAGTTTAATGGCGCATTGGATACAGACGTTACAGACTGCTGTAAGGTCATGTAAACATTTTTTTAAATGAATATAAGAGCTCGTATTAAAAAAAAGAAAAAAAAATAATTCGTACGATAAGATAAGATTAATGGATTCATTCCTGAGACTCAATTGAGTCACACATCAAAAGTTCGCGTCAGAATCGGGTTCCGGCGGACTCCATTTTCTTTTTGAAAGTATTTGGTATACCTCAATTATAGATTACTTATTGGATGGGACAATTTTATTTAAAGTTTTATACTAAACTTTTTTATAATTTGGGATTTTTTAATGATATTTACTCAGAACCACGAGCTCTTTCGATCTCAAAAAAGTTTTGACTGACTAAAATAATTTAATATAATTATGTCAACCTCCTCCTCTAGCGCGGAATTACAAATTGCGGGCATTTTTCTCTGTCATTCTAATTACGGTCATTGGAGTAAAAGAGAAAGATCCCCGCAATTTGCGAAATTCGGTTTTCGCGGTAGCCCCTCAGTACAGTTAAGTCGCTCGCAGCTCATTTCCCGGGGGGTCTTTTTGAGTTCTAGTGAGACGTCTATAGTGAGACGGTCTAGTTCGTTACCGTAAAGGTAGAAGTAGGCGCAAAACTGACATTTAAACCTCGATAACATTTTATTTTTACATATGCAAACTGAATGCTGTATATAATAAGTGTTCCGGACGTTGGTATTTAGTTTTTTTTTTATTTTGGGTAGTTCCATTTCATAACTTTGACGATAAACAGGAAATCCCACCTCACCCCGTAGTCCCTCGTAATTGGGGTGAGATAGATTTTCAATAGTTTTCATACAAAGGTGATTTTGGAAGATTGTTGGATCGATTTTTTTTTATTATGAGTAGGTATTACTATACCTCCATTTTAAATTGGAATACATTATTTTTGTAGCAGTAGCCTTAAAAACCCATCTCACTCCCTTTCATCCCTTCTCTCCCCATTCATAACCCAACTCTCCCCGCGAATTCTACTCACCCCATTTTACGGTACTGCGGGCGCAGTAAAAGCTTAGTTTCTTGATGCGGAGTCTGTTATTTGGAAATCTATTGTTGCCTGAATGTATATACTGCACATTGTATGTATGTATATGTATACATGTACGATATACACACACATTACTTTACGTACATCAATGCTTTCGGTTATAAATTAAATACAAAACCTTTTCGTTTTAATAAGGCCCTTTGTTACATATAAGATGAAAGGAAAAATATGTCAGCCACCCTTTCACCCATCTTTGAAACCTTTAAGATTTTGGTATCGTATAATAACATAATAAGATTGAGATTTCAACGGAGAAGGAAAATAAATATTTTAAAATGCAGGAAGGTTTATAGGGTAGTCTGTTCGGAAAGAGAAAGTGTCGTGGAATGTATTGGGCCTTATACATTTCAGGAGTCTCTTTCCGCACAGAGACTACTAATTTTTACGTTGGTGACAGGTACATGTAAAAATACAGTGTTAAGAAATTGTCCCTAGAAGAGAGAGGCTTACGACGTTATTCTTCTTCTTTTATACGGGTCATTACCTAGTGGCGTTGATTTTAAATAGGCCATAGGTCGCGACGCGAACCATAGTTTGGGAAATGCTGTTGTATAGTATAGGGAACTCTTTATATCCACCAAAGTTTATCTAATTCTGAAGAGAAAAAAAAGACAGTGAAATAAAAAATGGCCCAAATGCAGCGATACTGCGAACAGCAAGTTAACAATGATATTTGTTGAAAGATTATTTTTCATGCTACAAAATAAACTTTATAAATTTTCTGGTTATTTTTATGCCAAAGGCTTAAAAGTAAAGAATTTAAGGACATTCTTGGTTAAAACTCGAATTATTTTTTACAAGGTTTACGACAAAAGTTAGTGTATAATTTTGTAAGAATGGCAAACAAAATAAAGAGGATATTACAGTACAGTCAACGGCAAAAGTTGCTAAGCGGGCGAGGTGTTTAAAATTACCTTGACACGCTTTTATACTCTTAACAATAAAGTCGCGTCAAGATCATGTTGAAGTGTTGAACACCTCGCCCGCTTAGCAACTTCTGCTGATGACTGTACTTACCCGTGTTCATAAAGTTTAATTACGGTCGATCCAAGAGTAAATTATGAACATTTAACTACACCTGTATTTTACAAGCTTTTATGTAGTTTCACCTGTCCCGTTGTCTGTCTGTAATCAAATCTTGCAAGTTAAATTTGATCCACTTCCCGGTTTCGAATTGAGCTGAAATTTTGCATACACATGTAAGTCGGGTGACAATGCAATATTATGGTACAGTCACCAGCATAAATATATTACTATGGGCAGCCGTGCAAAAATATCTGATGCTCCATTGGAGGCATAAGTATATGACGACACTACCTCGGTAAAAATATGTGATGCTTTGTGGCCGGCAAAAATATCGTTAGTCTGTATCCGCATAAATATCGGATCGGGTCACTTAAAAATATTTGATTACTCATAAAAATCAAAATTATCTGATTGCTCTCATCTGGCATAAATATCTCTCCACTGTGAAAGCAAATACATCGGATGGACGACGGACCGCCTATTATAATATCTGACACATTGGAAAATCATAAATATGTTATCGACCTACAAAAACGAACCATACATGTTTGGTATAGAGCCGTAAATTGTATGAAGTGATTTGACAATTCACGAAAAGAGTGCAGACTTGTTATTGTATATGTCTGTCTCACATTATGGTCTATCATCGATTTGACGGAATAAAATGGATATAATTTTTTTGTAAATTTGAACGTATTGCAATCATATCATGAATCTAGTATATAACTGGATCTGGCATGAGGGGTGGGGGAAATGACCGAACGGGATAGTCTTATGTATCATTCAGTAGGAGTGGCAGCGAAAGCGCTATTATTGTTTGTCCTTGTCATAGTCCACAAGTTGACTTCTTTATCATTCTTTTTTATGTAAGAAGGAGGTTTATAAGTTTTATTACACATCTTCTATTAAAAGTCTACCTGAATTATGTCACAATTTAAAATTGGAAATGAAATACGTGAGACAGACATATGCAATGACAAGTCTGCACTCTTTTCGTGAATTGTCAAATCACTTCATACAATTTAAGGCTCTATGCTATCCAGGTATGGTTCGTTTTTGCCGATTGATGACATACATATTTCATAATTTCGTGTCAGATATATAGGCGGCCCGTCTGCCATCCCATGTATTTGCATTCACAGTGGAAAGATATTTATGCCAGATGAGAGTAATCACATAATTTTAATTTTTATGAGTCGTCAAATATTTTTAAGCCACCCGATCCGATATTTATGCGGATACAGACTAACGATGTTTTTACCGGCCACAAAGCAGCACATATTTTTACCGAGGTAGTGTCGTCATATACTTATGCCTCCAATGGAGCATCAGATATTTTTGCACGGCTGCCCACAGTCATATATTTTTGCTGGTGACTGTACCATCGAACTGATCTGATGATGGAGACAGGAGGTGACAGAAACAACGCAACCTAATTGTGTTAGGGGTTTTTAGAATTGTCTCGATGAGTATTAGAGCGCGTCGCTGTTACTGTCAATTTCCATAGTAAAATGAATAGTAGTGCAGCTGCGGTTGCAAATGGACTGTCACCTTTAGTTGTCTGTCGTAAGAAAAGTACAGTCAGCGATAAAAGCCTGTACCAAAAATGAAATTTTTGCCAAAAACTTATTTCATTCATCTCGTACGATAATTTGTAAAATAAGAGAGTTAACTCATCTTTTTTAAGAGTTAATGATACTAACCAGCCGCCAAAAAGCTCCACAATCGGAGCTGCGCTCTCATATTCAAACAACATGCTTAAATTATATGAAACGTGGCATGAACTTAACGTAAAACATAAAGTAAAGTGAAAATGAAATGAAATGTAAAACTTTATTTTCAGGCAACTATTGGCCCATAGATAAATACCTTAAAACTAGCATACATATTATTATAAAAAAAGCAAAGCTAAGTAAAGTTAAGTAAAGCTTTATTTGCGTTAAATACGTCTGGTATTAGTTTAGTTTTCAATGCTAGAATTAAACTGTAATAAAAATACATTTGAGCGATTAGAAGTTCTACATAAAAAACTTTTACTCGTGTAGCTACATATTAAACCGTGTAACCGTATTAGAACACACGTGTGATGTTTTTATGAAACTCGCTTGCAGCTCGATTCATAATCCCACCCCTATTTTACTCGTAATGCCTTTCATTATATCATCATCATCATCATCATCAGGCTATATTAGTCCACTGCTGGACATAGCCCTCCCCTAAAGAGCGCCAAAGCGCCCTGTCTTCAGCTTGCCGCATCCAGCATCTGCCTGCAGTCTTTCGCAGATCGTCATCCCACCTGGTCGGAGGGCGTCCTACACTACGTTTGCCGAGTCGCGGTCTCCACTCAAGAACACGTTTACCCCAGCGGTTGTCGGTTCTTCGTGAGATATGGCCAGCTCACTGCCACTTTAGCTTGCTAATTCTTTGAGCTATGTCGGTAACTATGGTTCTCTGTCGGATGTATTCGTTACGAATCCTATCCTTCAGAGAAACCCCGAGCACAGCTCTCTCCATAGCTCGCTGAGCGACTTTGAACTGGTGGACCAACCCTACTGTGAGAGTCCATGTCTCGGGTCCGTAGGTCATGACGGGTAGGATGCACTGATTGAAAACTTTTGTTTTCAAGCATTGCGGTCAGAGTGCGACCGTTAAACCTAGCCAGGGTCAAATTTTGTACTGAGTGGCAGCCTAATGTAGCCCGGGGATTCTTAGCACCCCCTGCCCCGTCGTTACCGTAGCCGCTGCCATGGCCAGGAATAGCGAGGCGGCCGGGAACTGGGGGCCATTTTTGTTTGGCGTGTCTACTCATTGGGGGTAATGCGCATAATCCCCACGCTGGGCATGCGGGTTGGGGATCGCAGTTCAATAATTGTTCCTCAGGGGGGGGGGGGGGGTTCCATTATATAGCAGTCATAAACTATTATAATTGACGACTGGTCTGACCTAGTGGGTAGTGACCCGCGGTCCTGGGTTCAAATCCCGGTAAGGGCATTTATTTGTGTGATGAGCACAGATATTTGTTTTTGAGTCTTGGGTGTCTTCTATGTATTTATGTATTTGTATATTATATACTCGTACATCGTTGTCTGAGTAACCACAACACAAGCCTTCTTGAGCTTACTGTGGGACTTAGTCAATCTGTGTAAGAATATTTTTTATTATTTTTATCAAATAAATAATTTTAAAATTTATTTATTTAGATTTGTTTTATGGATAATTATTATATTATTTATTTTATTTATTTATTTAATACTTAATAATACTCCTGTAATACTTATTTATTAATTTATTTATAATTTACACAATGTTTATTTGTCCTCAGATCTATTCGTGGGCCTCGTGCTGGTATTTGCAGACATCGTTCAGAAACACACAATAGCGTGGCTCGCCGGGGAGTTTATGTGCAAATTCGTTAAATTTCTGCAGGTAAGAAAGTTTTCCATCGGTCATATTTCTAAACCAAATTCAAATTAAGTCCGATCCGATCCGTTTTTGAGGATCTTCACTGGACTGGAGCACCGACTGCAGTCTCTAGTCCGAACGTTAACTTTATATAGTTTAACGGCCCGATTCAAACATTCTTATAATATAAGAAGTCACATCGGTACGATATCGATCTGTCAGTGTCAAAAGTGATACACAAATGACAAAAACCTGATTTCCGCATTGACGTGAACGTGACTGGCGCTGTCGGTAGGATAACTCTATTGAACACGCTTGCAATGATAATATGATCAAAGGTTTTTCCTGCAAATTAATTGTTAACAAGCAGAAACGTTTGCAAACGGTGCTATTAAGTTTAGAATAAATTGAAAAATTACTGCCTTGAGCGAGACTTGAACTCACGGTCTCTGAGCGCCTACCGCGAACCACGTTCGATGTGTTGCCTCTCTGTCGCACTTGTAAATTCGTACGTAAGTGTGACAGGGAGTTAACACGTCGAACGTGGTTCGCGGTAGGCCCTCAGAATCGATATTCCAGCACTCTGCCAACTGAGCCACCAAGATCATCTCACCCTAAGCCAGCGATTTTTTCAACCTATGGGTCTAGGGGACCCTAGCGACATCTACCATAAGAGCGTTACACTTCTTAAACGGCTACCGGAGTTCCAAGTCATTTCCTGCAGTCGGCAGTAATATCCTGCTAAGGCCCAGCCATACAAATCCAAAACCCAAAATTTGCCACTAAAATTCGAGCCTATAGTGCAGGGAATAGAGTTGGTTTTTATTTGTCTGAAATAACGGAACATAAGAAATGCAACTCTGTTCCAATTGAATATGGTTTAAATTTCATCGAACTGAAGAAGTACTATAGGTACCTGGGTCTTAGGAGGATATAGCGCGCGTAGCAGTAACGCTGGTGCAGTCTGAATGAGCACGGCACTTTAACAGTGTTTCTCCATTTTTTTTTTTGTTGCAGGCCGTGGTTATGTATGCGTCCACGTACGTGCTAGTCGCACTGAGCATAGACCGGTGTGACGCCATCACCAATCCCATGAACTTCTCAGGCAGTTGTGAGTAAAGCCATTCGTTTCCTACATACATCTTAGACACTATAATACCGTCAGGCGTGGCTCACTCCGCGATTTCGTCGTGTCGCTACAAATACATGCGGCCCACACCAATTTTGGTGTCTAGCCATAGCAGTTGCAGCGCACCGCTACGGAACTGACGCCTGCTCGCGCTTGCACCACCTAGCGGTCATATCTGTCGTAATAGACGCGTTTTGTTAGAGAGTGAATCTTCTGTACCTAGTAGGTACTATTATTTATTCTGTGACCCTGTCCTATTATCTTAGCAGATTCTCAAAATATCGTTGGATAGTTGTAGGCCGCCCGTACTGACAGCGAGGACCTACAAGTATAATTTTATTGTTAATCTAAATGACAATGTCAGTCAAATGTCAAAAATGACGTTATGTAACTACATAACTATGTAGGTACTTACTGCTCATTTCAAGTGGCGATATTGTTTAATTAAAGATGTTGATAAGTAGTTATTGTTTACGAAAATATGATTTGAAATCATTGTACGTGTGGTTTGACGTCATCGGCACTAAAAGTTGATTGTGATAAAATGCCGCAATGGCGGTCGTAACATGCGATTCGTGGACACGTCAGCAGTGTATGTAACTGTACAAAATTCGGCATTACAACACTCGTGTGATGTTTTTAATGAAGCTCGCTTTTAGCTCGTTTCATAAACCTACACTAAATGCATTTCGTTATGTAGCAGTTACATAAACTACTATTTTAATTCAACTATTTCTTCTTTCTGCCGCTGCTGTAATTATTGTACGTAGGTACTCGTATACACTCGTGACAAGTGACGTCAAATATCCTTTGCGTGACGGGTGACTTCCCTTGTGAATTAACACACGAGTAATAATTAATTTAATTATATTCTGTGAGCCAATTATTTAGGGCAGTGATACACAAATGACATCAGAAACCAAACATGTACAGTCTGCAGCAGAAGTTGCTAAGCGGGCGAGGTGTCCAAAATTACCTTGATGCGCTCTTACTCTCTTAACAATAAAGTCGCAACTATTGCTGCTGACTTTTCATCAAACTCATTTCATCATAATAAGGAATTAGTTGTCTTTACAAAAAACTAAAAAGTAAATACCACGATGAAGTATTAGTATTTGCGAATTGAAATTAAATTTTATTATTACAGTCGACCCTCCCTGGATTCGCACGGGTTAACAAATTATACATAAACCTTCCTCTTGAATCACAAACCGCATCAAAATCCGTTGCGTAGTTTTAAAGATCTAAGCATACATAGGGACAGACAGACAGCGGGAAGCGACTTTGTTTTATACTGCGTATTAAGATTAAAATATTTGTTGAAAGTATGATATTGTTATGAATTATGATAATTGAAACGACTCGCACTTACTGGTGCGCGCGAGTTGCCTAATTGCACCACTCCAGTGCTTTCGCTCCCACCGAAATAAACGCGAACGATCGTCGGTAGGTATCATAAATCAATGTCACAAACAGTATGTGGAAGACCTTATTAGGATTAGTCCTGTTTCCTCACGATGTTTTCCTTCACCGAAAACATATAAAGTAAAAATACTTAGGTCTATTATTTTTGTTGTAAACAGATTTTTCATTCTTACTAAGTATTTTCTTTCTTATTTTCTTTTTACTTCAATAAACATTACCGTAAGTCTGACTTTATGAAGGTACAAATCGTACAATAAGTCCCTAAATGTAATACAAAAGTTTTGGGTCAACCATAAATTGCGTACATCAATGGATGAAATTGTCCGTATAAAGGGCAAGCAAAGAATACGTAAGAATGTTGTTAATGTCGAAATCACTTATATTTTGTTGTAAGGTTGTATGTATTTTATGTGGCCAATTTAAGGATGAACGAGAAAGAGCCTTTCGATAGGTACTACATTTTCTCTTCAACACTTTATTTAAGTACTTTGAAACAATCGCGCTTGATATCCGTAGTTCCTTGAAAAAAGTATTAGAATTTTATTATAGTAATAAGGTTTCTAAAAATTTTGATCGTCAACAATTCAATGCTTTTCCAAAGCCTCTTAATTAAAGCCTTCGTGAAAACCTTTCACCATTTTGTTATTTACAAAATGTCTAAAAAGTTTCCCAACTATATTTTATTTTTTACATCCCAATGTATACAGTAATTACAGTATATAGGTCGAATCTTTTTTGTCATTCATTTTTAAGTAGAACGTGTAAGAAATATTATTATAGAAAACGTCTACACGTGTATTTCTTTGACAAATTAGAATGTAAAAATACTTCAAATTCTTTGAGTCTAGTGCTTATTCAATTTGTGAACAGTTTCTTTTCAATTGTATGTTATATTTATGATATCAGCCACGCCTTCTTAAATATATTTGAATAGAGTACTTACACTCATTAGTTACATATTCACTGAAACCTTGAAAATGTTTGATATTTTTCTCAAAAATGGACGGCAACGTCGACGTTGCCGGTTAAAAAATAGGTCGCGAAGTGCGTAGTTTATGGTCGTTCAAAAAATTAAAAAGTTAAAAACATTGCAGACTCGATTTCGGGACTGCAATGTTGCTTACAAATTTCATTATTTAACGAGTTCCAAACTGTTTAAAACTTTAAAATGGCAATATCAAATGAGGGCATAGGTCCATTAAACAGCCAAACAGATGATCAGCACTTATTATTATAATGTTGGTACCGCGACTATTTAGGTGTCTCAAATACGTTGGCGTATTTTCAGCAGAAAATACACTTCTGTTTTTTTTTAAAAGGCGGCAAGCAAATCTTTTTAATGGTTTTACTTTTTTCTGTGAAAATTAGAACGTTGTTCCTGTAAAATATTTCTATTTCTTGCACCATTTTTGAGAAAAGCACTATATAATTATGACTCGGCTGGAAGGCTACTTGCTGGCTTCGGATTCAATTGAACGGACTCCCAAGGTCGTCCGTTTAAAACGAATCCTCAGCCTGCAAGTAGCTAAGTTCCGAACCCCGACAATAATGTGCTAATAAGTTTTGGGTCAATTTTCTATGTAGATTTGTTGGTCAAGCAAATCTTGTCCGTCAAAAAGGGCGGCTTTGAAATATCGCGGGTTAGCAACATTACCTATGAATTCATTTGTTTTTAATATAATAATAATAATATATTATTTATTGTGCACCACATAATGAAAAAAAATAAGTACACTCAAAAAAACAGACATCGCGAGACAAGCGATCTCTTCCAGACAACCTTTGGGTAGCAGGAAACCAATAACTTACAACAATGAACATCAAGGCTCTCTATGGTTATATCTATGTATTTGTTTACTTTAACTATTATTATTTTATTGTTTCAGGGAACCGAGCGAGGGGCCTCATTGCCTCAGCATGGATCATCAGCATTGTGTTTTCAATCCCACTTCTGATATTGTACGAAATTAAAGAAGTACAAGGTACCTAAAGCTTTTCTTAAGCTCTAGCCGTCTCCTGTTCCATTCTAATTTGAACTTTGTGTTGACAAAATAAAATTTCATTTTGCCCAAGCAAAATTTGACGTATGGGCGGCTAGAGGTTATAATACCACGTCAGTGGCAAACAAGCGTTGCACGTTGTTGACTGTTTTTAGGGTTCCGTACCCAAAGGGTAAAAACGGGACCCTATTACTAAGACTCCACTGTCCGTCCGTCCGTCCGTCCGTCTGTCACCAAGCTGTATCTCACGAACCGTGATAGCAAGACAGTAGAAATTTTCACAGATGATGTATTCCTGTTGCCGCTATAACAACAAATACTAAAAACAGAATAAAATAAAGATTTAAGTGGGGCTCCCATACAACAAACGTGATTTTTGACCGAAGTTAAGCAACGTCGGGCGGGGTCAGTACTTGGATGGGTGACTGTTTTTTTGCTTGTTTTGCTGTATTTTTTGTTGATGGTGCGGAACCCTCCGTGCGCGAGTCCGACTCGCACTTGGCCGGTTTTTAAATCTACTCCTTATCCTGAAGTTGAAAAAGTCGCTGTATTTTTCAAAATGTTATTATACTATTTTGTAATCAAAGCCCTCATAAACATGGTTGAACGATTCTTATCTTATGAAAAAGTTGTCAGGATTAATCGGTATTATGACTTAAATTAAATTATGTTGTATTATGACGTGTAAAAATCTGTATTTTTTTACCAATAAAAATCTGAAATCTGAAATCTGAAATCTATGAGACATAAGCTAATTTGGTTAAATTCTTAAAAATCATTAATCCTAACAAAACCTTTTATGCATTACAGGCGGCGATTTAGGGCAATTTTTTTATTTGTAGTTTAGGCTTAGTTTTTGATTTTATTTATCATTTTTATTTTAAGGGTTTTTATTATTTGTTACTTGTTTTAATCTTTAATAAATAAAAATAAGTTTTTTTATGCAGACCATAATTATATTTGACTGATCGATTACGAGTAGGTACAATTAGATAACACTAGTTTTTCTGGACCTTTGTCTTCAACGGAACCACTTATAAATACTTTCCTGTCAATTATAGGGCAACAACAATGCTGGATAGACCTCGGCTCGTCCGAGAGATGGCAGATCTGGATGACCCTGGTCTCTGTCATGATTTTCGTGTTCCCCGCCCTGGCTATAGCGGCGTGCTACGCTGTTATAGTCATGACCATCTGGACGAAGAGCAAAGCGGTGGTCATGAGTCCCCCTGTCAGCTCTAGGAGGACGAAAACTATGAATAATGGTGAGTTAGTCGTATCTTTGTGTTCCCCGCCCTGGCTATAGCGGCGTGCTACGCTATTATAGTCATGACCATATGGACGAAGAGCAAAGCGGTCGTCATGAGTCCCCCTGTCAGCTCTAGGAGGACGAAAACTATGAATAATGGTGAGTAGTAGTATCTTCGTATTCCCCGCCCTGGCTATAGCGGCGTGCTACGCTGTTATAGTCATGACCATCTGGACGAAGAGCAAAGCGGTCGTCACGAGTCCCCCTGTCAGCTCTAGGAGGACGAAAACTATGAATAATGGTAAGTGATAAAGTGAAATATAGGAAAGAAAAAGTAATCAAGGCTGGGATCGATTAAGGATCTGCATTCACGGCAGACGCTGTAACGGGGACGACACCCGTTATCATTATATGCAATCTTTTACTAGACGCTTTCGATCATACTTCTAAGGACACACAAATCGATATGATTTCAATTGAATTACAAGTTATTAAAATAAAAAATACACACATTTATATCTATGATAAATGTATGTGTGTTTATTTTTATGCATACACGCATTTCTTTATAAAATACAGATCGGTATTTTGATTTGGCTATATAGTTTGTCAGGAGCGCTAGATTTTGTTATCCAATCTTTAAACTAGGTATAATTTTACTAACTTTTAAATCATTAAGTATGTAGAATTAGACCGATTCGTTATTTTCCATTAAATATGAGTTGTATTTCTCTTGTAACACTTCTGCTTTGGTATGCAGTAAATACACATTCTTCGTAGATCAAGATCAAACAACTGTTATGACCTATTTATTCAATAACATTTAAATCAACAATTACACCATTAAACTCTTTCTAAATCTCATTGTCGTAAAACTATCAACACTGTTTATTAACATGCCACAAAATATTTATGGTACATATTGGGGTTATTGCGATAAGTTTTTGTGCGAGAATAATGTTTGCGATTAGTCTCAAAAGTTATGATTTTGTCCTTAAAACTTGTACCATTTTTTAAGTTCCTCAATTTAAGTAGCTTTTTTAATTAAATATATTTTGATTTGTGTTTTCTAAATAGTCACACTACTATGCATATAGATAGTGTGATCAATATATTATATTTAAACATTGTATTATAGTGAAACAATCACATTTTTTTCCGGATTTTTAACTTTTCCACTCTGTACATTATTTTAACGCTGGTTCGATCCCAGCCCAGAGCACTTGAGGTTTTGGTAATTTTCTACTCTCGTTTACGACATATATTTCAGTTATGTAGATTAATGTAGATTTTTTGAAAGTCGGAATTATCATGTGACGCAATAACCCCAATTCACCTTTAAAAAGAATGATATTATCTGTAGCACTCAAAGAAAATAGGATAAGTACGTCAGATAATGAAGTCTGGAAGATTATTACAAAATGGGTTTAACGGAAACAAAAAATGGAGTACTTATTTTCGTTTCCTTAACGCAAATAAATGTAATTACCTACTGAATTTACGAACCTTTGGGTTTCCTGGTGGTAAATGGGTCTTGGACCGACATTGCAAGCTCAAAAATATTTTATTGATTCATACCCAATCTCTCGAACTAGTACCTATGCCGAATCGTTTGTTTACTTTTACCAAAGAGAATAGATAGTATAGAGGGGTCCTGTCATAGTAAATTTTGTAGTCACAGTAAATTTACTGCCATCTATCGACACACGATTAAAACTCAAAATGAAAATGTATACCTAAAACTTTATAAAGAATGTATATAATATGGATAAATGATCGAATTTAAACTATTGTGAGACATACTAACATTGAATAATTTTACGGTTTAGACTCACTTGTTTTAAGTCACTCGCGCGACATGTTTCGGAGAGCCTAGGTCTCCTTTCTCAAGCACTAACAGTGTGAGCAGCGTTCACGACGGCCGTGTATCGTGTACTGCGGCACGCCGCCGCGTCGCACGCTGCGCGCGCGCCGAGTAAACCGGTTGGGGGAGGTCTTCAGCTGTCATTGTAGGCGGGCATAGTGGTGTGTTTGGGCTTTGGTCACCTAACACTTGTAGCGATACACAGCACGAACTCACTATTAGTGCACGCTGCTCGCACTGTTAGTGCTTGAGAAAGGAGACCTAGGCTCTCCGAAACATGTCGCGCGAGTGACTTAAAACAAGTGAGTCTAAACCGTAAAATTATTCAATGGATAAATGATTTTATTATTTTATATCATTTCGACCCATGTTCTTTCACTGATACCTACCTATGTGTTAAAATTGTTAAATATGAACGGCCATCTAGCCGAGGTGCCGCATGCTAAAGGTGTGTGCGCCATCTATCCGAGAATGACTTTTTTTTTATTTCCGAGGCACGTTTTTTCCTTAGACTTTATTCATCTTATACGGACTTACATATATATGTCTTTGCTTCTACTCAATTTAATATCTGTATTATATTTCCAGGGCATGCGGAAGGTGACCCAGACTCCAGGCGCGCCAGCTCACGAGGCCTCATACCCAGAGCCAAGATTAAAAGCGTCAAGATGACCTTCGTCATCGTGTTCGGTGAGGATCTTAATAATAATAATAAAGAAATAAATAAAAAGCCCATTTATTCCATTACCAAAAAAAATTTTAATTAACTTAACATATCAACTTAAAGGTAGGTAAATTAAAATATATTTTAAGTAAATCATTTTGTACGCTTAACCTAGTATTTATACCTAAACTATAAAATTTGGTTAGGACCCCTCACGGGTAAAAGCCTCCTCCAGCTCTTGCCATCTTTTTCTGTCTTGTGCAGTGTTGGGCCAATCCTTATCTATGTCGCGGAGTTCATCTGACCACCTGGCGTTTGGTTTGCCGTGTCTTCTTTTGCCGTCTGGCCCTTTCCACAAAGTGGCCACTTTTGTCCATCTTTTGGCGGGCATTCTAGCTACATGGCCGGCCCATTTCCATTTGGACTTTAGACTGTATTCTAACGCATCTATTATTTTGGTCCTATCTCTAATAACACTATGTCTTATCTTCTCCTTTAGTTTTATTTTCAGAATTTTGCGTTGATAGCCCTTTGGCAACATCTAATATTGTTTTTTGCTTCTTCGGTGTATTTCCATGTTTGACTGCCGTATGTCATAGTTGGGAGTAGGCAAGAGTCTATTACTACCTTTTTCAATTTAAGTGGGAGACTGCTCTTTAGAACTTCTTTTTTACTCCGAAACATATTCCAAGTTTTCTTAATTCTTCGATCTATCTCTTCTAAGTTGTTTGATGCGTTGAAAGATAATTATTTACCTAAGTACACGAAGCTTTTTACGTATTCAATCTCTGTGTTTTCTATGATAATCGGTGTTTCCTTGAAGTTTGTCATCAATTTTGTTTTTTGTAAATTGAGTTCCAGACCAATTTGTTTGCTAGCTGTACTTAGTGATGAGATCATGTACTGCAGATTTCTCGCTGTTTCGGCAACTAGCACGATGTCGTCAGCGAAGCAGAGATGTGTAAGCTCCTGTAGTGACATTCTTATGCCTCTTGTGAGGTGAGGATCTTATGTCTTTACAAATACCTATATGATTTTTTGGGGTTTAATCCCATATCTCAAAAATTTACAACATGGAATTTTTCAATACCCGCTGTATTTAGAGTTCTCAAGGGTCGGCCACACATAAAAGGCTCCTCCATTTGTCCGTGGGCGACGGTGACCGCTTTCCATCAGACGGCTCGTCAGCTCATTTGCTAATTGCTACTTATATTGCTGGCTGACTGTTTATACTGAACTGATGTGAAAATAATGGCCCATACGTTTTGTCAAGTTAACTTTACTAAGGAGATACATTCTTACAGTTCATGACATTCAGCGAGTTCATTGACAGGCAGGCAGATCTGATTGATCGAACTCTCGGTCGAAACTCTAAGCAACAGTAAACCCAATAAAATTAGTGCTAAATATAAATTACAAAACCTTGAAAAATTTAAAAAAGCCAAAGCCAAAAAAAAAAATCTAATAACGTTTACTTTTTATTGGTATCTGGATCTGTACCCCTAATGTAAATTTCATTCGATAGCGTGACGGACGGACGCTTTGCGTTAAATGTAATTTTGTACAGGATTTTGAGTTACCAAAACGTCTCGCTTGGTGCGCTGTTCAAAATCCCGTACAAAAATAGTCATAACGCAAACGCGAACGCACGTCACGCTATGTTATGAAATGTAAACTAAGGGGTTCTGGTTTCACCCATGACAACATTTTAAGTGCTTCCTCTTGATACTTTAACGAGATAGTCTGTTTTTTTAAAGTTTGCCAATTCGCTTTTTATAGTTTCCTGTGTTTTACCGGTTGAAAATTGGCAGCAGTTGCATTTAATATTTATTAAATATTACGAGTTTTAGTATTAATATCTTCTTTCAGTGTTCGTCCTCTGCTGGCTCCCGTACATCGGCTTCGACCTGCTGCAGGTGTACCACTTCATCCCGCAGACTCAGACCAGCATGGCCATCGCCACGCTGATCCAGAGCTTGGCGCCACTTAACTCAGCCGCCAATCCATTGATATGCTGCATGTTTTCGCCTCACATCTACATGAGCCTTAGGTAAGCTAGTTGGAGATATATTATCTACTTTTTCTCAAACTTGCAAAGAAATGTTGACGTGACTTACTTCAAATAGGGTCCGGAAATACTACGTATCCGGTGTGATGAGTGAAGATGATACGAGTATGTAAAGAAATTTCATACAGCCTTACACACCTAAGCCTGTAATGTAAAGCAACCTTCTTTTGTTTTTAACGGCAGTCGCGGCCCGCGATACTCTCATACTCGTACGCATCCCGGCGGGTTGGTCAACGACACCTTCTCGTAACTCATGAGGCCCTGGTACTTGGGTAGTGCTAAATAACATTTTTAGACAGATTTTTCTCGATTTTGGCCACCGTAGCCTATGGATATTTCATTGCAAGTTTGAGAAAAGCACTATACAAATCTCGGACGAGAAACGGGGATGCCGGCCTCTATAGTACTATTATTTATTTTTTTATGGGACATCCTACACAAATCTGAATATTATGCTAGTGGTTTCGTAATACAACCCATTTTATTGTCATAATTTTATTATACAGTGGTATTACTAAAATAAATTAAAAACTATAGCTTAAATCTAAAATAGGCCCTTGAGACATTGTACCAAGGATGCTGGCGACATTTTCTCGCTGTATCGCAATGCTGATACGTTGTGCGAGGTAGCCGTTAGCTCTTCGGTCACCAGTTACGTCAACCAGACGCTTCGCGATTTCTGCGAACAACTTATGCGCGCTGGGACCCCATGGACCTAGAGTTTCAACTCCAAATGTTACAAAATGGTACTCTCTACTGAGGTTCTTATATATGTTACGTTTTAAAGTTTCGGCGCTTTCCGCCGCCCCGCCCGCTTTTAAATGTTGAAGTTGACAGAATTACTTGTCAACTTCAACATGCCACGAAACGTGCCAACCTTTTCCGCCACTATACTTTTGAAAAACGGTTAAAATACTCCCCATTTCTGATACTTTGTAGTAGAAAGAGAAAATTTCATTAGAAATCGAGTCAAACGCGTGTTTTACTAAAAATCTTTGAAGACAGGGATAGGAGCATCACATTCTCCTTATTGCAAAAAGGTATCAAGAATAGAAAGTGAATAAGTAATATTGGTCTTTAGTCTTTACGTATTATGGTTTTGGGTTCAAAATGGAACAATGAAATTGGAAATTGTATTTAAATTAATCTGTGTATTACCAATTCACTTTGTGCTATATTGATTCAATTTTGTGCAAAGTTTGAGGGTGTGTTCAATGTGTACCCAGTCAATTACAATTAATAAAATTAATTAGCGAGGATTAATATAATATGATTAAATTTAGTTCGGCCCTGTTCCAACAATGGATTTTAAGTGTAAAATGTACCTATAATATCCAATAAAGCTATTTAAGTACATTGTCGTAATATTACTTCTTAAAATTTGTATGTAAATTATGACACATACATATACCTAAACTATGTGAATAAAAACTTCTGAAGTGATAAATATCTATCTGTAATGAAATACTTTAAAGTTAATATAGGTATTTTGTTTGTATTACAAATTAAATCATTAATCCATTAATATTTTTCTTTCTTTCCGCACATGTATCACAAATAGGCTACATGACTAATTTTTTTATGGTATCAATCGATCGGGTTTGTTTTTAGGATCAAATATCTATATGGGACCCATTGCATTAAAGTAACACAAAAGTCAGAAATTGTAGTCAAAGGCCGAAAGTCGCACTTCACTCGCGAAACGCCCTATACAAAACGGCCAAGGGCCGTGACGTCATCGCCCATCTTGTAGTATGGACAAAACAAGAAAATTGCGTTTTTGTCGGTGAAATATTGCGTTTATGTATATAGTTGCTATACAATATTTTATTGCATGAAATGTAAGGAATCGAATGGTACCCTTACTTTTATCGTTTTTGGAAGTTAAAAAAAACTTAAATTTTGAAATTTTCAGGTCCTGTATTTTTGTAATTTTTCAATATTTTATTTTAATATCCACATTATTGTGATAAATTGCTCGTTTGCTCTCTATTTTACTAGATTTTGTTATAAAATTCAACATGTGTCATCATCCCTATTACAACGATATTCCAGACGGGTGCCGCCGTACAAATGGCTGTGGTGCAGCCGCCGCCGGCGCCGACGCGGACGCGGCACGTTGCGATCACGGTCCGACTCCACGGCCAACTCGGACCTGCTCAGCCATTCGACGCATGCGAGGAGATCGCAGTCTGTTGCTATGGCAAGTACACTGGCAATAACTTCTTAGTAATTTGATTTCCGAGCAACTTTGTATCTTGTCGTCGGCGCGGACGCCGCACGTTGCGATCACGGTCCGACTCCACGGCCAACTCGGACCTGCTCAGCCATTCGACGCATGCGAGGAGATCGCAGTCTGTTGCTATGGCAAGTACACTGGCAATAACTTCTTAGTAATTTGATTTCCGAGCAACTTTGTATCTTGTCGTCGGCGCGGACGCCGCACGTTGCGATTACGGTCCGACTCCACGGCCAACTCGGACCTGCTCAGCCATTCGACGCATGCGAGGAGATCGCAGTCTGTTGCTATGGCAAGTACACTGGCAATAACTTCTTAGTAATTTGATTTCCGAGCAACTTTGTATCTTGTCGTCGGCGCGGACGCCGCACGTTGCGATCACGGTCCGACTCCACGGCCAACTCGGACCTGCTCAGCCATTCGACGCATGCGAGGAGATCGCAGTCTGTTGCTATGGAAAGTACACTGGCAATATAACTTCTTAGTAATTTGATTTCCGAGCAACTTTGTATCTTGTCGTCGGCGCGGACGCCGCACGTTGCGATCACGGTCCGACTCCACGGCCAACTCGGACCTGCTCAGCCATTCGACGCATGCGAGGAGATCGCAGTCTGTTGCTATGGCAAGTACACTGGCAATAACTTCTTAGTAATTTTAGTAACTTATCATTTAATGAATAAAGTTACATATTTAAGTACTAAAAGGTTATTAAACTAACAAACACATTACAATTATAAGATAACTAGAAATAAAATAAAAAACACAAACTACCTATGAAATAAAATAAAACACAAACTACCTATAAACCAATTATAAAAAGAAAACCCCATCCAACAAATCTGTCTGCGGCATGAATCCCATGACACTGGCGGCGTTACCTCTCTGTATCGCAAGTGAAATGAAATCTTAGTAATTTAATTTCCGAGCAACTTTGTATCTTGTCGTCGGCGCGGACGCCGCACGTTGCGATCACGGTCCGGCTCCATGGCCAATTGGACCTACTTAGCCATTCGACGCATGCGAAGAGGGGCCCGTTTCTCAAAAGCTTGTAACTTGTAATACAAGCGGATGTCACTTTTTGACAGCCTTTGTTAGAAGGGGGCTTCCACTTGTATTACAAGGCCCTAGATCGCAGTCTATTGCTATGGTGCGAGTAAATATATACTGATATCAAGAATTAGGAAGAGTTATCTAAAGAACAGCTGTTAACAAATATATTTTTTTGACTTGCATAAAAGTGTTATTATAAAGGCAAGTAAATTAAATGTGCAGTTTAGTAGGTATGTTGCGTAAAACTGTAATATTAGGTAACTTACCTAGTTATAATCCGTAGATTTGAAGCTGGCCCCGAACGGCTAATCCTTTGTCTATTGTGTTAAGTAAAATCGTACGTGGCACCTGAGCGCGGGCTAGTCCAACGCTCAACAAGCCTGTATATGTGAGCTCTCCGATAACGCGTCTTTGTTACGCATCTCGATAACACATTTTAGACTGGTTCTGCAGCGTTCGACTCGCCGGCATTCAGTGGGCCCTGCCACACAAGAAATTGCAAATTATTTTTCCATTTTGTTCATTTTGAATCTTATTGCAATTTCCACAGGACTTGTAATTCAATAACCAGTTAAAGTGACTGAACCATTTCTTATGCAGGGAGTGGCATGTGCCGATTTACTTAACAATAGACAAAGGATAAGCCGTTTGGGGCCAGCTTCAAATATACGAACTATACTTACTGTTGCACGGTGTTGCTCCATCAAAGTTAACTGGCGGTGTAAATGCAGCTTAAAACAAACATAGTGGATTGATTTGATTTATTTGCAATAATTTGACGTTTCAGTCGCTGAACCGCACGCGCAGCAGTAGCGTGTCCATCCATTTTACTTAACACATTACACAATAGACAAAGCCGTTAGCCGTTCGAGGCCAGCTTCAAATCTACGGACTATACTTACTGTTGCACGGTGTTGCTCCATCAAAGTTAACTGGCGGTGTGAATGCAGCTTAAAAACAAACATTGTGGATTGATTTGCAATAATTTGACGTTTCAGTCGCTGAACCGCACGCGCAGCAGTAGCGTGTCCCGCGCGATCCACAGCGACCGGCGCACGCAGCTGCTCGTCCTGACAACCGTGCGCGACTGACGACTAACCGACACGGATGACGTCATGCTGTAGATAACATTATGTAGTAAGCTGCAATGTATTATCTGTCAGTGTCAAAAGTGACATTTCAATTAGAAACCTCTCTTTTGACACTAATCAACTAATAATATCCATAACAAATCCTGATCTAAAATATTTTTTTACAAGCAGGTAGACATACGGTAACGATACTACATTTTTTTTTAATTAAGCGAAAAATTTAATATTTTCATTTTAATGCTCGAACATGTAAAAATGTATTTAAAACACACACGCCTGTTGCAATTTTCAAAAAGTTTCGTATTGTTTTAGACTAACAATGAATTATTTTATTTATTTAGAAATTTAAATACTACATTATAATACTTAAGAACTGCATAAAAAGGTAGTGGGTATGACATGTATTCATTTATATAGTACAGCAAACTCGTATTTTTACTTTTGTGAGTAATGAAAGATGTTAGAGAAGAAAAAGAAAATCTAAATAGGAGCATTAAAAAAATGGCAAAAAATATATATTGTGTTTGTGCTTATGACAGCGGTCATGCAAGTCAGTAAACAGGCCATAAAATCCAGAAAAAAAACAGTATTTACGTTTAGAAATTTAAAAAAAAGCAGTAACGTGCTTGATAGCTACTGGGGTGGACTGTATTGATGGAGATGATGGTAACTCGTAGATTGATATATAATTGAGTATTTAAAAAAATAAAACCAAACACAAAGATGATATCGGTATCACGGTGACAGGCAGACTGCCATCGACAAGGATTCGAATTAGAAAATACAAATTATAAAGGTATAAAAGAGGTCGCACGCCAGCCAGTCGCCAACAGTGCTGTCATTAGACACAATATTCATACACAAATATCTCAAATGTACAAATAATATTAGGAAGCATCATCTAAAACATTGACGATTCTTGCGGCTTTAGCTAAGCGGGGTTGCCAGTCTTTTCTATTTACTATCCTTTGGTAATGACAACAAAAAAAAAAACAAAGGATAAAATATTAGTCTCACTCATAGACTAGGAATCCTCTAGACTGAGTTTAGAGCAATTATTTCATGAAACCGATGCTGCCAAAAATACCGGGATGCGGAGGGACGAGGTGAGCGAATCCCGTGCCGTGATTGGTCCGTTCAAAGACACGGACCAATCACGGCACGGGATTCTGACACTTTGACTCGAAGATGGAGTAAAACTACCGTATATAATGGCAGAGGGGGTTGCGTTACTATGCTCAGTCTAGAGGATGTCTTGTCTGTGGTCTCACTAGATAAGTAATACAATACAAAAATTATTTATTTTGAAAATAAGAATATTTGTAGATATGTCCTAAAATAATACATTGTAAGACTGCCATATCTTATGTGAATGCATATTATTATAGTAAATAAAAATAATATGTTATCAACGAACATTAAATTCATATTATTTTATACTATGGTTGTTTGTCGATGTACTTTTTTATATAAATGTAAAACTAATTATTTATTCAATAAAGATTGATTAATAATTAATCCTATTAAGAATTATACCCAGTCATTATTGTATGTAGTTCTAATAATTTTAATTTATCTAATCTCTATGAAGTTACACCTTGTTTATTGGTTAAATAAAATTATTTTTAAGTGCCAGTCTATTTTCATTATTTTGAAGATAAACTACTAAATACTTGTAAAATTATATAAGTTTTGAATTAATTTCTCAGTTAGTTTTCAAGATTGTGTTATAAGTAATGCGTCATAATATTTAGTTTACTATACTTATATGAAAAAACGGATAAATTGTTATCTATATTAATTTAATTTACGTTTACTAAAATTACATTAATGTAGATAATACATTGTCTATCATAATTTAATTTTAATGAATGAACACAATAATAGCCTATAAATTTACGGAATTGTAGAAAACCACCCTAAACAGGTGGCACCTTATAATAATTATACCTAATTGGTATACATTTTCTACCAAAGATGAAAATGAGAGATATATAAAAAATAAACATATAAATAGTGGCTTCCATGATACTGTATGTATGTATCTTGATCTGATATATCAGGTCTAAATTTAAATATATAAAATTTGCAAAAAAAACAAATGTTTATATGAGAATAATTGGCAATTTTTGATCTTCAATGGGGAAAAAAATAATTTATTTTTACATGGTTATCGCTAGTCAACACGGCATTTATTTATTGTATTTATAAACTAGTTAAAATAATCTATGTAATTATTTATTGTGATTTATGATTGTAAACCTTAAGGTTCTAGCTATGATCAAATAAAAAAAAATCGTTATACTTAGTTTAGCTGGAAAATGTTATTCTACTTATGTTTACCTAATTTCTAGGGCCCGTTTCTCAAAAGCTTGTAACTTGTAATACAAGCGGATGTCACTTTTTGACAGCTTTTGATAGAAAGGGACTTCCACTTGTATTACAAGTTACAAGCTTTTGAGAAACGGGCCCCTGTTCTAATGTTTATTGTTAATTGTATACATGAAAATAAATACGTGACCTAAGGTCTTATAATAATAACTTCAAAAGCGGGTTAATTTTGAAAATGTCAAATATTTTATAAAACCAGAGGCACATCTTACTTTAGCAACACAACACTTATGCTACTGTAACGCTAATCATCTAAATTTTATCGACATCTGACGGAAAAGGAATTCGCCTACGTAAAATAAATATAATTTAAGTTTAGAAATAAAATTATTTCTGGTAGATGCCTAAATAAAGAGAGATAAAGAAGCCGTCTAATATTTTTGTACGAACATCAGAAATTGTACATATTTAACATTGTATTTAAAGTAATTTATAAAAATCGTATTCATAAAATTATCATAGTAAAATCATATGTGTTTCGGAATAAAAATGTTTAAAACATGTGTATAATTGTTTTTTATTCAACCAGTAGGGCTAAGATGGTCGGTTTTTTATCATCTGTCAACATCATCAAGTATGTAAGTGCGAAAGTGACGCATGACAAGTGATAAAAATGCGACCATGATATCGCCGCAGCCAGCCTATTATGGATAGCTTTATCCATCTTTATCCACGTGATAAAATAACTGTCACTGTTTAACACCGTGGGAAAGAAAGTGACGGACACCGTTTTATCACGCTGTCACGTAGACAAGAACGACCATCATATCCGTACAGAACAAGGAAATGATCCTTTTTTGTATAACTAACAAACCATAGAAGGTAGCATCCTATAGAATAGAAGTGGTCTACGCGTGCCTCCGTGAGGGACAAAATATACGCAATGCGACGCTATGATTGGTCGAATTTATTTGTTATGGTGGGCAACAAATCAATTCGACCAATCATGCATTCTAATTTACGGGGGGGAATAAAAAAAAAAGTGAGACTGTGACAAGGACAAACAATAATAGCGCTTTCGCTGCTACTCCTACTGAAAGATACATAAGACTATCCCGTTCTGTCAGTTATCCCCACCACTCATGCCCAATCCAGTTTAATACTAGATTCATGTAACAAACAATGATTATATTTATAAAATTCGCTACATAAAATGTTTGTTAACTTCCATTAAATTTAGAAATCCCTAATGCTATCACATCCTTCCCCACAATATGAAAAAAACTCAAACAGTAAACAAATGTAATTAATTTTAAAGATTACTTTGAAACGCCATCTGTTGAGAACCAAAGAAACCTATCTACGGACCGTATGAAACTGAAATTCGGTTGTGCCTCTTAGCTTACATTTTAGAGTCTTCTTACTAGAGGGCATCACCCTGATATATTTTTTATATGATATTAGATATACCTACATCATACCATTTGTTACACCAGAGGGGTTGTTAGTGCGTTGCCGGTTATAAGATGGGAGTAAGCTCTTTTCTTGAAGGTTTGATGGTCCGAAAATACCGCAGGCGACAGATCATTCCACAGTTAACACATTCAGTGCTAAAAACCCGACTATCGGGTATTTTTTTTATTTTTTTTATGATTTCGTTCCCAGGCCGGACGCCCCGTTAGTCGGGATCGTGGTACTACAGCTTTATATGAAGAAATGAAGAAATTGTGGCCTGGCCCGGATGCCTTGTTTGGTTGGGTGGCAATGAATGTGTTAAGTTGTGTGAGGCAGGAAGTTTCTGGAGGAACACACAGGTGAGGAATGCCAACCATCTAACTAAGATCTAAGTGTTGAAGATGGAAATGCTGTCGCGTAGAGCAATGAGTCTTATCCGTAGGTACCTGTACATAATTATGATTATGATCCTTATCTCTTCTTCTAAATGCAAAATTTTGCTGGTGATCACTGTAAAGCGTCTAATGGCGAGTAGAAAAGATAAAATTAACATGTGAAACCCGGAAAACAGAATTAATTAGAAGATTATGTAACCCTTCATTTGCATTTGGATGACATTACGTTTATTAACACTTTTAATGTGTATGTAGATGGGTCAGGAGATGCATAGAAGCCGAATTCTTTATAATAAGACTCGAGACTTTCGCGCTTCATACTTCTTTTGCAACAGACAACTGTGAATCATTTGAATACAGAGGAAATTGTGTAAATACATAATATATTCACGCTTTTTAGGGTTCCGTACCTCAAAAGGAAAAAACGGAACCCTTATAGGATCACTCGTGTGTCTGTCTGCCCGACCATGCCCCCCCTTCCTTTATCTCCGAAACTACCGCGTCTAAAATTTTGAAAAAAATAGACAAAATAGTTCTTTTTCTGAAAAAAAAAATTGTTTTTACCTATAAATGACAGGAAAACCTATTAGAAATGTGCAGTCCAGAGTGAGTCGGACTTAATGTACGGAACCCTTGGAACGCGAGTCCAATTCGCACTTGGCCAGTTTTTTCACGTATGTAAATGCTTGCGTCGTTCTAGCGGTCTTATTGGTATATAAGTATATAGATATAGGTAGATAATGTTATTTACATATGCGAGGGAAAGTATCCGTGGAATGAACTGACGCCTGTGGTATTTCCGGACCGATACGTGACGTTCAAACCTTCATGAAAAGAGCGTACTCGCATCTTAAAGGCCAGCAACGCATTTTTAAACCCTCTGTGGTTGCAGTTGTCCATGGGCAACGATAATTGGTTATCATCAGGCGATTTATCAGCTCGTAAGTTTAATAAATAAAATAAGTAAGTGTGTTTTTAAAAATGACATTTTTGGCAGCAACTTACTTTGCTATCAGCTAAGAGTATTTGAAATAGAGCCGGATTGTCAAAGTAAGTGGCTACATACCACAGTAAATTCAATTTTTAACAAATTAACGCATATCAGTGAAAGATTAATGAATGAAGTCAAATGGCGTTCTAACAGTTTTAATCTTTTGTCCAAAGATGGCAGTAAATATACTGGAGCTACATAATTTACCATGACAGTAACTCTCTATTGACTCTCTTCTCTTTGCTATTAGGTACCCGTATATTACTCGTTGTTAGCCCTAAAATCTGTGGGCAAACGATTCGTGCCTAAAATGGCCAATTTCCGGTCCAGGAACAGCCTCCATTAAGCCTTGTTACGCATGAACGCGTTTTATTTAGTACATTTATGCGATAGTTGTTACGATTTATTTGGAATAAAACATTATACGGTCCATTTATTAGTTGTTGGAGTAGAATACGAAATCTAGATTTTTCCCTCTGTACAAACCTACTTTTTTTACAACCGAATATTTTCAGTCCATTTTATTTGGGACTTTATTAATCATTTGTGACGTCCCACGGGTAAAGGTACCTTATGGCCGTTGGCCCTTACGCTATTACTAGTGGCTCTGTGAGCTGTAGACCTCGCGAGCATAGCTTATTGGGACCGTGCACGATGACAGCGCCACACAGCGGTTTGATCAATCAACAATACAAAGATTTTAATTTATTAAAAAAAAATACGAAGTTTAAGTGAAAAATAAAATACAAAAGGTTATGTCTTACTGGGGATCGAACCCAGACTTTCTGTGTGCAAACAAAAAAAGCGATTGTTTACAAAATGCGCCATGATAGTTCTTAGCTAAGCTGACGAAATTCGGCTACTCATTCTCGAGTACAAACTAAACGCTACGCTGCGGTCAATTAACGCCGCTCCGCCGCCGCGCGCTATTATTATTGCGGCGCTATGCGACGTAAGCGCCAAGTGCCATAAGGTACCTTTTGCCGTGGAACGTCACATTTTATTATATCTTAGAATAACTGCTCCCTAAGCAAATAATTAAGTACGCAATCACTATTTCTGAATTCAATACTTTCGGTGACAGTTGCCATCATTTCGATTTTGGTCACACTTTTGATATTTGACAGGCAATCTTTTAGGTACAATAGGGAGTATTACTGCAATGTTTTGCCGCCAGAGTGCAGCACTCGCGACTTAAGTATACCATGGAGTAATTTATACACACTGTACCATAAACTGTTTTTGACAAGTTTTCACAGACAATAAAATATGACATTGATACATCAAGGCGGCTTGTTTACAAAGGGCCTACCCGGGACACGCGAAATCGAAACTCAGCTATCTGCCTCTTTATCGCTCGAGTATTCAAGAGTGATAGAGGGGTTAGATAACAAAATTTTGACTCTCTCGTTTGCGGTAGACCCTTAGATTGTGACTTATTGTGGGAGTGGCGCCCCCTACGCAGACTTTCGCGAAATATTCCCTATTGTAGATCTGTGACCGCACCACCTGCAGAAAATTACGTCGAATTACCCAAATTACTGACTTTTACTAGAGTTTTCTGGTTTTACCTATATACATTTTCTAAACGAAACTGAAACTACTGAAAGTTATGAAGATATAGCCATTTTTTACTTTTTTGCCTCGGATATATTCCAAATAAACATTTTGAAACCGTAAAATCACAGGAGAACTTATTAAACCGCCTTGAAAAACAGGAAATTCGATACATACAAATATTGTAATAAGGAACACAGGATCGCCTACAGGTAAATGAATATTGTATTCAATTTGTAAAAGACATGGTGACATGGGTGTGAAACAAATCCCATAGCGGAAGATCAGAAGCGGCCTTCGAACTTCATAAATGTGATTTGATTTGATACATAGACGGTTATTTTTTTGTATTCGATTTGTAAAAGACATTGTGACATGGGTGTGAAACAAATCCCATAGCGGAAGATCAGAAGCGGCCTTCGAACTTCATAAATGTGATTTGATTTGATACATAGACGGTTATTTTTTTGTATTCGATTTGTAAAAGACATTGTGACATGGGTGTGAAACAAATCCCATAGCGGAACATCAGAAGCGGCCTTCGAACTTCATAAATGTGATTTGATTTGATACATAGACGGTTATTTTTTGTATTCGATTTGTAAAAGACATGGTGATATGGGTGTGAAACAAATCCCATAGCGGAAGATCAGAAGCGGCCTTCGAACTTCATAAATGTGATTTGATTTGATACATAGACGGTTATTTTTTGTATTCGATTTGTAAAAGACATGGTGACATGGGTGTGAAACAAATCCCATTGCGGAGAGACATTCGAGATTCAAAAATATGATCTTGATTTAACTCGCCCATCATGCGCGCACTTGTGCACGGTTTTTAACGTGTATTACTGCAAGGTTATACTGCCAATGTGGGAAGATCGTCTGTTAGATAAGACCGTCTATAATAATCTCTTACGTTGATCACATACTGCACGTTCTGACTATGTCTGAGCGGAGAGTACGTAGGTATTCATACAAATATAAAAGTTCTTGCCCTATGATAGCTTTCCTAGCCAACAATTTTATATATCTTACCCATTTTGACCATAATTAGCCCGTGGAGCGCCCTAACAAGACACGTGTGCTAGTAACTAGTATAGGAGTTCCATACTACGGTAATTCTGGGGCGCTCCAGGGGTTAGTTACTTAAACCAAATAGACTTACGACTAACTACCTAATAGACAGTAATATATAACTCTATTATTCAGATTTAGTTTAGTTTTAATTGTGGGACCACAATTCGTAAATCACGTTTTCGCTACGTATTGTAAAAATTATGCCATCGGCTACGACGTAGCGAGCGTAGCCTAGGAATAAATGAAAGTAGAAAAAAAAACATATAAGTATTTTTAATCGTATAAATGTTGCATATGTTGAAAGCGAGCTGCACTCAGAATAATATCAAATCAGAAGAATGATGTCCTGATGACCTAAACTGAGTCGCATAACTCCGTTTAGGCCCTAAACAGAATCGTAATAAGGAGGACATCATAGTAAAGCCCCAGTACGGATCAAAATTAGATTTTCAAATTCCGAATGCCGCGACAGATGTTGTGCAGAATCAGGGAAACGGAAAATGTATTTCGTCGGATGCCGATATTGGCGAAATTGAATTACCTACACCCTGACCCTTAAATGAAGTGACCGGAATTTAAGAATTTACCAAAATACGAAAAAATCGTAAAATAATATGGGTCAAAAACTTTTTAGGGTTCCGTACCTCAAAAGGAAAAAACGGAACCCTTATAGGATCACTCGTGCGTCTGTCTGTCTGTCCTACCATTTTCCGCCCCTTTATCTCCGAAACCACTGGGTCTAAAATTAAGAAAAAAATACACTAAATAGTTATTTACTTATAGATGACAGGAAAACCTATTAGAAATGTGCAGTGAAGCGTGAGTCGGACTTAATGTACGAAACCCTTGGAACGCGAGTCCGACTCGCACTTGGCCGTCTTTTTTTAGTATGAGTTATGGTTTTGAGGCTTCTGTGGAGATCATAAATAAACGGAGTTAAAATCCTAATCGTTATCCTTTGTCCGTATTGGTGATATTGGCGATTTATTTAAAAATTTAAACTTAAATTTATTTAATGAAAGTCTTAAAAATATATATCCGAATTGCTAGTTTTTGTAATGTCCACAGAAAAGACGCTGAATTTACCGAACGTTTTTTTAAACACGAATTTCGCAAAAAATATACTTTTGGTGGTAGGTGGGTGATTATAATTTCGAACTGTAGTAATGTTAAAAAAGCAAATAATTTACGCGACCACTAATTATTTATTGCAGAATTAAATACTTAGGTACATGAGAGTATATTTCTTTGATTTTCAATCGCAGGAAAAACAACCCATCTACTTTTGATTGTTGAAACTAAAAGTAATGGCTGCTTGGACGATGAAATTATCAATTTTGATCGTTGTTAGAGAAAAACGCTAGTAGACGGAATAGGCCCTATGACGGAATTAGCCACATTGTCCTTAGGTATAAAAATATTTTTGATATTTGACAGGAAATCTTATACATTCTAGGCCTGCGCATTTTCCTTACCAATGTAGTGATCAACTTTAAACAAATATTTCAGATGTTTTCGTTCCACTTCCACCTCCCACAGTTTATGGCCATCAATCTTCTCTGTATTGTAGGTTTTGAGAGTGTCTCTGATGATATTATCATCAGAGACACTCTCAAAACCTCGCTTCTCACCCAAATTTGTCTTACAAAAAAGTACCTTAACGCTTGTTGTTACAGTTGAAATACTAATAAAAAATAGGAATGGTTATGAGTATCGGTGGAATATTGTTGAATGTAGCTAGGAGAGTTCGAGAAACATTCATTTACACCATTACTCGGCTAAACTAAACATCGTATATCATTCCGATATCAGAACTTCCTCGATTTTATCGATATCTAATTTTTAACGTAAACAGGAAGCAAAAACGTTTCAAACAACTTTTCATGACGAGTGATTTCATTTAAAGAAGACTGAAATATCTAATTTACTCGTAAATGCTGCTTTGCATTTGCAATAGTTGTAATAGTTATAACTATAAGTAGTGTTCCGCCCCGGATTCGCCTTCGCACGGGTTAACAAAGTATACACAAACCTTCCTCAAGAATCTACGATAAGTGAAAGCCGCATGAAAATCCGTTCAGTAGTTTTTGAGATTATCGCGAACATACAAACACACAAAGACACAAACAGACAGTCGCGGGGCGGGGGACTGTGTTTTATAAGGTGTAGTGATTTGAAATATTTGTTTCACAAGGGGGCAAAGTTGTTGTTTAACGCTTCTTGCTAAATATTAAATATCCGAGCAAATAGTCCAAAATTAAACCAGCATCTTCTTCTTGGTTTCATCTTGATCGTGACGTCACGAGGTCACGACCAAGTACCATTTAGTGAGGGGCGTTTCGCGATTGTCAGACTTTGACTGTCATTTCTGTTGCTTGGAAACCCATTCCACGATACATTGGATCCTAAAAAAAAACCTCCGGGCTCAGCACGTTTCCATTTTTATCGACTATCACTATTCCCGTCACTTTCGCACTTACATACTTGTTAGAACGTGACAGGCATGGTGATAAACGATAAAAATGCTACCGTGCTACTAGGGCTGATCGACTGATGCCAATTATATAAACTTGTCGTCTAGTCTATTTTATGCAGCAAATAACTACTTACAATGAAAGATGTGAGTACTTGTTTACATATATGTTTGTACATATTACAACAGTATTGTTCCTGTCACAATATGGGATGAAAGAGGGTCGCATATGTTTGAAGCACTACGTGATTTCCACTCAAATCCTGATTAATACAATCTTTACCCTGATTATTCAATCTTGTAACCAACACAAGTCAGTGTAAAAGAAGCTCTAAATACAGCTCCACAAATGCCAAATTTGTTCAAAAATCGGGTGAAATATGTTCATGGAAATAAACAGTTGAAACGCGTCACGCCTGGACAGGGGTTCGGAAATAATTAAAAGGGTTTTTAGGTAAATTATATTGAAATATCTATAGAAAAACGTTATATGTATGTGAAGGTTTCACTGATGTTTAGTCGTTGTAAAAAGAAGGCTTTTATGCCAGAGGCGTTCGTTGAAAAAGGGTCTGAAAGTGTAACTTTAATGTGTTTTGTTATCCGTTTGTTTGGAAGGATAAAATGGGGCATTATCTATGAAAAGGGACCTTATTGTCGATGGCGCTTACGCCGCACAGCGTCGCGCGGCATTGTATTTATATCGGCGCATCGTTAATAATGGCGTAAACGCCATCGACAATAAGGTCCCTTTTCATTGATAACGTCACAAATAAAACTGAAAGCGTGATTTGATGGTTCTGTCTGTTGATACACGTACCGCATCGCCCAGAAAACCATTGGTTATTTATTCCAACAAGACAGCAATAGAGTTACGACCAAGATAAGTCTGCAACGATTTTGATAGCACACGCAGTGCATGTGTTATTTATACGTCATAATTTCATAGAAGTTTGAGGTTTTAAATAACACTTGCACTTCGAAGACTGATTCAAGTCCCGAGTAAGCGAAAAATATAACCTTCTTAAACAATATCTTATCTTCTGTTCGGTCAACAATATACAGGCTATCAAACATTGGCGAAAGGCATCTCGTTCCTGTTAAAAACGCTTTCATAAGAGACCCTTTTATGCTAATATAATGCGCCCTTATATAATAACTAAGCTTGCCGGCCCTTTATTACTTACAGTGAAGGCTATTAAACTTATACGTAAAATCATCATCGGAAGTAGCGGATACAGGATAGAACAACTCACTAAATGTATCAGCCATCTTCAAAAACTTTTACATATAGAAATAGGTACAATCGCTCCTTGAGAATAGTGACACTATGAAATAATGAACCATTCAAGACATTTTTTTTTATCGAAAAATATGAAACAATTCAAAACTTACAGAATAAAAAAATATACAGACTAGGGGCCCGATTCGGATTTTGTAATAAACATCTATTAGACATCGCCAAGATACGATAACGATTTGTTTAAGCTCTAACCTGTCAAATTTGACATTTCCGCGATTCTGAAGATACTCTTGAACGATTTCCACAAGATATTACTTAGAGATCTAATTCACATCTAATATATATCTAACACGATCTATCGTAAAAGTGACATTGGTTGCCCGAATTGCGCTGCAAAAGAGAACTAGTTGAAATCTAAACTATAACGTATCTAGAATGGATCTAGTACGTGTCGTCTCTTGTTAATATCTTGAAGTTCGAATACGGCAGTATGTAGTGCATAATTGTTTTCCTCCGTATTTTCACGGAAACGTACGAACGTGTCTTCTTATTTCAGTCAGTCTCGGTACAAAAAGTACTGAGGTTGACTGAAGTAGCATGAAAAATACGAATGTTTTCGAGAAAATACGTTGTATGACGTTACCTATAAATAAAGTATTTGGTGCAACTATTACGATGATTAAAACCATTTCAGTTGTAAATGTATGGACCAATGGCCTACCAAAATAAATTTAAGGATTATTTAGGGTGTTACCACTCGACACTCATTTCATCAATTTACTAGCTCACTATTACGTTCACGATATTAATAATACATTTGACTGTACAGGCTGCCACAAAAAGCCGTATGTTATATTGATAAACTCATACGATTCTATACCGTATTCTACCGCGATAAAGTACAAATCCAAACGGTGTTTACCACGTGACATACGAGAGTTATATTAGGTCTACGTGAGCCAAAATAATTGTGTTGACAAAAACTCATAAAATAAGTAAGCAACATTATGCCAGATACAATCTGTCCCTTGCCAGTCATTTATTAAATTATGATAGATTGACATACTTATACATATTTGGGTCAATTTTTTGTACAAATACAAATACAGATGCATTTATTTCATTACTTTTTACATCAGTTCTTAGGTATAATATAAGGGTTAGGTAGGTAATTAGTCCATCTTAGGTATATGGAGTAAGTAGGTAAGTATTTATCTAAACATTGAGCAACAAATTGTATCTTAAGGTTGCGCATATCCGAAGGACATACATATGTATAATCGGACCCTTAAATCTAGCCTATCAGTTCATGTCTTAAAAATATGCGTTTAAATTTGAACTTTAATGGCTGTCAATATAGTTGAAATTTATAACTGCCATATACGGCTACGTATGCGGTAAAGGGTTAGGCATGTTTCAACCTTTTACTTATTAAAAGTTGTATGGTTATATTTTCACGCGAAAAAAAAAGAGTCGGCTAGCCCTTCATACAAAGGCCAAAAAAGTTTCGCATTAAAAAAACATTTCTTCTAATTTTTCTTAATCAGAACACGATACCGAATACCTACCCTTAGACGGATCCCCCACTATTTTTGTTACACCTTGAATAAAATATTTCTAAACCACCCAGTTTTTGATTTTTATCTGGCATTACTAAAACGTACAAAAAATAAATTACCTATCCTCTAGAAAGTCTAAAACATCTCCGATTTTTGAAAAACCTCTGTTGCAATTTATTTAAGAGCGTTGTTTTTGTATTATCGTGTTTTTGTAATAGTACCTATATAATATATATTATCGGAAAAAACGGAACCCTTATAGGATCGCTCGTGCGTCTGTCTGTCTGTTTGTCTGACCATTTTCCCTCCCTTTATCTCCGAAACTACTGGGCCTAAAATTTTGAAAAAATACACAAAATAGTTCTTTACCTATAGATGACAGGAAAACCTATTAGAAATGTGCAGTCAAGCGTGAGTCGGGCTTAATGTACGGAACCCTGGAACGCGAGTCCTACCTACTCGCACTTGGCCGGTTTTTATTTTTAATACCACGTCGGTGGCAAACAAGTATACCTACTGCCCGCCAGATGGTAAACAGTCACCGTAGCCTATTACAGAATGAATGGCGAGTTCTCAAATCTCGGAAACCTTTTCTAAGTCAACCTACTTCCTGGGTTCGATTTTCATGGTTAATAAATGTTCTATCATAAATTAATGAAAATCGGGTGCCATGAGGGCTTAAAAACAGGAGGCATATTCAGATTTCATCAATATTATACCAACTTGATATCAACCTGAATCCTTCCATATGCACGTCAGAGTCGTCAGACTAGCTAGTCTAAAGTCTATTTTTTATTCGGTAGACTAAAATGACATTTCATAGTATGAAATGACATTTTATGTTCATACAAACTGTCATTTCAGTCTATGAAAAAAAAATAGACTTTATTATATATGGATTTAAAAAAAAATACGAAATTTATTCCTACGACTACTGAGGTAAAACTTTTAGTAAGTATCCACACATTTGATTATTCTTTGCACACCTGTTATCAAAATAAAATAATATCAAATAAAAACAACGTAAACAACAAAACATATTTCGTATAATGTTGCTGGCCATTTTAAACCGTGTTTAAAAATTAGCGGACTGCGTGTGTCCATTTCGGTGGTTGCACGAATGCAGCCCCTTGGTCCAAATTAATTAAAATTAAGTACTTAGTAAGAGCAATACGTACAAACAGCAACACTCTTAATTGTCCATCGGTGAACCTTATGCCTTTTGTAATAAGGTCCCCCGGTGGACAGTTAACAGAGGGCCTACCGCTTACACCGAAGTTCGCAAATTGTGAACATTTTTCTTTATCACTCTAACTACGCCTTAAGTGGAGTAAAAGTGAAAGATGCCCGCAATTTGCGAACTGCGGTGTTCGCGCTAGGCTAGGCCTCAGTGCGGGCCATGGTATCTACAGACTGGTATGTTAGAATATTTTTTTTATGATAGGAGAGTCTGCGGAAAGAGAAGAATCGTGGAATATAATGGAACGATACATTTTATTGTTCTTCTCTTTCCGCACAGACTCTATCTCTCTCAGCGGTGGCAGCATGGTTCCGTTTATCGCCTGTCACTATGCCTGTCACTTACATACATGTTTGAACGTGACAGGCATGATGACAGGTGATAAAAATGCGACCGTGTTACGGCCGCTGGTCTTTCCCTTATGACCGTGAGGCTCGTGTGACTGTTCCCGCCGGACGATATAGGCCTGTCAGTTGTTCGGAACTGTCAACTGACAGGCCGATATCGTCCGGCGGACTGGTAATCAGTGGGCCCCTTTAGACTGGAGTGTCATTTTGGTATCATGTTTAGTAAAATCTGAACGCGACCCTGCAAACGAGGCATAACCGGCCCCACAAGCACCATTAGACTAATGTAGACTTATTATCCATTAAATAGGATCTCCTTGTGGAGATAGCGAGGTCTTTGGGTCAGTAGTGTCAACGTTTGTTGTCGTGTTCGGAATTTACCAAAAAACATTTCGGGATGATGGCGTATTTGGAGACTTGACTGAGACTATTACATTATGTCGTAAAATTAATATATATATATATACAAAAAACATTAAAACTGTCTATAAACTAAACAAACATTAAAATTAAAACTACTTACAAATTAACGAAATATGGTAAAAATACCCACCTATGATAGGTAGATAGATTTACCAGGCAGTTTATTTTACATGATTTTACTCGAAAGGCATTCAAAGGGAACCTATATTTAGTAGTAAAAAAGACAAATTTATTCAGCCATCTGAAAACTTGAATCCAAAGTTTTTAAACTAAAGTTTCAGCACCAGATTTTGGTCGTTTAGGACATAAATTATAGTTTTGGTAAAATTGAATAAATCTTGTCTTTCGGCTCGTTTCGCGTCTGAGTTTCGCGTAATATTCCCTATTGAAATCGCGTCAGGGCAGCGGTAAGAGGATCAACATACCTACACATGGACAAGATGATTATACTTATATATTGAATTTATTGCAGAGTCCAGCCCCATTTAACGAGCAAAAACCCTCACGTTTAGTTTCCAAGTTTAATGACGGGGACGGATTTACGGCAAAAATTATGGCCAATCCATTTAAGCACTTTTGTATATTCTCAGTTGGGGCGTTTTCTGGCGGATCGTTTATGGGACTTCTTAATTTTTCGTATCCACTTAAGTATATAACTTAATAATCGTACTCTGGCAAACAAACTTTGGCAATAGAAAAACGCGCGAAATTCAATTCTTCTACAATACCTTTATGTAACAGGCAGAGATCGGACAAATTTGCGACATTGCTCGCAATAATGTGGACATGACTCCAAATTTGATTAAATAATTAATCATTTAATTAATTTTTTACCTGAGATTTAATTTTGTTCCCTAGTCAATAAATAGCACTTAAATATATTTTTGATATTAAAAAATAAGTACCTACAGAAAATTTGGAAAATATACTGATTATTTTTTAAATAAATTTACATTATAAGAACTCTTTGTGTTATTTATTGATTAGGAATCAAAATTAAACCTCAGGTAAGAAAATAATTAAATGATTAATTATTTAGTCAATTTTGAAGTCATGTCCACATTATTGCGAGCAATGTCGCAAATTTGTCCGATCTCTGGTAATAGGACATTTGCCTGTATTTAAAATAAATGATTTTACACCATGCATGAAATAAAGCACCAGAAGATTAATAGAATAACGTACACTGCAGTTATTTTTAGACACAACTTCTATTTTAAAACTTATATAAAACTATAAAGATTAGGTAATTTGATTGTGACGTCACATGCTAGTGTTTCATATAAATTCCATAGTAGCAAAATCGTTGACAGTTCGAAAAAAGAAACTGATTTTACTAGTAGTCAAATACCCTTATTTCAAATTGGACGGGTTTTAAAATCATTCTCAATATCTGCGTTCATTAAGCTGTAAAATCAAACAATGACAAACACGCATTAAACATTAGAAATATGGCGCTTAATTTTAATTAAATAAATATGGGGCATTATCTATGAAAAGGGACCTTATTGTCAATGGCGCTTACGCCGCACAGCGTCGCGCGGCATTATATTTATATCGTAGCATCTTTAATAATGGCGTAGGCGCCATCGACAATAAGGTCCCTTTTCATAGATAACGTCACATATAATTATTGCGCCACGCTAGGTACCGCTGCGCACGTTATCAACAGCTTTATTTTCCTAATTCGTATAAATATTACATAATCCTCGTATAATCCTTGGACACCTCTGTAAATACAACCTTATCCTTTTGAAGTTAAAGTTGATATTTAATTCTTGTAAATATGAGCTTTTGAAAGTAACTGGGGAATTATGGTAAACAGTGCAAAGCTTTTATTAATAGGACAAAGAATGGAAAATTGAGGATCTCATTAATTTAGGTTTAATGAAATAATTAAGGGCTTTTATTTTGATATCGATACAAAAAAAGATATATATTACGAGTAGGTATAGATGCTTGACTTGTTTCTACTTATTTATAATGTATTCGTAACTTAGTGTCTTAATCATTAATCATTAGGTATTAAATTCGTTGTTTAATTCAGTTGAGTTGAACATCTAAATTACTAATTCTACGCAGACGAAATTGCAGCAAAAGAAAGCCAATAAATAAAATAAATTAGTAGTAAATCCAATTGCGTCCTGGTAGAATGTTCGCGATCCCAGGACGCCTCCCCAAACGGCATATTGTGGGAAACGCCGGTGTGGGTTTAGTGGGTAGGCTCCTCCCCTCTTTTCATAACTGAAAAGAGCTGGGAGGTGCGAGTCCCACATACCCCCCCATTATGGGCCCACGTCGGGGCCAGGGGGACCATGCGTAACAGCATTCCCACATCGACAACAAAAAAAAGTCCAATCCAATTCTAAAATAGTAGATTAATTACAGGACATAAGACACTAAACAAACACCTACATAATATGGGTAAAACAGACGTCCCCATGTACAGAGCGTGCATGGAAGAAGAGGAAACAGCAAAACACTACACTGTAAACAGGAGAAGTAAACGGGAGCAAATATCTAGGGACTCCGTTCACACTGAAGGAGGCAGTTAGCAACCTGAAGACACTGCTAGGTTTCATGGAGGAGCTGGGGTACCTAGAGTAGAGCTACCTCGTTTTTCACGCAAAATAGGCACAATGGCTGTCGACTTGTGGAAAATGCCCAGTAAAAAACTAACTAAATCACAGGGCGGACACGCCATACATCAAAAATCATTTGCGTTTATATGTGTGCGCGGCACGTCTGTACACACGTCATTGTGTATGTGTGGGTAAGTCGCTGTACTGAGAGGACGCCAGAAGTCCACCAGATTCATGTCGCGGCCAGTCGCGGGGCGAGGTAATGCGAGTCGGGGCGGGGCGGTGCGTGACCGTTCTGTATGATGATACTATTACTTATTCTGTGACTAAATCAAATTCTCAAATTTCGAATGCCGCCTGCAGAAAATACCTTGAATAGCGTATTAATTTTCAGCGTAATGATTCGGATGCCGCGATATTACCGCGATTTAAACTTGTCTGGCGCTTTAAGCTCCACAGTCTGCTAGTAATACGAGTAGACAAGGAATTAGAAGATAAGTCACTTGGAAACATTAATTCACTAACGTATGTTCACAGAATCACTATCACTACTCCTTAAGATGAGATAAGATAAAGATAAAAGATAGTTTATTCAAGTAGGCATAATTACAATGCGCTTATAAAACAAAGTCCCCCACCGAGTTGTAACTAAACCGCATGAAAATCCGTTCAGTATATGTTTTGAGTTTATCTAGAACATACAGACAGACAGACGCGGCGGGAGACTTTTTTTTATAAGGTGTACAGGTGTAGTGATAATTGATGAAAGAAAACATATGACCCGGGAGTTAACTTTAATATAGGTTTTGGTATAAAATAAAATGGATGAACATGGGTGTTTCTGGTTATAAATTTTTATGCTATCTTGATGAAATACTAAAACTATCAATGAATTAAAATAAAACACAAAATACTCTCATTATTTTTCTTTGGACTCTTCAAACGCTATATCACTACATAGTATAAAACAAAGTCGCTTCCCTGTCTGCCTGTCTGTCTGTATGCTTAGATCTTTAAAACTACGCAACGGATTTGCGACTCCCAAGTCTAGGGGTACTAACTACACTTTAATTGAATTTCCTGAGTTGATCGCCCTCAACTCAAGTTGATATAATCGTCGTTTATCCGTATCTGTCGTTATGCCACAGAGACGGACAAACGACGATCATCAGCTGATTAACTTAGCAGACGTTTATGAATAACGCCGTTATTATTTTTCTTTGGACTTTACAAACGCTATAGTACAATGATTCCCAAGTGCACCATCTTCCGTTACGTACTCTGCGGCTCCCAAGGAGGTGTGCACTTTAATTGAAATTCTTGAGTTGGTCGCCCTCAACTTCGGCCGAGTGTACTTGCTAGCGACGGTATTAACGAGTGAAACCGTCGAATATTTAATTAAAGAGTAAACCCGAAATTAATTGATTGTGATAACTCGTGAAGCTAATTAAAACTTATTATATCGCGTACAGGGGCCCGTTTCTTAAAAGCTTGTAACTTGTAATACAAGCTTGTGACGACTGGTCTACCCTGCCTGTGAATCCGCGGTCCTGGGTTCGAATCCCCGGTAAGGGCATTTATTTGTGTGATGAGCACAGATATTTGCTCCTGAGTCTTGGGTGTTTTCTATGTATTTATGTATATTGTATATTATACGAGTATATATCGTTGTCTAAGTACTCACAACACAAGCCTTCTTGAGCTTACTGTGGGACTTATTATTATTATTATTTATTGAACACAATGTAAGCTTACAGTTTCAGTCACTTAGTCAATCTGTGTAAGAATGTCCTGTAATATATATTTATTTAAGTAGAAGTCCCTTTCTAACAAAAGCTGTCAAAAAGTGTCATCAGCTTGTATTACAAGTTACAAGCTTTTGAGAAACGGGCCCCAGGTAGCTGCGCATAAAGGATGACTCACGTTAGACCGGGCCGTGTCCGGGCCGGAGCTCCGGCATTTACTTTTCTATGACAGATGACCGGTGATCACGTGATGCTTTCCATAGAAAACGAAGCTCCGGCCCAGACACGGCCCGGTCTAACGTGAGTCATTCTTAAGAAGGCCCATCGTTATTTTTATTTCTTATTTTTAATATGATTTTGCAGTTTCGTCTATTGTATTGTCGAAAATGGACGCACAGTTTTAAACTTTTAACTCTTTCTTCACTACATAGTATAAAACAAAGTCGCTTCCCGTTGTCTATCCTATGTATGCTTAGATCTTTAAAACTACGCAACGGATTTTGATGCGGTTTCCAGTGATTCAAGAGTAAGGTTTATGTATAATTTGTTAACCCATGCGGAGCCGGGGCGGGTCGCTATACTTAATAAAAGCATGAAATTTTGAAAATAGGGAAACTTATGAACCCGCGGCCATCTTAAGGTACATCCACACCGCAGTTACCATAAAGAGGTAACATAAAGTCATGTAGTGTGCGCTATGCCTCACCCACACACAAGCATAGGCTTAACATATATAAGTATGCACTTATATATGTTAAGCCTATGCTTGTGTGTGGGTACATGCGTACATGCGTACGTGTTATTTAAGTCATTATACGTCTTTACTCGAACCTACTTGTTTCACTCAACGTCCCACATCACATGGCGACCCTGCCAGGATGCCACTCACTCACACACACAGTCACAGTCACTTACCTAGTTACTTTAGTACTGCACAGTGTTGTTCTTTAAGTGAGACAAAGCTGGTCCCTCGATGTCCCAGTTATCAAGGTTTCACTATATAAATATTTGTGTAGTACGCTATACTTAACCTTAAATAATTTACCTTATTTTCTTATCACCCTGTTCCTGAATTTACAGGAAAATTCGGTAGAAACTGAATAAAGCCTTTAAGATTCTATTAAGTACAAAGAGCTCCCGAAGTGGTTTTTAATTTTCGCCTCAGGAAATGAGGTTTTCGCGCCCCGTCTTCCTATCTCACTTTGAGGTGAACATTTCGAAAATGTTGCGTTTAATACAATGAATTTTAATATAAATAAATTTAAAAAATATCACAGTTATAAATAATAGGTTAAAAGGGTAATACTCTTAGAATATGTTTGCGGTTGGTCACGACACCTTTCATACATTTTGAATGGGTCGTGGCAAATAGGGTATTTCACTACTAGTCAAATCAGTTTCTTTTTTCGAACTGTCAAAACGATTTTGCTACTATGGAATTTAAATGAAACACTAACGAAACACACAACGAAACGTGACGTCACAATGAAATTACCTACTCTTTATAGTTTTATATGAGTTTTAAAATAGAAATCGTGTCTAAAAATAACTGCTGTCCACGTTTCTCTATTAATCTTCTGATGCTTTATTTCATGCATGGTAAAATAATTTATTTTAAATACAGTCAAATACCCTCTTAGACGGCAGACATATTTTTTTAAATGACAAAGAAAGCTTGGATCGGTGATACCGCTTTTGTGAGAAATGTTCTAATATGTTGTATAAATTTAGATTCCTAAAAAAATATGAATAAGAAAGGATAACTTTTAGTGATATGTGTCAGATACTTGTGCCAGTCATACGGGCCGTTTTTAGAAGACAATAATAATGTACTGAGAGCGTCGTCTAATATATTATGTCGTTGGCAACATTGAATATTCTAAGAGAGGCGAGAGGTAGGGGTCAGTATTAAAATATTAATCCCTAGGCAATATTCCATTTAATTCTGCATTTGTAATTTACGAAGCTTGAGTTAAGGATGACTCACGTTAGACCGGGCTGGGCCCGAAGAGGTAACAGACAGACAGACAGACAGACACACTTTCCCATTTATAATATTAGTATGGATAGAAAGGTTATACTCATACCTGAGGAGCACAAAAAATACTTCCATATTTAATTCGGTACCTACGAAGAAATCTGTTATTTTTGATTCATTTTAGCATTCCATCCATTTTTTTTTTTTTTTTTTTTTTTTATACCACATAGGTGGCAAACAAGCATACGGGCCGCCTGATGGTAAGCAGTCACCGTAGCCTATGGACGCCTGCAACTCCAGAGGTGTTACATGCGCGTTGCCGACCTTTTTTTAAAAACCTGTACACTCCTTTTTTGAAGAACCCCATATCGTAGACCCTCGGGAAAACCTCGGAAGGGAGCTCATTCCACAGCCGGAGCGTCCGCGGGAGGAAATTCCTCTTAAACCGCACAGTACGCGACCATTTAGGTTCTAGGGTGTGTGGATGAACACTCTGCCGATGGCGAGCGGTGCGGTGATAGAAAGCTGCCGTTGGCATCATGTCAAACAATTCTTCAGAGCACAGCCCATTGTACAAGCGGTAGAACACACATAAGGAGGCAAGGTCTCTCCTCAGACTTAAAGGTTCAATACCGCTTGTGAGTTTGGGATCATCGACGATTCGTACAGCGCGCCTTTGGATTGAGTCGAAGGGTCCAAGCTGGCATCCAGGTGCTCCTGCCCAAAGGTGACAGCAGTACTCCATATGGGGTCTGACTTGCGATTTATAAAGCAGCAGTCTTTGCCCCGGAGTAAAGTATCGCCTCGCTTTATTGAGCACACCGAGTTTTTTCGATGCCAGCTTAGCCTTACCTTCCAGGTGGCTACGGAATTGGACGTCACTGGAGATGTCGACACCAAGGATCCCAATACTCCCTGACATGGTAAGGGCTGTGCCTTGGAATTGTGGGACCACAGTAAATGGGGTTTTCTTAGCGGTGAAGGCGCAAACTTGTGTCTTGGTGGGGTTGAATCGGACTAAATTGTCCCGACCCCACACCGAAACTCTGGATAGAGTGTTCTCAATGTCCGACACAAGCTTTTCACGACTCTCAAGCACCACAGAACGAGGGATGTTGGCACGGCCTGTGTAAAAGGCATCCCCAGTACTGTCGTCCGCATAGCAATGAATGTCGTCGATAGACAACATGTCATTGATGTGCAGCAAGAACAGCGTTGGGGATAGCACAGAACCTTGCGGGACGCCAGCGTTAATGCCCATGCTATCGGAGCAGCTTCCGTCTACTACAGCTCGTATGCGTCTGCCGGACAAAAAGCTAGCGATCCACTTGCACAGTCCCTCCGGCAATCCATAACATGGTAACTTCGACAGGAGACCCCGATGCCAGACCCGATCGAATGCCTTCGCTATATCTAGGCTGACTGCCAATGCCTCGCCTTGACTCTCAATGGCCGAAGCCCAGCGGTGTGTGAGATACACTAGAAGATCACCAGTCGAGCGACCGTGGCGAAAACCATACTGGCGGTCGCTGATCAGATCGTGTTCTTCTAGGTATCTCAGGAGCTTTGCGTTAATTATACGCTCCATGACCTTGGAGAGAAGGGAGGTAATAGCGATAGGCCTGTAATTCGATGGGTCCGATCTATCGCCCTTTTTAGGCACAGGGTGCACAAGGGCCGTCTTCCACGAAGATGGAACATGCCGTTTGTCGCTAGAGAGTGTGAAAAGACGCGCCAACACGGGACACAACTCAGGAGCACACCGCTTAAGCACAAGAGCTGGTATGCCGTCTGGCCCGCTCGACTTATGGACGTTCAGAGATAGCAACTCCCGCCGAATATCCCTCTGCGTGAATGAGATTTCTGGCATGGAGTATGCGTACCGCGGGATGGTGGGCGGCACGGCGCTACCGTCGTCGTTCAGGGTCGAGTTCGAGGCAAAAAGAGTACCAAGCAGATCGGCTTTCTCTTTTGCACTGTGGGCCAGATCACCATCAGCTTTCCGCAGTGGTGGTAGAGACGACTGACAAAAATTTCCCTCGGCAGCTTTGGCGAGCGACCAGAACGCGCGACTCCCAGTGGGGTAACCCGCTAGTTTCTCACCAATTCTGCCGACGAAATCGTATTTGGCCCTGGCAATGGCTTTTTTACTGAACCTCGAGGCAGCGTTTAATTTGCGTTTCACATCAGATACTTTCGGATCGTTATTAGCTACGGCCTTGGTCCAAGCCCTGTAAGCGGCTTGCTTACGAATCGTAGCTTCTTTACAGGGCCGATTAAACCAAGGACGTCGCTTTGCTCCCGCAGCTATTACCGAGTTGGGAATGAAACAATCCATTCCCAGCAGTATTGTCTCGGCAACATTCGCTGCGCAGGGATCAGGATCTTCTGATGTGAAGCAGAGCTGCCTCCACGGGTACGAAGCGTAGAATTCACGCAGTCCGTCCCAATCTGCTGACTTATATTGCCACACGCGTCGCGAGCTAGTTGGCCGTGGTGGATCGGGCCGCGCGCATGGTGCCTGAGTCCGGACGAGACAGTGATCGGACGAACCGAGAGGAGCATTCACTGAAACGGAATATCCGTCCGGACGTGTGGTCAGCAGGAGGTCCAGTAAAGAGCTCGTATGATTCTCAATGTCTGGTATTCTCGTGGGAGAATGTACCAGTTGCGAGAGTCCATAGGCCAGAGAAAATTCATGAGCAGACCTCCCCGCGTGGTCGGTGGACCGGGAACCAAGCCACTCAACGTGGTGGGCGTTGAAGTCCCCTAAAATCACCAGCTCTGCGGAAGGGTACTGTTCTAGAAGTTTGTCAGCCGTCAATTGTAGGTGCTCGAAAAGCCGGGTTGTCTCCGTGTTTCCGCTATGAGACCTGTATAGGCACGCATAGACACGAGTGTGGCCGCTGTAGTCTACACGCACCCACAGAACTGATAGGTCCCTGTCTTCAAAGGCATGGAGGCGGCGACAGCAGACCTCCTGCCGCGCATACATGCATACACCAGCGTGTCTCATGAACTTGTGTTCAAGTGTATAGCCGGGATATAGTAGGTATGCAGTGTCCGCCGGGCAGGATATCTGCGTCTCCGTTAGAAATAGGATGGTCGGCTGCGCAGATTCCAGGTGGTAATGCACTGCGCTCAAATTTGAGTGCAGTCCCCTGATATTGCAGAAGTCCACTTGCGTGGAAGGGGATGCCGCCGAGAAACCATTTCTTTCTCTACTCTTATTTGCCATGTGTTGTTGAGTGTACAAAGAGGGTTCGGGGTGTTGACGGCTTAAGGGACAATAGAACGGAACAGATCTGCCAAAGGGATATGTAGGGTAGTGCGGTTTACAGGCACGGCGTACGGAAGGGCCCCCGGTCCCCCCCTGGTGTAGCAGCCGGGTCCACTCCGGTCTCCTTCTCCGGCACGACTACTACATCAAGGATTTTACGCGAGGTTGGTGGTTCAGCCTCCCAGGGCGGAGATTAAGTAATCCCTGGGTTCGGGAACCCTACTGACCTGCGGGCGGCCAGCGGACAGCCGTTTCACCGGGTCTCCCTGATAGCCGCACCTGTACTCCGCGTCCACACAGACCAATGACAGTACCGTGAGTTCCGTAGGTCCCCCGTCGTCAACACACGGCACCCTCGTTGAGCTCTGGCAACCTTACTCACCAGCAGGAACACAACACAAGAGTAGGGTCTAGTGTTATTTGGCTGCGGTTTTCTGTAAGGTGGAGGTACTTCCCCAGTTGGGCTCTGCTCTAGATCTGGAATAACATCCGCTGTGCTGCGCCCTACCACACAAAGCGAGATGACACTCACCATGCCCATACCTCTCTTTTGGACGTAGTTTAAGGACATACCCGGGTCCAATTTGTCATACTCGTTGTTAAACGTAAGCTTGTGTCTTTCTCTTTGGGTGTGCCGGAGCTAGTTAGCTCGTGCACATTTCTCGCTTGCCCAGCTGCGAATAAAAGCAACTTGTACAATTTGTGACAAGATAAGGGCTATCTTGACTTATGAATCATTGTGGTCACTCAAGTTATTTTCATAAACATTGTATCAACTATCAAGTGAAACACAAAGTTGCGTGAGTGACCCGTTAAAATATCTTCAATATTTCCATATTAACCTCAAATTGGTATGAAGCATTTCCCCAAAGCCAAAGTTACTTAAGTAATTTTCCGTCTTAAGCAAAAATCTCATTTTGCAATAAAATACGATTTGTGTCAAGGAGTCGACAATTTCATCTCCGTTTTTATAAGGGCGCAATTTTCCTAAATTGTTCAAGTTAACATAATTTGAGGTTATATATAAGGCATTGATTTCCAGGGTGATTTTTTATACGTAGGAAAGATGGGAGATTTATTTCATTATTAACTTAATGTTATTACGTATTTTCTTTATTTCTTTCTAGATTTAACCACAATTGCTTGTTATTATTTTCAGAAAATATTTTAATTTGTTTTTATTTCAACTAGACACACTACTATATAAATTATAAACTTTAAATAAATGTCATATACTAAGAAAAAGTGACCAAGGCCTCCAGTTCGATTCCAGCCTGGGGCACTGGAGGCCTTGGTCACTTTTTCTTAGTATATGACATTTATTTAAAGTTCACAATTGCTTGGTTTAAATTCCATGTTGACGTGTAAAAGTGCCCTTGTGGCCTATTTGCTGAATAAATGTTGATGTTTGATTAAACGAAATTTAAAGATAAAATTGGTAAATAAATCCGGACGAAATTTACTTACATTTGATAATTACATTTAAAAAAATAAAAAATAAAATAAAAATAAAAATCATTTATTTCAGACCTTGAGTCCATACACTTACAACTAACTACAAACTAAATTTAACTTAAAAACAAAGTTTTGTACGGAACACTAATAATATGAGCTAGACTATAAATAGTGTTTGACAGGAGCCAGGCACATACACCGGTAATCTATCTATATATATAAATGCAAGTGTCCTGACTGACTGACTGACTGATTCATCAACGCAGAGCCGAAACTACAAAAGCTAGAAAGTTGAAATTTGCACACTAGGTTAAATTTATAAAGTGTACAAGAGATAAGAAGCGATTTTGAAAAATTCAACCCCTAAGGGGGTTAAAAAGGGGATGAAAGGTTGTATGGGGTGCAAGTTTTATTTTAAGCTAGGAATTTGAAACTTTGTAAAAATGTACTATATTAAAAAACAAGAAAACTAATTTCTGCGTTTTCGAAAATTCATCCCCCAAGGTAGTGAAAAAGGGGTTGAAAGTTTGTATGGAGATCAAATATTTTTGTGAGTGTTGGACTTGAAACTTTGTATATGGGGATATTATTATAAGACGGGAAAAGTAATTTCAGCGTTTTTGAAAATTCATCCCCTAACAGGGTTAAAAAGGGGTTGAACGTTTGAATCCATTACAAATGCTTTGAAACTTCTTAGAAAGACATAATAGCCGATGACAAAAAAAAGGAATTGCGACGTTTTAGGTAATTCAACCCCTAAGGGGGTAAAAAAGGGGATGAAACTTTGTCCTGGGGTGCAAATTTTATTTTAAGCTAGGAACTTGAAACTTTGCAAACAGGTATTAAATTAAGATACAAGAAAACTAATTTCAGCGTTTTTGAAAATTTATCAATCATAATCATTTACAATAAATATTTCTGATTTCTGATTTCTGATTATCCCCTAAGGTGGTGAAAAAGGGGTTGGAAATTTGTATGGATATCAAACATTGTTTCGAACGCGCGACTTGAATCTTTCTATTTGGGGATATTATTAGAAGACAGGAAAAGTTATTTTAGCGTTTTGTAAAATTCATCCCCTAACAGGGTTAAAAAGGGGGTTGAAAGTTTGTATAGGGTTCAAATTTCATTTAATAAAGCTACACACTTGAAACTTCGTAAAAATGTATTTTATCAAAAGAGAAGAAAACGAATGTCAGAGATTTTGATAATTCATCCCCCGAGGTGGTGAAAAAGGGGTTGAAAATTTGTATGGAGGCCAAACATTTTCTTAGTTGCGGGACTTGAATCGTTGTATAAAGGCATATTATTAGAATACAAGAAAAATAATTTCAGCTTTTAATAAATCATCCCCTAAAATGGTTAAAAAGGGGTTGAAAGTTTGTATAGGGTTCAAATTTTATTTAAAGCTAGGAACTTCAAACTTCGTAAATAGGTAGTTAGGTAGTAGGTTTTATTAAATAGAGGACATGAAAATCTTCTAAGGGGGTTTAGAGGAATTATATCGAGGACAATTTTATTCAGTTAGGGGCTTGAAACTTCGTAGGTTGTGAAAGACAAAGTCTCATGCGTTGTATAATATTAATAATTAACAAATGATTAACCGTCCTACCGCAATCTCTTGCTGCATAATGTTCTAAGCTAATGTAGAATATATAACCACCAATATACAAATCCACGCGTACGAAGTCGCGGGCAACAGCTAGTAACTACATACACTCATGTGTATGTAGCCACCACCGAGTGTACCCCGGCCCAGTGTGCAAGAAGCTGACTGTCCATCCTGTCCGCTATAACAGTCAGGAGACTGTTGCGACTGTCCCGCAGGCGCCGTAGTGCAGCCGCGCAGCGCGCGCGCATGATGGCCGGGTTCCCGGTTCACGCGCGCATCCGCGAACATCCCGGACGCGCTGCACCAGCGAGGCAGCCGCAACAGTGCCCTGAAGGCATTGTTGTATTGGATGCGTAGGTCGTTTAGCGACCTTTGCGTATAGCTGGTCCATAGTGCACATGCATAGAAAGTCGTGCAAAAGGCTCGAAACAAGGTTATCTTTACCGGCGTGGTGCAGCGCCTAAATCTATGTGCCAGCATATTCGCTCTAGTCGCCAACGCCCTACGCTCCCTTTTTATATCCTCGTCATCCCTCATGTTATCACACACTACATGTCCTAGGTACTTAAATACAGACACCCGTTTTAAAGGCACGCCATTAAGCAATACTGGGGGAAAGTCATCTGAACATTTATTACTAGATCAATTTTTAACATGCAGATTACGTCTGCGAGCGATATTCCAAATTTTATATTAAAGGAAAAAATGGAAAAATTACGCTTCCGGCAGGACTTGAACCCGCAACCTCCGCAATCCGTGCGTTAGCTCTGCCAATTGAGCTACGGAAGCCTACCAGAATCTTGCGAATTTTTCCATTCCTTCCCTCATGCACACGCCTTTGGGGTGGCGTATAGCGACATCCTTTAATATAAAATTTGGAATATCGCTCGCAGACGTAATCTGCATGTTAAAAATTGATTTAGTACGGGTTAGCACATTGTCACTGGTGAATTCTCAATGCAACTTGAGACTCCGGTGCCGATAAAAAGATGTAATCGTTTTTCGGTAGATGTCGCTATACGCCACCCCAAAGGCGTGTGCATGAGGGAAGGAATGGAAAAATTCGCAAGATTCTGGTAGGCTTCCGTAGCTCAATTGGCAGAACTAACGCACGGATTGCGGAGGTTGCGGGTTCAAGTCCTGCCGGAAGCATAATTTTTCCATTTTTTCCTTTAATATAAAATTTATTACTAGGCTTAAAAATTATAAATTCACTTTTGGTACAGTTATACTTAAGGCCATGACTAGCAGCATAATGCTCACATACACTCAGCAGTTTCCTAAGCCCTCCTACCGAGGGGCTCAGCAGCACCATATCGTCCGCATAGCTAATGTTATTGAAACTAGTGTCTTGTATGCGACAACCAACATGCATGCTGCTGAGCCTCTCGATAAGTGCATTTATATATATGTTAAACAATTTAGGGGAACTTAACCCCCCCTGTCTCACCCCACAGTCAAGGCCATATTCATCAGACATTGCATCGCCCCACTTAACAACATTAATTTGACTAGAGTACCATTTGAAGACTGGATAATTTTTATTTTCAAGTAAAGTTGTCTGAAAAGGACTCAAGTCTCTACAAAAGACTCAGAGCCCTATCAAATTGAAAAGAACTCGTGTTTAGACTTTATTATAAGAGTCTGAATAACTGAGTCGAGTCTTGGGGCCCGATTCGGATTGTGAACTAGATAATACATGTATATATCTATTAGATATCTATTAGACATCACCAAGATATTTCAGTGTCAAACAAGTGTCAATAGTGACGTATTTGTTTGAAGAAACGTCACTTTTGACACTTATTTGACACTGATATATCTTGGTGATGTCTAATAGATAGGTATCTAATTTTTTTTTATGAAATAAAATCATTTATTTACAAACAAGATAATAAGTAATATTTGACGTATCTTAAAGTTAAAATATGGCTGTTAAAGCAGAGGACTCAAAAGACTCGAGTCTACAGCCGTAGTATTAGTGTAAGGCCTGAGTGGACGCTCGAGTTGGGCGTGCAGCGGGGCGGGGCGTGCAGCGTGCATGTTAAACAAATGCAAACGTATAGGAGCGGCCTTAGTGCACGCTGCTCAAATCACTTGTAAGCCCGACGCTACGCTGCACGCCCCGCCGAACGCTCCGCTCGGAGCGTCCACTCAGGCCTTAGACTTAGAGTTCAAATACAACTATAGTCCACTGAACCCCTATCACCCTTAAGCCAGGGCATTGACCTCAACGGACCCATATCACTTATTTGTTTGAGACAAACGATAAGCTCCTGATCTTACTTGTGACCCTACATTCGATATTACGAGTTCGGTTATTGCCAAATTGGGATATTGTTTTGTGGGTTCGTACAGTCGCCATCAGATATATCGGAGCGGCCAAGGCGCTCACAAATATCTGAGCACACCTCTATTGTCAAGGCGTTAGAGTGCTTGTTCAGATATTGTGAACGCCTTGGCCGCTCTGATGTATCTGATGGCGACTGTCTTAGGGCCTCTTGCACCATTTCATTAACCGTTACCAGTACAATTTGACACTGGGTTAACGGTTTAATCGCTTAACCCCGGGTTAGTGGGATGGTAATGATGGTAGCTCCAGCTAGGTTTAACTGGTTAACCACGGGTTAGTAGGATGGTGCAAGGTGCAAGTGGCGCTTAGTGCCTTTTTCCGTGACAATCAGTCTCACATCACTCGCTCACAATAGGGTATACCTAAACACCTAAAGGTTGTCTGGAAGAGATCGCATTTTAGCGATAAGACCGCCTGTTGTTTACCCTCTTCTTTTCTGTATTCTTTGTATTGTTTTCTGTAATGAGGTGTGCAATAAAGAGTATTTGTATTGTATTGTATTTGACTGTATTTAAAATAAATTATTTTCCACCATGCATGAAATAAAGTACCAGAAGATTAATACAGAAACGTAGACAGCAGTTATTTTTAGACACAATTTATATTTTATAACCCGTATAAAACTGAAAAGCGTAAGTAGGTTATTTTGATTGTGACGTCACGTACCTACTAGTGTTTCATATAAATTCCATATTAGCAAAATCGTTTTGACAGTTTGAAAAAAGAAACTGATTTGACTAGTGGTCAAATCTAATACCTTTAAACGAGCAATTCTTGTTTGTTGATTTATTTATTTAAGTAAGTAAGTAAGTAAGTATTTATTTGCAAAGAATAAGTAGGTACAATAGTGTCTTAGGTGGTAAGTGACAATTGGTTGCTTATTCTGCTATTTGTACTATACAGGTTGTACTAGCAAGCAAAAATCTTAAAACGACTACAAAGCTGTATATGTGTGTTTATGTGTGTTTATGTAGGTATATATTATATTTAATTTATATATTTCGGAAACGGCTCTAACGATTTCGATGTCGATCTAGCTAGGTCTTATCTCTGGGAAAACGCGCATTTTTGAGTTTTTACATGTTTTCCGAGCAAAGCTCGGTCTCCCAGATATTACCCTATTATGAGACAACTTAAACTTGGAATATTTTCATTTCAAAATACTAAGCCAATTCCTAAATACAATCAAAGTATGTGCACCAAAACTACGCAGTATCTACGGGATCTTGACCTTGCGCGACCCAAAGCGCTTACGCGATATCGCGACGCCGCGGGCAACCATTTAACCATATTGCACGACTTACAGTCAGCATAAAAAGATCTGACTACGAGTCTAAAGTACCTACCATTCTCTAATAGCTTAACATAAAGATATATGTCTCTATATGTAGAACAATTAGACTAGAACAATTTTCCTTTATAATTTGACGATGCGTGTTGCGGATGACATATGTGAAAAAGTGCATTTTATTTTGACGAAACCCGAGGTGGATGAGCTTTCTGTATGATGACGAAGCCTGCGCTGTGGATCTGAAGGTACCTATGCTGTTATTGTTATGTTGGTTTAATAAATAATTTTGATTAGACTAGGTACCTAAGATACATTTGAACGCGAACTGTATAGATTTGACGACCGGTCTGGCCTACCCATAGTGACCCTGCCTGTAAAACCGATGGTCCTGTCATCTAAATCGGTTCAGCGGTGTCAGCGTGAAGAGGGAACAGACAGATAGACAGAGTTTAGTAACTAGCTAGCTTGCTAGCTTTTGCCCGCGACTTCGTCTACGTGGAATTAGTAATTTATGTAGCTTATTTTTTATCCAATCTGCTTCCTATTGATTCCCTATACAAACTACCTTATTTGTCAGACAATAATAATAACGTCTTGATAAAATGTAATTATCAGGCGATGCATACATTATCTCACTTTCGGGATAGAAGTGAGATGATTTCCCCCCCCCCCCCCCCCTTAATGGATGATTTTCGGGATAAAAAAAATTATGTCATTCCCCGGGACTCATACTATTATGTACCAAATTTCAACAAAATCGGTTCAGCGATTTAAGCGTGAAGATGTAACAGACAGACATACACATTTTCGCATTTATAATATTATATATTAGTAGGAATATATTTATACAAGCCAGCTGCACTAACGTCAAATCAATATCCAAATGCAAGCCCATTCTTAATCTTCAAATGCTGGTTTAAAGGATCACGTTAGACCGGGCCGTGTCCGGGCCGGAGCTTCCGGAGCTTCGTTTTCTATGGAAAGCATCACGTGATCACCTGTCATCTGTCATAGAAAAGTAAGCGCCGGAAGCTCCGGCCCAGACACGGCCCGGTCTAACGTAAGTCATCCTTGTCTACAATTTTATAATACCAGTGGCGGCCCAGAAAATTCATATTAAATTACTAAACTTATTCCATTGTAAAGTTTTAACGTCCGCAATAAAGTGGATTCCTATAAATAACTGGTACGTGCTGACAGCTGGGTATATCGCAGACTCGAAACTATTCCACTCGAGATATATTAGGTATATTATTAGTTTGAAAACAGAATTTATAACGTTTATATAGGTAATACACAGTGATATCCAGAAAGGAAAGTAGACTGACAACATTTTGAAACTAGAGAGCAATACTACTTGCCCTTTAACATAACTTTGCCCACCGCGTCACAGTTCAGTAAATGTGAAATACTTAAAAGTAGTTACAGAATACAGTTACACTTTCTTCAAAGTTTTAGACTTGTACGGTATAACAAGGGCAACCATTATATCCGAGGCAATTTGTTATACATATACGTCGAAGATTATATGGTCATTTATTTAGTATTTATTCAAGACTAAAGAAACGAGTACCTACTTGGGCTCGAGTTTTTATGCATCAAAGCGTTCAGGTTGTTGCGGTTAAAAAACATCTTTCATTCAGGTATTGATGTAAAAATAAATTATTTTTAAAATGTATTTCTTTATTAAATAAATAATGACATTAGTCGCCGCCGTCACTGACCCATATAAGGATCTAACCTAATTTATACACTTTCATATAAAATCTACACATGAAAGAAATTACACAGGTTTCCGCACACACACACAAATATAAGTAGGTATTAATATAAGTCGTCTACGCACAGACATCAAAGAAATTCTGAGAAATAGGAGCATTATTCCAAGAATGTTAATAAGCTTGTATAAGTTGATAGGCACTCCAGAAAAATCAGACTACGAAAATAAACAGTGGCTTTCGACTGTAATAAGAATCTGTCATTGATTTGGTATGGATATTTATTACTCACGAACATCTAATACCTTTAAACGAGCAATTCTTGTATATTTATTTATATCTGGGTGACCGAGCTTCGCTCGGAAAACACATAAAAACTCGAAAATGCGCGTTTTCCCAGAGATAAGACCTAGCTAGATCAATTTTTCGCCCCCGAAAACCCCCATATAGCAAATATATTTCGGGGATCTCGGAAACGGCTCTAACGATTTCGATGAAATTTGGTATGGTGGTTTCGGGGGCGAAAAATCGATCTAGCTAGGTCTTATCTCTGGGAAAACGCAAATTTTTGAAATTTTATATGTTTTCCGAGCAAAGCTCGGTCTCCCAGATATTTTCTCATTACTCGCGATGTGAACATTTGCTGTGGCAATGCAGTTGGCAACAACGTCGCACCGCAGTACTGCAGCCGACCTCAGGACCTTACTGCAGGTAAATGTCTCGATAAAATTGACTTTAACGTTTCCTTGCCGCAATAGGGATGATGACACATGTTGAATTTTATAACAAAATCTAGTAAAATAGATAGCAAACGAGCAATTTATCACAATAATGTGGATTTTAAAATAAAATATTGAAAAATTACAAAAATACAGGACCTGAAAGTTTCAAAATTTCAGTTTTTTTTAACTTCCAAAAACGATAAAAGTAAGGGTACCATTCGATTCTTTACATTTCATGCAATAAAATATTGTATAGCAACTATATACATAAACGCAATATTTCACCGACAAAAACGCAATTTTCTTGTTTTGTCCATACTACAAGATGGGCGATGACGTCACGGCCTCTGGCCGTTTTGTATAGGGCGTTTCGCGAGTGAAGTGCGACTGTCGGCCTTTGACTACAATTTCTGACTTTTGTGTTACTTTAATGCAATGGGTCCCATATAGACATTTGATCCTAAAAACAAACCCGATCGATTGATACCATAAAAAAAAATTAGTCATGTAGCCTATTGGCAATGTCGTGCCGCAATACTGCAGCAGTGACGTATTAATCCGAATGTTACCTAGATCCATGTGATAATTCTTGATTTATTTCATGTGCAATGAAGCTGCCAGCTGTACGATCACCGGCGGCGTCTGCTATTCTTTTGGAAAGTTCCTTAAATATGATGAATGAAATCAAATTATCATCAAAATGTAGGTTCGAATAGGCCCAGGTAATAAATTATACCTACTGGTTATTGTTCACACGAGCGCAAGCAAGTTGTTTTCAAAACGAACAAGGGTGAAATAACCTTGAGATTTTTTATAATAAGTTCCTCCTCGATCGAAATATAACTTTTATTAAAATAAATGAAAATCATTTCAATTCAATCGCATGCTCCTTCGGCTATATAACTAAGTACCTACATATTTTATAGTAATATGGTATGCAGTATAATTTTAATATGAGAATAGCATAGCTAGGGAAGTACATACTTTTCTATATGTATACAAAGAAGACAAGTAAAACATTCTTCATAAAAATCCGGTCAGAGATATTTAAAAAAAAAGTAGCAAGCAAGGAAAAGAATGATTTATGACAACTAAAGACACACTTATGAGGAACATAATAACATATATCAAAAACTACTTAAGAAAAAAGAAAAACTATAAAAAGATAAAAGGAACTATTCGTCACCTCATAAAATAACGAAACTATAATTTACACCACACTAACAAGGGATTATTTGATATTTCTATGTGGAAAAAATGCAGCCAGTGGCCATAATTCTGACGTAATTGCACATAAACATTAAGTATTTGTGTGTTAGAAAGTTGGCCAAGTCAGAATTACAGATCGGTTATGGTTCCGTGACTTTCGAGGGTTTCATTTTCAGCGCCGTTATGGCGTTATGGTAAGGAATGGGTAAAAAAAAACGTAATAATCTAGAAACTGTTCAAAAATTCGATTTGATATTAGTATCAGTGGACTTCGCTCGTATAGTCAAGTGTAAAAAGGTTAGTAAGCGCCATTGACAATAAGGGCTTTTTCATAGATAACGTCACATATATTCCATAGTAAGTGTTTTTAAGTAGGTATGCTTACACTTGACTGTTAGGTTTGATTGGCTCGGGTTGTAAATGTATTAAATACCTGCAAGTAATAATACCTATCAAATCAACTTATTAAGATATGAATTTCCGTCCAGTTATCAGTAGGTTCTTGAAAATTTTTATTAATAAAGAACCAGAATAGGTAACATATCTACAGGCCCCAAACACCAAACGCTGGCGTCACGCCAAACAGTGTTACAGACGTATTAATCGAAATTTATCATGTTTTAGGCTTCCGTACCTCAAAAGGAAAAAACGGAACCCTTATAGGATCACTCGTGCGTCTGCCTGTCTGTCTGTGTCTGTCTGTCTGTCCGAACCCCCCCCCCTCCTCCTTTATTTCCGTAACAACTCTATCTAAAATTTTGAATACAATACACAGTTCTTTACCTATAGATGACAGGAACACCCATTACAAATGTGCAGTCAAGCGTGAGTTGGACTTAAAGTTTAAAGTTCAAATTATACTTTATTCATGTCCTGCTCAATGTACGGAACCCTTGGAACGCGATTCCGACTCGCACTTGGCCGGTTTTATAATGAAAATATTACGTTTTTAATGACACTCCCAACTTTGTTTTTCAAATCGGTGCACAGTTAGCTTAGACGGACTTTATAAATAAAGTTGTGTAAAAATATTAGCCCAGTCAATCATCCCATCACTACCTACTGAAGTATTTCTTGCAAAAATGTATTTATAGATAATCGCATATGCGAGCAATATGAATATTGATATCTTGATGGATCATTAATTCCGAAGATACATCCGCTATAATTATTTGTCGGGTACCGTAAAACGGGGTGAGTAGGTTTCGCGGGGAGAGGTGGGTTATGAATGGGGAGAGAAGGTTTGAGAGGGGGGTGAGAAGGGATTAAGCCTACTGCTACAAAAATAATGTATTTCAATTTAAAATGGAGCAATAGTAATACGCATAATAAAAGAAAATCGATCCAACAATCTTCCAAAATCACCTTTGTATGAAAACCCCTCTCACCTCAAATACGAGGTACTACGGGGTGAGGTGGTTTTTCCTCTTGAAATGGAACTACCCAAAATAAAATAAAAACTAAAATACAAACGTCCGGAACACTTATTATATACACCATTCAGTTTTCATATGTAAAAATATAATGTTATCGAGGTTTGAATTTCAGTTTTGACCCTACTCACCCCATTTTACGGTATGAAAGATACAGTCTTGTGGGGAGTTATAAGTAATGATGCGATTAACCATCGTTCGAAATACTTTTATGATGCCAATCGCAATATTTTCGTGGAATCACTACTATAAAGTCGCTTCCCGCTGTCTGTCTGTCCCTATGTATGCTAAGATCTTTAAAACTACGCAACGGATTTTGATGCGGTCTTTTTAATAGATAGAGTGATTCGAGAGGAAGGTTTATGTATAATTTGTTAACCCCTGCGATGCCGGGGCGGGTCGCTAGTAAATTTTAAATTCTAGAACTTGTTTTCAAATGGTTGTTATCGCTGTTTTGCATTAAATATACAATTTACAACAGTACGGCTACCATTAGTTTGTCACTGACATAAACGCCGTCGAGAACGTAATTTACTTTCTATACATCTCACTCGTACTGGCATATTAGTGCAAACGAGATGTATAGAAAGTAAAATACGTTCTCGATAGCGTAAATGTCAGTTTTGACACTGTCAGTGACTCATGGTACGGGCTCAGGTCTTTCAGAAGATAGTAAAAATGTTTTTCATATTTTCCTAAGTTTATCATCACATTCTAATAAAATGTATGAGTATTAAAGTTACTTTAACAAAGTAAATCGTCTCTCGAGAATCCATTTATGTTTTGAAAAGCAACTAAACTTCGCAAAAGGCCTATGAAAAACTTTTTATTCCACTTCCTACAAGTCAAATTTATTATTATGCGAGTCTTAGCCAGTTTATCCCTTCAACAAGTCTGTGATCCTAGTCTACACAAATTGTAGATATTCAAATGTCTAGGGGGCCGATTCTATATTAATAACGTTGACGAAACAAAACGAAAACAACTCTGTTCCATTTATTTACTAATAATAATAATGACTCCACGGCCGATTTGGCCACGGCGACTGCTTCAACTCCGTTGCTGTCTCTGGTGTGCTCGCAAGTGGCTGACGTATTAGGACATTGAACCCCAAGAGGTTAAGAGACGAACCCTTATGGCTGGTTTTAGTGTCACGCGGACCGTCCGTGCGGATCGCTCCGCACCAGACCAATATGTATTAAGTTCAGGGAGAATTTGACGGTGCGGAGCGATCCGCACGGACGGTCCGCGTGACACTAAAACTAGCCTTATGCATTTCGTTATCACCAATCAGCAGAGTGAGCCGCTAACGCTGATTTGTGATCAAGGTCAAGGTCGTATCAAAATAGGGTGAAATACTTATCAAATTGTTAAATGAGAATCAGGTTCTAGAAAATTTAGCAAAAAGACTGTCTGGGAAAAGATAAATTTCGTCTCGCTGTCGACTTGACAAACTATTTAATAACGTCTGATAATCTTTAATTTTAAACTTATTTTAATGTTTTGTGACTTTTACGACTTGAAACATGATGTTAAAGATAAATCTGTGGCTTTGTATGAATTTTACGACTTGGTGTTTACTTGTGTATAAACACGAATAGAATATTTTAATGGGTGTATTTTGAAGGTTTAATTCTTTGCATTAAGATAAATAAGAAGATTGTGTTTACTATTTAGTTTTATGTTATTCATTTTATTTGAAAACATAGTTTTTATGTATTATAACAATACAGTAAAGTTCGTATTCTCAAATTTTCTGTCTATCCGAACCTTTCGGTCGGTCAATAGGAGCTCGGTAGGAAATAAATCAAAGTATATTTTGATAAATATTATGATTCGTGTAACTTTAAGTAGAATCACTACGTTTCTTGATATTTATAGGTAATATTATACATATTTGTCAATCTTTTACGCGTCTTGAGGAACAAAACCAAAGAACTATAAAGATAACAAATATATTTTATGGCAGAAAAAAACTTATGACACGACTAGGGTTTGCAATCCGGATCCGAAATGTATGAAATTATCCGCATCTGGATCCGGATCCGCAGATCTTCCCATACATTTCGGATCCGTCGTGCAAACCCTAGACACGACCGTGCTAAGGGTACCAAGCAAAGCTCTTCCGAATTGAGGTTAAAAGAGTACCTAAGCCTATTCACAAACTCACAAATATGAGATTAGAGCTACCTCCCGTTATCGATGTCTCGCATAGTTCCGCTATTCGCTGTGACATGGTTATTAGAAGTACCACGTAGTGTGGGAATTTGTACTGTTTCTAGTGGTTATCTGTACTTAAGTCTTGTCTGTTAACTCTTCACGCTATAGTTGCTGAACCGATGAAGATAAAATTTAGTAGTCTTTTCTTCTTCTTCCTCAGCGAGTATGCGTCCACTGTTGGGCATACGCCTCTCAAAATCTCCTCCAAGTAGCCCGATTTGCTGCTTCTCCCCTTCAGAGTGGGCAATCTTTTTAATGTCATTCTATCTTGTTGGAGGTATGTGACCTGTAGTAAACACTTTATTGCACAAAACAAGTAGGTAGGTACATAATACGGGGAAAATTTAGGATGCAGATAGTTTGAAAGGGAATTATATATGATATATAGTAGACAAAGAATTTTAAACAAACGACTATATGTCTCTGTCTCTGGCATTACGAGTATATGTACTTAAATTTCCCCAAAGTTCAGACTTTTAGGACTTGCTGAGCTATGACACATTTAGTCCCAGAAATGGCTCTTTCACATGGCCTACGTAGAGAGTTTGTGGGCCAAACGGCGCTTCAAGCCATCGTCACGTGTCGGCCGCCCTTTATTGAGCCAATCGGGGTTAACCACCGATATTATGACACGTAGGAACCGTAACGTGAAAACGCCGTATTTGATATAAATAAAGTAGTAAAGTAAGTCTTTTCCTCCTAGGGGGGGAAGCGAAATATTACCGGTTAACAAGGCTCGTAAAGTTTTTATTAAGTAGTTTGATTGGCGAGTTAATGAAGGAGCCGTTAAAGTGACGCGTCGGCGGTAATTGAAGGGAAAAGTTTATGGAGGAGTGATAGAGTGGAAAATAGACGTCGGACGATAAAAAAATGTTAACGGTTAACTTTAACTACTAAGCTCTGGTGGCCTAGCGGTAAGAGCGTGCGACTTTCAATCCGGAGGTCGGGGGTTCAAACCCCGGCTCGTACCAATGAGTTTTTCGGAACTTATGTACCTACGAAATATCATTTGATATTTACCAGTTGCTTTTCGGTGAAGGAAAACATCGTGAGGAAACCGGACTAATCTCAATAAGGCCTAGTGTCCCCTCTGGGTTGGAAGGTTAGATGACAGTCGCTTTCGTAAAAACTAGAACCTACGTTAATTCTTGGGATCAGTTGTTAAGCGGACCCCAGGCTCCCATGAGCCGTGGCAAAATGCCGGGATAACGCGAGGAAGAAGGGTTACTTTAACTATTGTGTACCCCTAGTGTAAATTTCATCCGATAGCGTGATGTGACGTACGCGTTTGCGTTAAGTGTAATTTTGTATGGGATTTTGAGTTTCCAAAACGTCCCGCTTGGCGCGCTGTTCAAAATCCTATACAAAAATAGACATGATGCAAACGCGAACGCACGTTCTGTAAAGTACTGTACACTAGGGTTCTGTAAAGATATGAGGGTTGCACGTTTCTATTGTAGATTTACCCTAAAGTTAAAGGCTTTGTAAGCCTAAATTTACATGTTTGTATTTAACTAAAATCAAAATCAAAATCAAATCAAAATTTATTTATTTGTAAACATAGGTTAAATAAAGATCTTATACAATAGCTTACGTTCCACTATGTTTTGCCATTTGGCATACAAATATAAAATCAGAAGAGATGGACCATGCACTAATTATAATATGATGTCAACCGAAAATAATATATTAAATGTCAAGCAATGTACTAATACCTAATTATGTATGTTTGGGTCAAAACTTGCAAGCTACATTACGATTGAGCTAAAACTTCACGTATGTAAGTTGGGATAATGCATTAACTCGAATATTAGCATCGCGCTGATCTACTGATGGATACAAGAGATGGTCATAGGAACCCTATGATTAAAAAAAAACTGCAGTGGGACTGGGCGGGACACGTTTTCCGTATGCCAGATGACTTGTGGGCTAAATCAATCACCAATTGGGCCCCACAAAATCGAACCCGAGGTCGCGGGAAACCTCGACGGGGTTGGCGAGATGACCTCGACGCCTTTGACAGGTATGGGAGCGGGTCAAGACCGGGATACCGTCGGTGCGAATAAAAAAATCGACATGTATTTTTTAGCTACTTTACAGGAGACAAAAAAAAACTGTTTATTTTCCTGTTTGTAATATATTTGTTGCACCTGTATTTTTTTTTTGGTAGATCAATGGTTTTTACATGATACTTATGCAGAAAATAAACAGTTTTTTTCGTAAATTTTTACAATATAAATTATTTTAACCAGAATTTTGCTACATAGCGACTTAAATTTGGTTCAATTAAAATCGGCATGTTTACACATAGCGATTTGTTGCCAAAGTAGCACGAGAAATGATACATAGCGGATTTAGAGTCAATAAATCGCCATGTGCAATATTATCGCCATCACCCTCGACGGAAAACAAGGCATTTAATTTCGTTATGTGCAATAAAAATCACATAGCTATTTTTTTGTACAAATTTTGTTAGTTATTTTCAAAACTAATATAGATATAAAAAAATATTGATATAGGTCGACGGGAAATTAAAAAAGGAATTAGTATATGCGAAAATCAAAAAATCGTAAAAAAACACGTAGCGATTTTTTTATTCGCACCGACGATACGTGGAAAGGGATGAGGCCTTCATCCAGCAGTCTTAGGCTCATATAAAAACAAAACCTAAACAGATACGTACAGAGAAATAAAATTGGTAGGTAGGTATGTTTGAGCAACTGTATCAAAACACAACCCTATTTAATTCGACTTAAAACCTATAAGTGCTTATTGTTTCTTTTTTCTTTTTGAAGTGAAAACTTCTTTAGCGGCGCTGTGCATTTTTTGTGATGGGGAAAAATGTTAAACTCGCGAGAGGTGTCACGTGACCGTAAGACGGACACGTGACCTGATCGAAAAACTGTTAATACTTCAATGTCATTGAGTTTTTCTTTATTGATTTAAATGCCATCTAGTGAGTTTCGCTCTAACTGGTATTAATATAACTCGAGTACTAACAGTGATGTGCTTAGGGGTTTCAAGTAATGCGACGAAATAACGCTAGATGGCGTTAACCTCAATTATACATAGTGCTGCAGACATTTTGCAATAGTGGTTGAGTTTTCACTTCTGTCTGCACTCCCTAAGTGCAATCCATTGTTTTTTTTTTAATTGTTGTTTTAAGTTTTCTTTGCGACAGTAAATTACTTTTTTATATTTTCCAGGTAAATAATCTTAGGAAACCACAGAAACTGCTCATTAAATACGGGTAGATAACCTGTAAGTCGGACTGGCAGTAACAAAATCCAGAACATGAATTATTCAGGACGACATCCGAAGCTGCCCTGTACCTATTCGGAATCTCCGTAGGTTTACATGTCCAGTATGTCCACGTGTGTACAAGCTTTGGAATATTATACCCTTAAACTAGATTCCGCCTGCGACTTTGTTTGCGTAGAAGTACCCAAAAACTTTAAACCTTATTTCTTTCTTTCCTTTCTTATTCCTTTTTTCTTTTCTTTTTTTTTCCTTATTCTTAGAGATTTAATTTTAAAATATCCTTTCTTAATAGTGCAACTCTACGACGTTTTGAAGGATATTTTCCATAAACTGAATAGACGAAAAAATCTATTTAATCATCGAAACTGCCCACAAAATTTCACGAGAATTGGTTGAAAATTGCGACCTGTAGATAACATCCGGATAGTATACGAAAGCATTTTGTTTCCCAAGCTGAGACCTTCGCTAACGCTCGGTCTAATACTAAATAGGACCCTATTCAGTTTCATTAATTCGCAACTCTCCAATTTATAATACGTGTGAGATAACTACGTGGTTGACACAAATTAAACAGCTTTGATGAATTTTCAGTTACGAATAGAAATTAGTTTTAAATTTAATTAAAAGCTGATTGCCAACATCTAAGTAGTTACGTAAATAGTTTGAAATTACTGTTTTGAGTTTTAATAACCTAGTTAGCTTTAAGTATATTAGATAATTGTTGGTTTTTCTCGCTGTTACAATGTCAAGCCTGAAAATGCTAAGATTATTTTTTAGCATGTCGTCCACATTCCTAGCTATATGTTTTAGCGCCACTTGAACCACCCACTAACCTGGGGTTAACCGGTTAAACCGTTAACCCAGTGTCAAATTGTACTGGCGGCCTAGCCAAAGTGACAATCGCTATCGCTTCGCCATCGAATCGCTTTGCCTCTCTATCACTCTTCCATATTAGTGTGACAGTGACAGTTGCGTTTCGTTCGCTACGGAGCGTTAGCGATTGGCATGTTGTCTACGGGGTCTGGTAACCATGGTGAATCCAGGTTTAACCGGTTAACACCGGGTTAGTGAATCGTGCAAGTGGCTCTTAGAGTATTATTTTTTCTTTAACAAGAAACTATAGCCACAGAATAAGTAATAGTATTATCATACAGAACGGACACGCACCGCCCCACCCTGACTCGGATTACCTCGCCCCGCGGCTGGCCGCGACATGAATGTGTGCCTAAGTCGCTCTACTTAGAGCATGCCAGAAGTCCGTCAGATACACAATGACGCGTGTACAGACGTGCCGCGCACACATATAAACGCAAATCATTTTTGATGTATGGCGTGTCCGCCCTGTGCTATAGCATAGTTTAATCTCGCGCAGCTGTTTCATTACGTTTAATGACAACGATAATGAGGCCAAAAATATGGTTCAGCCGTAAAGTTGTTAATAAATTACAGAGCAGTGAACTTGGGCGATTTATTACTGAACTTTTACGAGTCTATAAAAATTTCGCTGGTTCTCTTACACTTAGGAGATTTGCCGCAACGCTAAGATCTCGACGCTGAACTTTATTAACAGTAATATGGCCGGCTATATTAATTGTCAAGGTTTACGACCACTGCAAGATTTTTTTTAACACACTCACAGCCATATTAGAACTTTAAGATACATCAATTATTAGATATAGAAACGATATGGATCGGATTTATCAATGTCAAACAAGTGTCAAAAGTGACTTTTTTGTTTGAAGAAACGCCAGTTTTAACTCTTGTCGAATCTTAAAGTTCGAATACGGCTGTCAGTGCCAGCGCGAGCTACGCGCTACGAGCGTAGCCGATAACAGGAAAACCCGTATGTAGCGAAAAGCGCCGGACAGAGAAGGGAACCCGCCTAGCGGTCGCTGGCGGTGAAAATGTTCAGATTAATGTTCGCGAGTTGTTTGCCACCACGTGCTGATATGGTTTAAAAAACGAATTATGTCTAATATACATATAAATTAAATTTGACAGTAGGTAATAAAATGAAAAACATCTGTCAGTGATTGATGAATATTATTCACAACTATAAATAATAATAAATAAATAAATAAATATTATAGGACATTATTATACACAAATTGACTAAGTCCCACGGTAAGCTCAAGAAAGCTTGTGTTGTGGGTACTCAGCAACGATATATACAATGTACAAATACGAGTACTTAAATACATAGAAAACAACCATGACTCGGGAACAAATATCTGTGCTCATCACACAAATAAATGCCCTTACTGGGATTCGAACCCAGGACCGCGGCTTCACAGGCAGGGTCACTACCCACTAGGCCAAACCGGTCGTCAAAACTATGCACCCTATGTTTGATTTTTTTAGATTTTTTAATAGGGAGAAAAATTGGGATTATGTCTGTATGGAGAAGAAGTATTCTCTTAACTTACATTAGTTTGGGAATAAGTAGTCGGCAATTATTATAGGTGAGCCTAATTTTCTGTACTCATTATGAAAACGGCATTTTACAAGTTTTGCTCCAGTAAAGCGAAGTTCACGTTTATAATTGAATTGACTCTATTACTTATTCATTTCCTTATAGCTATAAAATTGCACTTCCACGGATATGCAAAAGTGAACCAGCATTTAAATATTTCCTTCACGCCACCGACGAATGGGGACGCGTCTTACATTCGCAATATTAGTCCTCTTGTACAACAATGAAACACCAATTTAATTTGACCTCTACATCTATTAAAACTATGCGTAATCACAGACCAAGATATACTGGATTTTTACATCACTAAGAATTTATAAAACCACTTTAAATGTGAGCTCTCTCATCGTTACAATGGTATGTAATAAAGGTCCAAGCGTATACTGGTTTGCTTTAGGTTGGATAAGGGAATGGTGTTATGCAATGCGGCGCCAGCAGGGTACTACGTGTTCGCGTTTTAATACCAGGCTACTATACATACCATGCAATAATCTATCTTCATGCTAGATGTGAAACACACGTAATAAATGATATTCGTTGTATTCTAGTTTGAAGTTGTGTTTACACTAATTTTCCGATCTAAGCTCATAAAAGCCCTTGTTCATACCAAGAATTTGTGATTCTTATGAGAATAAAGCGTCTATAACCGTAAATTAGAAGAACATTAGGGCGCGTGTATACGGTGCCGCCTCCGCGCCGCCGCCGCACCTTTGCGCTATGTACACGAGACACGTATAGCCCGCCGCCGCGCACCGGGCGCGAAGGTGCGGCGGCGTCGCGGAGGCGGCACCGTGTACACGCGCCCTAATACTTATGACAAGTAAATGGCGCGTAGAATCTTTGAACATCTCCTAAATAGCTCACTTAAACTATAATGGCGTTATTCATAAACGGCTGCTAACGATCGTCGTTTGTCCCTATCTGTCGTTATGCCATAGAGAGGGACAAAAGGGGACAAACGACGATCATCAGTTGATTAACTTAGCAGACGTTTATGAATAACGCTGTTAGTCTATTAAGCAATATTTATACGGCACTATTATTCAACACCCTACTGACATGCGACAAAGTCGTATTCTATTAGGTGCGCCATTTACACTTATTGAAAGGCTTGACACAAAGATACACCCTGTATAATTACTCAGGTCGGGTTTAACCACAGCCTGTATACGATACGCACGAGTAACCACACGTCGTGCGTTAGATTAATTAAGGTACGTTGAGATAAGATTGAATGGGTTTTTCATGAGGGGTAAAAAAAGTCGCCTGTAACGCTTCGGCATACGGACGATGTTTTGTCTTACCCCTCATGAAAAACCCTTTCCAACTTACCCCAACGCACCTTAAACCATATTGTATCACTGGTCTATGCCTGTGACTGAATACAACACAAGCTTTATTGAGCTTACTGTGGGACAGTCAATTTGTGTGATAATGTCCTATAATATTTTTTTGAAGTGAAAACTTCTTTAGTGGCGCTGTGCACTTTTTGAGGTGGGGAAAAATGTTAAACTCGAGACAGCGTAAGACGTAAGACGTAACCCTCTCTTTCTACCGCGCGGCAAAAATGTATGCCTGAGCCTGATGTTTCGTTTTTATTCATCAAAGAACTTTAGTCATATCGTATCATAATCAGGTCAATTATTTAAAACTGGACTTTTATATTAAGCAATAAAGCTCAATGTTCTAATCTTGTACGGGCTGAAATACGAGGATCTCACAGTTACATTCTAACTTTATAATTATATCACTCTAATATAATTCAATAAAGCTACATCTTGATGAAATCGCTAATAAAAGTGAACTCTAGTACTGGTGAATAAAACTCAAAATATCATGACCAAATATATTTTGATGCGAGGTCTGCAAGGTAACTTTACAATTTCTATTCGAATTTTAAACAATTAACGCTACAAGTTTAAGCTCACTGGAGTCACTGGCCAGCATTTTCGGAACTAAAGTTTTTCAATAGAAAGGAGGATGGGTCAATTATACATAGTGCCGCAGACATTTTGGACTAGTCATTGAGTTTTCACTTCTGTCGGCACTCCTGCCAGCCTATTATGGATAGCTTTATCCATCTTTATCCACGTGATAAAATAACTGTCACTGTTTAACACCGTGGGAAAGAAAGTGACGGACACCGTTTTATCACGCTGTCACGTAGACAAGAACGACCATCATATCCGTACTGGAGTGCACCCGTTGTTTTTTTATTACGCGGTTCGTCTGCCCGTCAGACATAACAAAAACCCCCTCGTATATAGGCACATAAATATGTTTGTAAGGGCTTTATCCTACGCCCGCTAATGTCGGAATGAAGGTGTCCCACAATTTAGCTTGAAATAACTGCTATTGTTATCTAATAATAATGTTACTTGGGACAAAGCTTTTTGTCTTTGAGACACGTTACACATGTTGGCTTTTATAGAGATTAGGAGAATAGGGGTTGGTAGTTGTTAAATTAATGAGATCTTTATTACAGCCCTAAAAGGTATTAAATTTGTGTAGCTATGTTATAGCATGATAGATATTATGGCCCGGCCCCTTTCGGCCGCGTATGTAACCGAGTTTTGTAACCAGATACAAAATAAGAAAATTTACTCTTTTCTCATAACCAGTTACAAACCAGTAAAAAGAATACATATATATGATATTTAAGAAGCAAAGTCCCACTTTTGTATTTGGATTAAGTGGTTAAAACGAACAGCTTGTTAAAGATTATTTAAATTTGTAAAATAAATAATGTGTTTCAGATAAATGGCATCATTTTAACGCTAAAGGGTCACAAAAACCTAGCTGCTGATCGCCAGAGCGTAACTTCAATTGTATGGGAGCGGCATTTTGGCTGGTCGGAGTAACTCTTAAATATTGACTATAGAAATACTAATCTCCTTCTTACATTCTTCAATCCTAATGAACATAATAGTGTGGTGGTAGTCTATTTGTGTCAAAATGTCTTATTATTCTTCTTCTTCTTCTTATAGTGCCGTCTCCTACCGGAGGTTGGCTATCATTAGGGGTATTTTCACTTTAGACGCTGCAGCTCGAAACAGCGATCTGGTGCTGATCTTGAACCAGCACCTGAGGGTTTTGAGCCACGAGGTATGTCTTCTTCCACGTTTTCGTTTGCCTTGGATTTTCCCCTGTAAAATGCGTAAATGAAAATTTTGACGTCATTAACGATGGCTAAAAGTGAAGTCTTTAATCTTATTCATTATGGAAAATTTAATCACTTCCGGTTGTTCACGTCATGCAGATCAAATAACCACGTCAAAGGCTTTTTCGTGCTCATTAATAAAGAAATAGGTTAAAGGTGTTTGTTTTTTTATCTAAATATTTAAATAAAATCGTTTCGGTCGAGGAAAATTATTTCTCAACCACGAGGTCCATTTTTAAAAAAGGAGTTAGTTATCAACAAAAAAAAAGTTTTACCAAAATGGCTATTAATCATATTCACAAACCTAACAAATCTATAAGTACCTCTGCTTATCTGTTCCCGGAAAAGGAAAATTCTTTCTCAACCACGAGGTCCATTTTTAAAAAAGGAGTTAAATAGCAACAAAAAAAAAAGTTTTACCAAAATGGCTATATATCATATTTACAAACCTAACAAATCTATAAGTACCTCTGCTTATCTGTTCCCGGGTCCATGCCCACATAAAACCGTCCCAACGCCGCTGTTTACCGACCGCCTCAAGCTGACCTTGGGCGCCCTTGACTTCCTATCAAAGTCAACCAACAGGTTTTATGCCCTTTTTACTGCGCTCTTCCTTAGGGTTAGGGAAAAACGACTTTTCCTATAAGCAAGACCGTTTCAATAAGATAGGGGGTTGTTATTCTGATGCAATTTGCTGAGATGCGATGTCAGTTTGGTGTAGATTTGTATCATCATCGGTCAAGCAACAGTCTTTTGCCTTTCGGGAAATGGTCGAAGATATAGTTCAGATACGGTAACCATCATTATCTTTAGAGAAGATAAGAAAAGAGAATATACGGGAACTAATAAATTTCACGACTCTTCTCTTTCCGCACAGACTACCAGTATGTTGTTGGGCATAATGTTGGGATTCTTTAAACTGCCGGGAAACAATAGCGAGGCTCCCGCGTAATGACGTCATCAAAATGCCGGCGTGCGAAAGTCAATATTGCATCCAAACTATGTAACGCACATAGACATGTGGCGTATCAAATGAAACCAGCTTAAATAAGTAAAGGTACTTACCTAAGTATATTTACGTAGTTAATACCAAATTGCAAAATATATTGCTCTTTAAGAGCTATTCTAAAGGATACGTCTCTAAGTATATCCCCAGCTACCTATTTACCATAATTCCGAAAACCCATTAGCACAAAATAGGATTGTAACTGCGACCTTCCTAGCACAACGGTGTGTACTAACCACACATTGTGACTAGATGCTAGGATTAACAATACTTTAGTACCTAGTTGGATTAAGTAAGGAAAGTTGGACAGTAAAACGTGTTTTATGCGGCCGGTTCCGTCTAAAGTGCTTGGTAAATCGTTGTTGGACTGTTAGCTCTTAGTCTTTGAGTGTGCGGTGACATAAGTTTTTAGGTTATGTTTGGATGTTTTTCTGAAGTTTGGTGATAAAAGTTTATTTTAGTCATCCTGTTACAGTTTAAATGTCACTGGTTTATGGCTTTTGTTAGCTTTTATCTATCCACAAAGAAAATTGTGCAGTATAAAGTACAAACGCCTACACTGTGCGCGTTGTAATATACCAGATCCTTAAGAGGGATGGCACACCGTTTGCGTGATATGTGCGGGTGCATCTCCAATATATTTTACGCACTCGCATATGCATTAATTGCATTATGGCTTTTACTTTTGAGCCTAATACATTTATAGAAATTTGGTATCGATACAACATACGCGTAATATTTTACACAAACCATCTGAGTTAAGTAGATAGTAGACCTACGTAATACCTAAGAAGGATAACAGTCAGAAAGTTAACGAAGTAAGTCTATTTTTAAGCTCAACAAGAAATATCAACTCAATTAAATTCCAATCCATTGACTCCAATCTTGTTATCAGTTTTCATTGAAAAAATGTTTTGATACAGAAAATTCCAATTCCAGCAAAAGCAATAACGGCAGCGTATTGTCAAAATTGTTGCCTGGCTTACGATCGGAGCCCTAGGAATACATAAAACTGGACTGTTCATATTGTACGGATCACTTGCCTCCACGGAACCAGTTTAGAAATTTAGATGTCCTGAAAGTGTCGAACAATATTCTCTCAAAGCAAATTACAAAGTCAAATAGACTGTTCCAATGGTAATCAGTATCACAGCTGTGTGGTGGTAGGTCAGTAATTGATATTGATATTGATATTTATTCAGGGGTAATTTTACAGCATTACAGCCAGGCGCTGTAAAATTAAATATATTATAGATAGTAAAGCTAAATTAATAAATTTATATGATGAATATGACAATTAATTAAGCTATAGATGACTATGTTGATTCACAAAAACGTAAAAAATCTTTATAAAGTTTATGATGTTTGTCGGCAAATAAGTCGCAGTTAGGTGAAAAAACTAAAAAAAATATTGAAAAGTGTTCGAGAGCGGACGATTGGAGAGTACCAGTGAGCTGTAATGTTGTGTGAGACGTTTCATTCGCTAGAAGGTTTCATTCAGTAATATTGTCCTCTTACAAATTTTGAGTGATGGTAGGCTTTTTACTATCTAGAAGGGTTTATCCTCATATTACGTCACAGCAACAGTTTTGGGGTCATAGCAAATGTGACGTTAGGTACGTGTTAAAGAGATAGGAAAAGGCGTGACAAGGGGAGCGGTAGACGATCCAATAAATCGAAATTTTGTAAAAATGTATCGACGTCGAAGAGCACATGTCACGTCAAGCAATTGAAACATTTCTGGAGATAGCATTCGTAACGAAAATAAAAGAAATCAAGTGGAACCAACCAGAAAACGGTGGGTGGCAATGTCTCACATTTTGGCGCGCCGATACAATCCATGATAAATCTTTAGGTCGCATTACAGGGAAAGCTTTAGATTTCTTATTTTGTGACGGATTCTAGATTTGCGATCGAATCAATCACAATCAAACTTAGTATACCTACTCTTTTTCTTTTAGAATTTTATGTACGTAGCTGTATTATTATGGAAGCTATGCTAGATGGTTTCTAAAAGTTCCCGGAAAAATTATTTTTTTGATTGATACCTAACTACTTATTCAAAGGAAAGTAAAAATTGATAATCTTCATTCAACGACGCTCATTATTTTTGTAGATATTACTTTGGATCACTACGTAAGCCTGCTATTAATTATGGAATCAGGAATGATGAAAATATGTGGATTTTCAAAGAAAAGGGTCCTTATGCTTTATCTGCAATAAAGATGTTTCTATCAGAAATTCTGTTGGAATTGGGGTGTCTGTATGTGTGTGTGTGTGTATGTGTACCAAATTTCATCTAAATCAGTTCAGCAGTTTAATTGGAAGAGGTAACAGACAGACAGAGTTGCTTTCTCATCACTATATAGTATAAAACAAAGTCGTTTCTCGCTGTCAGTCTGTCCCTATGTATGTATTATGCTTAGATCTTTAAAACTACGCAACGGAGTTTGACGCGGTTTTTATATAGATAGAGTGATTCAAGGGGAAGGCTTATGTATAATTTGTTAACCCGTGCGAAGCCGGGGCGGGTCGCTAGTTTATTTATTATAAATAATATTAAGTACCTATAGATTAAATTTATAATGCAAGGTAGGTACTTGTAGCCAAAAGTTTAATAACGAACGTTATAAAATCAAATTAATGTACTGTAAAAATAAACGCAAAGACCGTCCCACGGGTCATTAGGCAGATTTAAAGCCAAGCCAGTCTTGGCAAGATTGTTTTCAGCAAAAAATAGGTTTAATACTTGTTTCTATAGAGAACGGAGTCAATTTAGAGAGTTCATTTAATACGTAGCTATCCTTACAACGCTTTTTTTACCACATCGCTGGCAAACAAGCTTACGGCCCACCTGATCGTAAGTGGTCACCGTAGCGTATGGACGATTGTAACTCCAGGGATGTTACATACGCGTTGCCGACTCTTTAAAAACTTGTACTTACTGAAAGCTACGATACCGTAATACTTATTTCTTATTTCATTTACCTATGCAAAAATATATCCTGGGTCCGCCTGATCACATGAATGAATGAAATAGGACAGTTTTAATCACAGAAATCATCCCTCAAATATTTGGTGCCTTAACAAAATGACTTATATATAGTCTGTCAAGGTGGATATGTCAGTAGCAATGTAAAGCAAACTAAAGTATGGTATCCTTAGGAAACCAAAAAAAAAACAGCAATGCACATCGAATAACGATGAAATGTAAACAAAACAGTTCCACAAATAAGATACAAATGACACGCGATTTTCGAACAATTCAAACGTAGTGTTGCTAATAACCCGCGATTTTTCAAATTTACCGCCTTTTTCTACTTACAAGTTTTTCTTGACCAAGTATAGATTAGATGACATGACCTAAATTCAGGTTAAGTAAAAGGTCCCTTACACCCAAACTAATACCGACGAATGTTGTCAACTTCCCACCAACAATCATATCAAATTACTGTATAAATGACGGTACTTTACTTTCCGTACAATAAATTGTGTTGTGGCAGCACTGTTTTGTTGGAAACGGGCCAAATATAGCTACAAGTTCGTACAGCCAACCGGCTCTAGAAGACCTCTCGGTTTTCTTTTCGGACTTATAAATTTAGTAAGTTGAATAGAATGGGAGGTGTCGTGTTATGATGGTGGGTTAATAATGACAATTATAATCCGAGTGACTGGCGTAAAGGAATGTTTTAGATGAAATGTGAATGTGTTTGGGTTTGAATATTATAAGTTTGTTGATATATGGAGAAAAATAGACATAATTTTGGTTAAGCTACGCAGATTAAATGATAAATTATAACTAATAGGTACTTACTAAATAGCCATGCTCTAATTATTTTTGTTAACGGTATATTTACCATAAGCTATAGCTTATTAGGCCTGAGATACACGTAGGGACACAACTATCTAACAAATAGCTTTATCCCTACTTACACGAGTAAAAATTACAAGTGTATCTCGGGCCTAAGGGTAGCTTTTGAATCAACTAAGCTACCGCAGCGCGCTCTACGCCAGTGAATCTTCTTATTGAGGTTCATTTGAGTTAGTAAGTCTCAAGTGTCTCAACATATGAAATAAACTGTCGTACAGAAATGGTAAGAACAATACTTTACTTAAAATAATTATTTGCGTTATTAAATCCATTTATCTGAAATTGAAGAAAGAAATACACACGTTGTTTTTATTATAAACCCAAAATAATAAATCAAACTTTTAACAACTCACGACTAAGTGACGACCAATGTGAGCGATGAACGCCAAAATATATCAGCACACATGAAGTCCCTACACACGCTGAAAATAGAGTTCATTTTCGCATGCACTCGTGTTATATTCGTTGTAATCTAACATTTTTCCGGTATAAAATACAGTGTCGACGGGAAATGTGTTGGTGACACGAAAAAGAAAGCTCCCTTAATGCATATAGCTGCATTTTCCTTGTTATTTATGTTTGCGCCAAATGTACGTTTTAATCCATACTTAATATTATAAATGCGAAAGTGTGTCTGTCTGTCTGTCTGTCTGTCTGTTACCTCTTCACGCTTAAACCGCTGAACCGATTTAGTTGAAATTTGGTATGAAGATAGCTTGAGTCCCGGGGAAGATCATAGGGTAGTTTTTATCCCAAAATCTCCCTTTAAGGGGTTGAAAATGGGGGTGGAAGTTTGTATGGGGAATCATTAAAAAGCAGATTGGGTAAAAATAAGCTACCCAAATTACTAACTCCACGCAGACGAAGTCGCGGGCAAAAGCTAGTAAATGAATAAGTGTGGCTGCAGGTAAGTGTGGCTGGCCTTCGCATTGGGGACAGTTTACAAATTGATTTGTTTTTATTTCGAGTTCATACATTTTCCACTAAACGCAATTAGCAAGTAGCAAATGACCATATGAACTCGCTGGCCACACAAGGGTGACTCACTTTAGACCGGGCCGACCGGGCCGTGTCCGGGCCGGAGCTTCCGGCGCTTACTTTTCTATGACAGACGACCGGTGATCACGTGATGCTTTCCATAGAAAACGAAGCGCTGGAAGCTCCGGCCCGGACACGGCCCGGTCTAACGTGAGTCATCCTTGCCACTATGCCACACTTACCTATATCACAGTACAAGAACAGTAGTGAATCCTCATAGAAATGTGCCGCTGCCGGCTTGAATGTGTGTGTGCGCGCCGGGCGCCGTGTACGCACGCGCTGCCACGCACACATTCGCATAATATACGGGGGAATACGGTGGCGGCAGTGTGGGCCGTCCGTACCGCGGCTGTGATCGTGCGCATTCGAGTACGCTCGCATTTGCCTGCTCTTGCCGGCCTTAATTTATACCTCATTTATGAATTGATAGAACATTTCATTATATTATATAAATAGAAACCTAGTGCTACATACGCAAATAATATTTAACTAAAAATAAAAGTGACAACCCTAAGCGCCAACGCAAGAGTAGGTAAATAACTTGCCGAGCGGCCTTAGACTCACTACTGTTCTTAGTGTACTGTGCCTATATTGACCTTAGACGTGTTACAAAGCTCGACAATTATTAATCCGTGATTTCTACCTACGTCCCGAGTAATAGGCGTTATTATACCTAATATATTATTATGTATGCACATATAGATGCCTTCTATCCACTTGAACAATCAAAATGATCTCAAATGTCAAAGTCCGTCATAAAACTAGCATTACGAATGCAACACGCACTCGCACTGTCAATAAAACGGCAGTTATCACGTCTATTCGTTTGTCATGACTATTAGGGGTCAGTGAACCCTTTGTCATGGTCATGACGTATTTTATGACACCCGCATTCGCATTATAACTGACAGAAATGGCAAGTTTATCGAGCTTTTGGGACAAAGTGGAACATACCTATAAAAGTTGCCGCTTTTATTATGGTGGCAGTATGTAGGTACAGACAGTCGCCATCAGATATATCGGAGCGGCAAAAGTGCTCGAAAATATATGAACACGCACTCTAACGCTTTGACAATAGATACGTGTTCAGATATCTGTGAGCGCCTTGGCCGCTACAATGTATTTGATGGCGACTGTACTAAAATAAAGTAGTTTCAAAGTAAATAGTTTATCTGTTAGCCGATTTACTTACAATACTGGAAAACCGGCCAAGTGCGAGTCGGACTCGCGCACGAAGGGTTCCGTACCATTACGCAAAAAAACGGCAAAAAAATCACGTTTGTTGTATGGGTGCTTCACTTAAATATTTATTTTATTCTGTTTTTAGTACCTAGGTACCTATTATATTTATTGTTATAGCGGCAACAGAAATAATACATCATATCATCTATGAAAATTTCAACTGTCTGGCTATCACGGTTGACACGGTTGGTGACAGACAGACAGATGGACAGAGGAGTGTTAATAATAAAGTCGCGTTTTTACCCTTTGGCTACGGAACCCTAAAAAGGATGTTTCTATCCCTAGGTAGGCTCGAAAATACGACACATCACTACGAGGGGTATTCAAAATATTCTCGGTATGAGAATGAAAACAAACAAGTACGAAAAGTTTGATATTTTTATTTTTCAATATACTCCCCCCCTATGTTCATACACTTAAAAGATCGATCAATTATTTTTTTTAATCCCTCGTAAAAATATTTTTTATCTTTCGTGTAAAAATGCTCCTCCACTGCCGCCTTCAATGCTTCATCGTCAGAAAATTTATTTCCACGCAGATCCTTTTTAAGATTGGGGAGCAAAAAGAAGTCGCTGGGGGCTAAGTCCGGACTATACGGTGGGTGAGTAACAGTTTTAAACCCACGTTCAACAATAGCTGCCTTGGCAATATGAGCAGTATGGACGGGGGCGTTGTCATGCAGAAGCAGAATACCTTTGGTTAACTTTCCTCGCCTCTTTTCTTTAATTACATCCTTTAATTGACGTAGAATGTTAGCGTAGTACTGTCTTGTGATATTTACACCTTTTTCTTTATAATCGATTAGTAATACTCCTTCACAATCCCAAAATATCGTGGCCATGACCTTGCCAGCTGAAGGGATGACCTTCAACTTCTTGGGATGAGCTGAACCCTTAATGTGCCACTGCATGGACTCTTGTTTACTCTCTGGGTCATAATGATGAACCCAGGTTTCATCTCCAGTAACTATTCTTTGCAGCACCTCATCAGGATTTTCACCGCACAGGTCAATAAAATCGAAACAACAAGCTACACGCATGTCTTTTTGAAGCCGAGTCAGCATTCGCGGAACCCATCTTGCACTTACTTTTGACATATTAAGATGGTCATGTATAATATCATGTACGGTACCAATAGAGAGATTGGTTACTTGTGCTATAGATTTTACCTTCACTCGACCATCTTCCAATATAAGTTTTTCCACTTTATCAATATTTTCTTGTGAAGTAGCTACTACAGGCCGGCCAGGTCTAGGGTCATCTTCAATACTCTCCCTTCCGCGTTTAAACTCGCTTGACCACTTTTGAATGGTAGATAAAGAAGGAGCAGACTCACGGTAAACACAATCCATTTCCTCTTTTATGGTTTTTTGATTTTTACCCTGTTTTGTCAAGAATTTTATCACGCATCGATGTTCTAATTTAGTTAACATTGTCAATTCGCACAGGATGTTCATGTTTGTTCAGCAATTGCAGAAAAACAAAAGACTATCTCGGTTCGAATTATACTTTTTTTTAATGTCAATGAATAAACCTTAGCGGCCAGTAACGAAAGAAATTTTAGAAGAGGTCGTAAGATATCAATACCGAGAATATTTTGAACGCCCCTCGTACATACCTAGTACATCAAACAAAGTCGCTTCCCGCTGTTAATCTGTCCCTATGTATGCTTATATATTTAAAACTACGCAACGGATTTTGATGTGGTTTTTTTTTGATAGATGCCAAGAGGAAGGTTCATGTATAATTTGTTAACCCGTGCGACCGGAGCGGGTCACTGGTTACTTATACCACCTTATACATTCAAAATGTTTTCTAGCTTCTGAGTAGGTATTACAAGATTACTGATCAAACCTAGCTAGATCATCTATTATACATAATACCTCCCATGTAAGGAACAGATATTACTCGTTATCATAGTACCGTCTACAGGAAAAGACAGTCTGCGTCTCAGAAAATGATAACCGTACCGCTTTTTGAATTTAGCCGGCAACCGTGACGTCATCTAATGCATTTGCTTTGCTTATTTCAGAGATTACTTGCTACTAGGTAGAACATATAAAATATTATAGTCGCGTTTATAACTTAGTGGAAGTGAAAGTCTTTATTCTTCAATTTAGACACATTACAATACACTTTTGAATTCAACTTCAACTACAACTTCAACATTTATTCAGCGAATAGGCCACTAGGGCACTTTTATACGTCAACATTGAATTAACAATTACATACAAGCAAAAAAAAACATCAACAATTATAAAATACAACTAACTGCAACTACCAAATCGAACTAGACTAACGTATTACAATTACTTAGAGATATATGAGGTCTTTAATGTCGAATTACATAAAAAAAAACTATAATAATAATATAAAAAAAACACAGATACATGAAAATAAATTAATGTAAGATCTATGTCAAAAACGAATACCGGTTTTAACTCCACATCACAGCCCCGAGATGATACCGGTGCAAGAAACTCAAGCACAAAGGCACGTACGAGTAGTCCGCCGTTTGTAGGTACTTTCTTAAATTGTCCAATTAAAATTCAATAAATAAAAATGACATTTGTACAGTAAACTACAGATATAATTTACCCCCCTGCATACGAGTAGAAACTTATTTTCTACGTCGGGTTTCTTTACCTACGAGTATATTAAATATGTTATTTGATAATGCAGAATCTAATGGATGGTAATCTTTTCCTTGTTTCTTTTCCAGCATTATTGGCATATGCTCGATGTTCCATTACATGGAATGTCTCTGTGCGGCTCTGTTGAATAAGTGTTTATGCGTTGGCTTCAGTCGACTCTCTGTTTTAGTCTGTATACTTTTTGTAAACGGAATATTGGAATTTCCGCTCAATGTGTTTTAGTTAATACTTACGCCAGTTTGTAAAATTTATTATATGTTACATTCATTTTTAGGTTTCCGTACTCAAAGGTTAAAAACGGGTCCCGTAGGTACCCAAAGGGTAAAAACGTATTTGTTTCAAGAAAGTCACTTTTGACACTTATTGTTTGACACACAATACGGCATATCCGATCCATATCGTTTCAATATCTTATATAACTTATATTTGACGTATCTTAAAGTTCGAATATGGCTGTAAGACTCCACTGTCCGTCTGTCTGTCTGTCTATCTGTCACCAGGCTGTATCTCATGAACCGTGACAACTCGAAATTTTCTTTCCGTTCAAATTTTCACAGATGATGTATCTCTGTTGCCGCTATAGCAACAAAATACTCAAAACAGAATAAAATAAATATTTAAGTGGGGCTCCTATACAACAAACGTGATTTTTCTGCCGTTTTTGCGTAATGGTACGGAACCCTTCGTGCGCGAGTCCAACTCGCACTTGGACGAGTTTTCTTTTCTTCGATAGGGTTTAGGTTTGCAATCAGGGTTATAACCGCGAAAATCGAAATTCGCAAATTGCGGGGATTTTTCTCTGTCACTCTAAGGATTTGTCAATAAATATTGGAGTAAGAGAGAAAGATCCCCGCAATTACAAATTTTGGTTTTCGCGGCAGCCCCTCAGCTCCGTGGAAATTTAATATTGGTAGCGACCGAGCGAGCCCGGAGGCTATTGCTCGGTCAGTAGAAACGGGAGCTTATTGGATCCAGTACCTACATTTCATACATAGGTTCCAATGGGGTTGGCCGGTCGAACTATTTAGCAGATGGCGCCATCATAGCTTGCTAGAATAGAATTGTGTCAAATTTTTGTTTTTTTAATGCCCTGGATGCCATCATGCCAGCCCTTTAAGCCAAATCTCGTAATAAAAGGGGCAAGCTATGATGGTGCCATCTATGGAAACATTTGACAGTTGCCAACCCCATTGAATTATGTTCAGCTAGTGACTCTCTGTGAGCTGTAGACCTCGCGAACCCTGATGGTTTCGCCATTTTGAAAAAAATTAAAATAGTAGAATCGACAAAAAAATCTATTTAATCATCGAACCTGCTCGCAAACTTTCACGAGAATCAGTTGAGAATTGCGACCCGTAAAGTGTCATTTTATGGAACTGGCAAATATGTAGGTAAACAAAATTCACTAGTAAATTCATGTTTTTTGTCAGTTTCTATATGGCGGTTTGTTTACATAGTTAGCAAGTTCTATAGAATGACACTTTAGAAGAGAACATCCGGACATAGGTACAAAAGCATTTTTGTCCAGCTGGACATAAATGCTTTGGCGGCCATAGGAAATCTATGATGAAACAACGCAACCTAATATTGTGTTTGACGTTTTTAGAATTCAGTACAATCAGCGAGAAAATCTTGTATACTTATCTACCAAAAATTTATTTACTTAACGACACACATTTTATTTTTACTCTGTTACAATGATACTAACATAGTCCAGGAAATCAGGATTGCCGGTCAACAGACCAGTAAAAGTTAAAACCCCTCTCAATAAACTTTCTATTGTCTTACAAGATGAACTTTGGTTTATTACGTCTTAAAACTGAATGAGAGCAATGTTTCATTTATTTGGTTTGGTGCTATCCCGTTTTTATTAAGTTTTCAAGATTAGTACTTACGTAGGTAACCTAGTTAGTGATATTCATCATATCACATCACCATCTTTTATATGTTCATTATGCTGGGCACTGCGATTCATAACAACCGTATGTGACATCGGAAATCCAGTAAAGGTATCGGTCGAACTCAGACTGTATTGCAATTGTCAAAAATCCGATCACCAAAATCGAATTTAGGTACATTTGCGGCAGTAAAACAGTCAGCAGCGTCGCGCTGCAACACTGCCTGCAGTAATGCAGCCGACTGCATTAATAATCTTAATCGAACGAAGCCTAACACCGTGTTAGTGTCCACGATGCACGATTACGAGATTTTGTATTGTACAGACGTTTTCGGTCTTCTAAATTTACCTACTATTTATTTTCCTCTTAATGAAATGATTTATTTATTAGAACAGAGATTAAATAAAAAACCGGCCAAGTGCGAGTCGGACTCGCGCACGGAGGGTTCCGCACCATCAACAAAAAATAGAGCAAAACAAGCAAAAAAACGGTCACCCATCCAAGTACTGACCCCGCCCGAGGTTGCTTAACTTCGGTCACGTTTGTTGTATGGGAGCCCCACTTAAATCTTTATTTTATTCAGTTTTTAGTATTTGTTGTTATAGCGGCAATAGAAATACATCATCTGTGAAAATTTCAGCTGTCTAGCTATCACGGTTCGTGAGATACAGCCTGGTGACGGACGGACGGACGGACGGACGGACGGATAGCGGAGTCTTAGTAATAGGGTCCCGTTTTTACCCTTTGGGTACGGAACCCTAAAAATGATCATAAGTCTAAACCTAAATTTGCCTGACGCATTGTTCCCAGGGTTAATACCGCGAAAATAGAAGTTCCGCAAATTGCGGGTATTTTCCTCTGTCACTCTTATTACGCCTTCATTGGAGTAAAAGAGAAAGATCTCCGCAATTTGCGAATTTCGGTTTTCCCGGTAGCCCCTCAGGACACTGGCCGCGTTCCCCCACTGCGCAGTGAGGCCGAGTGTTTGCGCAAAAAATGCGCCAAATAACCTGCTATTTCAATACAAATTGTGTCAGATGTCTCTAGATCGATTTCAAGGCGGTTATCACACTAAAGGGAGATCTGAATAAGTCACCAGTTATAAAACTTTCACCACTAATTTGACGGAAGCTCTCAACATCACATTTTTCATAAGCTTCTGTGAGCAAAAGCTTTGCGATCGTAGCTCCCAAGTCGGCACTCCGTTAAGTTAACCGCGACATTGTATTTCATAACCTAAAACCCTCTCCAGAGCAGGAGAAATACCAAAAGGCTTACTTTAGCGGAATAACAGCTTTGTAGTTTACAATACGTTCTAATTATCCCATTCCGACACAAGAAATACTGAGCTTATTTCACCGCAACTAATAGAACATATTTAGCTGTATAAAGGCTATATAAAGTACACTCGTGTTTGTATATAGGGTGTCCCTTATTTTGCGATTGTAATATTTTACATCGTGGTCGCCCTTCAATATATTACTGATAATTTACTATCGAAAAACAGCCCGAAAAATATTTCATTTTCAGTTCGCATCGAGATTTTTTGTGAAATATTGTTTTTCTACTCGTCGACTGCAATGCTTGAATTAAGACTTCGTATACCAAAGTGAAATCGCATACTTTTTTGACTATGGGACCCCAACTCAACTATAATATTCATTACAGTACATATGGGGCTACTTTTCCGCACTAGTGCGTAAAATAGCACTTTTCGTGCGATGTCGAAACTTTAAAGTGCCATATGTACCTACTGTAAAACGTTCTTCGATACACGTGCGAATAGGTAATTCGCAACTCGTGTGGATTTAAAACACTCCCTTCGGTCGTGTTTTAATTTATCGCTACTCGTTTCAAATTTCCTCTTTTTCGATAATATAATATTAATTTCGATGTCAACTATAATGAAATTGACCAATCGAAAGCGCGGAGCAAGTACCAGGGCCTCATAAGTTACGAGAAGGTGTCGTTGACCAACCGGCCGGGGGCGCGGGGCGCGGGGCCGGGTCGCGTATGAGTATGAAGGTATCGCGGCTGCTCGCGCATCTTAGCTGTATACTTTTGGTTTATTTATATGATTTTTCTACTAGTTTTAAGTATTTTTTTTGTTGACTCGTAGAAAAAGTATATTGTATACAATAGTGATATAATCAATCCTTTCAATCTCGTACCTTACTTAGGCACGGTACTCGACTGAAAAGCTCTCCATTATATCAAGATTGTATAAAATACTATTATACAGCAGTAAGTAGTATATTCAGTCGATATGAAAAAAAAATTGACTTTTTCATACATTGTATGGGTGAATCGCATGACAGCCGGGAGAATCGAATTTGCAGTTACAGGAATGTTCTGAAATTTAAATATCTTGATGGTTCCATTCTGCACGAAACTGCCAAATGCGACGCCGATGTACTGCACAGAGTAAATGCCGGTTGGATGAAATGGCGATCTTTGTCAGGTGTCCCCTGCGACCGTAGAATGCCCATTAGAACCAAGGGAAAAGTGTACAAAACCTGTGTCAGACCTGTATTACTTTACGGCGCAGAGTGTTGGACTACGACTTGTGCGCACGAGGCCAATATGCATGCCGCTGAGATGAAAATGCTCAGATGGGCTGGCGGAGTCACCAGGCTAGATAGAATTAAAAATGTACATGTTAGAGGCAGTTTTAAAGTCACGCCAATCTCAGACAAACTCCACGAAAGCCAACTCCGATGGTACGGACATGTACCTAATGCGTCGAGAAAAAGATCACCCGGTAAAAATTGCTCTTGAAATTGACATAGGCAAACAACTATCAGGACGCCCAAAAGCCACCTGGTGGAGAAACCTGGAGAAACAGTCGCTAAAAATACCAGCAACCTACTATGACAGAGCCAAATGGCGGAAGCATATTCAGAGGGCCGACCCCAAATGAAATGGGAAGAGGCACGGAGAAAGAAGAAGAGAAATGTTCTGAAATATATTTTCACACTATCTTGGGGTAATCAAAACCTATTTAGGGGGGCGCTTTACCCTTTGACTGCCAATTAAAGACCTCAACTGACACGCGCGGCTTCAGCCCAATATCAACCTTCATGCATTCCGACAAGGTTCACGATGGCGCGCCGCACACGATAGAGTCTGTTCGGAAAGAGAAGAGTCGTGGAATGTATTGGGCCCCATACATTCCACGACTCTTCTCTTTCCGGACAGACTCTAGACGTGGCGTTCAAAGGTTTGATTTCTAAAACTCGTAGAATAAAGGACACCCTAGTATTGAAGCATGCATGGCTGCGTATTGCGGAGAAATTGGTTTTCCGGCCTTGAAATTGCGGAATATTATTTACATAATGATGTAAGGGGTCCTTATTTCTCAATGCCTTTATTTAGGGTCCATATCGGGTCGCATAATAATTGATTTTCCTAATGTAATGTTACGCATAAAACTCATTTCGCATATTGCTGTTGTGCTGAAACTATTAACATTTCTAACCTAACCTCAAAGAAACTTAACCTAACCTTGGTTCTACGCTACCTATGCAATAGTTATTTGTACAACAAGTGATCAAAGTTTGATATTTCTTCGAGTGCTTATTTTGAGTCCCGTGCAAGCGAAAGATTCTATAGAATCTTGAGCGTAGTAAGGGACTCCAAAGCGCACGAGATGTAAATAACTTTGATCTCGTGTAGTACACAACATTTTTCACCTCAGCGCAGTGAGAACATACCTATTAGACAACTTGAAAAATGTAATCCTTCTTCATCACTTAATACCTGCACTCATGTTTTCTTAAGATATACAAACAATTAAGTTTAATTACCGCAATGGAACACAAAAACAAAACGTAATAATAAATTCAATTAAAATAATATAGAAATAACAAACATTAACTGACACTTCAATCGACAACTTTAAAAAAAAAATCTTTGTAAGATACGGTCCGAATTGCGCATACGTACTATTTGTCAACTATGGTAGAAATTCTTAAAAGTAAAATAATTAATTTTGCGTGATGATCTGTGTATTTTTTGAGTTCGTTATTTTAATTGTACTTACAATAACATACCTAAAATATAGTATTTTATCAGTTTTTATCAAATCTTAAACTTTATTTTTATTTATTAATTATTAAGAATTCATACTGGTACGTGGTTTGGAACGATGCGGTCTGAACTTTTCGGGGGTCTATTATAAACCGTGAATATACTGTTGAATGTCGTTTTAACTTTTTTTTGTCTGTTTCTTTTTGCTAACAGTGTGAAAGGGACAAAGATAATAGAACCCAAGTATTTCGAACTTTTATTAGACCCTGCATGTTGAAATGACATTTGACTATAAAGGTCACTTGAATGTCATTTTGTCTCACTCAGTGAGCAAAATGCGATTTTGCTCACTGTTTTTAAGAATCAAAGTACCCTCGTAAGTTCGAGCTGCTGAGGTGAAAAATATTTTCGAAAATATATTCTTTTGACTTCAGCAGCTTTGGAGCTTAAAAACAATGAGCAAAATTAGATTTTGCTGCGAGGTCAATATGATCGCGCTTCTAAAAGTAGGTAAGTAAGTATAGAAACCTTTCACATGCTCGATCTCAAACACGGGAAAAAATAGCTTACTTATTTTCAAAGTCAAAATACAAATATCAATCATCAGAGCGGTCTCTCTAAGAATTAGAGGAACAAGAAGAAGGATAGAAAGATTTGGATCTGAAGACGGCTGTGGAATACCCATCCTTGAAGATTAGATTTCTCTTCTTTCCACCGTGTTGTATTATTTGTATTATTTAATGTAATAAATATATATTAGAATTACTTTTAATTGAAAAACGCTTTTTGAAAATCAGTAACTATTGTTTATGAAAGCTGAAGAATAGGTATAAATGATCGTATTAGATTAATAATTGTTACACTTACTTATTTTACTATTTAAATATTTTGATTTGTGTTTTTGTTCAAGTAGTCACACTACTATATACCACTCCGGCCTTCACCACTGGAGGGCTTCGTCACTTTTTCTTTAATATATGACATCCATTTCAGTTTAAAATTAAAGCTGTTAGCAAAAGCCATCAAATCATTGTCGAATCTCGTGATACGGGCCCTATTTCATTTAGATAACTCGCGACTCGTGACACTTTAATCAGTGCAGCTCAAGTAGGCACTTTACCGAATAAGGGCTAAGAAAAGACAGAAATTTGGTTGACCTTCAAGATTCTGAAGGTTAAAGTTGTGGTTAAATAATTTTTGAGATGAAAAGCTTTTTAATAGCTATGAGGAAATTTCTACCGCAGCTCGATTCCAATTCAACAATTTGTTATGTTTTTGATCTGGTTTTTATATACGAGTAACCTTGGCGATCTTACCTCCGAGAATGCTGCATTCATTTTACCCCCATAACTCGAAATATCTTTAAGACGAACAGAAACCTGTGAAACTTTTCTAAGTCGAGACCTCAATAAGATGGACTTTTTGAAGTTTCCCTTGAGATTCAAGCTATCGAGGTTCTACGGTATCTTTAATTAATTAAGCTGCGTCCCAAATTATTACATTCCTTTATTTTGTAGACATTTTAGTGTATTTATCATTTCTGCTGAATTTCGTAAGCCGTTTGCAATATAAATTCCAATTAATCTCCATTTTAGCAATATTTTAGAGACCCAATAACAAAATAGACCGCTATCCCTTTAATAACAATTACGTAACGTAAAATTATGACTCAGATTTATCATTTATCACGTTCACAATAATCTTTTTTTTTTATTACTTACTAGCGACCCGCCCCCTACATACATACATACATACATAAACCTTTCTCTTGAACCACTCAATTTTTTTTTTGTTTTATACTATCAGTGTTATTACTTACTAATAACTTTTATTTGTTAAATCGAATGCCGCATTTTTGAATGCCCAGCATTCAATTGCAACTGGGAGATAAAAATAATCTAAATACCTACTGTCTCCAACTGTTTCTAAATATAACTGTCTAAACAAAGATACGACTGCAATAAAAAGAATAGTTGGCTGTAGATCTCCTTCAGACATATGCCGTTTTAGGAATTAAGACAAAACAGCTTAAGGAAACAATTTCCAATGTCCAAGGATGTTAAATATATCGCTGAGCGAGCTCTCGGATGGAAGAGGAAAGATGCTTGGACACCTTTTTATTATCCAACCAAAAGTTCAGAAAAACATTCATAAGAGCCAACAGGAGCTAAGATTTAAATATTTTAGGTAAATATACCCGTCTCGCTAACGGAAGCGGCTCCTAAAACTAGTGCGATAAGGACAAGGCGAAAAATCCTGCGTAAAAATATCAAAAATCGAGGTTTCGTACTCGACTGTTTCTTCCTCCAAAACTTAACCAATCGTAACCAAATTTGGAAATCTAAATGATTATGACATTATCTATGTCGGACCCTTTTGCTTTTTTGACTAATTGATGTCAGTTTTGAATAGCACGCCTCTCATTGCGGCATAGTCAATTAGGCCATTTTGGCCATTTTTGAAGGGCTCTAGCGCCTTAAAAAACAAAAATATCAAAAAAAGCAAAACGGTCCGACACAGGTATTGACAATATTAATCTGTGTTGAAAAAACAATTGCTCTAGCTTCAAAACCCACGGAGGAAACAGTCGAGTACGTTTGTATGGAGAAATTACCACTCCTGTTGGCTCTTAAAGCCCAATGCTGAGCATAGACCTCACTTCTAGTTTACGCCACTTGTCCCGGTCCGCAGCTAGTCTTACTCCAGGGGCCCATTTCTCGAACGGTATTAGACTGGTATTATGAGTGTGTTGCCATGGTAACTCATTGATGTACGACTGGACAGTTCGTGGACTATAATAATATTAGTCTAATACCGATCGACAAATGGGCCCCTGAAGTGACTCAAATCTTCCGAATGTGGTGCACCCAACAAGCCAACGGAAAGCCGTCAGTGGAAAAGCAGGCTTAGTGTGGAATCACATCTGTCAGCATCGAGCCGCATTTTATATATGAGAAATTGCTCGTTAGTATGAAGATGCGTACGCATGCTTTCAGCTTTCCGATGCATACGCATCTTCATACTAACGAGCGATTTCTCATATATAAAATGCGGCTCGATGCTGACAGATGTGATTCCACCCTTAGGAGGCTAAGAACAGGCCACGTAGCCAAGATGCCAATCACTTACGCTCCGTAGCGATCGAAACGCAACTGTCACTGTCTCACTAATACGAAACAGTGATAAAGAGGCAGAAAGCGTTTCGTTGTCGAAGCGATAGCGATTGTCACTTTGGCTAGGCTGGCAGGTAGATCCATATATGGTCTGATATAGACACATTCTCGCCAACTAAATGCAACACCCTGACAGCTTAATCTTTATCACTCGTAATTAAATCAGAATCCAATCAGGTTCAGACGGGGATCAATTAGCATTTCATCCACTGATACAAAGTTTCAACTCACGAACAGTGTGAGGCGGATAGGACTTTGTCACATTGATTTGAATTGGAGTCCAGATGTTTCTGAACAGTGATGTTATGAAGCGGATTTTGAGTGAAGAGAAATAAAATGTAAAATTGATAAAACAATAATCTAGGTATAAGTTCACTCTATGTTTGTTTTTAAGCTTTTTTTAGGGTTCCGTTCCTCAAAAGGAAAAACGGAATAAGATCACTCGTGCCCCCCCCCCCCCTCGTTATCTCCGAAACTTCTGGGTCTAAAATTTTGAATAAAATACACAAAATAATTCTCTACCTATAGATGTCAGGAAAAGCTATTAGAAATGTGCAGTCAAGCGTGAATCGGACTTAATTACGTAGTTTTTGATCCGACCCATACGGGTTTTTTAAAGACTTTTTATTCACGTTCCACATAAAAAATACATTGTTGAAAATTGGATAATGTACGGAACCCTTGGAACGCGACTCAGACTCGCACTTGACTGGTTTTTTGTTAGATAGGAAGGTATTTTTAAACTCATTCAATTTTCACCACAGATTCTTTGACAAATTGAAATATTCTCGGCTTAGTTGTAATTTCGTTAGCATGCGTCAGAGACATTAGTGCAAAAGTAAAGTTATATTGTATACTATGCCAAAGATACATAAACATCCCTTTGGTTATAAATAAATACATAAATTTTACCTATGGAACAATCTTACACAAATCAATACAGTCCCGCAATAAGCTATTTATATTAGGAACGTATAGGAATCTCCGGATAAATACTTTACTACATGCATGACATCAATAAATAACACACGGGAACAAATTAAAAAAACATCCTATATGTTTTTATTTTATTTGGGGGAAATCTTACACAGATCGACCTTTTTTTTTTTTTTTACGTTGGGAAAATGCTTTTATGCATCCCGTCTCGAGGGGAGCAAGACGGGTATGACGGACTAAAGGGCGAGACCTACTACCGTCTAAAAACCCAACGAGTGCCAACTCCACCTCTTCCTGATAAACCTACAAATAATTTCCATTAAGGGGATTCGAACCCAGTGATATATCGACATTAACAATCAAACATTGTGTATAACATATTATCGCATGGTTACATTTTCCAGTACAGTCAGCAGCAGAAGTTGGTGAGCGGGCAAGGTGTTCAAAATTACCTTGACGCGCTCTTATTCTCTTAACAATAAAGTCGCGTCAAGATCATTTTGGACACCTCGCCCGCTCAGCACCTATTGCTGCTGACTGTACCCAGCGCTTTTCAGCGCGCCAGTGATCGCCCGACTTTCACGAGAGACGCTTTCGTTTCGGCAACGATCGTCTTTTATTTCGAATTTCGAAGTTCGCTGTTCGGAAAAACAGTTCCAATTTTAAATATGACGGTTTATTAACGGACTACAGTTTGAGATAAAGTGGTAAGTGACTTGGTAAGACGATTAGTGATGTTTGGACTGCTGTGAAACTTCTCTTACGGAAGGCGAAGATTAAAAAAGTTTTGACGCAAGTGAGTAACTGCTGGAACTATATGGCCGTAGGCTATATTATGTTTTATTAAAAATGTTGGCAGGAATAATCGTCATAATAATATCAGTAAAACATCATTATATGTATATCAATTTTATGCCTAAACAATAAGTAAATAAAAACTATGAAATAGGTGGTTTTTGAATTTATGAATATTTATAAACATATCGAAATGGAATTGGTAAGGAACAATCGTATTAATTCTATAATTTAATTAGGATATACTTGAACGGAATTATTTTAGTAGTATAAAAATGTTGGAATACTTACATATAAGTAAAGTATTTAAAATTATGATTTTATTACATTTTTTCCTGAATTTTTAGCACGTGATTTTTCTGCATATAGAGTTATAAACAAAATGAATTATCCTTAACTAATCTACGCGATTTTTTATTATGATCGTCAATATAATTTACTCGCACTTCAGTATAAACTTGCAAACCCTTCGTGTCTCTTGAGATTATGAATTAATAATTAAACGAACTAAGTTATGTGAAGATCTATCAAAATTATCCGAGTTTCTTCGTCGAATAGATTATAAATAAATAAACCCATTGTACGTTATGATTGGTTAGTAATAAAATGTATTTCTAGCTGAAAAATAAAACTGTTTATTATAGAACGTGTGTACAGGTTTAGCACTGAACATTGTGAATGATGGTCATGTCACATGTCAATATACGTTTTTTTTTTTTTTTTCATTTTCCCAAATTCTGAAACTACATTGTGTTTATTTCTAATCTAGAAGACGAAGCAAACAGGATAATTTAATTCAAATTCAAGAAAACTAAAAAATCCACAATACAATTATAATGTTTTCACCGCCTCAGCTGGTAAAGGATCTCTTTATCCTTCAAAACCTGACGTGAAAGTTGCATTTTATACACAAGAGTGGCAAAGTACCTAATTTGGTGCAAGTTAATTCTGAGTTGTTTTCTCGTTTTGGCTAGTAGAATTTACTTTTTAAGTGATGATTCTGAATGATAAATATTTAAATATCGTTCTTTTGGATTTAATTTGTAATGTTTTATAATAAGTTTCCTCACGTTGGTGTGGTGAACAGTTTTTGTGTTTCACTCAGCGGTAGGGTTTACAACCCGGATCCGGAATGTATGATATTATCCGGATCTGGATCCGGATCCGCGGATACTCCCATACATTTCGGATCCGTCGTGCAAACCCTACTCAGCGGTAATGTTTGCTTAACCGGTCGTGCCTTGAAAACCTCGCAATGCTCAAGATTCCGTTTCGAGGTTATGTATTTTGAAATTTTTGAAATGAAAACTTCTTTAACGGCGCTGGGCACTTTTTGAGGTGGGGAAAAAATGATAAACTCGAGACCGCGTAAGGCGATCACGTGACCGTAAGGGGCGTAAGGTGGCCACTCATAATTTAGATGGCATTCAAATCAACAAAGAAAAACTCAATGTTATTTGACATTTATGTTGCGGACTGCGGACTCCTTTTCAAGACTCTACCTATGTTCAAATAATTTGACGTTGTCATGGCAGTATGTAAATAAACATGTCAATGAAAAAGTGTGATCTTATTTGAGAATGATAAAAAACACACATGTTTTCGCTCGGAAAACATATAAAAACTCGAAAATGCGCGTTTTCCCAGAGATAAGACCTAGCTAGATCGATTTCTCGCCCCCGAAAACCCCCATATAGTAAATTTCATCGAAATCGTTAGAGCCGTTTCCGAGATCCCCGAAATATATATCTATATATAAATAAATAAATATATAAATAAACAAGAATTGCTCGTTTAAAGGTATTAGATAATAAATAAATAGAATACCTCCGCTAAACGTATGTATCTTGTTACCGGGCGTCGGTAACATAGTGAGGTGAGTTTTCACTTCTATCGGCACTCCCGGAGTGCAACCGTTGTTGCTTGTTTGCTTGTGTATCAATATAGTACCACGTCATAGATTTTCCTTGCAAGAAACAAATGAGTGTTCCCATATACTATCGTATTTCCTACGGGCAATACTTCATAGTTTTAATAAACAGACTAATACCCACTAAGATAACTGTGGAGAGCACAGATACGTAGATATAGAGTATAGAGACATAGATAATAATGTTCTCTACACAGTATATATATTATATATTGCGTAGAGAACTCCTTAGTATATTCCAAAAGTAGCAAATTTAATTTAACAAATTCGTCTAGGGCGGCGTGCGAATGAATGAAAACCACTATTAAAGCTATTCAGAAGAAAAGCTGCTTCAATCTAGATGGGACCAAAGGGTGAATGGAAAGCCATTATGTCCATCAGTCTGTGAGGTTAAAATATATTATGACATTAGGTATAGGGTAAGATGTAAGATAGGCTTGCTTTCAACGAATAGGTATAAGTAGGTATTATTTAATTTAAACTTCAAGGGGTTCAAGCGCTGGTGGCCTAGCGGTAAGAGCGTGCGACTTGCAATTCGGAGGTCGCGGGTTATTTTAACCCCGGCTCGTACCAATGAGTTTTTCGTAATTTATGTACGAAATTTATCAGTCACTTTTCGGTGAAGGAAAACATCGTGAGGAAACCGGACTAATCCCAATAAGGCCTAGTTTAACTGGGTTGGAAGGTCAGATGGTAGTTGCTTTCGTAAAGTGCCCACGCCAATTCCTGGGATTAGTTGTCAAGCGGACCCCAGGCTCCCGTGAGCCGTGGCAAAATGTCGGGACAACGGGAAGATGATGATGTCGTGAGTTATACCAACATTAAGCTAATTATACGGTTTAAGAGTCCGCACTCCGCAGCAAGCTCGGCCGAATGAATGCATGAATGAATGAATGAGGGAATGTTTATTTGCATCAAACAAGCGTACATATAATGTCACCTTTCCATACAAAAGGAATTTCATTCTAGTAAGATGCATTTGAGTGCAATTTATCACCTCTTCACGACCAAAGATTTACTGATACTGTCTGGCAATCGTATATTTTATACAGATATGACTTACAGACGATGTATAAAGGCCACGCCACAATTAACAATATTTATAATCATAAACTGAAATAGATGGATGCGAAATTTTAAAAGCGTCAACACACCCTGCAGCGTTGTCACGGTCGCATTTTTATCACCTGTCATGCGTCACTTTCGTACTTATATATTTGTTAGAACGTGACAGGCATGATGACAAATGATAAAGAGCCGACCATCATAGCCCTACTGGTGTAGTTTGATAAGAAAGAAAGAACCATTATATAACCAGTATTGTAACTACATATTTGGCTTGACACCGGCTTCAAACGTTTCAGTTGCTAGCATATACAAAACGGGATAATATTTTCTATTTTATCCTTTTTCAAGTCGGTTTAACTTTTTTTAAAGATATTTTTTTAACGCAAGTTGAATTACTAAAGTTAACTAAAATTAAATACGTACTAACAATTTCTTATTGCCTGTCTAAGTTTAGTCAAAAGAATGGATACATAGCGGAATGTCCAAGTCGCAAAATGTGCAGGCTACGTAAAATGAGCAGATCGCAAAATGTGCAAGTAGATCGCATAATGAGCAGGTCGCAAATGTGTAGATTTTGAAATAGAGCTCGTATTCTACAGGTCCGAAAAGCGTAATCGTTGCCAATAAGGCTTTTGTTGATTACCGAATGTTAAAATATTTTGAAACAAACCTGGTATCTTTTTTATTATTTTGATACCTTGTTTTATGAGCAAATAATTTATGAGGCAGAGCTTTGAAATATGCCCGTCGGCCTTTCTACCAAGCAGTTAAGCAGTTAGGAACGACACACAAAGCAAACGACATTACGATATGCACCTTTCGCGACCTGCACTTTTTACGATTTGCACATTTGGCGACCTGCGCTTTTTATGATTTGCACATTATGCGGCCTGCACTTTTTACGATTTGCACATTTCGCGACCTGCACTTTGTACTATTTGCACTTTTCGCGACCTGCTCGTTTTACGATCTGCACGTTTTACTACCTACACCTTCTGCGATTTGCACTAGTGCTCATTTTGCGACTTGGACATTCTGCTATGTACCTATCCAAAAAAATGGATTGGCTAGAATATACGTTCTATTCTGTTTACAAACATTTTTCTTCATATAAACTTTAGAACTAAGGAACAAGCCAATTAAAAACCCATAGTCGTTGCCAAAACTACAAAGTATCCAGACAACGGATAAGAAAATTATTTTATTACTTACAAAAATTCACGTTGAGACAAATATTTCAAGTATTCATTCTACGATAGCATCGCTTGGCAACAACATACCGATTCGTGTTCCGAAATCTAAATTGAATTACCATCTTATATCAATTCAATGTGGAAAGTTATCTGAAAGACGAAGCGATTCTGGAATAGAAAAAAATATGGTTGTCTGTAAAGTCGGTTTACGGACGATAATTTTACGTGATAACGTCATAAGAAAACATTGATGAAAAATTGCATAGGTAAGTACTTTTATACGTTACCATGGAGATCTGTCCACAACGTGACACTTTTTGTGTTCATCGATTTATAAGACGTTATCACATCAAAATGTAATCTTTGCTCGGCAATGAGATAAACGTAAGACATATTTACACGTAAAAACAAGTAAAAAGGTTTAATACTACAACCAGACTGTGATTTTTTTCTTGTAGTAGCGACTCCTTTTTCAATGTCCGTCAAAATTTGTCTAGCTTAATTATATACCTAGCTTTGGTTACAACCAAGGCTATAAATCCTCTGTCAATTTCTTGTGAATTTAGTCCTTTGTCCTAGGTATTGTAAATGTCATTGTATAATCACTAAAGCTTCAAGGATACGCGTGTAGTTACCTTCAGATATACAGGAGCGGCTGAGGTGCTCAAAAATATCTAAACACGCACACTAATGCCTTGACAATAGAGGTGTGTTCAGCTATTAGTAAGCACTAGGATGCTCCGATATATCTGATGGCGACTGTGCTAATAGTGCCTAGCGGGTGCGACCGCACGCACCAACCAACCCATTTTGGATATCATTTGGTTACGTCAAATTCGCATTTCAGAATATACATAGCTGGAGTGATATTTATAGCCAGCAATTTGACCGCAGACAAAAGCAGCAAATAATGAAAAGGTAATGATCCAGAATATTGTGATACCCTTTTGGTCTGAAGTTAAGCTCTAAATCTTGGATAATGGGGAACTTGTGTAAAAATAAACCTTCCTCATTTTGTAAGTACTTGTTAAATTAGGTGTCCGGGTTTTGTTTATTTTTTTATTATGGTCGATTAACGCAACGTTAAATGTAGCAATTAAGTAGGTAGTTAAATATTTTATGTACCCTCATTTATTTTTCATCATCTTCCTTGCGTGATCCCGACTTTTTACCACGGCTCATAGGAGCCTGGGGTCCGCATGGCAATTAATCCCAAAAATTGACGTACGTGTACCCTCAGTTAATTTTTAAGTTTAAAAAATTTCACACGAGGATTATTTTCATAAAATATTGATCAATATAACCAAATAATTAACAACCACAATGAGTAACGCATTTATTAACAATATTCTAAACGCAAACGCTGTTAAACGCATGTTCGATTATTTTTGGCAATCTCTTTAATATTGCCAACTACAGTGAAACCTGGTTAAGTGGGACCTGGATAAGTGAGAAACCTCTATAGCTGGGACTCATGGTGCGGTCCCGACACTTTAGCACTGAATTACCTCTGTTAGTGAGATAAAACGAACCTCTATAACTGGGATTAGCTGTTGTGATTTTATAGTCACATTTACCTCTATAAGTGAGACAGAGAGTGTATTTTACCTCTTTTACTGAGACTATATTTATAAGATTACATTTTCCTAATTGTTTTTTTAGAATTGTATAGGAATTGACCTCTGTATCTGAGATAACGTCAATCTATGACCTCTCTAACTTGGACTTTATTGATCAATTTCCGTATTCTTACTAACTCTTAGTCTATGCACAAATTCCGCATTTGCTTAATTGTGTCTAAACGACTTCAAGTTTAATTTAGTTACTTTATGTAGTTAAAACTATCAAAACGAAAGCTGAAATTTCGATAAGTAACACGAATAAACAGATTTTCATTTAATACATTTCTAAGACGCAATGAAGTCCGTATCAAATTTAATTGAAAAAATCTGTCCTTTGGAGAATCATTCAAAATAAATTCAAAGAAATATTTAAACAGACTTAAAAAATATTTAGGGACAAGGATTATTTTACCTTATTTATTTTTAAAGATAATTACAAAATAACTTATTAACCACCTCTATAACTGAAATTATATCCTCTATTCTCACCTCTATTAATGGGACCCTCTGTAAATGAGACAGACATTTATTTGTACCTGGCTAACTGAGAGCCTGGGTAAGTGAAATACCTCTTTAAGTGAGACAAATCTGCTCGTCCCTTGAAGTTTCACTTATCCAGGTTTCACTGTATTTATGTTTATCAACATCTAAAAAAAATTATGATTCATCAACGAGTGTCCTCAAACAGCTTTTGTTCACTAGTTTTTTTTTAAATCTATTTTTAGTTTTTAATTGACATCCAAGAGGGTTTTGGTTCAATTCAATCGGCACTTATTCGTGATCCTTCAAACCCCAGGATCCCAATCAGCTGTCGGACCCCACTCGCTATTAATTGTGATCATTTGACAGTTTAAACGGGAAATAAAGGGAAACCTGGATAATTGAAATTTCAAGGGACCGGCAGTTTTGTGTCAGTTATCCAGACCAGCTATTATGGTCGCATGTTTATCACCTGTCATGCCATGCGTCACTTTCGCACTTACATATTTGTTAGAACGTGACAGCCATGGTGACAAGTGATAAAGAGCCGGCCATCTTAGCCCTACAGGTTGGTACAATAAGTACATATCAAATAACCAGGATAAAATAAATATGTCTCAATAATAGAAGTTCTCATTAGAGTCTGAGCGTTAAGAGAAGAGTCATAAAATATATTGGTAGTAAAAATTACTAAAATAACGGTTGTTTTATTGTAAGGGTCTTGGATGCGATGTGTTTAAATACAATGTCAAAATTGATAAAAGCACAAAAAAATGTGGTTCATTTAAGGAGGTTTCATAATTTTGATTACATCCATGATTGTTACCAAGAGACCGGGACCGGACCATTGCATTGAGGTCTCTCATTTATGGATGACTCACGCTAGACCGGGCCGGGGCCGGGCCGGAGCTTCCGGCGCTTCGTTTTCTATAGAAAGCGCCACGTGATCACCGATCAGCTGTCATAGAAAATGACATGTCAGACGCTTCGGCCCGGGCACGGTCCGGTCTAGGTCGAGTCATCCTTTGACCATTTTTGAGGCTTTTTATTTATCCAGGTCCCAATTAACCAGGATTCACCGAATTTAAGTCTACAAATTACCCTAAAATTTGAAGAGGTTTGCAATATAGGTAGATACTTACCTACATACAATATTTTATCAATCGTGTATATGTCGTTTTAAAGGCAAAATCAAATATTAATTTAAGTAGGTAAGTAATAGGTACCTTTGATGTTGAACATAGGTAAATATTTGTACAACTTTACCTAAAGTAGGTATTAAAATAAAGCGATAACATGTTCAAAAATAATGTATTTTCGACTCTCTCGGGAGTTATAATAAGTACGTTAGTAAATATTATTTATTGCACCAATAACAATACATTTCACATGTAAAATATAACTACATATGTAACAACAGGTGGTCTTATCACTATGAGCGTTCTCTTCCAAATAATCTTTGGGAATCGGGGAATTAAGAAATGAACCATGTCAAAAGTCAACAGTAGTGCAAGGATAATATTTAAAACTTTCGCGTTTTGAACACATATTAACTCACATTTATAGACGGGTCTAACGCGAAATTTATTCACATACCTTTATTTACCGACGTTTGGACACAGGTTTCACTGGTCATGGTCGCGGCTAAATAAATAAATTACGCTTTAGAATAAATGTGAGTTAATAGTAGTGCAAGGAGCTAAAAATAGCCACTAAAATTTTAATAATCATTTTAAAGTTATAGATTGAAATTTTAGATATGTATTAAGAAATTGTTCATGTATTTTGAATGTACATACTTGTTTTTTTTTAATATAGTATAGGTACAATATGTAACAGAACGAAAAGCAATTACTCAAACCCGTTAATGTTTAGGTCATACTGAGCAACTTTTACTATGGGTCCCACCCCGAAAGCGCGGAGTAAAATTTGGATGTTTCATACATTTTGCTGGTCTGATGTTGAAATTTACTATGCTGAAACAATTTTTTATTCGCGATTTCGGGGTAGTAAAAGTAAAAGTTGCTTAGTATGACCTAAACATTAACGGGTTTCAGTAATTGCTTTTCGTTCAGTTACATGACTGTATAATAATTCAGCCTATATACGTCCCACTGCTGGGCACAAGCCTCGGATCTATATCTGAATCCCTAAAGTCTTTTCTCCTATCTTTGCATTCCCTAATATTCTCTCATACGCTAGCCCGGGTGTCATTCTGAATCCCTAACAACGTTTGTCCTAAAGTCACTTGCCCTAACTGGTTTGTCCTAATGGGCACATGCCCTAACGATAAATTGTCATAACGATTATTTTCCATAATGTAAGGTTCTGAAAAATGGTTAGGTTTTAGAACTTACTGCCTTAAAAGTGGGTTAGGTTAGGGTTAGAAACGCCGACCCTCGTAAAAATGAAAATATGCTTAATAACATTAGGATAAGCAATCAACAATTAGGAAAACCAAAATTAGGGTTTTTAGTGTCAGGACAACTGATCATTATGACAAACAATATTAGGGAATGCAAAGATAGGAGAAAAGACTTTAGGGATTCAGATATAGACCCCGCTAGCCCAATGCGGATTGGGGACTTCACATACACCTTTTGAATTTCTTCTCAGATGTATGCAGGTTTCCTCACGATGTTTTTCTTCACCGAAAAGCTCGTGGTAAATATCAAATGATATTCCGTACATAAGTTCCGAAAAACTCATTGGTACGAGCCAGGATTTGAATCCGCGACCTGGGGATTGAAAGTATATTGCGTCATATCCACTCGGCCACCACCGCTTTTTTTTATTATACCAAAAAAATAAACATATAGCAGATAAGAAAATATTACCTACCTATTATAACCACGAGTTGCGACCTTAAATTTAATACGAGTACCTAATAAGGCGTAATAAAATTGTGACCCAGAGGTGACAGGCAGTCAATCATTTTTTCTTAGAGATGTAAGCTTGAAAAATATGAATTTTCCTTGTGTATGATATTAATGTCAGCCGCTATTGTAAGTGCTTTTCTTGGTAAGGCGTTATAAAAGAAAATTTAAAAATATAAGAGGAAAGGAATGTACTATATTTTTATTTACTCGAGTCTCAAGTTCTCAAGTCTCGTGACACATTTTCCCGACAATCTCACGCTCTAAGTAGGTACAGTCGCCATCAGATATATCGAAGCGGCCAAAGTGCTCAAAAATATCGGAACATGCACTTTAACGTTCTTTAACGCTTTGTAAATAGAGGTGTCTTCAGATATTTGTGAGCATCTTGGCCGCTCCACAAACATCACAAGGCGTAATATGGGGCATTATCTATGAAAAGGGACCTTATTGTCGATGGCGCTTACGCCGCACGGCGTCGCGTGGCCGCCTATTTATATCGGAGCATCGTTAATTATGGCGTAAGCGCCATTGACAACAAGGTCCCTTTTCATAGATAACGTCACATATTTTTTTACGACATTCAGCAAAAATAATAGGACGCGTGTCCGGCACTATATGCCGTCCGTAGTTATGGGCCTTCCTCCTATGTTATCAGAATATGATTAGAAAAGTTAGGATTAAATCATTCTAGGACAACTAAAAAATAAATATATATTTAGGTATATTATGTTAGTAACAATGGGTAACCTAATAAAATAAAATATTTAATAATTTTTAGGTTACTACTTATTAACTAGACATAAACATATTAAGTAAACTATTTATCGAACAATAAAAACACAAACGCAGAATTTAAAAAAACCGGCCAAGTGCGAGACGGACTCGCGTTCTAAGGGTTCCGTACATTAAGTCCGACTCACACTTGACTGCACATTTCTTCTAGGTTTTCCTGTCATTTATAACTGAAGGAACTGACTAAAAACTAGCAACATATAAATGATACCTATAACATATAATATACCTAATAGCATCGATCGCAGACGTTTCTGCTTGTTAAAAATTAATAATATAATATAGTCAAAAATGGCTAAATAAGGCAAAAGACAGAGACGAATGGAACAAATTGGAGGAGGCCTATACCCAATAAAATGGGGTTCCTATCAACATTTAATTATTAAACGCATAAACATTAAATTAAGTATAATTAAAATAAGTTAAAATAAAAAGGTAAACATAGTACATACTTAGAAGTAGTTATATTAATGAATTAAATTTTTCATTTATTCTATGTACCTAAATGATACGTTTGTAAGTAGTTGATAAGAAAATAAAGAGGCTTTTTATTATTATTATTATTATAATATAATATAGGTACCTGTTGGCTTATGCGATACAAAATGTGGTTCATACAATTCGGCTTAATAGACAATGTTTTCTATGGTACATCACATATGTACATACAACGTACGGTTAAGGAATTTGATATCAGTACCACAGAACATATTAAAGAGGTTAGAATGGCTATCGCGCGCAGTTAGTATCGGAACCGGTGTCGCCGCTCGTTCCTCTCCACATTTCCACATTTCTCGCGCAACGGTAGTAAAAACTTGTGTGCCTGGTGAATGGATACGCCCCCTTTAGACAGATTTGATGTCTGGCTTCTTAATCTGAACGTTATTGTGGCGCAAAAGGCATGTTTACGTTTTTCGGTCAGCGCAGGCGAGTACTAGCATGCGAGCGTTTGCTCATAACCGGCGGCGACACGTACCCTGCTCGCATCGCCATTCTACTTGTTCTGTGATCAGTACCATTTCGTACCTTGTCACAGTGACAATAGTATGACCTAGCGACTTTCATTTTGATTGTGACTGTGAAAAGGTACAAAATGGTACCGAAATTAAATGATTTGAACGCATCACATCAATCGCATAAAACATCCAATCGAGTCACCATGACGCCATTAGACGGGGTAATTAATTTAAAGCAAGCTGGCATTTCGACGGATAGCACCGGCTAAATGCCAGTCCGTAGCCAACATGCCAATCGCTTACACTCCGTAACGATCGAAACGCAACTGTCGCTGTCGCACTAATATGGATGAGTGATAAAGACAAAGCGATTCGATAGCGAAGCGCAAGCGATCGTCACCTTGGCTAGGCCGCCTGAACCCCTAGTGTAAATTTCATTCGATAGCGTGACGAGCGTTCGCGTTTGCGTTATGTCTATTTTTGTGTGGGATTTTGAACAGCGCGCCAAGCGGGACGTTTTGGGAACCCAAAATCCTATATAAAATGACACTTAACGCAAACGCGTACGTCACGGCACGCTATCGAATTAAATTTACACGTGTTTAGATGTCGGCAAACGCGTTATTGGGCGTTTTTTTTTTGTTGTCCCCTACACTTTTTTTTCAAATTTGGGATTTTTTATGTTATTTCTACTCAGAATCACGAGCTCTTTCTATCCTAATAGGAAAAAAAAAGTGTCCTAAGGTTTTTATTTCCATTACGTCACCATTTTTCATAGACTGTATGGCGGCCGCGGAATGGAAAGATCGATAAATGTATGGAAATTTTGGGACACTTTTTTTCTCCTATTAGGATTGAAAGAGCTCGTGATTCTGAGTATAAATAACATAAAAAATCCCAAATTTGAAAAAAAGTGTAGGGGGGACAACAAAAAAAACGCCCTATTGCTGATCAAAGCTAGGTTCACTGATAAAACTAATGTAAAATTTTTATTTGATTACTTTTTTACAATTGTAGGTTGTTTTTGAAGAAAAAAGTACACTTTAGATGTTTTACAGTTTGAATTAGGTGTGTTTAATTGTCAGGTATACTTGCATGCATGCATGCATGCTACAGTTTTAAGGGGCCCACTGATTAACAGTCCGCCGGACGATAGAACCTGCCAGTTAGAACAAAAAGTTGACAGTTCCGAACAACTGACAGGCCGACATCGTCCGGCGGACTGGTAATCAGTGGGCCCCTTTACACACTACTCGTGTCGATTTAGAACACTCCCTTCGGTCGTGTTTTAATTTATCGCCATTCGTTGCGAATTTCCTATTTTTCGCACTTGTATCGTAATGTGTTTATGGTTAACTCGTCAAAATAATAATTGGCGATCTGTATATTTTCTCCGTAAACGATAAAGTTATAATAGTTATTTTCGATACAAGTGCGAAAAAGAGGAAATTCGAAACGAGTGGCGATAAATTAAAACACGACCGAAGGGAGTGTTTTAAATCGACACGAGTTGCGAATTACCTATTCGCACGTGTATCGAACAAAGCGTGTAAAGTTCTTTACAGTACATATGGGGCTACTTTTCCGCACTAGTGCGTAAAATAGCACTTTTCGTGCGTATGTCGAAACTTTAAAGTGCCATATGTACTGTAAAACGTTGTTCGATACACGTGCGAATAGGTAATTCGCAACTCGTGTCGATTTAAAACACTCCCTTCGGTCGTGTTTTAATTTATCGCCACTCGTTTCGAATTTCCTCTTTTACGCACTTGTATCGAAAATAACTATTATCCCTCACTTCTTATACTAACACTTCTTATAACACACTTCTGAAACTAATCAAACAAGATCTGAAACTTGTTGCTGCAACTTATCTCTAATTAATACTTCTAATTGACTTCCGCTTTTGCCTACACGTTCCGTGTATACACAATGACTAATAAACAATTCATTATAATTTCAAAGGGAAATTTGTGTTACCTACGATACTGAAAGACACGTGTAAATATTGTTTACTGCACCACAAATGAAAGACAAGATCAAAAAAATATTTCAAAATAAAACCGACCAATTTTTGCGAGTCGGAACGCGCACGAAGGGTTCCGTACCATTACGCAAGAACGGCAAAAAACGTACGTACGTTTGTTGTGTGGGAGCCCCACTTAAATATTTATTTTATTTTGTTTTAAGTATTTGTTGTTATAGCGGCAACAGAAATACATCAACTGTGGAAATTTCAACTGTCTAGCTATCACGGTTCATGAGTTACAGCCTGGTGACAAACAGAAACACAGAGAGACAGACGGACAGACGGACAGACGGACAGACAGACAGACGGACAGCTGAGTCTTTGTAATAACTTTGATTTGTTGTGTCGGTGTAGCTTTATTTAACGTTCATAAGCGCATTGCAATATGCCTATACTTGAATAAACTAGGTATGTTTTATCTTTATCTTCAATAGGGTCCCGTTTTTACCCTTTGGGTACGGAACCCTAAAAAGAAAATAAAGTTAGTAACCGACGCTCTTATCGATGACTATATGCTGTTTTTAGCTAAGTACCTACGTGGCACGTGGCTTTTTTAGACCCAGCTTTACGTGTCTGGTCCTACGGCTACGGCTACGGCTACGGCTACGGCTACGAGCTACGTTTCTCTCAGTCTCATCACGTCTAGGCTCCAATAAAGGCACTACGCCGTATATTGAATTTATAAAGGTACTTTGAACATAATGTAACGACTTTCACGCCTTGGTGGAGGTTATTTCAAGTTCAATTATATATGCCTTTCGGTATTTAAGTGAACTTTCTTTATGATGGATAAAAAAACGGCCAAGTGCGAGTGGGACTCGCGCTCCAAGGGTTCCGTACATTAAGTCCGACTCACGCTTGACTGCACATTTCTAATAGGTTTTCCTGTCATCTATAGGTAAAGAACTATTATGTTTTTTTTTTCAAAATTTTAGACCCAGCAGTTTCGGAGATAAAGGGGACAGATAGACAGACGCACGAGTGATCCTATAAGGGTTCAGTTTTTCCATTTGTGGTACGGAACCCTAAAAAGGTGCTTATGCGACAGAACGAGATGGGTGTATAGATGTTACATAGGATCATGAGGCAACACATGATTATGTCTGTAAGAATAAATAAACATTTCTGTAACTACCAAATAGTTGGTACATGTATAACCGGTTATCGTACAAATAGTTGGTACATGTATAACCGGTTATCGCATAACGGACCTACTCACGTTAGACCGGGCCGTGCCCGGGCCGACGCGTCCGACATGTCATTTTCTATGATGGATGATTGGCTATCACGTGGTGCTTTCCATAGAAAACGAAGCGCCGGTAGCTCCGGCCCGGCCCCAACCCGGTCTAGCGTGTCATCCTTAACGCTCCAGTAGTGTACCCAGCAATTCATATCATTTTATACTGGAAAATCTCAACAATTTCGCTATTTATTCTACTCCATATTTTCCTAAGTTGCATCGCATACTCCAGGCGAGATGAGATTGTTGATGGCAACGATAGGAATTCCCATATTTGCCAGCCATTTTGCATTTGGCTTTAGCAGCGTGTCGTGTAAGTAAGTAAATTTTAAGCAAAATGTATGTTCTTATGTCATGAATAATTTTATTTTCTCAAGCCTAAGTTAAGGTTGTCTGAAAGAAACCGCTTTTTAGCGATAAGATAGCCTGTTGTTACCTATATTTTAACTGTATTTCATTTTCTGTGTATTTTTAACTGTATGGTGCACAATAAAGAATATTTTCTCAAAAATGGACGGCAAAGTCGAGGTTGCCGGTTAAAAAACAGGTCGCGAAGTGCGTAGTTTATGGTCATTCAAAAAATTAAAAAGTTAAAAACATTGCAGTCTCGATTTCGACCAATCGAAAGCGCGGAGCAAGTACCAGGGCCTCATGAGTTACGAGAAGGTGTCGTTGACCAACCGGCCGGAGGGCGCGGGGCGCGGGGGCCGGGTCGCGTACGAGTATGATACGCGGATTAGACTCTCGCGCGAGCCACGAGACGAGCCGTGAGCCGCGCCACGAGACGCGAGTCCACCGCTTACACTCGCGTTCGGCTTGTCATTCGGTTATAAACCTTATGCCGTGCCGTTAGTGTTTAAATTATATTAGCTCGACGAGCTTGCGAGCCACGAGACGAGCCGCGAGCCCACCGCTTACACTCGCGTCTCGTGGCGCGGCTCGCGGCTCGTCTCGTGGCTCGCGCGAGAGTCTAATCCGCCTATGAAGGTATCGCGGCTGCTCGCGCATCTTAGCTGTATACTTTTGGTTTTTTTACCTACATATATGATTCTTCTACTACTTTTAAGTATTTTTTTTGTTGACTCGTAGAAAAAGTATTGTATACAATAGTGATATAATCAAGCTTTTCAATCTCGTACCTTCCTTAGGCAACTCAGCAAGCTTCGTTGCCTAAACACGGTACTCGACTGAAAAGCTCTCCATTATATCACGATTGTATAAAATACTATTACTTGAGCATGAGCAAGTAATAAGAATATAATTTAAATAAGTATCAACATTTTATGTTCTTTTTTTTAATTGGTGTTGTCTATAAACGATTCTCACTTGGCTAGCGCTCCAGCACTTAATTTCTACTAGACTGAAAAAAATACACTAGTATTTATAAAGAGAAGTGACTACCACCTTACGATATAAAATTGCCTTGCGTTTGTTTGAGTTAAACTCCTGATGTATAGCCGCGATGTGTCAGTAGTGTTGGTTAAGGCTCTGCTTTAAGACTCGACTTAGTTTTTCATACGTACTCTAGTCATGAAGCCGAAACTTAAGTTATTTTGTAAAGACTTGAGTTATTTAAACTAAACTGGTATTACCGGCCCGTATGACCTTCAAATCTTCAAGAAAATAGGTACTCCCATCTTAAATCCGGCAGGGTACTTACAACCCCTCTGGTGTTGCGGGTGTCCATGGGCGACGGTAATCGCTTACCATCAGACAATTCGTCGCCTCGTTTGCCCCCTATATCAACAAAAGAGAACTCTCGAATAAGGTACAAATGTTTTCTAAAACGCATTGGACTAAGCGCTACTTGCACCATCCCAGTAATCCGGGGTTAAGCGTTTAAACCGTTAACCCAGTGTCAAATTATACTGGTAACAATGATAACTCCAGGTTTAAAACCGGTTAACCCCGGGTTAGTGGAATGGTGCTAGTGGCGCTTAGTCTTCCTTTAATAAAACCTATAAAATGTTTGACGAAGTCTTCATTCGAAGTAGGAAGTGCTCCCGATACTGGTTTTCTATACAAATGAAGTACCGGAACCGGGAATTCCCGGTTCTCGCCATACAAACTCAGTACCGGGGGCATTACCTAATTCGAAGGCTCGAGTCCTTATAAATTGCGCTTAAAAGACTTAATAAAAGACTTGGGACTTAAAAGACTCGGAAAACGAGTCGAGTTCCTCAAAGGATTTAAAAGACTTTAGTTCCTACAACACTATGCTTAGATGCCGGCTCAGGAACGAGTTTATTATAAGGATTGTAGGATTATGGTGGAAACTAAGAAGAATAGCACACAACGTGCACACTGATATATTTTTTTAGATTACTAGCTTGCTTTGGCTAAACACGTTTTAGACCAGAAAATGCAATGTTATTACCTACATAACTTCTTATACTTTCCTCTACTTAAAATAAATTATTTCACACCGTGCACGAAATAAAGCACCAGATAATTATAAGAAAAACATAGATAGCAGTTATTTTTAAACACAATATCTATTTAATAAATCGGATGGAAGTAAAGTAGGTGAGTTGACTGTGACGTCACTACACACGTTTTCATATAAATTCTATATTAGCCATGGTCTAATAAAAATTAGCAAATCGTTTTGACAGTTCTAAAAGAGAAGCTGCAGATTTGACTAGTAGGAAAGTAGCCAATTTTCACTTAGGTATGTATTGGGAAAAAAACATAAAGGGTTAAAACACAAATTAAGTAGGTACATGACTCTGTAATGTCATCAGCAAACTCAAATACCATATACTAAGTGTAACAAACCATATTATAAAAACCTATCTGCAAATTTAAGCATACACATGGGAAATTTCATAGACCGTTGGCGTCCCAAGATTTCGTAGATTTCCATTTATTTGTATTGCAATTCCACACTTTCTTTGTCAAGAACACACAATACCCCAGGCACGCACTTCAGAAATATGTGGCAAACATCTTCTGTTTTACTCTCTATGGGAAGAAAGGAATCCGATACCAATAGTCGACAAGTACGGCCAAGTGAAGTGCGGGACTAACAATAGTTTGTCTTACATCGGTATTTTGCCATAACGCGGGTATTCCCAGATATTTGGAGTCGATCGGGGCTTCTATTCACACACACAAATCTACGGACAAATAAACAATCACTTCATATCATCATAGTATAAAACAAAGTCGCTTCCCGCTGTCTGTCTGTCCCTATGTATGCTTAGATCTTTAAAGCTACGCAACGCATTTTGATGCGGTTTTTTTTAATAGATAGTGATTCAAGAGGAAGGTTTATGTATAGTTTGTTAACCCGTGCGAAGCCGAGGCGGGTCGCTAATAGTCTATATATATTTAATCCATTATAAAAGCGTCAACGTCACGCAGTCGGAAGGTACCCGAAGGAACTCCTCGATGGAAGAACACAAACACATCAAGACTCATTAGAAAGATCTTAAGAAGTCGATTGACATCCAAATGAAAAGAAGTCAGCAATAAAATGGTGTATTTTTTTTAATGACAGTTACTTGTTTTTAATTTATTTTATGATGCCAATTTTTTTATAAATACCTTTATATCATGATATTGTGATTATCATCATCATAATTTAATGCATGGCTCTTGTTGGTTGAGTATGCGCCAGTTTTCTTTGTCCTCGGCCAGGTTCTTTAGGTCCCTGTAAGACACGACATTTGCCTTTGCTTTTAGTTGTTGTGTATAGCTTGCTTGGTGGTATTGTGATTATATAGCTTCCTAAAATCCTTTTTTTTATAGCCTATATTGTGTCCCCACTGCTGGGCAAAGGCCTCCCCTGTCTTTCGCCACTCGTCACGGCTTTGTGCATGCTAGCCAGTCGCCACAAAATGAGTCCAGGTTGTTTCGCCATCTCATTTTTGGTCTGCCTCTGTCTCGGGTATCTGTCCTAAAGTCCGTAGTTAACCAAAATATTTCTGTTAGATTTCGCGTTTGTGAAAATAGAGCCCTACAATATTTGGCGATCCCGAGATTCCTTTGTGGAATAACAATCGCACTCATGGGGGTTCCGCGCGGGCGGCTCTAATTTCGTGCCTACTGAACCCCAATGCACGGATCACCTAGTTTTGGTTAATATAATTGATTGTTTCTGTTCTTACGTAGTGTGTAGGTGTGTGATATTCGATAACTTGTGTTTGTTTGTTTTGGTAACGTATTAGGGCAAAATTATGTTACAATACAATACAAATCCTCTTTATTGCGCAACCTCAATAAAACATTTACAGAGAGACACACATAATACATAAAGACAGAGGTAACATCAGGCGGTCTTATCGTTAAAGAGCGATCTCTTCCAGACAACCTATATACCTATGTTATATGGGGAAAAGGAGTTATTCTTTTACTTAATCTCTATTTATTTATTTAAACTTCATTGCACAATACACGAAGAGTACAAATGGCGGACTTAATGCCAGAAGGCATTCTCTACCAGTCAAGTCAACCATGGGCTGAACCGAAAGAACTAGTTAGTGAGGGTCAGAATACTATTTTTTTAATTTTAACAAGCAGAAACGTCTGCGACCAGAGGCCGTGAGTTCAAGTCTCACCCAAGACAGTCATTTTTCCACTTTTAAATTTATTCTAAGCTTAATAGCATCGTTCGCAGACGTTTCTGCTTGTTAAAAATTAGAATTATCTATCAATGTTAAAAACGGGACTTTTTTTGGTCATTGGTATTCTAAAAATAGTAGGTGCATTATATCTGGCCAAACCATAAACTACTAAAAAGAAACTCGACGCTAACTCTGTATTATATATTTGTAACTGTGTTGTATGTAAGTATGACTTAAAGCATCTTTGTAATAAGAAGTGTAAATTAAGTCGTGAAAGCAAAGCCGGCTGTAACAAGTTTGTAAACTAAAGTCGTTTGTAAGATGTACTACATACTCCTAGTAATTTACTTGGCTAAGTGCAATTTTATGTTAAATGTGCGCAGATAAGTACTTAGTTTATTAGTCCGTAAATATAGGGTAGGTGATGCTTATCCTGCTATTGTGGTGTGCTGGTGTGGAACAAATACTCGGTATCTAATACCTTTAAACGAGCAATTCTTGTTTATTTATTTATTTATTTATTTATATATATATATATATATATATATATATATATATTTCGGGGATCTCGGAAACGGCTCTAACGATTTCAATGAAATTTGCTATATGGGGGTTTTCGGGGGCGAAAAATCGATCTAGCTAGGTCTTATCTCTGGGAAAACGCGCATTTTCGAGTTTTTTATACGTTTTCCGAAGCTCGGTTACCCAGATATTTTTTATTTAAAGAAACAGTACAAAACTAAAAGGTCAGCACATTGTCATGTATTGGGCATTAATATGTCGAGTACTAGAAAGTTTACTTTATCTACGTTTCCACTAATAAATACATTAATTATAGCTATAATTTAGGTAACGTTATCGTAGTCTTAAGCGTTGTTGAACTTACTGTAGGACTAAATACTTAGGTCGATTCCTGTGATAAATAAATATTCATATTTCATATTTCAAAATGTATAGCTCTAACACTAAAAACAGGTTTTCTTTTTCAACATTTATATCTGCCAAATCGAGCAAAACAGAGAGGCTCGATCATACCATCCTTTACTCAAAGCCATTCTGGTCATACTTCTTGACTTCAACTTTCTTGATGGCTTTCCAAAAATTTCGTATCACCATCATTACATATCACTGATATCACTGTTACAAAATACTCGTATAGTTCCAGAATCGCCCAAAACTAAAATATACCCGAAAATTTCGCGGTTTCTTCGATTTTTGACAAAGTTGCGTTCGGCACTCGAAATCTATAACTTGGATTATTCATTAAGCCAACATAATAAGTCTGCATACAAGTCTGCAAAATATCAGAACTACCGGATTTGACGCAAATGCTAAATGTATAAATTTACTGTATTCTAACCTAGTACTTCACGCACCATGCCCGTTTAAATAAGTGCAAGTCACTGTTACAAAATACTCGTGTAATTCCAAACCTAGTATTTCACGCATGCCCGTTCAAACAAGCGTAGCGTAAGTTGTCTCCCCCGAGCTCGAGTGTAAATACCACAATTTCCGTACTCGTATCATTTCTCTTAAGTTTTCTTAACACGGGCGCGAATTAGGACAATTCAAAGTTATTTTCCTAAATAGGAATGTTAGGGGTTAGATAGTGTGAGTTAGGGATTTAAGTTAGAATTTTGTGTTTTGTAGATTATAAGGATTTCCTTTGTGAACCGTAAGTTTATTCTGTTTTTCTTGTTATACATACCTATTTGTATTGTCTAATAGATGTTGTTGAAGTATCTAAGCCTAGAGGGAGTTCAAAGAAAAACCTACGTATTTTTTCTAGCAACCTATTTCGTATCTACATTCTACGTAATCATATTCATAGACTTTGTGTATTTTATGCAGCATTTTTCTTATTTCAATTACAGCTCTATAGAATAGTTTCTTATATACCTTTCACTATAGTTTACCATACAAAATCTAGTGATATAAATATCTGCAAGAGATCTATCCGGAAACACGTCTGGGGGCCTAGCCAAGAAAATAATCGTTCAAAGAAACACCAATCGAAACTTTATTTATCTATAAATAAATATTAAAGGGACATTTTTCTTTTCATTTAGCGTTTATTGATATACAATTGATATCTTGCTTTTTTTCCACCGTACATATACATATAAATTCTACCAGACTGTCAATTCAAACATCAAACATTAACATTTATTTAGCAAACAGGCCACTAGGGCACTTTTACACGTCAACATGGAATTTACATACAAGCAAAAAAAAACATCAGCAATTATAAAATAGGTACATCTAAGCCGCAAATATCAAAACAAACTAAAGTATTACATAGAGATGTATAAAGTCTCTAAATGTCGAATTATAAAAAAAAACCGGCCAAGTGCGAGTCGGACTCGCGCACGGAGGGTTCCGTACCATCAACAAAAAATAGAGCAAAACAAGCAAAAAAACGGTCACCCATCCAAGTACTGACCCCGCCTGACGTTGCTTAACTTCGGTCAAAAATCACGAGCCCCACTTAAATCTTTATTTTATTCTGTTTTTATTATTTGTTGTTATAGCGGCAACAGAAATACATCATCTGTGAAAATTTCAACTGTCTAGCTATCACGGTTCGTGAGATACAGCCTGGTGACAGACGGACGGACGGACGGACGGACGGACAGCGGAGTCTTAGTAATAGGGTCCCATTTTTACCCTTTGGGTACGGAACCCTAAAAACAACATAGATTTATCCACTATGTTTCGTAAAACTCATCCGGTGCCAAAAGTTTTTTTTTTAGTTCTCCAATCCTACCACTCAGGCATCTTTAATAGTAGTTTATGCAACAGTGATATAATAAGGGTTCTTAAAATTCAAGGGTCGAAGTTACAAAACGAGACGTAGTCGAGTTTTGTAAAAAAAGACCCGAGAATTTTAAGAACCAATTATGAGCTGTTGCATACATTACTTTTTCTATGACAGCTGCAGCAAAAAAAAAGAGTTATTATTAAAAAAAAAGAGTTATTATTTAAAAAAAATTGAGTTATTATTTAAAAAAAAAGAGTTATTATTGTAAATGAAAACATACCTCTTTCAATCAAGATGATCGGAACTTGTATCTTTAAAAAAAATAAAGCAGTTGTATTATACTCATAAGATGACTGCTAGCAGTCATCTTATGAGCCTATAGACAAATCATTCAAATGACATTGCTTTAGATATCACTGTCAGTCATTTAATTGACACATTTAAGTGCTGGAGTAGAAAAAATATCTTAATAGGAACGTTCTCTAAAATCCGCCTGTTAAAAGTGTACAAATGTCTTTCAGAATAGGTAAATTTACTTATCAGTGTCACGGTGTTGAATTACGGCAATGTAAGCCTGGCAATCTATCTCAGTATTGACCGTCCCAGATTCGAAGCCTGAAAAATGCCTTTTTAATAGTTTCCTCCCATAGAAATGTACGTTTATGTAGGTACGTTTCAGTTTCGAGATTTAAGTTTTGGATATACCTACACAAAATTTGTCAACATTTTTTTACCAATGTTTACAAATTATCGGTACGGAAAAAGTACCTACATTACAATCAATCCATGTATGACCCTTGGAAATATAATAATTAATTATAATTCGGTATGTTTATTTGGAGGCTTTTTAGTGTAAAACACCATATGAAGATTTCCTGCAGTCACGCGTTATATAACCACAAACGTGATTGTTGGAACGAATTGGCTGTCACAAACAAATCGTACCTATTTACTTCCTTGATAAAGAACCCGAAAATTATCAATCAAAAGACTGTAACCCAAACCTTAAATTGAACCAAAAAGAAATTTGCAAGTAACAACTCAAAGCAAATTGCAAAAGACTTAAAAATAAACCAGAAATCCGACACAATCCCGCTTTTGAAGTCTTTATTAAATTTCAGGCAAAAAAAACTTAAGACTTGTTGGCTGGATTGTTTGCCTGATTTTTTTGAGATGAAGAAATTTTCCGAACACTGCCATTATAATTTGAATCTTCTTGTTTAAATAGTAAGGTCTGTATTTGACTGTATTATTTTGGTAAAAAGACATCTCGGATAACTTTGACCGAGGCTTCTTTTATTGTAACACTTAATTCAATTTGTGTAATACTCCTTACGGGAGGGTCGTGGCCTGGGGGTTTAATTGAGATTAATTACAAGTACTTGATACCGCTGGACTCGTAAACACTTACTTGTTTAAGTAAACAAAATAGGAACAATTATTCTGCAAGAAGGCTTTAACATGGAGACGATATAAAGGACTTCAGAAAAAACACAGAATATACCAACTCTATCTAGTTTGACTCTAATTGTACTGTTGCTGTAAATATTATTCAATACCTATACTTGGTCAACCAGATCTTAACAGTAGAAAAAGGCGGCAAATTTGAAAAATGTAGGCGCAAAGGGATATCGTCCCATAGAAAATTTGAATTTCGCGCCTTTTTTTACTGACAAGATTTGGTTGACCAGCTATGTATACTTTTTTTTCATGTTTAGGGATTCCAAAGCTTTCCATATGCTTTTATGTGATATTGAGTCGAAAACTTTTTTGTAATCTATAAAAGCTATGTATTGGGGCCTGTGGAATTATAAATATTTTTCTATCACCTGCACAACGACTTGACATATAATAGTACCCTACTCAGTAATAATTATAGGAAAAATAAATTTAGAAGAGTAAAAGCTCTCTAAGCTGAAAAAAATAAATATTTCGGTTTTGGTCGGACATTAATCTCTGTCAGAGGCTTCTATTCTTAAATTATATTATAAGTTACCGATTTTCCTTTCTTATTCCACAAATATTGCAAAATTACTTCCATTTTTTTAGCAACATAAAGGAAGTTTTAAAACTCTACTTACTCTTTTTATGTCTGTTTTTTTGAGTGTCGTTGGCCTATGTGTCGTCTCATAGTTTTAAGTCAGGCCCCCACTGAAAACCAGCGCCACGGATTGCCGCGGCATTATTCTGAGTGGGGGTCCTATTTTAGCGTCCAATGTTTTTTTTATGCCTGTATGTTTTCATTTCTATATGTAATATGTTGTGGCGTTAAATAAATGTATTTTCTTTCTTTCTAAAAAATAGGTTTTATTAAGGTTAGAAGGTTCTAGGCACGGAACTCATTAGGCTGGCTTTCATTCCATTTACTGGAGGACTTATATACATTGACATCATTATTTACACTCAATATCCTGTAAACGGGACCCAAATTAACATAAAGATAGATATTATTTACCTTCAGAACCAGTGAATAGGTACATTAGGTACCCAATTAAAATAATTCACAGGTATTGGGTGTTGGAACTACGTAAAAAGTCCTTCAGTAGGTACTTTAGTCCCAAGGAATAACGAAAGTTTTCTGACGAAATCTTGAAATAATTGATAATTTTGTTAAAAATGGCGTCATCGGTGAACTTAGCTTTGCTATTTTTAGTAAAATAACAAATAATCAAAATTTTCACGAAACAGTGTATATCTTTCATCATTCATTTGACCAAATATCTTTTCCTGAAAGAAACTGCACAAGTTACTGTGAAAAAAATATAGAGTTCTAAAAGGTCATTGGTTCTAATACCGTCGGGCATTTGTAATCTGTTTTCGTCTTATTTTGGATCAGTGTTTGAGCCCCCTACAGCATTGTTTCCTGGTGCTGTTGCCTCATCTTTAAGCAATAATATACTAAGTAACGAATGTTTAAATAATGTTTCTATTTCCACTGATATAATTGCTGAGAAAATTAAGTTGCTGGATGGCAATAAGGGTTCGGGCCCAGATGGCATACCCCCCTCGTTTGTAAAATCTTGCTGCAGGGAGCTCTGTTTACCACTGTCTTTAATATTTAACAAATCTTTACAATTAGGTACTTTTCCTCTAGTGTGGAAGACTGCTTATATCGTTCCAATTCACAAATCGGGAGACAAGTCGTGTTGTGAAAACTATAGGCCCATTAGTATTCTTTCGTGTATGGCTAAGCTCTTTGAATCCATTGTCTATGTAAACTTATATAGCCACTTTAGAACAGTCATATCTGATAAGCAACACGGGTTCGTAAAAAATAAGTCTACAGTAACAAATTTATTGGAATACAAAAATTATCTATGTACTAGCTTTGCGGATAGAGGTCAGGTTGATACCATATATACGGATTTTTCTAAAGCTTTTGATAAAGTGGACCATAATATCCTTTGTCACAAGCTCGCACTATACGGTATACATGGTAATTTGTTCAGGTGGATGTGTTCCTACTTGAATAACAGGAGCCAACTTGTAGCTGTCAACGGATCTTTATCTGCTCCTGTGCCTTTAACCTCAGGAGTACCTCAAGGCTCACACTTGGGGCCGTTGCTGTTTATTGTTTTTATAAATGATCTGACAGAACTATTGTCTTGCCCCTCTCTATTATACGCAGATGATCTGAAAATATACAAAACAATAAACAGCACCACAGACTGTTTACTGCTGCAGGACGACTTAAATGTTATTTCCAACTGGTGCGCTAATAATCGTATGGTTCTAAATGTGGATAAATGCTTCGCGATAACTTTTTCGAAGAAAAAACAAAAAATATACTACGATTACACCATAGCCGATCAAAAACTTTCACGTAGAGAGTTAGCTAAAGATCTCGGTATTTGGTTTGACGAACAGTTAAACTTTAAATATCATTACGAGTACATTACAAAAAAAGCTAACCAAATGCTTGGATTTATTCTCCGGATCACCAAAGACTTTAAAAAACCAAAAAGCTTGCTAACACTGTTTCAAAGTCTTGTCCGTAGCGTTCTTGAATACGGGTGCAATGTGTGGTCACCGTACTACGCATTGCACTCCAATAATATCGAGAAAGTTCAGAAGAGATGTCTCAAGCTTCTGTCATACCGTTACAACCGTGATCTTATACGCAAGGATTATGTAGAACGATTGCGTGCACTCAATGTTTACTCCCTTGAATCGCGTCGTCTTCTTCATGACATGCTATTTCTCCACAAAGTTCTCCACTCCAAAATTGTATCCCCGAATATATTGTCCCTCGTTACATTTAATACCCCCCGGTTCAGGTCCCGTGCCCCAAAGACGTTTGCTCTTCAAGTATATAGAAATAATACTTCATTTTTCAACCCCATTGTAAGAATGTGCCGTCTGTACAACGACCTAGTATCTAAGCATAGCCATATTGATATATTCAACTCGAATTTTGCAATCTTTCGGAAGCAGGTTATGGAAGTTCTTTGCCATTGAACACCTTTAGGTTAAGTTTCGTTAATCACTTTTTAATTTTCTATTGCCTTTAATGTGTGTTTATACTAAAGTTCTTTGCTTTATTTTCACTCTTTTCTTGATGTGAATTATTATGTTTTGTGTCAAAAATTGCTTTACTGTGTAATTAAGTTAGTTAGCTGTAGCCTTAGCATAGTTGTAGTTTTCGCTCCAATATGTTTTCATGATGTGCATACATGCTTTGGATGGCATTCCCAACCAAAACCTGTACTGAAAATAATTATTTCATGTAACAAATGTTATCTGTTTTGTGTGCCTAATAAATAAAATAAAAATAAAAATAATAACACCTATTCCAATAAAAAAGACCCCTGACTTGGGGAGTCAGTCCAGCTTTCTTTGACAAATTAGGTCGTCACCAAATAAATTCAACCAGAAACGTCACTTTTGACAATGACAGAACATAATATCCATAACAAACCCGAATCAAATTCATAACCTTTTAACAATCAGAATACGCCTCCAGCTTAACTGAAAAATTTCTTCGTACGGTTACCAGATATTTTATTCTGTATCTATTGTGAGATATAAAACAAAGTCGCTTCCCGCGGTCTGTCTGTCCATATGTATGCTTAGATCTTTAAAACTACGCAACGGGTTTGATGCGGTTTTTTTAAATAGATAGAGTGATTCAAGAGAAACGTTTGTGTATAATTTGTTAATCCGTGCGAAGCCGGGGCGGGGCGCTAGTTTAGGCATAAAAAACAAACACTTTTAACTGAATTTATTCCGTATTGTGAAGTATATTGACATTATAAACACTACAAATATGACGTGACGGCAAATAGAGATAAACGATTGAATGACTTTATTTACATCCGGGGGCCAATTCTGTTTCGAGAATTCGATAAGATTAAAAACTGAAATTAATGTCATAAATATATTAAAGAAAAAGTGACAACGTAAACTATGCTACTTTTACAGTGCTCATGATATAGGTATAGGTACCTACCTAGACGATATACTTACTTAGGTACCTACAGTGCTGACGAAATGCAATCAGGTGTCGTCTCATAAAGGCATCTCGGTCGCAATTAAGTAATCATAATCGTTTAATGCAGCCTCAAGTTGTATCAAAACCTTATCAAATTTCTAAGACACAATTGACTTCTCTATTTACATCTGATCCCTTCATGACGCGCTTGAAGATAAATTGCCGCTTTATTCAAAGGAACACACGAATATTTCTATGAATAACTGAAAATGGAAATCCTTTTTATATTTACTTTTTCAAATATAAATACTTAGATTGAATCCTTTAAGGGAAAACCATGTTGATTTTATAAAATACTAAGGATTTTTTGCCATCACAAAAAGGTGACAAGGGGATGTCAAAGAGTATTGGCGGTCGGAGCCCGGGAAGCCGGTTACTGGCTACATGCCCATCCTTCGCCCAATACTGGTAAGTACCAGGTTGGATCCGGCCTCCCTTAGACTGGCGACTGGTTTGCGACTTGGGGTTTCGGTGTGTACGCCACACATATGCTCTTGTGGCACGGACGTAGACCGACTAGGACACCATGGATTATCTTGTCAAAAATGTGCAGGACGCTTTTCGAGACATGCGTCGCTTAATGACATAATCCATCGGTCTCTTGCCACCATCAATGTGCCTGCTCTTCTTGAGCCGACTGGCATTTTCAGAGACGATGGCAAGAGGCCCGATGGGGTGTCCTTAGTTCCTTGGAGCTTGGGACGGATGTTAGTGTGGGATGCTACCTGCGTAGACACGCTGGCACCGTCCCACCTCCAACGGACTAATGTAAAAGCGGGCGGGGCGGCGGAAAGCGCCGAAATTTTAAAACGTAACAAATATAAGAGCCTCGGTAGAGAGTACCATTTTGTACCATTTGGAGTTGAAACTCTAGGTCCATGGGGTCCCAGCGCGCATAAGTTGTTCGCAGAAATCGCGAAGCGTCTGGTTGACGTAACTGGTGACCGAAGAGCTGGCGGCTACCTCGCACAACGTATCAGCATTGCGATACAGCGAGGAAATGTCGCCAGCATCCTTGGTACAATGCCTCAAGGGCCTATTTTAGATTTAAGCTAGTTTTTAATTTCTTTTAGTAATTAATAACATTACCTAAACGTACTTAAGAGCCCGTTATCGATTTTAGAGCAAAAATGTAAATTTGACAGATTTAGTCGTTGAAAACACCTTTTGTTACGTAATTATTATTTATTACTCAAATAAGTGACACAGCATTACAGTAAAACCAATGCACTGTGAAACTACAAAACAAGAATACAAGAAAAACAAATTAAATGTTAAATTTGGTCGACGACATAACAGCGTGGCTCCGTTGCGTCGTCTGACTTGGTGTAGGGTTCGGCAGGCTGCCCCGAAACCGTCGAAACACCACACCCTTCGGCCAGAAGTCCGTGCTTGCGATATCTAAATAAAAAGTTTTGGTTTCTTTTAACACGTCTTCTCATCTTGCCTTTTAGTAATGCGGTCGCGAGCGTGCGTCACCGGTAATATATGACGAAAAGGGGCAGTTTTTAAAAATTCATCAAAAATGTTTGGTGCTGAATTATACAAAATTTTTTATAATAACAGTTTTAAGAAATGTTGTTCATTGTCTAAGTATCAAAATTACGTTGAAATTGAGTCGATTTTCACGAGAAATTGCCACTTGTTTTGAAGTAATTTCTGGTGAAAATTGATTTAGTCTAACTTTAATTTACTCTTGTTCAATATCATATTATAACACAAATATATAGTCTATTAAAGATAAACGACATGATATAAATAATACAAAAACACCACTTTCAACAGTCTAAGCTTTTCAAAATTTATAAATAAGGGCTCTGAAGTTCTGACTTCAGGGGGCCGATTTTTGAATTTCGACCGCCCGATTTCGTCACTCGAAAATCGGTGGAAAACGGCGAAATGCTAATTTTTAAAATACGAGTGATAGAAATTTAGAATCGAGTGGTACTGACCACTCGTTTTCAATTCTATTAGTAGTTATATGCCTAGTAGTGCCATTACAGCGAACGTCTCATTCTATTAATAAAAGCTCCCTGACATTTAATGTTGCCCTCAATAATCCGATGTTTGTCCATTACCATCCTCTTATGTTTGATACTAATCGAATGTATAAATTTACAGTCCAACATTATGAATTCAAAGGCAAAAACACGATCCCCTATAATTATGCTAATCTAAAACGCTTTAGAACAAAATTATGCCATTAAGCTATATGGCGAATCATGCCCTGGAAAAGACAGGCATTGTAAGCGCTTTTAATGAGATGTTAATGAAGTATTAATAACACACGGTTGAACACCTATGATACAATATTCTGAGGTTATCCCGAGGGCCTGCGGTATGGGGTTCTTCAAAAAAGAAGTGTACTTACAGGTTTTTAAAGGGTAACGCGCATGTAACAACTCTGATGTTGCAGGTGTTTATAGGCTACGGTGAATACTTAGCATCAGTCGGGCCGTATTATTGTTTGCTACCGTGCTACAGTACACAAAGTATAAAGGTTTCATATATTTCGCGTTGTCTGATCCGCTGACTGTAAGGTTCTATAATTTAAACTTGCATATTCTTAGAGTGTACTAAAATGAAATTATTGAAATAATTTTACTTATATGAATTAATTTTAGGGACTGCAGACAATAAGAACCTTATATTTAATACGTAACTTATATGTAGATATTAACTATAAATCATTTATGAATGTCTACTCTTCAATAGTATTTTATGCAACCGTTGTCAAAAAAGGCGAGTGGCGTGAGTAACAATTTGAGGCGAAGCCGAAAATTTTTAATAAAGACGCCACGAGTATTTTTTGACTCAGTTAAACAACGTTGCATACAATACTTTTTCTACGACCAAGCACTTACTTTGAAATAAAATTGTAAATTTAACAAATATTTTTCATTCAAGAAGTAGCAAAAATGGAGGGTACGGGCGGAAAAAGAACGAATGAAATTAAAAAAACATGTCTATCGTTCACTTATTTGTCAGAGATGACATTTAAAGTAAGGTTGGCAACAATGTATTTCATTCAATATTTTTTAAGTGGTAATTACACGAAGAAGTATCGAAAAAGTGCCATAAAGGTACTGCGTGCATTCTCAAATACTTTTTTGGAGAATAGACTAAAGACTTGTCTTGACAACTATAAAGTAGGGTTTTATAGGTGTGTGCACGACCCTTTAAATGACAAATAAATGTACTGGAGTAGAAAAAATATTTTTAAAGTAGCCTTTGATTTATATTTTGTTCAGAAAGCTATTATTCAAACCAAGATATCAAAATTAGCATTGACTGCTTAATTGGGACCGGTGACAAATTCACAATTCTATTGTTTGTTTTATTAGCAAACAACATAATTAGAGAAACAAACAATCTTCAAGATGAAGGCGAGACTTCTCTTGCATACATTAATTCAATTGAAGGGATGTTTACAAAAACAACATAACTGACTACACTGGTTGACACCTGAAACGATTAACAATGTTCTTAAAAAAGTGTCAACCGCTCTAAGCAGTTATGTTGTTTTTGTAAACATCCCTTCAATTGTTTGCCGTATTTTTGTGCAGTAAATTCCAAATTCAAACAGTTTTCTAATGATACTTAATGTTGTTATGAGTGGTGGGTGGTGGGGCACACTAGTAGACAGGGCTCGACATTAAGTTTGTAAAAACACGGATCTAGAATGAAGCTTACCTTAAAAATAATTGAAGGGTACAACCATAATGTATATATATTATAATTAATGGAAAACAGGCATACTACAAGTCGGACTCGCGTTCCAAGGGTTCCGTACATTAAGTCCGACTCACGCTTGACTGCACATTTCTAATAAGTTTTTCTGTCAGCTATGTAAAGAACTATTTTTTGTATTTTTATTCAAAATTTTAGACCTAGAAGTTTCGGAAATAAAATTATAAAAAAATATATATTCGAAATTCTCAAAATTCATCATTCATTATTTTCATTTGATATATAACACGATATAGTGTATAAAATTTTATTTTTTAACTTTTTTACCCCCCAAAAGTGGCTCCCGTTAAAATTCACTGTAAAAAGTTACACAACTACGAACGAACATTCGGAACTAAATGGAAGCTACTATATATTTTTTCCCGAAATTTCATTTCAAAATCGGCAGCGAAATGAAACTTTTCGTTATTAGAACTCCGAATATCCAAAGCGTTCAATAAATTTCCCATTATGTCCTCACTTTATAACCTTTATAGGACCTCTCGTTGCCAACTGCGAAACTAATGTTCGTAAAATGCAGATATATTGGAGGCAGCTGCAGGGGACATTAAACGTCGATTTCTAAAAAACCGGACAAGTCTGAATTGGAGTCGCACTCGTAGCATTCCGTACCATTACGTGTTCTCACGATGTTGTATTTTTTCCTTGATCTTTAGGAAGGGCCTAACGCAAATTGTAGTTTTTTTTTTCAATATCCACTTTCCGGTTACGGTTAATGAAGAATAATGCGATGAAATAAAAGTTGGCATGATGAAAAATAAAATCCGGCCAAGAACGAAGCAAACTCGCGCCCTAAGGGTTCCGTACTTAGCACATTTTTAACAATGTTTTTTCTTCTTAACCCTTCTGGTGTTGCAGTTGTCCCTGGGCGACGGTAATAGCTTATCATCAGGCAATTAGTCTGCTCGTTCGCCTCCTATAGGTATCATAAAATAAATTATTAGGGTTCCGATTGTCACCCCTCGGGTACGGCGCCTTAAAAAGTGCACCCGAACGTGACTTGTAAATTTAAATTCTAGACTTCACTGGAAACCAATTGATGTGGAAAATTTAATAATACCGACTTAGCGCTCACGTCGTTTTTTAAGTCGTTGATGCGCTTTTGTTTTTATTTAGTAGTTTTTGTGCTCACCCAAGTGTTTTAAGATAGGGAGTCTAAAGGTACCGTTCCATTTCAGAATACATGAGCATTACTGCTGCAGCATTGCAGCGCGACATTGCTGCGGACTGTATTGCTGCCGCAAATGTCAAAAATCCTACTACCATGGAATAAATTTCTTTTGTTTTAAAATTTAACGAACCTAAACAAAAGTAACCTCCTTCCAATTAGTAATGATTTATTATTGAGGTTATAAGTAGTATGTAGTATTAGGACGGGTTTCTATTGTTTCCCAAATAGTTTTAAGTCATAATGTATAGTATTGTTTGCCCGCATTTTCGTTAGTCATAATTGGTTTGGTTCAGTAACGCGTCACTTTTCAGGATTGCCATAAAACAAAACTAACCTAACCTAACCTATCTATATTGTAACCATACGAAAATCCTGAAAAAGTTAACGGTTTCAGCTTTACGACTAATGATAATATATGATAAATAGGTACATTATGACTTAAAACTTTATGGAAAACAAAGGCTAGGCTAGAGGTGAGTTACCTAGCGGCCGGCCTAGCCTAGGTTAGTTACCTAGCTATAAGGTTTCTTTTTCATCCCGCTTCCAGACGTGTGAAAATCAGGTGTGAACTTTAAGCAAACTTCGTTTACTTAGCTCACGTGGTATAGATTGTCTCCGGTGAATGGTCGATCTCAACGTCTGATAACGCTCAAGGGTCTCATCTTTGTCTGAAGGCCGATTCTAATTCAACGATTTGTCATGGTTTTGATCTGGTTTTGATACTACTTTGACGATCGTGTTGGTGATCGTGGTGGTCACGCACGACTTTCACTTAATTTCGCATGCACCAATCAGCGTGAGCGATCTTGAAGGTGTCGTATCGAAATAAGATCAAAACCGTAGCAAGTTGTTAATTCTGAATCGGACTCCATGTCTGTATGAAATTCAATCTTTCTCTAAAGTTTTAGGCAGTTTGCTCTGGATTTTAGAGTTCTGTAGGTAGTCTTGCCCCTAAAAAATGTTGCCCGTCTGTTTTTATGACATCTGACTTTTTAATCGTTTTCAAGTTACCATAAAAAAACAACACGTAACGTTGTAAAAAAAAATATTTATGCACAAAACCTAAAAATATGAAATTTGATTTCAATAGCTCGAAATCAAATTTCAGCGATTTTTTTTTTTAAACTATAAAAAATTACAATTTAAAAACGTGATATCCGCGATGCACAGCCATCTCGCTCACGCTTACGCTCAGAGTGAGAGGGGGTTTTCGATAACTCTTAAGAACAATCTTTAGAATTTATTGATGATAATGATCAAATTATAGTTTTGAAAACGCCTTATAACTTAGGTACTTACTTATAAAATTCGACAAAGCCTTCACTTTATCAGTCACAGATGCTATTTTTCATTAACTACTAAAACTGTAATTTTTCACAAAAATGTGACGTAATTTGTTCATTAATAACTATCATTTCTTCAAAGAGATCTTGACAAGTTAGCTTAGGGCTTAATCTATCTTGAAATTGATGTTACTTTATAAGAGAAATTAACTTGAAGCTTTTCTTATTACTTGGCTTAGAGTGTCCTTTTACTAGAATTAATTAAGTGTTATTTCTAGACACTTCTAAATCTGTTTAGTAACAATTATTGACGATTATTAATCGTCTTAAGCAAATTACTTTCCTTTCAATCGCTTCGAAGCGAAAAAAGGGGAGGTTAGTGTAAATCGGGTGTATAGGAGTAGAAGGGAGACATTTCGCTGTGAGATTTTTATTCTTGTATCATTATAGACGTGTAGTAATTTAACATTTAGGGTTTAAAATAAGTGTTAGTAGGTATACTTTTCTTAAAACATATTAAGCGTAGTTGGTACCGATATTCTTTAGATATTTATTTTAATTAAAAACTATTCTTACGCCACTCTGTTTATAAATATTCTTACACCGCTTTGTTTATTTTATTGTTGGGTGTAGACCCAACTGTAGAGTATGGGGTTCTTCAAAAAAGGAGTGTACAGGTTTTTAAAAGGTCGGCAACGCGCATGTAACACCTCTGGAGTTGCAGGCGTCCATAGGCTACGATGACTGCTTACCCGTATGCTTGTTTGCCACCGATGTGGTATAATTAAATGCATATATATTTACGCTACAACTATTCCACAACTACTACCTAGCGAACTATCGTGGTAACCGAAGACAATCTTATGCATATCTATTTATTTAAATATTTTAAATGGTTAGTCTAATGAGAATTTTTAAGCACGATTTTTTTAAGCATGAATATTTTTGTTTTTAGTGACATATAATTTGATAATTTGTTATTTGACGATAGTAATTATGATATAATATTTCTAATAATTTAAAATGAAACCTGTAAACTCAATAGATTTAAGAATATTGCCGTGCCCTACCAGGGCCCATGTGAAACAACTATTACCTATGTACCGTAAAATGGGGTGAGTAGGGTTCGCGGGGAGAGTTGGGTTATGAATGGAGAGAGAAGATATAAAAGGGGGGTGAGATGGGATTTTAAGGCTACTGCTACAAAAATAATGTATTCCAATTTAAAATGAAGCTATACTAAGACTCATAATAAAAAAAATCGATCCTACAATCTTCCAAAATCACCTTTGTATGAAATCCCATCTCACCCCAATTACGAGGGACTACGGGGTGAGGTGGGATTACCTGTTTATCGTCAAAGTTATAAAATGGAACTACCCAAAATAAAATAAAAACTAAAATACGAACGTCCGGAACACTTATTATATACACCATACAGTTTGCATATGTAAAAATAAACTGTTATCGAGGTTTGAATGTCAGTTTTGACCCTACTCACCCCATTTTACGGTAACACCTGTGTACTTACCATGGATGGAATAAATATATGAATTATGAATTATGAGAGTAAGTAATGAGCAATCCCTTGTTGCAGGTACATTGACAAGATGTGACATCGTCATGGAGGAGCTCGATTGTCCGGAATGCGTCGCCTTGAACGGCTCGTCCTACAACGGCACGGCTAATGTCACGTTTATCAACAAATTCTACTTCTATCAGGTACTTTGACGACTGGTCTGGCCTAGTGGGTAGTGACCCTGCCTGTGAAGCCGCGGTCCTGGGTTCGAATCCCGGTACCGTAAAACGGGGTGAGTAGGTTTCGCGGGGAGAGGTGGGTTATGAATGGGGAGAGAAGGTTTGAGAGGGGGGTGAGAAGGGATTTTAAGGCTACTGCTGCAAAAATAATGTATTCCAATTTAAAATGGAGCTATAGTAATACGCATAATAAAAAAAAATCGATCCAACAATCTTCCAAAATCACCTTTGTATGAAAACCCCTCTCACCCCAAATACGAGGCACTACGGGGTGAGGTGGGTTTTCCTCTTTATCGTCAAAGTTATGAAATGGAACTACCCAAAATAAAATAAAAACTAAAATACACACGTCCGGAACACCTATTATATACACCATTCAGTTTGCATATGTAAAAATAAAATGTTATCGAGGTTTGAATTTCAGTTTTGACCCTAACTCACCCCATTTTACGGTAACGGTATTTATTTGTGTGATGAGCACATATTTGTTCCTGAGTCTTGGGTGTTTTCTATGTATTTATGTATTTACTATATTATATATATCGTTGTGTGAATACCCACAGCACAAGCCTTCTTGAGCCTACTGTGAGACTTAGTCAATCTGTGTATTTTTATTTATTGTCATTAAAAAAATGCATGTGTCAAATCCATTTTGCTGTGCCTCTCTAAATAAATAAAACCGGCCAAGTGGGAGTCGGACTCGCGCATGAAGGGTTCCGTAGCATTTAGCAAAAAGGCAAAATAATCACGTTTGTTGTATGGAAGCCCCACTTAAATATTTATATATTTGTTTTTATCATTTTTTATTATAGTGGCAACAGAAATACATCATCTGTGAAAATTACAACTGTCAAGTTATCACGGTTCATGAGTTACAGCCTGGTGACAAACAGGCAGACAGACAGACAGTGGAGTCTTAGTAATAGGGTCCCGGTTTTACCCTTTGGGTACGGAACCCTAAAAGCCGTTCTTACAGTAGTTGTCACTATATGCACCTCGCCCGCTCGCCTCCCTAAGGCATAAAAAGAAAAAGAAAGGAAGGGAGAGATCCGCACGCTTCAGGTAATACTCGGTAGCTCAGTTGATTAAGAGCAATCGTACCGGTGTTCCGAAAGGTCGTAGATTCGAGTCTTGCCCGCAGCGGTGTTTTTTTTTTTTTTTTAATTTTTCCTTTAAAAAGTCATTTGTACCACACACCAAGACACCAAGTCATTAGTAACACTTGCTTATTTATATTCTTCATACGCCACTGGAAACATGCGTAAGCCTCGGGCCTCGTTTAGACACGATTAAGTCCGCATCAGGCGCGACTGACAAAGTCAGGGGGATTATAAATGACATCCAGACAATCCCTAGTGTATAGGGTAATGCCACCTAATATGAAACCTAACGATGAATTAAGGGATCAAAATAACGAAATAATTATGTCGTGTCACAGTTTAGCTACACTTTCGAAGAAATGTAATTTATTTAAGGACGTGTTCTTAAGTGAAAGCGAAAGTCTTTATTCTTCAATTTAGGCATATTATTATAATTATTTCGAAAGAGAAGAACTACCTTCGATTATAAGTCTAGAGATTGCAATATTCCGAAAACAAAAAGTTTTCTTTAAATATCGTAATATATAGTTTATTTTAGTCCGGACTAATCCCAATAAGACCTAATTTACTCTTTGGGTTGGAAGGTCAGATGGCAGTTGCTTTTGTAAAAACTAGTACCTACGCCAATTCTTGGGATAAGTTGACAAGCGGAGTCCAGGCTCCCATGAGCCGTGGGAAAATGCAGGGAAAACGCGAGGAAGATGATGACGTTCTTCAAACCAAACTTAAAAATCCAGTTAAAAATCACATTGAACTTTCATGAAAGCGACGTTTATCTTTAGGCTTTTCTAGTAGTTTCGAACGTTTATCCATCCATTTGGTAACTTTCCTGTCAAATCAGAAGGTCGCAAGTGCCTTACTTAACGAAAAAACTTTTACCCTTTTTACTTTTGTGTTTAACTTTGAATTGGCCACACGGGTATCGTTTACCCTTTATTAGTTTTGGGCCTTGGCCCTTCATTTACCTATAGAGAGCATTCTAGCAGTGTTGCTAAGGTGATATTAAGTGTCGGTCCAATACTTTATATACAATAGTTTGCTATACTATAGCAACAGGCCGCGTAGCCAACATGCCAGATCGAAACGCAACTGTCACTGTCGCACTAATATGAAAGATAGAGGAAGTAGGCTGAAAAGAAAACCCATAATTATAGTAACGGCACCAGTCATGGGACATTTAAGAGGAAATTTTGAGTATTTGTGATATTTCCCTGATACATGTAAAAGTTCTACCGCTTAGCTTGTTAAAAGATGAATATCCTATCCTTCTTTCATGTTTCAGGCGTGTTGTATCAAAGATACTGCAGTCAGTTTCCACATAATTAATAAATTAAAAGTATGTGTTTTTTCTCCAGTCATGGACACCAAAGCTCCAGTAATGGAACCCCGGTAATGGACGTGGATCCAGTAATGGGCCCCCTATAATGGGCATACCCTATCAGTATAAGATATTGGAATAGGGAATAAGTTTTTGGCAAAAAACGAGTTATTAGTCATTTTTGTCACCCGATTGCATTGTCATCCGATTTGCATACGTATCCAAAATTTCAACTCAATCGGAAATCCGAAAGTGGCTCAAATGCCATTTCCAAGATTTGAACCACACTAACTAATACAGGATGGATTTTCTTTTTGGGTCAGTGAGGGCAGCTACCACATCCCGTGCTGCTACGAGAAAACGGTCTTAGAAGACCTTCCCTCGATTTCAAATTAATGAAGATTGGCTTTTACAGATTTTGGAAAAAACATACAGGGTGCGAGGAAAAGGTAATTTTTGACAAACTTTTTTTTTTATGCCAATCGATCCCATTCCTATTGAGGATCAAAAGCTTGTATGGAACAAAAAATAATTTCCGGCTAGAAAAGCCACAAATCGAGGAAAACATTTCCCATACAATTTGTATGAAAATGAAAACTTATTTTTCACATGCTATTTTTGTATGCCAATCGATTCCATTCCTATCCAGTCTCAATAGTTTTTTTGGGGTCAAAATTAAATTTCTCATTTTCTCCATAGTAAATGTATGGAAAAAGTTTTTATTAATTTGTGGCTTTTTAGTACATTACCGTAAGTTGACCCCAAAGAAACTATTGATACTAGATAGGAATGGAATCAATTGGCATAGAAAAATAGCATGTGAAAAATAAAAGTTTTCATTTTCATACAAATTGTATGGGAAAAGTTTTCCTCGATTTGTGGCTTTTCTAGCCGGAATTTTTTTTATTATTCCATACAAGCTTTTGATCCTCAATAGGAATGGGATCGATTGGCATCAAAAAAAAGTTTGTCAAAAATTACCTTTTTCTCGCACCCTGTATGTTTTTTCCAAAATCTGTAAAAGCCAATCTTCATTAATTTGAAATCGAGGGAAGGTTTTCTAAGACCGTTTTCTCGTCGCAGCACAGGATCTGTTGGCTGCCCTCACTGACCCAAAAAGAAAATCCATCCTGTATAGAAACTAACAGGGCAAGTTAAATAAAATTTTGTAAAAACGATATTAATTTATCCGAAGTCCGAGGAGACCTCCTGACATAGTTCGTACGAGTAACTACATTATACTTCTGTATTGTTTAAACATGAAATTACGCCATGGCAAGCATCATTATGTAAATTATCCCATCATAGGAGGTATGCAGTTTTACAGCTCCTATAATGGGATTGGGCAAAATACCACTATTTTTTATACATCTCTAGAGTCATAACATAATGTGTTGTATACCTTATCTCATGGTAGATGCAATTAACAAAACACATTCTAGTTTACACCAAGTAATAATTAACTACAATTGAATATATGAACTCACCTCTCTTAGCGAAGTTGTTAAGAATTCTTACTGGTTATTTTTTCCAGTGACACGACAACTTTTGGGTTGGCGCCAATTTCTTAAAAAGTAACCGAAATTAATAAAAAGTCAAACTTAAACAGCTCTATGACTCTTATTTATGGTAAAATATTGCCAGTGTTTATAAACTACTTTTACATACTTATTTTAGAGGATTTGTGGTTTTATGTCCCATTACCGGTTCCACGTCCATTATAGGGTCCATTACGTTATTCTGATAACATCAGGGTAGTATCTGGATAATTAAAAGATTTACGTTGTAATTATGTGTAATTTAGAGAACTACCACTTGAAAAAAAAAGTTTTAATTTATTTTGTCGTCCTTTGTAAGTACATACCTAACCTCTCCTCTAACCTCCCTAACCTCCCTCCCTAACCTCTGGTGCTATGACACTAAGTAAATACCTACACAATAAAATATTAGGTAGGTACAAAGATCATAGCTAGACCGGGCCGGTCCCGTGCCGAGGCGTCCGACATGTAATTTTCTATGACGGCGCTGATCGGTGATCACGTGGCGCTTTCCATAGAAAACGAAACGCCGGAAGCTCTGGCCCGGCCCCGACCAGGTCTAGCATAGTCATCCACTCGGCTAAACTATTAACTTTTTTTTTGTTTCAGACCGCTCAAGTAGCTGTCCTCTGGATCCTCCTGGTGGCCATAGTGGCCGGCAACGCCACGGTTGTTCTCGCCCTCCTGCTCACCAAGTCTAGGAAGAGCAGGATGAACTTCTTCATCATGCAGCTGGCTATAGCTGGTATGTTAAAAAAAACCGCCCAAGTGAGAGTCGGAATCGCGTTCCAGGGATTCCGTACATTAAGTCCGAGTCACGCTTGACTGCACATTTCTAACAGAATTTCCTGTCATCCATAGCTTAACCTGTCGAATCCCACGATATGACGTCACCATTAGCGTTCTGGCTCATATATGAGCCGTGGGAGCTGACAAAAGAACTATATTGTGTATTTTTTTTTCAAAATGTTAGACCCAGTAGTTTCGGAGAAAAAGGCCCCCCCTTTATCTCCGAATGATTGACGAAGGAATGGTCGGACAGACAGACAGACAGACGCAAGTGATCCCATAAGGCATAAGGGTTTTTCCTTTTGAGACACGGAACCCTAAAAAGGAAGTTGTTAAGGAGCATGTTTTGTTTAGTTCTTAGTTGAATTTACTTCGGTTAGTTTTAATTTGTTTAATTTGAATACGATAAAAATAAGGGAAAACTTACTATTTCCTATTTATGACTGTTTCTATACGTATTATTATCTTGACTTTACGTCAATGATCAATAGAATATTAGGTAAAGTTTTAAGATGTACCTACAGAAGAATTTTAAGATAACCGAAAAGTACTGACCCACAAAAAATAGCAGTGAACCAAAAACTTGTCAAAGCCACTTTGTACGTAACAGCCAAGTTTAATTGTTAGAATCCCTGCAGAAGAGGTTTTCCTGTCCAAAGTTTTATTCTCGCGAGTGAGCTTTGGGTGAGCGTGGGGGGATTAACAATTTGGATGCAAAGTGTTTTGTCAAGTCGCTTTTGTGCGAAATGAGGCAAAAGTTGGGCGCTTTTTAACCGACTTCCAAATCTCAAAAGGAGGAGGTTATCGATTCGGTTGGTTTTTAAGTTTTTAACCGACTTCCAAAACTCAAAGGGAGGAGGTTATTAATTCGGTTGTATGTTTGTTACTACATATCTCCGTCATTCATGGTCCGATTTTAAAAATATTTTTTGTTGATTGTAAATATGTATATGCATACAGATTGGTCCCGTTTTTATCAAAACCTAATAGTTTTGATGATGAATCGAGGAATCGAGGGAACTCCTCAAATTTTAAAGGAATACATATACCTACCTAGTAATTTATTACGTTAAGAATAAGATGATAAGAGATGATGTGGTTGCCGAGTGGATCTGTCACCCGACTATTAATCCGGAGAGCGCGGGTTGAAAATTTAAATCCAGGTACCTAGTTTTTTTCTCAGCCTATTAGTGCGTCCCACTGCTGGGCAAAGGCCCCGCCTTTTTCCCGCCACTTGGCTCTGTCCAATGCATACTCCCGCCTAGTTACTCTAGTACAATTAGTTTTTTGGAACTTAATATGTACCACTAGCTTTTTGGTGAAGGAAAATATCGTGAGTAAACCTGTCCTGTTATAGGTAAGTATATCTGCGAAGAAATTCAAAAACGTTTATGTGTAGTCCCTAAACCCGAATTGGACTCTTGCTGATAAAGGATTTATTCACATTATCACTACATAGTATAAAACAAAGTCACTTCCCGCTGTCTGTCTGTCCCTATGTATGCTTAGATCTTTAAAACTACCCAACGGATTTTGACGCGGTTTTTTTAATAGATAGAGTGATACAAGAGAAAGGTTTATGTATAATGTGTTAACCCGTGCAAAGCCGGGGCGGGTCGCTAGTTTACTATATATCAATAAGCTAAGATTTGTTTTACAGATTTGTGGGTTGGACTTATAAGCGTGTTGCCGGATCTCGTCCAGAGGATGACCATCTCGTGGCTGGCGGGATCACTGGCCTGCAAACTGGTTAAATATTTACAGGTGAGATTACCCTCGCTTCGCCCACCATACAAAATTATAGCCAAGGAAATTAGAATCTTGTTGTATTTCCAATTAGACTGAATTTCATTTGTTCAAAAATTTTACGAGACAAATGAAATGCTACTTACTCTGTTTTTAATTAAGGTTGACATTGCATCGAAACTGAGTGTACATCTTAAGGTACATTGGGCGGCACGAGGTTACAATACTTTACACAGAGGCAGACGATCTCAAACTCAATTCATTAAGCAAAAAGGGCATATGTCAAGATTCAATAATATACAAGCAATCAAAGTAAATCACAAATTACAAATATTAATTCAATAAAATACTATTTATAATACTATAATTACACAAAAGTTGCATTTTTTGCCATCGGGTCCCTTAGTTTGCTCAGTACCTATAAATATATTTATAAACACTATTTGTATATAAGTTTGCGTAAAATGTAATAATCACACGCAGAATTTTCCCCGAAAACAGACTTAAGTAAGTCTTAAGTTTCAAACCAGTTCCTGAAATAAAACAGACATTTTATGACAAAATAAGTCTTGTGATAACAATATAAACGAAAATAGAAATTATATAAGAAACTGAAGGATTTCAACGAAATTGAAATACTATACTAACACAAACACAAAAATAATGAATTCCGTGAAAGCTCGCTATACTTACAAAGATCGTGTTGTTCCAAGCATTTAAAAACCGGACAAGTGCGAATTGGACTCGTCCACCGAGGGTTCCGTACTTTTTAGTATTTGTTGTTATAGCGGCAACAGAAATACATCATCTGTGAAAATTTCAACTGCCTAGCTATCACGGTTCATGAGATAGGTACAGCCTGGTGACAGACAGACCGACGGACAGACGGACAGTGAAGTCTTAGTAATAGGGTCCCGTTTTTACCCTTTGGGTATGGAACCCTAAAAACTATTTATGTTGAATGAGGAAAACCTTTGGGAAGCTTTGTTACAAAGAAAAACACCATCAATTAATTACTTTGTGATCAATCTAGAGGTTCTTTTGTTTGAACCTTTATTGTGATAGCTGAAAATAGTGGTTTGGGAAATAGATTATATATAAAAGCAATAGTATAACGAGTAGAATACAAAAATAGACAAGGTTTATTTCCGATAAATATTAAAAAGAAACTAAATTAAGTACCTACATTATGATCACTTAACATAGAACTAATACACTATAATTATTAATAATAATTAATTATACGAAAGTGTATTTGACTACACAAGTCATTAAAAATTAACTACAAAAAAAACAACATCCAATAACCCACCAAAAATCATTTCCAGGCGCAAAAGTGCCCAACCCGCTCACTGCGTTATCGCGTTCAATCGCGATTTATATTTAACCTTTGATTTGACCCTAAATTATATCGCTGTTGTCTGTCTACAAGAACGCGATAACTTCAATGTAAATATTAATAAAGCTTATAACTGCGAATACTTAATAACAAGATATTTACTATGTAAATCTGTTTTTATGAGTTCATGATTCGATATTTTACAAGAATCATCTTCACGAAGTTTACCCAGTAAATAGTGCGAAACGATATATCGGGAACTCAATATAATATATTTACTTAGATGGCAAATATCCCGTTATTTACTATAGTTATAAGTAGGTATAGTCAATGGGGCTAATTCCGTCATAGGGGCCATTCCGTCTACTAGCGTTTTACTCGAACAACGAACAAAATTGATAATTGCATTTGCAGCAGCGATTGCATTTAGTTTATGCTTTCAAAAGCAGATGTTTTTTCCTACGATTGAAAATCAAAGAAATAATATATTATTATACACTCGTGGACGGAATAGTCCCTATAACGGAATTAGCCACATTGACCTTACATAATAAAGTAGTAAGCAGCGATGCTGCAACAGTACCTAACGCTGGTGTAGTTCGCATCGGAACGGTACCTTAATGGGGCATGCGGGGAATAATTACTAGTATCTGCCCTAAGCTGTAATTTATGATAATGTTAGGTTAATATCGTACATTAATAAATGATTTGTTCACAGGGTGTAGTAACATATTCCTCGACCTACGTGCTGGTGGCACTCAGTATAGACAGATGTGATGCTATTACGCATCCCATGAATTTCACGGGGAGCTGTGAGTATTAATTAATACCTTATTTACCTATATTAAAGAGAGAGATTTTACGGTTTAACTCACGTATTCTAGTCGCGTGCGCGACATGTTTCGGAAAGCCTGGGTCTCTATTTTCATCCACTACCACCAATACCAATGCAAAATATTCTTTTACCTGGGCAGGGTAATTTCCTTTTGACTTTTGACTCTCAAAGCGGAACATATACGAGTAGAAGCCCAGCAAAGCGGGGCTTCGTCTTCTGGTTATTCATCACTAAAAATGTGCTTTATCTTTATTAAGAGACATGAAGTATGAACTAAGCTGCTATGAAAAGGTACCTAAAAATTTGGATCTATAGTCTCTCCTCTATGGAACTAGGATCATGTCTACCCTATCGGGGTTCATATACACTTGATTAATGGATTAATTATTACCTAATACCTACATTACTAGTTGTGATACATAGACAAAGTTTATTGCTTGGTTACAAGGTTTATCGGTTGGTTACAAAGTTTATCGGTTGGTTGGCGGTTGTCTATGATAAAAGTTCGTGGTGTGATGTTATACTTATACTTACTTATACTTATACTTATGTTATACTTTACTAAATTGTGTTTTCTATTTATTTTGACAGGGAGAAGAGCGCGAGCCCTAATAATAGGAGCTTGGCTGGCCAGCTTTCTATTTTGCATTCCAATGCTTATCCTATTCGATGAAGATAAAATACAAGGTAATAAAATGTTTTATTAGAAGGTAATGACCGATCTGGCCTAGTGGGTAGTGACCCTACCTGTGAAGTCGCGGTCCTGGATTCGAATTAAGGGCATTTATTTGTGTGATGAGCACAGATATTTGTTCCTGAGTCATGGTTGTTTTCTATGTATTTAAGTACTCGTATTTGTACATTATATATATTGTTGCTTAGTACCCACAACACAAGCTTTCTTGAGCTTACCGTGGGGCTTAGTCAATTTGTGTAATAATGTCCTATAATATTTATTTATTTAAGTATTGTCTATTTCTTATAATTGTGTGTAAGCAGTCGGAGCCCTGCCTTTAAAATGTGTAAGTATCTTATGTTTTTTAACCTTTCATGAGGTGATACGCTAGGAGGTCGCGACCCACAGATTGAAATCATGGTCATATAGTACATACATGATATATGTACTTATAAAATAACTAATCTTCATAAATCGGGTCCGAAAATATCTCCAATGATGACAATGTTTAAAATATAAGAGAAGAAGGCGAATCGATCTAACTTTTAATATCTTGTGAAAAGTCGTTCATCGGAGTTTTATTATTACAACAATTTTGGTTGATGAATTAATCATTAATCACACCCTGCTCGCATTCAAGAGCCTGCCTTGCCTGAATACGTATATAGAAGCCTGAACATGCATATGAGCCCATTTAATTAAATCAGGAACTATCGCGAGCGGAATTCGAACTAAAAAAACTCAACTTAATTTGATATCGATTTTGACATACTACAGTTTGTACCTACATGTCCAACGCGCATCTATATAAAACTTGGATCGTTAGGAAGCAATTAATATCTAGAGTTTGACCAAACTAAATAATGAATGACAAAGTTCTATAAAAATATGACGTTTATAATGAGTAGGTATTATGACACTTTCACACTTTGTTCTGCTCAGATTGGTGCAAAGTTAGCTGAGACGGACTGTATCACTATTTACAAACATTTACAAAATACATTACATTCATGAAAATGAAAGATGTAATAAAGTAATAATAATTGTAGACAACCCGTACTGAAAGCGAGGACCTACATAATAATAGAAGAAAAAAAATCAATTTACATTAATGTACAAATATTTATTAATATTAATTTTAAAAAACTCATGGCTGTAGGTAATAAATAATTATGTCAGAAATGGTAATTGCATGAATTACAATTTATTCATTTAAATTTTGTTTCTGGACAAGCGAGATACAATGTGATACAATGTCAAAACAAGTATAAAAAATTGAAACCCCGCTGCAAGGCTTACTAATTAATGAACTACTTCCTGACGATGATAAATGATACACGATTTTGAATCTCAAGTTGAAGACCATAAAGTACATTTCCAGTCTAAGAAAGACACCTGATTGTGAAAGTTAAGAATGGGCTGATAGATCTGCATTTTGTTTGGATGATGAACGAGGAACCGGACCTTTGAGTATCCCTTAAGATTAATGAAGTTTTAAACTTATGGATTTTCTCTCAAGTTCAAGGGAGGGTCATTATCACGTCTTTATTCATTAAGATAATGCCTATAGTCCTGTCAAGCTTTTGTCTAAGGACTAAGATATGGGGGTCTTCAGAAGCACAATTTTCACGATTTTTAAAAGAGTTGGAAATGCGCATAAAATGAAACTTTAAGACAAATTTTCATCCCACTAGGAGGTACCTATTTAAAAAATATTTTTTATACAAGGTTCTGCATTTTCTCTCATCAGCTTAAGGTCTTAACTTCCAAATATTGACTAAGTATGCGTTGTCTGTAACAGTGAATAACTTTTTTAATAATATTATGGTAACCAAAGAAATCATTTTTCGCTCAGGCACCCTTCAATGCTGGTCCAGCATCAGCAAGCTCCAATGGCGGATATGGATGACCAGCGTCTTCGTCTCCCTCTTCGTGGCGCCAGCCCTCACGATATCCGCTTGCTACGGAGTCATCGTCATCACTATACGACAGAAGAGCAGAAGAGTGCTTGGGAAGAGAGCAAATGCCAGCCGACAAAGTATGTAACATTCTTTCTTTGAATTTTCCGTTCTTCGCTTCGCGCACCTTTGTTGGTGGTCATCTCCATTTGGCAGAAGAGCAGACAACTGCTCGACAGGACAGTAGATCACACGTTTTTTTTTCTCTTTCTTTCATTTCTGCTTTCATCTTTTGTTTCTTATATTGCTTGTTTTTGTAGATATTCCCGTGATATGGAATTATATAGTCATCATCAAGAGTCAAAGTCAAATTAAATATTTCATTGCAAGTCATGTGTACATTTGATACTTATTTATTATCCGCAGTCATTCTTACTTGTATTACATTATCAGAAATTAAGCTCGATTATCCCTAACTTTCGGGAACAGTCGGCCTAGCTTAGATGACAATCGCTATCGCTTCGACAACGAAACGCTTTGTGTCTATCACTCTTCCATATTAGTGCAACAGTGACAGAATGCGTTTCGATCGCTACGGAGCGTAAGCGATTGGCATGTTGGCTACACGGCCAGAACAGACATTATTCGTTTTTCTGCGAGAGTATGACGCAACTCAATTATTTCCAAGAATACATCGTACGTAACTAAACCAAAATGTTTCTCAGGAAATCCGCAATTATTAACTTTACAGCCAATTTACGTTTACCCGCTCAACATCAAAGAATCGTAAAACTTCATGTAACAACTAACAATCAGTTTTCGTATACTAAAGACTGAAGTAGGCATGCAGTAAAAATGGTAAAATACATAAACAAAGAATCGGGAAAACAAGCACGTGAAGCAATGTGAAGAACTTTAAAAATAGTTGGGTGATTGTTATATTTTAGGAAGCTATTAGGGTCACTCGAGTGAAACATGATATGGGTACCGAAACCGAATGTATCGATAATGATGGAAAAGAAATTCAAGCGATTTATAAAAGAAGGAAGGCCTTTCCTCGGCAGCGGTAAAATTCGAGGTTTGTAAAACATAAAACGATATACCTACGCAGTGGCGGATTTGCCATAAGGCACAGTAGGCTCGAGCATAGGGCGGCGAGATATTAGGGGCGGCAAATTGTGACAAAAAATTCGCTGATTATAACAAGAAATAATTCAAAATTAGGCAACGAATTCTCAAAAAAAGGTACCCATAGAGGGAAATGCTTGGAAGTCTTGGAACACAATTTTGGACTTCGTAACTTTGTTTGAACTAGTTAGGAGGTGAACATATCAAATTGCTGAGCCGGGGGAAAAGGGGGGTTTGAAGGTCCCATTTTTCGGTTTTTCGCTTATATCTCGGAAACTATGCGTTCTAACGACAAACATGATCATTATACAAAATGAAACCTGATTAAATTTGCTACAAGTTTTACTCAGTCAAGTTTTTCGATATCTTGAGGGCCCTCTACACTTGTGCGCGAATCGCGTCGCGAAGCCCCGAACGCGAGTGTGGCGTCGATTTCGCAGTGGCTCTTGAAATATTGCATTAAATTTTCTTCAATAATATTGACGAGGAAAAAGGAACCCGAAAATTTTTAACAGTTTATTACTGATCATATTAAATGACTAAAATGTCCTTTCAACTTCTCTGGAATTCGGTGGAGGCCAAAATAAGGAAAAAACAATGTTATATGAGTGTTCATAGGTGAATTTTGGCAAAAAAAAGATTTTCTTATGTTTCTTTTTAGATTTTTTTAATGTTTTTGTACATAAAAACTAGTGTTATTGGTAAAACTGTCACTTAAAATGAATAAGTATTTGCTTTTTTTCGTAAACCCTATTTTTTTGCAAATCGTTACTACTTTCTGACATTTATCAATAAGGATAATATGTAGACTACGTCGCATAGTGGCAACATCGCCACCGTAAATGCATTCTAGATGTTTTGTTTTTTAATTGGTAATAATTCTGAAACTAGGCGAGTTCCAGAAAAGTTTATAGGACATTTAGTCTTTAAATTAAATATGATCAGCGGCGATATCATGGTCGCATTTTTATCACTTGTCATGTTATGCGTCACTTTCGCACTTACATACTTGTTAGAACGTGACAGGCATGATATCATAAAAAACCGACCATCTTAGCCCTACAGGAATACACTGTTAAAATCTGATAGGTTGTACGTAGTTGTACCGTAAATATTTACATATTATGTATTGAAGGAAATTTAATGCAAAATTACAGAGAGCGGATTTCTCAAAAACTAAACAAAATACCTATCGAAAAACTCGACTGACTCGACTGTATAAAACTTGTAGCAAATTTAATTAGCTTTGATTTTGTATAATGAATTTGTCACAAGGACGCATAGTTACTGAGATATAATAAGCAGAAACCCAAAAAATGGGACCTTCAACCAAACCCTCCTCCCCCTCTCAAGGGGACTTTTGATATGTTCACCTCCTAACGAGAAAGGGGCGGCTACAAGGCCTGGAGCCTAGGGCGGCAAAGACTGCAAATCCGCCACTGTACCTACGACAGAAACAAAATCTCCTCGCCTTAAATATTGGGAACTGAATAAAGAACTTTTGGTTTTGCTACATATGTATGTTTCGCTCAATAAAATGGCTTAGCGCAGGTACTCTGAAGTTATATTAATTTTACGATTTAAATCACGTCCAGTCAGGAGCAGAAGTTGCTAAGCGGGCGAGGTGTTCTAAATTACCTTGACACGCTCTTATTCTCTTAACAATAAAGTTGCCTCAATATCATTTTGAACACATGGCCCGCTTAGCAACTTCTGCTGCTGAGTATACCAATTTTTAGTCAGAATGTGTGACATGTCTAAAAAAACTTATGTTTCCATATACCAGATCTAATATGTATTATGAGATCTGGCATCGCCGCGTAGTATGAATTACTGTGTTTATAAATGCAATACTGCCCTCCAAAATTACCACTCCAAAATTCTCTCGTTTTCATCGCCTCGCTACTAAAAAATCCCCATAACAATTTTTTTTTACAAAAACCTCCCATGCACTCATAGAAATTTTCCCCACGTCTCACCCACATAAAATCGCAGCTTCCTAATCTTCCCATATTTCACCGCGAACAGCCGTCGACTAGAGTCACGTTTCATTTAATTTTCTCTGATTCCCGCTTTAGTTTTTCTGGCCATCAATTTTGGGAACGTTGACATTACAAGTCGGCTGGGCTGTTAGCGCTGATATTTTCTTTTAATATTGCTTTGTGTTTGGACAGCGTGGTCAAATGTTTGAAAAAGGTCACATTGGACTGTCATATTAGAAATTAATATGAAATTGCAACGACTGTGTAGAGGACATCCATTTAATTAAAGTTTCATATCATTATTTTACAAAAAATTGTAAACAGCTGACAGAAATCTACAAAGCAACGACGAACATTGCTATCAAAATTATTACATGAAAAAGTAAGTCTCGCAATGTACGTCCGTAGAACCCAACTCTCATAAATGATTACATAATAATGACTAGTACCTATTATAGTGACCGCATAATTAGATATTTTTTTAATAAATAGAAATAAAACATTTATTAAAATATTGACTTATAAACAGGTACACACCTTACAAATTACAATAAAATCACAAATAATTACATAAATTAGTCAAACCCTTTCCTCGTCGCTTTCGGTACAAAATTGCCCATAATGCTCGCGACATTACCATGCTGGATGGCAATGGATACTAGGAGAGCCTTTGCACCATAATGATTCGGAGCGAAGGGATTAAAAGAATGAATAGACAATAATACGACTTGCCAATTAATATTCACGGAATATATCTAAATATAATACCTATAAACGAGCAATTCTTGTTTATTTATTTATACTTACCTACATATATTTATTAAAACATAATTATTAAGTATTTATAAACATTTATAAAAACAGAAATAATACCTACTAAATTACGTAATATTTATTTATATATATATTTCGGGGATCTCGGAAACGGCTCTAACGATTTCGGTGAAATCTACTATATGGGGGTTTTCGGGGGCGAAAAATCGAACTAGCTAGGTCTTATCTCTGGAAAAACGCGCATTTTTAAGTTTCTATATATTTTCCGAGCAAAAGATAGCCGAGCAGATATTATTAGTATTAATATGTCTTACATATTTGCTACAGTTGCGCTATAAATTATTTCTATTAACTGATAGCACACGAAACAATCCGCACTTCACTAATATTAGTTTAGACAAAACAAATATTAGTTTTCTTCGGAAAGTGTCAATAATCACGGCTCTGTTTGTTTTCCATTTGTCTGACATTTGAACCCTCTTAGTATGCAAATAACAAATATACAAACGTATTTACATTGTATCTGATTTATGCAATACTCTTTAATTACTTTCAGACGTTATGAAAACCGTTAAGTTTAAAAATTTGATATTACTTCGTTTAACCGTTTAACAGGCTAAGTGTAAGGCCTGAGTGGACGCTGGAAGCGGAGCGTTCGGCGGGGCGTGCAGCGTGGCGTCGGGCTCACAAGTGCAAGCGTATAGGAGCGGCCTTAGTGCACGCTGCTCAAATCACTTGTGAGCCCGACGCCACGCTGCACGCCCCGCCGTACGCTCCGCTTCGAGCGTCCACTCAGGCCTTACACTAAGGGATATATATTTCCCACATACGGCACTTCAAACATGTGTTTTATTTTGTCATTTTTCAGCTTGGTAAAGGGTAAAGGGCCTGTCAGCCTGGTAAAGAGTTAATAATTGCCATTTCTAAATAACACTATTTTATACTAATTTAGACGAGAAGAGTCATGGCTTGTCCAACAGGTCTCCATCGCCATACAGCGGGGTAAAGCTGCTAGTGTGATGGGGACCTTTGAACTGGTTTTAGGTCTTAAGTTTTGTACGTATTTATATTACTGAAATAAATAATTTTATGTTTAAAACTAAAAAGTTTATTACTCGGGTTTATTTATACAAACAAGATCGTTTTTAAAATTGGTAATTGTAGTGGAAATATAACAATAATAATCAATTCGTAATAAATATAGCACATTGGTGATTAATTCCTTAAAAACATGCCATGTCCTGACACAACAGTGACATTTTTATACGAACAAGTGCTCCCTGTTTCGTTCCGATGTGTACTCCCTACTTTACGAGCCGTGTCGAGTAAGGGTACGGTCACCGAGCCACTTACGTATGTGGGTCATGCACCGACCGGCTAAAAATCAAAGTTGCTCTTTTTCCCGAAAGTTGGGGATAGGATTTAATTCTGCTTTTGAAGTGCAAATATCACGCTTGACGTATTTGTGGATGGGACAATGTGGCACAAGCAAGTTTAACAGTGGTTTATTAAGTCTTTGAAAACCGTTACGTTAAATGACCATTTTTTTCAGACAGCGATGACTTGGACTCCCGCCGCGCGAGCAGCCGCGGCATCATTCCAAAAGCGAAGATCAAAACTGTCAAAATGACGTTCGTCATCGTGTTCGGTAAGTGGAAAGAGGCACTGACAGACTATAACGTCTCAATGGGGTTGGCCGGCCTAATTATGTAATATTGTTATTGAATAAATGATGATGATGATGATGATGATGATGAATTAAATACTTAGCAGATGGCGCCATCATAGCTTGCCCTGTCAATCCCTAGAATTGTGTTAAATTTTTATTTTTTTAATGCCCTGGATGCCAGTCCTTGAAGCCAAATCTCATAGAAAAAGGGGCAAGCTATGATGGTGCCATCTATGCAAACCTTTGACAGTTGCCAACCCCATTGTACTGTTGTCGAGACATTTTAACACCTGACATCGTTGCTTAAATACAAGATTTCATAGGTACCTACTGATAACTTGCGCTGATGTTTTGGACACCAATCGTATGAAATGACAGCTTTTAAAATTGACTTTGAAGCGGCGAGACATCTTAGTTTAAAATGCCAAAAGCTTCAGTTTAGCTCTTTTTAATTGTTTATGACTTGAAAGTGCCCGTTTTCGTCCTCCGAAACTGAAAACTGTTTCATCAAGACAGCGTTCTGGGGCCTTATTCGACATGCCACTTTTGACGTCGCATGTTGAAGTTCATTTGAATCTGAACAATCATGGGTTGTCGAATAGGTAAACTGTGTCACCTGTCAGTGAATCTCATGTAAACAAATCATTTCATCGCTAGACTTGGTTGTCTATTGGTATGGCCGCCATGTTTGGATTTATGACATTTAAAAGGGGATTCTATGGCATAGAGTAAACTGCATTTCTATTTTCTATAGTTTTTTGATTCCCCTACTCGACGCAAGATGGAGTTAACATTTAAATTTCGATCTTGGCGTTATAAAAATAAACCGCAAGAACATGACATGCAGTTGCGTTGGTGTAGATCTATCATGAAAACGAATATATGACAATTGTCCAGAATTAAAAAAAACTTGACAATAAACATACAGCAATACATATACCACTAAATGTCAAAAAGAAAACAGATTTAGTATAATTACTAGGTAACAAATTATATTTTAAACCAATCGTCGTGGGTCCTAACCCCGGCTCTTAGCAATGAACTTCTTGTAACTTGTGTGAAAAATATCATTTGATATTACACCAATTACTTTATGGTGAAGTAAAATATCATGAGTCATGAGGAAGACGGAGTAGCCAGTAGCCACAATAAGCTATATTTTTGTCCTCTGGGTTAGATGGCAGTGAAACAGTGAGAGATAGTGAAGAATGCGGCAAAATAAGCATTTATTGTGTTGTTAGTAGTTAGTAGACTAGTTTTTTTTCTAAAAATGAAAATTGACGCAACAGCAAGCTCATAGCCCTCTATGAGCCAGTCTGTTAGGTGCAGGCTTAAGGGCTAATCCCGGGGGAAGCGGAGCGTCGGCGACTAGCTGGTGCATCTGCTTATTAACCTCTTCTCACTTTTACCTCAGGTCCTTTGATTAATAAATTAAGGTAAATTCGTAAGAACTAGTGCCTGTGTCATATTCTAAATTGGACGCTATGCCTAATTAGTTGTTATAAATTAAATAAAATAATTATTTATTTAATTAAATTTATAACAACGCAACGTGGGGTTATTCACGATGAATTTTAATGGCTTATATAAGACAGCGGTCGTATATTGCCTCAGAAATTTGGATTTTCTCAGTTTGAATGAACAGCAAACTGGAGACATTGAGATTAATTTTAAACTTATTATTTTAGGTGTTCGTAAGAAATAAGGTATTGACAGACATTGACGGAAAATCGCGAAAACCCGGTCAGGTGCGTCGGACCACGCAAAACGGAGGAGGATTCCATACTTACTTCTTCTACCATGTATCCATATGCCAAAATAGCAACAAAAAAGCCGAACAAAAATACCGTTTCTTCGCAGCACTAGATTTCAGTCCTTTTTTTAGAAAAGTAATATGTTTAGGTACATAATATATATGTAAGTAATTTTGTTATGTGAAACTTATATGTTGTGTTACGAGACTTACGAGTAGGTAACTTTAAACTTTAACAGCCTAACAGATCCCAATAAGGCCTAGTTTACCCTCTGGGTTGGAAGGTCAGATGGCAGTTGCTTTCGGAAAAACTAGTGCCTACGCCAATCCTTGGGATTAATTGTCAAGCTAACAATAGGTTCTCATGATCCGTGACACAATCGAGATAACGCGAGGAAGAATAACTTTGTCACAAGAATATTTGGCCAAATATAAATCCTTATTTTAATACTCTCGTGTATTTGACCTACCTACTCGTATTTAATCGTATTTTGCCACCTAGTAGCCTCGAATTGGTTGTTATATGTAGCTTTCCATAAATTAAAGGTCCTTATGCTTCAATAAGGACGTTTTCATGGGGTCCCGTTGTTTCCCATAAAGTTTTAAGTCAATGTATTGTTTGTCATATTATCATTACTCATAAAACTGAAACCGTTAACATTTCAAGATTTTAGTTAGGTTATCCTATAGATAGGTTAGGTTAGGTTAGATTTGTTTTATGGCAATCCTGAAAAGTGACGCGTTTCTGAACCAAAGGAATTATGACTAACGAAAATTCGAGCAAACAATACATTATGGCTTAAAACTATTTGGGAAACAATAGAGACTCCGTTTTCACCTGAAGTTGCAATAGAAATTGGAAAGCCACATTTTTTCAAGCTTTTACTTAGTTTCATCTGTCCCGTTGGTTGTCTGTCTGTTCCAATGTGGTTCCAATCAAATCATGCAAATTAAATCCCAACAAAAACATAAATGTGAAATGAGAGCCAAGTTCAATATTAAGAATATGTGTCGTTGTTGACTCGCCGACAAAAGAATTGAGATCTATATGGGTGCCAAGTTCTGTGCTGTGTAGAAAATCCTGAAATTATAAAGGATTTGTCTTGGCTAGTTTTTAACAATAAACCAAGTTTTTGAAAAACTAACAGAAAAAGCCCGACCTACTAGCTGTTGCCCGCGACTTCGTACGCGTGGATTTGTATATTGGTGGTTATATATTCTACATTAGCTTAGAACATTATGCAGCAAGAGATTGCGGTAGGACGGTTAATCATTTCTTAATTATTAATATTATACGACGCATGAGACTTGTCTTTCACAACCTACGAAGTTTCAAGCCCCTAACTGAATAAAATTGTCCTCGATGTAATCCCTCTAAACCACCTTAGAAGATTTTCATGTCCTCTATTTAATAAAACCTACTACCTAACTACCTATTTACGAAGTTTCAAGTTCCTAGCTTTAAATAAAATTTGCACCCTAAGACGAACTTTAATCCCCTTTTTAACCCCCTTAGGGGTTGAATTTCCAAAAACGTTACAATTACTTTTTTTTGTTATCGGCTGTTATGCCTTTCTAAGAAGTTTCAAAGCATTTGTAATGGATTCAAACTTTCAACCCCTGTTTAACCCTGTTAGGGGATGAATTTTACAAAACGCTGAAATTACTTTTCCTGTATTTTAATAATATCCCCAAATACAAAGATTCAATTCCCGCGTTCGAAAAAATGTTTGATATCCATACAAACTTTCAACCCCTTTTTCACCACTTTAGGGGATGAATATTCAAAAACGCTGAAATTAGTTTTCTTGTATTTTAATACCATATATTTTTACGACGTTTCAAGTTCCTAGCTTAAAATAAAATTTGAACGCCATACAAACTTTCAACCCCTGTTTAACCCTGTTAGGGGATGAATTTTACCAAACGCTGAAATAACTTTTCCTGTCTTCTAATAATATCCCCAAATACAAAGATTTAAGTCCCGCACTCTCATAAATATTTGATATCCGTACAAATTTTTAACCCCATGTTTTACCACCTTGGGGGATGAATTTTTAAGAACGCTGAAATTTGTTTTTTTTGTATCTTAATTTAATACCTATTTGCAAAGTTCCAAGTTCATAGCTTAAAATAAAATTTGCACCCTAAGACGAACTTTCATCCCCTTTTTAACCCCCTTAGGGGTTGAATTTACAAAAACGTTGCAATCACTTTTTTTTGTTATCGGCTATTATGCCTTTCTAAGAAGTTTCAAAGCATTTGTAATGGATTCAAACTTTCAACCCCTGTTTAACCCTGTTAGGGGATGAATTTTACAAAACGGTGAAATTACTTTTCCTGTATTTTAATAATATCCCCAAATACAAAGATTCAAGTCCCGCACTCTCAAAAATATTTGATCTCCGTACAAATTTTCAACCCCTTTTTTACCACCTTGGGGGATGAATTTTTAAAAACGCTGAAATTAGTTTTCTTGTTTTTTAATTTAATACCTTTTTACGAAGTTTCAAGGTCCTAGCTTAAAATAAAATTTGCACCCCAGGACAAAGTTTCATCGCCTTTTTTACCCCCTTAGAGGTTGAATTAACTAAAACGTCGCAATTACTTTTTTTTGTCATCGGCTATTATGCCTTTCTAAGAAGTTTCAAAGCATTTGTAATGGATTCAAACTTTCAACCCCTTTTTAACCCTGTTAGGGGATGAATTTTCAAAAACGCTGAAATTGCTTTTCCTGTCTTATAATAATATCCCCATATACAAAGTTTCAAGTCCAACACTCACAAAAATATTTGATCTCCATACAAACTTTCAACCCCTTTTTCACCACCTTGGGGGATGAATTTTCGAAAACGCAGATATTAATTTTCTTATTTTTTAATTTAATACCTTTTTACGAAGTTTCAAGGTCCTAGCTTAAAATAAAATTTGCACCCCAGGACAAAGTTTCATCCCCTTTTTTACCCCCTCAGAGGTTGAATTACCTAAAACGTCGCAATTACTTTTTTTTGTCATCGGCTATTATGCCTTTCTAAGAAGTTTCAAAGCATTTGTATTGGATTCAAACTTTCAACCCCTTTTTAACCCTGTTAGGGGATGAATTTTCAAAAACGCTGAAATTACTTTTCCCGTTTTATAATAATATCCCCATATACAAAGTTTCAAGTCCAACACTCACAAAAATATTTGATCTCCATATAAACTTTCAACCCCTTTTTCACCACCTTGGGGGATGAATTTTCGAAAACGCAGAAATTAATTTTCTTGTTTTTTAATATAGTACATTTTTACAAAGTTTCAATTTCCTAGCTCAAAATAAAACTTGAACCCCATACAAACTTTCATCCCCTTTTTAACCCCCTTAGGGGTTGAATTTCTCAAAATCGCTCCTTAGCTCTTATACGTTTTATAAATGCAACCTAGTGTCCAAATTTCAACTTTCTAGCATTTGTAGTTTCGGCTCTACGTTGATGAGTCAGTCAGTCAGTCAGTCAGTCAATCAGTCAGGACACGTGCATTTATATATATAGATAGATATGCCTATACTTAAAAACTAGCCAAGACAAATCCTTTATAATTTCAGGATTTTCTATTATTTTATAATTATTTTGAACAAGCTAAGGGACTTGAATACATGTGCCAAATTTAATGTGTGTAGGTTAAGTAGGTTTCAAGTTGTGAAGGGGTCAAAAGTAGCTCGAAATGGTTCGTGTAATATTACACACGGTTGCTGCGTCGCCAGTTCCTTTTTCTTTGAACTTGGCTGGACACGCTACCGCGTGTCTAGATTTGACCCACTTCTCGGGTGTTCAATGAAGCTGAAAATTTACATAAGTACATAATATGTAATATGGGTGACAATACAATATTTTTATGGTTACCATCGATGATGATACAGACAGTGGTCTTTTAAGTCTTTTTAACTTTGTGATAAAACAACGCAACTTAATTATATTTGAAAATATTTAAAGAAAAATACAGTCAGAAATTCGAAATTTTGTTATCTAACCTCTCTATCACTCTTGCATATTCGAGCGATAAAGAGGCAAATAGCTGAGTTTCGATTTTCGCACTTCCCGATAGGCCCCTTTGTAAACATTGATGTGTCTATGTCAAATTATTAATTGTCTGTGAAAACTTGTTAAAAAAAGTTTAAAGGCAAAGAGTAGTATAATATGTATATATATATCTGGTCAACCAAATCTTGTCAGTAAAAAACGGCACGAAATTCAAATCTTCCATGGGACGATATCCCTTCGCGCCTACATTTTTCAAAATTGCCGCCTTTTTCTACTGTCAAGATCTGGTTGACCAAGTATACCTATATAGCGCTGGCGGTACACCGAGAAATTCAGTAAAATGCTGCAAATGATGTTAAAGGTATGAAAATCGGTACGATTGATCTTTAGAACATTTGAAACAAACCCGAAGCACCAACAAATAAAAAAAAAACGAGAGGAGTTATGACGTCATCTTTTTTTTGTAAAGAATAAAAAAATATTGTTTAAAAACCTATCGTGTTTGGTATTAAACGAAAGGGCTTTCTGAGCCGATTCCAAACATATATCACATCATTACATTTCAGTAATTTTTTTTTTAATTATAATATAAATAATTTTCAAAACATACCAATTAAGTTTGGGTTTCTCCAGATACAATACGGTAAAAAATTTTTTTGTAAAATATACCTCTAATCTTATACCTAATATCCTCATATCTAACCCTAATAAAGCAATTTTGAAATTATATACATTTAGGTTTTTTTTTATTTTTCAATTTTACATAGTCTATGAATCTCTCAATTAAATATTTAAAAAGAAAGCATAAAATTAATATATAACGGTTTTTTTCAGAAAGTCGCTTATATCTGGGAATCTATAAGTCGTAGTAAAAATTGTCTATGTAATAATTAAGAAAGAATTAACCGAAAAAACTCACCTTTAACGTCCCCCCTTTCCCGAGTTCTCCACCCTCCACTCATCTGAACTTTTTCTTACTTAAAGCTTAGATATTACCAAAGGAACATGTAATAGTATTTTATGCAACTGTTGTTTAAGAGAGGTCAAAAAAGGCGAGTGGCGTGAGTAACAATAACAACAAACAACAACCGACTCAGTTAAACAACGTTGCATACAATACTTTTTCTACGACCAAGCACTTTGAAATGCAATGAAATAATAATAAAAATGGATGATGATGATTGTTTCATGTCCTAATGTGATAGGTTGTTCAGTGCGTGGGATTCTTAAGGGGAACAAAAATTTTATTATTTTGCGCTACGACGCACGGTTTAGGAGATACAGCCCTATAAATATTTTTCTTCCTCTTTTTCTTTTTTTTTCTTTTTTTGTGTTTTTTAAATCTTACTTAGGAATTCCTTAAAGGGGAACGAAAATTTGATTATTTTTGCGCTACGACGCACGGTTTAGGAGATACAGCATTATAAAGTTTTTTTTTGTTTTTTTTTTATCTCTTTTTTGTTTTTTTTTTATATTAATTAGGGTTTCTTACAGAGGAATGAACATTTTAATATTTTTGCGCTACGAGGGGCGTTCAAAATATTCTCGGTATTGATATCTTACGACCTCTTCTAAAATTTCTTTCGTTACTGGCCGCTAAGGTTTATTCATTGACATTAAAAAAAAGTATAATTCGAACCGAGATAGTCTTTTGTTTTTCTGCAATTGCTGAACAAACATGAACATCATGTGCGAATTGACAATGTTAACTAAATTAGAACATCGATGCGTGATAAAATTCTTGACAAAACAGGGTAAAAATCAAAAAACCATAAAAGAGGAAATGGATTGTGTTTACCGTGAGTCTGCTCCTTCTTTATCTACCATTCAAAAGTGGTCAAGCGAGTTTAAACGCGGAAGGGAGAGTATTGAAGATGACCCTAGACCTGGCCGGCCTGTAGTAGCTACTTCACAAGAAAATATTGATAAAGTGGAAAAACTTATATTGGAAGATGGTCGAGTGAAGGTAAAATCTATAGCACAAGTAACCAATCTCTCTATTGGTACCGTACATGATATTATACATGACCATCTTAATATGTCAAAAGTAAGTGCAAGATGGGTTCCGCGAATGCTGACTCGGCTTCAAAAAGACATGCGTGTAGCTTGTTGTTCCGATTTTATTGACCTGTGCGGTGAAAATCCTGATGAGGTGCTGCAAAGAATAGTTACTGGAGATGAAACCTGGGTTCATCATTATGACCCAGAGAGTAAACAAGAGTCCATGCAGTGGCACATTAAGTGTTCAGCTCATCCCAAGAAGTTCAAGGTCATCCCTTCAGCTGGCAAGGTCATGGCCACGATATTTTGGGATTGTGAAGGAGTATTACTAATCGATTATAAAGAAAAAGGTGTAAATATCACAGGACAGTACTACGCTAACATTCTATGTCAATTAAAGGATGTAATTAAAGAAAAGAGGCGAGGAAAGTTAACCAAAGGTATTCTGCTTCTGCATGACAACGCCCCCGTCCATACTGCTCATATTGCCAAGGCAGCTATTGTTGAATGTGGGTTTAAAACTGTAACTCACCCACCGTATAGTCCGGACTTAGCCCCCAGCGACTTCTTTTTGCTCCCCAATCTTAAAAAGGATCTGCGTGGAAATAAATTTTCTGACGATGAAGCATTGAAGGCGGCAGTGGAGGAGCATTTTTACACGAAAGATAAAAAATATTTTTACGAGGGAATAAAAAAAATAATTGATCGATCTTTTAAGTGTATAAACATAGGGGGGGAGTATATTGAAAAATAAAAATATCAAACTTTTCGTACTTGTTTGTTTTCATTCTCATACCGAGAATATTTTGAATACCCCTCGTACGACGCACGGTTTAGGAGATACAACCCTATAAAAAAAATCTTTTTTTTTTTGTTTTTCGTGTTTTCTAAATATTACTTAAGAGTTTCAAAGGGGAACGAAAATTTGATTATTTTTGTGCTACGACGCACGGTTTAGGAGATACAGCCCTATAAAGATGAAAATAATCGTACCATTAACCAAAACATGTCTATGGTTTACTCATCTGTCAGAAATGACAATTAAAATTAGGTTGGAAACAATGTATTCCATACAATATTTTTTAAGTGGTGATTACACGAAGTATCGTAAAAGTGCCAAAAAGATACTGCGTGTATGCACAAATATTTTTTTGGGGAATAGACTAAAGACTTGTCTTGATAACTATAAGTTAGGGGTTTAAAGGTGTGTGCACGACCCTTTAAATGACAAATAAAAGTACGGGAGTAGAAAAACCAAGTTTCAATACTCTTATTTTACCCGAATGACATTATTACTCGTATTGAGTAATTCGGCAAGGCTATTATTACACTTTGTAAAATTTAAAAATTAAAAAAAAAAACCTAAATGTAAATATTTTCAAAGTTGCTTTATTAGGGTTAGATATGAGGATATTAGGGATAATTTGAGGTATATTTTACAAAAAAAAAATTATGATATTGTATCTGGAGAAGCCCAAACTTGGTATGTTTTGAAAACTATTTTTATTATAATTTAAACAAAATGACTGAAATGTAACTATGTGATAGCATTGGCTCAGAAAGCCCTTTCGTTTAATACCATACACGATAGGTTTCTAAACATTTTTTTTTTATTTCATACAAAAAAACATGACGTCATAACTCCTCTTTTTTTTTATTTGTTGGTGCTTCGGGTCAAATTGTTTCAAATGTCCTAAAGATCAATCGTACCGATTTTCAGACCTTTAACACCATTTGCAGCATTATACTGATTTTCGCGGTGTACCGCCAGCGCTAGAAGTGGGCAGCAAAGAGTAGTATAATATATAGGACAGTCGGCAGTCAACGTTTGTTCCTAATAAATATAACATTGATGAATCAAGGCGGTTTGTTTAAAGAGGGCCTGCCGCGAAACCAATTTCGTTATCTGCCACCATTAAATTTCGCTCGTATATGCAAGAGTGATAGAGAGGCAGATAACGACATTTCCCCCATCCCCCTTTGGATGGTTCTTGTTTGAGTTATAATGTCACTGTATTGAGGACTCAACCTTTCCATTTTTAAAGTGTTTTTATATAGACATGACACTGGCTACTGTAGTAAATGCCAAAAAAGAAAAAAAAACGCTGTTATAGTAACGAAAATAATAAACACGTCAATCGGAATAAACAACGTAATATCCAAGAAAAAATGGCAAAATAGTATATGATAAATATCTAAAACATCATTAATTATCGAATTAAGATTACATACAACTTTGTGTAAAAAAAATTGAGGCAATTATACAGCCCGATTATACGGGTTACATCTTGAAAAAGATGATTATCTTGGAAAGAAGAGTAAATATACATAGGTGAACATAATGGTGAACAAAGGTATAGTAAAATAGGTAGGGACATAATTCAGGGTTTGCTTGTCTGGTCCACGAATGCTGTACCTATCACGACCACGGCACGGCCGTCTCCTGCTAACTTTTCGCTATAATAGTAAAATCATAGGTCTAATACCTATGATTTTAATATTATAGCGAACAATATTTCATGTTCATGATCTCGAATTTAAGACTTTAGCTTAGATTTATGGCGTGCGGCCTAGCGCGCGTTGCCTCTATGAGGAGCTGTCAAAGCGTTTTATATCTGTATGCTTTTGATGATGCGGATCAGCATTGTTATCCAGCGGGGCAAGCGGCCAGCCTGCAGAAGGGCACCCTACCGCACTTGGTAGGTCACTACACTCACTACCAGGATTTAGGGCTAATAATTTATTTATAAGTTTTTAATACCTTTAAACGAGCAATTCTTGTATATTTATTTATTTATTTATATGTACCTATATATATTTCGGGGATCTCGGGAACGGCTCTAAACGGATTTAGATGAAATTTGCTATATGGAGGTTTACGGGGGCGCAAAATCGATTTTGCTAGGTTTTATCTATGTTTTTATCTATGTGCCGGACAGGTACGTGGGGCGCAGGCGGCGGCCGCGACTGCTGGCCGAGTCGCGCGGGCGCACCAACCTGCTAGGTCTGGCGCCACTGACGCGCGCTATTCGGACCCTCAATATAATAGCGGAAAATATTGACATATTCTCATGCTCTTTGACTGAATTCACAATATCAACATTAAATATATTATGTTATAGACGTAATGGCTTACTTTAGATATGTATGGTTAATAATTACACTATTGTCTTAGGTTTACCTGTAAAGATAGTTGTAAGTGTGGAAAAAAATAAATAAAATAAAAATCTCTGGGAAAACGCGCATTTTTGGGTTATTATATGTTTCCCGAGCAAAACTCGGTCTCCCAGACATTAAGTTTTTAATTTAAGTGTTTTTATCATGTTTCATATTTAAACTTACAGATGTGAATCGCCAGCAGAGTTTTTGGAGAGGTGTGGTTTTCTTATTTCCTGTTACCAACCTTAAACACCATACCTACTTAAATATCAGAAAATAATAAAGTGAAGAAAATTAAATAAAGTTGAATGCTTAAAAACTTTAATGTTTTATTAAAATTAAACGAAAAAAGAAGTGTAAACTGAAATAGATCTATTTTTTTTATTTGTAGTTGAATAACATATATGTATTTAGTCTCCTTTAATTAAAAATCATCTCTGAGTAGATACATATTAAACAATAGGTACTTTTAGGTCTTGGTAGTAATGTTAGGTCTTATGACCTACTGTATTTGACTATATTACTTACCAAGACCGGAGCCTGACCTGTCAGTCACCAACTATTTTGATGCTCTTTGTAGGTAGCATCAAAATAGTTGGTGACTGACAAAGTTACCAAGTTCCTAAGGTAGTAGGTACCTATATAGTAGGTAGCAGTAGCGCAATATTTAGTCAAAATATTTTGACTAATTTAGATTATTTTTATGCCAAAAAAGTAATACAAGCAATTCATGTTCCACTTAGTAATAAAATACGGACTTTTCTGAATATGTGGTTTACGAAATGTGTTAAGGTACAACTTGTGGTTTATTAACGTGGTTTAGAAATAGGCAGCTTGAGTTGAGAGAGGTGATGAGTAAATTGTTTCATTTTTTTACAATTTTGAGCGTTTATAGGAGAATGTGTGGAGCGAGCATTATTTGACGTGTAGGTGTGGGTTCAACAAAAAGATCGCTTGTCAATAAGGCATTCTTGCTGTTAAAATTCAATTATTAATAGCCTTTATCGACCATCAGCAATGTAGTCCCTTTTTGATTGATGGAAATTGTCACGTAAGTTCCACTACTCGCCGCCGCATCGCCTACAGCGCATTCGTTGGTCTATCGCTCACAAGATGTCATTAATTCATGTAAACTTACGTACTGAAAAAAAAAAGTTTTACTCTTTGCTATAAATTACCCTTTCGCACGTCAAAAACTCCAAGATGGAGCCGAAGGTCATAGAGAAAAAAGTCTACATTTGGAATCATTACTTGTCAAAATTTGACATTAGCAATCCACAGTTAGGTGACAACCAAACCAAACCATTATAAACCTTAAAGTAATAATAAAACAAAGTTGTTTTTTGTTAAATTATTGTTTGTACCAAATGAACTTCAGTACGGATATGATGGTCGTTCTTGTCTACGTGACAGCGTGATAAAACGGTGTCCGTCACTTTCTTTCCCACGGTGTTAAACAGTGACAGTTATTTTATCACGTGGATAAAGATGGATAAAGCTATCCATAATAGGCTGGCAGCACTTGATGAACTTCAAATGAACTTCAACAGTTGAATTTCAAATGACGCGAAATCTGACAGTTGTACATGTCGAATAGGGGCCCTGTTCCCTGTTTCAAACTATTAGTCTACTCTATATGAGTGAAGTAGTTACGTGAAAACACGAGGCATCATATACCTTTGTAAATGGACAGTGAGATATCAAATAAATATCACTCTGTTGTGTTGTAGGGAACTCCTTATTTGGCAAACTGTTAGGTTCCCTAAAGTATGACATTTGTTTATGATATAGCGTGTAGGGTGGCAAAGCAAAACAAAGTTAGATGTTAGTTAGTAAGTATAATTTTGCACTCTAATACGACCGTAGAGTACAAAAATATACATTTTTTTTCATATATCTATAAATATTTGTGTATGAAAGTAAAATTTAAATTATCGTATTAATAATTAAAGTATAGGTAAGTATTCGGTTTTAAACAGTTTGTTTACTTGCCATGTTTCACAGACTTGTTTGCGTCAATAAAACATAAAATTTTCCTATATTTCTTAAAATCTCGTGTCTTGCCAACTTTACTGACAAGCTTTTAGCAGTGAAATGTCTTTCCTTGATTTATTTAAAATTCGCTGACCAAAAACAAGAGCGTGCCAAGGTAAAATTAGAATTTGGTATATTCTAACATTCCTATGGAATTGGATAGAATAAAAATTACCATTTAGGCATTGGCAAAGGAGTAAAACCAGCCAGCGTATTATGGATAGCTTTATCCATCTTTATCCACGTGATAAAATAACTGTCACTGTTTAACACCGTGGGAAAGAAAGTGACGGACACCGTTTTATCACGCTGTCACGTAGACAAGAACGACCATCATATCCGTACAGGAAAATATATACAAGTACGTAAACTATAACTTATTTAAAAAAAAAACCTTATTTCCGAGGCCATAAAAAGAAAAAATCTGAGTTTAGGTCAATTTCGCCAAAAAAAACTATTTTTAAATATATTTAGATTGGTGTAAACTGTGTCTAAACTCTGAAACTAGACGAAATCCAGACAAGTTTATATGACAATTTTGTATTTAAATAATGATCAGATTAATCAGCAATAGACAGTTAAAAATATTCGGGTTCCTCGTAGGCACGTTGTATTAGGGTTGTCATGGATAAATTATATGGAATTTAAGACCTGCACGAAGATTAATGATTACAGAGATTTATTACGATCTGTCATGATCGAAGTCAATTCGTACGACAGCTCTTTATTAATAGCATTGAAAGGAATATAATTAATTGAATGTCAATACAATAGAAAGTTAAACATTTTTGAATACGATACTTTTACATTTTATGATACTTTAATATGTATAAGTTAACGATACTTTAATATATATATTTAATATGTTTTTTTACCCTTTCATTTCAGCCTAGATTATAATTATGTAGTTTCATCATCACCTCCTAGCCGTTTTCGGCCACAGCGACTGCTTTCTACTGCTGAGAGCGTCGCTGGTGCGCTCTCAGGTGACTGACGTAGCCAATCTTTGCAGCAAAATGTGCGGCCTCACTCGCTGCAGGCAATTATGTAGTAGACCATTAAAAACTTATTTACCCGGTATGAAAATGCTAAAAATAATGTTCCTTTTTTATGCGACAGAGCTGTAAATGTGGCCACCATATGGTAAATATCAAATCTGAAACGTTATAAAGCTACAAGAGCTTTCGCATAAACATGTCCACTAATGACGTGACATGATGTTGAACATGATGTGGCACGATGGAACGTGTCACGTAAAATGTTGTAACACCGTGACAGATAACAATTATACTATATCAACAGGAAAATGAGAAACTTTTTCCACAGTAAAGTTTAGTTATTTATGAAACGATTTGAATCAAGAGAACTCGAAAGACGGAAAATATTGTAGCGATCTAAACTAAACAATTCAACTGCCAAAATATTGTGGCTGTTGCTGGGCTGTTGTTATTTTAGATCCTTAAGATGTTCATTTATTTTTAAATTTCTCACAGTGTTGGTTTTATATATTTGTGATTTTTAGAGCTTCTCCCTTATCGTTTAAGACGGGCTTTTCAGTCCCTGGATACTTGCCATAGTATATATAAAAAAAAACAAGCCAAGTGCGAGTCGGACTCGCGCACGATGGGCTCCGTACCATTTCAAAAAACGGCTCCAGCAAAAAACGGCTAAAAATTACGTTTGTTGTATGGGAGCCCCACTTAAGTATTTATTTTATTTTATTTTTATTTTTTGTTGTTATAGCGGCAACAGAAATACATCATCTGTGAAAATTTTGGGTACGGAACCCTAAATATTAATAATGTCGAGGCAATTCTGTGCTAAGCCTATTATTGTGTACTAAATAGGCTTATTAAATTACCGTTCCAATATATCTCGAGTTGACTGTACCTAGACGTCCCATAACGGAGTCGTTGACCGAACTTTGAATGTAAGTCCCATGAAACTTTATCGGATGGGCCATAAACACTGTTTAGATAAAAGGTTAGACGCGTTAAAACGTCGGGAGTTTCGGGAAATCTGTCAGCTTTGCATAAATAAAAGGAGACCTTTTTGGCGAGGTTTAAGAAAATTTTATAAGGAAAATATCATAAATTCACGTAGGTAGTTCAAAAGCTAAGCCAACCCTAAAAATGTCACATTGAATATTATATAATGAACAAGGTAAAGTGTCCAACACTTTACCTTAACAAATGTAACTGTAGATTTCAGAAACCAACAATTTCACGCACAATATTTCTGTCACTTATCCCTAAATATTCGAAACTTCGACTTTATTTTTAACAAGACATTTATTTTATATTCTTTATTAAAATCAAAAGTTCGTCGATGAATATTATTGAGTTTTATCCCCAAATAGACAACAATTCTGTATTTTTAAATAACATCTGTGTCAAAACTTCTTTAGTTTGAGGTTGAGGTCCTGTACCCATTTTAAAATGAACGGACTAAAAATTAAATTAATAATTAATTGGTAAAAACCTACTGCTTTAAATTTGTATTAAAAGTCTTATAAAATGTATCCAAATCATTAACTTTTGTAATGTCCCCTGAAAAGACGCCGGTTTCCCTGAACCTTTTTGACTCATCTAACACAACATAAAAATCATCATTTCTACAGGGTGCCATCTGAGTCGTGATCAGTAATATGTTTTTCTAACTCCATAAACAACGAGCAATTTAATGCCCCTACTGTTACTAAAATCAGACAAGATTTTTTTTATTTTTTGTCATTTATTTTTCTTTTATAAGTGGGTTTAGGATATTACAACGGCTTATTAAGATATTCAAATTAGTAAATTGAATCGCCTCTTTGAATCGGAACTGTCATTGACATCAATTTTGTCATTTGTCCCAGTTAGAAATAAAATTTACTTAATTTTTCATTTGAAACATCTTACAAAGCTGTTTAAATACCACAATGGCACTTGTAAAAGTAAAATAAATGACAAAAAATAAACAATAAAATAAAAAAAATCTTGTCTGATTTTAGTAAGAGTAGGGGCATTAAATTGCTCGTTGTTTATAGAAAAACATATAACTGATCACGACTCAAATGGCACCCTGTATTTGTCACGATTATAGGAGACTGCTGTACAAATTATACGTAGTACGCACTAATGACATATAATAAATCGAGCGACCGAAAAACTAAATGGATGCCGTGTCGTCCAGGTAATTTATAGTATCACATTTAGTATTCTAGCTGCTCAGTTAGTATTTTTGTTAGTAATTTATAGTAGAAGACATCCAAGATGGCGAAAATTTATGAGAAAATAATGTCCAAGGGTTATTTATTATGATTTTAATGCGTTATTTATTTAGCATATGAAGGAATCCAGTGAGCGCTGCGAGGTCCTGATGGGACAGTGCAGCTGCCAAGTTTGTTACTCTTTTAGCACCACCCGGGGGTCACGTGTAGGGCTATCTAAGGTAATTCCTACGGACGCAGAGTAACATCGACCCCCAATTTTAAATAAATAAATAAAATTTGTTTATTTCAGACTTTTACATCCATATTGTGTTAGTCTACTTACATCGAAACTTAGAAACTAGATGTTAGTACCTACATAAACAAAAACAGAAAAAGGAGTCACCCAATATACATTTTATGCCCTTCCCGTCACAATACTGACCCAATATTTTAATATTGGACAGTCAAGGCGTCCAGCTACCATCCTCAGGATGTTGTTATTACTGTCTCGCACTCGCCTCAGCAAAGAGGCTACCCTCTTGCGTCTGATGGCATGGAAGCCATCCGTGTGCGCCTCGGCAAACATGCCTGACGCACTGCAGTGGCGAGGCAGCTTTAACAACATCCTGAAGATGTTATTGTATTGTATACGGAGCGCGTTATAAACGCGCTTCGTATGTTTCACCCATAGACTGCACGAGTAGAAGGATCTACAAAACGCTTTAAATAGTGTAAGTTTTGACGACTGGTCTGGCCTGTGTTCGAATCCCGTTAAGGGCATTTCATTTGTCTGATGAGCACAGATATTTGTTCCTGAGTCTTGGGTGTTTTCTATGTATTTATGTATTTGTATATTATATACATCGTTGTGTGAGTACCCACAATACAAGCCTTCTTGAGCTTACTGTAGGACTTAGTCAATATGTGTAAGAATGTCCTATAATATTGATTTATTTATTGAAGAACTTCATGCTTTGCACAGATTTAATTAAGTAAATAAAAGTCCTAACAAGTAAATTTTAGGATCTAAGATTTTAATACAATTGAGTTTTATCTTCGACATCCTTGACAGAAAAGCTCATTAGGTAGGTACATAATATCATTAATATCCAAACGAATTTACCAAGGGCTCAAAGTGCATTTAGCGGCAATAAATTGTTTAAACTTTTGACAATTAATGTGCCAAATGGCACCCTTCATAGTTTGTAATGCCACACTTTTCCTGTCTCCTAGAACTTAGCCTATATTTCACATTTAATGTCTTGGATGGGATAATGCTAAAGTATAATGGTTATAAAACATTATGGAACCTTAATGAACGATCACTGAGCAATCGACAAGAAACTGTAGTGAAAAAAGTTGACAACATTTTTGTTTATTATTGAGACAAGCTTTTAATAAATTTTGATTAATTAACCCTTTAACCGCCAGAGTCTGATATATAAGACATTACATATCCAGCTCATTTCGCCACAGTCTGATAAATAGGACAAAGATCTGATTTGGTTTTTACAGCACATTTATAACTCCCGTAACTATGCCAACCTTACTCTGCGTGGTATAATTACTGTCGGTGGCGACACGAGCACGCTCGATCAAAAATTGCTGGCGGTTAAAAGGTTAAAAGCTTGGAAAACAAATACCTGACAACTAATCAAACAATATCGTCTCCTTAGTGTTCGTACTCTGCTGGTCTCCATACATGATCTTCGACCTACTCCAAGTATACGACTACGTGCCCGACACGCAGGCCAACGTGGCCATCGCGTCCCTCATCCAGAGCCTCGCGCCGCTCAACTCCGCTGCCAACCCTGTCATCTACTTCATATTCTCCAACAGGATATTCCTCAGTTTAAGGTAAGTGTTCTTTTTTATCTAATGGCTCCTCCTCTATACGATGGGCCAACGCCGGCCACTCCAAGGGACGCATTTATGCGTTAGAGGGAGCAAGTGATATTGCTATCTCATCCTACCGCATGGCTGCGTCCCTTGGAGTGGCCGGCGTTGGCCCATCGTGTAGAGGAGCCATTAGCGTTTACGAGTATTACAAAAACCTCAAAGCCCACGGTCCGTTTTCCACTTCACATGATCTTCGGAATCCACTTTTGAAATGCCATTGATACATATCATCTCTACAATCATACCTCCAATTCTACCGTCTATATTTTCTTTATATTTTCTATCATTAGCGTTATCGCTTCACTCATCTGGCTTAATTATGTTTCTGTGTTCATCTTTACTTTTTCTATCCTCGATATAATAATTCAAAATATAAATTAAATTAAAATTAATTGTCTCTCTCACTAAAGATTGTCATGTACTTATTAAGAAAACGTAACATTCAATTAAATATATATCAAATAGAAATTTTAATTGATGACGCTGTTAACAATTTGGGATCGTCATTTCCATGTTAAATAAAGATAAAGATAAAAATATCACAAGAGAAATTAAGTAGGTACTATTTTAAAAATAAAATTAAATAGGAAATGTTTTTTAATTTAAAATTTCAATACAAATTCAATTCCAAAAGGTTTATCATTTATTTGCGCTAAAATGCTTTATTACACATTCATATTCAATAATTTATTTCCATTAAAAAAAAACACATAGAAATGCATGCAAATACAATTTTTAAAATCACAGAGATCACAACAATACAGAGATCAGAAACAATAATAGACACATAGCTAAGTCAAATAGAAAAAATAAACAAAACAATATATAGGTATGTGCTAGTAAAAGTTATTCAATATAACCGACATATGAACCAACTAACAGAGTACGAGTATAGTTAGACGTAATAAAATGACTATATAATTATAGTTTCATAACACGTGACACGACTCGACATGCTTAATTTCCCCAGTTTCAGCCACCCTTTGATTAATTAGTGGCTCCGTCATTTAGTTCATAATTCATGATAATTAGTTTAAGAAATTTAATGGAACTCACAGGTGAATAATTAACTCCAGATTCAAAGCTATGAACTAAGTAATTCCGCCTTTCCCGTGAAGTTGCTGAACATTTTGTTTTGAAACTTAATTAATTATCACTTTAGATTTATGGACTTAAATACAAAATATTAACAAAGCCATAAGATTTAAACAAGTCCATTTTAAGCAAACTTCTGAGTAGATTCAGAGTTACAAAGATCCTTCGATAGAATTTGGAATTATGCTCAAATAGCCATCAGTCATTTTACGGACCGGAAGCATGGCAAATTAAAAATCGTTTATAATAGCATTAATAGCTGATGTTTATAGTTATACGAATATATTATCAATTTATCATGATTCTAATATTATATACGAACTAGAATCCCACAAAATATCGATATTCATTATGGATTCTGGCACTATAGTTCGTTTATTTAGCATTAGAAATAACTTGCAAGAAGGTAAGCGATCTTGACATGTCTTTTAATTGAAAAACGCTTTTTAAAAATCAAAAACTATTACTTATGAAAGCAGAAGAATATAAATGATCGTATTAGATTCATAATTGTTACATATTTGCCGTAACTTATTTTTAAAATGTGTTTTTCAATTAAAAGACACATCAAGATTGTTTACCTTATTTCTAATGCTAAAAATAACGAACTATAGTATGTATGCACCTATTACAAAATGTTATTCTGTAGGATTTTTATGAAAATAGGTAGGCAAGTGTGAAGAGGTATCAGAGTAGACTTACTTTTAAAAATACTTTCGGTACATAATCTGGTCCCAAAGGTTGTCTGGAAGAGATCGCTTTTTAGCGATAAGACCGCCTGTTGTTTACTTCTGCTTGTATTTCTGTTTTCTTTTGTATTGTCTTCTTTTATTGAGGTGTGCAATAAAGAGTATTTATAATCGGTAACCTTGCATGAGCAAGTTACATGTCCTTTGTAACTTTAGTTTGTCATAAACGTAATATTAATGAAATGAAATACTCCTTTGAAGAGTTTCTGAACATTTCAATACTCCTAGTTAAGGTGCTCAAAGTTTATAAGCAGGTACTTTTTATGGTTGAAGATTGTTTTGTTTTTACTTTCGAAAAAGTTTATCAAAGGCACATTCTGATTCATCTGAATGCTTTGTTGAATTAAATTTATGTAGAAAAGGGCATACGTTATAAGACTTTTAAGTAATTTATAATTAACAATAAATTTCGGATTATAAAAAAGCGCCGGGGGCCTAGCGGTAAGAGCGTGCGACTTGCAATCCGGAGGTCGCGGGTTCGAACCCCGGCTCGTACCAATGAGTTTTTCGGAACTTACGTATGTACGAAATATCATTTGATATTTACCAGTCGCTTTTCGGTGAAGGAAAACATCGTGAGGAAACCGGACTAATCCCAATACGGGCCTAGTTTACCCTCTGGGTTGGAAGGCCAGATGGCAGTCGCTTTCGTAAAAACTAGTGCCCACGCCAATTACTGGGATTAGTTGCCAAGCGGACCCCAGGCTCCCATGAGCCGTGGCAAAACGCCGGGACAACACGAGGAAGATGATGGAATAAATTTCGGATTATGAAAATTAAAAAAAAATATATATGATTGTATACCATTTATTAACTTACTCGTATAATTTTTAAGGGCTAAACAAAACCTGCATTCATTATATATTTTTCTAAATATTTATATTTTACCAGTTAACCATAAGGCCAAACAGAAAAAAACCCATTCTAATACTATAATAAACCACTATATTATTATTAATGTTCCTTTACATATACCTACGCCAGTAAATGTATTGTAGTAAAGAGATAACTAAGAGCTGGTTTATGATCCATGAAGTGCATAGCTAAAGTGCAGTTTAGTGCCCTAGGGGCCGCAATTAGTGCGAGACAGTGTTGTTAGTGGAAATGTTCACTTTTCTATCGCTATTTTTAACCCCCGATGCAAAAAGATGGGTGTTTTATGTTTGACGCCCACATGTCTAGCTGTCTGTCTGACTAGCATCGTAGCTCTCCAACGGATGGGCCGATTTCGATGCGGTTTTTTTACGATGAAATTTGCTATATGGGGTTTTTTTTTGGGGGGGGGGGGGTGGCGAAAAAACGATCTAGATAGGTTTTATCTCTGCGAAAACGCGCATTGTTGAGTTTTTATGTTTTTCCAGATATTATATATATAAATTCTTAAATTTAACGGAAAACATCATGACAAAGTAACCAAACTAGACTAATCCCAATTCAGCCTTATTTCGCCACTAGGACCACCGACATAAACACGTTGCTTTCCTAGAAATAAAATGACTCGTACAACATTCACTGTTTTCCGCTGCGTCTGTGTTCTGCGGCGGTAGCACGGTCGCATTTTTGTCGCTTGTCACCATGCCTGTCACGTTCTAACAAGTATGTAAGTGCAAAAGTGACGGGCATAGTGACAAGCGATAAAAAATGGAACCAAGCTGCGCCCGCTGCGTACGTTGTCGATGCTGGGATAAACATTGATTTTGCGTCTTGTGACAAAATGTGACGTTTCCGAGCATGTTTGAGAAAAATGGTTTATTATTCTAGTTGTTATGTTTAGTGGGTGGCTAGAGTTTCTAGAAGAATGGAGTAAATGAGTAGAAGAGAAAGGACTAAAAATAAATTTTGTTCCAGGAACATCCCCCCCTACAAATGGTTGTGGTGCTGGGTGCGCGCGAGCGACAGTCCCGTGGGAAACGAGTCGCGTGCGCACACGGAGCTGCTGACGTCATCACACAGGCGGACTAGGCGCGACCTTACTGTCAGGGTACGTGTAAAAATGAATAGGTCAGCTGTCGCTGCGCGGGCGCTGATATGTATTGCTAACACTCGATATACGCAACGTCATAGCAACATTGCGATGCCACTTCGTACCAACACACAATATGCCAACCCTCGAGAAGCGCTACCTCTAGTCTCCTAAGGTAGGTAGTCTAACAGATACTACTTTCTGTCAGGATATCGTACCTAGAATGTGTTAACAGTTGCTGGCAGGTGTTGACGCCATCGCATAGAGGGGTAAGACACTCTTGAATGTTTTAACCGAGAAATTACTTACTTAGGTACTTCTGTGTTCCAGGGTATTTTCGAATAAACTAATAATACTTATTCATCCTTTTTTCAATCCATATTTTCATGTTTGATAAATCAAAAGTGTAGTGTACCTATCTATATGTTCACTGCTTGAAACAAACTCAAAGCGAGAGTATGATATCAACTCCACATGTCAGTCTCCTTGTTCATCATACGCCCGACTGAGCAAGCGTTTGTCGTTTAAAGTGATAAAAAACTGCAAAGGCAAGCATCACAAAAAGTTCGTGAGGTTGGCGTCAGAGCGTCGCGGATACACGCCATTATTTTACATACGGCAAATAAATCGTTGAGAATGCTACTGACAAACTAAAGGTCATTCATCCCTTGAGTCTGCTAAGCACGTATGTACTAAATAAGTCAAGGCATTGGCATAGTGTAGAATGCACCATTTTGTATTATCCTTCTAAAAGCGTGAAAAGTAGAGCTAGAGTAAGTATGTTACTTGATTACTTTACGACAAAAGTACATTAATAAAAATCAACGAGAAATTAATAATAAATTAATAATATAAATATAAATATTTTGGTGCCGTGACCAGGATGAAATATACAAATATTTAAAGAAAAATATTTTTTGTATTGTTTTCTGTATTGAGATGTGCAATAAAGAGTATAATAATTATGTATTTTTACTACATCAAGTAGCTTTTTGGCTACTAGTGGCTCACTCATAGTTTGTAGTTAAGTTTAGTAGCTAAGTCATTAGCTAGGTTTAGTAAAAGTTTTATTTTTATTGGAGACTTACAATTACAAGCGCTGAAAGCGAAGCGCTGGTGGCCTAGCGGTAAGAGCGTGCGACTTGCAATCCGGAGGTCGCAGGTTCGAACCCCGGCTCGTACCAATGACTTTTTCGGAACTTATGTACGAAATATCATTTGATATTTACCAGTCGCTTTTCGGTGAAGGAAAACATCGTGAGGAAACCGGACTAATCCCAATACGGGCCTAGTTTACCCTCTGGGTTGGAAGGTCAGATGGCAGTCGCTTTCGTAAAAACTAGTGCCCACGCCAATTACTGGGATTAGTTGTCAAGCGGACCCCAGGCTCCCATGAGCCGTGGCAAAATGCCGGGACAACGCGAGGAAGATGATGGAGACTTACAATTACATTTTTAATCTACCAGTCTTTAATTAAGTAGTCAAGTGGGTATCATATTCTTAGACTGCAAATACAAATCTAACAGCTAACCTAACCCTAAAAGCTAACCTGTCAATCTCCGTAGGTAAAGGAAGAAAGCCTAAAGTTCCCCAAGCACCACCTGAACCAGTGCAGCACCAACTCCCGCAAGGTGCGGCTTCATCTACCGGAGCATCAGAACAACAACTGCCACCCGCAACGGATCAGAGAGGACACCTTCTTATAGACTAAGTTCGTATCAGGGATGTTGCGAATATCCGCATCCGCAACCGCGGAACTTCCGCATTATTTTCTACATCCGCATCTGCACCCGCATCCGCATAAAATCGATGCGGAGTTTAATGCGGATGCGGATGTCTTAGCATCGGCGTAAATGCTAGACCGCTAGGTAATTTAGTAATTAGCCAAAAAACCTATTAGAAATGATCAGTCAAGCGTGACTGGGACTTAATGTAGGTACCCTTGGAACGCGAGTCCGACTCGCACTTGGCCGGTTTTTTGAAATAAAAATTACTAAAATGTAATATTTGACGTTTTTTATGTATCTATCTTGACATCCGCATCCGCATCCGCATCCGCGGATGTCAAAAAATCGGCATCCGCAACATCCCTAGTTCATATTACCATTGTAATAAGGTTGAAAACTGATATGTAAGTTTAGAAGTTGAAGACGTCTTAGTTCCTAAATTCATATCCAGAAGATCGAGTGAACTGACGATGATACTTTAGTTTCTACTGTGGATTGGGTATAGTTTATCAATCTCATAATTCAACTGTATTTTTAGGGTTCCGTACCTTAAAAAGGAAAAACGGAGCCCTTGTAGGATCACTCGTGCATCTGTCGGTCTGTCCCCGTTATCTCCGAAACTACTGGATCTAAAATTTTGTAAAAAATACTCAAAATAGTTCTTTACCTATAGATGACAGGAAAATCTATTAGAAATGTGCAGACAAGTGTGAGTCGGACTTATGCAACCCTTGGAACACGAGTCCGACTCACACTTGGCCGGTTTTTTTTGTTATTCCAAAAATACATATCTGGCCATAACCACTTCGCATTTAGGACACACAGTTCTCATTTCTTTTAACAAGAAAAGGTTGAAATTAGGGTAATTTACCACCATAGCAACACAAACAAAATAGTATCGCATTCCTGCGAGAGCACATTTGCATCGCTATTTGGGGGGACGTTTTATAAAGTGACAGTCATCAGTCTGATGCCGTGGGATGGGAAAGATACAGGGTGAACTGTGGAATTGGGTCAAACAAGAAACTCCAGGGGATCGCTTTGAACAAACGAACTAGAATAACTATAGAAGTCTAACAAAAGGGACCCCGCGTGTAAGTAATGCAAAGTTCTAACTGTGAAGAGACAGGGAATAAAAAAAAATCAAATGAAAATAAATAAGACATTAAATGCTACAATATAAGTATCAGTAGGTAGTCTTCTTCGGTAATTTAATTAATTAATCCAAAAATTGGTTTTAAATATAATATTATCATCTGTTTCTTCCAATTAAGACTATCCAGTGTCCATTTTCCTAAGATAACTTTTTTGTACACTTCTTTTTTTTCGGTTAGATGCATTAATTTGTTTAAACAGGTGTCTGTAATACAGTTCTTTACTCCTAAATATCTCATTGCAAATATCTCAAGTTACAGATTTCGGCCTACTGACCCATTTACATTTTTATTCTGTATAGAAAATATTTACAATTTTCCTGCTTGTCATGTAATGAAATGACAATAACATTAAAGTCTATTTTTTAATTCATACTATGAACTGTCATTTCAGTCTACCGAATTAAAAAATAGACTTTAGTATACCGACAGTCCAACAATGATGGCCATAACAGTCCTACAGCTACATCCCACGTTTTTAGGGTTCCGTACCCAAAGGGTAAAAACGGGACCCTATTAATAAGACTCCTCTGTCCGACCGTCTGTCTGTCTGTCTGTCACCAGGCTGTATCGCATGAACCATGATAGCTAGACAGTTGAAATTGTCACAGAACCCTCAGTGGGCGAGTTTGACTCGCACTTGTCCGGTTTTTTATTTTTAATAACAGGCCCTACATCATTTTAACTTTATCATTTAAGGTGGCACCCGCTGAGACTTCAATACAGTATGCAAAAAACTTCACATTGAGTGCGAATATAAATGTAAGAATTTAGAAGAAGAATCAAATAAAGTTAAACCTTAATATTTTTGGCTTAATCACATAAATGTATTGAAAAGTAAATGAGCAAAGTAAATTATTATTCATATTTCGCAATTTAAAAAATAATGACCCCTCATTCCAAAAATATTTGTTAGGTAGGTACTCTTTTTACTTTTGCGATATTTATTGAAGTAAACAGCAGTATCAATATAGGAGCCGTTTTCAAAATTGAGTGGTTACACTTTACTCGATATGATAAGGTTAAAACATTGATATGAACATAGATATTGTTACGTAAAAGCATAGAGAAAACCGGCCAAGTACGAGTCGGACTCGCGCACGGAGGGTTCCGCACCATCAACAAAAAATAGAGCAAAACAAGCAAAAAATCGGTCACCCATCCAAGTACTGACCCCGCCCGACGTTGCTTAACTTCGGTCAAAAATCACGTTTGTAGTATGGGAGCCCCACTTAAATCTTTATTTTATTCTGTTTTTAGTATTTGTTGTTATAGCGGCAACAGAAATACATCATCTGTGAAAATTTCAACTGTCTAGCTATCACGGTTCGTGAGATACAGCCTGGTGACAGACGGACGGACGGACGGACGGACGGACGGACAGCGGAGTCTTAGTAATAGGGTCCCGTTTTTACCCTTTGGGTACGGAATCCTAAAAAATACATATATCGCTCACTGCATACATCAGTTTTGGTACCAAAAAGACTATTATTTTTACAGTCTACATCTAGCATCGAGTAGCGGAATTATCAGGCCGCGTAGCCAACATGCCAATCGCTAACGCTCCGTAGCGATCGAAACGCAACTGTCACTATCACACTAATATGAAAGAGTGATAGAGAGACACAAAGCGTTTCGTTGTCGAAGCGTTAACGATTGTAACTTTGGCTAGGCCAGCTGTACTGAAGGCCTACCGCGAACCACGTTCGACGTATTGCCTCTCTGTCGCACTTGTAAATTCGTACGTAAGTGTGACAGGGAGACATCACGTCGAACGTGGTTCGCGGTAGGCCCTCTGCTACTTGACAATAGATGTAGCACCGACCGGAAAGTCTAATGCTCAACAACATAAGACTGATAACATAAGATGCTAAGATAGATGTAGACTGTGAAAATAATAGTCTTTTTGGTACCAAAACTGATGTATGGAGTGAGCACTCTTGTCTTACTACATATATTTCTCTATGGTTAAAGCTATTGATAATCCAACCTCATGAAAAATGTTATATTAGGGGTATTGGTACCATATAATTTATTGTTTCTTCTCTGAATTCCTCACCTAACATCATATGAAGTGCGGGCTTAACGGCCGTATTCGAACAATGCTTATAAGATCTTACAGCGATACGATACCGATCTGTCAGTGTTAAAAGTAACGTTTTTGGTTGAAGAAATGTCACTTTCGACACTGACAGATCGGTATCGTATCGCTGACATCTTACATGCTTTGTTTATCTAAATATGCCTCTAACTATTCGTAGTACGCTACATAATAACGCTCTACGTAGAATATCGCTACGCCGTAGCGAAGTAAGGTTTTTAATGCAAAGCAAAGAGAATATAATCACTACGATGCAAAGATTCCTCAACCAGAAACGTCACTTTTGACACTGACACATTATATCCATAAAAAAATACAGATCAAATTAATAACCTTATTACAATCATAAATACCCGTCAAGGACAAAATCAAAATAACCGAGAGATATATTTTTTGTTACCTAATATTTATTTTAAGATCCTATCCTATCCAGGATTCAATCTAATAACTATTTAAATTTTGAGAAAACTTTCTTAAAGTAAGCAGAGGACAATTACTGTCTAGCAGACTAGAAAATCTTAAAAAATGGATACTATTAAAAGTTTTTAATTCGTTAAATCTTGGGCACTTTATTTATACAATAACAGCCATATTCAAAGTCAAAGTCAAAGTCAAAAATATCTTTATTCATGTAGGCCTAGCAACAAGCACTTATGAATCGTAACATACTTATAAATTATCTTAAGCTAATTATCAGAGCAATTTATTGATGTTATTATTCCATAATAATATTGGATTATTATACAAATCAAATTTAACACAAATTTAAGAATTTCACAAAAGGATCGTCAAACATGAAAAAAAAATTGTATAAAAAATACTAGTCTAGAATGTTTCTAGAATAAAATCTAAATGTCAAATAAATAAATAAAAAACACAAAAGAAGTACAAACATCGGAATATTCGGAATATCAATTTCCTCATCATTAATCAAATATACCTAATATATAAATAATCATTTCGAATAACAATTAATCCCACGTTGTTTTATCATTCATGTAGTCTTGTGTGGTATAATACGCTTTAGATATAAGTTTACGCTTTACATAATTCTTAAATTTATTAATAGATAATTCAGTAATATGGTTTGGAAGTTTATTATAAAATCTCACACAATTACCCATGAATGATTTTTTAATTTTATGGAGCCGAGTGAAGGGCACTGCGAGCTTATGTTTATTTCTAGTATTAATATTATGAATTTCACAATTTTTTCTAAAATTTACAATATTTTTATGTACATACAGAATATTCTCATAAATGTATTGACAGTGCACTGTCATTATGTCAATTTCCTTAAATTTATTTCTAAGTGAGTCTCTATGGTTCATTTTGTATATTGCTCGAATAGCCCTCTTCTGCAGAACAAAAATGGTATTTATCTCTGAAGCACCACCCCATAGTAAAATACCATATGCCATAATGCTATGGAAGTAACTAAAATATACTAATCGAGCTGTTTTCACATCAGTTAACTGACGGATTTTGCTCACTGCAAAAGCTGCAGAACTCAGTCTATTCGAAAGAGTAGCAATATGGGGACCCCACTGGAGTTTAGAATTTAAAGTTATACCAAGAAAAACTGTACTATCAACTAATTCCAATTCCTCATCCTTCACAATGACACTTGTTTGCACATGCCTAACGTTACTACTAGTGACAAACTTAATACATTTAGTCTTTTTCTCATTTAACAATAAATTATTAACATTGAACCAATTTACTACTTTTGAAATAGCATCGTTTACATCATTGTAAGCTTGTTGCTGTCGTTTGACTTTGAAAATAAGTGAGGTGTCGTCTGCAAACAACACTATATCATGGTGGGTCTTTACAAGGAATGGCAAGTCATTTATGTAGATAAGGAACAGGAAAGGCCCCAATATTGACCCCTGCGGTACACCCATAGAGACCAATGACCCCGGTGATCGCTGTCCACTCACATCGACCCTTTGTATTCTACCATTTAAGTAGGACTTAAGTAAATTCAGTGCCGATCCTCTAACTCCATAATAATGAAGTTTCCTGATTAATGTTTCATGACAAACGCAGTCGAAGGCCTTAGACAAATCACAGAAGATACCTAAAGCATCTCGTGACTCCTCCCAGGCATCGAAAATATGCTTAATTAGCTCAACACCAGCATCGGTTGTTGAGCGACCCCGCGTAAAACAAACTGCTTATTATGCATTAAATTATTAACGTTAAAATGTCGTACTAATTGAGAAAGAACTAATTTTTCAAAAATCTTGCTAAATGTTGGTAGCACAGATATCGGTCTAAAGTTAGTGGGGTCAGAGCTGCTACCAGATTTAAATAAAGGAGTTACTTTACTATGTTTCATTAAATCAGGAAACTCGCCGCAATCAACACTGTTGTTAAATATAACTACCAAGTCAGGCGCTACAATTTCTACTAAGGATTTGACAGCATGGACAGAGACTCCCCAGAGGTCATTAGTTTTTTTGACATTAATTGATTTAAACGCCTTTATTACATCTGAGGTAGAAACATGTTCAAAATGAAGGTCTCCACAACACTCTGGAGCGTTATGTTTTAATAATGTAACAGCACATGAGGGTGATGAATTTAAATCCTTAGTTGTGGATACTGGTACCTCGGTGAAAAATTTTTCAAATTCTGTAGCTACTTCTAAATTGGAATCTATAATTTTGTTATCAATATTTAGTTTAAGTTCTTTAATTGTGTGTTTCGAGCGACCAGTCTCCACATTTATTACTTTCCAGGTTGCTTTAATAATGTCGGAACTACTTTTTATTTTCTGACTTAGATAATTTCGCTTAGCTATATGACAATCTACTTTAAACTTCTTCGAATATTCCTTGACATGTTCTTTAAATTCATCACTCTGATTAAACCGCCGTTCCTCATACAAGGCATACAGTTCACGTCTTCGTTGATGTAAGTCCGCAGTAGCCCACTCACTAAAAACTGATGCACCATTAACTACGACCGATTTTGAGGTGAATATCGCATTATAATGTTCCATAAAAGTGTGAAACAATGAATTATACATACTATTAGGACTCATATCGGAAGACAAAAAGGGTAGCGCCTGAACTAAACTTTGCTTTATTCTTTCCACGCGGTCCGAGGTTACTGGTACAAAAGTTATTTGTTTTCTCATAGTATTTTTCCTTAATGCCTCAAATACCATTAATTGACCTAAGTGGTCTGATTCTAAATTGCTGATAACTTTTTTAGTAATAGGAAAAATATCAGTGAAAATATTATCAATACAGGTTGCACTAGAGGCAGTCACTCTAGTGGGCTCCATAAACATGTGGTTGAGATTACAAGATTTGAAAAGATTCAATAATCTATAAGACATTGTTGAATTTTCCAAAATATTTACATTAAAGTCGCCGCATATAAGCAATTTCTTACTAGAAGATGATATTTTAAGTAGGGCAGATTCCATTATGCTTTCAAATAGTTCAAAATTACTTAATGGCGGCCTATACACACAGACAACAATAAATTGCTCCAATTCTACTGCACTTAGTTCTATAGTCCGTTCAACAGACATGGATACAATGTCCTTACGTTCCTTAAATTTTAACTGACTATTTAATATAATTAATGACCCACCATGTATGGAACTAAGTCTGGTGAACGAACTTCCCGCCTGGTGATTATTAAATTGAGGCATTAATTCATTATTATTTAACCAATGTTCAGTAATACATAAAATATCAATATTAAAATCATTCAAAAAAAGTTCAATCTGTAAATCTTTACCTCTAATACATTGAATATTTTGATGCACCAGGTGGATATACTTTCCATGTTTGCAGTATTTTTCATTATATTTATTTAAAACTAAATTGCCAGAGACATAATCTTTTGTCTTAACAGCTAGTTTAAATCATTGGTTATGACTGGAACCAATTCCATGTTCATACTGGGCTGCTCAATAGGAGCAGAATTGACTGCCAAATTCTTGGCAGAAATGTCAAGTAAATAGGATAGCGATAAAGCTATTTGTCTTTTGTAATAATTTGAAAGGCAATACTTGCCTTTAGTCAAAAACACCATAGGCATATGGTATTTACTAACAAAATTGTTAGTGTCAATTATCCTAAACTTACTACTATATGTACAAAGATTATATAGAGATATATTTAACTTATGTCTAGTGGTATTTTCTGCCTCTGACATTTGCTCACAATAGGGGAATGTGAAAAAAATAATTTCATGCACTGCCAGTGAGTTTAACTGTTCAAAGTATTTAATTAAATTATTTTTGTTCACATTACCCCTATTCCCCATAAGAATAAGCAGTGTTGTCTTAGAATGAATATTACTGTCATTTAAAATTTGTCTTAAGATATTTTCAAAACTACTATGAGGCAGACAATTGCTGACTGTACTAAGTCCCTTTAGGTAAAAGTTTAAAAATGAGCCCATATTGCTTCCAATTTCATCACAATACATAATAACATTAGGTTTAGGTGTGCTTTGTTGTGTAGTGTGGAAGGAGCTATTATCATTTAATTGCTGGTGTGGTAAACCGTCACACAGGCTTGGGTCAAGTACACTGGTCGACAAATGTTCAGTCACTTGCCTACAAGCACATGACTGGGCATTGGTCAGTGACTCAAACCGCTCTGAATTAAGCTTAATCTGGGATATTAAGTCATCCATGGCCAAAGAATATTCATTAATCACCTTTTTCGAACTGTCATTTATTGTTTCTAGGGATTGTATTGAATCCTCCAAACTCTGAATTTTTAATTTTAAAGTCTGTGTGTCGGTTTCATATTGTAATTGACTATTTTCTAACTGAGCAGAATACAAATCTAACTTATCCACTAAATTAACATTAATTTTACAGAATCTCAGTTTTTTTAAAAACAATTTGTTTATTTTTGACAACTTTTGTTTTTTTTTCATGAGTCTATTTAATTTAATATATTTCTTTAGTTTGTTTCCGCTGCAATTTACTAACCTTGGTGTGGTAGTATCATTGGCTAAAACTGTAGTGGCCACAGGGTTTTCAATTGGTGCGGCAACCAACTGAGAGTCGGGCCGGACCAGTTCTTCGAACAAGGTCTGAGTGTGTGTCACTGCTGCATTGTTTTGGGCCTCCTGTAGCTCATAGATTTGTTCGTGGGCGTCGTGCAGTGCTCTCTCCAATGAGTTGATATCCTTCAGGGCCTGCTCATACGCAGCACTACACTCAGTGAAACTGTCAACCGTCTCCTGAAGCCGGGCCCACTCTGAATTTACATTATTGTAATCAGTTTCTAACGAACACAGTTCCTTTTTCAGCTTATCATTGCTATTAATTACTAATAATAGTTCCTTCTCACTGTCTTCCCTTTCACTGAGCAATTGAGCACAAGATTCCTTGGATATTTTCAACTCCAGCAAGGTAAGTTGGAGTTTATCAGTCTCCTGCTGGCGAGCCGCTGCGGCTGCTCTGCGGGTTAGCATTGTAGATGGTTTCGCAATTTGTAATAAACCCAAAATAAACAAGGAATCGCTTACTCACGCCAAGCGATATTTAGGTACGTACTTACATGAAATAGTGACGATTGACTGTGTCTACACTGTGTTCTAACCCTGTACAATGATTATTATAAACACACTTGGTAAATACTAGTGATAAAAAAACCAGAAAGGATTCCAAGGCGAACACAGGTTTCAAATTTATAACCTTAACGGCTACAAATCTGAGATATTACAAGACACTTGTAAACGTCACTAAAGCACTTCACTTATTATTTATACATATAACTTAATGTTAAAACTATTTAATTCACACTTATAATGCTTAATATTACATGAAATATTATTAAAATTAAAATAATTACAAGGGACCTAGCAAAATCAGCTGCTTATCGTTTGACAGCCGGGGTTGCCATTCCACTACCACTACCATTCGAACTTTAAGATACGTCCACTTTGAAATATAATGCCTTCAAGCAAGAAAAAAAATATGCACATTAAAACAGTACCTACAATCTACTACATCATATTTAGTTCAAAATATTATCTTTAAAAAAAATACGCCACCAAAGGGCATTTCAGAACATCAGAGCAATAACAATGAAACGTGTCCACTACATATAAAAAAGCGGCCAAGTGCGAGTCGGACTCGCCCATGAAGGGTTCCGTATTTAGGGGATTTATGACGTATTAAAAAAAAAAACTACTTACTAGATCTCGTTCAAACCAATTTTCGGTGGAAGTTTGCATGGTAATGTACATCATATATTTTTTTTTAGTTTTATCATTCTCTTATTTTAGAAGTTACAGGGGGGGGGGGGGACACATTTTACCACTTTGGAAGTGTCTCTCGCGCAATCTATTCAGTTTAGAAAAAAATTATATTAGAAACCTCAATATCATTTTTAAAGACATACCCATAGATATCCCACACGTATGGGTTTGATGAAAAAAAAATTTTTGAGGTTTAGTTCTAAGTATGGGGAACCCCCAAAATTTATTGTTTTTTTTTTGTGTGAAAATCTTAATGCGGTTCACAGAATAAATCTACTTACCAAGTTTCAAGTGTTTCAACAGTATAGTTCTTATATTTTCGGAAAAAAGTGGCTGTGACATACGGACGGACAGACAGACAGACAGACATGAAGAATCCATAAGGGTTCCGTTTTTTGCCATGTGGCTACGGAACCCTAAAAATTAAATAGTTATAAGGTCCCTTTCCACAGTATTATCCTTCCTTCAAGAAAATACACCCCGATGTGGCCGAGGCCGATTCTATTCTGACAATATGATATTGTTTCCGTTTTATTTTGATACTAAAAACTCTGACCGAGAGCACCAGTCAGCGTTACGGCTCGGCCACGACATTGCGCGACAGGCGACATCGGCAGCGGCAACCATAGGGAACGAAAGGTCCGATCGCTGTGTCTCACTCCAACCTATGGGTGTCACCTTAGCCGAAGCCAGTTGCGCAATGCCAAGCCGTAACGGCTCGGCCGCGACATTGCGAGACGCGACGGCGGCAACGGCAACCATAGGTTGGAGCGGGACACAGCGATCGGACCTTTAGTTCCCATCTATGGTTTTCGCCTTAGTGTAAGACCTGTGTGGACGCTCGAAGCGGAGCGTTCGGCGGGGCGTGCAGCGTGGCGTCGGGCTCACAAGTGATTGTAGCAGCGTGTACTGAGGCCGCTCATATACGCTTGCATTTGTTTAACATGTATGCCGCACGCCCCGCCCCGCTGCACGCCCAACTCGAGCGTCCACTCAGGCCTTACACTTAGCCAGAAGCCAGTCGCACGGCACAATTACCTACAATGCCACTCGCGGCGCGGGTGCCGACCAATAAAATATCAAATTGTTAAAACAGAATCAGCTTCCGTAACCTTACATGTTATTTTCGTATTGTATGTGCGAATGTAGAAATCTTTTGAGGGCTTTGTATTGTGAAATGGAATGTGGAGACATCTCAACAACACCATTGTATGTTTTTCTTTAGATTTTAGGAGAATTCTTTGGAGGTCGATGGAATTTTTCACGGTTATGTGATTGAAATCAGTTCACCAATATAAGTATTTTTATATTGTACTTAATGTAGTTGCAGTAACATATAATTTTATAGTCTATTCCATTAGCACATTAAAGTAAACAACGTGACTCAGTCATTCCGCCAGTGAGATAAAACTGATAAAAGTTTTGTATCTGTGGAATTATATAATTGGCTGAGTTACCGTATCTACTATATTGTATTGTTTGTTTATAATCTTTTAAGGTCCTAATGGAAAAGAATAGGTATAGACAATGAATTATCCATTTTATACTAAGCAACGAAAAAATTTAAGAAATTCTTAGTGGTTTGGTATACAGTATGTTTCCTGTAACAGGAGCAATAAATTAAGTAGGCTGTAGGCTGTACTCCTTAAACTGACCAACATTTGTTCAGCAACTTTTGAAAATAACTCGTGTTTCGATTTTTATTACACTTTAAAGTTTTTTCTAAGACGCAATGTATTGCAAATTTGTTATGTTTAAAGCGTGACAAGCAACGTCAAACACACTGATGTCAGCGTACTTTGAAGGCAATATTTATTTTGTATGAAAAAGAGGAAGGAGATGTTGGTCAGTTTGAGGAGTACACCCTTTAGTTTAAATTATTGCTCCTGTTACAGGAAGCACCCTGTATAAGTTATAATTATAACGTAACTTAAGTCACCTTGAAGTTCCATGGTTTTATTTGGTTGACCTTACAGGGTTTTTATTTAGTTTCGTTAAAATAAAGTAAGTACTACAAGCATCATACATTTAACAGGACATTCATTTTAAATATTGATTTTATTTTGATAAGCTTAAGTACAAAATAACTTTGAATATCTCTACTGTATTTGTGACAAAAAATAAGATAAGTACTTTTATCATGTTATTTTGTCAACGTTTTTTAAAGAAACTACGTAAGTATGTAGATTTGAAATTAAACTTTAAGTAATAAAATATAATAATGTAACATTGTCACTTGTATAATCGATTTATGAAAACAGGGACATTTTTCTTAGAATTCATACATGAAATGTCCTTGTTTCCATTATTCCAGGCTGTAAGTATTAATATTTTTTATTATAACCTGACAAGATTTTTTTTGGCCTCCGGATTTTCAGTGGCACGAATTTATTCTATTTTATTTAGCTATACTACGTGACGTACGTATAGTCAGCAGCAGAAGTTGCTAAGCGGGTGAGGTGTTCAAAATTACCTTGACACGCTCTTATTCTCTAAACAATCAAGTCGCGTCAAGATCATTTTGAACACCTGGTCCGCTTAGCAACTTCTGCTGCTTACATTATTGCCACATGTAAGCTAATTGTATCTCAGAACCAAATAGAATCTTGTCAGGCCTTAAATATAACGATAATACGAAATACAGGGATTATTTAGAGGGCTGCTTTGTAAGTTTGTCCACTTTTTGTACGGATAGATCTCTTACCTTACCAAAGATAGTTCTAGATAGCGCCGGTTTCTTAAATATCTGAAATAGATAATAAAACTAAGTAAAATATATTATAGTTAGGCTATTTGTAAGTTGGTAACTGATTTGAAAATTTTAACTGACAATTAAACTGTACCCATGGTGTAAATTTCATTCGATAGCGTGACGAGCGTTCGCGATTGCATTATGTCTATTTTTGTATGAGATTTTGAACAGCGCGCCAAGCGGGATGTTTTGAAAACTGAAAATCCCATACAAAATGACACTTAACACAAACGCGGACGTCACGTCATGCATTTGAATGAAATTTACACTAGGGGTACAGGATGACCCAAAAATACGACACAAAGAATTTTTAGGAGTATTTTTCTTACGTACCTACATGTATTTTACAAAATGTCATTAAAAATTAAAACATTATACAAAATTACTAAAACAAAACGTATTGTGTTTTCTAAATATTTTCCTTTAGGTATTATTATAAAATATTTATTACGCAAAAGTTTATTATAATTTTATTTTCTACAAGATCCCGAATATAAAAAAACAACATATTTTTGGGCCATCCAAATATGTATGTACTTATTTGGTGCCAAAAAAGCCAGGGTCAAACCTTGGCTAAATATTTTATTTTGATATGCTACTTAGGTTAACTCTCTATTAATCGTATTGTGTAGTAGGTATATATGTGAATTATGTGTAAATTGCAATATCAAAATCAAATGAGATTTAATAAAATTATGTGCAATGAAAAGTTTTGTTTTATTTATCTTAGAATTTAATTATCGTTTATTTTTTTATAGACTTCAACGTAATATAAAGTCAGTTATAGTAATTTATACCTAGGGCAGTAAAGTAAGAAATAGGTGAAACACAAAACAAAACTGTGTTCACATCTTGTATGGATAATAATAAGAAAATTAAATCTTTTGGGTATGTCTACAGGAAAGACGTGAATACAGTTTAACATGTAATCTCAGGCATTCTTATATGCTGACCGAGGTTTGTAAAGGTACTATTTATCGAAAGTTGACGCTTTCCGCACGGAAAACAGAAAAATAGTTTTCGTATGCCATTGAAATAATATTGCAGACTAGGTTGCCTTAAAAATAAAAATACAATACCTAATCAGGCAGCAAAATCAGTTTTTGCTATCCAAATACGATTAATCCAAATTATTGAAACAATATGGTTGCCAGCCTAAACCTGATTATATTGCTTTTACGTTTGAACGTTAATGCCGTAAACAATCTTCAAAAACCCCCCAAAATGTATTTACGCCATTTTATAAACTTGGACTGAGAGTTCCAGGAGATAACAGTTGGGCCCATAATTAATGATCTTGCCTACTGACCAATTTATACACTTCTTAACAACTTGGTTCCCAGTTTACTTCCTTGCTGGAATTTAGAATATTCTCGGTAAGTAAAAGAACTTTATTATTTTCATTTGTTAAGGAATATCGGCTAAGGCCAATGTGGCTAATTCCGTCATAGAGACTATTCCGTCCATTTGCGTTCTCTCGAACAACGAAAAAATTTATAAATTCGTTGACGTTCATTAAGGTCCATCGATGAACAGTTAAGAATGTTGCTGTGTGTACACAAAGCCTAATTGTGTATTTTTCATTGAGTTTTCTAGGTTTATGAGATTTTCTGCTCAAGTACCTAAATAAGCCGATTTTCATTGTTATTTTATATTTGTACTTCTAATATTATTTTAGAAAAGTTTAGATTATTTTAAATTATTGTTAAACGTTTATGCAAAAGCATAATACTAAAAGTTTGAATATGATTGATCTAAAGTTATGGTTTTCCCTTAATTTAAATGTTCTCATTGACTGCTTTTATATTGCTGTATTTGAAGATTACACTCGGTTTCTTTGGGATTCCATCATGGATCTTCGGTTAATGACGAAAAAGATAATCTATTATTAAATCAGTCCACCATTCTTCGACTAATCGGGACTAAACATTATTAAAAAATAAAGAAACCCGTTCCGTTTAAGAAGTGTAACGCTCTTACGGTAGATATTGCTAGGGTCCCCTAGACCCATAATATGGTGGAAAGATTTGCTGGCTATGGATGAGGTCTTGGTGGCTCAGATGGCAGAGCGCTGGAATATCGATCCAGAGGCCGTGAGTTCAAGTCTCACCCAAGATAGTAATTTTTCCACTTTTAAATTTATTCTAAGCTTAAAAGCATCGGTCGCAGACGTTTCTGCTTGTAAATTATAAAAAAAAATTAAAATAAAGAAATGTTACGGCAAAAAAGAAGATGATTTATCATTAGCACAATAACTATTCTCAACGTTTTTTTATTCTTTCCCGGTCTTCCTTTATCTAAGATTAATGATGAATACCTCGTTTTCGGCAATTAATTCCCGTCATCCGCAAAGATATTAAAAATGCCAAGTTTTCGCGGTAACGTTACAAAATTTTTGCAATATTTCGGCCGCTAATAAATTTCGAAGGATACAGTCTAGACAGCTGAAGTTTTCTTTTCATCGTAATAACTTTGAGTATAACATGGTGTTTCAAGGTAAAACGTAAAATTTCTGTAAGTACTTACATTATACATTTTTGTTTTTGAGAGACGAAGTGCTAAAAGACCTTAGCGAACTCGGCGCCGTCGAATGGACAGAATTGGCTATGGACAGAGAAATATGGCGGTCATGTCGGGGGCCATGATCCACTTCAAGTCGTCGCGCCTATAGTTGTGCCTGTGCCGCTCTTGACAACGTTCTCTATTTACTATGGGGAACATTCTCGAGCGAGAACATTTCCCATACAAAACGAGAACGATCTCGAGAAGGGCATAATGTAACTCTAGTCGCGCCACAGAAGTAGTAAGCAGATATTTGAAACATGTTACCTATTTCGTTATCGTGCGTCTCGTTCTTTTAAACAGAAAGTTAAAATTTTGCATTTTTTGTGATTTGTATAACCTTTTCCCTTAATTATGTCCGATTACGCGCGAGATGCACCCCGAGAAATATAAACCAAGATCAGGCCCTTATTTCACCACGGCGACAGGTGCGACAATTCGACAAATGTCACTGTTGCTGACGTCACAGGCATCCATGGGCTACGGTTACCGCTTACCATCGGGCGGGCCGTATTCCTGTTTGGCACCATCATTGTATTATATAAAAAAACTTTATTATATCGGCAAAATACAGGTATTTCCCTTTCGAAGTTTATGATGATGATGATGACAATTGTCACACGATTTAATAGAACTTTCGGTAATTCTTGACATGAAACGAGTTCTGTGTCGGAATTTCGTGACAATCGTCTTGTTTCTTGTGACAATTGTCATTAGCTTCGCAAAATAAGTTTTTATTTATTGGCGATATAATGGAGTTTTTTTTAAAGTAATATGTTGGTGGCAAACAAGCACACCGCCCCTCCGATGGTAAGCGGTTACCGTAGTCTATGGAGGCCTGTGACGCCAGTAACAGTGATGTCGACAATTGTCGCACCTTGTCACCGTGGTGAAATAGGGGCCAGATATTTTAAAGCTCAAAGGCGCTTAGATAAAAGACAACAGCATCCCGCGGGTCACTATATCAGGAGCCATAACTCAACGCCCCGCATATATCATATCCAACTACACCACGTAAATCACGCTACTTTCACAATATCTCACTTTACATGCTCATGTACACTCCAGGCCAAAACTATGGAGTGACAACCAAAAAACTGTGATTTTTATGCGATGTATTTTTATAAGTCCACCCCGCCCCGACCTGCCCCGGCTTCGCAAGGGTTAACAAGTTATACGTAACCCTTCCTCTGAATCACTCTATCTATTAATAAAAACCGCATCAATATCCGTTGCGTAGTTTTAAAGATCAAAGCATACATATGGACAGACAGATAGCGGGAAGCGACTTTGTTTTATACTATGTAGTGATACTAGAAAATAAAATGGTTAAAATGATAAGATAATTATGATAATTGCCATTTCAAAATTGTGTAAAAAGGCAATTAAACACAGGTTGCCTAATGTAAGTTTTTGGTTGCCAATATACAATAGTACAAAAATTAGATATTAAAGAAGACAACGTTGTTCCATATAATTATTTGGCCTGAAGTGTACTAACAGAAATAGATAGCTGATCATAGTTGAACCTTAAGCCTTCACAATAAGGTTTACAAATTCTCAGTTAACAGTGTCAATGGACGATGAAATATCAACTCTATTTTAGAGTGATAAGATTGATTTTATTTCACATAAGATGGTTTTGAAGTGAAGTTTTGGAAATAGATTGATGTATGTATTCGTTTTGTTTGTGTGACTGTGGTGTCGAGTGTGGAAGTTTAATTGTATGTAAACGTGATACGTATTTGTATTAAGTTACGGACATAAATTGATAAGCCATTGATTTTACACTGGATATTATTGAATGAATTAAATTAGTAAATGGGTTTAAATTACGTAAAGGTGAAAATAAAATTTTATTGTGGATCTCGGCTGCTTGCTTTAATACTACCCGTCTAAAAAAATAATGAAATAAATATTGTGACTTTTATGTAGTTGCGTAGGTCTTATTATAGTTTGTCGAAGGACTGTCTCATTTCAAACATAGACAGAGAGAATCATACTATCTTTGTCTTACTCTAGTACTAGCACCCAAAAGAAAAGAATGAGTATACTTAGTTCTTTTTGTTCCTATTTACTGACAAATTAGTTTGACTAACTATAGTTACAGCCAAATATAAATACATATGTATTTAATTCAGAAAAGTGATTAAATTAGTTCTACCAACTAACAAACCGTAGCACTAGATTTCTCAATTTTTTCATTGAAACTAAAAGTTATACTTGCAGTTGCAAAAAAATATTTTTGTTGCATGCATTTATGCCCACTCTAAAAACTTTCAGTTTCACCTTTGTATTTATGTCACAAAAGTCGTAAATAAAAATCAAAATCAAAATGCAGTTTATTACCATGTTTTGAATAGTTTATTAATTAATTTAGATACTGTTAAGTATTTTTTTAAAGTACTGTATCATTAACGAAATTTGCTGAATAAAGTATATTATATTGTGCATTTTATACCGACATATTATTATCGGAGTCTACTAGCCAAAAACTGTAGCATACAAGCTACTTATGTAAATAGACTGCACTTTTATAAAAGTCCAGCAATGCAATAAAAACAATAGCCAACAACAACAGCGATAACGTAACGACAACGCGCAATTTGACACATTGCCGGCCCGTTCCGGTCCCGTATCGGTAATACATAACTGCCGACAGGTAAGAGGGTCTTCACACAGTTTGGGGCTCACGACGAATCATCAGTAAAGGGGCCCAATGATTACCAGTCCGCCGGACGATATCGGCCTGTCAGTTGTTCGGAGCTGTCAACTTTTTGTTCTAACTGACAGGCCGATACCGTCCAGCGGACTGGTAATCAGTGGGCCCCTTAACGGCGGCCTAGTCAAGGTGACAATCGCTTGCGCTTCGCTTTGTGTCTCTCTATCACTCTGCCATATTAGTGCGACAGAGACAGTTGAGTACCGTTCACTATGAAGCGTTAGCGATTGGCATGTTGTCTACGGGGCCAGTACCCTTTTTCAGCCGACTTAAAAAAGTAATTTCCCAACTCATCAGGATCTTTGTTTTTTTTTAGGGTTCAAAGGGTAAAAACGGGACCCTATTCTGTCCGTCCGTCTGTCTGTCTGTTGCTAGGCTGTATCTCATGAACCGTGATAGCTAGACAGTTGAAATTTTCACATATGATGTATTTCTGTTGCCGCTATAACAACAAATACTAAAAAGGACGGAACCCTCAGTGGGCGAGTCCAACTCGCACTTGTCTGGTTTTTTGCTTTCCGCGACTACGAGGCCAATTCGAATGCACATTGTGATATCTAAATTATTTCATTTTGCACTTGTATTTGTCTGTATACATGTATTGGCGCGAACGAAACGCACACATGGAACTACACAAAATCATAAAAAAAAACTAAAATACAAACGACCGGAACATTTATTTTGTATAAAAATCTGTTTGCCACATGTAAAAATAAAGTTTTATCGAGGTTTGAACGTCAGTTTTGTTCCTACTCGCCCCATTTTACGGTACTGTGTGGAGGAGACCTTATTTACTCAGTGCCACTGATTGTTCCAGTTCAGTTCGCAATGCTTTCTGCGAACGATATTGTTTTCTTGCAATATTCAGGGCAATGGCGTAAGCAGCTTAGCTATAAAAGCTGCAGCTAGTAATATGCTGGATTGAAAATAGCCACATCCTGTAGCTCTGAAAGGTGACATTTGGATGGCAGAATTAAAGAGCTACGTACTTGTATGTTTTATTGAAGTAATTTATTTTTTAAATTAAATTTATTTAAAGAAAAGTATCTATCTGTGTATAATTGCATGAATTCTATAGTAATTTAAATTGTATTCTTAGATGATCAAACGAACTTACCTGAAGTGAAGTTCGATCTTAATTATCTTGTCTTCGCCGAGGAGATTTATCCTTTACATGGTAGTTGTCTAGCTATGCAGCAACCTAACGCACAAGTATTTAGAGTAGAAAGAGAAAACAAGATTGTTGTCTCTTTCTCCCATTGAATGCTCCCCACTCGCCACACCCGGGAGCAGCTTCATTGTTTTCAGAGACGAAACTATAGGAACAGCAACATTGAACTTAAGGGGGAAAAAATAAATATTCAAACCAAATGAAATTAAGTGGAGGGAGGGCCCTTAAATCTCCTCGGCGAAGACAAGATAATTAAGATCGAACTTCACTTCAGGTAAGTTCGTTTGATCATCTAATTATCTTGTCTTCGCCTCCGAGATTTATCCTTTACATGGTAGATGTTCAGATTTTCAATGTTGCGTCGTGTAATATAGTTATAGGTAATAAAATAGGACACAAAAGGAAACTCATCAGTAATATAAGGTATTTAAATAATGTATTAATTTTTACACAATCTAAATATCACATTAATACATAACATATTATTCTGGTAACAAATTTGTGTTTGAATCAACAATTGGTCTGTCATAGAAATTTGCAAACACGGCTGATTGCCCAGACCAACCAGCAGATCGTCTTATGACGTCGACACTTACACCATTACGCGCAGCGGCAGAAGTTGAAGCGTGCCGCGTGCTATGAGCTCCGAATATGGAAGTGTCGACACCACTAGCCTGAAGAGTCTGCTTGATCCAACGACCTATAGTCTCGGATGAAGCAGCTCTGTGCGGTTTTTTATGTGTTAAGAATAAACGATCTTCATTATCAAGTCTAAGAGATGATGTAAATGACAAGTATTTATTTAGCACCGTCGGTGGACAGATGTTTAAATTTTGATTGAAAAAGGGCAAATTAAAAACAGGTTGAGCACGGCCGATACCAGAAGTTTTAATCAAATCTGAAACTGTGATTATTATTCGATCATTGTACGATTTAATATTTGTTATTCGAATTAATGAAAGTGTCTGGGTCCTTTGTCCAGACGCTAGCGCTAATAACATGACTAACTTTTTTGTTAATTGTTCTAAATCATTAGTATCATTATCAATGGTTTGTAAGTATTCTAACACTACACATGGGTTCCAAGTAACGTTATAACGCGGGAACACGGGTTTCAATTTAAATATTCCTTTAAAGAACCTTTTAACCTTTTCATCCTGACCAACACTATGAGGAGAAATCAATGAAATCGCTGACCTATGATTATTAAGAGTTCCATAAGAGGCTCCAGACTTAAAACATTCTGTTAAAAAATGTAATAGAAAAGACACATTTATATCATAGGGAAAGTGATTATGAGTTTCGCAGTAAGACCACCATTGCCGTAAACTAGAAGAATATTGAGACTTTGTATTTTTCGCCAAGGAAGCGAGCATAATATCTGCAGATTCTAATGATATTCCTTGCCTGATGAAGGCTTCCCGGATAACACACTCACAGCCAGGGAAAGCTGACGATGAAGCGGGTGTGTTAGTCTGAAAGACGAACAAAGAAGATTTTTATTAGGAGGCAATATCAATATATCACATATAGCTAAGGCCTTAAATAAGGGATACCAAGGTTGGGACGGCCACTGCGGTACAATCACGATGCCCGTCGCTTGATCAGTTACAATTTTATTTAGAACCTTCAATATTAAGGAAAATGGCGGAAAGGCATAAAAGAAATATGAACTCCACTCTATCGTAAAAGCATCAATATTGTACGCAAATGGATCTCTTTTCCAAGACACATATAAATGACACTTTGCATTTATCCTTGACGCAAAAAGATCAATCTCCGGCTGACCAAAGGTTTCTACAACCTTTGCAAAAGCATACGCTCCTAATTCCCACTCCGTATCGACGTTAAGTTTCCGGGATTCACTATCAGCCTCCACATTTAATGATGACTTTATATATGACGCGAATATATGTATATTTCTTTTTTCACACCATTTCCAAATCATGTTCGATACCGAATTTAAATGAGGATATTGGATACCCCCCATGCGATTGACGTATGATATAGCTGTGGTATTATCCACGCGTAAAAGAATTTCACAACAACTTAAGTCTGCAGCAAAAGATTTTAATCCAAAAAATACTGCTAAGAGTTCTAAGTAATTAATGTGCTTACAACTCTCTGATGAGGTCCAAAGACCTCCTGTCTTTTCACCATTACATGCAGCCCCCCAGCCAGTGGTTGAGGCGTCCGTGAAAATTTCCAATTTGTACTTGTAGTGCTTTATAGGATTTACCGACGATAATATATTTCTCTTCCACCAATTTAAATCATCTATCAAAGTTTCTGGGATAGACATAAATGAGTCGTAATTGTCATTATTCTTTAATAGTGCCAAGTACTTAACCCGTTCAAAAGACTTGGTGTATAACCAGCCGTAAGCCATAGCGGGACACGCGGCGGTAAGCGAACCAAGGAAACGCGCAAAATCTCTGATTCGTATACTTTTTGTAAGCACCATATTATTTAAGCGTTTCAACAGACTCTGACGTTTACAATTAGGTAATTCCAAGGTCATTGACTCTGAATTAAGGACAAAACCTAGAAACTTACATGACGTGGAAGGTGTAAGCTTACTTTTTTTATAATTAATTACAAATCCAAGACGAGTTAAACACTCAATTGTATGATTGACGTTTTCCATACACATCTCTTCCGTATCTCCAAATAAACACAGATCATCTAGGTATCGTACAGACTTATAACCACGAGCCCTTAAGTAACCTATTACTGGCTGCAATATTTTGGTAAAAATGTATGGAGCCACAGACAAACCGAAAGGCATAGCATTAAACTCGAATAGTGAACCCTCGACAAAAAAACGTAGATATTTTTGGTGAGAATCATGAATTGGTACTAATAAATAAGCTTCCTTCAGATCAATTGTAGCCATAAAACATCCCTTTGAAATTAGTCTAGTTGCAGTTCGAATGTCTTCCATCTTAAAGTGATCTGTATTTACGAATCTGTTTAACTTTTTGAGATTTAGTATAAAGCGCATACTGCCATCACTTTTCGGTACTAGGAAGACATCCGAAACAAATTGGCCAGTAGAAGGAAAACATTTTTTGATTGCCCCAATCTCAATAAAATGTGCTAACTCCTGTTTAATTGCAATTAGCTCATTTTTGGAAAAAAGTCTTTTTGGATAATCGCTTAGAGCTTGTTTTGGTTCAGTGATAAATGGGATCTTATATCCTGAAACAGCACGTAAAATAAAATTATCATTCGTAAGCAAACGCCATTCCGGTAAATAATGTCGCAAACGACCTGCGTGTACCTGAGACTGTAAGTCTAATTGCGGTCCCGATCCCGATAGGTTGAACGATGCGTCTGCGGCGGGTGACGTCGAGCGCGCGGTGGCGGCGGCGGCGGAGGCGGCGGGGGGTAACGTCGACCGGGCGCTCGCGTCGGTAGTTCGCGCCGCCGATTCACGAGCTGGTGCGGAGGGTAGGTCGTCGGCGGCCCACCGACACGACGCGGGTAGTATTGCCTGGCTCGTTGTTGCCGCGGTCGATAAGGCGGTGGGCCTGTCGAGTTTAACCCTGCGTTTGCAGATGTCGATGCTTGTATAAATTGACTTGTCTTCTTTATGCCCTTTGAGGTGTTTACTAAGTCGCCCAATTTGTCACCGAACAAAAAACTATCTCTTTTCCTGTCCTTAAAGGATTCAATGAGAGATTTATCAACCAGAGGTATAATGACTGATCGACGGGTGTCGGTTTCCGCATAATGAGAATCGGCGATTAGTTTGCCGGCATCATTCAAAGTAGATATCACCTCGGCAATGTCAGGGTTCTTCTTTAATAAATATGTCAGGGCCTTCCCGACAGCCGCAAGAGCTCTCCCAAGCTGATCCTGCTTACCATATAATCGCTTGTCCCGAAGGCGGCAAGTCTCCACCAGCATTGCTGCTACCTCCGGGTTCAGTGTAGGAGCTTTGGCCAGAGGAACATTGCTGGGAAACAAATATTTTTTCAATAACTCCTCCCGCGTTTCCTTTTTTAAGCCGTTTATCAAAATCTGTTGGAAACGACTGGCGATGTCAGGTTGCAGGTCCACTCCAAATTCACCTTGCTCGGTTTCCGTTTCGCCAAGAGCTTTTATTAAATCTGGGTCAAAATTATCCGCGACCTCTTTATTGGCGGGAGAAACAACAGGATTGGTTTCTTCTAAAACCTCAGCATCCACATTCGTAGGACTGAGATGTTCTGTAACAATTTACGAACATAACGTAAAAATAAAAATGTAACAATTATAAAGGCCAAATGCTCGGGCGCGATGATCTCACGCGCATTAAACGGGTTACCAAATATTGCAAAAAAGAGGGTAGCCTGCAGTTGCGGTACCTATATTGCTCTCGGCAAATACCAAGCGTTATTTTTCCAAATTAACAGTAAGAAAGGCAGAAAGCCTGTTCCAATATTCTTTTGAGATAGGTACATAACCCGAAGAATACAACGGGTTTAAAAATATGTATAGGACAAACATTTTTCTACCGAAGAATTCAACGGTAATAAGTCGAATACTGCAAAAGTGGCCCGTGGAATGCAACTGAATAATCATTCGCATAGATGCGTACTGTGTAGGCAATTTTTAGCCCGAAGAATACAACGGGATTTATAAATATTTAAAAATATCATTTCTTTTACCGAAGAATTCAACGGTAAAAGCAATAAAACACGGCGAGCTGAGGGGCCATAATATTAACCTTCGGGTGGCACATCTTCATCTTCACTACTGGAGCTGGAGTATATAATACGCCGACGTTTCGGTCTTCGATCCTCTTGAAACATCCGTTCGTAATCCTCCATTAGCCGGGCCCATTGTTCTTCACCGGTTTCTTCATGACGACGTCGTGACATTTTTACTTATTAAACGTAGGTAGGTTTATTTCACTTGTGCAGTCGGTGCGCACGCACAGACAAGAATGAAGCTGCTCCCGGGTGTGGCGAGTGGGGAGCATTCAATGGGAGAAAGAGACAACAATCTTGTTTTCTCTTTCTACTCTAAATACTTGTGCGTTAGGTTGCTGCATAGCTAGACAACTACCATGTAAAGGATAAATCTCGGAGGCGAAGACAAGATAATTCTTATTTAGTCGTAATGCATGTTAAGTATAAGATGTAATGTTTTGAAAAGATGTGTCCCGCCGAGTTTGTTGCCGGTCCCATAATGGGATAACCTCCTCCGATTGAGGGGGGATTTAAATCTTGTAACTTTATTTGACGTTCATAAGCGCATTGTAATATGCCTACTTGAATAAACTATCTTTATCTTTAAAGTAATGGGCACAAACTACCTATAGCTAAACAGGTCAAACATTTTTAAGGTACTTACTGATGTATCTTCAAATTTCCACGTGGAAAAATTCCGGAAACTTCATATTTTCCATTTTAAAATGAAAGAAATTGATTTTTTTGACTGTACCTATTTCCACCGTATTGTGGAAAATATGCGAAAACCTACTAATGTAATAGTACCTATAGTAAATATGTATCCGTTAACGACTAAACCACGAAAGGGTAAAGGACTAGAAAATTACATACCTTGGAACTCCGTTTCCTATTGATTACCAAATCATCTTACAGTATCCAAATAAGTATGACCTTCCATTGCATACACTTGTTATTGACTCAAGGTTCAACATATGTCGGTTTATGAGTGTGTTTGGTAGCCGAATCGAATGAGTTCTAGAAAGCTAATTACCAAATATTTTAATGGCAGTTGAAATTAGAACTATCAAAACAAATTATAGAGGGTCGAGTTTAATTTCAAATGTCAGTTCTAATCTCTGACAGTTACTGTCAGACATGTTTTACAAATAGGGTTATTTCCTATAATTAGGTAGGTACCTAAACGCAAACATATTTTTGCACTTTCAATTGTTTTATGATTAGCAAAACTCATCACTAAAAGGAGGTATGTTAACTTCAACTTCAATTTCAACATTTATTCAGCAAATAGGCCACAAGGGCACTTTTACACGTCAACATTGAATTTACATACAAGAAAAATAATAATAATTATACATCAACAATTATTAAATACAACTACAACTACCAAATCAAACTAACGTTAATCAATTACTTAGAGATGTATAAGGTCTCTTAATGTCGAATTACATAAAAAAACTATAATAATAATATTAAAATAAAAACACAACAGATACATGGAAAAAAAATCTAAACTTATTTAGAGGTGTAAATGTCTCTAAGTGTCAGAACTAAAAAATAACATAGTTTATCAAATTATCCTTAGAGATGTATAGGGCTCCAAGAGTCACAATCCTGTATGATTAACACATTACGAGAAAAAAAAACATACGAGAACCGAATGAGGCGTCTCACTGCAATTAAATTAAAAAATAAAGTTACTAAATATATTCGTGTTAGCTTAAACAGACCCGTCTCCACAAACAGCACCCGTTCACGAGTACGACGCGTATCTCAGCCATCGCCTCCCTCAACCTTCATTCGGGAAAGTGGCGACCCGATCAACGACGCCACCGTAAGCAAAGACTTTATTATGTTATTGTGAGGGCACCTTGTTTTCATTCAATTTCATCAAACCAACCCTTTTGACGTTTCATAATCTGTTTTGACTAATTAATCTAATTATATCATAAAAAACAAAACTATCCTATTACTAAAATACAGATGTGCATTGCGGAAAGTTTAAAAAAAGTTGGAAAGTTCTCGTAAAATATTTCACAGAAAATGAAGGACACTTTTATTTTGGAAATGGAAAATGTCGATTCTTATAAAAATGTTTGAGAAGTTTCCGTGTTTTTTTGCATGTGATAATTTCGCAATTTTAGAAACTTTCCGAATATCTCTTGACTTGGTTATTGGTAGGTGTGGTAGGTAAAGGTAACTAATACTTGTAAACTAAAGAAAAACCGGCCAAGTGCGAGTCGGACTCGCGCACGGAGGGTTCCGCACCATCAACAAAAAATAGAGCAAAACAAGCAAAAACACGGTCACCCATCCAAGTACTGACCCCGCCCGACGTTGCTTAACTTCGGTCAAAAATCACGTTTGTTGTATGGGAGCCCCACTTAAATCTTTATTTTATTCTGTTTTTAGTATTTGTTGTTATAGCGGCAACAGAAATACATCATCTGTGAAAATTTCAACTGTCTAGCTATCACGGTTCGTGAGATACAGCCTGGTGACAGACGGACGGACGGACGGACGGACGGACAGCGGAGTCTTAGTAATAGGGTCCCGTTTTTACCCTTTGGGTACGGAACCCTAAAAATGATCTCAACAACTTTGAATACTTAGTTTTTGCTTTGCCAATCCTACTTATTAAGGGATTATCCGCCGGACGATATCGATATCGGCCTGTCAGTTAAACGCAAAAGGTGACAGTTCCGAAAAATTTACAGGCTGATATCGTCCGGCGGACTAGTAATCAGTGGGCCCCTTAAGTTTTAAATATGAATGTTTACATTTTCTTTATTTATTTAATAAAAACACTTAAAATAAAAACTTATGAAGAAAAAATTTGGCCTAGGTCGTGGTCGCTCGGTGGCCGCATTGCCCCGCTGGATGGCAATGCTGATCCGCTGGGCAAAATATTGGCCAGCCCTCTGGTCACCAGAAGCCTCTATAAGGCGCTTTGACAGCTCCTCATAGAGGCTACGCGCGCTAATAGATGATAATACTATTACTTATTCTGTGCTAATAGGTCCCCACGGCCCCAGGGTTTCCACCCCAAACGCCGCAAATATGTATATTTATATTTCCTTTTTAAATTGTTTGCTATTCAACACCCATGTGGGGAACAGTCGCCATCAGATACATCGGAGCGGCCAAGGTGTTCACAATATCTGAACACGCACTCTATCTATAACGCCTTGAAAATAGAGGAGTGGTCAGATATTTGTGATCGCCTTAACCGCTCCGATATATCTACGCGTTCATAGTATCCTTTCCCATCCGGAGTCACCCACACATTTATGTGAAAACAATTAATGACATTAATAACAAAAACAGGAACGCCAAACATCCGGCGGGCCTTTTATTGTCTCCATAAATCCCCATTACTGGGCCCTTATTCCCATCTCATCGAAATGGTATTGAAATTGTACGTATTTTCATTTGTCATGCTCTGAAAGAGAGTCATTGTTGTTCTAAAAGGTGTGCAGAAAATGATATGTTTCTGCACTACAGCGTTTTACGTTCCAAGTACGACTGTATTAATTTTTTTACGATATATAAGCAATTGAAATGTGGGTTTCAATGGATTTGTTATACAATTTTCATTTAGGTATTTAACTCTTCATTCCATAAATAACGATACTTTTGCCTAAATTGTTAATTGAAAGTACGTTACCCACAGGATTTACTATAATAATTTCTACTCTGTCATGTACCTATTGTTTAAAAACACACGCATTTTACTTTCCTCGTATTCGAAATGAAAAGTAGAGTGTTTAACTCGGGTGAAAGACATCATTTCAGCCTCGGACTATTGGCGCTCTCACTGCGTTCGAACACCAAACTACCTCGGCAGAAATGAGTGCCTTTCATCCGTCGATTAACAATCTACTATTACACCACACCAGCTCGTAAAGGCTCTCTTTATCCTTCTAAAACTGATGTTTTTTTTTTTGCGTTCGTCTTGTCCATGGATGTACTTCCTAAAGAACAGAAAATTTAACTGAAGCGAAGACCTTGCGAAAGTTTGCAGACTATTAGGTATGCATAATTGCGTCACAGCTGGAAAACCGAGGTTAAATGGAACATGGAAGCAGAGTTGTTTGTATAGAGGGCGTATCTCACAAGTCACCTTATTGTCAGATGCGACCCGATGGTATTTGGGTCAGACGGGGATCTATTTATCACTAGATAGAGCATTTACGGAAACTTGTGTCTTGTATGACGGAATCTTATTATACAAATCGACCTAGCCCCACGGTTATAAAGCTGAATAGTAAGGCTTGTGTTGTGGGTACTAGACGTCGATAACACATATTGTAATAGATACATAATTGAAAGAGAATTGACGCAGGTACTAGTTTTTACGAAATCGATTGCCATCTGACCTTCCAACCCAGAGGGAAACTAGGCCTTATTAGGATTAGTCTGGTTTCCTCACGATGTTTTCCTTCACCGAAAAGCGACGTCAAATATCAGATGATATTTCGTACATAAGTTCCGAAAAACTCATTGTTACGAGCCGGGGCTGCCGGTAGAACCCGCGACCTCAGGATTGAAAGTCGCACGCTCTTATCCCTAGGCCAGCAGCGCAGTGGTTATATCAATACTATCAATAGGTATTTAGTGCCCTCGCCTAGAGCACTATTTATATATCAAATAATACGCGCAAATAGAGATGATGTATATTTATATATAATGAGAGAATATTTACAGCGAATATATTACAATCGGATTAAATAAGATTTAGGCTTCCGTGTAGAAGGAAAATTTAGTTGTGTCGAAGTGACATGACTGACACGTTGACGCAGACTTGTAGACGGGTTGTGGGCAGCCAGTATTGTGGTGCGCCACAGGTAATAGTTAATATAATCAGCCGAGTTGGAGTCGTCAGATATGTGTCATAGTGCGGAGTCTAGTGGCAAGTAATCTACGGCCGAGCGAAAATTATTGCAAGGCCTTCCCCATCGATTTGTTGATTTTAATTGCTGCCCTTTTGTTTTGGTTTTGCCCCTTTAACGCTTTTAGGTTTGATTTATTTCCATTTTCCTGACAGCCTAGCTAAGCGCTAATTGAAAATATTGGATTTTAAATAAAAGACGAAAAAAATATATCCATTTTTTTCGGCACATATTTTTGCTTTTAAATGTTTTTTTTGTTTTCCTTATGTCAGTTAAGGTATTCAAGGTATTTATGGCAGGTATACTTACTTACCTATTTGAGAGATTTGTTTTATAAGAAGTGAGTGTACCTAATTAAGTCAGTGCATTTAAGATTAAACAACCGGTTGAACTTGGAGTACCTATAAATTGATGTAGGTTCAAGGCGGGAACAGTGGCTCAACGCAAACAGTGGTTAACTATTGTGGAGCAGCTGTGTAGCAACACTGTGCAACAGTAAGTAACTTGCTAGGTAAATAGCATAATGTTAACGTGGATGCACCTTAATAATGCAATTGCATCATTTGCAATTATTTAACCTTGGCCTACTTATTAAAATGTTTTTCACCACACCTGCCCTATTAGCACGGTAGCATTTTTATCGTTTATCACCATGCCTGTCACGTTCTAACAAGTATGTAAGTGCGAAAGTGACGGGCATAGTGATAGTGGATAAAAATGCAACTGTGCTGAGCCCGCTGCTCGGAAAGGCTTACTTTGCACTTCAAAAACTGATAGCAAAGTTGCATTTTATTCACATGTGAGGCAAAGTAATCAAATGCAAATTTTGAGTTTTCTTATGTTTGCTGGTAGAATTGACTTTTAAATGATGATTTTGGATGATACATATTTAATAACATTCATTTGGATTTGATTTCATTTCATTTTGTTTGATATTTTACATTTAATATTTGCTTCGGGTTGGTGTGGTGAAAATTTTTGTGTTTTACTCGGGGGCAAATTTTGTTTAACCCTCGTGCTTTGAAACCCTCGCAACGCTCAAGATTCCATTTATCGAACCACTCGCTACGCTCGTGGTTCAATTTTGGAATCTTTCGCTTATTATCAATATTAGCACGAGCGGTTAAACAACAAAGCCCCCTTGTAAAACAAATAACTATTAAAATTATACATAATTGTAGAAACTCATTAATTAAGTAGCAAATGTTTAATTAAAATGTGGTTTTGCCAATACCCTCACTTAAATTGATTGATTGATTGAAGTCCTGCCGGAAGCGTAACTTTTTCCATTCTTTCTAAAATATAAAATTCGGAATATCGCTCGCAGACGTATCTGCTTCATAAAAAAAAATTAAATAGATTGGTCTCTATAGAAAACATTTTGATGCCGAATAGATATGGAATCGATTTGTATAAAAATATTGTTCAAAATGACAATTTATTATATAGTAAAATACATGATTGTACCACGGGATCTTTGAAAAATGCAGCCTGTATACCCGAATATATTATATTTATTCACCTATATGACTTTAAAACTTACCGTCGCTCACACTTCGTCGAATCAATTAAAAGTTTAAATCAAACGGAACCAAGAAGTTTGTTTTAAACGGAGCAGTTAAGAGTTTATACTAAAGTTCGAAGAGTAATTATTTCCGTATGTTAGACACATTTATCGCGTATTTACGGAGAATTTAACTTGCAGCATAGAAGAGACTTTTCTTAATTCAAAGTAATGCATTTCAAACTGCCGATTCTGACACAAGAGCAGACGATTAGACGGATCCACGCCGTTCAGTCACCAAAATAAATATGATGATGATGATCCTTGCGGCCGATTTCGGCCATGGCGACCACTTCGACTCCTAGTTTTCTCGGCGCTCGTGCGCAAGAAGATGCAAAACAGATTCAGTGCTAGCGACTCGCTAGGCGAGTTCACTATTCGTAGGCGCTTTTCGCTATATAGCGCGTAGCTCGCGCTGGCACTGAAAATAAATATTATAAGGACATTCTTACACAGATTGACTAAGTCCCACAGTAAGCTCAAGAGGGCTTGTGTTGTGGGTACTCAGACAACGATATTTATATGATAATACAAATACATAGAAAACACCCAAGACTCAGGAACATATCTGTGCTCATCACCCAAATGAATGCCCTTACCGGGATTCGAACCCAGGACCATCGGCCTCACAGGCAGGGTTACTACCCACTAGTCCAGACCAATCTTCTCGTCAAAATTGTGTTTAGTTTTAAGGTTATGTAATTTATAAATTCAGACAAAGAGTTAGACCAAGACAAGACTGTAACGATTTTGATAGCACACGCAGTGCAAGCAGTGCAAGTGTTATTTTAAACGTCAAACTTCTATGAAATTATGACGTATAAATTAAACTTGCACTGCGTGTGCTATTAAAATCGTTGCAGACTTGTCATCGTCTAACTCTATGTATGTATGTTAGTCTGTAAGGCCTTTGCTATCTGACAATAAATAAGAGTTTTGATTTTTTTAAAGCAAGAATAAATCCTGCCAAAATGAGAACCTCCCCTTCTTTGAAGTCGATAAAAAACACCATCAATTTTGATTTTATCATACAAAACCTGATCAAACTTGAAGAATCCATGCATAAGAATATCTCAATCAGTTTTACATCATGCCCAAGTTTCCTGTTCGTCTAAACTCGACACCGGACCGGAAAGTTTCTGGGCTGTGCTGTTTCACTGGCGCTAAAATTACATTTGTATTAGATTTTTACAGTACATGTTGTGCTACATTACGACACCGGTACGGTAAGAACATTACGTAACTACGTCGAAAATTTTAAGGGCCATGTACTTAATTGTAAAATGTTGTATTCGTACGATACATGTGCTGCGAACAAGTAATTCGCCACTCGCGTGATTCCTATTTTTCGCGCTTGTATAGTAAGTAGGTAATTATTGTATATCACGTCACGTAAATAAGCGGTTGTCGTACCTTGTAACTCGTCGCGTCCGTAGCGTCAGCAACAAGATCGTTTTTTAATCTTCAAGACTAAAAACAAACATTTACCCTGTGGTATTCATAAAAGTTAGCATATTTTCGTTAAATTGTGTCACTTTCTAACAAACTCAGATGTCAAATTGACGAATAAGGACAAACGAGCAAGGGCTTGTTAGACTTAACAGGCGTTTATGAATAACACCATTAGAATATGAATATAAATTCTGTTTTAAGGTCAAATTTTAATTGCGACGGCACTGCTTGCTAAATGAAATGTCAATTATCGTTGTTGTTTCTACGCTGCAATGTTTGTAGCAATCTTATACCTTTCGAGCAATTCTTGTATATTTATAATATATATCGGGGATCTCGGAAACGGCTCTAAAGATTTCGATGAAAGCTGTATAGGGATTTTCAGGGGTGAAAAATCGATCTAGCTAGGTCTTATCTCTGGGAAAATGCACATGTTTGACTTTTTGTATTTTTTCCGAGCAAAGCTCGGTCTCCCAGATATTGTAACCTTAAATGATCAATTCAATTCATTCAATTGTTACACCACGAGAATAGATGCTCAAGCAACCGTAAACTTGAAGATTGAAGCATTGAACGGAAAACTTTCAGTGTCGCCACCGGCTACCGGCCAATCTGAATACAAAGGCGTCATATCAGTGCCTCCTGGGAAAATGGGCATGGGTACACAAAGAGAACATCATAAATGGGGAGTCCATTAATTGTATTTTAGAAAATACTAGTAACCCGCCGGCTTCGCACGGGTTAACAAATTATACACCTAAACCTCACCTTCCTCAAGAATCAATATATTGATCTTAACAGTTGATGCATCCCCTACCGGCCTATCTGCCATTTTATCACAAATCGAATCAGATGGCACCGAAAGACCGGTTTCGTTTGCCTCGCGCAGCCTTAACGCGGCCGAAAAACGTTACTCGCAGTTACAGAAGGAAGCCACTAGTATCGTGTTTGGTATACGTCGATATCACCAGTACCTGTACGGAAGGTCGGTACCCTTCGTTTTACGTACAGACCACAAGCCCTTAACCAGCATTTTTCATCCCGAGCGTGGCATTCCCGAAGTATCTGCGAATAGATTGCAGAGATACGCAATGTTTCTAAGTGGCTATAATTACGTCATAGAATACGTACGCAGCGCTGATAACAGCGCGGACTACTTGTCGCGGGCTTGCCTGCCGCCGCCGCGGGGGGGCGGGGAAGATGCAACTCGGGTCAACCCGCGCGATGATTGGGATCGAGCTGCATACATTTGTTTTGTCACGGATGGTAATTTGCCTATTTCTGTTAATGAGCTCCGTAATGAAACTAGTAAAGACATTGTGCTCCAACAGGTAATTAAGTATACCGTAAATGGCTGGCCTCATAAAATTAACGATAATAAAATAAAACCATTTTTTTATGTCGCACACAACTATCAATTGAGAACGGGTGTGTTATGAGGGGCCATAAAGTAGTTATACCGGAAAGGTTGCGGGGGAAAGTGTTGTCTGAATTACATACCTCTCACTTAGGTATCGTTAAAACTAAAGCGGAGGCACGTTCAAGGTTATGGTTTCCCGGTATAGATGAGGCGATAGAAAAAATGATAGGTTCGTGCGACGTTTGCATTCAATTACGCCCATCTCCGGCGCGGGTGCCATTAGCACATTGGGACCTACCCCCCACGGTATTTTTTAGGCTCCACATTGATTTTCTGGGTCCCATAAATAACCACACATATTTAATCGTTGTGGATGCATATTCCAAATGGGTGGAGGTCTATGATATGGGAAGCTCGACATCATCAATTTCGGTCATAGATAAATTATGTGATTTTTTTTCAAGGTTCGGATTACCTGCGGTAATCGTAAGTGATAACGGTGCATCTTTTTGTTCGCACGAATTTACCGCCTTTTGTAACTTAAACGGTATACAACACATGACGTCACCGGCATACCACCCGGCCAGTAATGGCCAGGCGGAAAGTATGGTCAAAGTTATTAAAAAAGGAATCAAATCGAGTTTACTAACAGGTCGTAATGTACGGGATAGTAAGGTTAAACTATTACAGTACTTGTTCAATTACAGGAACTCCGTTCATTCTACCACCGGCTCTTCACCAACTGAACTAGTGTATGGTCGCAAACTAAAAACGCGTTTAGATTTACTGCACCCGGTTACGCCAACGCCCTCATCCTTATCGGTCACCCTTGCTAATGTTGTCAAAAATAAACAGTGTTCGCAGAATAACAAGTTGAATAGGAAAAACAATGAAACCTTTACAACCGGTGAACGCGTTCTATACAAAAAATTCACTAATAAAAACAAGTTCACTTGGTCGAAAGGTGTAGTTGAAAGAAGACTAGGTAAAGTTTTATACTTAATAAAAGACATTACTTCTTCAGTGTTTATTAAAAAACATAAAAATCATATACTTAAGTACAAAGGTACAGAAAATAACTGGGACTATTGTGACGCACTGGATTGTGACTTACCTGAGACATCCTTACCCTCTGCACTTCAAACGCCGCCGCCGCCACCGCCGCCGCCGCAAACGCTGCCGCCGCCGCCGCCGCCGCAAACGCTGCCGCCGCCGCCGCCGCCGCAAACGCTGCCGCCGCCACCGCCGCCGCCGCAAATGCCGCCGCCGCCGCCGCAATCGCTGCCGCCGCCGTCGCCGCCGCCGCCGCCGCCACCGCCACCAACAACTCCACTGCCGTCGCCATTGCCGACGACAACCCATGAACCACCGCCGGGTCCATCACTCACGCGGACTATGGCCCCATCATCGGAAGACCCCGCAGAGGGGGAAAGTAAGGCAAAGAGCGAAGTGAGAAATGAGGCGATAAGCTCAGATGACGAGGAGGAATTCCATGAAGCGGAAGCAGAAGGCCAGACGCCAGATTTGCCAGATGTGGCAAGCAATGCGCCAATAGTCCCCAAAAAAATATTACGCAAGCGTACAAATGTTAGTTTTAAGAAGTATTTTTAAAAGAATTGTTTTAGATTAGTTATGTAACTAGGGGGAGGAAGTGTTGCATATGTGTGCGTGAGGCTGCGTCCTCACGCTGTCACTTGTTTTAAATATATGTCAGTGCGCTAACGGCCGTCTGTGGTTTTACTCGCCCTTCCCGTATTTATCAGGTGCAAACCGCATGAAAATCGTTTCAGTAGTTTATGAGTTTATCGCGAACATAAAAACAGACAAACGCGGCGGGGGACTTTGTAGAAATAGTACATTACGATACAAGTGCGAAAATAGGTACCTAATTCTGAACAAGTGGCGATAAATGAAAACAAGACCGAAGGGAGTATTTTAAATCGACACGAGTTGCGAATTACCTATTTTGCACACTTAGCGCACCGCCAACAAACTGCTTTACAGTTTGGCGAAACATTAGATTACGGTACGGGTTGTACACTATTATTACACAGAACTCGTTGTGTTTAGGCTTTTTTTACACAACTATCTCATAGCAACTTGTTTTAGAATAATAAGCAAAATCATACAAAACTTATTCCTCAGGCACGTCCCTTTTTCCCCAGAGCCACCAATATTTGGGGCCATTCGTGAAGTTTCCAGATGCTTCTGCAAGTTTGTCGGCCAAGTGACCTAATTCGCGGCAATCAACGGAGGTATGCGAAGAATGTCGCGTCTTAGTTAAAGGGACTGAAATTTTAATGTCAGCCCACCCGCGCGGGCGTTGCTTAGGGCAACTTCCACCAAACTTAGAGTTACCATGGTTACCAGTACAATCAGAGGCGTATTTACAAATTTGGCGCCCCGGGCCATTTTGATTTGCCGCCCCCCTTCATCAGTGACGATAAAGTATTTTATTTAGGAAAAAAACCTGCAACAAGTACCTTTGGGGTGTGGAATAAAAAAAACTAAACCTTTTTACCATTTACTCACATAGGCATTTACATTGTTTTCCTATGTACAAATTGGTTGACAAAATCATCAATGACGCTGTCGTAATTTAAAACATTTGTCAGCTCAGCTTCTATATTAAGAAGAGCTAAGCTATTCAGGCGCTCTTCGCTGATGGGCCCGGCCACATGTCAGCGGTGCGACGCCGCCGCCGCCGTGCGGCGCCGCAAACCGCTCTGCGGCGTCGCCCGCCGCACCGCAAAATTTAGCGGTGCCGCCCGGCGGCGCCTCAAAGCGGTGCGCGGCGCCGCGGTGCCGCCGAGCGGCGTGCGTCGCCGCGTGCGATGCCGCGCTGCATAGAAGAATAAAAATTCGACTACCAGTTGTTTGATCAGACATGAATCCCTTCACACGTGTTCTGCTCTTGCTGTTGTCGAGGTGATATTTTGCTTAAATGTTCTGCAAAACATGGCACAGACATTCGAAAATAGTTATAAAATTTATTTTCAGTCATCTTCAACGCCTCGTATTTTCTTTTGAAATGATTTCCATCTTCATTCATTATACGAAGATATGGGTTCACCCAATTTTTTCTTTTCAATTATTTTTTATTTCTGCGCCTTCTTAACAACAGCAAGAGCAGTCGTGTGATAGCGCTGGCGGTACACCGAGAAATTCAGTAAAATGCTGCAAATGATGTTAAAGGTATGAAAATCGGTACGATTGATCTTTAGGACATTTGAAACAATTTGACCCGAAGCACCAACAAATAAAAAAAACGAGATGAGGACGTCATCTTTTTGTTGTATGGAATTAAAAAAAAAATGTTTAGAAACCTATCGTGTGTGCTATTAATCGAAAGGGCTTTCTGAGCCGATTCTAAAAATATATGTTACACTTCAGTAATTTTTTTTAATTATAATAAAAATAATTTTCAAAACATACCAATAAGTTTGGGCTTCTCCAGATACAATACCGTTCAATATTTTTTTGTAAAATATACCTCAAATTATACGTAATATGAGGATATTTAAAATAAAAAAAAATACTAAATGTAAATATTTTCAAAATTGCTTTATTAGGATTAGACATGAGGTGATTAGGTATAATTTGAGGTATATTTTACAAAAAAAAAGTTAACGGTATTGTATCTGGAGAAGATAAAACTTGGTATGTCTTGAAAAAATAGTTTTATTATAATTTAAAAAAAATACTCAAATGTAATGATGTGATATATTTTTGGAATTGGCTCAGAAAGACCTTTCGTGTAATACCACACACGATAGGTTTGTAAACATTTTTTTTTATTCTACACAAAAAAAGATGACGTCATAACTCCTCTCGTTTTTAGGGTTCCGTAGCCAAATGGCAAAAAACGGAACCCTTATAGATTCGTCATGTCTGTCTGTCTGTCTGTCTGTCCGTCTGTCCGTCTGTCTGTCCGTCCGTATGTCACAGCCACTTTTCTCCGAAACTATAAGAACTATACTGTTGAAACTTGGTAAGTAGATGTATTCTGTGAACCGCATTAAGATTTTCACACAAAAATAGAAAAAAAACAATAAATTTTTGGGGTTCCCCATACTTCGAACTGAAACTCAAAAATTTTTTTTTCATCAAACCCATACGTGTGGGGTATCTATGGATAGGTCTTCAAAAATTATATTGAGGTTTCTAATATTGATATAATAATATTTTTCTAAACTGAATAGTTTGCGCGAGAGACACTTCCAAAGTGGTAAAATGTGTGTCCCCCCCCCCCTGTAACTTCTAAAATAAGAGAATGATAAAACTAAAAAAAATATATGATGTACATTACCATGTAAACTTCCACCGAAAATTGGTTTGAACGAGATCTAGTAAGTAGTTTTTTTTATACGTCATAAATCGTCATAAATAGTATTATTCCAAGCTTAACAAGTAACGGCTTAATAAAACGATATGGCTAATACAGTGTACCAACATAATGTGATTGTAATATTAGTTCTTATGACAGTTATTGAAAACCCGCCAAAACTAGCTATACTTTGAGCGCGTAGGGCTGATATATGCTGTTATCTGTGACAACTTTACTTTGCCTATCAACTTGTCGAGAATTACCGCTAAGATGAGAAACCAGCTTTGTAAAAAAATATTAAATATCTGTGAGACCAGCTTTGCTCGGAAAACATATAAAAACTCAAAAATGCGCGTTTTCCCAGAGATAAGACCTAGCTAGATCGATTTTTCGGGCCTGCATGAAAACCCCCATATAGTAAATTTCATCTAAATCGTTAGAGGCGTTTCCGAGATCCCCGAAATATTTAAATAAATAAACAAGAATTGCTCGTTTAAAGGTATAAGACAGGCGTGGTTCACTCCGCGATTTCGCCGCTTTGCTACAGGTAGCTAAAAGTACATCCGTTCCGCCCCAATTTTGGGTAAAGCCATATTAAGCCGCGCGTGGCGCTGTCGCCACCTAGCGGTCATATCTGTGCTGATCGTAACAGACGCGTTTTTTTAGAGAGTGAGTCTTCTGTACTTAGTACTATTATTTATTCTGTGGTATAAGATTAGATTATATTAAAAACCTGTCAAGAGGAACATAAATTCGTCTTTATATTTGTAAGTAGGATACGAATCCCCAGAACGAGGCTCACCAGGTGGGCTATCAATACCTAAGCACACCTAAGTAATTATGTTATTCTACATAGACAAACAACTTAGTAATATACTTGTTTACACTCTGTCAATATATCTGGGAGTCTGATAAATAGGACATTTAGGTACCAATAATAAGTATCAGGCGATTCCGATCTTAGTATATAATATACGTTGGGTAGAAGTAAAATAATGATGCTGAAAGAAGTAGTCAATCTCTAATTTGTACGTTAATGTTACTTTTTTCTTTATAGGTATTTACTTTGTAGGTATGTATGTATTTTCTTTGTATGTACTTTTTTACACATTGTAATATAACTACCTAAACATTCATCTGTACTTAATTTACCTGTATCTACCTTATTTTAATTTTAAAATTTATGTAATTCCTGATATTTCGTATACGGCAAACAGCAACACCTTTCGTTATTGTTTTCTCTAAAAAATGTGTCAAAGTGTCACGAAAATGTGTAAGGTCAATGTGGCTAAGTGTGGCCTGAGTGGACGCTCGAGTTGGGCGTGCAGCGGGGCGGGGCGTGCGGCGTGCATATTAAACAAATGCAAGCGTATAGAAGCGGCCTTAGTGCACGCTGCTCAAATTACTTGTGAGCCCGACGCCACGCTGCACGCCCCGCCGAACGCTCCACTTCGAGCGTCCACTCACGCATGCGAGTTTCATTACATTGCGTCATTTGATCGGTCGGCTGGATTGATGTAACCTCAATGGTCCGCAATGTAACTAAAATCGTTACGAGTTCGCGCGCCGTCTAAATGAGCCCTAATTCCGCCATAGAGCCTCTTCCGTCTACTAGCGTTTTTCTCTAACAACGAACAAAATTGATGATTTCATCGACAAAGCAGCGAATGCTTTTAGTTTCAGCAATCAAAAGCAGCTAGTTTTATTACTTTCATTGAAAATATAGACATAAAGCAAAACGCTCGTCACGCTATCGAATGAAATTTACTAGAGACGCTACGAATATTCAGCAACTATTCGGTATTCGGCCTATCCGGCCACTTTGCCGAATATTCGGTATTCGGCCGAATGTTCTAAAAAGAAAAATTACAAAAAAATATATATATTAGGTATATTTCATATTTAAAATGTATTATTGGAAAGTTATTAAATAAGAAGACCCTTTTTTAAGCATTTGTTGATTATCATATATTTTATTTTTATCATGGGTCTGATTTGATTGACGGTTTTACAAAAAATATATCTTAGCAAACGTTGTGCTTTGTTGGCGAACAGTTTTCATAATAATTGTGACTCACAATGTTCGCATCTCATGCCGAATATTCGGTATTCGGTCGAGAGAGTGGCCAAATATTCGGTATCCGGCCAAAACCACTATTCGGGGCATCTCTAAAATTTACACTAGGGGTTCTGAATAGAAATACTAAAACTGATCATAAAGTACTCGTTTAACTCTGACATAAGATCATAAATCATGAAAGCCTCGGACAGCAAATACATCGATACAACTTGTCCAATAAATACTGATCTGTTACTAGGGAACTCTGGCACTATATTAGATGTTGGCACATTATTGCAGTGTTGTGAATAACGCTTATTTTTAGGCTTAAAGACTCGAGCCCTCGAGACTCGTAAGTCTTGAAGACTCGACTATATTTGAGAATTGTATTTATTTATTTTACGCGTATGGATGTAAGAAATCGTCTTTGTCACCTTTGAGTCGTTAAGCCTCGAGAGTCTTAAGGGTTCAAGTCTTTAAGCCTCGAAATGAGCGTTATTCACTAGTGTTGAGTCGCTCATTCGTGAGGCACCTCATTTGTACCACTCATTTTGTTAATTTGTCGCAGTACTTCGTACCGCAAAAATGTCTTACTTCACGCCTCTATTCATTTTACTTGATTCTAAAATTATCTTTCTCCTAAAAGTTCTATTCTTAACCTCCAGAATTGCACTCCAATTAAATGTTACTATTTATTTATTTATAAAGGAAGTGATGAATACATAAATATGTACATACATTAAATATTTTTGTCGCCGTTGGAATTAATGGAATAGTCGACGCTGAAAATATGCTAGTACCTCACCTCATTTGAAGTAAGACATTGTAACACCTCATTTTAGAAAATGAGGTACTCATACAAACTCATTTTAAATTGATGTCCCACCCATCACTATTATTCACAACCCTACATTATTGGCACAAATATACGTTGTAAGTATTTACTTATTACTTTTGGGCGTGTTACTAAGGCCCACTTGTACCCGGGGTTTAGCGGTTAAACCGTTAACCCAGTGTCAAAGGGTACTAACCATGTTAACTCCAGGTTTAACCGGTTGACCCCGGGATAGTGAATGGTGCAAGTGGCCCTATTAGTGGTGTGCGATATTATCAATAAGAATTTCATGAAAGCGGATGACTGTGTCTGTTTCACCTTAGGCATAAATATGTCAACCAATTCTCGTGAAATCGTCGTTTTAGTACAATAGTAGTTTGTGTTACAAGGGATCAAAATGATATATTTCCGTCAAGGGCGTACCTACATTGAATCCTGAATGAAGCGATGGATTCTACAATAGAATGCCGAACGTAGTGAGGGATTCTAAATTAGAATCCTGAGCGTAATGAGGGATTCAAGTGTTAACGCCCAAGACGAAATAATTTTGATGACGTGTGACACATACTGCTTTTCACATCAACTATGAGGAAAATAAAAAAAATCTTAGTGTTGACGCAATCTGATGCTTAAACAGATTATTTATGATAAAAAAATTATGTGCAAAAAAATGTAAAAATAGTGTGCAAGAACAGAAAAGTATTACTTTTATCCCTCCTAGCAGGGAGGAAAAGTGCCACTTTGATCCCTCCTAGCAGGGAAGAAAAAGCTCTTTTCCGAATAAGTATATTTGTTACAGTATATTACTATCGGTACTTTATATGTATAGGATAGGGTAAGTGACAACCAGGGGCGTATTTACCCTAGGGCCAAGGGGGCCATGGCCCGGGGCGGCAGCCGCGGGGGGGCGGCGAAGCCGCCCCCTCGCGGTTTTTTCTGGGCGCCTTTTATAATAAAACTTAGCTATATCGCTAGAAATCTGCGGCGCCGCAAACCGCTTTGCAGCGTCGCCCGCCGCACCGCAAAATTTAGCGGTGCGCGGCGCCTCGCGCGGTGCCGCCGAGCGGCGTGCGGCGACGCGTGCGATGCCGCGCTGCATAGTAAAAAATAAAATTCGACTACCAGTTGTTTGATCAGACATGGATCCCTTCATAGCGATAGCGGTTCGCCAAAAAACGCTGCAAATGGTGTTAAAGGTATGAAAATCGGTACGATTGATCTTTAGGACATTTGAAACAATTTGACCCGAAGCACCAACAAATAAAAAAAGCGGCCAAGTGCGAGTCGGACTCGCCCATGAAGGGTTCCGTATTTAGGCGATTTATGACGTATAAAAAAAACTACTTACTAGATCTCGTTCAAACCAATTTTCGGTGGAAGTTTACATGGTAATGTACATCATATATTTTTTTTAGTTTTATCATTCTCTTATTTTAGAAGTTACAGGGGGGGGGGGACACACATTTTACCACTTTGGAAGTGTCTCTCGCGCAAACTATTCAGTTTAGAAAAATATTATTATGTCGCAGACCGTCTATTATGATTTATGACGGCTGCGTTTGATGGAATGTCAAGTATCGAAATAGTCTATGCTTGAGTGTGTTTGACTGCGATACAGTGACTTTTATTTGAATGACCTGAACAGCTTCTTTAATGGATTGGTTCCTGGCTGATTCTGCGGACAGCCCGAAATGAGATGGCATCCTGAGTGGAACCGTCAGTCAGATTTGAATTGGAAAAGTATCGCAGTCAACCTCACTACATTCCTATAATTAATATTTTATGAAATCTATCGTTTTACCTATGCCGTACATTGAGCATCTCTAATTAACATGATCGTTTATCTCTCCTCGTCATCAGAAGTGGTCAGAAAAAGGTGGAGGTGTACTTCCAAAATGCTACGATTTTCCGACCTCTCCCTTTGCCCTATTCCCACAGAAGAAAATAAGCTGAAGCAAATAATTTCATGCACAAGCAATTACATAGTGGTGGTAAGCCCACAAGTAAAGGTATTTTATGAAAAAACGTCTGGTGAGTTCAAACAGTTATGGATAAGTAAATTGAGTGTAGGTATTTAATCCCTTCCCATGGGTATTATTGCCTATGCCAATGTTTAACACAAAATAATTTTGATTCCCGTTACGTTTGCGAACTGTAGTTTATTATTAAACGATATGAAGCTTAAATTCATACTCTGCTGCTTATGTATCTCAGATTTACAACCGTGTTTATACGTCTTTAGAGCATAAGAACACATAACTTCAAAGGTTTATTATAATTCATAAATGTCGATAAAGTAATAGAAAGCAATGGGCAATCCTATTACTCAATTATAGTTTGTCAAAGGACTGTCTCATTTCAAACATAGACAGAGAGAATCATACTGTCTTTGTCTTACACTAGTACTAGCACCCAAAAGTAAAGGATGAGTATAGTTTGTTTTGTTCTTATTTACTGACAATTTGGTTTGACCAACTATAGTACAGAATCGTGTCTATCACTATTAAAGAGGTTACCTATTTGCGTACTTTCTCTACCTTTTCCCGAGACCTTTTCCTACAAATTACATAGTTGCCTAGCAACTGTTATTTACAATTTTAGTAAATATGTCAGATAAGCAGAGAAATTAGCTTTCGCTATTAATTTTAATGTTCAGGTATTTAACCCAATATACGTGCATGTGCTTACACTCTAAATGTGTGCTATCTCTTAAAGTGATATTCGCCTGCTGCCCGTACTGGATCTACCTACCTTGTAACGGACGAACGCGACCCACGGACACAACAGCAACGTGTATACCTATGCTGCATACCTCCGTGCTCTGGCAGTGCAACCTATGCAACTAAAATACAAGGACAGGTTTCGTTCCAATTTCATAAATTTAGACCGATATTGACTGCTAAACTTAGCAAGGAATTACGGCTACTATATTTGATACTCTTCCTATACATAAGGAATTGACGTAGCTATACCGATAGTGGTAGTAAACATAGCAAGAAACTACGGTCACAACACCCAACAATTTGCTACTACGGTACAAATTAGTTGACATTCTACTTCTAATGACTTGATATAAGTTGGTAAAAAAAAGATAATTACGATCGTTTATCCACAACTAACGCACGCATTAATAGTGTTTATGTTAAATCTGCTTATTGGAATCCATGCCATTTCGCTTGCTTTTGCTTGCTTACAATTCATGGCTTACAAATAACGATTCCAGGAAATCCTGCTTTACAAAACAGAAGCCTGTCTAGCCTGCTGTTGCTGCCTTCTAATTTCGTGACCGGCTGGTGTGGTGGAGCCGAGCAGAAGGATCGCTCCTGCTCTCGATATCGCAGTTGACATTGACAGACTTTGTTTATTTGGTGAGCAGTTCTCATTTTATTTTGATTAACAAGACATTTCACCACAGTTAGAATGCTGCCAATGTGTGGCAAAAGTCTGTTTTGTGATGATCTTGTTATGTAAGCATCGAATGAAGTAAAACAAAAACGTTTTTAGAGTTTAGTCACAATTAATGACATCGATTTATATGTTGAGCAATGTACCAAAACTGCTTAATTTGTGTGGTTTCAAAGGTATGGTATGGTTACGAAACTATAAACTGAAAAGGACTTAACATAAGTACGTAGGCATACGATTACCGAGGCCTCCGGTGCCCGGGGCTAGGAACGAATCTGCGTCTTCTGCATTTGCGGCGGACGCCAAAGCCACTGGCCTTCCGGGTCACGGTGGTACCGGTCGAATTTCTTGAGACTTCATATTATGTTTTCCTTTATTTAGGGGCTCTTTGGCCCACATTTGATACAGCGAAAATTAACACACAACTACTCAAACCAATGTTTTAATTATGCAAATATGAGTCTCGCTTAAGGCTCGAAAGCATGAAGGTTCCTTCGACGGCGGGCGCAATGACACTTAATGAGCGTTCTTGGCGACATAGACACGACAACTTAAAACGTCATACACGGTTTGGAATACAATATGTACTATTTTTAGCATGAATACCCGATGGAGATAAACCAATTTTTAATTAGTAGCGCATAGCGAGATATAAGCTGTTCAAGCTTTGCAACGATTAAAAACAGTAAAAATCTGTAATTTATTTACGTATATTGATGCACAAACGTTATCTGACAAATTCTAATACACCTACCTATTGTTCTCGTGACAAATTTTAATTTATCTTGCAGTGTACGAGTCAAATATTGCAAATTCGATGTGACTTGCTTCCCGGTTTCCGATGGAACTGAGAATTTGCACACATATGTAAATTGGATGACAATTTAATGCCATATTCTTATGACGTAGAGCTGATTCAGATCAGCTCCACATCAGTGATGGAGTTGAATGGGACGACGTACCTAGCTTGGTTGTGTTTAGTATTGTTGGAATTGTCTCGATGAGTATTGGTTGCCTGTTGGAGGGCAGGTACAGTCGGCGATGGAGGTTTTTGACGAAAATGAAATAAAATAAAAATAAAAACACTTCTTTTAATCGTTCAGTAATCAAGCACGCATTTTAAGATTGTGTTAATTAATTAAATTATTTATTTTGAACGACAACGACCGCTAGAATACTTACAACAAACTGTCACTGTGGTCCCCTGAACAGCGGGATAGAGTGGCAACAAAATAACTTTGATCCACCCTTAAATCTAAAAACTATTATGTATGTAAAAACGATTAAGTTGTTAACAATACGACAAGTCCTGTTGGTAACATAATGGATAATGTAAATGTTACATACAGATTTGACATAATTATTTGAATGGTAATACAAATGGGCATTTTCATTTTAACATGTAGGTACTCTAGAAAGCGACTAAGTCGTGATTCAATAACGTCAACTCGTCGTCGTCTGCCCAATGGATTAGGTACTGAAATTTGCTTTCAATTAACTTGAGGCGTACCTACCGACTGGGTCATTATTTTAATTTGATTTTAATTTTGATATGGAGACATTATGGACACATTGTGAGTGTAAGACTACACACATTCCCGAAGTTATATTGCTTTGAAGCAATTAGTTATACAAAGACTGCCTTTATTTGTTTTTTTTTTCCCAGGGGTAGGATGGATCAAGAAAGTAATACGTTTGTCAAATTGTAATTAGTTTGATTTTATTAAAATTAGAAATTTATTACATTAATTTGCATGTGGTATATAAGTGACATGAAACACCTATCTCCGTGCTTTGAAGTTGAAGTAGGTAGTGTTTCGATGATTTAGCATAACGATCTTGTTTTTAAAATCAAACAAAGCCCAAGCTTATTTATTTATGTTAGTTATTTATTTATGCATAATATTTTCATGACAGTAGGCCAACATAAGTTGTTTCGTATGATTGTTTTCTTTTCGTTAATGGTTATAAAAATAAAGAACGGTGAACGGAATGGTGAGGTGAGGCGATGTACTAGTCGTCGCGAAACCGATTTTATTTCATGTATGATAAGGACCGAGGATGTAAGAAGATAAGGACCGACTGAGCAATTAAATTCCTTTTCGTGTGTCATGTTGCGCGTTACACCGTGTCTTCTGTAGGTCCTGGTCACCTGGAAGGTGGTGAAAGGAGATAGATACACATCGAAACAATGCTCATACCTACAAGTATGCTCACGATTGGTTAGAGAAAATAGGTAAGTGCCAAAACCTTTACATCCAAGTAATCTAGACGATGATAATGCAGAGTCTGGAGCAAGTTCGCAATGATGACTTCTGATCATTAATAAATCATTCATTCATAACATCACTATGCTCTAAGTTGATGAAATGTTTAACATTCTCATGCGAATGATACTAGTAGTATACTGTGGTTTTTCATTGGTGGTCTAGCCAATGATGCAGATTGCGGGTTACGCAATGAGTTGTGGTTTTTCATTGGTGGTTTAGCCAATGATGCAGATTGCGGGTTACGCAATGAGTTGTGGTTTTTCATTGGTGGTTTAGCCAATGATGCAGATTGCGGGTTACGCAATGAGTTGTGGTTTTTCATTGGTGGTTTAGCCAATGATGCAGATTGCGGGTTACGCAATGAGTTGTGGTTTTTCATTGGTGGTTTAGCCAATGATGCAGATTGCGGGTTACGCAATGAGTTGTGGTTTTTCATTGGTGGTTTAGCCAATGATGCAGATTGCGGGTTACGCAATGAGTACTGTGGTTTTTCATTGGTGGTTTAGCCAATGATGCAGATTGCGGGTTACGCAATGAGTACTGTGGTTTTTCATTGGTGGTTAGCCAATGATGCAGATTGCGGGTTACGCAATAAGGACAGAGCCAAAAAAAAGATTATACCCTATAAATAAAAGGAGTTTGGCCAATGATGTGGATTGCGGGTTATGCAATTATGGATGTACAGAATACTACTAGTCTAACAACCTGTTCCATTTTTGCTGATAATAAAGCTCTAATCAAATAAGGTTATTGCGAACTTGCACTTGAACTTGCACTTGAACTTGCACTTGAACTTGCACTTGAACTTGCACTTGAACTTGCACTTGAACTTGGACTTGTACTTGCACTTGAACATTGCGGCTTTGAAATTCTTATATTCCTAAATAAAATTCGATTGAACTTGATCGAGCGAACTTATATAAAGTCTGTTTGCACTTATGATTGTGATCAGGATAGCCGAGTGGACTTGTTGTTCCTGTGGAGTTTTGACTTGCATAGTACTCTTCCCACGAGGACGTGTGAAAGGTCAGAATGGCCGTGTCGCAGACCGTCTATTATGATTTATGACGGCTGCGTTTGATGGAATGTCAAGTATTGAAATAGTCTATGCTTGAGTGTGTTTGACTGCGATACAGTGACTTTTATTTGAATGACCTGAACAGCTTCTTTAATGGATTGGTTCCTGGCTGATTCTGCGGACAGCCCGAAATGAGATGGCATCCTGAGTGGAACCGTCAGTCAGATTTGAATTGGAAAAGTATCGCAGTCAACCTCACTACATTCCTATAATTAATATTTTATGAAATCTATCGTTTTACCTATGCCGTACATTGAGCATCTCTAATTAACATGATCGTTTATCTCTCCTCGTCAATTATATCAATATTAGAAACCTCAATATAATTTTTGAAGACCTATCCATAGATACCCCACACGTATGGGTTTGATGAAAAAAAAATTTTTGAGTTTCAGTTCGAAGTATGGGGAACCCCAAAAATTTATTGTTTTTTTTCTATTTTTGTGTGAAAATCTTAATGCGGTTCACAGAATACATCTACTTACCAAGTTTCAACAGTATAGTTCTTATAGTTTCGGAGAAAAGTGGCTGTGACATACGGACGGACAGACAGACGGACAGACGGACAGACAGACAGACAGACAGACATGACGAATCTATAAGGGTTCCGTTTTTTGCCATTTGGCTACGGAACCCTAAAAACGAGAGGAGTTATGACGTCATCTTTTTTTGTGTAGAATAAAAAAAAATGTTTACAAACCTATCGTGTGTGGTATTACACGAAAGGTCTTTCTGAGCCAATTCCAAAAATATATCACATCATTACATTTGAGTATTTTTTTTAAATTATAATAAAACTATTTTTTCAAGACATACCAAGTTTTATCTTCTCCAGATACAATACCGTTAACTTTTTTTTTGTAAAATATACCTCAAATTATACCTAATCACCTCATGTCTAATCCTAATAAAGCAATTTTGAAAATATTTACATTTAGTATTTTTTTTTATTTTAAATATCCTCATATTACGTATAATTTGAGGTATATTTTACAAAAAAATATTGAACGGTATTGTATCTGGAGAAGCCCAAACTTATTGGTATGTTTTGAAAATTATTTTTATTATAATTAAAAAAAATTACTGAAGTGTAACATATATTTTTAGAATCGGCTCAGAAAGCCCTTTCGATTAATAGCACACACGATAGGTTTCTAAACATTTTTTTTTTAATTCCATACAACAAAAAGATGACGTCCTCATCTCGTTTTTTTTATTTGTTGGTGCTTCGGGTCAAATTGTTTCAAATGTCCTAAAGATCAATCGTACCGATTTTCATACCTTTAACATCATTTGCAGCATTTTACTGAATTTCTCGGTGTACCGCCAGCGCTATCACACGACTGCTCTTGCTGTTGTTAAGAAGGCGCAGAAATAAAAAATAATTGAAAAGAAAAAATTGGGTGAACCCATATCTTCGTATAATGAATGAAGATGGAAATCATTTCAAAAGAAAATACGAGGCGTTGAAGATGACTGAAAATAAATTTTATAACTATTTTCGAATGTCTGTGCCATGTTTTGCAGAACATTTAAGCAAAATATCACCTCGACAACAGCAAGAGCAGAACACGTGTGAAGGGATTCATGTCTGATCAAACAACTGGTAGTCGAATTTTTATTCTTCTATGCAGCGCGGCATCGCACGCGGCGACGCACGCCGCTCGGCGGCACCGCGGCGCCGCGCACCGCTTTGAGGCGCCGCCGGGCGGCACCGCTAAATTTTGCGGTGCGGCGGGCGACGCCGCAGAGCGGTTTGCGGCGCCGCACGGCGGCGGCGGCGTCGCACCGCTGACATGTGGCCGGGCCCATCAGCGAAGAGCGCCTGAATAGCTTAGCTCTTCTTAATATAGAAGCTGAGCTGACAAATGTTTTAAATTACGACAGCGTCATTGATGATTTTGTCAACCAATTTGTACATAGGAAAACAATGTAAATGCCTATGTGAGTAAATGGTAAAAAGGTTTAGTTTTTTTTATTCCACACCCCAAAGGTACTTGTTGCAGGTTTTTTTCCTAAATAAAATACTTTATCGTCACTGATGAAGGGGGGCGGCAAATCAAAATGGCCCGGGGCGCCAAATTTGTAAATACGCCTCTGGTGACAACCCCATTTTTACAGTTTATTTTTTTGTCGCAACCCTCTAAGGGTCGGTTACCTATTTCAAACCGTCTACAATCTTGAAACGTGCTTTGAAATCTGATACACAGTCGACTCCAAAAATATGTATATTCTTTTTGCCTTATTACAATGCCAGAAGGTACAAGTTTGTATACTTATTTTGGTCAGCTGATGGACCTTGGTAGACCCTTGTCAATAAAATGGTTTTACCGATCGTCAGTGTGTGTTGATGCTAGTATAGGAGGTTCATGTCAGTAACATTTGATTAAGGTATATTCGGGTAATTCCAAATCCATATATATCAAACTCACATGCTATTGTTAATATAAAGCAAATTGTGTAAAAAATATTTTCCATGATGTTTTTAATGATTCAGGGAGGAAAATGGGGACTAGAAGAAGCAGTCGTCCACTATCGTCTTAATTTCAGTAAATATAAAATAAAATTCTTAAAACGGATGCACTTGGTATTCACTATAAGATGAAAAAACAACATTTATTGCAAAAACTTAAATATAAATACAAACTAAAAATATAAAAAATAACTACTTACTAAAACCCGTCCCGGGCTGTCCCTGACGCAAAGGTGCCCATCACGCTCGCTGCGTTGCCGCGTTGTATTGCGATAAAACGGATTATATTGAATTTATACTCCCGACGTTTCCTCAGTCACCCGTTGACCACGAACGCTGTAAAGGGTTCTAAACGTCGGGATGTAGTATAAATTCAATATACGCGATTTAACCCTTCAAGTGGCGCCAGCGAAAACGCGAAAAGTAGTCAAGTGGCGCCGCGGATTTGCGCAAAAGCAGTCACGTGGCGGGGCCCCCATGGGTGGTCAGCGCAGATTAAGATAATTTTACAAAACCGTCGATTTAAACTTTTCTATGTTTGGAAATATATTAAATCACATATCGTTATAATCAGCGTTAAATACGCTATTTGAATATAGCAATAAAATTATTATAATGTTTATACATTTGGCCAGACCTAATCAAACTCCGGAAGATTGACCGTTTTCCAGGTTCCTTGTTAAACCTGACTACCACCATAAAACAAACTGATGATTGGAGGTAATGGCTAATAGTTAATTATCAAATTAAGACTTTTATTTTTAAGATTAAATCATTAAAAGAGACCTAACATACAATTTAAATAACAAAACAATTTCTTATAAATCAAGACTTAGTTCGGACTCGGCGGTCGCTCCCGAATGAATGGTCCTTGCCAACAAATTTTATACTAAGTGTTTTTGTGTTTCTTCCGGTATGCTATCCTTGTCTAACTAGCTACCTAATTTTGGGCGCTAGAAGAGAGTAACTATACTTAAATGCGTTCAATTGTGGCCGACAGTTTACTGGTTTTCGCATCGACCCGTGTGTGGTGGGCCGCCAGTTTACTGCTTTTCGATCCGACCATTAACGGGTTGACCGCCACTTGAAGGGATAATCCGTTTTAATAGTTTTATTTCATTAGTAACAATCGCGGTAACCAAAGACAATATTCAGAAAATACTTGTTCACTAAGCGTTAAGCTTTTAGTGTAAAGGTCTGAATTAATTTAGTTAAAGAGTTTTCAATTAAAATTTTAAATAACGAAACCTCATCTAATGCAGTGGTTTTATATTAAAACGAAAACTTTAAAGGGTCTTTAAGGGGTTAATAAATGTCAGTGTTTTAGACTTAATAGATAGTTCTAAATGCTTTTGCTAATATTTTAATTACACGTTTTTAATCTGAGTATTTTATAAAATTACACACTATTTTACATAAATTGTCTTTATCGGTAAGTATGCATTTAGCTCTGGCGGTCTAGCATGAGTTGCGTTCTTGCGCGCGACTCCATACATTTTGCGCGACTTCAAGTATGGAGTTGCGCGCGAGAGCGCAACTCATGCTAGACCGCCTGGTAGTGGTTGAGGTTCACCCGATAACTTGGCACAGGCACTAGTTTTTACAAAAGTGACTGCCGTCACTTCTGATGACTTCTGTGGTATATGAAGAGAAAAGAAAGTGATCGCTGGTAGCGATCAGACCAGATTTTGTAAGATTTTATCCCTAGAATTTCATGTCGTAAACGGCGGAATTGGAATAGCTAGCACAAGTAATTATATTACCAGTACCTTAACTCTGTACAATAACGTCTTAGATTGAATAATGTAGAAAATATTTTACCTCATATTTTCTCCATAATTCAATTTAATATATAGGGAATATTACGTGAAACTCTGCGTAGGGGGCGCCACTCCCACAATCAGTCACAATCTAAGGGTCTACCGCAAACGAGAGAGTCGAAATTTTGTTATCTAACCTCTTTATCACTCTTGCGTATTCGAGCTATAAAGACGCTGAGTTTCGTTTTCGCGTTTCCCGGTAGGCCCTTTGTAAACAAACCGCTTTGATGTATCATGTTCAATGTCATATTTTATTGTCTGTGAACACTTGTCAAAAAAACAGTTTAAGGCACAGTATGTATAAGCTACTCTATGGTTTACCGAAAGGCGCTAGTGCTGCACTCTGGCGGCAAAATATTGCAGTAATACTCCCTATTAAATCAAATTTTATTGCTTCTTAAAATGCTAGAAAACGGACTGATATTTATAGACAACGAGAAAACACTTTCATTAAACATCGAAAATACAAAAACAATACAATAAATTTATGCGACTCACAGCTGTCTAGGTTCTATTGGCTGCACTACACCCATAGGTCGATGGAGAGAGTCGAAGTACTGGCAATGTTTTCACTGTGCCCAGCGATCGACTAGTTAAGAAAGCAGATTTATGCGACTCACAGCTCGCTGTATGTCTAGGTTCTATTGGCGACTAGGGATAGTAGGGTGGCCACAGTGCTATCAAAAACAGTATTTTCCTAGTTAACTCAAAAAAGGTTAATTTGAGACGTCCTTAAAATACCTACATCTCGGTTCAGTCAGAGCCGCTAGGGAGGACTCAAAAGTCAAAGTCTATTATACCTACGTACAGAGTTCCATGATTAAATTTGTTATTTTTAAATAAAGTAATGCTCTTTATTTGCATTGATTAACAAAACATTTTCAGTATTTTAATTTTAAAAAGATTAGGTACACAGCACAGTTAGTTGAATTGCTGCAAGCTGCAAAATGTACACCTTAAAACTAAAATGTTGTACAAAATACATTATTATTTATGTATATAGCACAATACATTATTATTTATGTATATAACAAAATACATTATTATTTATGTATATAATCGCTGACAGACCAGATAGTTCCATCCTGTGCACTTGGGTCAAAATTATTAATTGATAAGTTATCGCCATATTTTAATATTTTTATTTTAGGACATTTGTTTATTTCTATTTGTACTTTTGACATGAAATCATTATTTATATGAATAACAATGTTGTGACATCCTTAAATTCAATTCTAGTCAATTTTATTTTACTTATTTATTACATATTCATGATTCAAATTAATTTTAATTTTATTATAAATCTTGATCTCATTGCCAAAATGTTGTGTTATGTTAATGATAAATTTTATTGTACTTACTAACATGTAGCTGTAATGTTTTGTGTTGTATACAATATTGTATGAATTTTTAATTTTCCGAAATAAAGATATTTTATTTTATTTTATTTTTATTTATAACCTACTGTAATTCCTTTTAATTACTATCATTAACTGTTACTGTAACTAGATCAATTTGCTTTAATCAAATGACAGTAAATATTGAATGTTCAACAACATTGCCACCGTACAAACCTCAGTGAGACTTTGAATAGAAACTAGTCAAACCAGGCAGTATAGTACGGTTCAGAGCCGCTAGGGGGCGATCGGTCGTCAAATCTAACGGCTTGCCGAATAGCAAGCGTTCTTATAAAGAACGGAGTCGAAGCCTTAAGGATGACTCACGCTAGACCGGGCCGGGCCGGGCCGGAGCTTCCGGCGCTTCGTTTTCTATGGAAACCACTAGCTACGTGCTGATCACCGATCCGTCCGTCCGTCCGTCTGTCACCAGTCTGTATCTCACGAACCGTGATAGCTAGACAGTTGAAATTTTCACAGATGATGTACCTATTTCTGTTGCCGCCTATAACAACAAATACTAAAAACAGAATAAAATAAAGATTTAAGTGGGGCTCCCATACAACAAACGTGATTTTTGACTGAAGTTAAGCAACGTCGGGCGGGGTCAGTACTTGGATGGGTGACCGTTTTTTTGCTTGTTTTGCTCTATTTTTTGTTGATGGTGCGGAACCCTTCGTGCGCGAGTCCGACTCGCACTTGGCCGGTTTTTTTCTAAAAAAACGAACTATAGAAACGCATATTTTTTTGCTTGCAAATTTGCGTTTTAATGTCAGTAGTGCTTTTTAAGTACACTCTCACCCACTTGTAAATCACTTGTAAATATACTTCTCATAACTATGTCCATAAGTTCTCCAGTGTAATGTCAACTATTCTACCAAATTCAAAGTGACGTATGCGCCTTTAAAATTCGTTTATCTATACTACCTTCTTGTCTCACGAGGGGTTCAGTCACCATCAAATTCATCGGAGCGGCCAAGGTGCTCAATAATATCTGAACGTGCACTTTAATGCTTGACAATAAAGGCTTTATTCAGATATTTGTGGATACCTCGGCCGTTTCTATATATCTAATGGCGGCTGTATGTTTATTTTATAGCTCCCATTTCACAGGTCATAAACTTTATAATAAAACTAAAAGTGTGGTTATTGTTGAGGTGATAAACTGGGTGAATATGATTTAAGGGTAGGTATAGAATATAATAGAATATCATTTATTTCAGTATAAGTACACAACTACACAGTTATACAATACATAAGTACACAGAAAGAAAGAAAAAAAACCGGCCAAGTGCGAGCCGGACTCGCGTTCCAAGGATGCAGATTTCTATAATAGGTTTTCCTGATTTCTATATAGCTAAAGAACTATTTTGTGTAATAATAAGACCCAGTTTCGGAGATAAAGGGGCGGGGGGGGGGATGGTCGGACAGACAGACAGATGCACGAGACGACGAGTGATTCTATAGGGGTTCCGTTTTTTCCTTTTGAGGTACGGAACGCTAAAAAGACTTATAATTTATAACCCTAGAAAATTTATACCATAAGGGGGGGTTGGATTTAAATATAATAAAACTAGAATTAAAAACTAAGCTTAAAAACTAAGCATAAAAATAAACTATAGATAAAAAATTTAAAAATTTAAAAATTTTGTGCGTAGGATTTTTGAAGTGAAAACTTCTTTAGCGGCGCTGGGCACTTTTTGAGGTGGGGAAAAAATGATAAACTCGAGAGAGCGTAAGGCGATCACGTGACCGTAAGGGGCGTAAGGCGATCACGTGACCGTAAGGGGCGTAAGGTGGCCACTCATAATTTAAATGGCATTTAAATCAGTAAAGAAAAACTCAATGTTATAAATTTGACATTTATGTTGCGGACTCCTTTTCAAGACTCTTTACCTATGTTCAAATAATTTGAAGTTGTCATGGCAGTATGTAAATAAACATGTCAATGAAAAAGTGTGATCTTATTTGAGAATGATAATAATATATAATAAATAAATAGAATACCTCCGCTAAACGTATGTATCGTGTTACCCTCGTGTTACCGGGTGTCGGTAACATAGTGAGGTGAGTTTTCACTTCTATCGGCACTCCCGGAGCGCAACCGTTGTTGCTTGGTTTTATTTAGTACCTAACTTAAATACCTAATAGAAGTATGTGCGGAAAGAGAAGAGTCGTGGAATGTATGGGGGATACATTCCACGACTATTATAACCTCCCTCCTCGGAAGGCAAAAATAAAAACTTTTTGTAACCTATCAATTAAAATTTTAATTTATCATGTCATAAATGACAAATCATTCGAAAATGTTTTGACAAGCAATTTCAGCAAAATTCACAACGCTCGTCTCTATTTTCACAATATTAGGCAACAATATGATTTAATAGACCAACCACCTACTTTTTTAAATTGCTTATATTTGCTCTTCCAATACCATATACTTACCGTATTTCAGCATGAATAGAAAAAATAAAAATCCTGACACGAAAGGAAGAAGCTTACGTAAGTCTTATCTTAAGGCCCAAGATACACTTGTAAGTTTTACTTACGTAAGTAGGGACACAGCTATACTACAGAATGAGAGATTAATATCGTTACCTCATTCCTACAAACAGCTTTGTCCCTACTTACGTAAATAAAACTTACAAGTATATCTCGGGCCTAAGACAGTATGATTCTTTCTGTCTATGTTTGAAATGAGACAGTCCCTGGCCAAACTATAAAAAATTTCTTACAGTGGTCGAAATCGAAGACGAGCTGCCCAATCAAACGGACTCAGATTATTCCCTATCATCCAATGATCAGCAACTCTTCAAGAACCAGGCTCTGGTGATGGACCTGCATGGAATGCAGCGGGATGAGCTGCCTGATAATCCACTTCCTGAGGTTATGATTTATTTTTATTATAGGACATCCTTACACAGATTGACTAAGTCCTACAGTAAGCTCAAAAAGGCTTGTGTTGTGGGTACTCAACGATTTAAATAATATACAAATACATAGAAAACACCCAAGACTCAGGAAAAAATGTCCGTGCTCATCGCACAAATAAATGCCCTTACCGGGTTTCGAACGCAGGACCGCGGCTTCACAGGCAAGGTCACTACCCACTAGGCCAGACCAGTCAAGTTAATGTCGAGATTTTCCCTGACATGTCAGAATTTTTGGTCAGGATTTGAGTGGGGCAGAGGAAAGCGAAGGTTACCCCTCGTACTTAAACGCGAAATTAAACGGAGCCCCAATGAGGGCTACCTCATTACTTACATAAACTTACAATCTAATATTCAGGTGAAAACTCGGAAGCTCTTAAAGAAGAAGCGGCCCAGACCTGATCTTGATCAAGGCCAGGATCAGAGCGCAGGCAGCCTGACCAGCAGTTCGGGGAGCTCCGTGGTTCCACCAGGGCCGGAGAAACAGGAGGAGTTCTTTGATGCCCATGAAAGCTATCATAATATTCAAGGTTATAATATACCGATACTTATATAATAGTTTCTCCTTTAAAATGTTCGATGGCAGTCCCATTTGGGTCAAACACAAAACTGTGTTCACATTTTTCCTGTAGACATACCCAAAAGTTAAGCGCTATAAAGGTTAATTTTGATATTGAAGGTACTCCTTTTATTTGGACAATTATGATAAAATCATTACCTACATGCTTGAACTATCCTCCACAGGAGAGAAAACATGTGTGTTCGTCAAAACTGTAGTTTTCTCTCCTGTCGACAATTAACTGCTTGTGGCACAACATTGCACTCCAGCAATGAACTTAATATCCAATTCCAGAGAACCAAATAAGTACAACACCCAATCGTCCCAACGTCACATCAAAACCAACGGATACTCCCGAAGCCATGCGTCCGCAGTCCACGCCGCAGAACACCACAAACCAAACAAGTACAACACCCAATCGTCTCACCATCACATCAAAAGACACGGGCAACCCCGAAGCCATGCGTCCGCAGTCCACACCGCAGAACACCACACAGCAAACAAGTACAACAACCAATCGTCTCAACGTCACTTCAAAACACACGGGCAACCCCGAAGCCATACGTCTAGCCACACCGCAGAACACCCCACAGGACAAAGCAGAGGAGAGAATAGCTGTCTCAGACGCTACCACGACGGCCCCTGCTACACAAGACACTGGGACCGGGCGGACGCCTCTGACGAGCGCTGTAAGTGTCTTATCATTCTGATTAGTATATAGAATAACATAACATGGAAGCATCGCCGAAATCAGCGCTTTCATCGTCACTCGAGATCAAAATCCCGATAATCAGGCCACACAATGGAACAATCCAGAAAAGAGACGAGTACAGACCGGAGACTGTTAGGTATCTCAGACACCACCACCGCCGCTGCTACCCAAGACGCTGTGACCGGACAGAGGCCTTTGACGAGCGCTGTGTCTTATCTTGTAACTTGTAGGTCTTCTAAAAATATGAGAAATTTCTGAAATAATTCCATGTGAAAATTTCGCTTACACGCTTTTCGCTTACGAAAATTTTGGTACAATTACCGTTCCTACGGTATATCTGTAATTCCGGGCACCAGAGACCTTAGTAATTTTTCCAATGACATTTATAATTTATATTCCAGACATGTCATTACAAAAACATGGCAGATATTTTGCACGCTGATAGCCCATAAATAAGCGACAAATGTGATTCATTTTTATCCCATTTACCCAATAAATTCAGAGATTCATGATTGATTACAACATTTAGGCCTCCCTTAATGCGATGTAAACTTTTGTACGGTCGAGGTCACAATCACATATATCTTTACAAGCCAACGTTCCAAAAATATATTTACACGATCTTATTGTCAGTGTCTTAGAGGTGCGTATATATATTTTTGGAACGTTGGCTTGTAGAGATGTTTGTAAACTCGAGTGTAGAATCAGAATGATGGAACGAGGTCGTTTCATAATTTTTCATTTTTTAACGCAGGTATGGTATGTTGGCATATGATGAAATGCGTAACGAAATTAGACTAACATATTAGACAAGGATATGGGAAAAGGTTTCAAACTGCTATATAAAATCGAGCCAGACCTAGCATTTAGTCAAAATGTAGGCTCCTAAAACAATATTATCAAACGATTTTAATGCTCAATTGTTACAGAAACCTATTCGGCCATCAAATCCAGAGTAGAACGACGGGGATCGAAACTAGAGATACCCACCCACAAAATGACTGCCTGTCAATTGACACAAAAACTGATGCAATAAAAATTGAAACAGTTGTTTTTGTTCTTATTTTTAACCCCCGCCATACAAAGAGGGCAATGTCTGTCTGTCTGTGGCATCGTAGCTCTCCAACGGAAGAGCCGATTTCGATGCGATTTTTTCACGTGAAAGCGAGTTTTCTTGTGGTGGTTCTAGCCTGCCGTAGGTAATTTTAGTTGAAAAATCAAAATAATGCCCTAAAATAATTAGGCTCCACTACCTCGGAGGAATTCCACTACTGTTCACCAAGACCAAATAAATTGGAAAATGAAGAGCAACGTGCGCATGTAGATATAGTTGGTCAAACCAAATTTGTCAGTAAATAAGACCAAAAAAAACTACATTCATCATTTTCTTTTGGGTGCTAGTGTGTAAGACAAAGATAGTATGATTCTCTCTGTCTATGTTTGAAATGAGACAGTCCTTCCATAAACTACGATATAGGTATTTATATTAATTGACCGAACGGGATAGTCTTCTGTATCTTTCAGTTGGAGTAGCAGCGAAAGCGCTATTATTGTTTGTCTTTGTCACAGTTTGACTTTTTTTTAATTTCCTACCATAAATTAGTATGGATTATGGTGGGCAACAAATAAATTCGACCAATCATAGTGTCGCATTGCGTGTGTTTTGTCCCTCACGGAGGCACGCGTATACCACTTCCATAGGATCCTACCTTCTATGATCTTTATGAACAGACCTACGTCGTTCGAAAAAGGTTAAAGTTTGTATCATCTGTTTACGGAACGTCTGTGGTATGTCTGTGGCGCTTGTCATGCCATTGACTTCAAAATTTTAAGTATATGTAATTTTTATTATGTGCCGTTTTTATAATTTTTGGTTAGCTTTTTTATAGTTAACGATTATATCATTGAACACTTAATTAATTTAGTCTTACACGACTATAATGTCAACTACGCCATCCCATTGGTTTGGTATTACTATACGAAGGTTTGTTATCTGATATAAGTTCATTAACTCCCGATAAATTCGGACCATATAGCGCATTACTTATCGTCATAATATGGGGTCTAGTGTGGTGAAACAAAATATAGGGTAACAAACATGATTGTCACTAGACTTATAATAATTATATCGACCGGGATATGCAGTGTGAATGCGACCAGACCCAACGAGTGTGAACGCACGAACGAGGGTAGAGTATGTGGAAAGAGAAGAGTCGTGGAATATATTGGAATCTAGACCGAGCGCGGTCTACACAACTTTGACACCCACCCGCTATCTCCAGTTACCCGTGAACAAGATGCATGTAACTGGGTCAAAATATTGTGAGCTCGAAAACAATACAAAAGGTACCTAATCACGGTTCATATCCCGGTCGATATAAGTCTAGTGAAACTAACCGTCAATCATTCAAAACTGTTAAACATGATTGTATTGTATTGTTATTGTCCGGTTATTGTTGTTGCTATTGTTATTGTATCACCATAATATGAACATTCAAATCAGAGTTACGAGATTTTAAAAGTCTAAACTGAAATAACTGTTACAAATAATTGTTTTCTTGCATCGTTACTTCCATTCTGAGTAAAAAAATTGTTCATTTACTTCGATTTGTACAAAAATAACTTGTTATTAACGCAGAAAAAAATAAAATTTAAATTTAAATATTTTAAAAAAATAAGTAAAATTTTATTGCAGACATGGATAAAAAGGAACGCAATAAAACCAAAAACAGGAAAGCACCAACAAAACCTAGATCTGGTAAAAAGAGGACAACTGAAGGTTAGAAATTGGTAATATCTACTCACAACATGTCTGATGCCCCGATTAGACTTTCCAAGTATACATATCTATCTACCAAGTCTTCAAGTAAGCAAGGTGAACATACTGCTTATACGTATACAGGTCAGCAACAGAATTGGCTAATGGCTACAAGGGATTTTTCAGAAGTCAATGAAACATTTAATGTGATGTGACATCATGACATGAAATATGACACACGAACCCTTTCTCAGTAAATCTTTACGTTTGAAGAATACCTATGGTTAGGTTTCAAATTTCAAGGTTCTACTCACAAAAGTTTAGGATGTGCGATTGAAGCTACCTACTTCTGCTGCTGACTTTCCCTCGACTGTATCAAATAATGATTAAATACTCGTACTACTGTTATTTAAATAGTTGACCAGCATTTTATTGTAGGTCCATCATGTTCGATGTTCCTCGTCGATTTATCCAGAAAATTAGCACAAAAGAAGAAAGAGGAGGAGGAAGCTCCTATAAATATCGTGGGTAAGAAGTTAAGAACAGAAAGAGGATATCTTTTCTCTTAGTAGCTGTTTCTCTTCCCTCACAGGGGGTGGATTAAAAACATGCTCACATTCTAATTCAACTAGGATACTTATTTTACGAAATGACCGTGTAATCTACTGTGGAATTTCTTTGTCAGTGAATTACGCTTAATAAAGTCTTACGCCTATCTTAAATTAGAAGCACGAAACTCTTTACTTTGAGCTATCGTTAAACTTTTCTTGGTGGATTTTGTGGCTGGTTGGCAGTAAACGCATTGTTTCCAACATACGCACATTGGTTGCTCTGTATTCTTTTTCAAACTTATCATTTATTAAAATTTATAAAACTATCTATTCCTAGTCCACTATCTAGAAGTTCAAATAGGCTCCAACGAAAGGTAATGAAATATTAAACCTGTATTTTTTTACAAATATCCTCACAATGTTTCCCCTGAACAAACCTTCACCGAAAATATTTTTTACAGGCAGTATTCTCAACAGCTTAACCAACGCGTTACCGGTCGTTGTCCGCAACGGATCACCAGTCAGAAACCAGTCTCCAGTTAAAATAGAAACTTTGCAGTCAATCGCCCCAGAACTTCAATTGAACGATATCTTAGAATTAGTAACTAAAAATACTGAGAACACCGAAGTACCCAAGGAATCGAAAGAAGTCAAGAAAAAGTTCAAGATGCCAAAAATGCCGGTGATAACCAGTGAGGTGTTTAAGCACAAAGTTTTAGTGCCAACTGAAGACGTGGCTGTTAATACCAGTAGTAATCATGATATGGCCTCCAGTTTAGCGAAATACGTTGACACTCTGAAGAAGATATCACTTATTGCTGAGGAGTTTAATCAAAAGACAGGTAAAAGTGGGTAACATAAATTCATTGCCAAGAACACGCTAGATGTGTTTGTTTTGTATTGGGAATGGGGCGGTTGGCACTGAAAGCGTTAAAATATTTGATTATATATACTATACGGTCAAATTAAACCAAAAATTTAAATCCAAGCCTGCCTTTTTACTATGCACTTCTAAGTAAGTAAATATAGTAATTGAGGAATGAGCAGAGCTCCGAACAACTGTCAAGCTGATATCGTCCGACGGACTGGTAATCAGTGGGCCTCTTTATACACGTTATTATTTTTAATCAGTAAAATAGATCTTTATAGCGTTATGTGCATAGACGTTGGCTGTGAAACTGTTAAAAGAATCTTCTAACATGTTAATCTACTAATTATACCTAATTTTCTTCCAGCTAAAAACCTGAAAGAAATCGTAGACAACGTACAAGAAGACCTACAACTGAAGCTAGAAGAACTAGTACAAGAGCAAAAACTCGCTAAAAGAGTAGACCAACCCATGCAGGTCGTACAAGAAGATATTGAGCAAGCAGGAACCTCTTAAGAAGAATCATTGACATGTAACATTCACTGTCAAAATTAGATGTCAACATGTAAAACATTAAAAATTACGATGAGAAAAATTGTTTTATTTCATTAATGTAAAATGAAATAAAGCAACAAAAAAAAATTAAAATCAGTCAAGTGTATACTTCATTGTCTAAATGTTTGCCCAGTGTTAACTTTAGTCAGTCTCGGAACTGATTCGTCGGAACCGCGAACTCTCCACACAGTAAGTACCTTATGTAATTAATGTGAAGAAGACATAGATATAACATTTTTTGATTGGGAAGATAGCACTACAAGAACTCTTGTACCTATTTGTACTATACGTACTATGCTCAGACACAGTCTGAAAGGAAGAGCTTCGTTCCTTCTGCTCTATTGACTTTCTGTAAGTGGAGTATGTGTTCAAACGCAAGAGTTAGAAGCGTCGAAAAAACTTGTAGACGGTTACCTGATCTGATAGACGGTCTTTTCCACATTTAGCTTACAAAGATTTAAATCCTATTAAGTTACCAACTTCTCTGTGATGATGGAGCCTATAGGGTCCTTTTTAGGGTTCCGTAGCCAAATGGCAAAAAACGGAACCCTTATAGATTCGTCATGTCTGTCTGTCTGTCTGTCTGTCTGTCTGTCTGTCTGTCTGTCTGTCTGTCTGTCCGTCTGTCTGTCCGTCCGTATGTCACAGCCACTTTTCTCCGAAACTATAAGAACTATACTGTTGAAACTTGGTAAGTAGATGTATTCTGTGAACCGCATTAAGATTTTCACACAAAAATAGAAAAAAAAACAATAAATTTTTGGGGTTCCCCATACCTACTTCGAACTGAAACTCAAAAATTTTTTTTTTCATCAAACCCATACGTGTGGGGTATCTATGGATAGGTCTTCAAAAATGATATTGAGGTTTCTAATATATTTTTTTTCTAAATTGAATAGTTTGCGCGAGAGACACTTCCAAAGTGGTAAAATGTGTGTCCCCCCCCCCCCTGTAACTTCTAAAATAAGAGAATGATAAAACTAAAAAAAATATATGATGTACATTACCATGTAAACTTCCACCGAAAATTGGTTTGAACGAGATCTAGTAAGTAGTTTTTTTTTTATACGTCATAAATCGCCTAAATACGGAACCCTTCATGGGCGAGTCCGACTCGCACTTGGCCGCTTTTTTTGACTTCTCCCTGTCTTCTGAATGGAAAGACAAGGAGTAGGGCGTAGGGCGAATCTTCGTTGTCAAATTACCAAAATTATTTTTAATTGATTTATCCATTTGAACCTACACTAACTAGATTTGCATAGTAAAACCTCACGATTAGCATAGCTTAGGTAAGAGCTTGAAACTAATCGCACAGTACAAGGGACGTGGTCTCAACTTGTATTCTTTAGGCTGGCCAACAGCAACACCCGAGAGTCGATTTAGGCGACAAGGTCACATCCTCAAATGCGAACGGTCGGTGTTATTGACAGAAGGCAAAAAGTATGATTCGGTTTCATATTGTTTTGCGAGCTCCGATTATATCCAAAAATTCATTCTGGCTATAATGAAACGTGTGATGATTACCTATTTCAGAAAGAATAAAACCGTCCCAGTGTTCTTCGAGCTGATCCTCGTCTATGTATTCAAATGCCAAGTACTACTGCTCATCCGAAATTGTACAAAAGACTACAGATTATGGAACAGCTGGTGAGACATTTACTTGATTAAAAAAAAATGTTATGTTTAGTACACTATGGTTTCCTTAAGGGTGCTCGTTCGTGGTGCACGTGCCGCGGCCGCTGCTGGAAACCATCGCGAGTGCAGACTTCTGGCTGAAGGGTGTGGTATTTCGGCGGTTCCGTGGGAGTCTACCGAATCCTTCACCAGAACAGCAACAGCAGTGACACAACTTCTGATGTATCGCCAAAATTATTACAGTCTTTAAGATTATTATATCTTTATTTCAGTTTGTCTTATATTTTGAGAGTAGGTATTTGATTTGATTCCATCCCTCGCATCATGTAGGTATTTACTATCATCCAGAACGTCTTGCTTTAGATCAAGCTCAGTTCAACTGCTCGTCTTTTAGACTAAGAGCTTGCGGAAAAACTTAAAAATTCTCTGCAGGATTGTTCCTCTTACCTCCAATGAACAGCTGCCAGTAGAGATGGGTCGTGGGTATTTACCCAATTTACCCACCCAGGTAATACCCGGTAAATACCCATCTACCCGGTATTTACCCGTATCTACCCAAATGGACGGGTAGATTCATTTCTAATTGCACATGTCGAGTTGTGTTAAAGTGGAGATATAAACCGAGTTAATGGTTGTAATTAATGTGTGTCATTTAAAATGAACTGGTTTAGTGAAACTTGCAGTTGTAACTAAGGATTTTTTAGTACACTATTGATAAATTTTAAAAAAAGACCGTCATAAGAGTATTTTTTTTAGATTTTAGTAAACTATCATACTTATACGTTGATAATACACATTCGAACTTCAGTCGGCGGGGGGTGTGGTTGGGGGGAGGGGGGTAAAAGTGAACTTTTTTATATTTCTTGGAATCTGTCATTAATATCGAAAAGTGTTGTATGTACAAACTAAAGTACACAGAATTTTCTACAAAAAAGGTTATATACATTTTTGTCCTAAAACTAACTGTAATTTGACTTATGAGCTTCCCAAGTTGTGACACTGCACAATTTTTTTTTTCTTATCATTCATAAGTAGTATTTATTTTCATCTTTCTAATCTATATTAAAAGCGTTATAAAACATTTCCGGAAGCCAGGGAATGATTTTACACGATATTCATAATTTGACTTATATGTTAAAATCGAACTTCACCTCATAGCAACCTTTTCGTAATTATTTTGAACATACATTTTATGTAACATTATAAAAAAATACTTAAATTAATCTTATTTATACTCACATACCATTAAACACATCAAATTTAGAAGAAAAACGAAAATACCCGCGTATTTACCCGCGGGTAGGTAAATATCGGGCATATACCGGGTAAATACCCGCTCTCGGGTATTTACCCGGGTAGTTACCCATCTCTAGCTGCCAGAGGTTTAAATCTATTTTAACCTTTGGTTTTCTCTGATAAGTGCATCCCGGTATTCAACACTTTCAACAGCAATTTTCTGCCATCTGAATATCCATCTGCAACTTAGTATCCAACCTCTAAAACAAGGAAAGCTATTCTTATGTCGGTTGTACACACTCGTCGAGAGCCTCTCGCCGAGCGTCTCGACACCGCTCCGATCCAATAGCAGAAGTGCGAGACGAAAAGGGAGCAGCATTACACACTCGTTCTAGACCTGTCTCGGGGTCTCTCGACGAGTACAGCCCGCATTAGCTCTGCCAAAGAGAATAGGGTGTATAGAGAGTTACTGTCATGGTAAATTACGTAGCCCCAGTAAATTCACTGCCATCTATTGACAAAAGATTAAAACTGTTCGAACGCCATTTGACTTTGACCCTTATTCTTTCACTGATATGTGTTACCGGACAGTAGGCCAAAGGTTGTGGCGCCATTGCTCGAAAAGATTGCTACATATCTTTGGCCTAGTCTCGAGTAGATGGCGTGAATTTCAATATTAACAAATTAACACATATCACACTGAAAGCATAAGGGTCAAAGTCAAATGGCGTTCTAACAGTTTTAATCTTTTGTCAATAGATGGCAGTGAATTTACTGTGGCTACATAATTTACTTTGACAATCCGCCTATATTTCAAATTCTCTTTGGCTCTGCTAAACGTCTATCCTACTTCACAGTTCAATCGTCAATATCCAAGCGATCGGGTGATAGCACTGTGCAAGCCTACCAGCAGTTAAAGAGTTCCGTAGGACAAACCTGTCCACCGGTGGTCGCCGACAAGGGTGTCTGGTGCCCAGGCCCGGTGGACTACGATGATAGGAGCACTTACAGCTCATCCACATCTTCGGGAGACCATACAACTGGTTAGCGACAGTCATGTTTTGTGATATTATAGTTTATAAACTGAAATAGATATCATACACTAAAGAAAACCGGCCAAGTGCGAGTCGGACTCGCGCACGGAGGGTTCCGCACCATCAACAAAAAATAGACCAAACAAGCAAAAAAACGGTCACCCATCCAAGTACTGACCCCGCCCGACGTTGCTTAACTTCGGTCAAAAATCACGTTTGTTGTATGGGATCCCCACTTAAATCTTTATTTTATTCTGTTTTTAGTATTTGTTGTTATAGCGGCAACAGAAATACATCATCTGTGAAAATTTCAACTGTCTAGCTATCACGGTTCGTGAGATACAGCCTGGTGACAGACGGACGGACGGACGGACGGACAGCGGAGTCTTAGTAATAGGGTCCCGTTTTTACCCTTTGGGTACGGAAATAACCAAGTCCAGCGAACTACAAGTCTACTTAAAAAACACAATATTTTCATAAAATAATTTGATTTGTTCCTTAGTTGGATTATAGTATTTTCCAAACAGCTTGGATGCGGTGACAGATGTCACCTCAATACATTTTATAACCTTAAAACGCAAATTCTCACACAATTGTATTGAGATGAGATCGCCGTACCCAAGTAGTTTAAAAATACTATAGTAACTACCGTTACATTAATTAAAGGCTTTAAACTACGAGTGTGGGTTTTTGAAACGAGCTGAAAGCGAGTCCATAAATGTGGTGAGTACAATCACGCTCCGTGATTGTTATGCCATTTAGGGTTCTAGCTAAATTGAACATTCCATAGCGTAAGTAAGGAAAACCAATTTAGCTAGGACCCTAAATGGCGTAACAATGGTGACTGTACATGTGGTGAGCATTCAGCCGTTAACATATATTAAACACTTTTATATGAACTTCTCACGATTTTAAAGCATTGCCTTTATTTTTCATATTTAAATACTTACTTCATTTTATTCAGATGAAATGGCATCAAAAGAAGCAATGACATCGACTACATGCAGTGTGTGACCCCCGACCCTTATGTCCGAAACTACTGGGTCTAAAATGTTGAAAAAAATACACAAAATAGTTCTTTACCTATTAGAAATGTGCAGTCAATCGTGAGTCGGTCTTAATGTACGGAACCCTTGGAACGCGAGTCCGACTCGCACTTGGCCGGTTTTTTCATATATTAGTGAATCTATTTCGACGTAAACAATTATACATGGAGGAGACAGTAAAAGTTACATAAAAAAATATATGTACGGCTGAAAATTTGCATACACATGTAATATTGGTACCATAATATATTGCATTGTCGGGTGACAATGCAATATTATGGTACCATGGAGCTGATCTGATGGTGGACGTAGGAGGTGGTCATAGGAACTCGTTAATAAAACAACGCAACCTGATTGCGTTTGGAGTTTTTAGAATTGTCTCGAGGAGTAATTAGTTGACTGTGGCAAGAAAAGTACAGTCAGCGTTAAAAGCTTGTACCAAAAATGAAATTTTTGCCAAAAACTTATTTACATAGGTACCTACATCATTTTATTGCAGATGAAATGGCACCAAAAGAAGCAATGACATCGAAACCGTGCAGTGTGTCCGCCTGCAACTTTACCAGCAAAAATGAACAGAAAGGTAACAAACTTAGAGATAATAACCAATATAATTTAAATCTTTCATTAGTCAGATTTTAATATTTGTAAGTTTGAAGAGCTTTTCATTCTAGCCGGACTGAATAGGAAATCAAAACTGGTCCCGAACAAAATGTGTTGTAGGAATGTAATTTTTCGTTACGAAAATACCATACGTTTTCGTAACTCGAGGTGTGTCGCGACTCCGTGTTCGATTTTGTGGGACCCAGTCGGTTGTTGTTTTACCCGACAAGTCATCGCCATGCGGCAAACGTGTCCCACCCGGTCCCGCTTCAGATTGGCGGCTGTTTCAGTCACGTCAGCTATTTGCGTTTTGGGGCATATTATAGTCAGCAGCAATAGTTGCTAAGCTATAAGGTGTTCAAAATGATCTTGACGCGACTTTATTACTGTATCATCGCCCACATTTAACCGACAGTTCGTAAACCTTATTACAAAAGGCATAAGGTCCACTGATGGACAGTTTAGAGGTGGTTAAGAGTGTTGCTGTTTGTATACTGTTTTTAATGCTATCGAATTTTCTTAAGAATACTACGCTCCGTGGTGCACTGATATACCTTCATTATTGAATTGTGCCATCTGTGTGCCTTTGAGAGGTGTTTTATCACGCAAACTTTGACAAATAGAGCAAACTAGGGTGATATGTGTACACCTGAGTGGCGTTCGGCACAGTTCCGCCAAGGCGTCATAGAGTGCGCTGTCAAACACAAATGAAATCCAGAACAATTGAAGTTATGCTTTCAATCAATCTTCAGATCAGAGAAAGAACGGGAGAAGATGACGTCTGTGGCGGTTCCTGGGTCTAATCCACTGGTTTGCTTTGAATAAGAAGTGTAACGTGTGCTATGATTTGTAATCAGTCTTATCCAGTAAAGACTGTGAGTTGAATAAGGTATTTCATTGACGAGGGCTCGTCATCCATGATTGATGGTCCTGATGTGCTCCTGATAGTATGATACGCATACGATTCCCGACATATATATCAAATTATGCAATTAAATTTAACAGTGCAGAAGTCAGCCCGAGTGCGCGTGGTGGCGTTAAGACGCATGTTTGTGCGGCACTGGGGTCTCATCAAGAAGTCGACCAATCGTAAATCGCGGAATACATCAGGTAAGTATGTAGTTATATTTTACACACTGTGATATTTTAATGTAAATACATTCCATATCATTTTATTGAAAATAGGTATTGAAATATATAAAACACAACTAAGGATTAAATACCTAAAAAACCGGCCAAGTGCGAGTCGGACTCGCGCACGGAGGGGAACCCTCCGTGCGCGAGTCCGACTCGCACCATCAACAAAAAATAGAGCAAAACAAGCAAAAAAAAACAAGCAATAAAACGGTCACCCATCCAAGTACTGACCCCGCCCGACGTTGCTTAACTTCGGTCAAAAATCACGTTTGTTGTATGGAAGCCCCACTTAAATCTTTATTTTATTCTGTTTTTAGTATTTGTTGTTATAGCAACAACAAAAATACATCATCTATGAAAATTTCAACTGTCTAGCTATCACGGTTCATGAGATACAGCCTGGTGACAGACGGACGGACGGACGGACGGACGGACAGCGGAGTCTTAGTAATAGGGTCCCGTTTTTACCCTTTGGGTACGGAACCCTAAAAACTAAAAATCTATATCTAAAGAGGCATAGTGCCAAAGATACTGGCAGCATTTCCTCGCTAAATCGCAACGCTTATTCGTTGAGCGAGGATGATGCCAGGGGCCCGTTTCTCAAAATCTTGTAACTTGTAATACAAGTGGAAGTCCCTTTCTAACAAAAGCTGTCCAAAAGTGACATCCGCTTGTATTACAAGTTACAAGCTTTCGAGAAACGGGCCACAGCGCTTTTGTCCCCAGTGACCTCAACCAGCCGTTTGGCCAAATCTGCAAACATTTTTAATCTCAATTCTCTCTTTTTAATTAATATCAAGTCTTTATTCATGTCATGTTATTGTTCGACTGTGTTCATTTAAGTCCGAGCACGAAATCGTGTCGAAAAGAGGTGTAATTAGGGTTACCAGACGTCAGGAATTTTCCTGACATGACAGGAATTTTGGCCGTTAGACAGGAATGCGGCCGGAATGCGAAAATATCAGGAATTTTAGTGAATTAACAATATGTACCTAAAAAGATACATTATTCTTTACTTATCAAGCATACATAGATATCGCATATGGCTAGACCCCTCGTCGCCCGCCGATATGAACGGCAGGAACATTTTTCGCAAATCAGGAATTTTGTCAGGAAATTCCAAATTTGGATCTGGTAACCCTAGGTGTAATGCTATTTACCTTTCGGACACGGTTAGAATTTCAGCAATACGGTGATACGTGATTGTATTAGGTATATACATGTAGGTAGTGTAAATTTCAGCAATACGGTGATACGTGATTGTATTAGGTATAATATCTGGGTGACCGAGCTTCGCTCGGAAAACATACAAAAACTCGAAAATGCGCGTTTTCCCAGAGATAAGACCTAGCTAGATCGATTTTTCGCGACCAAAAACCCCCATGTAGCAATTTTCATCGAAATCGTTAGAGCCGTTTCCGAGATCCCCGAGATATATATATATATATATATATATAAACAAGAATTGCTCGTTTAAAGGTATTAGATTAGATAGATACATGTAGGTAGTGTAAATTTCATTCAATAGCGTGACGAGCGTTCGTGGCGTTATGTCTATTTTTACGGTATGGGATTTTGAACAGCGCGCCAAGTGGGATGTTTTGGAAACTCAAAATCTCATACAAAATTACACTTAACGCAAACGCGTACGTACTACGTACGTCACGTCACGCTATCGAATGAAATTTACAGTTACACTAGGGGTACTGCATAAAATGAATACAGAATGTTTAATTTGAGTTTCTTTCTTAAAATAATAATACTTTCTTATTTGTTCTAGTTACAACGGAAAAAACCAAAACTACTTGCGATAACCCTGGATACAATGAAATTGGTGAGTAAATGTCTTTATTATTGTCACAAAAACATTATCCTGGTCACAGATTTCAAAAGTATAAAGATAGGTTCATAGGTATAGTTCCGACCGAATATTCTCGTTGGTGTGCCTCGGTGGAATGCTCCAACGCGATTGGTTGATGAGTTCCACCGCAAAGAAATTCGCTTTCACTTAAAAAAACCGCATCGAAATCGGTCCATCCGTTTTAGAGCTACGATGCCACAGACACACTCTGTGTCAAACGAGTCATCGGCGTCAAACGTATAACAACTCTCTTTTTGCGTTGGGGGCTAAACACAAGTGCTTCAACGCAAATACTCAATATATCAGTATTAATTTTAACACTGTTAAACTTCGCAATCATAACTTAATTATAATATTAGTTTTATCTAAGTAAGTTAACTACGTAAATTAATCTCTAATCAAAAACAAACCAAAACATAATCAAATATCAAGAAGTTTACTACGTAAAGTTGTTCACCTTATAGTATCAAGTGGTTATGAAAGTTAAAAGAACGCTTTTAATTTAAATTTCTTTTCATATAAATGTGCACATATTTAGTAAAACAAAGAGTTTCATAGTAGTTTATGAAAATTATGAAATGCAAACAGCTGCAACTGGCCAAAGAGGTTTTTATTTTTTTACACTTTTTTTTACTAACCGGAGAAAAAAGTACTTAAAATATTTAACGGAATAATTTTAATCCTAACCTTTTTGCGTTTTTCTTTTGAATGTGAAAGAAATAAAAATGTGGAATTTAAAACAGTTTTCTCCTTTGAAACTAAAGTCAGGTTTATTGTACAGTCGCCATCACATATATCGGAGAGGCTAAGGTGCTCACAAATATCTGAACAAGCACTCTAACGCCTTGACAATAGAGTCGTGTTCAGATATTCGTGAGCACCTTGGCTGCTGCGATATATCTGATGACGACTGTACTTGTTAATTATCGTTGCACTCTTAGTATAAGCACAGATTATATAATAGTTCTTGTATAAGGCCTGAGTGGACGCTCGAGTTGGGCGTGCAGCGGCGCGGGGCGTGCGGCGTGCATGTTAAACAAATGCAAGCGTATAGCGGCCTTAGTGCACGCTGCTCAAATCACTTGTGAGCCCGACGCCACGCTGCACGTCCCGCCGAACGCTCCGCTTCGAGCGTCTACTCAGGCCTTACACTTAGGGCCGGTACAGACGGACTGCAACTTGTATTGGCGTGCGGTCGGCGTGCATCAGTTCCCATACAAATTGCAGTCGAGTTTAGGGATTGCAGAACCGGTACTTTTTAAAAGAACAGGGATTTTCGGTACTACACAAAATTGGAACCGGGATTTCCCGGTATTTTCGGTCCTTACGGGACTGCCATCAAAAAACAGTGTTTATCTTAATTTTCAGTAAAAAAAGCGTAAAACGACCACGAATCTTTCTCTAAACATTGGCACAATATAAAAAGTAGCGGGATTTTAATTTTGAAATCCCGGTTCTTTGCTTGGCTCTAAATCCCGGGATATCCCGGTACTTTCGGTTCCGGTATTTCCCGGGAGCAAACCCTAGCCGGGTTGCAGCCCGTCTGTTTCGGCGTTTGGGTATCACTGACCGCCGCCGTCATCATGGGCGAGACGGCAATAGCATTACGCGCGTGCGACAGAGATAGGAACAGGGGTCAATATACGAAATTCCTTATGGAAAGCGTCGTTTCTTTATATAGTTGGTCAAACCAATTTGTCAGTCAGTAAGAACTAGGAAAACTATACTCATCATTTTCCTTTGGGTGCTAGTCTAGTGTAAGACAAAGATAGTATGATTCTCTCTGTCTATGTTTGAAATGAGACAGTCCTTTGACAAACTATACCTATCTATTATGTTTTAGGAGCCCAAATTAACTCCAAGATCACAGTGGCAACTTCCATATGGAATGAGTCCAAAAGACGACATTTTAACACATTACGAGACGCAATGGCAGGTTAGTAATAATGTTGCTTAACACTTTTTCAGCGGCGGTAGCACGGTCGCATTTTTATCGCTTGTCAGCATGCCTGTCACGTTCTAACAAGTACGTAAGTGCGAAAGTGACAGGCACAGTGACAGGCGATAAAAACGGAACCATGCTGCGTTACCATGGTGTGGTAATACAATTTCAATCTAAAGGTAACCTAAACCTAAAGGCTCAAATTAAATTTGACTTTCGCAAAATGTGACTCGTCAGGCATGGTGACAGATAATAAAAAGGCGACCATCTTAGCCCTACAGATGTGCATGGTGCGGAAAGTTCCTAAAATTTTCTCGTAAATTTCAGGAAAATTTCACTGGAAACAAAGGAAACTTCCATTTTGGAAATGGAAAATTTCGGTCCCCGTACAAAAATATGAAAAGTTTCCGAAATATTTCCATGTGGAAACTTGGAAATTTTCGAAACTTTCCGACGGCGGCGGCGCATCAGTAGGTATAGGTATGTAGCATATCATGGCGCTGTACTGCGCCATCTGTTTTGCGGTCGCTGAATTAACAAACGTCAACTTTTGACTATCAGAGTTACCGCAAAATGTATGGAGCTGTACAGCGCCATCTCGTTTACCTGTCAAATTCGAAGCACGAAATTGTCTTAGATTTTACGCATCTTACTCAATTAATTTTGAATAATACCTGTGACGAGAAACCCTGTTCTTCCACAGTAATCTGTGCATGAAATTATCGATTCATTTCAGAGCCTAGCCATCTCTTCGCCATTGAATCGCTTTGTATTAGTGTAGGGTTGCCATACGTCCCGGTTCGCCGGGACATGTCCCGGTTTGAAGCACGGTGTCCCGGCGTCCCGGCCGATAAGGAAATTGTCCCGGTTTAAAAATCATAGTTATTTAGTAGGGGGCTGGACTTGGTAAATAATAATATACCTACATTTCTACGTTTCATATGGCCAAAATTTTAAAAAAAATGTTTTATGGTACCTACTTTTACCTAATGTCCAATATCAGTTTCTCAGACACACAATCATTAGATGATTATGTAAATTATGTTATTTTATAGCTGTAAAAGTTTGTAATGTTGAGCTCGAATTTCAGGCTGCCGAGGGCCTAATGGAACTTCGGCACTCCGAGTAACTCTTGTTTCAGAAGCTTGGCATTTGCCTCGCATGAAAGCTCACCGAGCTGGTTATAAGTACGCTTCGGGCTTATTAAGTAATGTGAAGTTTTCTGAGCTCGACCTTCAGCCTCACTTTATACCTAAATTTTTGGTTTGTCTTGCAAATCTCCTCTTCTTCAGCTTAGCCTTTGACCTCGCTGCGCCAAGCTCGGCCTACGGTCTCGCTTTTTAATACAATGGACATTGGTTGGCGTCTATGCTCTAGCTGAGCTTATCCTGAAGCACGGCTTCGACCTCGCATGAAAGCTCGCCTCACTGGGGAACTTGGGATTTTTAGGCCCGGCCCGGCCTTTTTAACACGCTTTCACAATTTTGTCACAAAAAATTTCGCGCTCGCTGCGCTGGCGTTTTTTGCTGGTTCACCCTGTGAATCTACATGATAGCTTGACTGGTCAATGAATAGTCATTTAAACACATGGAAAATTTATCTCCGAAACTACTATGCTAAAATTTAGAAAATAAAACACAAAATAGTTATTTACCATGAATCTAGTATAACTGGATTGGGCATAAGTGGTGGGGATAACTGACAGAACGGGATAGTCTTATGTATCTTTCAGTAGGAGTAGCAGGGAAAGCGCTATTATTGTTGGTCCTTGTCATAGTCTCACATCTTGTTTTATTCCCCACCGTAAATTGACCACCGTGATTGGTCGAATTCATTTGTTGCCCACCATAACAAATAAATTCGACCAATCATAGCGTCGCAATACGACGCTATGATTGGTCGAATTTATATGTTTTGTCCCTCACGGAGGCACGCGTAGTCCACTTCTATAGGATGCTACCTTCTATGTTATTTACCTATCGATGACAGGAAAACCTATTAGAAATGTGCAGTCAAGCGTGAGTCGGACTTAATTACTTAGTTTTTGATGCTACCCCTACGGGTTTTTTATAGACATTTCACTCACGTTTCACATGAAAAAATACATTGTTAAAAATTGTGTAATGTACGGAACCCTTAGAACGCGAGTCCGACTCGCACTTGGCCGGTTTTCTTTAAATGTCCCGGTCTGAGTCCCCACACATATGGCAACCCTATATTAGTGTGACAGTGACAGTTGCGTTTCGTATTACGCTACGGAGCGTTAGCGATTGGCATGTTGGCTACGGGGTCAGGTCCACTAAATAGAAAACGCAAAATTGCAGTGTTTATATTGAATTTGTACACGTTTTAATCAAGAGCAAATGCCATGGAAAAAGCTCTCAGAAACCAGACTACAACGTGTTACATCAGCCACTGAAAGTGGGATGGGTACACGTTGTATAGGTCATACTGAGCAACTTTTACTATGGGACCAACCCCGAAATCGCGAAAAAATAATTGACTCTCCTATACATTTTTGCTGGCTGGCTAGTGGGTAGTGACCCTGCCTGTGAAGCCGCGGTCCTGGGTTCGAATACGGGTAGGGGCATTTATTTGTGGTATGAGCACAGATATTTGTTCCTGAGTCTTGGGTGTTTTCTATGTATTTATGTATTTGTATATTATATATCGTTGTCTGCGTACCCACAATACAAGCCTTCTTGAGCTTACTGTGGGACTTAGTCAATCTGTGTAAGAATGTCCTATTTTTTTTGGTATTTCTCTGCAAATGGCAGACAACGTGACTCAGGAGCATTTATTTCTAAAGAGAATTCACATTATTTTACCCGTTAGTCCCGTTACTATATTTACTGACTCCCTCAAGTAATGGGCGGTTCGCAAATTGTCATATGCCAGATGAATTATGCCTTTATGACCAGACTACCTACTTGTAGCCACAACATAATATATTTTAGATGATAAACAAAGTAGGTACATATAATAATATGATGAAAATTAGGTTTGCACAACGACTCCACAAATGTTTCACTCGGTGGCAATGTTTGTGCTTTGAAACCGTTGTTTGAAATCCTTGCAACGCTCAAGGTTCCACTTCTCGATCCACTCGCTGCGCTCATGGTTCAATTTTGGAACCTTTCGCTTGCTCGATATCAATTAATAGTACAAGAGTGTCAACAACAATTTGTTTCCTTGTACAAACTAATAAAATAACCTATTCTCAGTTTCAAGCACATACTTTGTTTCAGGTTTCAGGCTAGTTTTCTATAAATAGTAAATAATATGTAAAAAAAATTGGAGATAAAATTATAAATAAACGTTAATGCACTAACTAAACAGAAAAACGACTAATAAAATCGCCATTTTAAAAATTATAACCTCAAACACACTCGTGGTTGCCATTGCTATTTCAAAATCCTCCTATCTCTCGTATACAACACTTATAACATCTACTCTATGCAATAAGAATAAGGTTGCTTTTAGAATGATATGGTTGTTGCCGATTTTTCACTCCACACCGCATCTTTTTTACAATTTGCGAGTAATGGTTCGGAATGATGGAGATTACGAGTATGCGGTCGCTGTGGGTTTCAAAAGTGATTTTTCATTTATCTTACTCACGCTGTGTTCGTTTATTTTATACTAGCGACCCGCCCCGGCTCGCACGGGTTAACAAATTATACATAAACCTTCCTCTTGAATCACTCTATCTATTAAAAAAAACGGCATCAAAATTCGTTGCGTAGTTTTAAAGATCTAAGCATACATAGGGACAGAATGACAGCGGGAAGCGACTTTGTTTTATACTACCTATGTAGTAACGTAAGCATGAAAACAGGTTTATATGAAATCAAGTTTCTATGAAATGTCGATTTCGTTTGACCCATATAAACCTGAGGGCCTACCGCAAACCGCGTTCGTCGTGTTGAATGAACCTCCTAAAGCCCAGCCATACAAATAAAAAATCTAATATTTGCCTCTGAAATTTGCATCTATAGTGTAGGAAATAGAGTTGATTTTGCGTTGTTGGAAAATAGAACGTAACAATGTAAAAGCGACTCTGTTCCAATTAAATAGGATTTACATTTCATCGAACTGAAGAGGTGCTATGGGTAGGACCTTGGGCCCTAGGAGGATAAGACAAAACTTCGTGTAACTTCGTATTCCCCGGCGACACGAGCACGCTCGATGACAAATTATATGACGGTTAAAAGGTTAAAGAAGATTTAGTTTCAAAACTAGACCTTTTACTGACAAAATACCGTGGTAGAACTATATTAGAACTCTTATGGTTTTGACGACTGGTCTGGCCTAGTGGGTAGTGACCCTGCCTGTGAAGCCGCGGTCCTGTGTTCGAATCCCGGTAAGGGCATTTATTTGTGGGACAGATATTAGTTCCCGAGTCTTGGTTGTTTTCTATGTATCTTGGTATTTGTATATTATATATATTGTCTGAGTACCTACCCACAACACAAGCCTTCTTGAGCGTACTGTGGGACTTAGTCAATCTGTGTAATGTCCTATAATATTTATTTATTTATGGTTTTCAGGAAATTCAACCCTTCAACATCCACCCCAGGTTAGCCCATCTAAATGTGACGACATTGTCGCCAATAAGAAACTGACTGTCGAATCTCGTGGGACATCGAAAACTCCAGGTATGTCTTTCCTCAAGTTGATGGGGCAAGATTAATAAAACTCGTCTCTCACAAACGAATTTGAGATTAATAGATTAGATTAGACTCGATTTCTTTATTTCACGATAAAAATTAGGTACACTATAAATTTGAATTAATGTCAAAATGATCTATCAAAAACACAGAACTGCGCTCCAGAACTCCAATTGTATATCTACAATTCGAGTTCTATGCATTCCATCCAAATTGGTGGGAAAATACAGACAATAAGGTACTACGAGTATGGAAATACCTTTTGCGATTAAGCAGTACTCAAAAACGGCTTAACTGATCACGTTCGCTATAGTATCCAAGTCATTATTATATGTATAGTTTTAGTATCTTATGGCGTTATTCATAAACGGCTGCTAACTTAATCAGTTGATGATCGTCGTTTGTCCCTATTTGTCGTTTTGACTTTTGCCATAGAGAGGGACAAACGATGATCATCTGAGTAACTTAGCAGACGATACTACAGAAGATACTATAAACTATACAATATAATAATGACTACCACCACCACCACACCACATGAGTTAAAAGCGAAGAAAGAGCTAGACGGTCTTTCTTTATAGCCGATCTTCCCCACATGACCTTAGCTATTGTCTTCTTTTCAGTTACCACTTGTTCTTTCTGGAACGACACAAGAAGCATGTTCCCATCATTCATGGCTACTATGCCTAACCATGGATTAAGATTAATATCCTCAAAAAAGACTCGGGATTGTAATACCTCTACTCTCTGCAGCATGGAAAAAGGTGAATGCCTTCCATAGAGATACAATAATGTAGATATAGATACAACCGAACGAGATAGTCTTATGTAACTTTCAGTAGGAGTAGCAGAGAAAGAGCTAGAGTTAGACCAAGCAACGATTTTGATAGCACACGCAGTGCAAGAGTTATTTAAACGTCAAACTTCTATGAAATTATGACGAAACTCTTTCACTGCTCTGCCCTTGGTTTAACTTGATCTATTATTGTTTGCCTACTTAAACAAAATCCTATGTGCCCCGTGTTTTTAATTTCATCGCACATACTTTACCTACTCTACCTACTCTACTTTGCCTACTCTGGGGCACCCGGGCGGAAAACGTCCGTCTGGGCGTCCCAGGTACCGCTGGAGTGACGAAGCCCAAAAAGACCTGTCCGCCCTCGGAATACCCAACTGAGGGTCTACCGCGAAAACCGAAATTCGAAAATTGCGGGGATCTTTCTCTGTTACTCCAATGAAGGCGTAATTGAGTGACAGAGAAAGATGCCCGCAATTTGCGAACTTTGATTTTCGCGGTTATAGCCCTGGCGTGATGTGGCGCAGGTTAGGGCAAGTGGCGCTCTCTTGCGTCAGAGGCCAAGATCCTTTTTGGGTCACTGAGCCAGTGATGTAGATATGTCTTTACCTAAAGTGTCATTCAATAGAACTTGCTAGCTATGTAAACAAACCGCCATACTAAAATTGACACTGAATGTCAATTTACTAGTAACTTTTGTTTACATAGTTAGCAAGTTCTATTGAATGACACTTTAGTCTATAGTATGATTGATTTGAAAAGCGCTGGTGGCCTAGCGGTAAGATCGTGCGACTTTCAATCCGGAGGTCGCGGGTTCAAACCCCGGCTCGTACCTATGAAACTAGTGCCTACGCCAATTCTTGGGATTAGTTGCCAAGCGGCCCCAGGCTCACATGAGCCGTGGCGAAATGCCGGGATAAGGACGATGATGAGTATGACTGATTTAATGAAGATTTACTGTTTTCAGATGATGGCAGTTTACCATTTTGCCCTTCCGACTTAGCTGAGAAAGTCGCAGAGAAAATCATTACACATATTAATCAGAACCCCATTAGATATAAGCTGGGGTGGCCAACCAATATACGTTGTGCGGACGTAGCGACTGGTAGGTATTAGGCTGGTAAACGACTTGTGCGGACGATCCGCGCAGATCACCTCCGCGCGGAGCGATCCGCACGGACGGTCCGCATGACACTAAAACCAGCCTTAGTCCGGTGGCCGGCTGCATGGAAAACACCTGATAAAACACAGGCCGGCAGAAGTAAAAACTCAATCACTATTGCAAAATATCTGCAGCGCTATGTACCTACCTATAATTGAGGTTAACGCCATCTAGCGTTATTTCGTCGCATTACTTAAAACCCCTAAGCACATCACTTAGTACTCGAGTTATATTAATACCAGTTAGAGGGAAACTCACTAGATGGCATTTAAATCAATAAAGAAAAACTCAATGACATTGAAGTAACAGTATTGTCGATCAGGTCACGTGTCCGTCTTACGTCTTACGGTCACGTGACACCTGTTACGAGTTTAACATTTTTTTCCTTATATCACAAAAAGTGCACATCGCCGCTAAAGAAGTTTTCACTTCAAAATAGAAAATGCCTACCCTGTGGAGGTACATGAGGAGGAGGTGACATTTAGTAGCTTCCATTGCTCTTGGTCAGCTTCGGCTTAACTTGGCAAATTTTGTACAAATGGCAAAAAAGTGGTACAAAAATTCATCAAAAAAAAACCTCATCGAAAAATAGCATCATGAAACTTGTATGGTAGGATAGCTGACTTTGAGGATAGTAAAGTTTTTTTTGATGAATTTTGCCTTTGCTTACCTTCAGAATGTGGGATACACCAACTGGGAGCCGAGCAACTATCTGTACGGGAGACACAGCGCAGTGGTTCCCAGCGCTCAAGCGAATCGCTAAAGCTCTCTAAATGCACGACACCAGAGGAGAACGCAGGTACTTTCTACACGATTAAGAGGAAAGGATCCCCCATTCCTCTGCCGCTTCCATATATACAAACGTAGTACCTACTTCCACATATTCCTCTCTGGATATTGACACTATGGAAAATATTTTTACATAATTTGATGGATATCAAATATCAAACAAGAGAAGAAAAAGCCGAAATCCGAATAGCTGATGTGAATAAACCCGTTCAAGTCAATTTAATAATGAACAAAAAAAATGCAACAATATTTTCTTTTTGTCGCAGAATGCCAAGTTTCTCAATCATCTGAACAAGTACCAAGGAGTTCCTCGGCCACTACTAAATCAGAAAATCATTCTAATAGCTCGAATCATTCTTCCAAACTCAATGTAACGGATTTGAAGAACGATACAAGTACGAATTCTTTATTTTATTTCAATTTAGACTACAACTTTTACTAAGGACCATCACTACATAGTATAAAACAAAGTCGTTTAGATGTTTAAAACTACGCAACGGATTTTGATGCGGTTTTAATAGATAGAGTGAGAGGAAGGTTTATGTATGATTTGTTAACCCGTGCGAAGCCGGGGCGGGTCGCTAGTTCAGAATAAACGGTAAAATGATAGGTCACCTTCGTTAACCCAGTCAGCGCTAATCACAAACTTTGTCGTTTTGCCTCTACGAATCGTTTTCGCTACATACCGGCTCTTAAATTATGAAAATGATGATGATGATACCTACGACTTGGTTTACGTGGATGGATCAATTTTTGATGTGGTTCTGTCCCATTGACCAGGGGACAATAGTGGCATAGTTTGTTAATAGTATCCGCTGATGTATCATGTTCTACAGCCAAGTGTAAAAGTATGGGTGCATATAATACTTAACTTCTCAAAAATATGTCGCATTAAATAGTTCTTAATTTCTCTGACATAAAAGCCATGGGACATATTTTTGTTTTGAGTATGATGTGTGCGACCAAAGTGTTACACTAGACTGTACTAACATTATCAACCCATTCAAATCGGAGTTTACCGAGTTGTCCAGGGGAACGTAATCACAGAATTGTCCCCTGGCTGACAGGAAAGAATACCATCTAGAAATCGTTCTAACCCACAATCATTCTAACAGCTATTTTATCAATTACTTCGCTCATTCTTTAACACTGTCATAATGCATTTTAAGCAAAGAGAATTTGAAATAGAGGCGGATTGTCAAAGTAAATTATGTAGCTACAGTAAATGTACTGCCATCTTTCGACAGAAGATTTAAAGTTTTAGAACGACATTTGACTTTGATCCTTATTCTTTCACTGATATGTGTTAAATGTCAAAAAGTATCGAGTAGATGGCGACACTTTATGATGTTTAACAAATGTAACTCTCTACTATTCTCTTTGATTTTAAGCTTATTGTGTTTTTGTCAGATTTACTTCGCAAGCCTAGTTGCTGCGCTGGCCATCAGCGCTCGCAAGAGTCTGTCCGCTCAAAGTCCATGCCTAAACTCAAATTGAACTCGGGAATTGAACCACGTGAGTCATTTCAAAAGCAAAAAAACTGCATTATTAAGTTTAGTATCTAACAATAGTTTAAACACCTAGAAATAAGTAAAATAGCCTAAAACAGTATGTAAAGAGAGGAGCCTATTTCTGCCAACAAACTGTTATACAGTTTGGCGGAGGTTGTACCTATGTAAGAATATGCTGTTTCTGTGAATAAATGGTTTATTTATTAAGGGTTTTATTATTAGTATTTATTAGGTACTTACTTACTTGTGAGTAAACTTGTACCCAAAATGGGTCTTGGCCTCTAACACAAGCGCACGCCCATTTGCTCGGTCCAGAGCGGTATCAGGCCAGCTTTCGCCGACGTCGAGCTCACGGAGATCTGCCTCCACTCTGTCCGCCCAACGATATTTAGGATGACCAATAAGACGTCACCAACAGGTCTTAACGTCGGCGTTAAGTTTAAAAATCAATTATTATTCTGTCTAACACCTTGTTTTTAAAACACTTAATTTTTCTTTTTGTCACAGATTCAATAAATATTCAACCGATGAAGTTGAATTTGTGGCCTGCGTATTCTGAAGGCTCTAGGATCGCAAGATGTCGTATTAAGCTCACCGGCACGACCGAAGATGGTACATTTTATTGGTTTCCTTTGCCACATCAACTATTTATTGTTGTTATTCTGTCCGGTCAGCCAAGAGACAATAGTAGCATAGTTTGTTAGAAGACATTGTCCACCACCTTCTTCTGACACGCTTGGTAGACGACCCTCTATGGAAACGGTTTAAAAAAAAAGCGTGTTTGGAGAATTTAAATGCCTAAAAATCAGGTTTTAAACAGTGACCCAGGGGAACGTAACCATGGTAGGTAACGAGTGACAAGAAAAAGTTGATTCACTCTGATACAAAATTAATCTAAGAGATAAAATTTGTTCTAGATTTTGGTCATGCGATACACAAATTAGCGACACAGATCTCGACCGAAGTGGAGAGGCTGAAAGCAGCTTCAAAAGAATCAAAACGGCCACATTCTGGAAACAGAGAAAGTAAATTCATTAGTCATTACGATTGTTGAGCTATAGTCTGAAAAAGACTATTTAGTCAGTAGGTAACAGTAGAATGAGAAATAGTAGATTTTGTCTCAAGGGAACAAAATGACACATTTACGCGAAGCGCGATAAGCGAAGGATTCTATAGTTGAATCCTGAGCGTAATGAGGAATTCTAAAATAGAATGCAAAGCGTAGTAGCGTATTAATTTGGAGATAACAAAACTGTTTATCTCCGAATTGGCTGTTTCGTGATACATCATCATTCGCTTTCCCTTGTCCCATTCACTTAGGGTCGGCACAGCATGTCTTTATTTTTCCATTCCTCTCTGTCGCCCGTCATCTCATCATTGACTTGGGTTCGTTTGATACCATCTCTTACACAGTCCATGCATCTTTTCCTCGGTTTTCCTCTCCTCGTACTTCGCTCCATGTTTCATGATACATGATACATCGATACATTGCTGAGATTATATGTAGATGCAACGAACTCAATTGATCAAATGCCGGAATGTATCGAGAATCGCACGCGATTCGTTGCAAGTTGCAAGCTATAAGCCCTTTAACATTTGGCAAAGGCGAAGACAACTTTGTTTTTATAGGTCTTGTTTTAGCAGGAACAATCTTTGTTTAAGCTTTAAAAAACCTTTTTTGTTCTCTGGACGGAAACTTTCTTTTTGCTTCGCCTCGGCCAAAAATTATATGTGATCTGGGATATTTCTTACTTTACTACCCTACACATAGTATTATAATATATACTAATAATTACTTATAGGTTGCTGGAAGTGCGACCAAACCCCGGAAGAGAATATGACAGCGCCGCCTAGCCAGGACATTAACGACTGTACACGTAAAAAGAGTATGTATCCAAAAATCTTTTTTAATAGGGTATTTGACTCTATTTAAAATAAATCATTTTACACCATGCAAGAAATAAAACACTAGAATATTAATAGAGAAAAGTAGACAGCAGCAGTTATTTAAGGGTTAACTGGAAGAGATCCCTGAAAGGGATAAGTTCGCCTTTGTACTAATGATGTGTGTTCTTTCATGTTTTATGTTTCTCTTTGTACAATAAAGTATTTTACTACTACTACTACTATTTTAGACACCATTTCTATTTTACTGTGATGCATGGTTACAATAGGGTATTTGACTACTAGTCAAATCACTTTCTTTTTCGAACTGTCAAACTTTTTTTACTACTATTTTGCTACTATTTTACAATTTTGCTACTATCTAATACCTTTAAACGAGCAATTCTTGTTTATTTATAGAAGTATATATATATTTCGGGGATCTCGGAAACGGCTCTAACGATTTCGATGAAATTTGCTATATGGGGGTTTTCGGGGGCGAAAAATCGATCTAGCTAGGTCTTATCTCTGGGAAAACGCGCATTTTCGAGTTTTTATATGTTTTCCGAGCGAAGCTTGGTCACAAAGATATTGGAATTTATATGAAACACTAGCATGTGACGTCACAATAAAATTGCCTACTCTTTATACGCCTTTTTAAATAAAAATTGTGTCTAAAAATAACTGCCGTCTACGTTTCTCTATTATAAATCTTCTGGAATCTGGTGCTTTATTTCGTGCATGGTGTAAAATAATTTATTTTAGATTAGATTCGATTTATTGATGATTTATTTCATGAAAGACAATTACATAATAAGTTTGCATTGATGTCAAAAATATAAGAATTTCTATCATGATCGTCAAAATAAAATGAAAATAATAACAATACTAATGAAATAAAATTATAGCTCCAATAAGGATTGTCAACACAATTAGAATAAGAGTAAGTAGGTAAATACTTACAAATCCAAAATATAAATTTACAATGTCAAAACTTACGAGAATACAAGAACAAAAAAAAACAAAATAAAAAAATAAAAACAATGAATAAAAGTCAATTAATTTCCAATTGGAACAGTCGTTAATACGAGTAGGTATAAAATAATATCTCCCAATAAGAATCGTCAACACACAAATCAACAATAAAAAAAAATGAAATACCTAGTATCTCCCAATAAGGGTCGTCTATGAAAACGGAAACAATGGCAATAAGAAAACAATAATAATAAAACAATTTTTGACTTAAAATGTCATTTCCATGAACTGATTTATTGAGTACAGGGGGCCAACAAAAGGTTTAAATACAGTCAAATACCCTATATTAGAATACTTCCGTTGTGACTTCCGTCCCCCCCCCCCCCCCCCCCGTTTTGTTGGCGTGAGGTGATAATGTCAAATTTAAGTTTCCAATTTAAGCCAGTAGATGGCAAACATGACCGTACGTTTTTTTTTTCAACAAATGTCGGTAGCACACCGTTTTTCGTAATAAGTTTATTTATCGTTATTTTCTAGGTGGGAATCCTAATAGCCAACTTTCAATCACCATCACCGAAACTGAAGGGAAAAATGAGATTGTGGGTCTATTCAGAAAAGAAACTTGTCCAATCGGTAATTTACATAATAATCACAATTATTTCCCCTGTTGAAGAAGGTTACCAAGAAAAATACCATTGGGTGGATCAACTATTTCTTGTTGTTATTAGCTAGCAACTAGCAGGCAACTGTCACTGTCACACTAATATGGAAGAGAGAGTGATAGAGAGACAAAAAGCGATTCGATAGCCATTGTTCAAGGTGCGTGAACTTAATCGCTCTATGGAACTTACAAGAAATCGCCTGCAACTTTTCGATACATTGCCGTGAGTTAGGTATGTAGATGCAACGAACTCAATCTATCAAATTCCGTAATGTCATTTACATTGGGATGCGATTTGTTATAACGTATAAGTAACGTATAAGTCCTAAGTGGCAAATGCAAAGATAACTTTGGTGTTCTAGGACTTCTAGGTATTGTATCTTGACCAATTGTTTCACCAGGAGCAATCTTTTCGATACATTGCCGTGAGTTAGGTATGTAGATGCAACGAACTCAATACTTTACTCCGGGGCAAAGACTGCTGCTTTATAAATCGCAAGTCAGACCCCATATGGAGTACTGCTGTCACCTTTGGGCAGGAGCACCTGGATGCCAGCTTGGACCCTTCGACTCAATCCAAAGGCGCGCTGTACGAATCGTCGATGATCCCAAACTCACAAGCGGTATTGAACCTTTAAGTCTGAGGAGAGACCTTGCCTCCTGATGTGTGTTCTACCGCTTGTACAATGGGCTGTGCTCTGAAGAATTGTTTGACATGATGCCAACGGCAGCTTTCTATCACCGCACCGCTCGCCATCGGCAGGGTGTTCATCCACACACCCTAGAACCTAAATGGTCGCGTACTGTGCGGTTTAAGAGGAATTTCCTCCCGCAGACGCTCCGGCTGTGGAATGAGCTCCCTTCCGAGGTTTTCCCGAGGGTCTACGGTATGGGGTTCTTCAAAAAAGGAGTGTACAGGTTTTTAAAAAAAGGTCGGCAACGCGCATGTAACACCTCTGGAGTTGCAGGCGTCCATAGGCTACGGTGACTGCTTACCATCAGGCGGCCCGTATGCTTGTTTGCCACCTATGTGGTATAAAAAAAAATCTTTGTTTAAGCTTAAAATAGTTATTTACGATACAAGTGCGGAAAAGAGGAATTCGAAACGAGTGGCGATAAATTAAAACACGACCGAAGGGAGTGTTTTAAATCGACACGAGTTGCGAATTACCTATTCGCACGTGTATCGTACAACGTTTTACAGTACATATGGCCCTTTAAACTTTTGACATACACAAGAAAAGTGCTATTTTACGCACTAGTGCGGGAAAATAGGGCCATATGTACTGTAAAACCTTTTTTGTTCTCCGCGCGGAAAGCGTCAACTTTCGACTGCGCTAAACGAAGTTGCCGCTTTCAAGCTCCGTCGAACCAAACAATAGTATAATATCGTCGCTATACTTACTCAACCTCATATCTGCAACAATCATTTGATGGAAATGGCGCTTTTCTTTCATTCGGAATACGGGTGTTTTTGTTAGTGTTGCAGATACGAGGTTGAGTAAGTATTAGCGGCGATATACACTCCGGTCAGTAATAAGAAATCCTCAGGTGGCATGTTTGTCGACCTCGGCTTTGCCTCGGCCAAATATTTTATATGATCTGGGACATTTCTTACTTTGCTACCCTAGCCTCGTGCCGCCCGATGTACATTAGGATGTACACTCAGTCAGGGTTGGGCAGTATTTCAATTACATGTATTTGAAATACGTATTTGAAATACAAATTAGTATTTTGTATTTGTATTTCAAATACTACCTCAAAAGTATTTTGTATTTGGTATTTCAAATACTGCACTCACATGTATTTAGTATTTTGTATTTCAAATACTTCAAGCTTCAAAATACATTTCTATAAATACATTTTATTAAATTCTATAATCCTAAAATGTCTAATCTCTCGCACAAGCTGTGAGCCGACCGCGAACCTCCGATTCAGCCGAGATACAATTTTCATTGGCTGGATACTGGATCTATATTAGGTCAACTTCTGCGTGGAACTTTTCGTTTAAATCTAGGGGATAGGGTCATTGCAGTAGTTTCCGTCCATGCACTAGTTTTCGATGACTTGACGGATTATCAAATATATATTTCATTTTTAATTTACTACTTTTTGCGAAATCTTCATCTTCCTCGCGTTGTCCCGGCATTTTGCCACGGCTCATGGGAGCCTGGGGTCCGCTTGGAAACTAATCCCAGTAATTGGCGTTGGCACTAGTTTTTACGATAGCGACTGCCATCTGACCTTCCAACCCAGAGGGTAAACTAGGGCCGTAATTGGAATTAGTCCGGTTTCCTCACGATGTTTTCCTTCACCGAAAAGCGACTGGTAAATATCAAATGATATTTCGTACATAGTTCCGAAAAACTCATTGGTTTGAGCCGGGGTTCGAACTCGCGACCTCCGGATTGCAAGTCGCACGCTCTTACCGCTAGGCCACCAGCGCTTCCTTTTTGCGAAATATCATTGTTATATGTAGACAGATATATTGCTTAGACGCCTTAGACATAAGGATTGAAATCAGTCCAAATTTGTGCAGGAATGTAGGTATATATTCAAATTTCGTCAAGTGGACGTAAACTAGAGCTGGACGAAAACTAGCGCAATGACCCTATAAGTTTATATGAAAGGATATTCGTTAACGTTAAAACTAAATGCTAAACAAAAAAATAAATAAAGGTATAGGATTTTGTAATTGAAATACATTATTTTAAACACTGTAATTTGTATTTTGTATTTCAAATACCCGTCACCAAAGTAGTTTGTATTTTGTATTTCAAATACTTTTAAAAATGTATTTTGTAATTTGTATTTCAAATACGTGGAAGCCAGTATTTTGCCCAACCCTGCACTCAGTTTCAATGGAATGTCAACCTTAATGAATAACAAAGTAGGTCATTTCATTTGTCTCATAAAATTTTCGAACAAATGAAATTCAACCCAATTTAAAATTACACAAGATTCAAACTTCCTTGGCTATAATTTTGTATGGTGGGCGGAACGAGGCTAGACGTAGTATAATATTGTAATATACTAATCATTACTTGTAGGTGGCTGCAACTACGACGAAACCCGGGAAGAGGATATTATAGTGCCGCCTTGCCAGAATAGTAACGACTGTACATGTAAAAAACGTATGTATCCGAAAACTTTTTTATAATGTGAAATAGGGTAATTCGCCAGTGAATTCTATTTACCTATAAACAGAATTCATTTTAGTATAAGTTTCAATAACTGGCCAGCCTTCAACAACTAGCCACATTATACTAAATTAATTCTCACATTTATAGACGTTAGCCGCGACCACGACCAGTGAAACCTGTGTCGAAACGTCGGTAAATAAAGGTAATTGAATAAGTTTCGAGTTAGACCCGTTTATAAATGTGAGTTAGTATGTGTTCAAAACGCGAAAGTTTTAAATATTAAAATGAATTCTGTTTATAGGTTTCGGCTTCGCCTCAAATTATACCTTACGCCCCTCGCCTTTTTTGACCTCTCTTAAACAACGGTTGCATAAAATACTATTAGTTTAGGGTGGCCAGTTATTGGTCGGTGGTCAGTTACTGGCGAATTACCTTACTAATAATTACTTGTAGGTGGCTGCAACTACGACGAAACCCCGGAAGAGGATATTATAGTGCCGCCTTGCCAGAATAGTAACGACTGTACATGTAAAAAACGTATGTATCCGAAAACTTTTTTAATTAATGTGAAATAGGGTAATTCGCCAGTAACTAGCCATCGGCCAATAACTGGCCACCCTAAACTAAAAATGAATTCTATTCACCTATAAACAGAATTGATTTTAGTATAAGTAAGTTTCAATAACTGGCCAGCCTTCAACAACTAGCTACATTATACTAAAATGAATTCTCACATTTATAGACGTTAGCCGCGACCACGACCAGTGAAACCTGTGTCGATACGTCGGTAAAGGTAATTGAATAAGTTTCGAGTTAGACCCGTTTATAAATACAATAAAGAGTTTTTTTTTTTCTACACTATAATAGATTATTAGCTAAGTGAGAGGTATAAAGAGTTTATACATACATACATACATACATAAATGTGAGTTAATATGTATTAAAAACGCGAAAGTTTTAAATATTAAAATGAGTTCTGTTTATAGGTTTCGGCTTCGCCTCAAATTATACCTTACGCCCCTCGCCTTTTTTGACCTCTCTTAAACAACGGTTGCATAAAATACTATTAGTTTAGGGTGGCCAGTTATTGGTCGGTGGTCAGTTACTGGCGAATTATCTTACTAATAATTACTTGTAGGTGGCTGCAACTACGACGAAACCCAGGAAGAGGATATTATAGTGCCGCCTTGCCAGAATAGTAACGACTGTACATGTAAAAAACGTATGAATTCAAATAGTACTGTCGCGAACAATCGCTATCGCTTCGTCATCGAATGGTTTTGTGTCTAGAGAGACACAAAGCGATTCGATTTTGTGTGTGAGAGTGATAGAGATCACTCTTCCATATTAGTGTGACAGTGACAGTTGCCTTTAGTTTGCTACGGAGCGTTAGCGATTGGCTGTCTACGGGGCCAGGAAGACAGCATTAAGCTTTTTTATTATTTTAGTATATTGTCTTATTTTTCAGCAGCGCTCAACTATTCTTTGCGCAAGAAACTTACCTACCTACACGAGTTACACGACATTCCATGCAAATATGTGATACATATAATTGGTCAAACCAATTTGTCAGTAAATAAAAACAAGAACAAACTATACTCATCCTTTTCTTTTTGGGTGATAGTACTAGTGTAAGACAATGATAGTATGATTCGACATTCGATTGAGACAGTCCTTTGACAAACTACCTATAATTGTTGTCGTTAATCAGGATCACTGAGGGCCTACCGCGGGCCTAACACAGCATTGATAATATATTTCCTTTCTCAGCTGAAGAAATGGTGGTGGAAATGTCCGTGACGAAAATCAAATGCCTAGCAGAAGACGCACAGACCCCACCAAACACAGAAGCCCCACAAACCACAGAGGCCCCACCGACCACACAGGCCCCACCGACCACAGAGGCCCCACCGACCACAGAGGCCCCATCAACCAAGGATGAGACGAAAGAGCCCGTTGAAGCAGGTACTTGTACACTTTGTACAGGTAGGTCAAGTCAAGTCAAATATTTTATTGCGTTTCATGTGTACATTTGATGCTTATATGTAGCTTAAAGCTAAGTAAAGTCTCAACATGAGCCCTGAGAGGGTAAGCAACATTAAATATGCGTAAACAAAATGAACTAACTAAAATCTTAATAAGTCATCAATTATCACAATAATTATATCAACTAACTTATACAACTGAATCTATTTCTCACTTAAGAATTATTGAATGCTATAGCATGATTTGCTGATTAAATGTTGTTTTAGTTGTGAATATTATTTTCTACCTGTATCGACTTTGGAGTTTTAAGTATTGTTATACTAACTGACATGGCTAGCACGCCAATCGCTTGTAGCGACGCGACGAAATCGCGGAGTGAGCCACGCCTCACGCAAGATTTATAATAAATTTCCTTTCTCAGCGGGAAAAATGGTGGTAGAAATATCCTTGACGAAAATGAAATGCCTAGCGGAAAACGCACAGGCCCCACCAAACACAGAGGCCCCACCGACCACAGGGGCCTCATCAACCAAGGATGAGACGAAAGAGCCCGTTGAAGAAGGTACTTGTACAGGTAGGCTGTCTGGAAGAGATCGCTTTTTAGCGATAACACCGCCTATTGTTAACCTCGGCTTGTGTTTCTGTTTTCTTTTTGTGTTGTTTTTTTTTTATTGAGGTGTGCAATAAAGAGTATTTGTATTGTATTGTACTAAATATGTAGCTTTAATTTCATTCGATCGCGAAAGACTTGGTGGCTTAGCGGTAAAGAAGGAGGCTGATCCTACTGACTTAACCTTTAACTATTATACTCATTATTATTTGCTTAACTAAGTACTAAAGGGGTGGATCAACTATTTCTTGTTGTTATTCTGTCCGGTGAAGTCCGGTCAGCCAAGAGAAAATAGTAGCTTAGTTTGTTAGAAGACATTGTACACCACTTTCTTCTGACACGCTTGGTAGACGATCCTCAATGGAAAGGGTTTATAATAAGTATCACAAAAAAGCGTGTTTGGTGAATTTAGATGCCTAAAAATCAGGTTTTATAGAGTCACCCAGGAGAACTTAACCATGGCAACGAGTGACAAGAAAAAGTTGATTCGCCCAATTAGACTTAATTTAAGTTAACGTAAAAATTATGATCGACACTCTCAAGAGAATCAATCAATTTACCTATATGGTACTTTCCGTTGACCTAGAACTATTCTAAATTTGACAAATAATATCGTCTTAGGTATACTATAATAAAGTGTCATTCAATAGGACTTGCTAACTATGTAGGTAAACAAATTTTAATATAGCGGGTTGTTTACATAAGTTAGCATCAAGTTTCATAGAATGACATTTTAAGTATTACCTACAGGGAAAAATCTAAAAACTAAAAAAATTGGTAAAAAAAATAGTGAAATTTTTACGGAACCCTCGCTCGTCAGGCGAGTCCGACTTGCACTTGTCCGGTTTATTTTTAGAGTAGGTATTGCCTATTAGCCTATTACTCTTAGTTTTACCGATTACCTAAATATTTTTTCAGAAAAACCAACGACATTGTCATGTGCTAAGTACATTGGCAATCTATTCAGCAAAAAACTCAAGTGCAGTAAGTAAGAAATATAAGTATAGTTGGTCAAATCAATTTGTCAGTCAGTAACAACCAGGAAAACTATACTCATCCTTGTCTTTTGGGTGCTAGTAAGTACTAGTGTAAGACAAAGATTGAAATGAGACATCAGTCCTTTGACAAACTATATACATTTAATCACACGACTTAATAATATAGGTAACTAAAAAAAATACTTTTCTCAAACATGCAATGAAATGTCGTCGCTCCGGGCGTTATATCAGGCTTCGAAGTATCACGTTTAGGGCGGAGCAACTCCAGAGAACTGTAAAGGAATTTCATACGAAATTGAAGGCCTAGGCCGGGAAGTAATTTTTTTTTAAATTCTAATGTAAACATGGGGTCTATGTCCATGAACAGACTAAACAGCCGAATTATAGTTTGTCAAAGGACTGTCCCGTTTCAAACATAGATAGAAATAATCATACTAGCTTTGTCTTTCACTAGTATTAGCACCCAAAAGAAAAGGATAAGTATAGTTTTTTGTGTTCTTATTTACTGCCAATTTGGTTTGACCAGCTATATATTTTTTATTTTTTATTTTTGGTGAATGAATGGTTATCGGACCAAAATATCCGTGTTAACGCCTGTTATACACGAACGTACTGATATTAAGAATACAAATCTGTATGATTCAATGTGTTGATGAATAAATTTAAAATTTTGTCTATACGTAAGTCACCAGAGACCATAGACAACATTTAAAATCCTCTGCATTTATTTTATTTATAGAAATTGAGATTCTTATTATCAGATTGTGTATAATGGCCCTAATAAGGTCTATTCGAACACTACACACGCGAAATACGGACGACTTCCGTAAAAAAAAAACAATTATGGCGGAATTGGAAGGAAAATTAAAAAACTTTTGTTGTGAAGTTGGATTTTTATTATAAAGATTATAAATTTGTTTTTTTGAGTGGTGTATTTTTTTATTTCATTGCATGTTTGAGAAAAGCACTATACATGCCTAGCCGTGAAAAGGTCTTGCCGGCTTCGTATCACTATCCGGCCTCCCTACGGTCGGCCGGCTATACGTACTCACCCGGCAAGCCCTTCTTTCCCGGCGTCTGCAGTAATGTACTATTTCACCACATCAACTGGTAAAGTCTCTCTTGATTGTTCCAAACCTGATAGCAAAGTTTCATTTTATTCACATGTGAGGCAAAGTAATCCAATGCTAATTTTGAGTTGGCATAGGCCGCGTAGCCAACATGCCAATCGCTTACGCTTCGTTGCATCGGAACGCAACTGTCACTTTCGCACTAATATGGAAGAGTGATAGAGAGACACAAAGCGATTCGATGGCGAAGCGCAAGCGTTTGTCACCTTGGCTAGGCCGGCTGTATGGATAAGTTACTCCATGATTTACGATAGGCGCTAGTGCAGCACTCTGGCGGCAGAACATCTTTGTGTTTTTAATAACCTAATTTTCTAATTATTAAATTGTACAACGGGACTTAATCACGTATCTAAGTTTTAAGATTTACCTCCGACGTTTCGAGGACGGCGTTGTCCCCGTGGTCTCGGAGAAGACTGGCTTAAGTTGACGTCAGCATTTTCTAACCGCACGAGTTTTTCGAACTACCCGCACTTGGTACAATTTAATAATGTGTAAAAATCGTGAAAGTTTAAATCAGTGTTAACCTAATTTTCTGTTAACGCAGTATTTGAAGAAACGCGTTTCCAAGTATTGTTAAGGCGTATGAACGCTGATGCAGGGCGTGACGACATGTGCTGCCAGACGTCGGGAGATGACATGAAGCCCCAAGTATACATGATGAAGCCCCCTATTCAAATGAACCGCGTTTTGGGTAAGTAAATACAGTACCTATATACATTGTATAAGATGGCCTCTACAACGTGTTACACCAGCCACTGAAAGTGGGATGGGTACTCTCCCATACATTTTGGCTGGCTGATGTTGATATCTTGTATGGGAGTGTACATTTTTTTCTCGCGATTTCGGGTTTGGTCCCATACTGCCCTCCTAAGGTAAAAGGCCGTATTTTCATATCTTAGTGTTCTTTGAAAATACGGCCTTTTACCTTAGGAGGGCAGCATAGTAAAAGTTGCTCAGTATGACCCGTACAACGTGTAACCTACCCAATTTCAGTGGCTGATGTAACACCTTGTACCTACCTATATTTAATTACACAACCAGGTCTACCGCGATATAGTTTCATTGTTTTTGCCTTAAATTCCGACGTTTCAGCTGACGTCCCAGCAAATGTCAACGAAGATATAAATAAAACAACACTGAACTACCCGAAATTAGTTTATAAAAAGTGTATTAACTAGTCCAAGCCAAGCCAAGCCAACCAAACCCTTTGGCTAAAGGGGCCCACTAATTAACAGTCTGCCGGACGATAATATATCGGCCTGTCAGTTAGAACAAAAAGTTGACAGCTCCGAACAACTGACAGGCCGATGTCGTCCGGCGGACTGGTAATCAGTGGGCCCCTTTAAGCCCGAAAATAAAAACAACATTACTTTGTATTCGGCGTTCACCCGTACACATCTAGGTCTGCCCAACACTGGGTGGGTAATGTTGGCTGTTGCATCATCACTTCTGACATTACCCTCTCAGTGTTGGGTAGACCTTTAGTCTGTCAAGCCGGATATGTCAGTAGCAATGTACCTAAAGCAAACTGCAGTGTATATTATCCCTAGGATACAAACAAAAAGCAGCAATATACAATACATCGAACAACGATGAATTATATATGAACAAAACAGTTTGTGGTTCCACAGATAAGATATACTCGTAAATGACACGCGATTTTCGAACAATTCAAACTTAGTGTTGTTAACCCGCGATTTTTCAAATTTGCCTCCTTTTTCTACTGACAAGATTTGCTTGACCAAGTATAGATACGGGTAAACACCGTGAAATGGCGGTAAAATGATGTGTCTTGGTTTCAGTTACTCTACCTAAAACAAATGCTTACAAACACGAACCCAACGCCATTTCATTATGGCGCGCCGCTATCTGCACCACATGCAAAATAAAAGAGAGCGAAACCAGCTGCGAGTCCTCTTCCTGGTGTGTCAGAGTGGGACAGAGCGTCAACGGCGACAGCGAGGGCAGCCGCGACTCCCAAACTTGGTGTGTTAGAGTGGGAGAGAGCAGGGTCAACCGCGTCTTCAGCGTGACGAAGATTTGCAGTGGGAAGGAGATGGAGAAACTTAGATTGGCGTATTTTTTGTTAACGGCGATGGAAGGGAGAGTTAGACGGGTCGGGGATAGGTTGTTTTCTTGAAATTTTGCCAGAGATAGACATAAGGCCTGTCCACCAAAGAGAATAGAGTGAATAGAGAGTTACTGTCATGAAAGAATAAGGGTCAAAGCATAGAGAAATATAGTAAGACAAGAGTGCTCACTCCATACATCAGTTAGACTATTAATTTCAGTGTCTACATCTAGCATCGAGTAGCGGAACTATCAGTAGGTACTGCTACTTGACAATAGATGTAGCAATACTGATAGTTCCGCTACTCGATGCTAATAGTCTTTTTGGTACCAAAACTGATCTATGGAGTGAGCAATCTATGTATTTTTTTCTCTATGATCAAAGTAAATTGGCGTTCTAACAGTTTTAATCTTTTGTCAAAAGATGGCAGTGAATTTACTGTGCCTACATAATTTACTTTGCCAATCCGCCTCTATTTCAAATACTCTTTGGTTACACTAAATGGAATATACAAAATAAGCACTGTATCGGGCGAAACTCTGACTCTTGGTTCCATCAGGGTACCAGAATGCCGCTTCATATCAATTGAGCTAATGTAAGGACCCTAGGCACGAAGAATTTGAGTGAGTTCGAGTCTCACCCGAGTCGGATGTTTAACTTTAGGCATAAAAAAAGTGATGCTGATATTAAAATCGACTACTTATTATAAATTTCTTGCCAAAAGAGATAAAGTTAGACCAAGATAAGTCTGCAAAGATTTTGATAGCACATACAGTGAAATTGCTATCAAAATCGTTGCAGACTTATCTTGGTCTAACTCTATCAGCTTGTATGAAAATTGGCACCTAAATTGTTCAGAAATTAGTTATTGTGTATCTACCGCATAAGTTTTACTGTCTTGGTTATAATGTAATTACTGTATTTGATACATTTTATCCGTCTGTATGTAAATTATGTCTTATAATTTCGTGAATATATACATACTCGTAATAGTTAAGGTAACGTTGTGGTGATAATAAATAATTATTGATCTCGTCGTAGCATCATGGCTTTTTTATTATTTGGGGCGTTATCTATGAAAAGGGACCTTATTGTCGTTGTCGATGGCGCTTACGCCGCACAGCGTCGCGCGGCATTGTATTTATATCGGAGCATCGTTAATAAAGGCGTAACCGCCATCGACAATAAGGTTCCTTTTCATAGATAACGTCACATTTATTTATTTAAACTTTATTGCATATAACACAAATAAAATGTACAAATGGCGGACTTAATGCCTAAAGGCATTCTCTACCAGTCGACCATAGGGCTAAACAGAGATGTCATGTTTGAGATGATGAGATGTGATGTTTTTCTACGTCACATTGTTAATAATATAGGTTACATTGGGTAATTTTGAAAATGCCAAATTGAAATTTTTTAAACGTTAAACTTCTATACCTAAATAACACTTGCACTGCGTGTGCTATCAAAATCGTTGCAGACTTATCTTGGTCTGTACCTGCCTATTTATTTACCATTATTTACATGTTGAAAATGAAATAACGTTTTTTTTTGTTTTTTGATACACTTTATTAACAAGATTTATGTATTTATGTGATGAAGCATAAAAAAACAATATTACCTGCCAATTACAATATGGCTTTTGAATAAGTTATCATATATATTTACATTACAGATTTAAAATATTATTTTATGTACAAAATAATAAAAATTGCATCTTATAACTAAAATAACAAAACATCACTTATTATAAATGTCTAAGACTTTGTTGAAATAATAATTTAATCAAATGTTCAAAACCAATACAGGTAAAGTCTAAGAAAAAACGTGCCCCTTAGTTTGACATCCAAAATAGATGGCGCTGTACTGCCCATGTTTTGCGGTCACACGGTCACTGACTAGGAAATATTACGCGAAACTCTGCGTAGGGGGCGCCACTCCCACAATAAGTCACAATCTAAAGGTCTACCGCAAACGAGATAGTCGAAATGTTGTTATCTAACCTGTCTATCACTCTTGCATATTCGAGCGATAAAGAGGCAGATAGCCGAGTTTCGATTTCGCGTTTCCCGGTAGGCCCTTTGTAAACAAACCGCCTTGATGTATCAATGTCATATTTTATTGTCTGTGAAAACTTGTCAAAAAACAGTTTAAGGTACAGTGTGTATAAGTTACTCTATGGTATACTTAATTCACTAGTGCTGCACTCTGGCGGCAAAATATTGCAGTAATATTCCCTATTGTCAAAACCATAGAGAAATATAGTAAGACAAGAGTGCTCACCCCATACATCAGTTCAGACTATTAATTTCAGTGTCTACATCTAGCATCGAGTAGCGGAACTATCAGTACTGCTACTTGACAATACATGTAGCACCGACCGGAAAGTCTTGTCTCAACAGCATAAGACTCTCCGGTCGGTGCTACATCTATTGTCAAGTAGCAGTACTGATAGTTCCGCTACTCGATGCTAGATGCTAATAGTCTTTTTGGTACTAAAACTGATGTATGGAGTGAGCACTCTATGTATTTTTTTCTCTGTGTCAAAAGTCAGCTTTTGACAATCAGAGTTACCGCAAAATGTATGGAGTTATACAGCGCCATCTCGTTTACCTGTCTAATTCGCAGCTCGAAATTGTCTTACATTTTACGCATCTTCCTCAATCAATAACATATACTGGTCGCGCTTTATAGTTTGTCATTTATAACAAGTTAAATGCGAGAGACAACACAGATATGAAAGTGCAACCACCAATGCATTTTTACATTATTCAAAGATTACAAGACTTAATACCTAGAAATAAATATATTGCGTTGTAACAATCACCCTTAATACATTACAGATGTATATATAGTGCATAATTATTTTCTCACGTATTTTCACGGAAACGTAGGAGCGTGTCTTGCTATTTCAGTCAGTCTCGGTACAAAAAGTACTGAGGTTGACTGAAGTAGCATGACAAATATGTGTCGTTTCCGAGAAAATACGATGGAAAACAATTATGCACTACATCTGTAGATGGGTCAATCAACTATTTCTAGTTGTTATTCTGACCCATCAGCGAGGAGACAATAGTAGCATAGATGGTTAGAAGAACTGCTGTACCATGTTCTACTAACATGCTCAGTAGATGTCCCATTATGGAAAGGTCTTATAACCAGAGATCGGACAGATTGGCGTCATTGCTCGCAATAATGTGGACATGACTCTAAATTTGATTAAATAATTAATCATTTAATTATTTTAATTAATTTTTTACCTGAAATTTAATTTTGTTCCCTAGTCAATAAATAGCACTTAAATATATTTTTGATATAAAAAATGAGTACCTACAGAAAAATTGGAAAACATACTGATTTTTTTAAAGTAAATTTACATTATAAGAAATTTTTGGTTTATTTATTGATTAGGAATCAAAATTAAACCTCAGGTAAGAAATTAATTAAATGATTAATTATTTAATCAATTTTGAAGTTATGTCCACATTATTGCGAGCAATGACGCAAATTTGTCCGATCTCTGCTTATAACTACCACAAAATGCAAGTTTGGTTTATTTAAATACGAAAAACCTAGAATTTTAAGAGCGACTCAGGAAACCGTAACCATAGCAACGTGTGACAAGAAAAAGTTGATTAACCCAGATACTATCTAATGATGTGAACATATGTCACTGCTTAACCAAGTCGTTTTTAAATCTCCGATACTACAGATCGGTACAGTCGATCTACATAATTGTGTCTGATCTTGTTACCAAAATGCCAGATTGATAAATAGTACAGTTGGCAATAGTAGTACATTCAGCAGCAATAGTTGCTAAGCGGCGAGGTGTTCAAAATGGTCTTGACGCTTTATTGTTAAGAGAATAAGAGCGTGTCAAGGTAATTTTGAACACCTCGCCCGCTTAGCAACATCTGCTGCTGACTGTACGTGTAATTCAGGCGGCATATACATGGAATGTGATAATTTAATTATTACTGTTCATGACACTTTGGCACCTTTTGGGTACGGAACCCTAAAAATAGAGATCAGGGGCCCGTTTCTCAAAAGCTTGCAACTTGTAACACAAGCGGATGTCACTTTTTGACAGCTTTTTTTAGAAATGGACTTCCACTTGTATTACAAGTTACAAGCTTTTGAGAAACGGGCCCCAGTTATCATAATGTCCCTTAAGCTGTCAACTTCGTCAATCCTCATACATTCAGCAGCAATAGTTGCTAAGCGGGCGAGGTGTTCAAAATTGTCTTGACGCTTTATTGTTAAGAGAATAAGAGCGCGTCAAGGTAATTTTGAACACCTCGCCCGCTTAGCAACTTCTGCTGCTGACTGTACGTAAAATAAATTAATAAGCCTGCTATAGTTGCAGGCGTTCGTATGCTACGGTGTCCGTTTACCATTAGCTTTCAGCCATTGTCTTGGCATAAATTTATCCACCTCCAAGCATCTTGTTTCCTTTCATTGAGTAGTCCATTTCATCTGAAATTAAAACAATGTTTATGGGTCATTTGCAAATTTATTGTACCTTTGTCAAATTTTTTCTTAACATTCTCAGTTTCGTAACGAAAATTAACCATACAAAAATGCAAATTTGTATAGCTAACATTCGTAACGAAACTGAGAAAAAAGCTATAAACATTTGCATTTGTGTATGGTTAATTTTCGTTACAAAACTGAGAATGTTAAGAAAAAATTTGACAAAGGTACAAAAAAATTGCAAATGACCCTTACGATAGATTGGAATAGGATGTAGCCATAGAGAAATAAGTAAGGGTAGAGTGCTAACTCCATATATCAGTTTTCTTACCAAAACGCGTGTTATTTAGTAGTCGACATCTAGCGTCATGTAGCGGATTTATCAGTAGGTACCGATAGATGGCGACTGTACTTGAAAGTGAATTTATTGTTAATATACTCGTGGATAAATTTGGAACGCAAAAAAAATATTAATTACTAGATTACAGCACCTAAAGTAATTTCAAAATTAGTAATTAAATTTGTTTTTGCGTTCCTCCAAATTTTTCCATGAGTTTTTTACAGGAAGATTTTTGGTTAATTCCGTTTTTTAAAAAAATATTATTTTATACTAGCGACCCGCCTCGGCTTCGCACGGGTTAACAAATTATACATAAACCTTCCTCTTGAATCACTATTAAAAAAAACCGCATCAAAATCCGTTGCGTAGTTTCAAAGATCTAAGCATACATACAGACAGACAGCGGGAAGCGACTTTGTTTTATAGTATGTATGTATGTATGTATGTATGTATGTATGTATGTATGTATGTATGTATGTATGTATGTATGTATGTCTGTATGTATGTATGTATGTATGTATGTATGTATGTATGTATGTATGTATGTATGTATGTATGTATGTGTATGTAGTGATGTTAAATGCTCACCTCACTTGAGAGACCGCGGCGTGAACACGTGTACTAGCGAGTCCCAACCGCAGTCGGCTATCTGGTGCGGCCGTAATGAACTCCAGTCCAAGCCGTATGTGAACTCTGAGTGGTGCCGAATCGTTTCCAGGGGGTCACAACCTCTCTTCAGATCCCATATCCTGTAACCAAAGAGAATAGAGTTACTGTCATGGCAAATTATAGGTGAACCAGGATCTATTGAGGGTGCGCCATATTGCGGAATTTTTTCATACTACACTGAATTGTCACCCTATACATGAGAATAACAGCGCCCTCTTGACAATTATCATATATTACTGGTCAGGCTATATGTAGCCACAGTCATAGACTAGGAATCCTCTAGACGGAGTTTAGAGCTATTATTTCATGAAACCGATGCTGCCAAAAATACTGGGGTGCGGGGGACGAGGTGAGCGAGTCCCGTGCCGTGATTGGTCCGTTCAAAGACACGGACCAATCACGGCACTGGATTGACTCGAAGATGGAGTAAAACTACTGTATAAGTGGCAGAGGGGGTAGCGTTACTATGCTCAGTCTAGAGGATTCCTAGTCTATGGTTGGCCGAAACGTTAATGCAATTGAAAATGTTGGCCATTAACCATTATACATTGAACCTTAAACCGTAACGGACGATTACAGTTTACGGTTCAATTTATAATGGTTAATGGCCAACATTTTCAATTGCATTAACGATTCGGCCCACACTGACAAGGGGGCAAAGTTGTTGTTTAACCGCTCGTGCTAATATTGATACCAGAGCAAGCGAAAGATTCCAAAATTGGAACCTTGAGCGTTACGAGGGTTTCAAAGCACGAGGGTTACACAAAATTTGCCCCCGAGTGAAACACAAAAATTTTCACCACACCAACCCGAAGCAAATATTAAATGTAAAATATCAAACAAAATCAAACCTAATCAAATCCAAATGGATGTTATTAAATATTTATCATCCTAAATCATCATTTAAAAGTCAATTCTACCAGCAAACATAAGAAAACAACTCAAAATTTGCATTTGATTACTTTGCCTCACATGTGGATAAAATGCAACTTGCTATCAGTTTTTCAAGTGCAAAGTAAGCCTTTCCGAGCTGGTGTGGTGAAAACAATATTATAGGGTATTTGACTACTATTCAAATCAGTTTCTTTTTCGAACTGTCAAAACGATGTTGCTACTATGGAACTTATATGAAACACTAGCATGTGACGTCACAATCAAATTACCTACTCTTTCTAGTTTTATACGGGTTTTAAAATAGAAACTGAGTCTAAAGATAACTGCTGTCTACATTTCTCTATTAATCTTCTGGTGCTTTAATTTATGCATGGTCAGGCGTGTCTCACTCCGCGATTTCGTCGCTTTGCTACAGGTAGCTAAAAGTACATCCGTTCGGCCCCAATTTTGGGAAAAACCATAAGCCACGCGTGGCGCTGTCGCCACCTAGCGGCCATATCTGTGCTGATCGTAACAGACGCGTTTTGTTAGAGAGTGAGTCTTCTGTACTTAGTACTATTATTTATTCTGTGGCATGGTGTAAAATAATTCATTTTAAATACAGTCAAATAACAACAACAAGAACAAGAAGATCAAAGATAAGATAAATATAAGATAAAAGATAGCTTATTCAAGAAGGCATAATTACAATGCGCTTATGAACGTCAAATAAAGCTACACCGGCTCCAACCCTACACCTCTGCCCCGAGAAGATTTAAATCCCCCCTCAATTGGAGGAGGGTATCCCAATATGGGACCGGCAACAAACTCGGCGGGACACATCATTTCAAAAAAAATTACATCTTAAATAATCAAACAGTAGGGGTGTAGGAGCCGTTAGCCCTTACCACAGACAATCCAACCTCTAGACATAGCATAGTCGCGCTACCCCCTCTGCCACACATACGGTAGCGTTACTCCATCTTCGAGTCAATCCCGTGCCGTGATTGGTCCGTGTCTTTGAACGGACCAATCACGGCACGGGATTCGCCCACCTGGTCCCCCCGCACCCCCGTATTTTTGGCAGCATCGGTTTCATGAAAGAATTGGCCTAAGCTCAGTCTAGAGGTTGGATTGTCAGTGGCCCTTACACTTGCTTGATGTGGTTGGCTGCTTTGGTGGCGGAGGTAGTAATAATACACTGAAGATTGGATGGTTACTGAACGATTAATTGATGGAAATCAGGGTTTATATAGTGGTTAGCTAAGTGCATGGCATTTAGGTGACCTTTAACAATATTACTAATAATTATAATTTTTTTAGATGAATCATGCTCTTGACATTTACTGTGCTATTGATTAAATCATTTTTCATTTTCTAAATGTCTCGTGACGTATATGCCTACGTGAGCTTACGCTATGGTTGATTGCAACGTAGACGGTAGATGTACAGTAATAAGACTGTACACTTACTGCGCAAAAATCGTGCCAAGCGGCGCCTAAGTTGAAAGTGCATACAGATGTAGTGCATAATTTGTTTTCCATCGTATTTTCTCCGAAACTATCGTATTTGTCATGCTACTTCATTCAATCAGTACTTTTTGTACCGAGACTGACTGAAATAGCAAGACACGTTCGTACGTTTCCGTGAAATAACGATGAAAAATAATTATGCACTACATCTGTATCTATACCAGGGATGTTGCGGATGCAGATTTTTTCACATCCGCGGATGCGGATGCGGATGCGGATTTTTAAAGGCTCACATCCGCGGATGCGGATGCGGATGTCAAGATTAGGTACTTAGAAAACGTCAAATATTACATTTTTAGTATTTTTTTATTAAAAAAACCAAACGTTTAGTATTTGAGCAATAATATAGGTGCGTTATATTTAATAAACAGTAACTTCGCCGACTTTTCTGGATCTAGACGATTTCGTTATAGGTAATGACGAAATTACCTAGCACTTACGCCGCCGCTAAGACGTTCCTGTACCGACTTGTTCGACATCCGCATCCGCATAAGCTCCGCATCGATTTTATGCGGATGCGGATGCGGATGTTGAAAATAATGCGGATGTTCCGCGGTTGCGGATGCGGATGCGGATGTTCGCAACATCCCTGATCTATACAAACTACATACCTAGTGGTGAAGTCGTATGACACCCCCGCTATAACGGACGGCGCGTGCGGGGAAAACTGCACTCTTCTCACTGCGCACTCGCATCCTGAAAAAAAAATATTTAGACAATATAGCTGGTCAACCAGGCCCCTATTTCACCACGGTGACAGGTGCGAAAATTGTCGACATCACTGTTACTGACGTCACAGGCCTCCATAGACTACGGTAACCGCTTACCATCGGACGGGCGGTGTGCTTGTTTGCCACCAACATATTAATTTAAAAAAAACTCCATTGTATCGCCAATAAATAAGTACTTATTTTGCGAAGCTAATGACAATTGCCACAAGAAACACGACAATTGTCACGAAATTCCGACACAGAACTCATTTCGTGTCAAGAATTACCGAAAGTTCTATTAAATTGTTTGATAATTGTCATCATCATCATCATAAACTTCGAAAGAGAAATACCTGTTTTTTGCCGATATAGTAAAGTTTTTTTAAATAATACAATGATGGTGGCAAACAGGAATACGGCCCGCCCGATGGTAAGCGGTAACCGTAGCCCATGGATGCCTGTGACGTCAGAAACAGTGACTTTTGTCGAATTGTCGCACCTGTCGCCGTGGTGAAATAGGGGCCAGGTCTTGTACAGTCTTGTCAGGTCTTGTAAAAAAAGGCGCGAAATTCAAATTTTCTATGGGACGATATCCCATCGCGCCTACATTTTTCAAATTTGCCGCCTTTTTCTACTGTCAAGATCTGGTTGACCAAGTATAGTCACAGAATAAATAATAGTACTAGGTACAGAAGATTCATTTTCTAACAAAACGGGTCTATTACGACAGACATGACCGCTAGGTGGCGCAAGCGCGAGCAGGCGTCCGTTCCGTAGCGTTGCGCGGCAACTACTGTAGCTAGACACCAAAATTGGTGTGGGCCGCATGTACTTATAGGTACCTACGTATAATATCAATACGGCCAAATCCGTCTAGGGCAAATTCCGTACATCGCACCACAGCAAACAGAAAGGTCTGCGAACGATGCTATTAAGATTTAAAAAAAAATTGAGTCTTGGGTGGGACTTGAACTCACGACCATCCATCCAACTCATCCATCTGAGCTACCACGACCTTACCCAATACAGCGAATATTTCCAGCATGAGCTGTAGGGAGACCCTAGCGACATCTACCGCTGTAAGCTGGCGTGATATACCGCTCTGGATCGAGCAAAGTGGCGTGCTCTTGTGTTAGAGGCCAAGACTCATTTTGGGTCATCGCGCCAGCCAAGTAAGTAATTTCTTTCCAAGCTTAATATAGGTAGGTTAGGTTAGGTTAGCTATGGGTTGAAAAATTACCCTACATATTACATATTAGTTACCTTTTAAAGTAAACATGGGCGAAGTAAGCCTCCTAAGATCCCAGCCCCTGATTAGTCCATCGGACCCCGCGGTAGCGATGGCGTGTGTCTCTATCCTGCTCCAATCGCACGATAACACCTGAAACAACAATATTACGTTAATAAGAAACGTGCATGGACCGTATATTGGAGTGATGTCAAACGTCACGTTTAACCTTTTCGACGCCGTGTCAAACACAAAAGCTGTCACGCTGACGCCACGTCACCGAAGTGTCAAAACTGAAATTGAACTTTATGCATATGCACGTAGGTCTATGTTGCTCTGTGGTGACCGATTAATCGGTCTTTGGCGTTGAAGCTACGGTGCGGATATATCGGTCATTGGCGTCCAAAAGGTTAAACCTTTACAAGCCTCAATTGGTTAATTTATGTTGTATTCCCTTTGTTGCAAATACATTAGTCAAAATAACACCACTTGCGCCAACCACATTTGACGTGCCGATCAACGTCACTCAGCAATCAACTATGGAACTTCCCATACAATAAAATTTAACGAACGCTTTAACGGTGACAGACGGTTTAGGGCAACCGACCATTGTGTTGTTGGTTAATTGAGACTTTTAGCGCGTTTATGAATAACTATAGCGACCCGCCCCGGCTTCGCACGGGTTAACAAATTATACATAAACCTACTTCTTGAATCACTCTATCCATTAAAAAACCGGCCAAGTGCGAGTCGGACTCGCGCACGGAGGGTTCCGCACCATCAACAAAAAATAGAGCAAAACAAGCAAAAAAACAAGCAAAAAAACGGTCACCCATCCAAGTACTGATCCCGCCCGAGCGACGTTGCTTAACTTCGGTCAAAAATCACGTTTGTTGTATGGGAGCCCCACTTAAATCTTTATTTTATTCTGTTTTTAGTATTTGTTGTTATAGCGGCAACAGAAATACATCATCTGTGAAAATTTCAACTGTTTAGCTATCACGGTTTGTGAGATACAGCCTGGTGACAGACGGACGGACGGACGGACCGACGGACGGACGGACGGACGGACGGACGGACGGACAGCGGAGTCTTAGTAATAAGGTCCCGTTTTTACCCTTTGGGTACGGAACCCTAAAAACCGCATCAAAATCCGTTGCGTAGTTTTAAAGATCTAAGCATAGGGACAGACAGATAGCGGGAAGCGACTTTGTTTTATACTATGTAGTGACGCCATAAGTTGTAGGTACATTTAGGCCTTATTGCTGCTTATTGGCATGATATATGTTACTCGTTATATTTATTTTAATTTTTGATTTGATCACAAGATGGCGGACCTTCTGCGATCCTTTTGTGAACACTAAGATTGTAGAATTAATTCCCTGCGGATCCCACTAAACCAGTGGTTCCTAACCTTTTCAGTTCGGTCACCCCTATGACTAACTAGGGAACCTGATTTTTTTACCCCTCCTCCCAATGGTAATAAAAAATAAAACGTGTACGTTTGTTGTATTGTTTGTTACATTAGGTTAGCTTATTACCCCCGTAAAATACCAGTTTTACCCCCACGGGGGTAATTACCCCCAGGTTAGGAACCACTGGTCTAGAGCAATGAAATGGGTAAACTTTTTATAGACACTTTAAGAAACTCAAGAGTAATGAAAATGAGTCACTTTTAATTCGAATTTCATAATAAATGTCCAATTTTCACGGCTCTCGAGCATAATGAATATTACCCATTTTTAGTCATATAGTTTAACTAAGATTTTTCAAAAAGTGACCCGTTTTAATTGCACTTGAACTTGAACTGTAAAGTGGACTATATGACTTACCTCAGCATCATGGGCTTTAACCACAGCTTTGGGAGACGGGTCGGTACACGACCACAACTTGAGGTGACCGTCGCCAGACACAGAGGCGAAGGTGGCTGGCGAATGCGGCGAAAACGTGGCCGTGTACACCAGCGCCGAGTGGCTGTGTACACCAGCGCCGAGTGGCCGTGTACACCAGCGCCGAGTGGCCAGAGAACGTGCTTATACACGTCCACCATTCTCGTCTTTATTACACTCAAGAGAAACGAAAATGGGTACTTTTTATATATATTTTTAAAGTCTAGAGCAACGAAATGGGTAAACTTTTTATAGACACTTTAAGAAACTCAAGAGCAATGAAAATGAGTCACTTTTAATACCAATTCCATAATAAATGTCCAATTTTCACGGCTCTCGAGCATAATGAATATGAAAAATTACCCATTTTTACTGAATCAGAGTAAAGAAGATTTGTATAAAAGTGACCCATTTTCACTGATCCAGTTTAACTAAGATTTTTTCAAAAAGTGACCTGTTTTAAATGCACTTGAACTGTAAAGTGTAATATATGACTTACCTCAGCATCATGGGCTTTAACAACAGCTTTGGGAGACGGGTCGGTACACGACCATAGCTTGAGGTGACCGTCGCCGGATACAGATGCGAAGGTGGCTGGCGAATGCGGCGAAAACGTGGCCGTGTACACCAGCGCCGAGTGGCCGGAGAACGTGTTTATACACGTCTCGGATTCGGGGTCCCACTGGAAAGATTATTTATTAGTTTTAGGTACAACACAAGATGGGTGACATATGGTTGAGAGTTCACCAATGAGAAGAACAGTGTTTCTGTAAAATTACGATGTCTCGAGACTCTCAAGAGAGAAAATTATCTTTGCACCACTGCTAATTGTCCCGGATTCATAAGTTCAAAAGAGTGGCCACCCTACTCACCTGATCTAAATCAAATGTATTATAGTTTGTCTTAGATACAAGGGCCTGTACTACTAAACACAAAAGTGTAAACGCTCTAAAAGCAACACTTACCAAAGAATGGACAAAATATCTTTGGAGGAGCTGCGGCATTTCGTTGAAAATTTTAACAAACTTTTGCGTTAGTGTATCAAAGCGAAAGGAGGCTATTTTGAAGTCAATTATTTTTTGTTGCATAAAAATACTGTAGTTTTAATATTTTGTACTTGTTACTTAAGTACTTCATAAAATAATTACAAAAAAACGTTGTCAACGTATTTTTGGGCCACCCTGTAAGTTATTATTCGAACTTGAGCCTCAGCTTGTAATGTCAGCAACTTTAGCTGGGCTAAGGGTCACACTAAGTAACTAACGAACCTACTCACCAGTTTAACAGTAGTATCCCAGCTAGCACTAAGTAGATGAGCCCTAGGCCAATCCACAGAGCAGACTTCACTAGCATGTGCTCGGAGTACCCGTGAGGGCTTGGCAAATCCCAAAAACTATGTAAGGAAAGGCTAACTATAACGAAACAATGAGCCTTTGCCCTGCCCAGTCTACACCTAGAAGCTTGTATGGGTCCACACAAGCAGAAGGGAAGAATTGTCCGCAAGGGGACCACATACCGTGAACACTAAATAACTGACGGTAGATTCATCGAACTCACCAGTTTAACAGTAGTATCCCAGCTAGCACTAAGCTAACCCTAGGCCAGTCTACATACACCTCGGTAGTAAATGCCGAAGTTGCCGTAAAGGCGCCGCATACTAGGGTGTACCCTGAATACTATGTTACTCAATAGGTACTCACCAATTTAACAGTAGTATCCCAGCTAGCACTAAGCAGATGCGCCCTGGGCAGTCCACAGAACACACTTCACTGGTATGCGCCCAGAGCACCCGTAAGGGCGCCGCACACGCCATCCTAAATAGTATGTAACCTAAAACTCACCAGTTTAACAGTAGTATCCCAGCTAGGCCAGTCCACACACACCTCGCTAGTAAATGCCGAAGTTACCCTGTACCCTGAATACTATGTTACTCAATACTCACCAGTTTAACAGTAGTATTCCCAGCTAGCACTTAGCAGATGAGCCCTGGGCCAGTCCACAGAGCAGACTTCACTGATGTGTGCCCATACCCGCAAGGGGACCACATATCGTGAACACGACGTTAGAATCATCAAACTCACCAGTTTAACGGTAGTATCCCAGCTAGCACTAAGAAGATGAGCCCTGGGCCAGTCCACCGAGCACACTTCACTGGTGTGTGCCCGGAGTAAACGTAAGGGCGCCGCACACGCCATCCTAAACAGTATGTAACCTAAAACTCACCAGTTTAACAGTAGTATCCCAGCTAGCACTAAGCAGATGCGCCCTAGGCCAGTCCACCGAGCACACTTCACTAGTATGTGCCCGGAGTACCCGTAAGGGCGCCGCGCACCCCACGCGGAACACTATGACGGCCCCGTCCCCCGCCCCGCACGCCGCCGCGCCGTCCGTCGTGCCTGACCATGTCTGGAACAAGAAAAAAACCAATTAACCTGTCGAATCCCACGATATGACGTCACCATAAGCGTTCTGGCTCATATATGAGCCGTGGGAGCTGACAGATTAATCTTTTTTTTTTCTTGTTTGATGATAAATGGTTGGTTTCACTAGACTAACACAACTTTGAAGCAGTAAAATGTTGTTGAAGATTGCAGGAAACCGTTAAACGAGGGTAGTATACTACAGGGAAGGCTTACATCCAGCAGAAAATATATTTTAGCTGATATTGATTGATACTGAGAAAAGGTTGCCCATGTAAGACCTGTATCAACTCTGATTATGTGTCAATTACGAATAGCTAAATGTATTTTCTTTAAACATAAAATATTAGCAATTAAGTATGTATTAAATACTTCACTTGGTAAGAAAATAGACTAATTTTACTTCCCTCCCAAAAAGATTAAATTTAAATAATAATGATGCTGTAATGATTTACCAATAAAAAAAATTAAAGTTAAAATTACGGTGAATGTCGCATAGATATAAGTATGCAAAAGTAAATTATTTCATGTTATTTACAAAAACATTTTCTTCCATATTTTCTCTTTATGCCATTTGGCTGCCATCCATTTAGGCAGATTTCCCGATCAGCCCCCATTTTGGAGCCCCTCAGAAAAGCATACGGTAAAGTGTGAATTATATTTGGCTCAGCAGACCCAGGGACCAACAATTTTACTTTTGTTTTTTCATGTCCGGGCAAAAAATATCATTTATATCATCTTTCAAACTTTTTGTGCCACGTGTGTACATCACCACACCACAGCGTCATCTACGACGCAGCCCTACCACAAACATAAATAAATTATGCAAGCAAAGACCCACTACTGCACTTACATAAGCAAATAATTTAAAGACCATGCCACCAAGTCTTAAGTCAACCCATAAATAAACAGATCCAACTAGATATAAGCCTGTTAGTGACGTTGCGCGCTTGCGGGTCTTCGGCGCGTATTTGAATGTGTAAATGCTAAGTTCGTTTAGTTCAAGGTTGAAGGTGTGGCTCCGATACTAAATTACTTTCTCAGTAAAGTAAGGCCTGTTTTTATTACAAGCTTTTATTTAGTTTCACTGGTCTTACTGTCAGTCTGTTGCAAGTTAAATTTGACCCATTTTCCGGTTTCCAATGCAATATTATGGTATAGTCGCCATCATATAACGGTCGGCCAAGGTGATGACAAATATCAGAACACGCACTCTAACGCCTTGAGAATAGAGGCGCATTCAGATATTTGTGAGCGCCTTGGCTGCTTCGATATATATGACTTTACCATCAAGCTAATTTGAAAATGAAGACAGGAGGTGGCCATAGGAACTCTGTGATACTGATAAAACAATGCACCTTAATTGTGTGTTTGTGGTTTTTAGAATTGTTTCAATGAGTATTAATTGCCTTTGGAAAGAAAGTTACAGTCAGCAATAAATGCTTGTACCAAAAATGAAATATTTGCTAAAGACGAATATTAAAATGACAGTTTAAATGACAGAATGAAATATAAAAACTGAGCTTATATGTGGCTTACACAAACACAATAAGACAATGATTTAAATACCCCAATAAAATAAAGACTTTATTAATGTTTAATTATTGGTAACATATTTAGTAGCTATAGTGACCGACAGGGAACTAGTAATCCAACACTTCCATTTTAATCCAAAAAATAAGGGTAACTACAAACTTCATAATAAAGGCTACTTACATTATTATTTCCTACACTTTCAGTGCCAAGCGCCTAATTTCCTGGCAGTGGACAAGTTAATGCATTTAGGGTTGCCACTGTCTTGTGAAGGAAACCCGGAAAATCAAATCTCATTATGAAACCTCACTATTATAAATAAATTCTAAGTTGTCAATATGGATAGTTATCAATCTGGTATTCTTTCTGTAGGAAATAGTACCTAAAGGATAATAAAAATAACATTGTCAGGTGACAAGCAAAAGTCACTAATTACTATAAAATATTTCAAAAATCAACCTTCTTTTCGTACTAATATGGTTTACTATGACTATGAACTTGTGGAGGTACTTAGTGACTTTTGCGTGTCACCTGACGATATATCATATCTTTAGGCCTTCTCTACCAGTAAAATTCGACAGAAAGATTACCGTTTGACAGTAAAACATCAGTACCTAATCACAAACAAAGAATAGAAAGTCCACAGTAAAAAGCATTGTCATGCCTGAATAAATAAAGATGATTACCACATCAAATAGCCCGTCGTTCCATTCCAATTTCTGTACTTCTACTATCGTAGCCCCGTCGGGAGCAAGTTCCAAAAAGAAAAGAGTGCCTCCGCCAGCCAGGCCGTAATATTGACTAGTCGCCACCGCAAGCGCGTCCGGCCGCGTCCGGGAGAACCGGACGGCATACCCGTGCCGGCCCGGCGTCAGGAACGTCGGCATACTGATCGTATAGCTAAAACAAAACAGTTCTGTAAAACTACGATACTTGAATCCAAAATGAAATTAAAAACTTGAGTATAAACTCACGTAGTTACGTATTACACGTTGACAACTTATCAGTAATGAGTCTATTTAGATACTTATAAGCTAATTTCATTGTTTATCAGCATAAACAAACCCTAAAACAGCATTAATAAGAATAATCCGATAAAATCTGAGCCTAACCTAGTTTTTCTGTCAAAACAAAACGTCAGTGTGACGTTTCGTTTCACTACGACATTTTGCTCCGTTTCAAATAGTGGTGTGACATCAAAATCGATATTACAATGCGTCACACGATTTTAATCCTATTTGGACGCCCACATACTTAATCTTATTAGAATACGTTCCGCAAGAAACCTCACATGTTCCTATATAAAAGCAAATATATCCCAGCTACTAATCATTTCTGGTCAATCCTCATAGAGACATCACAACTCCATAAGGAGACAGAATCTCATATTATTTAACCCTAATCCGTTACATCCAAATACCTAATAAAAATGGTCGTCGCTGTTAAAGTATTTAAGAAAACTACACCAAATGGCAAAGTTACGGTTTACCTCGGCAAGCGGGACTTCATTGATCATATGGATTACTGCGATCCTGTCGATGGAGTGGTGGTTGTTGACAACGATTACCTGAAAGGAAGGAAGGTCTACTGTCAGGTACATAAGTAAAGTGTTATTGTGAATACGATACGGTGAAGTGAAGTTCAAAGGATTTATTAACTGGTTTACGCAGTGTTTCTCAAACTCTTTCATGACGCGATCCCTTTGGCAGGAAAAAAAAAATTCGCTATCCTGTGCCCTCAATGTTTTGCACAGGATTGTTGGGTCCCCGTGACCCTCCTGAGCTTGATAATAAAGATAAAATGATCAAGGGATAAAAAAAATGCTTTCGACTTGTGTTTGTGACTGAAAGTTGTTCAGCTTCCAGCGTATTAGGTCAGCTTTTCAACCACTCAATCAACAAAACAATCAGATTGATTTTTAGCACTAGCCTACGGCAAATGTTGTTGGATTTTGGAACTATAAAAACTATTTATTTATCTTTCTCCAGCTCGTGACAACGTACCGCTATGGTAGGGAGGAAGATGAAGTGATGGGAGTGAAGTTTTCCAAGGAAATGGTGATCGGTCAAGAACAAGTTGTGCCCATGATCAACTCGAAGATGGAGCTTACTTCGGTCCAGGAGAAACTTATTAAGAAGCTGGGCCCTAATGCCTATCCATTCACCTTCAACTTCCCTGACATGGCTCCTAGCTCGGTAAAACTAACTAAAATTGAGTGCGCGTTAATAAATACCTACTTGTGTTGTCAGCGTTAATAATGTTAATTAATAATTCAGATCACTCTGCAAGCTTCTGACGAAGATCAGGGCAAGCCAATGGGAGTGGATTACTGCGTCCGAACCTATGTGGCTGAGACCGAAGATCAGAAGAGCCACAAGAGAAGCTCAGTGACTCTTGCTATCAAGAAGGTAAGGAAAAGTATTGAAAAAAGGCAACGATTTTTAAAACATCGTTATTAATTTTGAGTCCACTACTGGACAAAGACAACAGAATTACTCATGTAACGTTTTTTTTTCCTCCTGATGGACATAATGAACTCGGTGTCACCGTAGCCTATCATATTAGATGTCACTGTTTCTACCTATATATGTGTTTAATTTTAACACTTTTGCGTCTACAGCTGCAGCACGCTCCTGCTAATCGCGGCCGCCGTCTTCCAAGCTCTCTCGTGAGCAAGGGCTTCACTTTCAGCAACGGAAAGATCAATCTGGAAGTGACCCTGGACAAGGAGATTTACTACCATGGCGAGAAGCTAGCGGCCAACGTCATCGTGTCAAACAACTCCCGGAAGTCTGTTCGCAACATCCGCTGCATGGTCGTCCAGCATGTTGAGATAACGATGATCAACTCTCAGTTCAGCCGTCATGTTGCTTCGCTGGAGAGCCGTGAAGGATGCCCTATCACCCCTGGGGCTAGTCTGTCAAAGACTTTCTATCTGGTGCCATTGGCGCGTACCAACAAGGACATTCGTGGTAAGAGAACATTCTAACTTTTTCCCAAGTTAAAACAGAGGCGCTTTGCTCACGCTTCGTGCTCACTTGATACGGAGATTAAATTATGTAAATTTTTACAGGTGTGGCCTTGGACGGTCACCTGAAGGAAGATGACGTTAACTTGGCGAGCTCGACCCTGGTGGCTGATGGCAAGTGCCCGACTGAGGCCATTGGTATCGTGGTTTCCTACTCCGTGCGTGTGAAGCTGAACTGCGGGACCCTGGGTGGCGAGCTGGTCACTGATGTGCCCTTCAAACTGCTGCATCCCGCTGAAGGTACGAATACTATTTAGGCCGATGGACTCAATCGACATAGTTTTTATGCAAAAGAGTTTTGTTAGAGTAATATCAAGGAAAAAGACAAAAACCCACACAAAATATGATATGGCATTATCAAACATTGCCAATAGGGAATATTACTGCAATGTTCTACCGTCAGAGTGCAGCACTAGTGCATATCCTAAACCATAGAGTAACTTTTCTTATTCTGACTTAGTATAAAATAAATTGTAATACAATGGACTCAACTACTTATGTATTCTTTAGGCTCTGTCGAACGCCAACGCTTCAATGCGATGAAGAAGATGCAGAGTATCGAGAGACACCGCTACGAGAACTCTCTCTACACCAATGAGGAAGAGGACAACATTGTCTTCGAAGACTTCGCTCGCCTCCGAATGAACGAGCCGGAATAAACACACTTTAAAAACTAACAAAAAAAAATAGAAAAACATACTAAAAACACAAAAATATCGTAACTAAGCAAGTGTCGACCATGAAACTACCTTCCTGTGTACTTACGTACTTATTTTTGATTTTTAACCAATTTATTTATAGGGTGTCAAAGGTCTGTTTGATTTCAAACATAGAGAGAATCATACTATCTTTGTCTTACACTAGTACTAGCACCCAAAAGAAAAGGATGAGTATAGTTTTTTTTTGTTCCTATTTACCGACAAGATTTGGTTGACCCAGTATATCAATATTTCTTTTTTCCTGTGTCTTAATTATGTACTAGATACCTAATCATCTCATTGTTAAATGTAATGTAACTACATTTTGAGATAAAATTTAGGCAAATTAAGAAAAAAAATACGTATATTAAAAATGTATAACTATTTACTATCATTAGGAAAAAACATTTATTTATATAACTTTTGGGAAAATTATAATCACTTACCTTTCCTAAAATTATTGTTCCTCGATTTTATTTAAAAATAAACATCACCAGAAAGACACTGTATTTCACTTAACTGTATTTGAACATTCAAATTTGTTTTGAAGTACACAGTCGTAGGACCTGTGCTGTACTGACATCAAAATAAAGATGCTCTATAAGTCATGTCGCAATTTGCATATTCTATTGTATTCGATTATAAGGGTACACAGGTAGCGAAAGGGCTCTTTCCCCGCCCTATTTGCGTTCCTTCATACGGTTGCGGCGTTCGATTATGAAAAGGCGTCTTATTGTGAACGCAGCGAACTGACCCACAGATAAGAAAGCACTGCAGTTTTAAACGAGGGGGATTTCTGGCGGCTTCTTTTCTTTGCATTTTCTTTAAGTTTGTGTATTTAAATTAAGTAATTTTCTGTTGCCATAAGATATTTATATAAATACTTATCCATTACTTTTAACAGTCGTTAACACGAAACTACACACCGTACGTTCTGTAGTCCAACGTAAGTCTGGGAAGCCGGGAAGGTAAGTAGAGTTTTAAAATAACTGCCTAACTATAGGTAATGAGTAAAAATAGAAGCGGGAGGCTTTGAGAGATACCATAGACTACTTCTTACACACTACGATTCCTTGGACTTCGTGCGTAAACCTTAGAAAGTCGGCCTGGCAAAGTGGCAGAACTTTAATTCAAGAATTAAACTAGCTTTCTCAAAGCCCGCTCCACAGTAAGCGCGAGTATCGTGCCAGGAAACTGATTGAGTCGTTGCGCTAGTTTCCGTCCATGCTCTAGTTTTCGTCCACTTGACAGATTCGCAAAAATATATTTGATTTTTAATTTTCTACTTCCGAAATATCATTTTGATGATATATTGTATTGACAATAAGGATTGCAATACGTACAAATTTGTGCAGCAATGTTGGTTTATATTTAAATTTCCTCAAGTGGACGAAAACTAGAGCTGGACGAAAACTAACGCACCTAACCTACCTTTTTTAAAAACTATCGTTATTCAACTACAAGCCTGTACAGTGAAATCTCGGTCCTACCCGTCAGACAACTATTTATTAAGCAATTGATCCTTATGCAGCACAAAGCTCCACATGACTTTATAGTAGGTAGGTTCCTAAAGCTTCCACTTTCTTTGAATAAGACGAGAAAAATCCGTCATTGTGTGTGCGGATCAACTCAGCTTCACACCGCACGCAATTCGCACAGTAAGGCATGTTAACAACTTTCGAGTAGTTTAATCCGACTCTATCTTGTACCTAATGTATTTATAGTGCGTCCTGTACAAGATAAAATATCGGCAAGTACTTTAAGGGAAAGCTGACTATAATACGTCAATGGCCTATCCTATAAAGTACAAGCTACTTACTCGATTAACCGGAGTACCGCTAACAAAATTACTTATACTTGTACGGATTAAGCAAATGAGATTATAATCCAACACGATTTTGGTCATACACTGCACTGAGTTAAGTATCAATGTTTTCTATGTATTTCAGTATTTATAGGTATGTATACGAGTACTATAACGTCGCCTAGTACACACAACACAAGCCTTATTGAACTGTGGATCTAGGTCGATTCGTGTAAGATTGTCCTATAATATTCATTTATTTATTTAATTCGGTTCACATCACTCCTGCTGACATAGATACGAGTAGGTACCTACCTAAAGTAAGCATAATTTTTTGGTTGAACCCTAGCTTAAGGTTAAGTATTTAATCATCCTTTTTTCTGGATACTTTAGCCCTTTAGCCCATTTTTCTGCTGAAAGGCACAAGTAAATAAGTTTGCAACAGACATCAAATCTTTGTCCAAATCTTAAAATATCTATCTTAAAAAAAAAACAAAATTCTCATGACCCAAAACTGGTCCGACCGCTTTGGACAAAGGACGCAAAAGACACTACCATTGTCCGTGCGATTGCGAAAGGGGTTCGTCCAAAAACAGGTTTGACCACTTCCTTCGTGAGAAAGGACAGTAAGGAATGACCCTTTATTTGCATGAGAGTGCAAAAAGGGGGACACACTGTTGGTGCGTTCAGAAAATGATGCACTGTTTTGTAACTATGTATTAAATAGATTTTCTAGAGTAAATATAGGTACGTCTAAACATACTTTCGCGTCAATGTCTGCCCTAATCAGGAATGAATATGGAATTTATTCATCTCCAGCAAAAAATTCTAAACGTAGGTACATTATGTCTATGTATGAAGACTTCATTCTGAATTAGGACTATGCCCTGAACTCTCTTGTAGGTACTTTAAGATGAGGCATGTGTAGGAGTGGGAGGCTTTCAGCTATTTATAGCTGGTGATGATAAAAGTAGTAGTAGTAGTAGCACAGATCATATAATAGTAGTAGTGACATTGACGATTGAACTTAGGTATCTAGGTGATGGTAGCTTGAAAGGTTTTCGATGGGGAAACTTGAGCTCATCTGACTTATTTTTCCACTGTGTTATTACGTGATCAGTGGTCACATACCTACACATCGTTGTGGATATTCAATTCCAAACGAGCTATAACTCACATATTATAAGTTAGCCACCCCTAACATCAGTATAACACAAACCCGGAACATATCCCATTGTATTCAAGTCCTACAAGTGCATATTCACCCCAAGGGGTTCAGTGGCCAATGGTTCCCACGGAACTGGTCAGGCAGGTTTCCAGTTGTGACCCTTGCTGCCCTTGCGGGTATTGCATAATCTGTATTGCGAAACGTGAGGACGGTCGTCTTGCAAGGATTAGGTATTGGTGGGAATTCGCTGTAACAGTGTAGACAAGAATGAAGTAACGGACGGTTGATTCAAAAATGAGTAGTTTTTTTAAATTTGGATTTGTTTGTCGACTTATTACAATTTAAAGGTAAATATTGTTACTTTTCCTTAACTTATCCTTTTATCCTTACTTATCTTTAATTGTAATGTTGTTTTCTTTAATAGGTAACATTGGTTTCTAATCAGGGGTCATCCATTAATTACATCACACGTTTAGGGGAAGGGAGGGGGTCAAGAAAATGTGACATATTGTGACATGGGGGAGGGGGGAGACACAAACTTTGTGACGTCACTTTAACTTCATCAGTAACCGAAAATCTATTTAAATTATTTTTTATTCGCTGTACCTATAACAAGTTTTTAAAACGATAATCATTTTTATTCGTTTAATTTTCTTTCCTAAGCAGTTTTGGGTTATAAAATTGCTAATATTTATATCGTCAAAAATATTTTGATAAAATATTAATAATACTTAGGTACTTACTTAATTCGATTTGGCGATTTCGTAGAAAAAATGTGACGTCACACTAGGGGGGAGGGGTTTGCTAAATGTGACCAAGTGTGACAAGGAGGGGGGAGGGGTCAAAAAACCTAGAAATTCGTGTGACGTAATTAATGGATGACCCCTCATTTCTCTTATGTATTCCTAAAATAAATAAATGAAACAATATCTGCTGACGTTTGTTGTAGTCTTTTATTTTGTATAGGTAGTTACGTTCTTAAATCGTCATACGAATACCTACATTAATTAGGTACAGACGGTACAGTACAGTCTTGTTCATTTATTCGGTAGATACTAAGATGGCAGTTCGGTTGCCTATCTGCTATTTCAGTACCTATCCTGGGATATATAATAGTTGGTCAAACCAAACTTGTCAGTAAATAAGATCCCGAAAAACCCACATTTTTTATTCCAATATTTTTTTATTACTTACTTGTCTTGACATATATTTTGATGTTTCCAGTAACTTGATATCTATCTTTTGCATTTTCACGCATTCACACTTCTCTCTCAATGAACTGATGAAAACATTAACAATGCCAGCATCTCTCCCTGTTTTTACTTCGTCGCGTGCCGTTTTTGCATCTCTATGGACTCCATTGGACCCCATGGGTCCTAGGAGCTCCAATGTCATCTCCCCTAACGTACCCGTATCTGTTTATTTAAAATCTGCATTTAAATGTTTTATAATTTCTAACGCAAGAGTAGGTTTATTGTTTATGAAGATAAATAAATTATCAAAATTAAAGGAAATGAGGTCTCGTGCTTGAATTTCTGCTGAAAATGCTAATTCATCGCGATCAATCGGCATGGTCTTTAGCCCTAGGGCTATTTCTCGAACTGTATTAGACTAACAATATTTATACATAGGTACTGGGGGTCTTTTGTATTTTCGTTTTTCGCTTGATGCCTAATAATATCAATAGTTTAATACCGTTCGAGAAATAGGCGCCTTTAGGCTAATAGTAGGATGGATGTAGCATGGACAATTTTTTTTTGCTAAATCTTCTCATTTAATCTTAATTGTGTCTTATATCGTTTCTATAATCTTTATCACTATATTATTTTCATCCCAATCCTAATCCAACCGTCTTTAAAAATGTCAATTAAATTCCCAAGATTCACATGACAGGGTTCGTCCAAAAACAGGTTTGACCACTTTGGACAAAGGACGCAAAAGACACTACCATTGTTCTGTCTGTGCGATTGCGAAAGGGGTTCGTCCAAAAACAGGTTTGACCTCGTGAGAAAGGACAGTAAGGAATGACCCTTTATTTGCATGTTGCAGGAAGGGGACACAGAGACGGTGCATTCGGCGAATATGTTCAGCGCTATTCTGTGACTCAGAGATACTTGGATCATGGTTCTGTTTTGTGACACGAGCTTCCTTAGGCGATAACCGCTTACTTTTATACGACATGTAAGCTGGTTAGTATACCTAAAATGCCATGATAAACTGCGTCAGAGGCGGTTTTTGACGATAAACGGACGGGAATTGCTCCACTTACTTGTCCTAAACTTTCGAAAAAATAATAGTAGGTATGTTTGAACTACCTTTAAACTTCAGTTTTGTAAGCCCTGTGAGTTCATTAAATACTTACTAATAAGCATTGCTTTCCAATCGCTGCATCAGCTGAGTGCAAAAATTTCAAACTTTCTACAAAATCCTAAGTTTTTCGACACCCTATTTCTAACCCCGTTATAATCTCGCCATCCACTGCACCCGTATACCACGAACCCGGAACAGGACACCCGTTGTATTGGAGCCCTAACAAGTGCATTTCAACCCTCAAGCTTAAGTGACAGTGGACAATGGTTCCCACGGACGATCCGGTCAAACTGGTTTCAAGGGGTATTGCAACGGTTCTCCGGGTCAAACGCTGGGGTAGGTAACTAGAAAGATCGTAAGACAAGACTAACCGTAGGTACTAAGAGTCTCAAGGCTGTGGTGTTGGGACTGTTGTAAGTATGAGAGTACCATATGACCCTTGTAGCTATTGCACTTTCTGCAAAACGTGTGGGGGGTTAGTTACCTATTCGATCTGATTTCGATATGATACCGATCTGTCAGTGTCCAAAGTGGCGTTTTTGGTTGAAGAAATGTCACTTTGGACACTGAGATAGGTACCTATAATTCGTGTTTTGAACACATATTAACTCACATTTATAGGCGGGTCTACTGACATACCTACCTATAGACAGTATCATATTGGAAACACATCGAATAACTAAAACTCGGATGGCCCTGTTTAAAGTTTAACCGCTCAAAACATCAACATCATACTTACCCCATATTTCCGCATTCATACTCTATCTCAATACACCGATGAAAACATTTACTTACGCTACCAGCATCTCTACCTGTTTTTTTTCTTGGCGCGTGTCAAATTTGCATCTCTATAGACCCCGTATGGACCAGGGCTCTATTGGATACTATTGTCATCTCCCCTTTCATTTTGGACCTGTCTTTGTGTCAGTTTATTTAATTTGTTTAAAATGTTTAAATTGTCGTTAATTTTTCACATTCTCTTTTATTATAAATTTCTCCTGGATAGCTTCCTGAGCATCTGTGCGCCTGTCTGTCTGTCTGTCCGACCATCCCCCCCTTTGTCTCCGAAACTACTAGGTCTAATATTTTGAAAAAAAAAACCGGCCAAGTGCGAGTCGGACGGAGTCGGTTTTTATTATTTTATTTATTTAAAAAAAAGAAGCAAAAAAACGGTCACCCATCCAAGTACTGACCCCGCCCGACGTTGCTTAACTTCGGTCAAAAATCACGTTTGTTGTATGGGAGCCCCACTTAAATCTTTATTTTATTCTGTTTTTAGTATTTGTTGTTATAGCGGCAACAGAAATACATCATCTGTGAAAATTTCAACTGTCTAGCTATCACGGTTCGTGAGATACAGCCTGGTGACAGACGGACGGACGGACGGACAGCGAAGTCTTAGTAATAGGGTCCCGTTTTTACCCTTTGGGTACGGAACCCTAAAAACACACACAAAATAGTTCTTTACACCTATTATAAATGTGCAGTCAAGCGTGAGTTGGACTTAATTACTTACTTAGATTTTGATCCGACCCCTACGGGTTTATAAATAAAGACATTTCATTCACGTTCCGCATAAAAAAATTCATTATCGAAAATTGGGTAATGATGTACGGAACCCTTGGAACGCGAGTCCGACTCGCACTCGACCGGTTTTTTCTCTTGTAAGTATTTTTACTTTCTTTGTAGTTTGCTCTCTGTGATTAGTTATTTCGTTATTTGTATTTAGTATAATAGTAGGTATATATTATGTTTGTAGCAATTGTAGCTTGAACTACCAATTACTTTTAGTTGTTTTATTGCCTTGCTCGGTCTAGCAACGTGACGGCATCTTAGTGAAAGTACTGGGAGAAAATTAAACTAAGCACTTAAATTAGATATGTATATACCTAAAGCGCTGATAAGTGGTAACCTAGCGGTAAGAGCGTGCGACTTTCAATCCGGAGGTCGCGGGTTCAAACCCCGAATCATACCAATGAGTTTTTTCGGAACTTATGTAGGTATGATGTTATTTGATATTTACTAGCCGCTGTGGGTTAAGTAAAACATCGCGGGGACCGTTTATTATTTAAATATTGTTATACCGTTATATTCAGACAAAATGTTAAAATATTAGACTAATACCGTTCGAGAAATAGACCCATTATTAATAGGGCCCATTTCTCGAACGGTATTAGACTAATATTATTAGTCCACAAACTGTCAAGTCGTATGGGTTACCATGGCAACACACAATAGTATTAGACTAATATAGTTCGAGGAATGGGCCCCTGACCTGTCCAAATTACAATCATCTAGCTATAACTAGACCTATGAAACGTAGAGTTTATCCAGTATTTATATAAGGACCTACTAATATGCCAACTAGGGAATGCAACCGAGTAATGAAAAAACCGAGTATCGAGTTTAACCGTCGGTTTTTAACCGATGCAAAACCGGGGTCGGTTTCGGTTAAAAACCGCGAGTTCGAGTTTTTAATATTTCATCGAAAATCAAACTTTTCTTTGAATCCAGGTGTCAAAATCAATAATTTGCGATATCTTTAAGTGTATATGTGGTTACCTGATTCTAGAAAGAGATACTGAAAATGATGATGTTGAAATTGTTTTTCTTTAGCCTAGTCGATATTGACCCTGCCTACTATGTAGAAGGGCCCGGGCTCAAATTCTAATGTCGGCCGTAACATATAGTTACAATTTATTTCATTGAAAAAGACAGTAAAAAGACAAATAAATAACTTATGAACTAAATACATTTATGAATAATACTAAATTAAAAGTAACAATCCTAAATATATCTAAAATAAAACAAGGAATATAAAAACTACTGAAAGATGCCTCCCCGCGCTATCCCTGGCGCAAAGGTGCCCATCACACTCGCTGCGTTACCGCATTGAATTGCGATGGACAGCCTTTGCACCAGGAAAAACCCGGAGCGCGGGTCAAGGCCCCTTTCTTGCAGGCGGCGATCTACTTCCCTAAGGAAGGTTTTTGCCTGTGCACACCAACCGGACGTCTCCACGGCTACTGGGACGAAAAGGTAATTAGTGAGTGCTGAGTACTTGTGATGTTTATGTATTAGGGCCGCCACCTCAGCGGCTGCGCCCGCCGTCCGGATGGTGCGACAAAGGTGTGAGGGGGCAAAAGCGCTTACAGTTACACACGTAGCGTCCTATGAGACTATGGTAGACACTTGCCTTTTTCCCATGGCACCAGTGTCAGGCCGTCAGGCCTTTTACCATCCAACCGGCTGAGGCCTGGCGGTTCTAGCGTGGAGGGGATGTTTGCCGATACTAATGCCCTGCGGATGATGTCGTTCAAGACATGGTGTCGTGGGAACCTACCGGCGCAGCGGCAACAGCTCAGTGCGTGATGACCATTACTCTCCACCATAGAGCCGCAGATGCACAAATGAGGTTGACATACATCGCAGCCCAGACGAAGAGCAACGGCCACCCGCAGTGAGTCGTTGTCGAGCAGAGTGCCAAGATTTGGAGATGGGAGGGCGTGTAACCAAGCACCACTTTCAGGCCTCGAAGCTGCGTTTAGTCTGGCCCTATCTGCACCAAGAACGTCTGTCATTAGGGAATCGATGATCCGCTTGATGCCCACGACGTCCCAACAACGTTGGAGGAACGGTTTTTCGGGTACGGACGCACCCGAGTTGAGAGCCATCCAGGCCAACTGAGTGTCAGAGGCATAGGGTATGGTAGTCCTGTCTCCATCCAAAGATAAAATTTTAGAGACAAGTTCTACAACCCCTGCCGCAGACGCCAAGAAGGCTGGAAGACTCACGTCACGAGCGCGGCGTAATCCTAGGCCACCATTCCGAATAGGCAACGATGCCAAATCCCATTGGTCTGTGTTAAGGGATACGTCAAGCAGACACTCAGCCGATTCTTTTAGTGTACGGTCGAAGGAGGCGATATGTTCGGGGTATAGCCAGGTTGGTACGGTGCGGAGAAAATATGTTAGTCTGGGAACGGCGAAGCAGGACCGTAACACAGTAAGGGACACATGAGCTGATAGGTTTTTAAGCCTTTCTTTGGCGAAATGAAGAGTTGTTCTCTTATTTGGAAGGCTTCGGGAACGGCTTCAGGAATGGTTAGAGAATACATCGTAGAGAACATAATATGTATTATACCTAGATAAAATGTGTCGTTCTCAAGTAAAATATACCACATTGTCGCTTACCACAAGGACGCTCTGATAGGTGATTAGTATAGAGGTGCAAGCAAATTTCACCCTTATGGTAAGCGAGGATGTGGTACCTTTTACTTGAGAACGACACAAATAGTATATGTAACTGTATATATAATTAGCGAATAAACACTCGTGTGATCTTTTTCAGGAAATCACTTCGTTCATTTCATAAACCTAAACTCGTATTTGAATGCCTTTAATTATGTAGAGCAGTCACATAAACTACTATTAAATGTATTTCTGTAATAGTTCAGTGTCACCAATGTACACAGTCACGCTTCGAGCTATTTGGTTAGTGGTTCTAGCTAAATTGGACTTTCCATGGCGTAAGTATTAACAACCAGTTTAGCTAGGACCCTAGAGATTACTCGGTTTTTAACCGATTTTCGGTTTCGAGTACGAGTTTAACCGAAGCAAAACCGATACTCGGTTATCGGTTATTTTGCATTCCCTAATGCCAACACTTCTGGTGCATAAGTACAAAGTTTTTAGAAGAATACACTGTTAGTGACCAGTTTTCATATATTTAATACTATTTATACTATCAACCCGCCCCGGCTTCGCACGGGTTAACAAATTACACATAAACCTTCCTCTTGAATCACTCTACCTATTAAAAAAAACCGCATCAAAATCCGTTGCGTAGTTTTAAAGATCTAAGCTAATACATAGGGACAGACAGACAGCGGGAAGCGGCTTTGTTTTATAATATACTGTAGTGATGATGTCTGTCTCGGAGAAGTGTGGTTGTTTTAAGTAATCCTTGAAAAGGTGATGGGTTTAAAAGCTCCATTGCACACTTTGAGAACAGTACCTATAAACAGACCATAAAATTTTGTGGGAACCAGAACTCGTTGCCCAACAGATCCTCCTTTCACTTCTTATGTATCTGAACCGATACATAATGCGGCTATTGGCTGCATTGTCTTCGTTTACATAATGTACTGTAATTAAATACATTATGATATTATTGGCAACTTTGTTAAAGTAGCAAGTTCTATATATTTAGTTCAACTATATAAGCGACTGTATTAGTGCCTGTTGGTAAAAATACCGTAAGGGTTTATAGTTTACTAGCGACCCGCCCCGGCTTCGCACGGGTGAACAAATTATACATACCTAAACCTTCCTCTTGAATCACTCTATCTATTAAAAAAAGCCGCCTCAAAATCCGTTGCGTAGTTTTAAAGATCTAAGCATACAATATAGGGACAGACAGACAGCGGGAAGCGACTTTGTTTTACACTATGTAGTGATATAAAACATCATACACACATTGCAGCGAAAACAAACTAAGCCGTGTGTATGAAAGCTCAATTAAAGTCTATTTTTTTATCCGGTAGACTGAAATGACATTTCATAGTATGAACATAAAATGTCATTTAATACGATGAAATGTCATTTTAGTCTACCGAATAAAAAAATAGTCTTTAGTGTGGGCCTCACAGCCTGGGGACTGAGCATATTTATAAAATGAAAAGAGCCCTGTGTTTTGACCCCTCAAAGTATAATTTTTAAATACAAATGTGTGGCGTCAGCATATACTTTAAGACGTTTTTGCTATATGTAAGGGTCGGTTGCACCAAACCCTCTGTCACCGTCAAACCGTTCGCTAAATTTTATTATATGGGAAGTTCCATAGTTCACTGCTGAGTAACGTCTAGCAGTCTGTTAATTGTGGTTGGTGCAACTGGCCCTAAGTCCTCCTCTTTTTATCAACTTGTAGACTCTGTGCGGAAACAGAAGAGTCGTGGAATGTATGGGGACCAATACATTCCACAACTCTTCACTTTCCGAACAGACTCTATCTTAAATCAGTAACGGTTACTACTGATCCGGCCACAGATAGCTACCCCGTTTGTCCCTCATACGTCCTTTGTTGTATTGTAGGACAATTAGAGACAGACAAATGAAGATTTGGCACCCTTCTGTCCAGAACCTGTCACAGAATATTCAGATGACGCGTGGGAAAAGGGGTGGTATTGACCTTCGTGAAATCTTTAGAAGTTAAAAGTTTGTAATAGACTGGCCAAAAAATTGGTGGTAATGTTTTCCAAGTTTGTATTGTACTGTACTGTAATTGACTATAGGTTAGAGTGGGTAGAGTCTGTGCGGAAAGAGAAGAGTCGCGGAATGTATGGGCTCCCTTAATACATTCCACGACTCTTCTAGTCTTCTCTTTCCGCACAGACTCTACATGTAAACACTCTCAATTGCGATTAAATTTAGCAATTCAAAAGTTGACATTAATAAAAAAGTTTGCAATAACATTTTATTTAATATTGCTTAAATTATTTACTTTAATCTTAATTCGCAATTCAAAAAGAAGAAGTTGACATTAATAAAAAAGTTTGCAATAACATTTTATTTAATATTGCTTAAATTATTTACTTTAATCTTAATTCGTAGCAATAGAGTCAAACATTAGAAACATTATCTGTTGCTAAAGCATTTCAACTCCGGAATACATTTTCACTTGTTCGCTAACTATATCCGTGTACATACTACTCAAAAGCTAAATTATCAGCAATATCAATATTTCAATACACCATTAAATTTATCACTAATACAAAATAGCTCATTCAAATTTAAGTAAGCCGTATGCGAGTGGTGTAAGGTTTAAAATTAGCAAAAATATTCCAAGCCCTTTGGCTGTAATGTAATCGAGCAAAATCGTTTCAAGGAACCAAAGCGAATTGCCAAGTGCATTGCCACTACTTGCGTTTTCATCTGGACACAGTGCGTAGGCAATTCATAAAACCTCGTTCTGCGCTTTTAAAACCAGTATAGACCATTTTTTTAAATACAAAACCTTCCTGACACCCTGAATATCAAATAGGTACCTTGATTTCATGTGAGATACTAAAAGTACAGCACCATTACCCTAATTTGTCCAACCAATCTACCATTTTGGTATATTAAAACATAAAATAAGTTTTTTGTAAAAATGACATTAGTTTGCGTTGTTTCATGTGCGACTGACCCTTAGTCTATACCGTTTGAGAAATGGAACCCAGGGCCCTATTTCTCGAACGATATTAGTCTAATATTATTAGTGTGTTGTCACATATGGCAAGCCATACGATTTGACAGTTCGTGGACTAATAATATTAGTCTAAATGCCGCTCGAAGAAGGCTTTAAGATTTCGATGGTAATTTATTGATATGTTATTGTGTATGAGTTATCTTGACAATTATCTTATAATGATTGTCAAATAGTAGTTTATGCAACAGTGATATAATAAGGGTTCTTAAAATTCAAGGGTCGAAGTTACAAAACGAGACGTAGTCGAGTTTTGTAAAAAAAGACCCGAGAATTTTAAGAACCAATTATGAGCTGTTGCATACATTACTTTTTCTATGACAGCTGCAGCAAAAAAAAAGAGTTATTATTAAAAAAAAAGAGTTATTATTTAAAAAAAATTGAGTTATTATTTAAAAAAAAAAAGAGTTATTATTGTAAATGAAAACATACCTCTTTCAATCAAGATGATCGGAACTTGTATCTTTAAAAAAAATAAAGCAGTTGTATTATACTCATAAGATGACTGCTAGCAGTCATCTTATGAGCCTATAGACAAATCATTCAAATGACATTGCTTTAGATATCACTGTCAGTCATTTAATTGACACATTTAAGTGCTGGAGTAGAAAAAAATAAACTAGAGGTCTAATTATAGTTGGCGTGAGCATATGAATCATATAAGACGTACAAATCGGTATGTGAATAGGTTGCCTGGTTACCATAAAATAATCTAGTTAGAATGCTACCAGAATGTTACACGGTGAAGCACAGCGTAGGCATTTAATCCTATTTGAAATCAACTATGTACATTAGATCAGACTGGTTTTACTAGACTTCCTTATAAGGATGCAGCTATGCTAACGGTCATCATTTTCTAATTCTATTACACGTTTTCTCGACATAGTGGGATGTTTCAGTACAACATAATGAAGCAATAATGGGGTTGGCAATTGTCAATATGGTATGAAATGGTGGTAACATGCAATTCTGTCTATACAGCACATATCGCTAGTAACACGTATGAAAATTTTAAGTTATTTTTTGTCACAATACCTAATGTAAGTATTGTCACAAAATAATAGGTATATTATAATAGGTATGTTAATAAATAAATAAATAGTTAAAGGGATTCCTGTGTGACAGATTTTAGATCAAAATAGAAAGTTTATTTCAACAGTCCTTTTATTAACAAAATAAATTACCTATTTGTAACACTAACACTAAATAATCTAATTATAATTATTGGCAGCTATCGGCTGTAAAACATAGGCTTGTCCTGTGGCTCTGTCCACAACATGTCCAGTGGTGGGCTCTAAGAAGAGTCTTGGGGCTGAAGCGGCTGGTGTCAGCTCAGGATGCTGATGCTGTCTCACTCCTGCACCTTGTTCGTACGGAACAAATTGGTTTTCTGTCCTTTTCGCATAATTCTGTGGTTGCTGTTCTTTTCGTTCCTCATTTGTATTCTTCGCGTAATACTGTGGCTGTTGTTGAGTATATTCTTCGTTATTCTTTACGTAATACCGTGGTTGTTGTCGATTTTCTTCTTCGTGTTTATTCTTCACGTAATACTGTGGTTGTTGTCGATTTTCTTCTTCGTGTTTATTCTTCACGTAATACTGTTGTTGCTGTTGATTATGTTCTTCGTTATTCTTCACGTGATACTGTGGTTGTTGTTGATATTCTTCTTCGTTTTTATTCTTCACGTAATGCGGTGGTTGTTGATTTTCCTCTTCGTTTTTATTCTTCACGTAATACTGTGGTTGTTGTTCATTTTCTTCTTCGCTTTTATTCTTTACGTAATACTGTGGTTCTTTCTCTGATTGACCTTGTTCCTCATTATCTTTGACGTAATATTGCGATTCTTGCTTCTCTTCTTCCTTTTGATTAAGAGCAGCCTGTTTTGCGGCATTATCTTCTAGGTTTTCTGGTCTTCTTTGCCTTCTTTTACGTTTAGGTTGTTGATTTTGTTCAGCTTCTTTTACTTTATCTTCTTGAGGACCTTGCCGTTGTTTGGGTTTTCGCTGATACTTCTCTTTTGGTAACTCTTCGTCACTCTCTTCATGCCGTACAAATTTTCTTTCAGTTTTGATTCTAGGTTGAGCTCGTTTAGCTCTGCCGCTTTCATCATATTTCGCTGCCTGCTCAGGGTCATATTCTTCTGTGCCATACGTGGGTTGTTGTTCAGTAGGTTCATCATATGTGTCATGGTCATCATGAGCATGGTCTAATTCGTGATTATATGACCCATCATCATCTGAACCATCATATCCGTCATTGCCATGGTTAGCAGCGTGACCAGCATGGTTCAAGTCCCAGTAATGCTCTCCGTATCCCCCATGTTTGTCACCCCAACGTACCTGAGTTATAAAAAGGGTTAGACAATGAAATGGTAATGTTTGACAGTGCGGTTAAGTTTTTGGTTAAACATAAATATTTCATATTAGTTAAGAGAAATGAGAAAGTTACAAACGGAAAGAACACTGAAGACGGCAATACCAGTGGTTAAAGTCGCTTTCCTGCAGTTAGGTATTAGTGATCATTTCTTATAAGCATACTATTAATAAAGACATACGCGAAACAATTTTTTTTTTACTTTATTTTTGAACATGTTAAGAAAACATTTAATCCATTTATGTAAACTTTTTAACACGCTTTCTCCGCTTTTTTAACCGCTTGATGGATAAAATGTTTTCTAGTAAGCAAGATTACGCAGAGATTTAGGTGCTTAATGTTAGGTCAGATACTAGATAAAGGTACTTATGACCTCAGTAGAGGTCAAACAACAAACTTTTAGTCGGCAACTTTTCTTAAATTTGACACAAATGTTTAGGAACAGAAACCCTGTCAATTAGAACTAAAAGTTGACAGTTCCGAACAACTGACAGGCTGATTTCCGGCGCCCTGATAATCAGTGGGCTTCTTTATATCAGTCGCTACCCATATTTTCTTAAATCTCTGTATAACCTGTTGATTATTGAAGCAAAGCATACTTTAGCAGAAAACAGTCCATCAGAAGGCTTGGCGCGCTCGTGTCTCTCGGTGAAATGTCGCTCGCTGCCCGCCCTATGTCCCTGCTCGTAGTCCTCATGCGTGGGCAGATGCCTATACCTTCATGCAAGCAAGCGAAAGTTAGAGACAGAAGAGGCAAGAACAAAAAGTTAAAGGAAGAAGATTGGACAGACAGAGAGATCAGGGATCGAGGTCAATGACCGCGGGTTGCGAAACGTCACTTGAGCGCACACTCAAGGTTTTTAAGATAAGTGAAACTGTTAGCTGTGTAAACAAAAGTTCTCTTGTATTCGTGAATAAGGTGGCAGTACCGACTTTTGCTGCGACTTCGCGACTCATTTCACCTTCGTCGATTTGTTAAAGTGTATTGTCAAGGTGGTCATCACCATCAGTCAACTGCCTGTGTCCTAGGGAATGCTCTTGGTACTGAGTTTGTATGGCGAGAACCGGGTACTGCATTTGCATAGGAATCCAGTACCGGGAGCACTCCCTAGCTCCCTACTGTGTCCCTACTCGTAATTCTCATGCGTGAACAGATGCCTATTCCTTCATGCAAGCGAAAGATAGAGATAGAAGAGGTTAGCAAGAATGAGGAGTTAAAGGACAGGTGAAGATTCGACAGACAGAGATAGAGTCACTAGTCACTATAAAAGTGCGAGCAATAAAATTGGTCCTTTTAAGTACTTAAGTATCTCGCGGAGAGATCTTAGAATTGATTATTTCATGATCGATATTTTATGATCTCTGGCCACGACAGATTAAGAAGGTACCTAATGTAATACTTAAAGAGGTCAAAAGTAGCTCGAAATGGTTTGTGTTATGTTACATACGGTTGCCAGCTTTATCTTTGAACTTGGCTGAACACGCGTGTCCAGATAGTACCGACTTTTGTTGCGACTGAGCGAATATGTCACCTTCATCCATATTTTTGTCAAAGTCAGCCAAATATATTACACATAGCTTGGGGAGATGCCTATACCTTCATACAAACAAGCGGATGTTAGAGATAGAAGAAGCAAGAACAAGAAATTGGAGGACAGAAGGAGATAGAGTCGTCCCTCTTAACAGAGGGTGCGTTACTTTGCCCATGTCCCTGTGGTTCTTAAAGTCCTTCTTCTCGTATCGCTGCTCCCACGTGTCTGGGTCCTCGCACACGTGCCCGAATTCTATCTTGTACGGACTCAACTGTACTGAGAAAAAATCCCTATAAACATAAGGTTTGTTCAATCATCTATCTATGAAAAATAATGTAAGTTTGCGTTGACGGAAAGAGATAAATAATTTGATTCGTTTAAACTATGGCGGTGACAAACAAACATACAGCCCTGTCAGAATGAGGTTACCACTTTACCAGTCTATGGACGCGTCCATTATTATCAGAGATCGGACAAATTTGCGACATTGCTCGCAATAATGTGGACATGACTCCAAAATTGATTAAATAATTAATCATTTAATTAATTTCTTACCTGAGGTTTAATTTTGATTCCTAATCAATAAATAGCACTTAAATATATTTTTTATATAAAAAAATAAGTACCTACAGAAAATTTGGCAAACATACTGATTATTTTTTTAAATAAATTTACATTAAGTATAAGAACTCTTTGTGTTATTTATTGATTAGGAATCAAAATTAAACCTCAGGTAAGAAATTAATTAAATGATTAATTATTTAATCAATTTTGGAGTCATGTCCACATTATTGCGAGCAATGTCGCAAATTTGTCCGATCTCTGATTATTATGGATGCGCGTTGCAAACTCTTGTAAAACCTGTACCTACTTTCCTATTTAAAGTACTCCATACTATAAAATATTTCAATTTTACCGTCCCAGCTGTTATATTCAGAGAGTTGTTTCTATTTTTGCCGTAAACAGAAACAAGTAACTTTTCGAAAACGTCCAAATTAGACTGCACATAACCTTGGACACCATTTTGTTAAATTTTCATAACAATTTACATAAATCATTCCAACGAAGGAACGTCGGGTAGGTTTGAGCATACAAGTTTTCGTGTTTTGTGCCATGCTATAAACAGTTGTCGACTAATGGCTCGTCTACACGATGGGCCAACGCCGGCCACTCCAAGGGACGCAGTTATGCGTTAGAGGGAGCAAGTGATATTGCTATCTCATTCTACCGCATGGCTGCGTTCCTTGGAGTGGCCGGCGTTGGCCCATCGTGTAGAGGAGCCATAAACAGTTTAAAATATGTCTCACAAAAGTTGAATATCGATGCCATAAATAAATTAGATACGTACTGGAAGAATTTCGCCTGAGCCTCGATTGTTGTAGGGTTCTTGGGTGGGTTCCGAAAGGACACGGCTCTGCCCCAGCCTGGTCCTGCGTAAACGGCAAACAGACACCACAGCCATTTCTGGAAAAACATTCAAAAATGTTTGAAAACGCTGAGATTTGCTCGATGGTACCATAATATTGCATTGTCACCCAACTTATAGGGTGACTCTTGACTGCTATTGGCCACTCTTAGCAATAAGACTTATTTTGGCTTGTTTCTTTTTGATTTGTTAGGAAAGGCCAATTACTATGTAGTGGCAGGCGTGGTTCACTCCGCGATTTCGTCTTGTTGCTACAGGTAGCTAAAAGTACATCCGTTCCGCCCCAATTTTGGGGAAAGCCATAAGCCGCGCGTGGCGCTGTGGCCACCTAGCGGCCATATCTGTGCTGATCGTAACAGACGCGTTTTGTTAGAGAGTGAGTCTTCTGTACTTAGTACTATTATTTATTCTGTGGTAGTTCTAATTTAGCTTGGCAGATGTGACCCGAACACTGCAAGTAGGTACTTTAGGGCTCATTTTTGAAACGGTATCGGTATTAACTAAAATGTATATATAGCCCATCAACTAAGGCACATATTTAATCTCGAAATATATTCCTGAAATATTATTAGTGTGTTGTTATGGCAAACCATGGGCCCATTTCTCAAACGATATTAGTCTAATATTATTAGTGTGTTGTCATGGCAACCCATACGATTTGACAGTTCGGGGAATATTAGTCTAATATCGTTCCAGAAATAGGACCATGATTTGACTTTGCGGACTAATAATATTAGTCTAATATCGTTCGAGAAATGGACCCCTGTCAAATTTTATGGGTGTCCATGACAACACACTAATAATATTAGTCTAACACCGTTTAAGAAATGGGTCTACACATAACCAAATGTAAATAAACCTTTATTTTAATAGACCCTGTTAAAAACTTGCTCCACACTAAAAACAATAGTGTAACTCTAAAATTACTCATTATTGCATTAACTAGTCTACAATAGCTTTAGTCAACTCTTCTTAAAATTCTCACTAGCTAGAACAATACTAAAACAAATGAAGATACTTAAACAAATGAATAGTTGACGGAACATGGTCCTTGACATACCTACCTACTAGTTTCACAAATTGTCATTAAGAGGCCGGTATCGATTTTAGTCGCAAAAATGTAAAATTAATAGATTTAGTCGATGAAATTGTGCACCTTTTGTTACATAATAGAAATAACAAGTACTGGTATCTATTAGCAGGTCTTCTTATCTTGCATTTGTACAGATCATTTTTTTGAAAACTGACTCACTAAATTAGTAATGTTTTTTTTTCTGATAGACGTTTAGATAAACGCGTGTAAAGCACTGATTTAGTAGATCTTATTTGTAAATTTCGTAAAGTTTGGACTGCTAAAAATGGTAATTTTGTATTACTTACACATATCCTGTACTCCAACTTGCATAGACTTGCTATCTTTATTTGACGTTCATAAGCGCATTGTAATTATGCCTACTTGAATAAACTATCTTTTATCTTTATCTTTACAAGAGTACCTAAATGAAAGTTAGACGAAATCAATTTTCACCAGAAATTACTTCAAAACAAGTGAACAATTTTCGTGAAAATCGACTTAATTTCAACGTCATTTTGATAATTAAACAATCTACATTTCCTGAAACACACACACATATTCTTATACATCATTTTTTATAATTTATAACTATATTTTTTTGATATTTTTTTAAAAACTGCCCCTTCTCGTCATATACGTTGCCGGTGACACACGCTCGGGACCTTATTATTAAAAGGCAAGATGAGAAGACGTGTTAATAGAAACCAATACTTGTTACTTATTTAGATATTACGTAACAAAAGAAGTACAATTTCAACGACTAAATCTATCAATTTTACATTTTGGCTCTAAAATCGTTAACGGAGCCTTAAGGTGGCGTTTTTAGGGTTCCCCGCTGTCCGTCTGTCTGTTACCAGACTGTACCTAACTCATGAACCGTGATAGCTATACAGTTGAAATTTTTATAGATGACCTATTTCTGTTGCCGCTATAACAACAAAAAATACTAAAAACAAAATAAAATCAATATTTAAGTGGGGCTCCCATGCAACAAACGTGATTTTTTCCGTTTTTGCGTAATGGTACGGAACCCTTCGCACTTGGCCGGTTTTTTAGATCTGATAGGTTTAAAAACAAGAAACCGCAAGATGTTTCAACAACGCGCCTTGACTGACAAAATCAAGGTTATTAGAGATTTATCCGTTATGTTTGTTTGTTTATTTGGTTAAGGCCCCTCGCCCATGGCGACTTTTTGTAGCGTTGCTGTCGCTAGCAGAAGCGCTGGTGGCCTAGCGGTAAGAGCGTCCGACTTGCAATCCGGAGGTCGCGGGTTCGAACCCCGGCTCGTACCAATGAGTTTTTCGGAACTTATGTACGAAATATCATTTGATATTTACCAGTCGCTTTTCGGTGAAGGAAAACATCGTGAGGAAACCGGACTAATCCCAATACGGGCCTAGTTTACCCTCTGGGTTGGAAGGTCAGATGGCAGTCGATTTCGTAAAAACTAGTGCCCACGCCAATTACTGGGATTAGTTGCCAAGCGGACCCCAGGCTCCCATGAGCCGTGGCAAAATGCCGGGACAACGCGAGGAAGATGAAGATGATGATGTTCGCTGAACAGATTTGGAAATTTTCACCACACCAGCTGATAAAAGCTCTCTTGATTGCTCAAAAACTGATGAGAAAGTTGGATTTTATCTACATGTGTGGCAAAGTTCTCTGATACAAATTCTGAGGTGTTTCCTTACAAGGATTTGCTGGTAAGATTTACTTTTAAATAAATAATGATTTTGGATGATAAGTTAACGTTTATTTGGATTGAATTTGGTTTGATTTTGTTTCATATTTTACAGTTAGTTTTTTCCTCGCGTTGGTGTGGTGAAAAGTTTTGTGTTTTGTGCTGCAACATTTGTTTAAACCCTAGTAATATTAACACGAGCGGTTAAGCAACAACTTTGCCCCCTTGTAGAACAAATTACCTACGAGGGGCGTTCAAAATATTCTCGGTATTGATATCTTACAACCTCTTCTAAAATTTCTTTCGTTACTGGCCGCTAAGGTTTATTCATTGACATTAAAAAAAAGTATAATTCGAACCGAGATGTTCTTTTGTTTTTCTGCAATTGCTGAACAAACATGAACATCATGTGGGAATTGACAATGTTAACTAAATTAGAACATCGATGCGTGATAAAATTCTTGACAAAACAGGGTAAAAATCAAAAAACCATAAAAGAGGAAATGGATTGTGTTTACCGTGAGTCTGCTCCTTCTTTATCTACCATTCAAAAGTGGTCAAGCGAGTTTAAACGTGGAAGGGAGAGTGTTGAAGACGACCCTAGACCTGGCCGGCCTGTAGTAGCTACTTCACAAGAAAATATTGATAAAGTGGAAAAACTTATATTGGAAGATGGTCGAGTGAAGGTAAAATCTATAGCACAAGTAACCAATCTCTCTATTGGTACCGTACATGATATTATCCATGACCATCTTAATATGTCAAAAGTAAGTGCAAGATGGGTTCCGCGAATGCTGACTCGGCTTCAAAAAGACATGCGTGTAGCTTGTTGTTCCGATTTTATTGACCTGTGCGGTGAAAATCCTGATGAGGTGCTGCAAAGAATAGTTACTGGAGATGAAACCTGGGTTCATCATTATGACCCAGAGAGTAAACAAGAGTCCATGCAGTGGCACATTAAGGGTTCAGCTCATCCCAAGAAGTTCAAGGTCATCCCTTCAGCTGGCAAGGTCATGGCCACGATATTTTGGGATTGTGAAGGAGTATTACTGATCGATTATAAAGAAAAAGGTGTAAATATCACAGGACAGTACTACGCTAACATTCTACGTCAATTAAAGGATGCAATCAAAGAAAAGAGGCGAGGAAAGTTAACCAAAGGTGTTATGCTTCTGCATGACAACGCCCCCGTCCATACTGCTCATATTGCCAAGGCAGCTATTGTTGAATGTGGGTTTGAAACTGTTACTCACCCACCGTATAGTCCGGACTTAGCCCCCAGCGACTTCTTTTTGTTCCCCAATCTTAAAAAGGATCTGCGTGGAAATAAATTTTCCGATGATGAAGCATTGAAGGCGGCAGTGGAGGAGCATTTTTACACCAAAGATAAAAAATATTTTTATGCAGGATTAAAAAAAATAATTGATCGATCTTTTAAGTGTATGAACATAGGGGGGGAGTATATTGAAAAATAAAAATATCAAACTTTTCGTACTTGTTTGTTTTCATTCTCATACCGAGAATATTTTGAACACCCCTCGTACTATTCTTTGTTTGATACTAAAGTTTCACTTAAACTCGGTCTCATCTTCATAAAATAAGGATCGAATGATGTTACATTTCAACTATATTTTTAATTCATATATATTCCTAACACTCCTAACAGCTTTTAAAATGTTTAAGTTCTGTTATAATATGTAAATATACAGTGTGGAAAGATAAGTCGGGCTCTGGAGGGAAACTACCTTAAATCCTTAAGCTGGCTCATTTTACTTAAAGGAGACATTCCTTTATTTTTAAAAAGAAACAAAACTGCATTCAAAGATTTTCTAAAACTCGCTTGCCTCGCCCGGGACTAGAACCGACTAAAAATTACAAAAAATAAAAACTCGCAATTTTATTCTTCTAGTCGATACAGTTAATGTTAATGATAACATTTCTCCTAGAAACATTAGGTCTTAAACTCGTCTGTCGTACAAAATATCCATAAAATGTAATATTTAGTACTCAAGATTTTTTAGACAAGCCAAATCGAAGAAAAAAAGAAAAATACTTTGAATGCAGTTTTGTTTCTTTTTAAAAATAAAGGAATGTCTCCATTAAGTAAAATGAGCCAGCTTAAGGATTTAAGGTAGTTTCCCTCCAGGGCCCGACTTATCTTTCCACACTGTATATGGTGTGGATGTACTTGAATAAAAAAAAATAACACTTTTGTTACCTACATTAATTATTAAAAAACTTAATTTCGCCGGTCGCGGTTATTATTTTTTTCTGAAATAATCAGTAAATATTTGTACTCGAACGGAACCTATTTTTTTATACTTTTAACGCTTGCATTATTTTTGTTTGGGACTTCACAAACGTAACAACATTTACAGCATTGTATTTGCATATTTGCTAGTTGGACTACTGAATTTTAAAATAACATACAAAAAATCATTCGTCACAAACAATTGGATCCTATTATTATTAAATCACTTTTACAAATCACACTTTCATCACTTTCACAATCACTGAACTCCATTCAATCACAATCACTTAAAATTTACATTTCTATATTATTTTTACTTGGTTTTCAAGTAGGTACATTTTCAAGGATTTTTAATTATAAAAGGTTATTTTTGTTAATAAATGGTCAGGTAGGTACCGTAAAAGCCGGACGTTGTGACATCTTGAGTGATTGACAATGGGTGTAAGTGAACGGTCCGAGTAATGTTCTTTTATAGAAAACACAACTTGCCGACGTTATCAGATGCTCGGAACCGAATGGTTCGATCTACATAAATCGGTGAATTAATTCTTGTTGCTCGGTGAAATTGGACTTTATGATGAGAGGAGCAAAGGTGTTGAAGTTTGATTCAAGTGCCGTTTCTTTTACTACGATTCCAGTAAACTTCGGGGAGTTTGGTTGCTTCTCACTTTTGTTTTGACATAGATAGAGAGGTAGAGGTCAAAAGGTAAGGAAACAATAATATGCGACTTACGCTAATGATTCATTTGTCCCGGCATTTTGCCACGGCTCATGGGAGCCTGGGGTCCGCTTGGCAACTAATCCCGAGAACTGGCGTAGGCACTAGTTTTTACGAAAGCGACTGCCAAGTGACATAATATCTGACCTTCCAACCCAGAGAGTAAACTAGGCCTTATTGGGATTAGTCCAGTTTCCTCACGATGTTTCCTTCACCGCAAAGCGTGTCTAAACGCGTGTGGAAACTTAGTCTAATGATTAATAAAATGTAATTTAAACCAACAGATCTAATTAAAACACATTTGCCTAATAAACAAAAGTTTTGGGTGCAATCTTACCACAGATCGCAGAACGAAACAGTCCAAACTCAGCAAAGCTTGCTTTAAACTTTATTTTATTACATGGTCTCAATGGGTATTTGGGTAGGTTGGGTACCAATATTTACTTACTTATATATACCTTACACCCCTTACAACTTACAAAACCTCTAGTGTAATTTTCATTCGATAGCATGACGAGCTTTCGCGTTTGCGTTATGTCTATTTTTGTGGGATTTTGAACAACGCGCCAAGCGGGACGTTTTGGAAACTCAAAATCACACTTAAGTAACGCAAACCCGTACGGCACGTCACGCTATCGATTGAAATCTACCGAAATATCCTAGTTGGATATTTGTATACATTTTTAAAACAAAATGTTGACAATCCATGAATATAGGTATCCAATAATTATATGTTAATAATCTCACGTCCGATATGAATAGCAGTAATTTCATAAGCTCATACAATACCTATACATACTTATCTACTTTTTATTTATTTTTAGTACCTAATAACACTTTCTAATAGTCACAAGGTCAAAGATATTTAGTTTTACCTCAAGCATGAGAATGCCTTGGGGTTGTCCAAGTTTTCTTGTGGAGGGTTGACATATACTAGGCACCTCGGTGATCCAATCAAAGGAATTCAAAAGTTGAAAGGGGCCCACTGATTACCAGTCCGCCGGACGGTATCGGCCTGTCAGTTAGAACAAAAAGTTGACAGTTCCGAACAACTGACAGGCCGATATCGTCCGGCGGACTGTTAATTAGTGGGCCCCTTAAGCATAATATCTACCTACGGTTTTTGACAACATAGTTAGTAATTTTTAGTTAGTAAAACCAAATTGTCAGTAAATTAGAACAAAAATAACTACACTCATCCTTTTCTTTTGGGTACTAGTACTAGTGTAAGACAAAGATAGTATGATTCTCTCTGTCTATATTTGAAATGTGACAGTCCTTTGACAAACTATAGTTAGTTTTACAAATTATTAAATGCGGTTACACTATGGTGTAACAGTGAGGCTACCACCAGTCTGGCACTGACATACACGATATCGAGAACGTTAATCACTTTTTATACATCTCGCTCGTACTCGCATATTAGTGCGGGCGAGGTGTTCAAAATTATCTTGACGTGCTATTATTCTCTTATCAATAAAGTCGCGTCAAGATAATTTTGAACACCTCGCCCGCTTAGCAACTAGTGCTGCTGACTGTAGGTACGATAGGTACATCCAGAAAAGTAAGTTGGTGATATTTTCAACACTCGATCGTTATTCAACAAACACGGCAGCCATTAGTGTCGTTATCATTACCGAAACCTAAACCCGTACCATCAGTCATTGACAGTGTCAAAACTGACATAAACGCTTTCGAGAACGTAATTTACTTTCTATACATCTCGCTTGCCCTAATATGCGAGTACGAGCGAGATGGATAGAAAGTAAATTACGTTCTCGATGGCGTTTATGTCAGTGTCAAACTGGTGGTAGTGGTACTAAACATTCCAAAATCTGATAAGATAACGATATCAATTAAGTAAGTGTTACGCGAATTTCATAACGTCCTCAATTAAAACGGAACGTAATAGCAAGTGGAGCATCACGGCTCACTGGGGTGCGACTTGAGAGAAAACAAGAGACACAGACCACCATTAATAGACTAGGTACCGGCCCGGCCTGTGTGGCTAGTGGCTATATACCACCAGTTTGGCACTGACGTAAACGCTATCAAGAACGTAACTTACTTTCTATGCATCTCGCTCGTACTCACATATTAGTGCGAGCGAGATGTATATAAAGTAAATTACGTAGACGTTAGCGTATATGTCAGTTTTGTTTTGATACTGTCAGTGTGTATGGGTACTGATTCGAACTTTTAGATAGGTACGTCAAGAATTTGCTAAAGATTCGATATGGATCGGATATGTCAGTGTCAAATTTTTGACTTACCTATTTTAAACGTCAAATTTTTATAACACTTGCACAGTCTGTGCTACCAAAATCGCTGCCAAATTAGCTTGATCTGACTCTACGAGTGCGCTGTGACATTATGTGATTATATTCACATAATGGTTACACGGGTGGAATATAAATATAATATATTGTAGATCACAGTATGTTGGGCGCAGCAAATAAGGAGACGGACACTAAATCGAGGTTTCACTTAATACGTAATATATAATAGGGGTACATTCCGTACATTTTTGAGATTTTAAAATGTCCCGCTTGGCGAGCTGTCAAAATCCCATACTAAAATAGACATAACGCAAACGCCAACGCTACCCGCTATCGAATGAAATTTAAACTAGGCGTTTAGGTGCCTATCAGTTAAACTACTATGAAATTATGACGTTTAAATAACACTTGCGCAGTCAGTGCTATTAATATCGCTGCCAACGTAATCTTGGTCTAACTCTAAACTTCACTTTCCGTAACTTTCCTGCTACCCAAAGGTTGTCTGGAAGAGATCGCTTTTTAGTGATAAGACCGCCTGTTGTTACCTAGTCTTAAGCTTGTATTTCGCTTTCTGTATATTTAACTTTATGGTGCACAATAAAGAATATTTTACTTACTCAAACTTTCCCCACAATTTGTATGCCACCCCGTTTTACGACAAGTGATCTGTGTTACCGGGGCAGATGCCGTGTAATTATCTGTTACGTAATGATTAGTAATTAAATCTCGGTAAGATCACAGATTTACACAATGACAGAACAGAGACAGTGACACTGTCAGTGTCACCCACAGACCTCAACTAACAACTTGCGGTTACCACGTATATAAATACCACGTATAGCGCTCACATACTAACTTACAACGACCCCAACATGTATAAGCCTATTGAGCAAAAAGATGTTGCCAAACGCTATTATACGACATGTCACCTCTGTAACCTTAATACGACGCCTATCTATACAAGCTTTTAGCGAAAAAAACTAAAATTACAGAGACAGAACCCCTAGTGTAAATTTGATAGCGTGACGAGCGTTCACGTTTGCGTTATGTCTGTTTTTGTATGGGATTTTGAATCGCGCCAAGCGGGACGTTTTGGAAAATCAAAATCCCATGCAAACTGACACTTAACGCAAACGTGTACGTCACGTCACGCTATCGAATGAAATTTACACTAGGAGTACAGAAGATACAAAAGTCCGTAGGTTAATTGCTTCATATCATACTAGATCGTTCGTTTGCTTTTCACGGGGTAGGTACCTAACTGTTCAAAATTATAATAAAATACCTACCAACAAGGGAAGTAGCTGATATTCAAGCGTGTAAAGGTGTCATCGCCTTTTAAAGCCAAGTAGGTACAACAAATCTTGTACAGTCGCTATCAGATATATCAGAGCGGCCGAGGCGCTCTAAAAAAAATCTAAACACGCACTCTAAAGCCTAGACAATAAAAAAAATAAAAAAATCACTTTATTTCAGACAATAAGTCCATATAAAATTAAAATTTGCTATAATTCAATTCAATTAATTTATTTCGAGAAACGAAAATATATATTATTATATAACTTAAATTATTGAAAACTGTAATTTATTGATATTTTGGTGGAAAAAAAATTAATACTTATAGACCAAAAACCTAACCTATAATATAAAAATAAGAGTTGCTTCAATATAGGCGTGTTCAGATATTTGTGAGCACCTTGGCCGCTCCGATATATCTGACTGATGGCGACTGTACAAGATTTGTTACGAGAGAAGACCTACAAATTCACTGTGATCAATGTTCCTGTGCGACACCTTGCTGTAAAGAAATTATGAAACCTATCTCATTGCAACAAGAATCAAAATTGCATATCCATTGTTAGGCTAGCATAGTGTCTCAATAAACTAGACTTCCGAGACATTGCAACACTTTTAGTGTTAAATAGAAAACTACGACTATAGCACCTGTTGAGATTAGATAATTATATCGGAACTTAGATAAGAATAGGCTTGAGAAACTACCGATTAAAGTTTCAATCACCTGCCCCTATTTCACCACGGCGACAGGTGCGACAATTCGACAAATGTCACTGTTGCTGACGTCACAGGCATCCATGGGCTACGGTAACCGCTTACCATCGGGCGGGCCGTATTCCTGTTTGCCACCATCATTGTATTATTTAAAAAAACTTTATTATATCGCCTATATCGGCAATAAACAGGTAGGATTTCTCTTTTGAAATTTATGATGATGATGATGACAATTGTCACACGATTTAATAGAACCTTCGGTAAATTCTTGACAGGAAATGAGTTCTGTGTCGGAATTTCGTGACAATTGTCGTGTTTCTACTACTACTATGAAATGAAACTAGTGTTATACTATGAAATGTCATTTTAGTCTACCGAATAAAAAAATAGACTTAGGTTGGGTTTGTATTATTTTTGGATGGTGTGGCTTTACATTAGTAATAGGGCTTGCAATTCGAATATTCTAATATTCGAATTTGTCGAATATTCGACCTGTTTTGATATTCGAATATTCGGCCGCTCAGGTTTCGAATATTCGAATATTTTTTATTACTATAAAAAAATCTATGTCATCCGCTGTAGTTACAGTTTCTGTGTGTTTTACGGGTATTTACAGTGAATGAGGAACGGTAGGTACCCAAATACGAAGGAAATAATATTTTTACTGTATTCCTCTTGATAGACTTCGTGAATACAGTGAAACCTAACTCAATTTAAAAGAAAACGAAATCAAAAAGTATGTTATTTTTACGGTGCGTAAGTTTTAAGTTAAAGGGTCATTCTGTTTATTCAGTACAAGCGTACGTTAAGCGAATTTTTGAAGTCTAAACCTTGCCACTTATCGCAATTCTCAAATTTATTCATACCAAACCTGCCCAACTTGGTAATCTAACCATGCACTTTAGCTGACGAATAATCCACCCAGTACTCAACTAACTTTTTTTCCCTTAAATATTCCAATATTATATAATATTATTAGCCGACCATTAGGAATAATAACTTGCCAAAACAAATAAAGTCAATAAAGATTCAAAATACAATTAAATTAAAGGCCTTTTTACAGGCCTCTGAGTGATTACAAGTTAATTTAAATCGGAAAATAATTACCTACTAAAAAAAATATCTTACATACCTAGGTGTTTGGATGGTTAAAGTTATATTATTTCACGCAACGACGCATTTATAATAAGTTTTATCTAGAAATATTAAATACGTCTAATTTTGGCGTTTTACTTGTTTTTATAAATGTGGGCATCTTATAAATAGTAGGATGATAAAATCAAGTCAATTAAGTAGATTTCTGCCAAATATCCTTAGTTTTAGCAATATGTGAAAAAAGCTTTTGAATAAAACGATAATAAACCGATTTCTCGTTCCTTTTCTTATTTTTTATAATATTCGAATAATTATTATTCGAATATTCGAATACGTCGTCAAAAAAAGTCGAATATTCGAATATCTGAAAGTTTCGAATATTTGCAAGCCCTAATTAGTAACATGGAAAATTGAAGCCGAAGCTTTATAATACTTTGTAATAACCGGCCAAGTGCGAGTCGGACTCGCGTTACAAGGGGTACATTAAGTTCGACTCACGCTTGACTGCACATTTCTATATAATAGGTTTTCCTGTCATCTATAGGTAAAGAACTATTTTGTGTATTTTTTTCAATATTTTATACCTACCCAATAGTTTCGGAGCTAAAGGGGAGAGGGGGGAATGGTCGGACTGACAGACGCACGAGTGATCCTATAAGGGTTCCGTTTTTTCCTTTTGAGGTACGGAACCCTAAAAACGAAATATGATCTTTATGCAGCGGCAGAATCATTTAGTTTTAGTTTATCCTAGCCTTTAAATCATTAATTCATTTCGTCATTACATAAAGCAAGAATATATTACAAAAATACTTAATTAGAGCAACTCTAGCTACACGTAGGTATATACTAGATCATTATAAATTATCACCTAATGATATTGATAACTCTATATTTGAGGACAATAGACGTTAGGCAACGTATTGTGTGCGAGAAAGTATGTCAGTTTGGGCCTCTTGAGATACAATATAACAAACAAACAACGTGTAACATCATAACATGTTAGGATTATGTAAATAAAAGCTTTTGTTAGAGATTGTTACCAGCTCGTTAGGGAAGGCACTTAATACATAGTACATTAAAAGACCAAACGCATATTGCTCAAACGGGCATTTTATCACTTATAAAACAAAGTAGCTTCCCGCTGTCGGTCTGTCCCTATGTATGCTTAGATCTTAAAAACTATGCAATGGATTTTGATGCGGTTTTTTTTTAATAGATAGAGTGATTTAAGAGAAGCGCTGGTGGCCTAGCGGTAAGAGCGTGCGACTTGCAATCCGGACTTCAAACCCCGGCTCGTACCAATGAGTTTTTCGGAACTTATGTACGAAATATCATTTGATTTTTACCAGTCGCTTTTCGGTGAAGGAAAACATCGTGAGGAAACCGGACTAATCCCAATAAGGCCTAGTTTACCCTCTGGGTTGGAAGGTCAGATGGCAGTCGCTTTCGTAAAAACTAGTGCCTACGCCAATTCCTGGGATTAGTTGCCAAGCGGACCCCAGGCTCTCATGAGCCGTGGCAAAAAATGCCGGGACAAACGCGAGGAAGATGAAGATGAATCATTAGAGTAAGTCGCATATTATTTTTCCTTACATTTTGACCTCTACCTTAAGAGGAAGAGGAAGGTTTTTGTATAATTTGTTAAACCGTGCGAAGCCGGGGCGGGTCGCTAGTAGTATATAAAACACAGTCGCTTCCCGCTGTCTGTCTGTTCCTATGTGTGCTTAGATCTTTAAAACTACGCAACGGATTATGATGCGGGTTTTTTTTTCATAGATAGAGTGATTCAAGAGGAAGGTTTCTGTATAATTTATTAACCCGTGCGACGTCGGGGCGGGTCGCTCGTACTAAATATTATAAAGGGTATTCATTGTAATCCATATGATTTGATAGTTTGTCGACTAAAAAAGGAGTGGGCCTAGTAAGCATTAAAAGCCGCTCTCGTACAATTGAAGTATAAAACGACATCCTTAAATTACATTAAGCTTGGCATGTACATTTATACAACATAAAGATATATAGATCTATGTCTGGTACTAGTTTTCATTGCTAAAAATAGTTATACCCTCGTCCCAGGCGTAATTTTGGCACTTTTGAATTTGGAATTCGAGTTATGAGTTCAAAATTCGAATTTAATTTGTTCTTGTACTAGTACACGGGCAATTGCGAGGTTAAAAATAAAATAGACCGTGCAGAATTTATGTTACCTATGTTATTTTAAAAACTAATAATTCATTTAATATTTAGATAATATCACAAAAGTACGAGTAGCAATAGCGATATGGCAAGAGCCAATAATACAGTGGTATTCCAAATATCCCAATTAGGTATCTTAGTAGCGTAACATATCAATTTTGCCGATTATGTGGCAGTCATTAAAACTTAGGTTAGGCAAGAACACGTTTAGGCATCTGTTTTATAATAACAAATCGGGTGTAAAATGCAACAATTACATACCTACATTAAAAATCGGTTCCGTGGAAAACTCACGTACAATTGTATTCACAATTAGATAGAATAAACATGAATTCACAGGCGTGTGTTTTGTTTTTACTACCTACTCGAACTACTAACGAAAAAATGCTATAATCGTTGAAATATGTTACTTACATCTGGCCTGTTTTTTTTAGTTTTGGTGGATAGAAAGATTAGATAGAGTTCCTTATGTACAATAAAAACACAATTTCACCGTGTGTCCTAACGGCCCGATTCGGATTTTGTAATAGACATCTGTTAGATATCTTTTAGACATCGCCAAGATACGATAACGATATGTTTAAGATCTAAACTGTCAAATTTGACATTTCCGCGATTCTGGAGATACTCTTGAACGATTTCCGCAAGATATTACTTAGATATCTAATTCACATCTAATAGATATCTAACACGATCTATCGTAAAAGTGACATTGGTTGCCCGAATTGCGCTGCAAGAGAGAACTAGTTGAAATCTAAACTACAACGTATCTAGAATGGATCTAGTACGTGTCGTCTCTTGTGAATATCTTGAAGTTCGAATACGGCAGTAAGTCCTAAAAAAAAGATACCTCTGAGTTACGAAAACAGAAACAGAAAATTACAAGCTCACCAAAATACTACTGAAAACACCCAGACACCAACTACGCAAAATAGTAGGATTAATTACAGCACATAACACACTAAACAAACACCTACATAATATGGATAAAACAGACGGCCCCATGTGCAGAGCGTGCATGGAAGAAGTGGAAACAGCAAAACATTTTCCTACACTACAACAAAAGCGCTGGTGGCCTAGCGGTAAGAGCGTGCGACTTGTAATCCGGAGGTCGCGGGTTCGAACCCCGGCTCGCACCAATGAGTTTTTCGGAACTTATGTACGAAAATCATTTGATATTTACCAGTCGCTTTTCGGTGAAGGAAAACATTGTGAGGAAACCGGACTAATCCCAATACGGGCCTAGTTTACCCTCTGGGTTGAAAGGTCAGATGGCAGTCGCTTTCGTAAAAACTAGTGCCCACGCCAATTACTGGGATTAGTTGCCAAGCGGACCCCAGGCTCCCATGAGCCGTGGCAAAATGCCGGGACAACGCGAGGAAGATGATATTCTCCTACATTGTAAACAGGTAGAAATACACAGGAACCAATACCTAGGGACTCCGTGCACACTGAAGGAGGCAGTTAGCAACCTGAAGACACTGCTATTTAGGTTTCATGGAAGAGCTGGGGTGGCTAGAATAGAGCTACCTCATTTTTTTCATGCAAAATAGGCACAATGGAGTATGGACACAGTACTTGCGGAAAATTCTCAGTAAAACTAACTAAGCGTTCCATTCACTGCTGGCCAGTATACGTCGAACTTCCAAAAACGCATGGTTGCTATAAATTTATAGCTCAATTTATACTAGCATGAAGTTACCTGCAATAACAAAATACTAGCCGAATAGGTGACAGAGGCATCAGAGCATGAAATCGTCAATAGAAAGTGTTTAAAATCGTTTTCTTCCCTTATAAGAGATCGATCTATAGTTTGAACGCCATTGGTGAATTGACAGTCGAACGTAGGAGCATAATTTAAAGAAATGGGCAGAACAGTTCTTGTAAGTACATGGAAATTTGGACATAAGTAGTATTGAATGGTAGATTTTATACACATAGTAAAAGCTTAAACGATTCACAAGATAAGTGAAATAAGGAATAAAAAAATTCTTTATGTCACGCGGGTCACAAACAAGCATAAAGGATGATACGTTAGACCGGGTCGTGTCCGGGCCGGAGCTTCTGGATCTTATTTTTCTTTGACAGATGACAGGTGATCACGTGATGGTTTCCATAGAAAACAGAGCGCCGGAAGCTCCGGCCCGGACACGGCCCGGTCTAACGTGAGTCATCCCTAAGGAGCTTGCTGGGAATGTGGTTAGCATAGCTTACAGTTGCGTGCATGACTAACAGGCGTATTCTGATTTTAATAACAGGTTATGAATTAGATCTGATCTGTCAGTGTCTAAAGTTACATTTTTAACATTGACAGATCGGATACATAACGAATCTAGATCTAATTTATGTCCTGTTATTAAAATCACAATACGCCTGTATATATTTAGGTGCATATTTATTGTTTTATAATCTTGCTGAATGCATAATTATCACGAATTATTCAAATTAATTACCAGCTTATCTGCTCAGTTACCTTCCATACAGTTTAACACCAATAACCTACTGTTTAATTTTAATTATAGCAATTTAAAGTTAACCAAACAGCCATTGAAAAAACTGTTTATGTGGAATTTGGTGCACGAGAATACGGTAAACAACTGAATGAGTTTTACGGCTGTTATGCGTATATTGAGACTAATGGCTACTATAGCATTGTTACATAACAGAGGTATAATGAGCTCATTTTGTGCTTCAATCAGTTACATAACCTGAACCTGTCAAATTAGAATTTATACGAGTGTAAAACTAAATCAAAATGGTATTATGGTAGTTTATCAGCTTCATAATTAAGTCTTTTACGTTGAGAGATTTGTAGTAGGTATAATTTTAATTGCTTGCCGAGCTAAGGCTTCAATGAATGGCTATAGGTAGTCTGTGCGAAAAGAGAAAAGTCGTGAAATGTATGGGATCCAATAAATTCTACGACTCTTCTCTTTCCGCACAGACTATATAAAATGCGTAAGGGTAGGTCTAGGTCAGTGGTGGGCAAAGTACGGCCCGCGGGCCAACTCCGACCCGCGAAACCATTTTATCCGGCCCGCCGCGGATACATTGAAATTATATATATTTACATATATTTTTGTTTTTTTTTATCTGTAAAAAAAAGCTTGAGAAGTTTCAAGAGGAAGGCCGGAATTGCAGCATAATTGCACTTTTATATAAAACCGTAAAATATTAAAATTTCCAGTTCTGCTGCAATTCTGGCCCTCCTCCGAAATTTCTCAAGCTTTCTGGCCCCCCATGAAAATAGTTTGCCCACCACTGGTCTAGGTAGTAACCCTAGGTAATAACCTAGGTATAACGATACCTACCTATAGGTACTTATATTTTTTAACCGAGTCCAAAATAGAGAGAAAGGTCTTAACTTTGGTTATGGTGTTTTTCAATATGATTCATGACATACCTATCAATAAAAAAAATTATACATTTTTTTCTATCTTCGCCATTTGACAAAAACGACTAGACAAATTCTGTTCCATAGAAATATAAAAAATATATTCAAGACTACCTAGTCTAGTTTTAGAGGATACCCCAAAATTTTATGTTTTTAGTAATTACTAAAAACATAAAATTTCTACAGAATTCTGTAGAGCGGTCACCACGACACAGCCCTAGCCTAGTGTGGAACCACTGAGCTAGTTATGTTATTTTCTCTTTTTTCTTTTAATAAACGATTTTTTTATATAGCACATAAAGAAAAATCATTCTGTTTTGATTATCTTGAATATTTTTTGCGATGCTCCTCATAACCTACTTTCCCTTAAAGGTTTCTTTGTCATTAATTCGATACAAAACAGGGAAAGGTCGTGAACCACATCAGAGGTCAATAATCGTGATGTTTCTGATTAGGAAAATAATGCAAAAAGAGGGTCAAAGTTTTTATCCGGTATAATTTACGTTGTCAGATTAAGATTTCATGTTACACTGGTCGCTAGACCTAGGCTCTTTGTGTTACGTAAGCTATTAGAATATAGTATATGGCCTGATATACTTGTCCTAAAACTTTTGACTGACGCAATGCAATCAGATTCGTATCATAGAAAATGTATTGTTACATTAATCGTCTAATTTAGTTCTTTCGTATTTCGAAATTGTAATCTGACAGCTCGCCTGATACAACATACTTAACTATGGTGGTACTGTACTGTAGGTATAGTTTATGGACGTTTACCTACTCTAGAATAAAAATTGACGCTCTAAGAGCATTTTTTTCATATTGTCCGAACCGATATCGTATGTCGGATACGACTACAAAGAAGCAAAAAGTGCCGTAAGTAATTTACTTTCTAATACGCTCGCACTAATAAGCGAGTACGAGCGAGATGCATAGCTAAAGTAAATTACGTTCTCAATGGCGTTTATGTCAGTGCCAATTACTGGTGGTAGCCACACTGTTCGCGCTTGTAAAAATGTGTTATTTAAATTTCTGCTGTTACAGATTCTCTTGTCTTTAGCAGTAGCATGCCAAGCCTGGTCTGTCCCCTTCTACCCAGTGCAACGGGCCCCAATGAGGATGAGATACACCAGATACGCCCCTCCACCACCGCCACCGCAACCACACAGGATTCCTAGTAAGTAATCTAGATAATACCAATCTAGATAATAGATGGAAGAGAACGGTCTCAATTATCGTGAGAGGCAGTTTGTGTCACAAAACTCACAAATCACCTCAATTTTTAAAATAAACATACAAGTCAACTCGCGGTCATCACATTATTTAGTACTAGCGACCCGCCCCGGCTTCGCACGGGTTAACAAATTATACATAAACCTTCCTCTTGAATCACTCTATCTATTTAAAAAAACCGCATCAAAATCCGTTGCGTAGTTTTAAAGATCTAAGCATACATAGGGACAGATAGACAGCGGGAAGCGACTTTGTTTTATACTATGTAGGTAGTGATGCTTATATATTTCAATTGCGACAAAACGATCTACCTTATCAAGAGCGTGGGCCAAAAATTCGTTGACAAACATTATTACTTCGACAATTGTTGATAATAAATATATATGTAGTAACAAACTTTTTAATTTTAATGGATCGTATCCGGAGACCCCGCTGCAAACTAGTTTCTTTCTCTATTTAAGTGTCAATATCTATTTCCTAACGTCATATACAAAAAATCGTGCAAATTTTATTTTATTAGAAATCCACGTTGAGTAGATGTCGAAAGTTGAAACCATCTAAACATACTACATACTTTCTTTTCTTTGTACTATTGTACAATGAAATAAATTAAATGAGGCGTAAAATCGATCTTCAATTTCTTTTCAATATAAGCCCAAAACTAATGAATTCTGCAACTTACCTCGCATTGGAATAATCATTAAATTTTTTACTTTATTCCCACGCAATAAATTTCAAATTCTAATTAGTTTTCCAATCGTTGCTACGATTGTTATGACTGGAGTACTGGACCCAATTGCCTACTTCTGAATACCTACATATTTTCGCAGCTTTTATCAACTTTAATTAAACTCGATTCTAATACGTGATCTTAGTTCCAGTTCACGAGACCACCGAAGAATACCAAAGGCCGAAGCGCGGTCACGACCACGACTTCTACGGTCATGACCACGACCACGATCAGACCCGGGGTGTGACCGGGCCCATCCACACTTTCGTGAAGACAGACAAAAATGCCAACTACAAGTGGGGGGTCAGACACCATGTTGGAAATAAATACGCTTCGTAATGTGGAGCAGTTTTGCTTTGGTATCTATATAGTTTTTATGGTTAATTTAATAGTTGTTTTGGTTGTGGATTAAGAGTTAAGTGTTGTTGTTTGTTTTATTTATCCTAGTCCTAATAAGTATGTGAATTTGTCAGTTGATACCTGTACATTCTGCATATAAAAAGTATACCTAATTAGTAGACGGAATATTATGCCCGTTTTAATTGCTTAGCAACAGCAGCAGTGTGATTAATTTTAAAATTAGGTAACAAATTAAGTAAAAAACTAATTGAATATTATTGAATTTAGTGTGCCTATAATTAGACCAGAACTCCATTTTAAGCTCAAAAGCAATCTCTATCATTTGTCATTATTTCGTATACCCTTGTCGTAGTGACAATAATATAAGATACCAGCGGCTTTCAAATTGAGTGTCACTGTGGCAAAGTACGAGAAGTGGCACACATGTTTAATTCCTTGACTAGGTGTATTTGTTAACATACATGTTTGTTCCTCGTAATTTTTAGTGTTTCGTACAAAACTTTGTTCACGGAACACTTACGAGTATTATACAATGATTACCAATGAGAGTAGCCCTACGTGGGCGTACACAGATTGTAGCAAGTGTAACATGTAAGGGTGTGGTTTTCCGCGCCAGTGCACGGCTGTGACACGTGCACGGGTGTGACACAAAGTTGCAACACTTGAAACATGTGCTCAGTGACTCGTTGCATTAAGGCCTGTCCAGACGAGGACAATTATTCGCCAATCTGATTAAATTGTCCGATCAAATCAGACACAAACGCCAATTTGGCTCGCCGAATTCGACCGCCGATTGTGACTCACTGTGACCGATACTACCGATAAAATGGGATACGGACGACGGACGCAAGAATTCCAATTTGTGACGCTAGTATTTGCGGTTTGGGGCATTTTTTTTTAATTTAGAGCGGTCAAAAAAATCACCATAAATATAAAATTGGTGAAAGTGGCCCAATTGGTGTTTGCGTCCGCACGTCCTGATTTGATCGGACAATTTAATCAGATTGGCGAAAAATCGTTCTCGTCTGGACAGGCCTTTGCCTTTAGGTAAGTACTTCGCCAATTACTAGCATGTGTGACTTTTATCGCTGATAGAATGAAAGTTATTGCCTTTTACAGGCTAAATAGCTAAAAGGGAACCCTTATAGTTTCGCCATGTCCGTCTGTCTGTCACAGCTAGTTTACTAGGTATGTAGGTAACTATTTATGAGGCGTAAGTATGTTAACAAAAGTTTGCCCCGCAGTGGAACAATATAGGCTTACAATATGAATTGACATCATTCGAAAGGTCTTCAGAATCTACTATGAGAAGACAAAATTTTTAGATAATTCCCGAAACTTTTGAGGCGGAAATGTCACGTTAAGATCATTTTGAGCACCTCGTCTGTTTATCGACTTCTGCTGTACAGTCGCCATCAGATATCGAAGCGGGCAAGGTGTTCAAAAATATCTGAACATGCATTTCAACGTCTTGATAATACAGGCTTTGTTCAGATATTTGTGAACACCTCGGCTGCTCGGATATATCTGATGGCGATTGTACGTGGTAGCAATGAACTAGTGGCATTAGCGTAGGATCCGGCTGTGGATTAACGTGTTTTAATGCCAACTGTACAAGTCATGCGTATTACATAATGAATGGTTTAATGCATCGTGTAGAGTTGAACTTAACCTCCTGAGACCCAGAAACACTTGGTTTCTTTTGGAACCCTTAGTTACACCATAAAAGTACAAAAGGTACAAAAAGTGAAGGTCTGAAACTTTAAATGTACACCTTATCGTTTACTTTACCCATATGTACCCATAGAAACCTGATTGTAAAATTTGTAAAACGAGGCAAGTTACAATTGTTTACTGATGACTTGATGAGTCGTCGGAAATGTTCCAAAATGTCAAAATTTTCAAATGAAAAAAATGGGATTGGGATGGGATTCTTTAGTTTTGTATTTCTAAATCTCCAAATCTAAATTTCCATTCTGTAAAACTAAGTTTCCTTTAATTGTGTTCTGTAAAATATAGGTACCTACCTGAAGTTTTCGAGATCTTTTCCAACTTTTTGAAACTTTCCGCACCTTCGCTGGCTTAAAGTACGTTGCAGTTGGCGTGTAGTTCCCATACAAATTGCAGTCGGATTGCAGTCCGTCTGTACCGGCCTTAGGTAAGCAGGTAGGTAAGGTATATATAAATATAAAATTGTAACTTGTATTTTTATAAAATGGGATCCGGGTCGACCTAACCTTAAGAAAACATCCATAATTCAGGAATAAATATAAACGGGATTCGAATCCAGAAAGGGGTCGTCCATTAATTACTTTACACAAAATTTCGATTTTATTTAGTCTCCTTGTCACACTTTTTCACAGGAAAAAGATACGTACTGTCACACTTTGCATGACGCCCCACTCCTCCTGTTGCTGTGCTGTGATGTAATATGTAGATGAACCCATATAGTTCCGGATGTTTAATCTGTTTCTATGTAGATAACAGATATCAGTTTGACAGAAAGGTCGAAAACGATACAAAAAGAATTTTGACCTACTCCTTACGCCTACTACCCTCGTTATCTCGGTGAAAGGACATTATTTCATAAGTGCTCCCAAACCGTGCTCGACATTTTGTGACCGGTTGCGATTGTGTCAGAATAGCCCTGTATGCACTCAGGTATTTTTAGCAATACAGTTAGTACTTTTATAAATTAATAGCCTCTTTTTTGAGTCGATAGAAAATGTTTAAGATTAACAAATGCTTCTTGAAAGTAGATAGATAGATAGATTTATTTATTTCATAATACAGATTACATTATAAATTGCAGGCATGTCAATCTACAAGAATTCATATTATGATCGTCAAAACAAGGATGTCACCAGAATATAATCAATAAAATATTAAATTTAAAATAAAATAATTACAGAATTATAAGATTTTAAAATAATGTCAAGATTACTATCTTGTATCATCATTCATAAATTCGCTAACAGAGTACAACGGTTTATCCAACAAAAAATCTCTTAATCGGCGTTTAAATGCTTGATCACACAGTTCACTTCTTATAACGGCCGGAAGTCGTTCATAATAGGTAGGTCCTATGACACGTATCAGTTACAGTTAACGTGAATAGGGAATATTACGCAAAACTCTGCGTAGGGGGCGCCACTCCCACAATTTAAGGGTCTACGGCTAACGAGAGAGTCGATTTTTTAAGTGAAAACTTCTTTAGCGGCGCTGTGCACTTTTTGTGATGGGGAAAAAATGTTAAACTCGCGACAGGTCACGTGACCGTAAGATTCGTAACGTAAGACGGACACGTGACCTGATCGAAAAACTGTTACAATATCATTGAGTTTTCACTTCTGCCGGCACTCCCGGAGTGCAACCTGTTGTTTTTTGAAGTGAAAACTTCTTTAGCGGCGCTGGGCACTTTTTAGGTGGGGAAAAAATGATAAACTCGAGACAGCGTAAAGCGATCAGCGATCACGTGTCCGTAAGGGGCGTAAGGTTTAGATGGCCACTCATAATGTAGATGGCATTTAAATTTAAATCAATAAAGAAAAACTCAATGTTATTTGACATTTATGTTGCGGACTCCTTTTTAAGACTCTTTACCTATGTTCAAATAATTTGACGTTGTCATGGCCTCATGGCAGTATGTAAATAAACATGTCAATGAAAAAGTGTGATCTTATTTGAGAATGATAATAATATATAGGTAATAAATAAATAGAATATACCTCCTATCCTCCTAATAGTTTTCACTTCTATCGGCACTCCCGACACAACCGTTGTTGCTTGTTTTTATCTAACCTCTCTATCACTCTTGCATATTCGAGCGATAAAGAGGCAGATAGCTGAGTTTCGATGTCGCGTTTTCCTACCCCTTTGTAAACAAACCGCCTAGCGCCTTGATGTATCAATGTCATATGGTATGGTGTGTGGAAACTTTTCAAAAAACTGTTTAAGACACAGTATGTATGAGTTACCTACTCTATGGTTTACGGTAAGTGCTAGTGCTGCACTCTGGCGGCAGAGCATTGCAGTAATACCCCCTATTAAAAAAAAAAGTCCTAATATTGTCCTCGGTTACCGTGATAGTTACTCATGAAATTATACTACATCCCAACGTTTCGAACCCTTTACAGAGTTCGTGGTCAATGAGTGACTGAGGAAAAACTACACTGTGCAAATCTACCCATTTACAAAACAATGAACCATCATAAACCATAAATTTTAAGGCCAGTACTCCTTTTATTTCTTGCAATATCTTTTGTTCCCTTTTAAGTTATTGCCGTTTTTAGGGTTCCGTACCCAAAGGGTAAAAACGGGACCCTATTACTAAGACTCCGCTGTCCGTCCGTCCGTCCGTCCGTCTGTCACCAGGCTGTATCTCACGAACCGTGATAGCTAGACAATTGAAATTTTCACAGATGATGTATTTCTGTTGCCGCTATAACAACAAATACTAAAAACAGAATAAAATAAAGATTTAAGTGGGGCTCCCATACAACAAACGTGATTTTTGACCGAAGTTAAGCAACGTCGGGCGGGGTCAGTACTTGGATGGGTGACCGTGTTTTTGCTCTATTTTTTGTTGATGGTGCGGAACCCTCCGTGCGCGAGTCCGACTCGCACTTGGCCGGTTTTTTTCCCTTGCACCCCCTCTTATTTAAGTTCTATGCACTTCACATAACTTCCATTTGCTCAACTATTTCATAAGGAAAACATTAATCACAACGATTAATATCTTCCTTACAAAATAGCTATTATAATGTTTTAAATTTAATACCTACTTCATATGGGGCATTATCTATGAAAAGGGACCTTATTGTCAATGGCGCTTACGCCGCACAGCGTCGCGCGGCATTGTATTTATATCGGAGCATCGTTAATAATGGCGTAAGCGCTTTCGACAATAAGGTCCCTTTTCATAGATAACGTCACATATTTCCGATCGAACTTATGAAATCATAAAATTAATAATGATTAGCTACGACTCCTTTATAGTTTTGTATTAGCGGGACAATGCCCCGTCGCCATCAGATATATTGGAGCGGCCAAAGGTGCTCACAAATATCTGAACACGCCTCTATTGTCATTTGTCAAGGCGTTAGAGTGCGTGTTCAGATATTGTGAGCACCGCGGCCGCTCCGATATATCTGACGTCGACAAGATCTCGTGGCATTTGGCTCCAATGCGGGGTTATCTCGGGCTATCGGTAATTATTGGCTCACCTGAGAATAGGCTCACGGACAACGATGCTTCACATGGGTACATACATAGGCCATATATTGGACTAGCACTGCCGCAAGATGTAACAAGCACCCGTATAAGTACCTAATATATTATAGTACCTACCCTACTACCGTACAGAAAAGCAACTTTCCTACAAAACCGAATTTTGACAGCGATTCAGGCACGAATCTGGCTGTCCCTTTCGTATGCATGGTACTATCCCTTTCGGCTATTTCGGCTTAAAATGTTTATTGATTTAGAAGGCCTATTACCTACTCCATAAATGAGTTTATTAACGAGAACAATGAGACAAAAATATGAACATTCCATCTCTATGCAAATTGACATGTAAATTTTTCCCTTACCTATGTCCCTGTCCCCCCGGCTGAAAATGTGTCTTAAATGTGTCAGTGAGCAAAACTGAATTTTGCTCACTGTTTTCAACCATCAAAACTTGATAGAGTTTTTGAAGTGAAAACATTATTTTCACAAAACACATAAGTATTATAGGACCTAGTTCCATAACCATTAATTTAATTTAATTAAAGCACAGCTTGCCAATTTTATTGTTGAACGTGAACCCAGTTGAATTTTCCGTTAAAAAATTCAACTATTTCTTTTTGACACTTATTGCTTTTATGTTTTATTTCCACCATAACCAGCCAGTGTTCCCCAAAACCCCAAGCTCACAAACTGTTCCAATTTCAAATCCGAGCCCGTTCCAAAATCAAACCGCTCCGCACCGTGTCCCGCCACAACCACTAGAAGGGGTGCCTCTATATAAGGTGAAAGAGACTGCACACGCACCATACGATACGTGACGCGTGTGTGTAGTGGCCTTATTTTGTTACTTTTTAAAAAGTGTGTGAAAATGTTGCGTAAGTGCGTGGCTTTGGCGGCATTGGGGTGTGTTTTGGCGGGACCCGCTCCTAGGGCGCAGCATCAGCAGTATCAAGTTCAACAACAGGAACAGGTTAGTTTGTGTGTGTGTGTGTGAAATTTAGGAAAATTAAAATTTGGGATAGGTTAAATAAAATTATATTAATTCAGGTGTAAAGTGCTTATTATATTATATTTTCAAAGCTGTGTTTATATTTAGATTAGGTTAGTTACTTATCGAACGAGCGAGCGAAGCGAAGTTCTTACATTCAACTTTGAACACGCGGCTGGCTAGCGGCACGTCCCGGCATTTCGATGTTTTTAAGCTGAACTGTCATAAGATAGTTTGATACACAATAACTTAAGTAAATTTGTTCTAATTTAAATGAAATTGGGTAAACGTGTAGTCGAGGGCATTATATTTTAGTCATTAAATTATGAGCAGGCTCGATCAAGGGGTTCTTGAGCTAGAAGAGCTTAGAAGGCCAAAAAGCTGTTTGTGAGGTGTCTTGCTATTCTGGTCATTTTATTGGCAAGAAAGTATGGTCGAGTTTTTAAATTTACCATTTTGAAATAATTAGCAAGATAAAAATAAAATAAAATAAACATAATATAGGCATTTGACATTTGACAGGAAATATTTCGGCTTACCACAGATACAGTATCAGTTAAGGGCTCCACAGACCTTGCAATAAATCGTACGCGGTTTTCGATCCTTTGACGACTGCATTCAATTGATATTTTTGGCGAACCGCGAGTTCTCAGTTCGGGGCGAACTACTAGTATAATAGTATTTTATGCAACCGTTGTTTAAGAGAGGTCAAAAAAGGCGAGTGGCGTGAGTAACAATTTGAGGCGAAGCCGAAAATTGTTAATAAAGACGCCACGAGTATTTTTTGACTCAGTTAAACAACGTTGCATACAATACTTTTTCTACGACCAAGCACTTTGAAATAAAATTATAATTTAACAAATATTTTTAATTCAAGAAGTAGCAAAAATGGAGGCTATGGGCGGGAAAAGAATGAGTGAATGAATGAAATTAAAAAAATATCATGTCTATGGTTCACGTATTTGCCAGAGATGACATTTAAAATAAGGTTGGCAACACTGTATTTCATTCAATATTTTTAAAGTGGTCATTACACGAAGTATCGTAAAATTGCAATAAAGATACTGCGTGTATGCACAAATTCTTTTTTGGGGAATAGACTAAAGACTTATCTTGACAACTATAAGGTAGGGATTTAAAGGTGTGTGCACGACCCTTTAAATGACAAATAAAAGTACGGGAGTAGAAAAAAGTATATTTCATAATATTTTGGAAAATAACTGGACTCATCGCCACTAGATATAGTTAAAATTTTGAATAGATTTAATTGTAAAATAGATTAGGTTTGTGTTTGTTTAATATTTCCCACTATGACCATAAAATAATTATAATTTATATGTTGTCTGTGCTATGACGTAACCCTATATGTGTGCCCCTTAAATTTAAATTGTAGGCCCCGTTTACATTTAGTTCAAAACAATTAACAAAAACTGTCAGGCTCAAATTATGTTTGTCTTTTATTTTTTTGGTTAATTAGAACCAATCACAACTATCACAATAAAATTAACAAGTAGTAACCTATATATGTAATATATTAAATACCGACATAATTAATAATTAATTATAATTAATTACGTCAAGTTTCCCGTCGTCGTAAACTTAAAATTACATAGTACAAATTCAAAGGTCGGAATACCGTGCCGTGGCAGAGAACCGCCGCCGGCTCTTCTTGAAATTAATGACATTGTATGATTGTAGACATTTTTAACTCTTTGATATCACGGACACTGATATTGTTATATACCGATTTCTATTACTCTTTTTGGCAATTTCAATAATATGAAAACGATAAAAAAACAAGTTGTTGAAGTCTTGAAAATTTTAGTTTTTGAACATCCAAAATTAATTGAAATGGTACCCGTAATAAAAAAAATTATACTCACCTTCTAAGCATTAATATTAGGTAAGCATATACCTAATTTCATTCGCAGGAAAACCTTTATCATCGATTTTTAAACCATAAAGAATTGGTTTTAGAAAGCTTTCATCGTGTATTTCTGTTAAGGTTACCCACCAACCACGACATAATAATCTAAGCTTGCGTTCAAAAATCCCCCGCAATTCAAAGTACATCCCAGTTTATAGTATTTTGAGCAACCGTTGTTTAAGGGAGGTCAAAAAAGGTGATTGGCGTGAGTAACAATTTGAGGCGAAGCCGAAATTGTAAATTTAACAAATATTTTTTATTCAAAAAGTAGCAAAGAATCCGGTACGGGTGGGAAAAGAATGAATGAAACTTAAAAAAATATGTCTATGGTACACTTGTTTGTCAGAGATGACATAAAGTTGGCAACAATGTATTTCATACAATATTTTTAAGTGGTCATTACACGAAGTATCGAAAGAATGCCAAAAAGATACTGCGTGTGTGCACAAATGCTTTTTTGAGGAATAGACTGAAATACTTGTCTTGACAACTATTACATATAAGGTAGGGTTTTAAAGATGTGTGCACGACCCTTTAAATGACAAATAAAAGTACGGGAATAGAAAAAAATCTTTACCCTTCCTCCATCAGTTGAATAAATACACTAAAAATATCTGTCAACTTACAAATTACCTTAATTAGGTACTTACTTATTTCCTCACTACAATTGGCATGAGAAAATAGACCGGAAAATGTGCAACAAACTAATTTGCACAAGAACGATGTGTGGTAAAACAAGTCAAATCAGGCGAGTCCACTGTGTTACTTTTGCAAGTACGTTACGTAACGTAATTGACCGATGGTTATGCTTATATGGTCCGGTTATGGTTTAGTATTGGAACTTGTTTCATGCTCTTGTTTTGCGTATGTAGGTGACCTAGTGCTTAAAATGTAGGTACCTACTTGTTTTATGAACATCGGTAAAAAAGAAAAAGATGTTTATAAAGCGTACCTTTCTTATTGTGTATATTTTATATTTTGTAATTGCAATACCCTTGCAGGGTAACATGTTGTAACTATTGTACCTATAATAGTTATTTGTACAACAAGAGATCAAAGTTTGATATTTCTTCGAGTGCTTATTTTGAGTCCCGTGCAAGCGAAAGATTCTATAATAGATTCACGAGCGTAGCGAGTGAATCTAATTTAGAATCTTGAGCGTAGTAAGGGACTCAAAAGCGCACGAGATGTAAATAACTTTGATCTCGTGTAGTACACAACATTTTTCACCTCAGCAGTGAGAACATATTAGAGAACCCGAAAAATGTATTCCTTCTTCATCACTTACCTCTATTCACTCATGTTTTCTTAAGATATACCAACAATTAAATTTTCACCTCAGCAGCTCGAACCCTTGGTACTTTGCTACTTAAAAACAGTAAGCAAAATCGCATTTTGCTCACTGAGTGAGCAAAATCGCATTTTGCTCATTTTGTCTCTCTCAGTGAGCAAAATGCGATTTTGCTCACTGTTTTTAAGTAGCAAAGTACCCTTGTTCGAGCTGCTGAGGTGAAAAGATTCTATTCTATTCTATTCTACATAAAAGTGAATGTATATGTTCTTTTTTATAAACTAAATAAATTTATTGAGTAATAATAATATAAACACAAAGATATATCAGAAAATCTAGATGATATATGTAGTTAACGAGATGTATAATTAATTAATTACCTAGGTATTTTTGTTATTGATTCTTATATAAATGATTGGCGTATTCATATTGATTTAACTCCTAGCTCACTACTAAACTATTTTACTTAAGTAATTAAATTATGCAGTATATATAAAAATTCACCGAGGTTGAACTTTGATGGCTCAGTCTAGTTAAAGATAAAATTTTCCCAATATTAATTTTATTCTAAAAAAGTTTTATATTTTAACTAGCGACCCGCCCCGGCTTCGCACGGGTTAACAAATTATACATAAACCTTCCTCTTGAATCACTCTATCTATTAAAAAAACCGCATCAAAATCCGTTGCGTAGTTTTAAAGATCTAAGCATACATACAGACAGACAGACAGCGGGAAGCGACTTTGTTTTGTACTACGGTTAAACCTGGAGTTACCATAGTTACTAGTACAATTTGACACTGAGTTAACGTTTTAACTGGTTAACCCCGGGTTAGTGGCATGGTGCAAGTGGGCCTTAGTGATTAATTCCCATATTAACCCCACAGCCAGAAATCCCACCACACCTCCTGAGACAGTACTTGGCACAACAAGCACCGGCGCAGACGCAGGTCATAGCCCGCCCACAACCAGCACCCGCTAGACTGGTGAGTAACTTTTCAATTTTGTAGTCACTATTTTCCATTTTGTTACCGAAGTTTAAAAAATACTAATACGACTTAGTAAAATTGAAATACATATTATAAAATATTTCAAACCTTCGATAATTCAAGTTTCGATAATCAAAGTTCTGTTAATTTTGGCATTAAAATTGAAATACATATTTTGGCATAGGTGGTCACAAATATTTCAACACGCCTCTACTGTCAAGGCGTAAGAGTGCGTGTTGAGACATTTTTGAGCACCTCGGACGCTTCAATATATTTGATGGTGACTATAACCTACAATCATCGTGCCGTGTGGTGCCGGCATCAGAAAAGAATGGCACCACCCCATCTCGTCCCGTGGGTGTCGTATAAGGCGACTAAGGGAAAACTGGCGACAGATATGCATATGAGCAAGGCTCGCCCGTATCCTTTTAGCGGGGTCCTTGCTCACAAGAACTGTGCGCGCACCACATCGAAAAAAAAACCTACAATCATCAGTAAGATATGTCTAGGGACACAGATCTATAGCCGTTTCCATTTTTTACTCCAGTCATCTAGTGTAAGACTTTTTATTTGTTCTTCTTATTGAAGTTTTCTTCTATCATTATCATTACTTCCATCGACAGCTGTCAAGAACAAATTCTTACTCAAGTCCGAAATATGTTCACAGCCATACCAAGTACAAGCCGAGCCTCAGTACCAGCAGTACCAACCAGCGCCTCAGCAGTACAGACCCGCACCTCAACCTCAACCTCAGTACAGACCTCAACCTGCTCAGTACCAGCCCGCGAGACAACAGGACGCCCGCGAGCCTGAAGACTACGATGTAAGTACTAGGAATTACTAACCAGTACAAACCTCAACAGCAGTGCAGGCCTCAACCTGACCAGTACACGTCTACAGCAGGCCGCGCGATCCTGAAGATACCTACGTAAGTGGGCCATTTTATTGAAGTTGTCCCCTACACATTTTTTTTCAAAATTGGGATTTTTTATGTTATTTCTACTCAGAATCATGAGCCCTTTTGATCCTAATAGGAGAAAAAAAGTGTCCCAAAATTTCCATAAGTACATTTTTCGATCTTTCCATTCCGTGACCGCCATACAAAGTCTATGAAAAATGGTAACGGAATGGGAAAAAACCTTGGGACACTTTTTTTCTCCTATTAGGATATAAAGAGCTCGTGATTCTGAGTAGAAATAGCATAGAAATTCACAAATTAAAAAAAAAGTGTAGAGGACAACTTTAAATAAAATGGCCCGAGTATAGTAGTAGCAATATTAATTTACAGTACAGTCCTCAACCTGCCATATACGAGCCCGCGACTCAATAGGATACGCGCAAGCCTGAATAGGTACTACGACACCTCGAGAGGACTTTGGCTATACTATAGCTATACTATTAATCCCCACGCTGGCCCAATACGAGTTGGGGAGTTCACATACACCTTTGAATTTCTTCTTTCTTATATCCAGGCCCCGTAGACAACATGCCAATTGCTAACGCTCCGTAGCGAATGAAACGCAACTGTCACTGTCACACTAATATGCACGAGTGATAGAGAGACACATAGCGATTCGATGGCGAAGCGCAAGCGATTGCCACCTTGGATAGGCTGTCTGGTTTCCTCACGATATTTTCCTTCACCGAAAAGCTAATGATAAATATCAAATGATTTTATAAGTTTCGAAATATTCATTGGAACGAGCATGAATTTGAACCCGCGACCTCTGGATAGAAAGTCTGACGTCAGATGCACTCAGCCACAACTGCTTTTATACAATAAATAAATAGGTAGCAACATAAATGGGTAATGTTTCATCATCATCATTATCTCCTAGCCATTTTCGGCCACAGCGACTGCTTTTTACCGCTGAGAGCGTCGCTGGTGCGCTCTTAGGTGACAGACGTAGCCAATCTTGCAGAAAATGTGCGGCCTCACTAGCTGCAGGTCAGCACCCCTCCGACGTAATTATATGTGATGGCCACAGGTGGTCTGGCCTTTAGCTCGTCACGCTTAGTATCGAGTTCAGTTCAGAGCATCGCCTGGCTTCACAGTAAGCCTCCACTGTGGACGGTCAATTAATGTTTAATTGTCCACTAACTAACATTACACGCACGTGTAGTGAAGCCAATTAATAAGACCTATTACAAAACCATTATACATAAGTATACTTATTTCATCAGATCAACGCATATGTAAATTACGTAACTATACTTAATTGACTATCTCCCTAAGGCCCTTCCGCTCCATTTCTAATGCAGTCCTTCAATATTGTAGACGTAATCGTATCATATCACGGACAACTTTCACTAGACTAGACTAAAGTGGTCGTGTATTACCAATTACGAGCGATTAACGAGTCGAGACTTACGAAACCAGTAAACTGAGATCCGTAGCAAATTGGACTTGGACTTAGGTATCTTGAATGATACAAAAATACTTATGAGGGTATTTAGTTAAAGAATAGCAAATTAATTTAAAGAACAGTAGTTGTACATACAAGTACTGCATTTTTTTTTCCTTCCATTCCGTTACCGTCATACCTATATCGATTAAAAAATGGTAACGGAATGGAAAGAAACATCTTCACATTTTTATTCATTGACACTTTTTTCTCCTAGTAAGATCTAAAGAGCTCGTGATTCTGAAAAGAAATAATACTAAAAATCCCACACCTACTTAAGTACTGTACAACTTTAAAAAATAAGTGAAATAATCGATAGCATATACGTTTTATCATAAACAGGACACTAAAAATGATCTAAATAGTCGGTGAGGTTGCGTATATTGGTTATTCTGAGTCGCCTCTTGGTGAACGATGTTAATAATACCAGTGGCCAAGCAACTCGATCTGAAGGCAATGACCGAGCTTGATACAGGGAATCGGATCTGAGGTGATTTGTGTAACTCCGGTTTGGGTTACGTGGTGTTGCAATGGTTTTAGTACATACTTCCTATTAAATTTCTTCCATTAACTTGGGTAAGATTAAGTATTTGGTCACGAACATCGACAGAATAATGGTAGTGTTGACGGAATAGTGGTGATCTAGAATTCCGAAAAAAGGACTTTTGCAATTGGACCAGTCGTTTTATTTGATTTTATTGAGTAATCCTGGCTTATAATGAGGTCCAGAAGTAAACGACAAAGCTCTTTATAGCAACTTAGCAACGATATAAAATTGCATTCAGATACTTTCTAAAATAGGTCTTGTCTCTGGGAATGCAAGATCGGATTGAATTTGCAAAAGCAATCTGCATATTTAATGAATTTTCCAATGGATATTATGCGTAGTGAATTAGGCCGTACATAGATAATATTGTGCAGTAGGTATTATCTATGTACGGCCTAATTCTAATTTTAATATAGGTACGCCAAAAATTAGATCTAGATACGATGTGGATCGGATCTGTCAGTGTCAAAAGTGACGTTCCTTCAAACAAAAAAGATATCGTATCTATATCTAATTTGAATATCGGTATATTAAAATTAGAATCAGACCGTTGTGTGTCAGCGTTCCAAAACAGTACGAGCCCAAATCGTAAAAAATATAGCGGTGCAATATCCAATTGTTTCCTTATTGGACTTAACCTAGTATTTTTTCCACAGCCTCACCCATCCTACCAGTTCGGTTTCGACGTGAACGACGATCAGTACACCAACTACCAAAACAGGAAAGAACAGAGAGACGGTGACGTCATCAAGGGCTCGTACTCCGTCGTGGACAGCGATGGGTTCATCAGGACCGTGACGTATACTGCTGACCCTAAGGAAGGCTTCAAGGCTGAGGTAAGAAGGAATTCTGTTTAAACCTAGCTTTAAGGCTGCCAGTAGACCACCAAAAAATTAAAGAACAGAGTGACCTCATCAAAGGCTCGTACTCCGTCGTGGACAGCGATGGGTTCATCAGGACCGTGACGTATACTGCTGACCCTATGGAAGGATTCAAGGCTGAGGTGAGGCAACGAACCAAACATAGGTACTTTTTCTGCTCAAAATTAGAACTTCTGTTACTTTTTCATACATGTATGTCGACAAGGTAACGAAATGGAATATGTAGGTATGTATTAAGACTATTAAGTAATTTTGGGTCACTGAACGGTGAATGAACTTCTGTAAACATCCATGTTGTTACTTTTTCATACATGTATGTCAAAAAGGTAACGAAATGAAATATGTGGGTAGGTATGTATTAAGTAATTTTGGGTTCTATTAAATTCAATTTCTAAAGTCTTTCTAAGGTAAGTTCATCCCCAACTTTGACAGGACAAAACGTGTGGAAGTGTCACTATAAACGAGTTGTCTCATAGAAATTTGCCGTCTATGGTGATAATACCACACTTTTTCACTGCAAAATCCTTAAGTAGCTTGATAATAACTCTATTGATTATTTTAAAAGTACCTACCAAATATTACTACGTTTTGTTCAGATTATTCGCATTAGGATTTTATGACAATGGCGCACTATTAACATTTGGCCATATTAGGTAACAACTGGACAACATAATATGGCACATTCCCCAAAAACAATTAATTTAATGGAACTATGTAGTTCCTAAATATAAATATAACAGATTAATAAACATCAACCCCGTATTTTCTCGTAGGTATCCCGACAGCCCACCGACATCGTGGTAAAGATCCCCACGCCGAAACCTCAGCTGCAGAGCCTCCAGCCTCAACCCCAGCACCAGCACCAGCAGCACCAGCAGCAACACCAGCAGCAACAGCAGCAGCCGCAGTACTACCGTTACCAACAGTAATCATAACGTAGAAAATAATGGCCGAATAACAAAAAGATAACCTGAAAACTGCCAAGGGTGAAAGTTAAATGAGCATTTGTAAAAAAAAACTTTGTACTCCAGTAGTTAAAACGCCGTTGATATTCCTATTGTGTTACCTTTTTTTCAATGAATTAAAACAATATTATTTGTTATTTTTATAGTTAGAAGCTTGTGAAAAATAGATCAGATAGATATTGTATTCATTTAAAAAATGGTTACAAAATAGGAAAGTTTTTTTTTTTAGAAATGCAATATAAACATAAATGCTCGCTCAAAAATACATGTTTTTAGCTGTGGCCAATCCTGTCGACTCACAATCTGGTGTTGCATATATTATCAAAGTAAAATTGTATGCTTATTTGGCATTTTCAATTCTACAGAAATGTTTAACCTGCAGAAGGTAGCAAAAAAAATTACGAACCTTTGATAATACATAGCAGCAGTAGTAGTAAAAGCTTTATACAATTATATGTTATTAATATTTGCTGATATTATTTAAAATTAGTTACTATGATCTACCGTTAAAGGCTTATAATTTTCTGACATAAAATACCCTGATGATTTTCTTTAGTGTGCCAAAATGTTGAAAAATCATATAGGTAAACGACATTTACTCAATTCTCATTGCAAATGTTTGGTAACATAGAAAGTTATTTAAAAAATGTTATTCCTCTTAGTAAAGTTATATACTTTAGTTAACTATATTTTATTTTAATACTTTAATAAACTATTGTGTAAATAGTTAAGTAGAAGGTGATGAGTGACCTAATAAAATATTTAAAATATACTTTTGTTTTCTTATTTATTTATAGAATGTATTCGAGTGCAGATCGCTATAATTATAAAACGAACTCTATACCTGGGCTAGCCTAAGTTTTGGGAATGAAACACTTATTGCCTTCCAATGCAGTACTTAACTAGTATTCAATACTTATTACGTAAATTGATTCAAGAAAGTAGGCGCGTTAGGACGGGTTTTGATATTTTACGCTTTAATATTTAAAGTGAAAGACTAAGTTATTTCTACAATTTATTTATCTTTGATACATTTATCATTCGTAAGTTTAGTATATTACAGAAAATTTCTGACAGATTCTAACAAACCAAAAATAATTTAAAATCTTAAACATACTTCTCATAAACTACATTCAATTTCAAACACATTTGCACCACAACAAAGGATAAAAATAATAAATACAATTTTTATAAATTAACATTAATAAATTCAGTCTATTAAACATAAAAAAGTCAATTAAACAATAAATCCAACCATTCAACCGCAAAATGGCCGAAGAATAAAAAATCTAATTCATGAAATTAATTCGTCGGCAATTTTACAGTATTTTAGAACAATATCCCAAAGTCATTCCTATATAAATGCAAATTAATATTAATTTAAATGCAACATAAAACGAGGAAACAGTTTCATAATTTTAACAAATTCGTTAGGTACGTAATAATACAGTTAAACTTTAATATCCTATCTAACTAGTAATTTTGATTTAATACTCAAACAAAAATATACTCATACATACGTTAAATACGTAAATATCAAAACAATTTTTTTGTGTCCATTCCATCAAAGCATAATTTTAATCGCGATAATTTCAAAGTCATATTTGAGAATATCAAATTGTATATGAAATTCAAAAACTACTGGTACCTATATATTTACTAGCAATGCACATTTTCATAGTAGATAGGCATATTAAGTTAGTTAGCATTACTTCAATTCCGATAGAATACAAGTAATACCTATGTCACTTATTTTGCCACTTTCCATTCCGTTACCAGGGAAGGTACGTCAAAAAGTAACGTGAAGGGAATTCATTAGAATATATTATTGAAAGTATTATGATTCTAATAACATTGCCATTATCTTGAAAAATTATAACTCGATAATTCATTTAGGTAAATCCTTAGGCAACGCCGAAAGTTCTAAGAATATAAATCAATATTAATTAGTCAATCTTTCATGTTAAGTTTCAGTCGCGTTTAGCGCTCAACTCTTAAGAGCCCATACCAGTCACTGACAGTGTCAAAACTGACATGTATACGCTATCGAGAACGTAATTTACTTTCTATACAACTCGTTTGCACTTATATGCGAGTAAGAGCGAGATGTATAGAAAGTAAATTACGTTCTCGATGGCGTTTATGTCAGTGGCAAACTGATAGTAGCCGTAAAGGGCTCTACTCACGTCGCAACAAATTGCATGCGATTTTAGACCATTGCCGCAAATAATGTGCAAAAAAAACGCGAAATTTCATGCAATTATGGGTGACGTGAGTGAAGGCCTTAAAAGCTTGGCTAGCAAATCGTGTCACAAACTATTTCTTTTAATTCATTATTCGAACACACAACAGGTTCTAAATTTTAAAGCTTAACGCAGATGGCGCTGCAATCGGTCAAGAAAAATACATGTCATTAGATGTCAAATCCACTGAAACGTAAACCACAGAATACAGACTATTTATTTGTGATGTTCCACCCTAAAGGGTCCTTAATAACATGGATCATAAGGGCTCATTTAGACGGTGAGAGAACTCGCATGCGAGTTTCATTACATTGCGTAATTTGATCGGTCGGCTGAATTGTTGTAACCTCAATGGTCCGCAATGTAACTTCAATCGTATACGAGTTCGCGCGCCGTCTAAATGAGCCATAATAAGACGCCTCATTTATGTTTCCGAGAGTTTGAAGCATTAATAACCAGTGGGTTTTAAGTTTTAACCTCATTTTACTACTTACCAATAAAGTTTGTTTTAAGGATCCGGTCGACAGACGCACCCGGACTCAACAAGCACATAGTCCTGTCCCGTCAGTGTGACGGGCCCGAGCGGCAGCACTAGAAACAAGTACGGGACGTACGTCTGTGTGCACGAACCGCGGATGACTGAGCATTCGCTTGATCTGGAATGAGAAAAAGTGTTGTTAGTGACTTAGTTTAATCTAAAATAGGGGGTGTTACTGCAATGTTCTGCCGCCAAAGTGCAGCACTAGTACACATCGTAAACCATAGAGTAACTTATACTGTGCCTTAAACTGTTTTTAGGGTTCCGTACCCAAAGGGTAAAAACGGGACCCTATTACTAAGACTCCGCTGTCCGTCCGTCCGTCCGTCCGTCCGTCCGTCCGTCCGTCCGTCCGTTCGTCCGTCTGTCACCAGGCTGTATCTCACGAACCGTGATAGCTAGACAGTTGAAATTTTCACAGATGATGTATTTCTGTTGCCGCTATAACAACAAATACTAAAAACAGAATAAAATAAAGATTTAAGTGGGGCTCCCATAAAAACAAACGTGATTTTTGACCGAAGTTAAGCAACGTCGGGCGGGGTATTTGGATGGGTGACTGTTTTTTTGCTTGTTTTGCTCTATTTTTTGTTGATGGTGCGGAACCCTCCGTGCGCGAGTCCGACTCGCACTTGGCCGGTTTTTTGACAAGTTTTCACAGACAATAAAATATGACATCGATACATCAAGACCGTTTGCAAAGATAAAGACGTCAGATTTTCAAAACAATTTCACGTATTGTAGGTACGCTCTACTGTTTTATAGATTTTACATAGACGCAGTGATTTATAAATATACAGACAGAGATGTGGATATACACGATGACTTCAAATTGGTGATACAAAACACACATCAGATCTTATCAGTAGAAAAAGGCGGCAAATTTGAAAAATGTAGGCGCGAAGGGATATCGTTCCATAGAAAATTTGAATTTCGCGCCTTTTTTTACTGACAAGATCTGCTTGACCAGCTATACCTAACACTAATGACAGATCGCAAAGATAAATTGCAGTGATTTGTTGCATGTGTAGATGGCTTAATAAAATTCACATATGTGGGGGCTTATCACTCGGTTTAGTTTAGACTCTCGCGCGAGCCACGAGACGAGCCGCGAGCCGCGCCACGAGACGCGAGTGTAAGCGGTGGGCTCGCGGCTCGTCTCGTGGCTCGCAAGCTCGTCGAGCGAATATAATTTAAACACTAACGGCACGGCATAAGGTTTATAACCGAATGACAAGCCGAACGCGAGTGTAAACGGTGGACTCGCGTCTCGTGGCGCGGCTCGCGGCTCGTCTCGTGGCTCGCGCGAGAGTTTAAACCGGCTATATTGATTGACAGTAGGTACCTAATGATCTAGAGATGAGCAAAAGTCTCCATATTACCGGTTTTTTAGTTTAGAGTCGATCAACGTAATATTATATTTACAAAAATTATAGTTGGGGAGCCGACGATGCTAAATGTTTACTTACTCGAGCGTCGTACAGACCTATTGGAATCGAAATATTAGATGATAAGAAGAAAAAAAGTTATATACAGTTTGTGAGTTTGGTCGTTTTTGTCCACGTTAATGCTATATTTTGTCTATAACTTAATATAACACTTATTTGTAGGCATTTTCTTAATCTGACGAACACAAGTTTGACGCCTAATTTTTACATTGTAACCGTCAGATTAAGGAAATGCGTGCAAATAATTATCAGATTTAGTAATAAGTAGCACAATTATAGCGTTAATTTGGACTAATATGACCAAATCCACAATCTGCTTAACAATTTGTTGAACCCCCCACCAACCCCCCACCAACCAAGGGCTCATCATAGATGGCTAAAAGGGGTAAAGGTAGACTACACGGGGTAGCAAGATATCACTCATATCTAAAGCGCTAATCTGACGCGCTCGAGTAAACACAACAATCCCCTCTTGGGCTCCCCTACTATTAAAACTATTTTAGAATTGGTCGCTAACGTACCTATTGTTAAATTTCGAAGTAGAATATTTGACCCCGGAAGGTCACTTACGCTTTCACATCTTGCAAGTTTTCATCATAACGTAAACGATTGTATGTAAACATTGGTGACAGGGTCCGTTACTGTTATCATTATTACAAAATTAATTGTTTCGTCGAAAATATTTAGGGAAATATATTCGGTCGTTTGAGCCGACGATCTAGTACAGCGGTATTCAAACAGCGGGCCGCCGGTTGCCGGTGGCTGGTTAGGTGGCCTGCCACGTGATCCTGATACATAACATCTTGCGGCCCGGGACTACAAGACAAAACCGTCTTTGTGGCCCTCATAAAAAAAGGTTGAGTAGCTAATCTAGTAGACGGAGTAGACCACCGGGTACCGTTTTAAACAGCAGTTAAGAAGCACGAAGTATTCCCCAAAAACGGCGCAGATCCTCCATAAAATAAGCAATTGTTAGACTCACTAATGATGATGAGACTTTCATTCATTTGATGATACTCACTCGCAAACTTCAAATACAACTTGCTGCAGTAAATCCGGGAACTTCTGCACAATAGTGACAGGCTGTCCGGACGTCAGTGACACGCCGTACATCGGCGCTGTAGTGTTGTACCGCGTCCGGCACAGGCGACCGCCGCCGCAGGAGTTGGTCGTGGTCGGGGACAGGCCGGGGAGGTTGCTGGCGCGACCTGGAAATGTATGATAAACATGAATATTAGTGTAATATATAAAATATATAGTCGACAGGTCAACTTTGTCAGTAGAAAACGCCGCGAAATTCGAAATTATTCAAGTTCTACTGACAAAGTGCCTTTCCAGGGTGTACACAGCAAGAAGTGCCATTATTCTCGCAGCATTTTTAAGGACTTAAAGTGGCAAGATTAAATAAAAAAAATTAAACAAAATAAATAAAAAGTTAAAATTGGCCCATGAGATATGCATATTTGTGCTTCGCCGTGCATCACATGTATTTCGTATGAAAGGAGAAATACTTGACTATGTTTATACAAAACTTTCTGATATGAGTCATATCACATGAGCACATGACTGATAGGTCTGATAGATTACTAGAAATATTCGAAAGTCTCTTCACCCTCTGTTAAGCAAGTTTTTGAGAATATTATTCATCATAGCCACCTTTACGGCATACTTCCCGAAGCTAATGACTTAATAATAGTGGATAATACTCGTAAAGTTCATTTACCGGCAACTAAACTTGAAAGCATTGCAAACTGTTCGCTTCGTGTGAAATTTCCGATACAAAGTTATCCCTATCCATTGCTCTGGAGTATATACCCACGCCATAGTCAACTTTAACTACAATGGACTAAAAACGCAGTCTCCTTATAGGACACATGGGATGACTGTTTGGGAAGTGGATCGCACGAGCGTGGGACATTTTATAATAATGACCTTTTTCACCTAATTGTGATTCAGAATGAGTATCGGAAAGAATTGAAATACTTAAGTGGGCGGATCGACTATTTCTTGTTGTTATTCTGTCCCGTGACTCAGGGGATAATATCAGCTCAGTTTGTTAGAAAAACTGTTGGGATACTAATTTTTTGGAAGATGACCTTATTAAGAAAAGGGCTTATAACTACTTTAAATGCCATAAAAATATGATTTAAGGAGTGACCCGAGTGACCGAAGGGATCGAAGCTAAGTATGGCAACAATTTGCAAAAAATTGTTGATTCACCCGAATTTTTATAAATTTGTACAAAACTTCGATATTTTGTGTACCTACTTATACAGAATGTTTTTTCAATTCACGATCAATCAGACCAAATTCAGAATCACGAAAAAAAATCGTGACGTTTATTGATTAAGGATGAGATTTAGAAGTTTAATAAAATAAAGCGGAGTTCGTTTCGCCATTTCGGCGTTGGTTTCGTAGAAAAATCGTTTAGTATGGTAATGTAAGTCGTACCTTCATATTCATGAGGAAAAAGGCTAGCCTATATTTATGTTATAACCTAAATAGAAAACGCACAGATCCGACATCATGTCTCTCTTCTTTTACTGAGTTACTAACTTACTATATTATTTACCAGGAGTAGGAGGTAATACCCAGTTCTACAAACTCTCGAAGTAACCTATAACCACGTATATAAGCGCTATAACCACCAGATGTCCCGAAGACTGTCCTGAGACATTAGGCTATTCTTATTACTACAATAGTAGCTACATACCAGTTCTACTGCCATTCTGCCTCGTCAATCCCTCGGAATATCCGACATGTGCGTCCATCAGTGCTCGTCGCATGATGGCCGGGTCTACGGTCCGCACGTTTCGTGCTTGACGTGAAGATTGCCCCCATGCTCCGGATTTTAATGCTCGGTTTACCAAGTGCCTGGAAAACAGATATAGTAGTCAGAGTTTAGACACAGACAAACAAGATCTAACTTAAATTCTGTCAAAGATAGAACTAGATGGCGCTGTACGAAAGTGCTTAACCACTTATGAATGAATTCTATGGTGTCAATGCAATTTTGATGCTGGTTGTACATTTCTATGCCTAATCCAATATTATGCTTACTTAATAGAAGTGAAAAATACAGCGGTAAGGTAAGATGAGTGTTCGTAGTTGGTTCGTAGCTAAGCATACACACCATAATAAAAAAATACACTTTCAATGCGTTGTTCATAGATTTAGATATTTATTCTCATAATATGAAATTACATTATAAATTATGCTAATAAATAACTATTCCAATTTCAAATCGATATCTTTAGTAGTTCTCTAGATATTTAGCAATGTGACATACAGACAGACAGGCAGACGGACGGACAGAGTCGCACCAAAAATGTAAACATAATATGTACATAAATAGCGCCACCTACAACAATTGTAAGGCATACGGCGTTGTATGGATATGGAGGTTAAGAGTGTACCTAATAGTTGTTAGTTGCTAGCTTTCAAGCAGGCCCTTTACGGGTAACTCTTTATCTATAGTAAGTAAAAGCGCACGTTTTCTTAATTTACGTCTCTTTATTACTACAAGAAGTCGGCCAATTGACTACAACGCCATCTTTCCAATTATTAGAAAACAAAAACCTAACAACCACGCACAGTCATGAATCTCTCTCACTCTACACAACATTAAAATGCATTACGACTCTGAAGATGGCGTGAAATAAAATTAAACTCCAATATACCGTTGTGCGTTATTATAATGTAATGAGACATAATAATGATCATTTTGAAATTACATTGCAAGCGTAGAGAAAATTGCTTGCATACGTCCCGGCGCGGTGGGAAAATTCTCATGGTATTTAGGTGTGCCATAGATAAACGTCTTGCTTATAAGTAGAATTATTAACGGGAATCTGTTGTCTATGTATCTATGGTTATTTATGAGACATTAGCTATGTTACGGGTCAACGCTCGGAGCCTAGAGGAGCAAAGGTAGCAATTGTATTTCTTAGTATTTTGATACTTGGGGCTATTCATAGCCGAAATATTAAATTAAAACAGGTCGATTGGACAGGTGGATTGGCAGGTTGGTTGGATCTGTTTATTCTGCACGTATCAAAAAATTATAGGCACATTACTTAATTAAAGAAATGCCTAACACTAAAATAAATGAAAAAGACAATCAGATTTCCACACGTTAATTTTTTAGGATTTACAACCTCAAATGCTTTGTAAACCAAAATTATTCAATATTCTCATCTTCCATAGCTTCAATTTTAATAAAATCGCATGGCAATATCAACGATTCTTCCGACATTATTTGTTCTGTGTTTTGATCCTCCTTTTTTACTAAAGTTCTTTTCAAATCAGTATCAGATGATAAAGCCTGACATACATCCATTGGCAAAACTGAGGCTATACCTTTCCTTGGATCTACGCCAAATACTAATTCACTAGGCGTCCTACATAAAGTAGTATGAAATCTCGTATTCAACGAATGCTGAACAAATTTCAAGCCCTTTTGCCATTTCACTTTCTTATTTCTCGACAACCACGTATTCATTTTCTTAAGAATATCTTCATTTGTCTTTCCTTCCAAGTCTTGAGCTCTAAAATTAGATTCGGATGTGAGAATTATAATATCGGGGCATAATACCGTTATTCGTTTGCAAATCGGGGCTGTCAAGGCGGTCCCGTTTTTAGATTGCAAAATGTTCGGTGCACCAAATACCAAGAAAATATCAAGTAGATTATCAACGGACTCATCGATAGAAGTCGTCTTTAATGCTCTCAGATGAGTAAATTTAGATATAAAGTCTCTATAAACCAGCATATACTTGTATTCTTCCGTTTCTTCTCCTGTCACCGCTAGTATATCTATTTGTCCTCTAGAATAAAGTTCAGGGTAAGTTTCTTCTGAAATAGGATTTGATTGTCTTTCTTGAACGGGAATCTCAACTAGTGTTTCTGAACTGCCAATTTTGAAGGGGTCAATTTCTGTCGCATCGTCTTCATCAGAGTTATGCGAAACTCCGTCTTGTAACTCCGAATTATCATTTGTATTTTTAGGTAAACGTTTTCCTCTTTTAAAACTTTTATTTTTACAACCCTTGCACAGAGATAAGTAAACCGACACACATTCAGCGGTGACGTTTTTGTACATAGGTTTTATAATTTCCATCATCCTCGTTCGGCCGCCGTGGATTAATTTCAAATGGTTAACACGTACAACGTCGTATATTTCGTCCATAGTAACGAATACTTGTTGCGTAGTTTGACCGGGCTTGGCGGCCATTATGAGCCTTTCTCCTTCTGGTGTTTTGATCACATCATATCGTTTCGCACGTCGATAGTCCGCGGGCGTCTTCTTAGTTTTTAACTTAGCCGCTTTTACTTGTTGGATAAGCAAGTTATACCTGGAATGTGACAGTAGAAATGTGTTTGGAGCCTTCTTTGATGTAAACATTTCTTCAATTCTTCGATTGAATTCTTCTCTATTGACGTCTTCTTCGATTTCCGACATTATTTATAAGTTACAACACACAAATCCATACAATTACAACAATTTTCCGTCAACGCATTCCACAAATAAACGCTAGGTACACACTATGCCCGGAGAGAAATGGCGTCGAGTTCTGACCCTCGATGTAACGGAAATGTCCGATGTTGCCCGAACGCGCGTTGGACAAAGCCGAATAATCGCCGCGTCTCGCTCTAGTCGCTCTATAGTCGAAGCGCAGATTGCCCGCGTCGGCCGACCGGTTGAACCCCGCTGTCACATTTACCGATTTACCGATTTTATATTTGCTTGCGCACTCGTTAGACGCGTACCTACTATTGATTGTGCTGTGCTGAACCTGAACCTAACTCAACTAAGAACAAATTGAGTACTAAGGTCATCGACGCTTATCGCTAATCTCGTTACCTTTGGCAAGCTTTTAGCGTTTATAATGAATATATTATTGAAGTATTAATGTGTTACATCAATAAATTTGTTTCAAATTACTTACATCTAAGTTAGCCTTTTCTATATATCGCTCATAAACTAAAAAAAACTACGCATTACTAAACGTTCTACTCAAGAGCATTTTAGCAATTAACCGGTAACCTCTGTATCATGGCACAGACATTGTTATACGTCTTATCTAAAATACCTGCATCTATTATGTAATTACAGTAATTGCATTTAGGTAGGTACATTATTCCATCGCTGTAATTAAACTCCATATTAAATAAATCTAAATAGCACATGTGTATTAGCAGTTAACAGAATAAGTAATAGATATTTTCGAAGCCTTTTTAGGGTTCCGTAGCCAAATGGCAAAAAACGGAACCCTTATAGATTCGTCATGTCTGTCTGTCTGTCCGTCTGTCTGTCCGTCCGTATGTCACAGCCACTTTTCTCCGAAACTATAAGAACTATACTGTTGAAACTTGGTAAGTAGATGTATTCTGTGAACCGCATTAAGATTTTCACACAAAAATAGAAAAAAAACAATAAATTTTTGGGGTTCCCCATACTTCGAACTGAAACTCAAAAATTTTTTTTTCATCAAACCCATACGTGTGGGGTATCTATGGATAGGTCTTCAAAAATAATATTGAGGTTTCTAATATCATTTTTTTCTAAACTGAATAGTTTGCGCGAGAGACACTTCCAAAGTGGTAAAATGTGTGTCCCCCCCCCCCTGTAACTTCTAAAATAAGAGAATGATAATACTAAAAAAAATATATGATGTACATTACCATGTAAACTTCCACCAAAAATTGGTTTGAACGAGATCTAGTAAGTAGTTTTTTTTATACGTCATAAATCGCCTAAATACGGAACCCTTCATGGGCGAGTCCGACTCGCACTTGGCCGCTTTTTAGGGTTCCGTAGCCAAATGGCAAAAAACGGAACCCTTATAGATTCGTCATGTCTGTCTGTCTGTCCGTCTGTCCGTCTGTCCGTCTGTCCGTCCGTATGTCACAGCCACTTTTCTCCGAAACTATAAGAACTATACTGTTGAAACTTGGTAAGTAGATGTATTCTGTGAACCGCATTAAGATTTTCACACAAAAATAGAAAAAAAACAATAAATTTTTGGGGTTCCCCATACTTCGAACTGAAACTAAAAAAAATTTTTTTCATCAAACCCATACGTGTGGGGTATCTATGGATAGGTCTTCAAAAATGATATTGAGGTTTCTAATATCATTTTTTTCTAAACTGAATAGTTTGCGCGAGAGACACTTCCAAAGTGATAAAATGTGTGTCCCCCCCCCTGTAACTTCTAAAATAAGAGAATGATAAAACTAAAAAAAATATATGATGTACACTACCATGTAAACTTCCACCGAAAATTGGTTTGAACGAGATCTAGTAAGTAGTTTTTTTTTTTATACGTCATAAATCGCCTAAATACGGAACCCTTCATGGGCGAGTCCGACTCGCACTTGGCCGCTTTTTATTTTTTAACTTTATAAGAAATTAACTTTTTTTTATTTAGTCGTCGATCGACTTGTCCATTGTCCAATGTCCATTATTTCAATGTTTCGAAAATAATTATCTATCTTTTTTTGGTATTTTTCTTTTCTTTTATTTAATAAAAAAAAAAACATTTATAGCTGGTCAAGCAGATCTCAACAGTAGAAAAAGGCGGCAAATTTGAAAAATGTAGGCGCGAAGGGATATCCTCCCTTACAAAATTTGAATTTCGCGCCTTTTTTTACTGACAAGATTTGCTTGACCAAAAATCCATAAAAGAATTGTTCGCAAGAACACATTTGTCCCTGCAGGTAATTATTTTATTTTAAAACAGGGAAAGCATAATTATATTTTTTGCATGCAAAAACCGATAAATCGATTAAGTAGGATTGTTACTTATAGAGCATCCCTACCTTGGATAAGGAGAGCCGTCCGGACCCGGACATTCTGTGCTTTGTAGAGCATCGCCCCAAGCATATTTTAATCTTGGACCGCAATCAGCGGACACGAACCCGGCTAACAGAGCCTGAAACAAGAGAACAAGTTTGTTGAATTTTATTATACAGCAAGGAAGTAACAAAATAAGCAGCTACTCAAGTTATTCTATAAACTAACCAGGTGGTTTTTAGGCTTCCGTAGGCTAAATGGTAAAGCATTATAGTTTCGTGATGTTGGTCTATCCACCCGTACCTACCTACATCTTAGTGCCAAAATTTCAACTATTTTGAACTTAATACCCATTAACACTCCCATAGCAGTGACATATAGGATATTATCCCATCGTTAATCGAAATCAATTCAACCGGGCTACGCAGTCTCCAAGAAAGTTAGGAAAGGAACCGACATACACATAACCCGCCTATTTAGCTTCACCGCAATCAGGTAATAATCCACGCAGATTCAAATGATCCGATCAATGATCGACGTCAAGCGGTCATGATTGCATTTGATATAATAATAATAAAGCTTTATCTAGGACAATAACCGACAAAAATGATCGATTGTCACTTCATAGAATGCGTGAGCGGTATGTGTGTCGCGTCGTGGCCGAATGACATAGTTTCCGTGGGCTCCGTGGCCACTGGCACTATCAACAACGAAACCTGCCCCCTTTCTTGCACGAATCTAGTACCCTTGATCCGGCATTCCCTGGTCACGAACTGGTGAATCAGTTATAGATACAGATAAGCTGGACTAGAAAAAGATAGCAAACTTGTTTAACTTCTTCTACGAATTTAAGGTAGCAAGTTTTTTTAAATTAAAGTGATAAGAAAAAAGTAAGTTATTTACATGTATACATGTAGAGCTAAAATTTATTCTATTTCCGGTCTTTGTTAAAAACAAACAGTAGTGATGTGTGGCGAATCGGAAAGATCCTCAACAAGAAAGTGTCAGTATCAACTTTCTGGGTCATTCGCGTATAACTGTCATTGAACTTTGTAGGAACCTTTAAACAGATGGGTGTCAGTGTCAGGTGTAATTTAGTCATCTGTTTTAAAGCTTTCTATTATATTATAGGATACTCAATACGGGCTAAATAGAGGGAAAGCTACTTTCCAATAAGCTAAAACATTTGCTTTTCCAGTTTACATTAGTTAAGACAACACAAAGAGCTACTAAAGCAAGAGCTATCTAGTTTTATATATTTACGAGGCAGAAAATGAATTATAGCTATATTTGTTTCTTATTAACTTAATGAAAAAGACCTTAAGACAAATAATTTTAAATAAAGCATGTCTAATGGTTAAATAAACTACAATATAATCAATTTTCAATAGTAAAACTGTAATAAATATGAATAATGTGATTCTATCGTCATTTGACGCAACACTGTCTTAAGGGATACATAAATTACTATGTCATTACGTCGTCTATTATCGGTCTCAAAGGTGTATCTAGGAAATAATTCAAAAGTGAAATTGTATAAAGAAAAAGCAGCGAAAGTGGTCAGTGGTCTCAAAGGTCCATTGTATGAGCATCACGTTCTTGGACGACATTTAAATACTCAATTTCCGAGGTACAATGATCACATAGTACGTGATTTTAGGTAAACGGAGAAAACTTTTGTTGTTCACGACAATAACAGCGGAGATAAGCCACGGTCAAATACAACACTTTTTTTTATATCAAAACTGTCAGAATTAATAACGAACCGGATGAAAATTATGGCATTTCTCTGTAAGTTTTCAATGTGATAAACAGTTTAAGCTAACAAATGCCTGTGACAGTTTAGGGTGCTTATGTAAGTAGGTACGGAATTAATATCGTATTTCGTTAAGACCGCTTATTTCGGCGATTAAACCTTTCCATATGAGCTTTTCATCTTCCGATAAAAGAAGTTGGATGGTTTTGTTAGCGTTCGTTGAAACGAAATGCTGGGCTGGGTGGGGCATTTACAGATGTTGACTTCACATTAAGCAAACAGGATTTTTTTTTAATATATTTTCTAGGTTTTTTAATTCGCATCAAAACAGTACTACTTATTACTATTTATTTCTAGCAAAATAAGACATGTACAGTTAGACCAAGATAAGCCTGCAGCGATTTCGGTAGCCCAGACTGTGCAAGTGTTATTTTAAACGTCAAACTTCTATGAAATATGAACGTTCTTGACGTATTCATATGCTGTCAAAATTGTTGCAGAGTTATCTTAGTATCACTCTATCACTCGCACCGTACATTTGTAGATTTATTAGCTTTACATGTACCTATATGTATTCATTTTCTTTGATTTCGTTTTTACTGATTTCAAGCAAATATTTATAATATTGTTTGAAACAAAAAACAGAGTTTACGTTTTTCCTATTTACCTACTTCCGAGTAGAATAATTGTAGGATTCCTGCATAATATTATATCTGTAAATACATTTCTTATTGTAATGATATTTTTAAAAAACTGGCTACCTACATATTGTAATTTAATGTTTTGCGCAACCGTATATTTAGCGGGCCATTGGTAATAAATGTTCTTCTTATACAGTAATGCTGTAAATTCAATAAATAATTATATGCAATTTATTCGAGTGTTTCCTTTCTCGAAGCCAAAAGCTACAATTTTACAAGCCTTAACCAACAACATTAAATCGTTTGACAAGCAAGACAAAACTAATAGTAATGAGAGATTAAGCTTAGAATAAATTTAAAAGTGGAAAAATTACTGACAAGACAGTAATTTTTCCACTTTTAATTTATTCTAAGCTTAATAGCATCGTTCGCGGACGTTTCTAGTTCATAAAAAAATAAATGAGAGATTAATTTACCATTAGGAACACAATTTAGACTTTAGGCTATTTGGCTGCCTGTTGTAATTACCTAGTATATAAATAGCTAAGCTAGTAGTATCTACAAATAGGCTTCAATGGCTCTTTCACGAGTCAATACAACGTTTACAGTGACATTATAAATAGTGTCATGAAGACACAGCGACCTTCAACAACAACAAAGACATAGCAACATTCATAAATTTATACAACAGCCAACTAGATAGACATTAAAATATAATATATAAGACCTTAGCACCCCATATGCAGTTGCTTATCCAGTTGGAGAGATTTTCGGTAAAAGGTTGCCAGAGTTTAGTCCTTGCTGTTAACAACAAGGTTTAAAGGTTTGTTTATTTCATAAATCTCTTTTATAAAATTACCGTTACGTTACGGTATAAGGTGAGTGACAAAACTGAGCTGTCTAGCTACTAGACTAGACTCTAGCATACTGCAGCAACGTAACTATACTTGGTCAAGCAGATCTTGACAGTAGAAAAAGGCGGTAAATTTGAAAAATGTCGGCGCGAAGGGATATCGTCCCATAGAAAATTTGAATTTCGCGCCTTTTTTTACTGACAAGATTTGCTTAACCAGCTATAGTTCAACTTCCAAAAGAGAGACATTTATTTCTAGAATTTAATAAAACTTGGTAGAAAATAATATTGAACATTTGACATATAAGCCTCAGCCCACCTCGCCTTAACCGATCCTTAGTGTCTTCAGACTTAGTTAGAGAAGTATGTTTGACTGTCATAATTATGTCACACCAGGTGTCGCACACACCTAATTAGAAAACCGACTTCATTTGCAAAAATGACATTTTTTTTATTGTTTAAATTGTATAAATTTAAAACAAACTCCGATAAAAGTAGGTGCCTAGTGCCTACATCAAAATAAAATTCGTTGTATTTACAGTTTTCCTTACTAAATAAACTTTTTGGCAACACGTCCAATGAATTTACTTCCTCTGTTTTTTCATTCAGATAACTGGTCCCTATCATTAAAAAAGTTGAAACGTAACGGTAAATAAGACCCAGTGAAATTAGCAAACATTTAGGTGCTAACTGAAGCTTTGCGAATTCGTACTGTGCTGTTATGTTTATAGCTTCTTCTGCCTGCGTATGATCGCATGAATATGGAAGACCCGGTCAGCAACCTTCATCTAATGACACGTTAATGCGCTTAGACGACCAACGGATGCCTTGGGTAACAGTAAAATACAGATAAAACTTTGCCCACTGTTTCATACCTTTTTTTCCTCGTAACAGTCCGTTTACTCTGAATGCATAGGCAATGAGTCAGTCAACCAGTACCCTATTAAGTATAATTTTATCTTTAACGATGTTCAATTGATTATTTTTAACTTTTTTACATTGCTTCCCTGTCAGTAGGATGGATGTTGGAAAATGATTGCTTTTTATGTAGAAATTATAGTGTATGAGATGTAATTTGCGACTATCAGGCCAATTAATAGAATTCCTTATAGTACCTATTTAATATATGTACATGCATAGGTATGAATGTATGCGAGTAACACACATTCCGTAGGTAGTAACTAAGATAGGTCAATACAAAAAAAACTTTTGCATTGAGAGATTTAAATTTGTCGCTAATGTGAGATTAGGTTGCCAAGCGGACCCTCGGCTTCTTTAACGAGCCATGGTAAAAAGCCGGAATGAACGCTAGTAAAATGAGATTATAACTAGGATACTAGAGACAACATTTGTTTGCAATACTTATCTTGAATAAAATTATTTAACTACCCCACATTCAACTGTCAGACAAAACGTTTGTTTACAATTTGAAGTTGCTATGTTAAACTAACGTCAAAGTTAGATAAATAAAAAATTAGGTAGGTATGTATCGTTATAATCTAAACTATTTTATTAATAAAAAAGTAAAACAAAGTAAACTATGGATGTATAAAAATTAAAAAACTTACCAATTGCAAACATACTAATAAATTCTTTGAGCACATTTTAAATATTAATTAATAACAATTGCACCGGTAATAATGATAATTAAATCGAGTGGCACACTTTTTATATTCGAAATTGTTTCAGTGTGGTATGACACATTCGCGCGTATGGAAGGGCGTGCGGTCGGCGCACTGCCCGCACAAGACAACAAGTGTGGTGTTCATTATAACGGGAGTTCGGCCAGGAGTCTTCACTGCGGGCGCCTACTTCGCCTTCAAAGCGGTCGCTCTCTCCTCGAACCAAATTGATAAAAGCGCCATCTATCAACACACGCTGTAACTGACACGACTCAAATTACCGATTACCGGTTTTTGTTATGGCGGAAACACAACACTACTTTCGAAACAAACATGGCCGCATGGCCCGGTGACAGTATCGCATTCGATAACCGCGCTCAAAACAATAAATTAACAAGTTTCCTAAACGCTGAATTTAATTTAAATGTCGATAATGGTAGCTACGCGTGTAAAGTGTCAGAGTTTAAATATGATAAAGTGATTCAAAGCGAAGTGACATCGGAAAGCGCAATAGTTCCCAAGGACGGGAATTCGGAGAAATATGAAAGATTGTTACCGTAAGTTAATTTATAAACTTTATTAAGAGTGAATTACTTCCCATAACAAAATTTCGTTTTACCGCTTTGCCGCCTTTTGTTTCGAGTGTCTCATTATTCAATCAGCTGTTTGTCAATATATACTTGTCTCGTTCGCACTGGTACGTTTGCGTATCTCTGACCTTTTTCGACAATTTCAATTTTGGGCATGCTATTTTCGTCCATTACCATCTTACATGATACTAATATCCTAAAGCGTTATATCAGTTAGATACTTGTAATATTGGGTTTGTTACCATCCAAAAAAATTTAGCTTAAATATTATCACTTCGTCACTTATTTATTTAATCTAAAACTTTATTTTCACAACTGGATTGAAGCTCTTAGCCACAAATATAGATAAAAATGTATCCCTGTGGTATAGATAAGGCTGTGAAAGGTAAGCATTTTTACAACAAAATGACTATTCCCATATGCAAATGTTTTGTACATTATTTGTTATAAAATATATTCAGTCTATAGTTCCTGATGCTAAGAAAAGTCTCAATAGTACTATGATTAACCAGTTTTTTATCATAGGTACATGTCTGTGTATGATAAAAATCCTGACCGAATATATTATCTTCTTATTTAATCTTTATTGCTAGCTATTTTCCAGTCCCCTTCTTTCTGGGAATTCCATAGTCCTCTTAACAACAAATACACAACATGAATTCTTAAAAAAAACAATTCAAGGTGATATTTTCAGTTTATTATAAATTATAAAAATAATGCGCTTAGTTGCCATGACGACATAATTTCTTTCATGACACTGCAAATGGTTGGGCAAACTATTTACAAGGTAATAAAAAATTAAATTATGAGTTAAACATAAAAGTGAGATAAAAGTACACTTGGTATTTTTATGGCTCATTATTTTGTTTTCCGGTCATTGACCAAGGGAAATTGAAGGACTCCGTTTCAACTTGGTCATGAATGCTGTTCTTCTCTACTAGTCACTTTTCTCAGCAGATTCTAGTCAAATGTGGGAGCAGGTTTGATGTACTATACCTACACATCATAGTTAGTAAAATATTGTGCACCAACAGATGCACACACTACCTCATTTAAGTCAAATATATGGATAAATGATGATTTACATGTTCTTTCACTGTATGTTACCTATATGTTAAAATTGTTAAATATGAAACGGTGTAGTCAGCGCCATCTAGCCGAGCATATGCTAAAGGTGTGTGCGCCATCTATCCGAGAATGACTTTTTCTTAGACTTAGACTTTATTCATCTTATACGGAGTTACATATGTCTTTGGTATAGAGTTAATGGCAGTTAAAAATAAATCATTTTGTCTTTTCTCTTTACAGCCAAAATGAGACTGAGAAAAAAATCGAAATGGACCCGGATAAAAAGAGGAAATCAGATGACGCTCGATACAAGTGTGAATACGACGGCTGCGAGCGGACTTACAGCACCGTCGGAAATCTGCGCACTCACATGAAAACGCACAAAGGTGTGTAATGTACCATATCATATGAAGGAGTGTATTTTCAAAAGGGCTTATTTTTGTATGATTTTCATAGAGAAATAAGCCCTTTTGTAAAGACACTCCTTATATGTACAGTGATTTTGAGATGTTTCACCATATTCTGAGGGGTGAATTTGTGTGATAACCTGATATATAACAGTATAGAACATTGTGTGACAGAGACAATATATAAAATAATTAAACACTCGATATTATAACGTGTTGTAGGTAAGGAAGCGCCATAATCTTGTTGTTTGACTTGTTTGAAATGTGCACTAAAGAGTATATTTTAATTTCCAGGTGAATACAGATTCAAATGTTCCATGTCGTCGTGCAACAAGGCGTTCCTCACGTCGTACAGTTTGAAGATTCACGTCCGGGCACACACGAAAGCAAAGCCGTTCGCGTGCACTATCAGCGGCTGCAGGAAGGCATTTAATACTTTATACAGGTAATATTATTGTATGACCTTACGAGTTACGACATACAAGACTTTATTAAACGCAAAAGGTGACAGTTCCGAACAACTGACAGGGCGAAATCGTCCGGCGGACTGGTAATCAGTGCCCCCTTTAACACGTTCCCTGTCCCAACTGTTAACTGTCAACCTTACGGCCTTTTAATAGAGGATTGCGGTGACCCATATGTGGGGCACGGGACAGTGAACGTGTTAAATCAGAGGGCCAAACGTGTTAAATCAGAGGGCCACATAATGACGGGGCGTTGTATGGAGGTTATCAGTCTAAGGGAACTAAAAATCGAGAATTTAATAGAAAAAGATTTGAATGCTGGAAATATAGAACAGCGATAAAATGTAGGTATCAACAGAAAACTAAATTGATGAAATCATGCACACTAAATCATGTCCTTACACAACAAGTATTACAACAGAATCCCAATAATGACAACACGACATTTACGCCCACAAATCACTACAATTTACGTCCATTTGGAACTTGGCCAAGCGTATATCGACACTGACTGAAAATAAACCCTTTTGTAAAGGCATAAGATCCATCGATAGACAGTTTAAGTTTATGATAGTACAGTCACCATCAAATATATCAAAGCGGCCTAGATACTCACAAATATATGAACACGGCTCTACTCCACGCGCTAGAGTACATGTTCAAATATTTTTGAACACCTTGGCTGCTGCGATATATCCGATGGCGACTGTACGGTCGAGTTCATAAATAATATACTTACAAGCCAAAGTTCCAAAAATATATTTACACGACCGTATTGTCAGTGTCTCACAGGTGGAAATATATATTTTTGGAACGTTGGCTTGAAAAGTTTGTGAACTCAACTGTACAGCAACAATTTTATAATGTGCACTGTATACCTTTGAGATAAGCTTGAAAATACATTATGAATCGAAATATGCTTATTAATTTTATTATGTCTTAACGATGCTATTTTCTTTAGTTTCTGGAACATGTTTACGCTAGATTACCGATCATTTGAACGAGACTGAATCATAATTTATTTTCGTACGTGACTCAAATGTCAAGGATTTGTTTACGCTCTTGGTAAAACTTTCGTATTGTCAGTTTTCTCAAAACGCGCTGGTGGCCTAGCGGTAAGAGCGTGCGACTTGCAATCCGGAGGTCGCGGGTTCGAACCCCGGCTCGTACCGATGAGTTTTTCGGAACTTATGTACGAAGTATCATTTGATATTGACCAGTCGCTTTTCGGTGAAGGAATACATCGTGAGGAAACCGGACTAATCCCAATACGGGCCTAGTTTACCCTCTGGGTTGGAAGGTCTGATGGCAGTCGCTTTCGTAGAAACTAGTGCCCACGCCAATTACTGTGATAAGTTGCCAAGCGGACCCCAGGCTCCCATGAGCCGTGGCAAAATGCCGGGACAACGCGAGGAAGATGATGAGTTTTCTCAAAACAAATTCGTCAAGAGCTACAGTATATATTTCGGGGATCTCGGAAACGGCTCTAACGATTTCAATGAATGTAACGATTTCAAGGGATGTAGAATAAATTCAATATACGCGATATAATCCGTGTTAATAGTTTTATTTCATGAGTAACTATCGCGGTAAACGAACATAATACGATTTCAATGAAATTTTCTATGGGGTTTTCGGGGGCAATAAGGCCCATGACTCAGGAACAATTGAATATCCGTGTTCATCACACGAATAAATGCCCTTACCAAGATTTCCATCCGGGACCATCGGCTTCATAGGCAAGTTTACTATCCAAGTTTCCACTAAGCCAGATAGGTCGTCAAAGTCGTAATTCGAACTCCCAAAATCCGTTATTTGACTCATTTGCTACCGTTTCATCAAGAAAAACATAGATGGCGCAATCATCTATGTTTTTCTTTGCTAACCTTGTTGTAAACTTCAGATTGCGAGCTCACCAACGGCTGCACAGTGGCGACACGTTCAACTGTCAGGCGGATGGATGTACTAAGTTCTTCACGACACACAGCGATTTGAAGAAACACATACGAACGCACACGCAGGAGCGGCCTTACAAGTTAGTCTTAAATATGGTGGATAGACTAGCAAACTAGATGCTTGCTGCGTGGTCTCTTTCAGCATATGTAGGTGCAATTATATTAAATGATGAAACTCGATGTCCGAAGGGCCCTTCGGCCGCCTACGTAACCGGGGCTTTGTAACCTGGTTTTGATCGAAGTTTTTTTTTTACTTCTCCGTAACTGGCTCAAGCACTGTTTCATTCGTGTGTACGTAACTGGCTTTGATCAAGGAATGTTTAAGTTTCTTTTGGTCGCCTACGTAACCGGAGTTTGACAATGTTTGCAATCCTTTTACCTATCCCAAGATAGCTCAACCTAGTTTATCCTCATTGAATATTGATCTCTCTGGTAACTAGTACTCGTTTTTTTTTTAAACATGTAATATACTAATGTCTTACCTCACTTGCGGAACTAGGATTGCATATCGTGTTGTTTAAAGAGTCTTCATATAATACGTTGCCGGTGTTGTTCTAGATGTGTGCGAGAAGGTTGCGGCAAGTCGTTCACCGCCTCGCACCACCTCAAGGCGCACGCGCGCACGCACGCGCGCCACCAGCACCAGCACGCGCACGCGCATGCCATGCCGCGACCAACGAGGGTATGTGCTGTACCAATTGGACCCAAGATTGCAAGAGTTCAATGAACTCGAAGCGAGGAATAATCCGGTAGCCGAAGCTTCCCGGACGATAATTCGTAAAGAAAATGCACGATGAAACCTCGTAAATATCATTATAAACTGAAATAGATGTCACATATTAAAGAAAAAGTGACGAAGCCCTCCAGTGGTGAAGGCCGGATTCGAACCGGCGTCTTTAGCAATCCGGGACTCGGGCTAACGCCTTGAACCCCTCGGCCACCCCGCCACGATGGAACCCGTCCCAATTTCTCGACTATATGCCATCTTACTAAAACTAGGCGTCTTTGTAAAAAGTTGTGTAAAAAATATCTATTGGTATTTGATTCCCTACACAAGTAACCATTTCTTTCATCTTATAAATTGAATTTACAACCCTTCATTTTATTGTCTCTTTTTTCGAGATCTTACCGTCTCATTTATCCACAGGTCGAAACGGAGCCGTTTCTAGAATTCCCCGCCAAACCGCAACCGAGGGACGGCATGAACTGGGAGGGCCTGCTCGAATCCTTCGGCCGAATCACCACGGAGTCCAACTCCACAGACGGAAGCCTCGAAGATATCAACACAGTCGACCCTCTCCCGACGACGACTGTAGACATAACTGACTTACTATTCGACAACGCCAACCCTAACACTTTAGACTACGACCTTAACTTACAATTTGACAAGAAAAAGGAAAACTCCTGGACTAATAATCTACAACCTCCGCTTGTTGAAGGCAAGAGAAAAGCTATGCAACTGGCTTTAGCGAATGAAATCGAAGTTCAAGCCCCATGGGTCGATGTGAGCGCTTTAGCGGCATCCATTTCAGAAACCCCGGTTAGCATTAAAGAAAAAACTCCTGAGAGCATTTTCACTATGGCGACTTTTGTACCGACTCATATGCAAAGCTATATGGACTTAAATCCTGAAACTGCTAATGTAATAACTCAAAGCGCCTTTGATTTGGCTTCTCCAAACATTTTAGACGTAGCTGACAAAGTATTTAATGATAGCGAGCTGGTTTCGAATCTATCTTCAACTAAAATTGAAGATGACATTGAAAACTTCCTAAAAGATGACAGATCTTTAAATACTCCACCACCTTGCAGAGTTCATCACAATATCGAAATAAATCCGGCCAATTCAGTACTCTTCAATTCTGATTTAGATCTAGAAGACACATTGCTATTCGACAATGAACCTATATCAGACATGTATGTGGTAAGAACTGAGAATATATTTGGGAAAGAAATAGCAAAGAGAAATGCATTGGCACAATTAGCAGCAGACGCTGGAATTTGCAATTGCATGACATGCGAATGTGATCCTACACTAGGAGAATGTAGGGGTGATTGTCAAAGCAAAGAACCGATACAACCAGAGAAACGTAAATGCCCTGTGGATACTTGTGATTGCGCCGAAGATTGCCAATGCGACCATCAAGCTATGAAATGTGCTGTAGGTTGTGGTAAAGCTACCGACACAAACCATAATACCTTCTTGGACTACCATCGGAGACATAAGTTGACAAGTTTGGAAGAACTAGGAGTATACACCGTTCACGACGAAGATCTACCAACTGAAACATTAGTTGAGCAATTATCTTGTTCTTGTGAGAAATCTACATCCTCTAATAAGAAATTAGAAGGCTTTTCAGAAAGTAGCAATTGGGAAACTGGTTGTCAGGGTGTTCAAACTGAAGGCAAGAAAGAATCTGTGTGCCAGGGCAAGAAAGAATCCACTTGTAAGAAGGAAACCGCTTGCCAGAGCAAAAAGGAGTCTTCTTGCATGAGTAAAAAAGAATCTTGCCAGGGCAAAACAGACTCTTGTGAGAGTAAAAGTGGGTCCACTTGCAAAGGCAAGAAAGAATCTACTTTCCAAGGTAAGAAAGAGCTTTGTGAGGGTAGGCAAGAGTCTACTTGCAAAAGTAAAAGCAACAGCAACCAATGTTCAGGTAATGGAGGTTGTTCAGATAGTACAAAAGATAAGTGTTGTGTTACGATTTGCATTAAGAAGTTGGAAGCATTCAAGCAGTTTTTGTCAGACCATGAACTACTGGGTGCCTTGAAAGCGCACAATTTGGATTTCACTTCGATGTGATGCATTTAATTTTACGTTGTTATAGTATGAATTATCTCAGATGTTTTTTTCGGGCTCGAGCCCTAATCTGTTAAACAAAAGCCTTTGTTTCTTTTAAGAGCGGTCTTCAGCACGTGCCAAAGTAACCATGTCGTTTAAAAAGCAACTATCGTGATAGTATTAAGGTTCAAATTTATGTGACAGCTCATTCTGAGAACAATCGGGGTGGTCTTTTCTTTGGAGATAACAAAACGTGTTATCTCCAAATGGGTTGTTTCATGAATTTGAACCATATCAATAGAATGGTAAATTTGCCTTTTAAACGGGTTTGTTCCCGTTACTTATGTAGGGTCTATTAGCAGAAAACAGGTGTAAGTACTGCATAAAGGAAACAATACCTTTTGTTTAATATACTAGGGCCCGAGCCCGAAAAAATCATCTGAGATAATTCATACTATACCAACTTTTCGCTTACATTTAACAATGCAATATGGGTTTTAGGTAAAATACCATGAATTAAAGTGATGCTTTTAACTAATTCTATTATGGCTATACCTACACAATTTCTAATTAGTATTTTTTTTGTATGTTAGAGAAACTTATGGGATTGGCTGCGTTAAATTTCAATTACGCCAATATTATGTCACAAGCATTATGCATGCCCTAAGTTTAGGCCTAAAACAGTTTTATTTTACTATCTGTATTGGCCTTATTAGTGTTATAAGACTCGACAGTCACAAAACTCAAAAAAACTGCAGTTTTTACACATGAATGAATTGTGTGATATTAGGTGCAATAATACCCAAAGATGCCTTGTCACAATCCTTATTAAATATTTATCTAGTATATTAATGCCAAATATCTGCCGTCAATATCAAGTTTTATAGTACATGTTGTTGTTGTAAAATACATTTGTAGTTTATTATGAAATGTAATTTTTGAAAGATATTTTATATCTGTATTAAAAATATATTCTATTTGTACTCAATTTAAGCAGAAAAGTGGTGCCTTTACAATGTTGTTACTGTACTTAATTGTTGTGTATAATAGTAGTTTATGCGACTGCTATATAATGAAAGGCATTAAAATACGAGTGTGGGTTTATGAAATGAACAAAATGAGTTTCATGAAAGACACAAGTATTTTAAGGCCTAATTATGTAGAGTTACATGCACTGCTTTATTTACATCAATATCATAAGCTTCCACAAAACAAAGTAATTTTATACTTACAAACTAATCAAACGTCAAAGGCGGTAATACAAACTTTTTCGCGCCTTTCGCGCATCTGTTTTTTTTTTATTCAGGGACAAAGTAGAGTCGGGGGCTGACTGCAATATCGTTCGTGCTTTCACTGCGTTCGACATCAAGTAACATAGGAAATTAGTCAAAATTGTTTGCAACAGACACTTAAATTTCGAATAAAACGTCATCTCGACTGATATTATAATAGAGGCCAAATCAAATTTCTTTGTTCCTCAAAGCTGATCGAAATTTGAGTGTATAAAGGTGTTGGTTATTGATAATGTAAAGTTAGAATTACGATGCACCCACAGATAGAGGTTTGTTAATACAGGCCGTTAGCTTGTCGTTTCTGAATATATTATAGGGAGGTTATGATATTGATGTAGATAAAAATATACTGTGTTGGATTTATGAGATTTTAATACTTCTAAGTGTAACAAGCAATAATAATGCCATAACTCTAGTCTGTGTAGTAAATAAACGCTTTTTAGATATGTTTGTATTTTATTTACGAATACATAAGTATACAGTTACATCTACATTACTTATAATAAACATTAGAGATCAAATATATTAATAATACATTTCAGATATTAATAGATAAACGAGTTAAGTAACCCAACATGAATGTTGCTACTTTGTCCCACCATGCATAATGAAGGATTATTCCCACTACTTACCACAGCGAAACATTCTCAGTTGTTACAATACAACACATGAGAATTTTGTTCTCACCTAACCCAACTAGGAAAAAGAATTCCCAGTAAAAATGGTTTTTCAATTTAACACAGTTCTTATGCATGGTACAGGGCAGTACTTATCGACTTGCACTTATGGAATGTACCTATAGCGTATATATATATATTTCTACATAAGTTGCAGTGCCGGATTAAGCCAGCGCGGGGCCTGTAGCAAATTCTATAATGGAGCCCATGGATTGTTTTGATGTTGACGGACAAAGTGAAACTTAAGTTTTTTACGGCCACAATGCGTAGGTGCGCGGGGCCTATGACATTTTCTACTTTTGCCACGTGGCTAATCCACCACTGGCAAGTTGTGCTGAGCAATAGCTACATACTAGGTAATATTTAGGTGATGTACCTAACTAGCGTCGCTTCTTCTTGTCATTTTTCCGTGCACGATTACCGCGGTGTCCTGGAGATGACTGTTCCGAGCTGCACTCATCACTGTCCGTGTAAGGCTGGAAATAAATAGTAATAATTATAATACCATCTACAAACTATTTTTTATCAAGCAGGGCAGCACAATGATACTAAAAAAATTTGCATTAAATTAAAGGAAAAATTCACCACCTCGGCCAGGATTATACTTGCGAGCATTTGGAACACCGGTATTATAGCTCTTAACCAATTGCGCTAAATAAATAACACAATCATTCCTGTTTTTTTTATGGCCTAATCATTCCTGCTCACACCTTTTACTAGGGGTTCCTAAACTTTTTTTATATTATTTGAATTTGGAACAGCAACTCATAGTTTGGAACAGCAACTCATAGTTTGGGATCCCCTGCCTTTAACTTTTATATCCCTAGTAATATTATAAACGTGAAAGTCCGTCTGTTACCTCTTTATGGTTAAACCTGATTGATTGGAATTTGGTATGAAGATAGTTTGAGGCCCACGGAAGGATGGTGTTATTATAATTACAGTGGGATGCTTAAACATTAAATTAATCACCCTTTCATAAACAATCGGCTCACACTGTTCGTCGGTCAACGTAATGCAGGCTAGTAGACACATCAGTTGAAAAGCTGCGCCAAGGTATAGGCCATATCTTATCACCGTGCTCATCAGATCTTCAGCAAAAATCTCGCTCAGTATCATCATCGATTCTTAACTTTAGACGAACAATAAGAAACGATCAATAAACGTCTAATTCTGGCACTTTCCGTCTTACACACTTTACACTAAATACAAATGTATGATGTTTTTATATATCTTGAGTTTCGAGTACGTAAAATCAAATAGAGTTTGATTTGTTGTTTATTTTCATCACACTCTCAAATAATTTATTTTCAATTTGACATTGATCGACCGGGACAATGGCGGATATCCGCAGTGTTACCAGTACAAACGTAAATTAAATAGTGATGTAAGAAACCGGTAAAAGTTAAGTTAATTCCGCTTGCTAATTTTATTATAGTTTGACAAGCCATTTCCGTCAGTAGAAAAAGCCGGCAAATTTAAAAATGTAGGCACGAAGGCTTGTATGTCCATAGAAAAATTGAATTTTGAGTGTATGAAACGGATAAATTTTGGAGTAGGTAATTAGGTATTCTTAATAGAATGTTCGGAAAGTGAGGAGTCGTGGAATGTATTGGGCCCCCTACATTCCACGACTCTTCTCTTCTCCCAGTACACACAATGGGCCATCGCCGGCCACTCCAAGGGATGCATTTATGCGTTAGAGGGAGCAAGTGATATTGTTTCTTATTCTACCGCATGGCTGCGTCCCTTGGAGTGGCCGGCGATGGCCCAATGTGTACTGGGGCCTTAAAATGTCTGCCTCATTGCGCGCTAAAAAATGAAAGTCCTATTCGTCTTATATTTTCGTTTCGTCGTGTTTAATGACGCTGCAATTGGTTTCGATTCAATATAAAAAAACCTACAATTTTATTATGGCTCAAAAAGTGCATCCCAGCAAGACATTAGACAAGAAAACGACGAGCCTAATGGAATGGAAGGCAAATACCGTAGCCTAAGGAGGTTCGCGGCATCATATAGCTGGTCAACCAAATCTTGTCAGTAAAAAAAGGCGCGAAATTCAAATTTTCTATGGGACGATATCCATTTGCGCCTACATTTTTCAAATTTGCCGCCTTTTTCTACTGTCAAGATCTGGTTGACCAAGTAATGTTCCACCAACAAAAAAACAATATCCCAATACCTATACCATCACTCTCACTGAATGTTGTAGGCAAGTTAATTATTTTTATCACGCGAAATCAATAAGCAGCCAAATTAATTGAATAATAAAATGGTTTTCCAATTTAAGTAATATTTCTTGAACATGATTACGTACCACAATAAATAACTGAAAAGCCGTGTGTAATTGAAAAAACTGTTAAGGATTTTTTTGTTCTTAAATAATATGGACGTGCTATTGTAATCTATAATTTTTAATATATGAGTGGGCTAAAAATACGTTATTTATTATATAAAAATGATACGCATTTTAATTAGTGGTAAGTACCTACCTAAAAACATCGCGAAACTGAATAAAATTATCCCTAATAAGATTTAGTTTCTCTTTCCAGGTAGGTACCTATATATTTGTTTTTAATACAAAAAAAAATCTTATACCTTTAAACGAGCAATTCTTGTATATGTATATATTTATATGTAGTTCAATGACAAATGGCTTGACCACTTGCTATTTCAGGTATTTTGTTGGTACTCGTAAGTAGAGTAATATGTGATGATGACGATGATGATTATTATCTTGGAAGTACCTCAGAGGAGGATGGACTATCTTATCAGGATACCTTATATGACTCAAGAGATTATCCTCTTAATTTGGAAGGATCTATAAGACAACGTTTGGCTTTGGTGAGTCTAGCCAAAAAACTAAATTTTAGAAAAGTAAACAGGAGAAATAATATAGCGTACGTACGTAAAAACTATATAGACAAGTCAAATCCTGAACTTTAATTACACCCTAAGCCCTGAGTAAGCCCCCATTCACACGGCAGCTTTTTCAATGCGCGTTAAAAAAGCGCTTGAATCTGCCCGCACTCTAAATTCGATTTAACGACCAAGGCTTAAAGTCGATAATCCAAAAACGCTTGATAAAAAGCGCCACCGCTGTCGTGTGAATAAATACACATGTATCCATTTGTGTCATTCAAACGCTTTTTTAACGCGCATTGATAAAGCTGCCGTGCGAATGGGGGCTAAGCAAACTAGAACATGGCACCCATATATTATTATATTAGATATCAATTATTTTTCCGGCGCGCGAAGTCAACAACGACGAATATTCTTAATACCTATTGAACTTGTCTCTCATTTCACATTTATGTTTTTGATGGGATATATTTATACGAATGTTGCAGAATGGCGCCATTGCAGAACCAGGCAAGAGTTTCGTCTGCTCACCCATTTCGGCCCTCATGCCGATAGGGAAGCTAGCTCTAGGGGCAACAGGCACTTGTAAAAGTCAGTTAGAGGAGGCTGTTGGCGTACGATCGAGGGCGGAGGTAGGTACCTAATTACTTTGATTGACTTTTCTTTAAAAAATGGATACCCAAACCATCGCGTAAGTTTCTACTTTTGACTTGCGGAAAGGAAGAGCCGAAATCCATACAATACGGCCCATAAAAAGATACATAGTAGCCTCCGCTGTCTTGTGCATGGAGCGGGTGAACGCTATTGAAAAATACAGGCCTACCTGCTACCCTGCTAGTCAGTGCCGGCCCGAGCCCTTGATCAGGGTAGAGCGAAATCGGATTTTGGCGCCCTTCGTTGAAGTTTTCAAGCGTATTTTCTACCCCTGCCCCTCGCCACACTCGCGTCTTTTAAAAGTTTTTTTTTTCATTTGCCATTTTGGCGCCCCTTTTGCCATCCGGCGCCTAGAGCGGCCGCTCCACTCGCTCTACCCTAGATCCGGCCCTGCTGCTAGTATACGCAATGCTAACTTTATTTCGTCAACCTTACCCAGAAGGGCCACTTGCACCATACCTCTAACCCAAGGTTAAGCGGTTAAAACGTTAACTTAGTCTCAAATTGTACTGGTAACCATGGTAACTCCAGGTTTAACCGGTTAACCCGGGTTTAGTTGAATGGTGCAAGTGGCGCTTAGAAAGCTAAAGGCCTGGCCGAAAGGCATATTTGGATACCGTCTGCTGTATTGCTGCTGAGTAGGTTAGAACAGGGAAATAACTATACCTTTCTCTGTCGTTCTCGAAAAAATAGTAGGTACATCTATTATGTATTATAAACCCCTTACAGTTAAGGTAATCTTGATCTTAGTAGATAAGTGTAAGTAATGGAAACCTTGCGTGCTGGATTATTACTTCTTAATATTAATTGTATATATTTTCCACAGCTGAAAAAGAGCTTCCAATCCTTACTGGCTGGACTGAAATCACTGTCTGGCGTGAAATTAACAGTTTGCAGTAGAATATACGTCTCCAAAGATCACACGCTGAAATCTGAATTCAAAGGCGATGCTAAAGACATTTTCAAATCTACCGTCAAAAGAATTAACATGAATAAACCCGATAAAGTGGCCCGTAAAATTAATAGCTGGGTAAATAAAATAGTGCTACTTTTATTAATAGTAAATCAACTAAAAGTGCCTTTTCCGAAATTAAAACTTGTCACATGTAGGCCCCCTTACATGACTATAAAAATCTATAATCACCTTCCAAACTCTATCAAAGATCTGGAAAATCTAAGACAATTTAAAAAACAGCTGAAACTGTTTTTAATTAGTGGATATTTTTATAATATTAAAGAATTTTTTGATCAATGAAAATATTACCGTGTTTTGTTTAGGTAAGGAAATAATGTAATAATGCTATCAAATGATCATGTGTGAATGTATGTATAATATTAATTTAATTAAATGTGTACAATAATTGTAATCAAATAAATCACCTACTTGTATTTAGCCCTCTTATATTGCCGTGCCGCGCCCTTGCAGGGTGTCACATGTACTAAGCTTTATGTTCCATTCCATCCATGTTTGTAATGTGATATGCAATAAAGTATTCTATTCTAGTTCATTGCATATTATGGTTTTAATGTGGAATTTACTTTCAGGTAAAAGAAAAAACAAAAAACCTGATACCGGAAATAATACAGCCTAATAGTATTTCTCCGCACGCTTCGGTGATACTAGTCAACGCGGTGTATTTTTCGGTTTGTATATATAGTTGGTCAAACCAATTTGTCAGTCAGTAAGAACCAGGAAAACTTACTATAATAAGTACTCATTCTTTTTTTTTTGGTGCTAGTACTAGTGCAAGACAATAAGTAGATAAGTAGATAGTAGTAGTAGTATAGCTGGTCAACCAAATCTTGTTAGTAAAAAAGGCGCGAAATTCAAATTTTCTATGGGACGATATCCCTTCGCGCCTACATTTTTCAAATTTGCCGCCTTTTTCTACTGTCGAGATCTGGTTGACCAAGTATAGTAGTCTCTATCTATGTTTGAAATGAGACAGTCCTTTGACAAACTATAATTTGATAATCATAATATGCATAGCACTACACCAAATATATGGACCGATTTCTATTTTGTTGATTGTTGACGATTTTTTTGTCAAACTTTGATTAAATTGGTTACCGTACCGTACCGTACCGTACCTCCTTGGCACATGATTTTGATGAACTATTAATTTAACTGACACATTTAATGTTATATAGATTTATTGCCACTGTAAGGGCAAGGCGAGAAAACCATATTTTTTCTCTGTCATTCGAAATGTCTCCTTATTCAAACGTGCACCTTGAGTTAGACCAAGAAAAGTCTGCAACGATTTTGATAGCACACGCAGTGCAAGTGTTATACGTCATAATTTCATAGAAGATTGACGTTTAAAATAACACTTGTGCGTGTGCTATCAAAATCGTTGCACACTTTTTTTGGTCTAACTCTACTACCTACTCATAATTTTCGTGTTCGAACTCAACTGAAACAAGTTTGTTTTCTCATTTCAGGGTAACTGGATGAATAAATTCCACAACATCGAAATGCGAGACTTTTACACAGCTACTGACATCCGCAAGGTTCCTATGATGACGAGGGAGGGCAAATACAAATATACTAAAAACGATGCGCTCGATTGTCAGGTAAGAACAGTACGGTTACCATCAGTTTGTCACTGACATAAACGCCGTCGAGAACGTAATTTACTTTCTATACATCCTGTTTGCACGAATATGCGAGTGCGAGCGAGATGTATAGAAAGTAAATTACCGTAAAACGGGGAAAATAGGAATCGCGGGGTAAATTGGAATAAAAGTCTGCTTTTCTAAACTGGTCTGTTAGTTCCATTACAACCAGACAGGAGGTCAACTTATTAATTTCTGAACGAACATGGTATTTTTTGCTACTGGCTACACTGAGCATTTAAATCAGCCAATGGCGTTTCAGTAAGAAAAACACATTTAAAGTCAGGGTAGTCGTCAACACGTGTGCATGGTGCGTTTTAACTTCAAGTTTTAGGTAAGTAATATTGTGAAAAGTGTTGAAATTTGTGTAATATCGATCATAATAGTGTATTGTGGTTTATATAAATCAAAAAGTAAGTAAATAATTGTAATATTTCATTATAAATCTTAGTTTTTCGATAACCACTCGTTTTTAGGTTATTTTTGAGATAATAGGAACGGTGAAGGGGGAAATTGGCACGTCAACAGGTCTAATTGGAACAACGTGGGGGTTATTTGGTTTGTTAATGGGGAAAATTGGCATTGCCTAATAGGGTTGTCAAAAATTAAAATCTTAGTAAATTTAAGGAAATTTTATTTAGGTACCTACTAGGTAGGTACCTACCTACTACTGTGCCCCTACCTAGAGACCTTGGTATTATATGTCTAATGCAATGTTAATTTAGTGCCTATTGTAAAGATTTTCCGAGACTAGTTTTGAAGGTATCTGATGATGATGATGATGATGGTAGGTACCTATCTAGCTTTGAATAGATTGAGTGACAACCCTAGTGAAAATTCCAATTAACCTCACTTTCGAACCTATTTACCCCGTCAGGGGTAAATTGGAATCCGATAGGGTTTTTGTAAAATATATCAAAATATGGCAATAAGTCGGGAATTTAAGGCTACTCAGCATCTAAAAGAGCTTACCATACATGTTTATGTAGTACTATAAAATACTCTATGACTTACGGAAGATGGTTAAAATTCCAGTTGAATGTGAATATTGGACCTATTTACCCCGTTTTACGGTACGTTCTCGACGGCGTTTATGTCAGTGACAAACTGATGGTAACCGTACAGTATTATGGGTTACCAAACGAATACCAGCCGGGCTAGCATAAAACTTAAAAGGGACCTTAAAACCCCCCCTACCCGTTAGCTTCACCCCCACCCCCGGGTACTTTTAGTATCTTGTTTAATACACCTTTCCTAACAAGTATGCCAAAATTGGCTCACACATGTATTATTTCCGCTGTAATTCCTTCGTTTGGTGGCCTATTAGGTACTTTATATTATATAAAATTCACTTTACAGCTGATAGAAATCCCCTACGTCGGAGGGCAAGCATCATTTATCATATTCCTACCAAATACAAAGGACGGGTTGCCATTGCTGCTATACAAATTGAAACTAGCCCCAGATTTGATGCAGACTGCCATTAATAAAATGCGAGTGGAGAATATAATACTGTCCATTCCGAAGTTCAAAACTACTACGGAATTAGATCTGAAAGTTTCATATGAGAAGGTAAATACCAACCATAAATACAAACCAAAATGAAACCATCCATTGGAAATCCGTGGAACATCCTATCAAAGGGACTTGAAAAAGGGTCGATGTATTCTTTATAGTTAGACTGTACGATTCCCACCGACTGGCTGATTCGGGCCGCGCCGCGCCGGAGCGCATTTTCAATAAGCCCCCTCCAGACTATTTGCGTAGGGTTTGCAATCCGGATCCGAAATGTATGAAATTATCCGGATCTGGATCCGCGGATATTCCCATATACATTTCGGATCCATCGTGCAAACCCTATATGTGCGTGAATCGCGGGCGAAGCCGCGAACGCGAGTGTGGAGTCTATATCGCTGTCTGCGAAAATCGACTCCACACTCGCGTTCGCGGCTTCGCGCCGCGAATCACGCACATAGTCTGGAGGGGGCTAATATACGCCCATACATTAAGCCCCCTCCACACTCGTGCACGAATCGCGGAAGCAGAAGGAAGTATGGCAGAAGCGATGGCGTCCGTCCGGTGCCGGTCGGGATTGCGGCCGTACAAATCTTAGGAAGATATTCATTTCTGAATACTTTAAACTAAAATAATTGAATAATCATTCGTTTCAGTTGGGATTAAATCAAATGTTAAAACCCGAAAAGTCTGGTTTAAACGAAATAGTGACAGGAGACAATCACTTGCACGTATCGAAAGCCATACAAAAGGCAGTTATAGACGTAAACGAACACGGTACAGAGGCCGCTGCTGCTAGTGGTGAGTACTTTATGTTATAAGCCCCCTCCAGACTATGTGCGTGAATCGCGGCGCGAAGCCGCGAATGCGAGTGTGGAATCGATTTCGCTGACTGCGAAAATTCGTTCGCGGCGCGATTCGCGCACGAGTGTGGAGAGGGCTATAGGTACAGGAAGGACCTGATTAGCCTGATACATTTTAACTACAGCCGGGCTAGCACATAATTGGCGCGACAGTATCTCGCGGCGAGATAGACTACCCGTCCCTCTTTTATTAACATATTAGTTAGAAAAAGACGGGTAGTCTATCTCGCCGCGAGATACTGTCGCGCCAATCATGTGCTAGGCCTACAGGCCCAAAAATACTACGTTTAAATGTTTAGTTAGGTAAATCGGGTCTTTCGCTAGCATCATGTAGTTTTCCTTTTTCTTAGTAATTTTTAATACCTTAGATTTTTTGACAAAACCTGAACGTTTATACTATAGGTTCTGATAATAATGTCTTAATCTGTCTTCATAATAATGTCTTCTGATAATAACACTGTCTTCAAGTAATATAAAATGAAGAAGAAACAAATTACCTACAATGAACCTAAAACACAACAGAAACAAAACGGACATGGATTGTATGTATGTGCTGTATGTTGTGTGTATGTTGTTATTCTGTCTCGTAACTCAGGAGACAACAGAAAAATCTAAAAAATCTTATAGGGCTGTAGTGAAATGGTGATTACTTATTAGCATAGTCCGCAAAGGAATAATGGCTTATTTGTTCAAAACTGTTAAGAGTAACGCAGGAGACATTACCACAAAATTAGCATTTCCATATAATTGGTTAATTTGGGTTTATTTGAACCCAAATAAAAAATAATATGTCGTATGAGGAAATTAAAAGACTGGCACAAGAATGAAATGATTGGCGATTACTCCACCGACAAGAGCAAAGTAAGTCTTAAGTTATGATGATGATGATGATCATGGGTTTATTTGAAATATTTGAATAGTCATTATATTTTTTCCTGTCTTAATCACACTTCCTCGCTGGGGGAAGGCAGGGTACGTATAAATATGGCTATCATTCGAGGCAGCTCAGCGCGGAAGACTAGCGCTAGCCCAGCTAGGCTAGTACCATGCTGAGTCGGGACCATTTCGCGGTTTACATGTTAGGCCTAAGATACACTTGTAAGTTTTACTTACGTAAGATAAAAGATAAAAAGATAGTTTATTCAAGTAGGCATAATTACAATGCGCTTACGAACGTCAAATAAAGTTAACCGGCTCCAACCCTACACCTCAGCCCCGAGAAGATTTAAATCCCCCCTCAATTGGAGGAGGGTATCCCAATATGGGACCGGCAACAAACTCGGCGGGACACATCTTTAAGTAGGGAGACAGCTATACTACAGAATGAGAGATGAATAGCATTATCTCATTCTAACACATAGCTTTGTCCCTACTTACGTAAGCAAAGCTTACAAGTGTATCTCGGGCCTTAAGTTGTGTCACGTGTTGTTTTCTTTATTATATTCTCATTCCGTTCCTGGACGCCAGACCGACAACATCTCCGGCATCCAGCACTTCCCGATGATGACTATTAAGGTGACAGTCCATTTCCAACTGCAGCTGCACTACTGTTCATTTTACTATGGAAATTGACAGTAACAGCGACGCGTTCAGTACCAGTAGTGCAGCTGCGGTCAGAAATGGAATGTTACCCTTAGAGAGGCGAGAGACATGTCGAGTTATGTATTTTTGGTGGTTATTGTGTTTTTAATAAAAGACATAAAGAGGTAAGTGCATAATTTTGTTCTACATGTTTACTTATTTTAAGTGCCAATTTTGTTTTAACAACATTAAAAATTTAAAGTGCCGTAAAGTCGGGTTACATTAGCCCTAGAGGGTAACATTACCCACCTATAAAATACCATTTTATTCAAATAATAAATTATTTAAATCGACACCTAATGATTACCGAACGAATTAATCACATAATGTGACTGTAATGAATTTAATAAATTATTTTTCACCTCAGCAGCTCGAACAAGGGTACTTTGCTACTTAAAAACAGTGAGCAAAATCGCATTTTGCTCACTGAGTGAGACTAAATGAGCAAAATGCGATTTTGCTCACTCAGTGAGCAAAATGTGATTTTGCTCACTGTTTTTAAGTTGCAAAGTACCCTTGTTCGAGCTGCTGAGGTGAACATTTAATTGTTGGTATATCTTAAGAAAACATGAGTGAATAGAGGTAAGTGATGAAGAAGGAATACATTTTTCACCTCAGCAGCTCGAACAAGGGTACTTTGATTCTTAAAAACAGTGAGCAAAATGCGATTTTGCTCACTGAGTGAGACAAAATGACATTCAAGTGACCTTTATAGTCAAATGTCATTTCAACATGCGGGGTCTAATAAAAGTTCGAAATACTTGGGTTCTATTATCTCTGTCCCTTTCACACTGTTAGCAAAAAGAAACAGACAAAAAAAAGTTAAAGCGACATTCAACAGTATATTCACGGTTTATAATAGACCCCCGAAAAACTTCAGACCGCATCGTTCCAAACCACGTACGAGTATGAATTCTTAATAATTAATAAATAAAAATAAAGTTTAAGATTTCATAAAAACTGATAAAATACTATATTTTAGGTATTTTATTGTACAATTAAAATAACGAACTCAAAAACTACACAGATCATCAAGCAAAATTAATTATTTTACTTTTAAGAATTTTTACCATAGTTGACAAATAGTACGTATCCGCAATTCGGACCGTATCTTACAAAGATTTTTTTGTTGTCAAAGTTGGCGATTGAAGTGTCAGTTAATGTTTGTTATTTCTATATTATTTTACTGGAATTTATTATTACGTTTTGTTTTTGTGTTCCATTGCGGTAATTAAACTTAATTGTTTGTATATCTTAAGAAAACATGAGTGCAGGTATTAAGTGATGAAGAAGGATTACATTTTTCAAGTTGTCTAATAGGTATGTTCTCACTGCGCTGAGGTGAAAAATGTTGTGTACTACACGAGATCAAAGTTATTTACATCTCGTGCGCTTTTGAGTCCCTTACTACGCTCAAGATTCTAAATTAGATTCACTCGCTACGCTCGTGAATCTATTATAGAATCTTTCGCTTGCACGGGACTCAAAATAAGCACTCGAAGAAATATCAAACTTTGATCACTTGTTGTACAAATAACTATTTCGGGTTCTCTAATATGTTCTCACTGCTGAGGTGAAAAATGTTGTGTACTACACGAGATCAAAGTTATTTACATCTCGTGCGCTTTTGAGTCCCTTACTACGCTCAAGATTCTAAATTAGATTCACTCGCTACGCTCGTGAATCTATTATAGAATCTTTCGCTTGCACGGGACTCAAAATAAGCACTCGAAGAAATATCAAACTTTGATCTCTTGTTGTACAAATAACTATTCACCATTAAAAATGTTTATGTGGGTAATAGGTAATGTTACCTCTTATGGCTAATGTAAAAATTAGTAAAACATACTTGCCCAAATGCAATAAGTAGTAAATAAATTTAAATATACAATTATGTTTGAAAAGGCAAAGTTTAACCAAACTTTTCCTGTCTCCTGCATTACTCTTGGCACACTTTCAGCATTTTTGTGGTTTAATTTTATTTCTTTTCATGGAAAATCTTTGGATATTACATTAATAAATATTAAATATCTATATTTTGTTTTCAGGGATGGAAATTTCGAATGTAATGAAGATTATAACAAAAAACATATTTAACGCGAATAAACCATTTTATTATTTTATCAAAATTAGGAAGGAAAAAATCTTTACTGGTACATTTGTAGGTGACGATTAGAAAACAAAATACTGCAATTATTTACTGTTAACGCGTTCACTGCTAGCGCGAGCTCCGAGCTACGATTGTAGTTGTTACAAGTTTTTTCCGCTTTGTAGCTATAAAAGACTAAGAACACGGAACTCATCTAGCGGGTCGCTAGCAGTGATTGTAGAAATCTCGTCTATCTACATACATATTTAACATTACTTTGTTTAAACATTTAACTAACTTCAAGATGCTTCAAAATGGGGTGTCGTAAGTACTTCAAAAAATGTTCAACCTGCAAGTAATTTATTGTTTTTGTATTCTTAGGTAACACTGAAAGATTTGTGCAAAATTAAAAAAAAAAAAATCTGGTCTAATCTTTCTTTTCTTTAGAACCTCCGCATAGACTATCCTCTATGCTATTTTGGATCCTGTGTAAAATTTCCTCTGGGATACTGCATTATTACAACGCATTTACTTACAACGTAAAGCGAAAAAGGAATTATCATTTATTTCGAACTTTGTCTATTATATAATGTTCAGTCTGCTCAGCTGAAATTTTAAAAAGCCTCTAAAGGGCGAACCAACTTTTTCTAGTCACTCGTTGCTATGGTTACGTACGTGACACTGGACAACCCTTAAAATTTTGACTTTATGGAATTTACATTTACCAAACATGCATTTCTGTGGTAGGTAGTTAATCATTACGAGTAGGTAGGTATAAGCCATTTTCTTAATGTTCACTAAACATGTTAGTACTAGTAGAACCCGACATTTCTTCTTACAAACTTTGCTAATATTATTTTCTGGAGAACGGGACAGAATGTTACAACAAGAAATAGTTGATCCACCCCCAAATAAAAGAGGATCGTACTGCCTAGTCAAAATACACAGAGTCTGTGCGGAAAGAGAAGAGTCGTGAAATGTATGGGATACAATACATTCTTTCCGCACGGCGCACAGACTCTAGTTACTTTTTTGCAATATTAAAACGAGCTAGCTAGGCTGCGCTTGGTTTTTCTATAATTATTTAAAGTGCAAGATATATGTACCTATACCAGTACCAGTAGGTAAGTCACACATTTCTTGATCAGTGAAAATTAAACAGATTTGTAATTTAAACATATTAGGTATATTGCATTTTTGAACGTCTAAAATTACTGATTCTAACCTACACCAACGCCACCCGAGAAGATATCAGCACATTAAACTCGGCGGGACTCATTTTTCAAATAATTATTCATCATTTGAATAAATGAGTCCCGCCCGCCATCAAATCATATACGTTTAATTAAATGAACAATTCTTGTTTATTTATTTATTTATATATATAATTTCGGGGATTTCGGAAACGGCTCTAACAATTTCTATGAAACTTGGTAGGTATATGGGGGTTTTCGGGGGTGAAAAATCAATCTAGCTAGGTCTTATCTCTGGGAAAACGCTCATTTTTTAGTTTTTATATGTTTTCCGAGCAAAGCTCGGTCTCCCAGATATTCTTATCAATACTTGTTTTAAAATTATATTTATTATTGAAAAATTAATCTTTTATGTCTCCTGCGTTACTTTTGGTGTTTTTTTCAAATTTTTACAAAATATTTATAAAATATTATATGTAGTTCTTAAAAATTAAGAAATAATTGTAATAACATCTTTTGTTTCAGCGGTGGAGATTTCATTATTGTCATTAATTTTAACCAATATAAAGTTCGATGCCAACAGACCTTTTTACTATTTTATCAAAGTGAGGAAAGAAAAGATTTTTACGGGTGTTTACAATTAAATAAACGAATCTGTGGTGCTTCTGTTATTTGTAATAAAAATGAAAAAATAAATGGGCATATTCTATTCGTTTCCTTTCATGTCCCTAAAGTTCGCAAAAAAAGTGTTTTCCAGCCTCGGCTGTGCAGTGCCTAATAGAGCAAAAATTCTTGTTCTACTAAAACGTTCATTATTTTATTAGATACACTGCTAAGTTTAGGGTGAGGGTTATACAAAAAAATATAATTAAAGTGTGACTTTCATACAAGTCCACGACTTGAATTTTGCCTCATGTGTAGGTAAGTCACAGATTTGCCACTGAAAATTAGATTTAATCTTTTTCATGTCTCCTGTGTTACTCTTGGTTAAAGTACGGAAGATGAAGATTTTTACGGGTGTTTACAATTAAATAATCATCGTGTATGATCATCTACAACTTACAGTTTACTTATTGCTATGGCGTGACGACCTAAAGTGGGTCTTGGCCTCGGACACTAAAGAGCGCCATGCTTCTCTGTCCAAAACCATTTCTGTCAAATCAAAGGCACCGATTTCGCTAAGGTATTTTTGAACTTCGTCTTTCTAGCGGTATCAAGGATGTCCAGAAGGTCTTCGGCCATTTGATACGCCAGCCCTACACACTGCACCAATGTGACATTCGTCTAGGTTTCTATAGTGTTTGCACGACGGATCCGAAAATGTATGGGAAGATCCGCGGATCCTGATCCAGATCCGGATAATTGTATGAATTTCGGATCCAGATTGCAAACCCTATTAATTTGTCACGTCACCCAACCAGACTACGTGCCCAAGCCATCGGAGTCTAAAGACTATTTTTTTATTCGGTAGACTAAAATGACATTTCATAGTATGAGATGACACATGATGTTCATACTATGAAATGTCATTTCAGTCTACGGAATAAAAGAATAGACTTTATACTTGCCGCAAAATTAAGTAGCGAGTCAGGTCATAATGCCATCTCTTTCACTCTTGGCTGGCCTTAACAAGAGTAAGGGAGATAGCATTATTATCTCAGTCGCCAGTTGGTATTGCGACAAGTATAGCGGCTTTCGTATCCCCAATGATATTTCGACCCAACATCATCTACAACTTACCACACTTTAAACAGTGCTTGATTTACACCGGCCTAATTTAAATACATATTCATAGAATACATGAAGTAATTTATGTCAAATAAATGTTAAAACATATGTAATATTGTTTTTTTAAAGTCAAACTACGAATGTATAAATTTTTTGATTAGGTGTTTTTTTTGTCTTTCTTAGCCATGGTTATGTCCCCTGTGTTCCTCTTCAAATCAATAATATGATTAGTAGAATCTTTAAATGTTGTTGTGTCCTGTCTGACAGTATTAACTAACCCTTCAGTTGACCCTTTTTGTTTATTAAGAGTGAAACTTCTTTTTACTGGCAATCGTTGCTAAGGCTCCGTTCTCCTGAGTCACTCACCAAACCCTAGTTTTACGGTATAAGACTTTTTCATAATGACTCGTCTGCCAAGCATTTTGGTAAGATTTGTTACAGCAGTTTTTTTTAACAAATATGCTATCATTGTCACCTGGCTGACGGGACGGAATAACAACAAGAAATAGTGGATCCACCCTTAAATTAAATATTGATAGGAGTACATATTTTCAGTTGTAACGAATTTAGGCGACCGGCGTTTAAATAAGAAACAACAATAATATTCAACGCCATCCGCCCATTCCTGTTTAGTGTCAAAATTATGAAGGAGATGTACTTTAGCGGTTCCTATGTTGACTGAAAAATAAATGTGACATTTGATAATGAGATTATTTGTGGGCAACTAGTGGATAAGGTACAGTCCTACTGCAATAGATATGTCCCGTAGGTTCAGCTACATTCATGTATGTATTGTATCTTTATAATTTGGTCTTAAATTTAAATTACGTGTAATAAAATAAAAAATAAAGTACGAGCTTTGCATGTATCCGAACAAGTTGTTTTCCTTCCTATATTATAAATAATATATTGATAATACCTGTCTCCTGCATTACTCTCTGCATTTCTTTTTTTTTCACATACAACATGTTTAACTTATCAGATAATGTAGTAGATATAGAATCACTATATTATCTGATAAGTTAAACATGTTGTATTTGAAAAAAAAAAACATTGTTTGTTTCAGTGGTGGAACTGGCATTATTCTCGATGATTATAAACAAAATAGTTTTCGATGCCAATAAACCTTTTTATTATTTTATCAAAGTGAGAAAGGAGAAGATTTTCACGGGTGTTTACAATTAACACATCATTTTGAATTTATTAAAAATATTAGTTACCTACTTTAAGATAAGGCGCCTACATTATGTATATTCTTATATTTCTTATACATAAGACATTTAGATAAAAAGAATGAGTTATGTAAAATAAATGTTATAATTTATAAAAGTTGTTTTTTTATTTATAGTCAAATTCCATGATTTTGCCAATATTTTTGATGGCATCATTTTTCTATAGCCTACCTATAGGATTATTATTAAGGTGGATCAACTTTTTTATCTAGTTCTGCCCCGTTATCCAGGGGACAATAATATTGTAGTGGTAACATGTAAAAAGAAAAGCAAAGAAAACATAACAAAAAAAAAACCGGCCAAGTGCGAGGCGGACTCGCGCACGGAGGGTTCCGCACCATCAACAAAAAATAGAGCAAAACAAGCAAAAAAAAAAAAACAATAAAAAAAACGGTCACCCATCCAAGTACTGACCCCGCCTGACGTTGCTTAACTTCGGTCCAAAATCACGTTTGTTGTATGGGAGCCCCACTTAAACTCTTTATTTTATTCTGTTTTTAGTATTTGTTGTTATAGCGGCAACAGAAATACATCATCTGTGAAAATTTCAACTGTCTAGCTATCACGGTTCGTAAGATACAGCCTGGTGACAGACGGACGGACGGACGGACGGACGGACGGACGGACAGCGGAGTCTTAGTAATAGGGTCCCGTTTTTACCCTTTAGGTACGGAACCCTAAAAAGACAATAAGCACATGTTTATGTTTCCGATTCAGGCCACAAGATGGCAGACCCTCCAACGCGCACGGTCCGTTTGCTATATGAGTAGTCGGAAATCGTGACATTCGTGACAGGTTAATATAAAATCAGTATGACTATTTTAACAGTATTGTTGTCGTAGTGATAGTAACACTTTTCCGTAGGTTCACCTCCAATTTATTATGTAAATATCTTAAATCTTTTCAGTTATGGCTATTAAGAAAAGCGCCCGTCCGGGAGGTTTTAAAGAAAGAATAATATTCAACGCTAACCGGCCATTTCAATATATTCTCAAAATAAGGAAGGAAATTATCTTTACTGGTTCATTCGTCGACTAAAAAAGGAGTGGAAAATGTGGAAATTGGAAATAAATTGTTAAACTTATAATTTTTTTATTAATATTATGGAACTTTTAAAATACAGATAATTATGGATCTCATTGGATTCTTGGAGTGTTGCAAAACGTTTCTGCGTGAAGGTACATTTCTCAAGAAGATGAGCATTAATTTACTTCGCCCTTGGAAAAATCAAATAAAATACCTATTATACGTAACTTGTAAAAATTAATAATAGCGCCATCTTTGTAAAATTATTATAACTACGTTGCAAGCGCGATATCACCACACCATAGAAGGTAGCATCCTATAGAAGTGGTCTACCCGTGCCTCCGTGAGGGACAAAACATATAAATTCGACCAATCATAGCGTCGCATTGCGCCGCTATGATTGGTCGAATTTATTTGTTATGGTGGGTAACAAATGAATTCGACCAATCACGATGGTCAATTTACGGTGGGGAATTAAACAAGATGTGAGACTGTGACAAGGACAAACAATAATAGCGCTTTCGCTGCTACTCCTACTGAAAGATACATAAGACTATCCCGTTCTGTCAGTTATCCCCACCACTCATGCCCAATCCAGTTATACTAGATTCATGCACCACACTCACCGAGCATAGGAGCAGTGTACTTTAAGCTTTGTAAGGTTAATTCAGTTGCCTTGGTTCTTGGTTTACGCCTAGATTGGCATTTATCTAAGAATATTATAGTAGTGCTATCTTTGTGAAATTATAATAACTACGTTGCAAGCACGATGTTGCCAGGAAGGTCCTAGTTCAGTTTTGTAAGGTTCATTCAGTTGCAACGTTTTCAGTCTAGATGGCGCTGATATAAGAATTTCCTATACTTCATAGAAAGTGTCTATCTTTGGTTACTTTTCAAGACTACATCCATATTTTTGTATGCACACGGTTTAGGTACCCTTTATTAAGGAGGCCTGTGGCCAGCAATGGACATCTTTCGGCTGACACGAAGAGAATAGGTACTTAATAATTTTGATTCTCAGATAGGTCTTTGAAAAATAGAGTTCATATTCCCTTAACCCAAACAGATAGGAAATGCATTTAGCATAATAAAATAATGACGAACGGCCCTATTCGGATTTTGTAACAGACATCTATTAGATATATCTTTTAGACATCGGGACATCGCCAAGATACGATAACGATATGTTTAAGATCTAACCTGTCAAATTTGACATTTCCGGGATTCTGGAGATACTTTTGAATGATTTCCACAAGATATTACTTAGAGATCTAATTCACATCCAATAGATATCTAACACGATCTATTGTAAAAGTGACATTGGTTGCCCGAATTGCGCTGCAAAAGAGACGAACTAGTTGAAATCTAAACTATAACGTATCTAGAATGGATCTAGTACGTGTCGTCTCTTGTGAATATCTTGAAGTTCGAATACGGCAGTAAGAGGTATTATTTGATCTTCAAAGTCATTCATCAATCCGCCCACGCATTACAAACATGAAATTGCAATATGTGGTAGAGGTATCTCGTGTCACAGTATAAACATAGTTTATGTCCAGTAGGTCAACTAAGATAAGACAAACTTTGTGAATCCGTTGGGGGAGAAACTAAAAGCTAAAAGTGATGACAACAAAAATTCGGCAAGTCACCCTTGGTATTTAGCTACCTACATAATTTGCGATGTTTGGGGTTGAGTGAAACCCTGGGGCCGCGGGGGCCTAGTGCGAGTCGTCTCTATCAGGAGTTAGTCTATGCGGAAAGAGAAGAGTCCCAGAGGGAAGGGAAACCAATAGGTATAAGTACTCTTTCCGCACAGACTCTAGCAAAGCGCCCTATAGAAAATATAGAAGGTTCGGATGATCATAGGGCTGGCTAATATTTCGCTTAGTTAGCAGATCAGCATTACTATCCAGAGGTGCAGCCTTCTGGGTCTCCTATAAAGCGGTTACGAACGAGCAATTCTTGTAAACATAATTATATCCATAGGTATATATTTATATATGTCGGGGATCTCGGAAACGACTCTAACGATTTGGATGAAATTTGCTACGATGGGGGCGAAAAATCGATCTAGCTATAGGTCTTATCTCTGGGAAAACGCGCTTGTTGAGTTTTTATGTTTTCCCCTGCTGGGTTCGAATCCCGGTAAGGGCAATTATTTGTGTGATGAGCACAGATATTTGTTCCTGAGTCATGGGTGTTGTCTATATATCGCTGTCTGAGTACCCACAACAAGCCTTCTTGAGCTTGCTGTGGGACAGTATATCTGTGTAGGAATGTCCTATAATATTTATATTTATAATGAATTTGTTTTGCTCAACTTTTGTGTGTGATTGTGCTACTGTAGACCGTGTAAACTGTGTCACAAGTCCCGGGGTCCGAGCTCCCGTCATCGCTCGCATCAATCAAAATGCACCTAATGAGGGGAGCATTCATCGAAATGAGATCTCTTTGGCGTTTGGGGTCTTTGCTCGATTTGACGTTGGTTTGATTTAGCTTGATTATAATGCGTAGATAGGGACATGTCACTAAATTATACGTCTGCTACAGAACTTAGACTATTGGTATAGTCTGAGTTCAGTGGCAGATGTAATAGGGTACCTATTTGTCATTTTTGGTATCAGTCGAGTATGGTATTAGTCGATCAGTCAAGAATGGTATCAGTCGATCAGGTTTGTTTTAAGGATCAAATGTCTGTATGGAACTACAAGCCGGGATTTGAACCCGCGGCCTCCTACCTACATTGTTCTATTAAAGTTGGTGCAGAGTTAGCCTAGACGGACTAGTTGATCTATGACTCTATGACATAAGAGTCTATTTATTTTTCATATTATAGACAGGCTGATATAGATGAGCCAAAATCATTAGTCAACAGCTAAAATAAATGCACTTCGCACCACTATTTAGGACAACATTGATTTAAGTAAAAAGCTCCCAAGGGGTCCATATATTGTATTGGCACGCCGGAACCCTCGCGAAGTGATTGTCAATTTACGGAACCGTGGAAGATGAATCAGTATTGTATTGTTGTGGGCCATTCAATAACAATATTTTATGTTGGGGATAGATTGAAACATTAAAGATGTTTCTTCTTTATGAAAATACAATGGGTTTGTGTAGTATAGTGTATGGAGGATAAAATAGCGCCAAAGGCTTCGAAAATAATGTAGTGTTCTTAGCTTATCTTTTAGTTTTTTAGGTGAAAAGCGTCGTATTTTGTCGAAATTCATCGTATTTTCTGTTCATTATCTAATTATTAATTGTTATTCACCATTTTCACCACACAAGCTCGTAGTTTCTTTTTATTCTTCAAAAACTGATTAGGTGCCTGGTAGTGACATATCTAATTACACAAACGGGTCTACCGCGACATAGTTTCATTGTCTATATCGCGGTAGACCTGTTTGTGTAATGAAATATGTGTACCTACAAAACGCGAGAGTTTAAAGTGTTAAACTGATTAGTAAGTAAGTATAAGTTGTTTGCAAATTTTGAGTTCCTTCCTTATTATGTTGTAGAATTGACTTTTAAGTGAAGATTTTGAAAAATAAATATTAAATAGCGTCGAATATAATTTTTGTCAATTTGCTAGCAAAGTTAGAGTCCTCCTATGCCACTGAAAAGTTAGGAACAACACTCGTAAAGATCTAAAGCCATTAAAAAGTGTAGAAGTGAAGCGGATTATCCCCATTTATCTCTAAATGCAATCCACGGCTCCATATTATCCGGTTCGAGGTAAGTGGGGCTGGCTGCACTACTGGTTTCACTCTGGTTTGCTCTGCAATTCATTTTTATAACTCTGACAAGATTTTATTAGGCCTTTTTGATTTAAGTTTTTGATTAGTCACGCTGTCCACCACTGCCACTGTGGCTGGATAGCCTAGTGGTCAGGGCGTTAGGCGCGAAAGCTTGATCACTTTTGTTATTATTAGTGACCTAGGTAGTGGAAGCGCTGGTGGCCTAGCGGTAAGAGCGTGCGACTTTCAATCCGGAGGTCGCGGGTTCAAACCGAGCCGCGGGGCTCGTACCAACGAGTTTTTCGGAACTTATGTACTTACGAAATATCATTTGATATTTATTAGTCGCTTTTCGGTAAAGAACAACATTGTGAGGAAACCGGACTAATCCCAATAAGGCTTAGTTTACGTTTTGGGTTGGAAGGTCAGATGACAGTCGCTTTCGTTGCCAAGTGGACCCCAGGCTCCCATGAGCCGTGGCAAGCCGGAACAACGCGAGGAAGATGATGACGAGTGACTTAGGCGGTCGTAACCATGGCAACGAGCAACGAGTGTCAAAAAAAGTTAATTCACCCAAGTTCAGACGAGCGGATTTCTTTCTGTGTGCGTACGATTAGCGGTAAGTAAGTGCCTCTTTTATATCGAGCAGGTCTTGCACCACGTCACAGTATCGGCATCACACAGTAGGTACGATACCAAATACCAAGGATCTTTAAGCTTGCATGAGGCATAAATTCATCAGTATCAAATGCAAACTTAATGCAAGCTAAATGGTCAAAATAGTTATTTTCGATACAAGTGCGAAAAAGAGGAAATTCGAAACTAGTGGCGAAAAATTAAAACACGACCGAATTAAAGCACGTGTATATAAAAGTGCTATTTTACGCATTAGTGCGGAAAAGTAGCCCCATATGTACTGTAAATTTTTTTTTGTGTTTTTGGGTAGTATGAGAGTAAATTAGGCTCAATTAAAGAGAAAAAACGTAATAAACACTTATACCTAAATTAAATATGTGCCCTAAAATTATGGCTTGGTAGGTTAATGTCCAGAAGGCTGGCCGCATAGCACCTCTGTACAGAATGCTAATAATCCATTGAGCAAAATGACGCTCACCCGAAGCCTCTATAAGGCGTTTTGCTAACTCCGTATAGGGGCGACGCGCGCTAGGCCCTCACGGCAGTGTTTTAACACTTTCAACCCCAAAAGCCGCAAATATGTAGCTACGTACTATTTATCGAGGGGGACGAACCTGGCGGCCTTGCCAAGGTGGTAATCGCTATCGCTTCGCCATCGAATTGCTTTGTGTCTATCACTCTTCCATATTATGGCTCCTCTACACGATGGGCCAGCGCCGGCCACTCCAAGGGACGCAGCCATACGGCAGAATGAGATAGCAATTACACTTGCTCCCTCTAACGCATAAATGTGTAGAGGAGCCATTAGTGTGACGGTGACATTTGCGTTTCGTTCGCTACGGAGCGTTAGCGATTGGCATGTTGTCTACGGCGCCTGGCCAGACCGTAAACCGTAAGGCTCAAGGACAGCCGGCACCTTGGCACTGACAAGGGCCCTTCGGATGACGTCGTTGATGCTGGCGTGTGCCAAGGGATCCTTCCAGCAGTCCCAGCACTCCAGCTGCATTCAGGCCGTGGTGGCGTAGTCTGTCTACCTTGGTTCCGCAAATAAAATAAATTAAAAAAAAGCCAAATATCTGTGTACTGTTGCAGACCAGTGGAGTGCGCTGTCGATTGCCAATAGAAACTAATTTTATCCTCGTTTAGCCCGGCCAGGAAATTGTACAATTATTTCTAGTAGTCAACGGCAACGCCTACACTTTTACTAGTTCGCGCGATAAATTATTAGGGCTAATAGGCTAGTTTAGATATTAACATAGACATCTAGCGTCAAGTAGCGGACATTATCAGTTTGGCTAGTTGACAATAGATGTCGCGGTAAAGTAAAACTTTAATGCTCAACAACTTTTAGCGAAAGTCTATTTTCAACTCCTTCTGCTTGAAGTATTAGTTGTAAATTGTTTTAGTAGTACATTTTTGTACTGACGATATCACTTGTGTCTGGTGTCAAGTAGCAGTACTGATAGTTCCATTAATTGACGTTAGATGTCTACTCGACGAAATAACTCGCGTTTTTGTAAGAAAACTGATGTATAGAGCTACCACTCTTTCTCATCGATATTAGATATTAGTAGTTAGGTATACTAAACATACAAGCGAGTAATTTCAAAATGATTTTACCAAATTTCGTTTAAATTCCTGCGTGAGTGCATTGTTTCATATATTTCCTAATAATTCTCGAAAGCGGAACAAAGACCTCTATTGCCTAAAGTTTACTGCAGATTGCTTGTCCCGAGCGACGGCCACTGATTACTTACCTCATAGGTGAAGCAAGCGAATCACGGTCACTAACATCAACATATATATGTAGTATATATAATATATGCACGCTTTAGTATGAGAGCGCAACTGATTTTAAGCGCCACTTGCGCCAGCCAGGTTTAAGCTACTAACCCGGGTTGACCGGTTAAACCTGGAGTTACTAGTACAATTTAACACTGGGTTAGCGGTCAACCCCGGGTTAGTGGCTAAACTAGGCTGGCGCAAGCGGCCCTAATTGTATCAGACGCAGGTCCAATCTCAGCTTTGATAAATTAAGGTAAGGTGTGTTAACTTCGAAAACTGAGTAAGTAATTTTAAAATTGCAAAATATCTTCCTAACTAAAAACACTTTTTTTACTGTAGTAACAGTAAGCTAGATTTTTTTTATGATATACGAGGCAAACGAGTAGATGAATCGCCTAATGGGAAGCAATTACCTTCGCCCATGGACACCCGCAACACCGAAAGGGGTTGCAAGTGCGTTGCTGGCTTTTAAGGTGGGAATACGCTAGTGTCTTGAACTTTTGTTTGACGTAACGGTCCGGAAATACCGCCGAAAGGCTGGAAGATTCTGGAGAGACGCACAGTTGAGGACTGCCACCCATGTGCAGTGGTGAAGATGGAAATGTTATCGCGTAGAGCTATGGCGGAAAGAAGCATCAATCGTTATGTGACGAATGCTTGGCAATGTAGAGTCGCTGGTAAATAGTCTGTGATCTTTTGCTACAGGAATAAAGCTAGTTGGTTATTTTATTATAGCCCCAGATATGGAAACGGAAAAATATGCAGGATTTGGCAATGCATTTCGGATTAGGGAATATGTTTTATATACAGAATAAATATGAGATGTGATCAGAAATGAGAAATCAGCTACAAAAAACTTCTAAGTAGATAAAATTGACCGCTAACTCTATCATATATATCTCAGTATCAATGAAATTAGTGAAAGGACATAGATGAAAGACAACTTTGCGAACAATGCGAATTATTTTATTAAATATTTTGAATATTTGATTTAGGTAAGAGGGAAGTAGATATAGCACGTGATCGTCCATACAAAAAGAGAAAACGTTTTTTCAATTCTAAATATTTTCCATTCTCCATGATGTTTTAGTATCACAATGAAAAACTAGGTTTAAAGAGTTTCCTTTATTCAAAATTTGCAATACAAAAAGAAATTAAGTGAAATCTATAAACCTAGAATATACTATGCTGAAGCGATCGACATCAAAATCAAAGTGATAGGTATGTTAAGATTTAGTTAGTGAAAAACCTTTTCTCCCGAAATGGAAATTGTATGAAAAAAGTACCTACCTTTTGTCAGTGGCTATACTTCCCTCTTCAGTACATAATAAGTTGTAAACTGAAAAAATTCAAAACCCATAGAAAACGCTACGACCTGTAGCTTACACCCTACCCCGTTAAAGATGTCTCGCTCCTTCTAATTGCATTTATTTGCGCATCGGAGGCGACATGCATGTGTGGGTTGAATTAGGAACTGCCCTGGTAGGGTTCCGTGCCGATATACCGGCGAAAACCTTTTTTTTTTAAATACCCGAGAAAAATGATAATAAGTACAGTCAGCAGCAGAAGCTGCTTAGCGGGCGAGGTGTTCAAAATTGCCTTGACACGCTTTTATTCTCTTAACAATAAAGTCGCGTCATGATCACACCTGGCCCGCTTAGCAACTTCTGCTGCTGACTCTACCTTAAGTACCTACATGATAAAAATTAAGCGATGTCTTTTATTCTCGCGACTCCTTGTGTCCCCCCGTCGGTTTGTAAAAATTATTCCAACAATGATTCTTAACTTTCTAAGACACATTTCTAACATTTCCATCTTCACCACTTAGACGATTGGCAGTCCTCAATTGTACGTGTCTCCAGAAACTGCATGCCTTGTACAGCTAAACTGTGGAATAAACTGTCGCCCACGATATTTTCGGACCTTCAAACTTTCAAGAAAAGAGCGTACTCCCATCTTCAAGGCCAGCAATACACTTGCGACTATTATGCTTACCATCAGGCGATATTCATCGGTCATTTGCCTATGAATGTAAAAAAACTATTCATCATCATCTTCCTCACGTTGTCCCGGCTTTTTGTCAGGGCTCATGGGAGCCTGGGGTCCGCTTGGCAACTAATCCAAAGTTTTTACGAAAGCGACTGCCATCTGACCATCCAACCCGGAGGGGAAACTAGGCCTTGTTGACTTGGGATTAGTCCGGTTTCCTCACGATGTTTTCCTTCACCGAAAAGCGACTGGTATTTATAAAATTATTTTCGTACACAAGTTTCGGAAAGCTCGTTGGTGCGAGCCAGGGTTTGAACTGTAATTCAACTGTAACTACAGATACAGAACCCTTTTTAAACGCCATCTGTAGCTGTTGTGACCAACACTACGAGGCCTAATTCGATCCCGCGCTACGTGAACTCGTTAATGTGAGCTGACAAACTTATTTTGACTACTTTTTACTGGAAATGCCTTTTTGTAGTGGCGGAGTTGGAATACTGAGTATTGGACGAAACTAATTTGCATAAAGAGTCCAGGACAGAGTCGGAGTGCAATGGAATTTTTTACGTCTATTTGCTGATTTTACATAAACTTTTTAAAACCCACTGGAATGTTGGTGGAATTATCTTTTTTCATTCATGCTCTGAAACTGGGTCATTGTTTATCCATGAAGTGTGCAGAAAGGGATACGTTTCCGCTATAGGGCATTTTACTTTCCATGCACGTTTTTATCTTTTTTTAGGGTTCCGTACCCAAAGGGTAAAAACGGGACTCTATTACTAAAACTCCGCTGTCCGTCCGTCCGTCCGTCCGTCCGTCTGTCATCAGGCTGTATCTCACGAACCGTGATAGCTAGACAGTTGAAATTTTCACAGATGATGTATTTCTGTTGCCGCTATAACAACAAATACTAAAAACAGAATAAAATAAAGATTTAAGTGGGGCTCCCATACAACAAACGTGACTTTTGACCGAAGTTAAGCAACGTCGGGCGGGGTCAGTACTTGGATGGGTGACCGTTTTTTTGCTTGTTTTTTTTGCTTGTTTTGCTCTATTTTTTGTTGATGGTGCGGAACCCTCCGTGCGCGAGTCGACTCGCACTTGGCCGGTTTTTTTTGATCAGCAATTAAAATTTGGTTTTAAATGGACAAGTAACATAAAGTATGTATCATATACACATCACTATTTATGGAACGGGGAGTGGACCGTTCCATAAATAATTATGTATATATAATACATACTTTATGTTACATTGTACCTATTTGTTACATTTTCAGTGTAATATCACATCACACAGCCAGCGGCCAGCTAGCTGCACAAATATTGTGATCCCTGCTGCATCGCCGGCAGGGCAAATATTTGTGTGACGAGATATTTGTTCCCCAGTTTGTAATAAACGGTTATAATTATGTGTTTAATGTATAAAAAAAATGAGTTATGATTCTTCGAAAATAATAATTACAGTTAGAGCTTTTATAATAAGTAGAGGTATAATAGTACATTACATATAGTACCGCTCTTCTGAGGTGAACTTTTCGCTTCAAACCCTAATCTTTCAAACAAAGGCCATTGTCTCTATTATCGCAAAAGCGCTTGCTCCCGACTTGGCACGTGCCAGTACAACATTCATATTGAAATACAACCGGTATCGTCATAGTATTAAGGTTCAAATTTAATGTCACTGATATTCTATATATTACGTTTTGGTAGTGTAGGACGATAGACCGCCCCGAAGCGATACGGCACTCATATTATTTTGATACTTAGTGTGGTGTTAAAAATGAAACACGGTTATTTATGATAAAGCGTTGTTTGTTATATAACAAAATCTAAGGTAACAATGTAAATTTAAGATTAATAAGTTTAACATAGGTATAATCAAAATTTTTCCGTGTAGGTATATAGTGTGGAAAGTTAACTCGGGCCCTGGAGGGAAACTACCTTAAATCCTTGAGCTAGCTCATTTTACTTAAAGGAGACATTCCTTTATTTTTAAAAAGAAACAAAACTGCATTCAAAGATTTTCTAAAACTCGATTGCCTCGCCCGGGACTCGAACCAACTAAATTTAAAAAAAACACACACCCTATTTTATTATACTAATCGATAGTATTCAGGATAAAATTTCTCTAACAAACATTTGGTCTTAAAAATAAAAACAATCGTTAAATCTAACATTAACTTTATTTTACTATCAATTTGTTACACTTAAATTATTTAACTGATAAATTGTTCGAAATGAGCCCCGTGGCTCCGTCTACACAAAATTAGTCGCCGTTGAAATTCATTTCTTGTAGCCTTCATCAAAGTGTTGTGGTGTATGCTCCTAATAACATTTTCTACCGCAACCCTTAGCTCTTGAACGGTTTCATAGCAAGTTTCATAAATAACATTTTTTACATGACCCCATAAAAAGAAGTCCATGGGCGTCAGGTCTGGACTTCTTGCAGGCCATCTAATCGTCCCGTTTGTACCTATCCAGGTATTGAAATGTTCATTGAGGTAAGCCCTGGCAATTCTGCTGTTGTGGGCAGGTGCACCATCTTGTTGAAAAATGATATTATTTCGTTCCTCTTCTGGTAGAAGGTTTAATTGATTTTGTAGAAGCTCCAATATTTCAATGTATTTTGCTGCATTCAGATGTCCTTCGTAAATGTGCACCAAAACAACCATATTACTTTTGATTCCACACCAAACATTAAACGAAAATCTGACCTGATTGTTCGTTTCACGGACACGGAATGGATTTTGACGACACCAGTAATGATTGTTATGAGAGAGATAACAGAATTGTTACGTGTCTTTTACTTGTTAAAAGTGAACAGTAACCAAATGTTTGTTAGATAAATTTTATCCTGAGTATTAATACTATCGATTAGTATAATAAAATAGAGAGTGTGTTTTTTTTAATTTTAGTTGGTTCGAGTCCCGGGCGAAGCAAGCGAGTTTTAGAAAATCTTTGAATGCAGTTTTGTTTCTTTTTAAAAATAAAGGAATGTCTCCTTTAAGTAAAATGAGCTAACTCAAGGATTTAAGGTAGTTTCCCTCCAGGGCCCGAGTTAACTTTCCACACTGTATAAACAGTTATACGTACTACTAGATAAAATCGTGTCATAAAAAATCAGATATAATCAATTTCTTTCTTATATTATAACCGACCTTTCTTCTGACCGTTGACACGTGACGTTTTGTTAGAAAAGCTGTACGCTTCAAAGCTCCACGTTTGCCTTATCAGTGTTTTTATTGTTACTATGCGTCGGCATCACATCAGAGGTGCTAATTTCACAGTATCGTTATTTTAAAGATAAGAAAAAATAACAATGCTTGCAGTTGCACCTTTGTAAATTATTACATTTACCACCGCAAGCTAATAATTTAAATAAAACAATATAATAAATAACCGCGTTTTATTTTTAACACCACACTAAGTATCAAAATAATATGAGCGCCGTATCGCTTCGGGGCGGTTTATCGTCCTACACTACCAAAACGTAATATCTAGAATATCAGTGACATTAAATTTGAACCTTAATACTATGACGATACCGGTTGTTTTTCAATATGAATGTTGTACTGGCACGTGCCAAGTCGGGAGCAAGCGCTTTTGCGATAATAGAGACAATGGCCTTTGTTTGAAAGATTACGGTTTGAAGCGAAAAGTTCACCTCAGAAGAGCCGTACTATACCTAGGGAGCTGAATTCGTGAATGCTCTAGACCGCAGGTATTTGTGGCCCGAACCGAAGGTGAGGTGTTTTGGTGGTTTGTCCCGTGGTTTGTCTAAAGACTCTAAAGTTTTACGTTTTGCCTTGGCCAGGAAGTGAGATTTTCTCCTCGCGTAGCGGGGAGCGGGCCTAGGGTGACGTAAATATATATGGCGTTTAAACGTCTGCTAACTTAATCAGTTGATGATCGTCGTTTGTCCCTATCTGTCGTTATGCCATAGAGAGGGACAAACGATGATCATCAGCTGATTAATATAGCAGACGTTTATGAATAACGCCCTTAGTAGGTAAGTATTGAAAACACAAACATATCTTATAATACGAATAGTAAAAAAAACATTCATCAAAAGATTCATAAGCTAACATAATTCATACGCCAATATGTTCTAAGTTAATCCGAGCATAAGTAAGTAGCTTACATTATTTATTAGTAAATGCGAAGATCGAACTAATACCATAAGCTCTAGAAATGTGAACTTTAATGCTCGTTAATAAAGTTCAATTTATAAATACGATTTGAAAATGTGGAAGGTAATTCTTGAAATGTATTGCAAAGCAAGAACATAATTGGAATAGGAATTAGTCATATGCAGAAGTTGTTATAACCTCCTAAAGCCCAGCTATATAATAAAAATTCAATATTTGTCACTGAAATTTAAGCCTATAGTGTAGGAAATAGAGTTATTTTGCGCTGTTGAAAAATTGAAGGTAAAAGCGACTCTGTTCCAATTGAATAGGATTTAAATTTTATCGAACTGAAGAGGTACTATAGGTAGGACCTTGGGCCTTAGAGGATAAAGATAATTATTCATCTATAATCAGTATAGTGATCGGTAACAATGGTTTAATTTCATGGCAGCGTTGTTGAGTTAAAGCAAAGAGAATAGAGTGTAAGTATAGAGAGTTATTGTCATAGTAAATTTTGTAGTCACAGTACTGCCATCTTTCGGCAGATGATTAAAACTTTTAGAACGCCATTTGACTTTGATTCTTATTCTTTCACTGATAATGTGTTAAAAGTGTCGCCATCTACTCGAGTAGATACAGGCCAAAGAGGTATGGTGGTGCCATCATTTCAAGTTTCACCCAAGTAGTACCGTATAATGGGGTGAGTAGGCGCAAAACTGACATTCAAACCTCGATAACATTTTATGTTTACATATGCAAACTGCATGGTGTATATAATAAGTGTTCCGGACGTTTGTATTTTAGTTTTTATTTTATTTTGGGTAGTTCCATTTCATAACTTTGAAGATAAACAGGAAATCCCACCTCACCCCGTAGTCCCTCGTTTTTGAGGTGAGATGGATTTTCATACAAAAGTGATTTTGGAATATTGTTGGATCGTTTTTTTATTATTATGAGTATTACTATAGCTCCATTTTAAATTGCAATAAGTACATAATTTTTGTAGCAGTAGCCTTAAAAATCCATCTCACCCCCCTTTCATCCCATCTCTCCCCATTCATAACCCAACTCTCCCCGCGAACCCACCTCACCCCATTTTACGGTACCTACGAAAATGTTAAATTAACGCCAAATTTGATCCTTTTGGTTACTGTAATCAATTTAACAACGAAACAGAGGAGCCACGCCGCGCTTAAATATTTAACTTGCTCCAATACAATTTCAAATCGCCCCAAAATCAAATTAAGACAGAATCGATTTCAACCGATTACTTGAACTTTGTGCCAATAGATTACATTTCACAAGATACAGCATAATCTTCAAAATTATGCTACCATGAAATATTTATTGTGTAGTGCCGCCTTTTATATTTTGGCTACACCGGTATTACTGCAGCAGTAAGCAATAGCAAACTAAAGTACCTGTAGCAGCTACAGTTAAAGATGACTCACGCTACAACGGTCTTGGCCCGGGCCGGGGCGCCCGACACTTCCTTTTCTATGATACCTAGGTGACGGTGATGCTTTCTATAGAAAACTGAAGTTTTGAAGCGCGAAATTGCTCCCAGAAATGTAAATAAAACCGGGCAGCAAAATTGAGTTTGAATAAAGTGCATTTTGTTATGTACGGAGCGAGACGCACGATAACTAAATGACATCTTTTAGACATCATTTTGATGTCAGTGTACCTTCGAATCGGCCTGTTAGATCAAAATAAAATCTCTCGCTCACTCGCTGTAAACAAGCATTATTCTAAGCAAGACATCGTACGTGTTAAGACACACCTTATAGTGACTAATGTTCGGCCAATGTTTGTCAAACTTTGGCCTGACAGCCCAACGTCGTCCGAGGGGCTGGCAGACCGCCAATCGCCATGAATCATCACGACACAGGGGTTTTATTACGCGTCGCTTACAGAGAAATAGTCACATCTTCTTCTTCTCGTGTCGATGGTTTCAGACTGTGCGGGACCAGAAGGTAGCGACACTTATCGCCCTGTCTGTCGCATCACGGAGGTCCCGCTCAGAGCAGGCATGCGGGCACGCTGGACAAGATATCATGTGCTCCATCGTTTGTGGGGCCGTCCCACATGGGCATTGGGTGTCTGAGCCGCTTAGAGCGCCCCGGCTGCAGTACACCGCATAAAGCTCCTACGGCTAATAGTCACATGAGGTTATAAGTTTGAAAACCTGCATTTTACACTACTTAGCGCCACTTGCACCATTCCACTAACCCGAGTGAACAGTCTGTCTGGTCTTGGTGGCTGTTCGTCGTGAACTGATCTTATTTTGTCGTGTCGTTGTCATGTCTAATTTTGAATTTAAATGTCCGTAGTTCTATATGAATGTCAGTCAGCCAGTCAGTCAGTTGGTCTATGTCAGGTCGCCACGGAGGTTGGAAGCCATGACACCGAGGTTAATCCGTTAAACCTGGAGTCTCGTATTTAATGCATGTTAAATTATAAAATGTATTTTTTTTTAAAGATGTGTCCCACCGAGTTTGTTGCCGATCCCATATTGGGATACCCTCCTCCAATTGAGGGTGGATTTAAATCTTCTCGGGGCAGAGGTGTATGGTTGGAGCCGGTCTACCTACCTAGCTTTATTTGACGTTCATAAGCGCATTGTAATTATGCCTACTTGAATAAACTATCTTTTATCTTTATCTTATCTTACCATGGTTGCCAGTGTAATTTTACACAGGGTAAACAGTTTAACCACTTAACCCTGGGTTAGAAGTACGTGTAGCCCCCTGGCTCAATACACCAGCGTCAATTGTCCCAGCGACGTCGGGTGCCGGTTGTCGGACTTGACATGTTTGGCAACATCACGCGCCGTATGACACACACTGGCGGCATGTTGTTAGCTAACCTGGCCTGGCCACGACATTGCGCGACTGGCTTCGGCTAAGGCTAAAACCATAGGTGGGAAAGAAAGGTCCGACCGCTCCAACCTATGGTTGTCGCCTTAGCCAAATTGGCCAAAGCCAGTCGCGCAGGCCGTTACACGCTGGCCACGACATTGCGCGACTGGCTTCTCCGGCTTCGGCTAAGGCAGAAACCATAGGTGGGAACGAAAGGTCCGATCGCTGTGTCTCGTCAAGCTTCACCAACGCTCCGGCAGACCACGGCCGATTTGTCAGCATTACAAGTCCGCGGACGATGCCTTGTACTGCCGGACAAAAAAACGGGACACGTCTCAATTCAGTTTTAGATTTAACTTGAAAAATACCTTCACAGTACACCGTTTTACAAAGGACTTAGTAAGAAGGGAGAAGTAGAAGAGGGAGTTGAAAGGGGCAGACCTCGGCGGAGTTTCTCTGATCAGATCGGGGAAATCCTGAAGAAAGGCCAGGTCAAGAGCACCCTAAACTAAACCGGCGAGCGTGTAGGTATGAGGGGTGTTATGAAAGTAACGGCAGCGAAAGAGGTATGTCAGGATCGTAGCAAATGGAAATCCGTGGTCTCTGTCTACCCCTCAGGGAAATAGGCGTGATTATATGTATGTATGTATGTACTAAATAAGGGACAAAAGTGCTTTTTGAATCGATAGTCCTCGTGATTCCGAGTAGAAATAACCCAAAAGTTGATGGATTTTCGAAAAAAAGTAAAACACTTTTGAGTGAAAATGCCCAAATCAAGAAATCAGTTAACGAAGATCAAAACATTTAATAAATTGAATAATCAGAATGCCTTATCCTAACACAATTTCCAAGTTCAAAGTTTTTCAATGTCACTGTAGGGAGTTTAGGGTGTTAACGTAGAGCAGATCGAATTAGAAATCTGAAGCCCGGTTCAGATTAAAACATTTGTTACGGTTGATCTTATTTTGATACGACCTTGAAGATCGCTCACGCTGATTGGTGCATGCGAAATGTAGTGAAAGTCGCGCGTGAGATGCGCGCCAATCAGCAAGAATGATTAAGTCTAGACTCTTGGTAGGTAGTATCTCACCGGCTACAACGAATTGGCATTTTTATCTCGATCGCATTCCCTCTATCGCACTAATACATCAGTGCGAGCGAGATGGACTGCGATCGAGTTTACGCAGTTTACGTTAGCGACTGCGTCAAGTCTCAACTCACGGTAAGGCTACAAAACTAAATCAAAACCATTACAAATAGTTGAATTAGAATCGGCCTCCTGGTTGACAGGGGGTCGAAGGGTGTTACGGATGGGTAAGTCAACAATATGACTGAACAACGCTACACGTGGTTACCCTTACACGTGTAGTCGTGTACCTATCATAGATAATGCTTATTATAATCCAGAAGGAACTTAATATACTTATAGCCTTGAAAGTTTATCGTCCCCTGCCGGCCACATCTCAATAAAATTTATGGACATTCATATTCATTCGATATTATATTTATATCATTCGATATTCTGAAGATAGCAAGTCACGGGATGAGATTGGCTCAGGACCGGGATAAGTGGCGCACTCGAAAGAGTCCTATGCTCAGCAGTGGGCGATAAAAGGCTGATACACAAAAATAAAATAAAAATCTAAATAATATATTTATTTCAGGAAATACAGACACCAAATAAAAGTAGTACAGTGATCCTCACACTAGGCACAGCCTGTATTGTGGGAATCTAAGAGAACTAACGAATAATAAATTTGCCACTATAAATGTCAAAGCAATAACATTTTAGGTAAATAAGAAATTTTTAATTTTTGATATGATGATAATGATGATGATGGAAATTCAATCTTAGTTAAAAATAATAAGGTTAAGTTTCCAATAATCATAAATTTTGAGATGTGGCCGTATAGCAGGCAGGGGACGTTATTGTGTTTAATATGTCACTTGCGTTGAATGAAAGTGTGTGTGTGTGTGTGTGTGTGTGTGTGTGTGTGTGTGTGTGTGTGTGTGTGTGTGTGTGTTTGTGTTCGAATCAGGCCTTTAATCAAACTTCTCTTCACTTTTCGTCCATAAAAGGTTTCGATATTTACCTATTAGCACAATTGGATTAGGACTAACTTCGAAATCTCTAAACCATCAGTCCTGAAAATTGGTATGTATGTTAATTAAAGTTAATTAAAAACGCGCGCTGTCTGTATTATGTTCCAAGTTTCCATTTTATTGTCATTTAAATTTTGTATTTTTCTGTTTTCTGGTGAGCTATCCAATGGATCCGTCTCCTCAACATTTTAAAAGACAGAAACACCGATTGTTGATACCTAATTTATAAATTTTGCAAGTTTGTTTTGCCTAATATGTCGTGTAACATAATCGATTTGACTCTGACTAATATGTCGTGTAACATTCTGTACGGTTGGAGGTATTATTTATTCTGTGGCAGGGGTTCAAAACCCTCCGGCTGTGGAATTAGAATGAACTCCTTGTCAAATTTCCAAAAAATATCTATATACAGCGGATATTTTCAAGAAAGTAGTGGCAACAATGCGAATGTGATACCCACCGTCTTTAAATTACGGTACAGTCGCCATCAGAATCAGATATATCGGAGCGGCAAAGGTGTTCACACGCACTCTCACCCTGACAATTTAATAGAGGCGTGTTCAGATATTTTGTGAGCGCCTTAGCCGATATAACTGATGGCGACTCTACTTAAACCGCTTACCCACTGTATGCTTGTTTTGTCAGGAAACGGTAAGACGTTGGAACTCAAGTAACGTTTTCAGAAACCGTAAGGAAGCGTAAAAAACAAACGATAAACAATTCCAAATTCCCGTCACCTGTCATAAATCAAACTCAATCAAATCCCTCCTTAATTCGAAATTCAAAACATCTGGAACGCGGGAGGGTTGGAGTAGAGTACGTCAGTTGACTCCCGGCGTTCGGGTGGAACGCGTGTGTTTCGCGGTCTGTCGAGCGAACTTCGGTATTACGAAAATAGTACGCGGTTCAGTGACAGTGAAATAAATGGTTTGAGTGGCAGTTTGTGGAGCTTTTCACTGGGATTTTTGCTATATTGGTGAGTTTCCCGTAATTGGAGTAGATGTATCAGGATTTTTAGGGGTTTGTTTAATCGTTAATTTGGTATTGGCGCTTGTTTAGTGTTATTTTGACGATCAAAGGTTGCCGAGGTTGTCCGTGGCAAATATTAATTTAATTATAAACAAATTTGATATAATTAGAACGTTGACCGTTTTCCACGAACCAATTAGCTTCTTAAAAAATATAATGATAAAATTTGATTTTGTGAATTAACCGTAAAATGTTTAGCACAGCTGGGAAGTGAATATTAATATGCGGATATTTATACTTAATGTAAAATCAACAGTGGTTTTAGTTAAAAATACTTATTCATATAGTTTTCAATAGAAATGTAAACATACTTATAAAATATACGAAACATAAAAATGGTTTTACCTACCTATCTGTAGGTACTTTATCTAGTTGTATTTTGACTAGTCTTCTGAAACATCTACTTACCTAACATTATATGACAATATATGTCATATATATTACATATATATATGACATATATATGACATATATATGACATATATGTTAGTATATGACATTTATTTAATGTTCACCTACCTAAATAACGCGAAATAAGGAAGATGTCATTGACAGTGATGATGACACACCGCAGTTTCTTTCACCAGCTCGTTCCTCACTTAAGGAACAAGAAAACCACATTGATGAGCCATTCAATGACATGCCCATAGTATTGGAACCGAATTCGCCAAACACTTATAGCGACACAATAATTAGAAATACTACAGAAAATGTAACGGAAAACAAAGAAATCACATGCAACGCTCCTGAAGTATATGAGAGAAAATTATGTATTATTAGTAGTAACAACACTAACAAGCTACTTCAAACTGCGCTCGCTTTTTTTGAAAGCTATAAAATTTGTCACTACATCAACACAAGCGCCGGAATACGCCAGCTACTAAACGACGTTGAATTAAAAGCACAAGACTTTTCAATGGAAGACTACGTAGTAATACTGATTGGTGAAGCTGATTTTCAAAACACTATGGACTACCACAAAATTGTTAGTTTTATAAGATCAAAGCTAGAAAAAATTAATCATACGAATGTAATTATATGCTCACCGAATTTCCGACTGCATAATTCAGGAATATTCAACAAGCGAATTGAATTATTCAATAAGATCCTGGGTAGGGATATCTGTAGGTATGAATACGCTTACTTGTTGGACAGCAATAAAAATCTAGATTACACATATAAAATGTTTAATAGTCGATCAGGTATGATAAATAATACTGCAATGAGAGTTATATTTAGGGACTTAAAGGCAAAAATGTTGACAATAGATTGTTATAATCATAAGGAATATCATAACAGCTACCATGTAACTGAGGAAGATGAATTACATTGTCAAAAATTAGGTACACCACTTCTGCAAACGAAATATGTATCTAATAGTACTCAAACTGATAATAGTTTTTTTCGAGCCTAAACATCTCGACTCGGAGGAATTGAACTGTAAATTTAACACCCTTGTAATATTGCATCAAAACATTGCAGGTCTATTGGCCAAAAAAGATTTGCTTGAATTAGCTTTAAACGACATGTATGCCTACAATAGTACATATGTAGATGTAATATGCTTGTCTGAGACATTCGTCCGAACAGGAGACGAAGCAAATGTTAACATTGAGGGTTTTGAATTAGCAGCATATTTCACAAGGTCAAAACGAAGAGGAGGAACTTGCATCTTGTGTAGAAATCATTTGGAAACGAAGCCTCTTAACTTTCTTAATGAAATAAAAACCGAATTTTACTTTGAAGTTTGTGGAGTAGAAATTAAACATCTCAATTGTATCGTAATTTGTATTTATAGAATTCCGAATTGTAGTTATATTTCATTTTTAAGTAAATTGGACGCTCTATTAAAAATTGTTATAACAAAAACAAGAAAACAAATAATCATAGCGGGCGATTTTAATATTGATTTTTTGAAGCCGTCTCACCAATTAGATGAATTTAACAACCTCATCAAAAATTACAATTTTAAAGCCCTTATCAATTTGCCTACAAGACAGAATGCCTGCATTGATCAGATATTATCAAATGTTTCGGATGCAGTAGGTGAAGTGCTTCCATTAGATCTATCTGATCATAACACAGGGCAAATACTTCGAATACTGAAGCCTGGAAAATATATTCCCTCCCCATATGAATATGTCAAGAAAAGAGACTTTAGCCATGAACTCGTGGAAAAGTTTCATCACACTTTAACATGTCTATCATGGAATGACGTGTACTCTGAACCGGATGCTAATGTTGCTTTTAACAAATTTTATGATGAGTATACGTTATTCTTTAATTTGTGTTTTCCTATTTGTAAAGTCAGAGTTAAAAAAACACGGCATTGTACTAAATGGATTACTAAGGGTTTGAGATATGCTATAAAGACTAAACGACAACTAAGTTATAAGTTTTACAAAGATAAGACATCGGAAAATAAATTGAATTATAACAAATACAATAAATTGTTAAAAAAGTGTATATTAACATCTAGAAAGTTAAATAATAAGGCAAGGCTGAATAATGCTAGGAATATCTCGAAAACTAGCTGGGAAATTATAAATAAAGACACAGGTAAAGTGAATAAGAGGAATAAACTGATTGACAAAATTACATATAATAATCAAATCATAGATAAACCAAGTGACATTGCAAATATATTTAATAATTTTTTCATCGACACCACTCATAATAATTTTAATTTTAATAATAAGGTTAGTCAATATGACCATTCTCTTCAATTCAACAATTCAAACATGTTCATTTTCCCCATTGACCCAATAGAAGTAGTAAATATAATAAATAAACTGAGAAACACCCGTTCGGTTGGATATGATGACATCCCTACACATATAGTTAAGTCAACTAGCGACATTATTGCCCCTGTACTTTCACATTTAATCAACATGTCCTTTCAACAGGCAGTGTTTCCTGACAAGTTAAAGATTTCCATTGTTAAACCTATTTTTAAAGCAGGAGACAATAACTTTCCTGGAAACTATAGACCAATTACGCTTATACCAATTTTCGCTAAAATCTTAGAGAAAGCAATGTATACAAGGCTGTTGTCTTTTATTAAAACAAGTGAAATAATAAGTGACCAGCAAAATGGCTTCCAAAAAGGCAAATCCACCACATTGGCCACGTTTAATTTAATAAACAAGATAGTTAATAATGTAGATAAGGGTCACAAAACTGTTGCCATATTCTTTGACATGAGCAAAGCCTTTGACCATGTATCGCACAAGTTATTATTAAGGAAATGTGAAGCCTATGGCATGAGAGGACTGATAAACTCGTGGATTGAGAGCTATCTCAGCAATCGACGCCAAATAGTAGAAATAGTAGGTGTAGACGATGAGAAAATGCAACAGAATTATAGATCAAACATGTTATGTAATAGGGTTGGCGTACCTCAAGGGACTATACTTGGACCTTTATTGTTCCTTTTATACATTAACGATCTGCCTCTAATTACAAGTCACAGTTGTACCTTATTTGCGGACGATATCTCAATCGTTATTTGCGATAGAGATAATGAAAATTATGAGAATATTATTAATACTGCTATTGCTGACATAATTAAATGGTTAAATAATAATAATTTACAACTTAATATTGATAAAACAAAGTACATTCAATTTATTAATAGAAAAGGAAAGAAGGATAAACTGCATATAGCCTATAATGGACACACTCTCATAGAATGTGATACCACTACGTTTTTAGGGTTTGCTTTAGATGATCGATGTACTTGGAAAACGCATGTGAATAAGGTATGCTCAAAAATTAATAGATTTGTATATGTTTTATGGCGATTGACACGCATAACTGATATGAAAACTGCTATAATGGCATATCATGCTTATGTTGTATCCAATTTAAGGTACGGTATATTGATTTGGGGAAATTCATCATGTATAAATCAGGCCTTTATAGCACAAAAACAATGCATTAGAGCATTATGTAACATCCCTCAAAACTGGCCTCAAAGAACATCATGTGTAAGTTCTTTTATTAAGTTGAAATTGTTAACGGTGCACTCGATTTATATATATGAAGTTTGTGTATTTGTTAAATTGCACCCCGATATGTTCGTCATGAAAAGAGATATAACACATTTTAACACTAGATATCCTGACAGACTAGTACTCCCTAATATGCATACAGTCATGAAAAATAAAAGCTGTTACGCAATGTGCGTTAAAATATTTAACAGACTGCCTGATGAGCTTAAACAGCTACCGCTTAAAAATTTTAAAAACAAACTGTACTCTTTCCTTGTTGACAAGTGTTACTACAGTCTGAATGAATTTTTAGATAAAACTGTATCTTCATAATTTTAGAACTTCATAATTTTAGAATTTTAAGACTTAATAGTTTTTTATAACTAGTTTAATAATGCATGTTTTTGTTTAAAAATAATAATGTAAATTAAACTTAAATTTAGTATAATTTCACTTTGCATGGCTTTTTAAAGCCTAAATGTGTATGGCTCTATAAATAATAATGTAACACCATTGTATACCACATTTAATGGCAAATAAATATATTTCTATTTCTAAACATCTGAAAAATATGATGAAAAAAAATGTCTGTGATGTGAGTTAAAAAATAATAAATTTCTTACCTGAAAAACCTATACCTACCTACTGTTTTTAGGGTTCCGTACCCAAAGGGTAAAAACGGGACCCTATTACTAAGACTCCGCTGTCCGTCCGTCCGTCCGTCCGTCTGTCACCAGGCTGTATCTCACGAACTGTGATAGCTAGACAGTTGAAATTTTCACAGATGATGTATTTCTGTTGCCGCTATAACAACAAATACTAAAAACAGAATAAAATAAATATTTAAGTGAGGCTCCCATACAACAAACGTGATTTTTGACCGAAGTTAAGCAACGTCGGGCGGGGTCAGTACTTGGATGGGTGACCGTTTTTTTTTTCTTGTTTTTTTTGCTTGTTTTGCTCTATTTTTTGTTGATGGTGCGGAACCCTCCGTGCGCGAGTCCGACTCGCACTTGGCCAGTTTTTTTTTATAATTTTTACATTAAGGTAGATTTTTTTTTAGTAGGTACAGTTAACCAAGGTATCTTTTTTTTTACGTTGTAGAAAATTTACGTGTTATTTTAAATATTCAATTCTATGAAATTATGACATTTACTTAAACACTTCACACAACCGCCACCCACGCAGCGGAGACAGATTGACCCAATAACATTATCAAGATTTACTGAAAACAAAACCAATGGTTAGCAATTTGCTAATTGAAACAACCCCTAGTCACTATTCAACTTGCAAATTGTTTAAATCTCATCGAACCGAATAAGCCAAGTCCTGATAAATAAAATAAAATAAAAAGTTCTAGGTATAGGACCGTGAACCTAAGGACGTTAAAAAAACCAAACGGTTACAAATTTGCTAATTCAAACCCTTGGCCCCAGGTCATTGACTGGGGTCGGCCCAGGGTCGAAACACCCATCCGTCTGGCCAGAGTTCGAACAAGGACATTTTCTTTCATTCAAAATGGCGTCACTTGCATTTATCGAACTTGCAGTTGGAGGGTTGAACAAGAAACTACGAGGGTTCGAAAATACGACGAAACGTGCCGAGAAAAAATATGCACTGCCTTTTGCCCTTTGTCTTGTCTTGGCGGGGGCACGGCCGTGCCCCCAGATATCTCATTTTTATGTTTTTCTATGATATAGGAGGCAAAGGAGTGATTGTAAGTTGTAAGCAATTACCGTTGCCCATGGACACCCGCAACACCAAAGGGGTTGCAAGTGCGTTGCCGAAATTTAAGATGGGAGTACGCTCTTCCTCGAGGGTCGAATCGGTCCGGAAATACCACCAATATATTTCAACTTTCACTGCTCTTTAGTATAGTAACCGGCAATAATATGTTACACAACTAAGGCCGCAAAAATTAGCATAAATAAAATCTGACACGATCTTATTTGTAGATCTGTCACCACTAAGCGGCACTTTTGAGGCCTTCGAAGATCAACATAATATTACAGGTCACGGTACATAGGTATAGTCGAATATGTAAATAATTGCCTCAAAGTCTGTTACAAAGGTGGGTTAAAGTAGAACCAAAGGAATAGTATTTTATGGAACCGTTGTTTAAGAGAGGTCAAAAAAGGCGAGTGGTATAAGAAGACCTCACGTGTATTTTTCTACAGTGAACGAAACTAAGAAAAAATACCTACCACATCATGATTAGATACTTTTTCTCGGTCTCGTTAAACATAAATCCCTCAAAAAGTAGCCGAAAACACCTCGCGTGATTTGTGCACAACCCCTTACGTGGCTCGCCCAGGGTGCCTAGCCAAAATGCCAATCATTTACGCTACGACAAATACTTTCTGTCTCGCTGCCACTCTACATATAACCTAGTGCGTTAGACAGACACATATAGCGCTTCGTTGATACTTGATAGTTAAGTAGGCTCGTAGCGCAAACGACCAATCGTTCATCAAACCACCACGCCAAATCTTGGCTAGGCACCTTGGACCTTTAGGCTACCCGGCCACTGCGGTCCCAATTTCTGCAATATTACGTGATGTGACATGTTTTCGGCCGGTTTTAAAGAGGGGTTTTTTTTAATCCATACCCACCACTTAAAGCACTAAGAAAAGTCCTTATTCCGTTTTATACCCATTCCCTTGTAAATCCATTTCTGATTGAGCGCTCGAAGCCCTCGAATCAAAGAACTGGATACAATGCTCTTTTAACTCGGTAAGCTGCACAGATCACTTGTCTGTAGATAGAGCATATTAGACTCATTACCAAAGTAATGCGCATTAGCAGTGGTTGGTAATTTACTGAATTGATCGGGCGCGCGGTTCACGACTACTCCATCCGAGCCGGTATTACGGAGCAGTTTAGTAAGTGAAAATGAAAAAGATAACGCTTGATGTGACTTATGCGTTAAAGAGGGGGCAACATGTATTTCAATTGAATCAACGTTTAGGTACACTCTTTACGTTTCTGAAATGTATATGCTTGAAACATACTTGTCACGTTGCCATAACGTCTTACATACGTTGCGTGTTGCGTACGAGTAATGGGCTCAGTTTGTCCCTGCCTTTGATGCAGCGTCTGCTGGAGGTAATCTACGTCAACCGTTGGGAATCCAAAAGCTATCCTTTTTGAGGGGATATATTAGAAACAGCTCTCGGGTCGTTTTTGTTGAGCCACGATTTGACTGCGTTTCATCGAGTCAATCGACGGCAAAAACTGAATTTATAAAAGCTGACGGGAATTTAATGGGTTAAAAAATATTTTGTAAGAGATGTGCAAGTAAGGAAATTATTCGTAATATTTTATATCAGCGTATTTTTGCACCGAAGTTCGCAAATTGCGGGCATCTTTCTCTCTCACTGTAATTACGTCTTAATTGGAGTAAAAGAGAGAGATGCCCGTAATTTGCGAACTTCGGTGTTCGCGGTAGGCCCTCTGATCAAACTGAGATTATGTCAATCTGTAGTCAATCTGCCGCCGCGGGGTGAAGCGTGGCCATTCTGTATGAAATATTATTGCTTATTCTGTGTTCGTGTATGTATAAAATGAACAGTTAAACCTCAAAAACATATTGCCCGATGTTCTTTTGTTCTTTAGCGTAAACCGCCCGTTGCGTTTCTTTTTGCAACTCTCTGGGGACTCGCGCCGTCTATTTTGAAAGCATCCGGTGCCGTTCGATAAAACGTAAAAAAAAAACCTTAGCCTTTGGCGTTAGAAAGAACAGTTTATAAATATCGCAGTGCCATTGCAGTTAGTCTGTGACTCTGTGCTTTTCTTTGGCAGATTGGTGCAGTGCATTAATTTGTTATTTACCTAAAAAAATAGAAGCGTATACAAAATGATTTGATGTCTCTTTCTTTCATTTAAGCGCACATAATATAAATTTCTGAGGATTTTACGAGGAAATAATGTTATGAAAGTACTTACCTGGTACCTAAATCTAATTTCGCCATATCAATAGTTAATTTGAGGATCAATATTAGTAATTTATTAGGTACAAACGTGGGTACAAACAGTCCACCCCTGCATACAAACTTCTATACAGGCGTTGGTACCTTTTCTCTGCAGCTAACTGTACATTGGGTATAAAAGTAGGTACATATATGTTCCTAGAATTTACTAAGTAGAAATTTCATGACTTTAATTCCTATATGGTAGCACGGAACCCTTCATTGCATTTTTCAAAAATATTTGTGTTATTAAATCAGAAATAGTCGATACCAAGAGTATACATATGCTTAATGTTCAAAGTGATATAGAGCTCCCTTGTCAAAAGCTATGTGTCTGTATGTCTGTACTACTATCACAATATACTATGTTATGTTCTAACTAAAATATAATGTTTATAATGTTTTATTACGAGACGAAAACAAGATACTTTAACATAGTGGAGTCCCAGCGCTCCCCGTCGGACCCTACTCAAAACGGGGGGCAAATAAGGGCGGAGTGCGATGTGGTCCTGTGTTAACAAGTCGGTACCTACCTATACGTAGGTAAGGTATTTTGATTATTTCGTATGGACGCCAATGACCGATATATCCGCACCGTAGGTTCAACGCCAAAGACCGATTAATCGGTCATAGACCACAGAGCAACATCGACCTACGTGCATATACATAAAGTTCAACTTCAGTTTTGACACTTCAATGATGTGGCGTCTGAGTGACAGCATTTGTGTTTGACACGGCTTGGAAAAGGTTAACAAGGTGTTATGATTTTGAATAGGGTTTGATACGATCTTTAATCCTTACCACGAGTTTAACACTAACATATTCGCTAGCGATTGCGTGAACTAACTCACAATGCATCTCTCTCGTGCTGATATACATAGGTACTGCGAGATGTACTGCGTTTGAGTTGACGCCATCGCTACCGTTGAAGAGGGAAGTATACTCGTAGCACGTGATCGTCCATACAAAAATATATAGCAGGCAAACGAGCAGACGAATCGCCTGATGGTAAGCAATTAACCGTCGCTCATGGACACCTGAAACACAAAGTTGCAAGTGCGTTGCCGGAATGTAAGATATGAGTACCTAGTGAGAAGAAAAAGAAGAAGAAATTTATTCCATATAGCAAATATTCACAGAACAATAAGATGAAAGAAATAGAATAAAGAGAAAATTATTAAAACAGCAAAACATGATAAAATTATGTACCTACAAATTAACACATTCAGTGCCGAAAACCCGACTATCGGGTATTTTATGATTTCGTTCCCAGGCGGGACGACCCGATAGTCGGCATCGTTGTACCGTAAAATGGGGTGAGTAGGGTCAAAACTGAAATTCAAACCTCGATAATATTTTATTAATACATATGAAAACTGAATGGTGTATATAATAAGTGTTCCGGACGTTTGTATTTTAGTTTTTATTTTATTTTGGGTAGTTCCATTTCATAACTTTGACGATAAAGAGGAAAACCCACCTCACCCCGTAGTGCCTCGTATTTGGGGTGAGAGGGGTTTTCATACAAAGGTGATTTTGGAAGATTGTTGGATCGATTTTTTTTAATTATGCGTATTACTGTAGCTCCATTTTAAATTGGAATACATTATTTTTGTATCAGTAGCCTTAAAATCCCTTCTCACCCCCCTCTCAAACCTTCTCTCCCCATTCATAACCCACCTCTCCCCGCGAAACCTACTCACCCCGTTTTACGGTACTACAGCTTATATGACGAAATTTTTGTGGCCTGGCGCGGATGTCTTGTTTGGCTGGGTGGCAATGAATGTGTTAAAAACAGAAAAATAAGACACTACACTACACTATACTTACCTACGTTCTTTTCTTGAAGGTTTGAAGGTGGTATATATCACTCGTATGACTCGTATCGGTCCGGAAATACCGCGCGAAGCAAAACGCTTTCGCCTATACCTTGTACGCTCGGGTCAAGCCCTAACTGACCCCACGCGTTCGAAACAAAAACCCGTGAAACCCGGGAAGGGTGACAAGAGGCCAGTAAGTAATAACTTAGCGGTTAGCGGCGACAGAATCTGAATCATCTCGTTATACGGTAAAAACGGAATAACTAGCGGTTTAGGCCCTAGAGGGCGCTTGTTATTGTAATTTAAGGCGTTAATCTAACCCAGAGTGTAAATTTCATTCGATAGCGTGACGAGCGTTCGCGTTTGCGTTATGTCTATTTTTGTATGGGATTTTGCACAGCGTGCCAAGCGGGACGGGACGTTTTGTAAACACAAAATTCCATACAAAATCACACTTAACGCAATCGCGTACGCCGCGTTACGCAAAAAACGGCAAGAAATCAGTTTAATTTTGATTTTATTTTGTTTTCAGTATTTGTTGTTATAGCGACAACTGAAACACATAATCTGTGAAAATTTCAACTGTCTAGCTATCACGGTTCATGAGATACATTCTGGTGACAGACAGACAGACAGTGAAGTCTTAGTAATAGGGTCCCGTTTTTACCTTTCTGGTACGGAACCCTAAAGAATCCAACTACTGTTCAAGTCGTACCAGTAATTCAATCGGAAACACTGAACCATTATCTTACAATGCTTAAGTGCCACATTTAATTTGCAAATGCGTTCGCTACTGTCACGTCTCGGAGATTTAAAAAGATATTTGCACACTTAATGGGTCACGTACAAGGACTATAGAGTGCAACTTTGGGGCCCATTCAGTGGATTTTAAAGTTTTAAAAGGATACGCGGTTAAGAAGTTTGCTGGTGCCGCTTGCATACTTAATGGGTATAAGTATTTGTTTACTGTGAGTTTTTAAACGGTTGGAAGTGTCTTCCACATTGTTAAAGCTCATTTGGTTAAGCCCATGGTTGTGCCGTTCTCGAGAACGTTCTCCGTTTTGTATGGGGAATGGTCGAGATAAAGAACGAAACGAACGGAACGAAACTAATCACGAAATAAAGAGATGCAACGCTCTTTAGCAGGTTTTTTGAGCAAATCTGTTGTTTTGATTATTTGATTTCGTTTTAGTGACTTTTGAAAATCACAATTATTATTTTATAAATTTTATTAGTTTATAAATATTATAGTTAATGCTCTTTGTTAAGTGTAAGTAATAAGTGTAGCATGATAATCTTAATGTCAAACTTGCTTTGCACTCAAGGGCCCCATGATACAGGCTCAGCCTAGTTTGGGTTCCGCCAGACATTTCTTTTATGTAAAACTTGTACTAAACAATAAACCTTTTTTGATTTTTTTTTGACAATACCGTATTTTACTTAGTTATTTTTCCTAAAGTTGTATGGTTTAAATAAGCTAAGGAAAACAAAGAAAAAAAGATAACATTTAGGATTTTTCCCACCGGAAAAATTCAGATCAGCTCCATGGTACTATAATATTGCATTGTCACCCGACTACAAATTTACACATACGTATGCAAATTTTCAGCTTCATCGGAAATCGGGAAGTGGCTCAAATTTAACATGCAAGATTTGACCCGTACAAATATACATACATAGATAGGCATAGCTAGGGAAAACCTTGGCTTATTGGTGATACTTGGTAATTCGGTGATAATGCGTTGTTATCTTACGCTGAGCTTACAATGCTGAAATGTAAGCAATTAAATCGTTGCCAACCCGATTGCAAGCATCAAATGGCTCCTATACACGATGGGCCAGCGCCGGCCACTCTAAGGGACGCAGCCATGCGGTAGAATGAGATAGCAATATCACTTGCTCCCTCTAACGCATAAATGCGTCCCTTGGAGTGGCCGGCGCTGGCCCATCGTGTAGAGGAGCCAAAAACTGACAGCGATTTTATAGCTCGCACTTCCTCATGGTGAGAAGAGAACTGTGTAAGATTATAAAATACAATGCAAGTTAAGTAAAAGCTTGTAAAAATTCAGCATTTTAGAGGTCTATTCTATCTAAAATAAAAGCAAATACTAGAAAATACTCACCAGAAAATATTTTCTTTTACGAAACTCGCAATTATTTCCAGACCCGTGAGAAGACGGGCCGCCGGATAATCCCAAACCCGATAATTATTCTCTCTCGCGCCAATTAATTACTACTTTGTCCCAATTACAAAAACCTATTTATAAGCTAAATGTATTACCTACTTTCTATTAGGTACTTTTGTGTTTCTACATGAGGTTGCCTTTGTAATTACTCCGCTTAGGATAGGTTTTCATTTTATATATATTATCTGATGAAGACTGTACTTTGTAAAATACCTACATGTAGTTTTAATCATTTATTTACAAAAAATATATAATACAGTGGTATTATTAAAATAAATTAAAAACTAGCTTAAATCTAAAATAGGCCCTTGAGGCATTGTACCAAGGATGCTGGCGATTTAATTGATAAAAAGTTTAGAATTTCGAATGAAATAAAAATCTAAATTCAAAATATCCTAAAATAAATAAACCTAAAAGGCAACTAAATAAAATCATAGCCACTATAATAAAACCCTAATCTCTTACCTTCTTACTACGAGATCGCATTATTTAGAGAGCCCAAAATGAACTTAAATAAATAATTTATATTTTTACACTTAGGGCTCTATCAGACTCGTTCAATACTAACACATTAAATCCCGCTTTGAGTGATAAAATAACAGCTTTTATCGATAATAGGATTTACAGAAAACACTATTTCACACATTTTTGTGACACTAAAAAACCTTTTTCGAACCTGTCTCGTTCGTTAAAATTTCGTTTTAGTGCAAAAATGCGCCGAATATGAATTGAATTCTTTAACGGGTATTGGACGAGTTAGGTATTTGCCAATATTCAATATATTCAACGTGTGTACAGTCAGCATCAATAGTTATGATCATTCACTGTGTCTAATTCTACTATTCTGTAAGAGCATTAAAAAAGATATGTATTAGAACAAAATAAGCGCCATCTCTCTCGCTAACTCGGTATCACCTGAGATGATCCAGATAGAAGGTCGAACAATACTGTTCTACCTTAGGGATGGCCAGGGGGCGCCATAAGCCTTCAGTAAGAAAGCCGCCGAGCAGAGGACGCTGGTTCGATTCCAGCCTTGGGCACTGGAGGCCATGGTCAATTTTTCTTAGTACATATATCAAATTTATTTGTTGTTTACGAGATAGATGCCACACAATGATTATACGAAGCGTATTACGGACGGCTTTAATATATGTCCGGGAATTGAGGACATTTACCAATTCGATAGCTGAGGAGACGAAAAAGCTGGCTTCCAGTTCAATCTTTTAATGACAACTAAAACAAAAGTGTTTCATAAAAATAGAGTGACAAATAATAATAGACAAAAAGGTATAAAAAATATAAATCATACAGAACCTATATTTATATAGTCCTCGACAATATTCATAATAGGATGCAGGCGGCAAACCGCCCAAAAATGGAATAGTCCATGTCCATCTATCTATCCATTCTATAGGTTGTTTATTCCAACGAAAGGGAGAGACGATCTTTGAATCCCGATGTTCACGGTAACCCCTCGACCCCTCAAACACTAAAAACACTAAAGCTGTTGACGTTCCCGCCAAATGTAGTGTGTCAGCTAACACATTACCTCGCCTTCCACACATGAGTGCCCTCCACGGCGGCAAGTGTTATGGCTTCCCCGTTTAGTTTAAACTTGGGTGTTCGAGGGGCTGTCCTGGTTTAGAGTACAGGGGAGAATGGACCGGTAGGTATGTGGCCTTATTTCACTAGCATGCACGACGTCTGTTTAATCTGTGGACTCGATGTCCACAGATTAAACAGACGTCGTATTATGAAGAGCGTGAAGTCACTACCTACACTATAATATTACTTGTTCGCAAACACTATCGTCGATTGACTACAACAACCCTTGTTCAGCCACACACTTTTGTGTGTGTCGAAACTGATTGAAGCGGTCGCGCTCACATAGGTACTAATTTTTAGGGTTCCGTAGCCAAATGGCAAAAAACGGAACCCTTATAGATTCGTCATGTCTGTCTGTCTGTCCGTCTGTCCGTCTGTCTGTCCGTCCGTATGTCACAGCCACTTTTCTCCGAAACTATAAGAACTATACTGTTGAAACTTGGTAAGTAGATGTATTCTGTGAACCGCATTAAGATTTTCACACAAAAATAGAAAAAAAAAACAATAAATTTTTGGGGTTCCCCATCCGTACAAACTGAAACTCAAAATTTTTTTTTTTCATCAAACCCATACGTGTGGGGTATCTATGGATAGGTCTTCAAAAATGATATTGAGGTTTCTAATATAATTTTTTTCTAAACTGAATAGTTTGCGCGAGAGACACTTCCAAAGTGGTAAAATGTGTGTCCCCCCCCCTGTAACTTCTAAAATAAGAGAATGATAAAACTAAAAAAAATATATGATGTACATTACCATGTAAACTTCCACCGAAAATTAGTTTGAACGAGATCTAGTAAGTAGTTTTTTTTTATACGTCATAAATCGCCTAAATACGGAACCCTTCATGGGCGAGTCCGACTCGCATTTGGCCGCTTTTTTTTTATTAACATAGAATTTAGAGTCGGCCGGACAAATCCGGCCCTGTTTCTCATTGCCCTTAAAAACAATATATTTTTTATAGCTAGCAAAACCTAAGTACTAAATTAGCACGGGAGCGCGTTTAACACGACGTGTTGTCTTACCCCCTTTAATTCATAAAACTTAGCAGCCTCTTACAAACCTTTAAATTTTGTCTCGTTCTAACAAACAGAAATATCAAAATGACGGATAGAGACACTATTATTAACGGTTTGTTAGATTTGACAGACGCTTATGAATACCGCCATCAGCTTTTTAATTGTTCCAAGATAATCTATAAATTTCAGGCGCAGGCGTAATCAGTTGGTCGCGCCCGCGTGTCGCCTCGCGAAAACTAGGAATTCTATGCATGTAATGGGAATCAGACTGTACAACATACCGTAAAATGGGGTGAGTAGGTGCAAAACTAACATTCAAACCTAGATAACATTTTATTTTTACATATGCAAACTGAATGGTGTATATAATAAGTGTTCCGGACGTTTGTATTCTAGTTTTTATTTTATTTTGGTTAGTTTCATTTCATAACTTTGACATTAAACAGGAAAACCCACCTCACCCCGTAGTCCCTCGTATTTGGGGTGAGTTGGGTTTTCATACAAAGGTGATTTTGGAAGATTGTTGGATCGTTCTTTTTTATTATGAGTATTACTATAGCTCCATTTTAAATTGGAATACATTATTTTTGTAGCAGTAGCTTAAAAATCCATCTCACCCCCTTTCATCCCTTCTCTTCCCATTCATAACCCAACTCTCCCCGCGAACCCTACTCACCCCATTTTACGGTACTCGACGATGAAATAAAGCAAGCTTCTAGCGATGCAATATTTGTCCGCAAACTAAAAACCGTCCTACTATAAATGGCTTGTTATACCTACCATTGACGAGTTCCACGATGGCCACGGGTCATTGGCTCAATCGCGTCGTACCTACTAAATTATATAGGAATATAATAAAATGTTATTATTAATTGTAATGTTATACGTAAGATAATTGTAAATAAGATGACTTGTAAATGTAAATATTTACCAATAGATATCATATCATATTTATTGTTTATACTGCTACTGAGCGTTCGACTCGCTTACTCGATATATCGACTAGAATAGCATTAATATCGAAACAATCTCTTTGTCTGTACCTTTAACCTTTAGTCACGGATTACATAAGCGATACCCCACTTACGTACTAAACGGATATTCCCATTGTTGTCAGTAATTGGGTCATTCTCTTTGCTTGAACTACTTTTCGGTCACTTTTTCGACACTAGAGGCGGATTGTAATAAAAAAAATAACTTGATCTAATCATTGATTTAAAATTACTCATACATATTAGTTTAGTACAGTATCGCACTGACAATTTGAATAAAAGGATTTGAAAAAAAAAAGTTGTGAGTGGTAAAGATTATTTAAGAATGGTAAATTTAAAAACAATATTATAAATGTGTGAATACCAAACTCGACCATATTTTCTTGCAAATAAGATGACCAGAATAGCAAGACCCCTCACAAATAGCTTTTTAGCCATCTAAGCTCCTATCTCAATAATAGCCCTTTAATCGCACCTAATCATAATATATATATAAATGACTAGGTAAAATATAAAGCCAACAACCAAACGTTTACCCAATTTCATTTAAATTGGAACAAATTTACTTAAGGGGATCCCCCACGCCAATGACCTTCGATTTGAATCCCTTAGTTTTCTAATGTTTTTGTAGCTTATCATATTAATAGCAAAGGCTTTAAGCAATGAAGTATCCCATATTTACTTTAAAGTTCATATAGTCAGGCGTTAAATTAAACACAAGTCGTCTCCTTCACGATTTTCGTAGCCATCTCTTCTAAATACCTAAAACTGGTATGGATGTGTTCCTCGTGGTCTCTAGAATACGAATTGACCGGTTTTAGTTTATGGAGAGGGGGACGTGTCGATAAAAAGGGAAGGAATGTGGGCGGCCGACCAGCATTGATATTTGTTCACATCTTGAGTCCTATGGGACCGATCGGTTCGTTTCAGGTGTCGTTTGAAAGAGTATTAAACGTGCTATTATTGCTTCATAATAACTGTAGTCATAACTGTAGTCGTTTAGAAAATATTTTAAAATATATGATTTTTTACCGTGCATGGATGGCATAAGTACTGACAAAACATGCGTCTAACTCAATAAATTATAACTTTACCGCAATTAATGTTATTACAAAATATACGAGAAATTTCATTAGCTTTCTAAAAACATAAGGTTTATTGGTGTATGGTATTATATAACCATGTAATGATGAATTTTGTTCAGCATGGGTCACTACGCACCGTCACGTAAATGGCGGGCGACCGACCACAACTGTTCATTGTTTCTCGGGTTCTATTTTACTGATCAATTGGTGATGGATACCATTAGAAAGAATGTTAAATGTACAATAATTGGTTTCTAATAACCGTAGTCATAACTGTAGTCATTTACAAAATAATTGAAAATATATGATTTTTACCGTGCATGGACATAAGTACTGGTAAAACATGCTTCTAACTCAATAGATTATAACATTACCGCAATAAATATTTTCAAAATATACGGGAAATTTTATGAGCTATCCAAAAATATAAGTTTTATTGCTTTATAATGTTGTATAACTAAGTAATCATGAATTTTGTTCAGCATGGGTACTGTGCACCGTCACGTAAATGGAGCCCGGCCATCGTTGAGTTTTCATTATATTTCAGGTTCTATTTTTCTGATACATGGTGGATACCATTTGCAAGCATATTAAATTTTCTGTGAATACTCGATTGTTTGAAATCTGAGGCCCAAAATAACCATTTTAAAAATATTAAAGAAAATGTTTAATTTTTACCTTAGAGGTTTGCTTAGTGACTGAAATAATTTGAGAAAGAGATAATGTAGTAAATATAGCGTGAAATTTTTAGAGTAAAATGAGCAAACTATTTATTAACTTTCCAAAAATATTGTTTAGTTACCGTACAACTATAAACATATATGTAGGTATGCCAGGACCAATTTCGCCAAGCAAGCAAACACACGGCGCGGCGAGCGCCTGGTAGACCAGCAGCATTCTATTATTGTTTGACAGTAAATTTTATAATGTAGGTATCCAAAATGATAAAATATCGATATAAATGATGGTTTGTTTGTTTTGTTTTTTTATCACAGGAAACTTAAGTATAGTTTGACTCTTTTGACAAAAGCCCAGTTCTAGGTTCATAACATCGTTAAGTTCGTAGCTTTCATGATTGCAAAACCACTGCATATGAAGTACTTAATATCTGTGTTGTTATTTGACTCACGCGTCTACACGTAAAACGTTTTCAAACCCACTCCGTAGTTAATAATTTAAAATCACCTTTTTAGTGAGATCTGAGGCTTGTGGCGTTAAAGAGATATTTGTCGCCGCACGCTCCAGGATGCAAAATAAGTGACTACTATTTGAGTAGCAGCGTATGTCCACATAATAACTATCCGTGAAGTCCGGTTTTAAGTATAGTAATAGTAAGATAAGGTCAATATTGAGTAAACTATCTATATTATATTTATTTACTATTTTATTTTACGGTCTAATTTATAGTTTTTGCTTACCTATTGATTCATTGGCGTTTGGCATTGTAGTTTTAGCTTGTAAGTATGACTCTATTGACAGTTATAAGATGTACTACGGTATTTAAATAACGCTCGTCTGTAACTACATGATCTTAGATCTATAATAGCGACTCATAACTTCTCTGTTCGACTGTAAGTCATACAAGAGAGTTAAGTAGCGATTGCGATATAAAAAGCTATAAGTAGAAGGCTTTATCACGCGTTTAGAACCTTAAGTGCAAATTGCAGATTATTACTCATATAGATGTTAAGGTTGTTCAATTCACTTTGAGCTATAAGCTATAATACTAGCAGCTTAACATGCAATATAGCGCCCAAAACAGCTACTGTAGATCTTAAATCTTTAGATGAACCTTTTAAACACTTTTATCTCACCAGAGCCTGTAAACTGTAAACTAAGACTATAGATATAGCTATTCTAGAGCCAGGCTGTCTTTAGGTAAGAAAATAGGTGCTAAGTGTCGCCTAATTGTTTGTTGGGATTTATATGACGGTGCGCAGTGACCCATGCTGAACAAAATTCATTATTACTTGGTTATATAATATCTTACACCAATAAATCTTATGTTTTTGGAAAGATAATGAAATGTCTCGTATATTTTGTAAATACATTAATTGCGATAAAGTTATAATTTATTAAGTTAGAACCATGTTTTAGCAGTACTTATGTGCATGCACGGTAAAAAATCATGTTTTCAATTATTTTGAAAATGACTAAAGTTATGACTACAGTTATTGAAAACCAATTATAGTACGTTTAATATTCTTTCAAATGGTATCTATCACGAACTGATCAATAAAATAAAACCCGAGAAATAATGAAAAGTTGACACCGATCTCCTGCCATTTACGTGACGGCGCTTAGTGACCCATGTTGAACAAAATTCGTAATTACTTGATTATATAATATCATACACCAATAAAACTTATATTTTTGGAAAGCTAATGAAATTTCACGTACATTTTGTAAGAATATTATTGGAGTAAAGTTATAATTTATTGAGTTAGACGCATATTTTATCAGTACTTATGCCATCCATGCACGGTAAAAAAATCAAATATTTTAAAATATTTTGTAAATTACTAAAGTTATGACTACGGCTATTAGAAACCATTTATTGTACGTTTAATAACCTTTCAAATGGTACCTATCAGCAATTGATCAATAAAATAGAACCCGAGAAATAATGAAAAGTTTACGTCGGTCGCCCGCCATTTACGTGACGGTGCGTAGTGACCCATGCTGAACAAAATTCGTTATTAATTGGTTATATAATATCATACGCCAATAAAACTTATGTTTTTGGTAAGCTAATGAAATGTCTCGTATATTTTGTAATAAAATAATTGCGGTATTGTTGTAATTTATTGAGTTAGGCGCATATTTAATCAGTACTTATGCCATCCATGCACGGTATAAAATCAAATATTTTAAAATATTTTGTAAACGACTACAGTTATGACTACGGTTATTATGAAACAATAATAGCACGTTTAATACTCTTTCAAACGACACCTCACACGAACCGATCGGTCCCATAGGACTCAAGATGTGAACAAATATCAATAATGGTCGGCCGCCATCTTTGCCCCCCTTTTTTTCGACCCGTCCCCCACTCCATAAACTAAAACCGGTCATTTCGTATTCTAGAGATCACGAGGAACACATCCATACCAGTTTTAGGTATTTAGAAGAGATGTCGACGACTTTTCTCGAAACAGGCCGATTTCCACCTGTCTAATAGTCTTCGAGATATTTGGCATCAAAGTTGAACAATTTTAGGCCAAAAAACTGGTTTTCAGGGTTAACGAAAAAAGTGTTTAGGTATTTAGACAATGTTTAAAAAAAATCATAAAAAATAAGCATTCATTTCTTTCAAAATCCGGTCGACAAAAATAGAGATAAAAGATTGATGAACTGATAGCCGTTTGTCTTATAATTCTATCTGTGGTGCTTCTCCTACTTTTGTAGGAGTTACGATTCAAACGGTCAAACATCCCTTAAGTTATTGTCCATCAAACTATCCTGTGAGCTATCAGTTTAAAAACGTCGAAATGCCGGGACGTGCCCCTAGCTAGCCGCGTGTTCCAAGTTGAATGTAAGAACTTTTGATTTGATTTGCAAGACCGAAGTGATCCCATAAGTGTTCCGTGAACTAAGTTTTGTACGGAACACTAAAAAGCAAACAAATCGAACATAGTGCACAAGACACACTTTAGTTTCAAAATGAGAACGCTGGCTGTCGCGCGGAGTGGCGTGGCTCGCTTTATTAAACCGCGCGTCGTCGAGCAACGTGAGGCGTGAGACTAGATGTGGCTGGTATTAACACTGAATAAGTAATAGCAGGCGTGGCTCACTCCGAGATTTCGTCGCGTCGCTACAAGTACATGCGGCCCACACCAATTTTGGTGTCTAGCCATAGTAGTTGCCGCGCACCGCTACGTAACGGACGCCTGTACGGATATGATGGTCGTTCTTGTCTACGTGACAGCGTGATAAAACGGTGTCCGTCACTTTCTTTCCCACGGTGTTAAACAGTGACAGTTATTTTATCACGTGGATAAAGATGGATAAAGCTATCCATAATAGGCTGGCAGCTCGCGCTTGCGTCACATATCTGTCGTAATAGACGCGTTTTGTTAGAGAGTGAACATTCTGTAGGTACCTACTATTATTAGTTAGTACTATTATTTATTATTCTGTGGTAAAAGTGTTATCATACAGAACTGAGTCTAGCCCGCCCCAAATGCGATTACCTCACCCCGCGGTACAAGACTTTCGGCTTCAAACTTTAAGGTACCTACGTCAAAAAGCTAAAGATACGACATGGATCGGATATGTCAGTGTCAAAAGTGACGTTTCTTCAAACAAAAACGTTTCTTTTGACACTGACATATCGTATCTTTCGCAAATTTTTGACGTATCTTAAAGTTCGAATCAGGTAGAAAATCTCAGTTCAGTTAGCAACGCAATGACGGAAAGTTCAAAGTGGCCGTGTATAATAAATACCAAGTCTGTGGGTGCTTGCCAATTTCATGGAAATAACGACTTTTTCTTGTACCTACCTCGTTGCCATGGTTACGCTAACATATTTTTAATAGGTACCTCTCGTCTCGAATGATGATACCCTATGACATTTCCTTCAAGTGTCTTAAACCAACCAGGGTTTAAAATAAAATAAATAGGAAATATGTTTGTAGGTACTGATTTTGTTATGAAGCGTGCTGATTTTGTTATGAAGTGGGATGGGCTGTCTGTCCCTGAGCTGAATCATTTTAAATCCAATTGCAATAGACAAGGTTTACCGATGGTCAAATTATTGTGTGCCTGAGGTAACTACCTTTCTAAGTGCAACGTTGCTGCAAGAAATGTCAATCATCTAGAACATCGACATTTCTTGTGGCAATACAATCAGCAGAAATGCTTCATTGCAATGCTGCAAATTTCTTAATTAACTCACGAAAGCGTACCTATCTAAAGTAGTATTTGGAAGGTTACCTAAATCTTTGGTGTTGCTCTATGCCTTTTGCTACATGATAGATAACGTTGAAATTCAGTTATTATAGTAATTTTACACTAAAAATGTTCGAACCATTTTGTGAAACTTTAAAGATACGGGCACACGTCGTAAAAGTCAAAGCTCTTGAACTTTATAATTTACAATCCCTTCGTGACCTAGTTATGTTACAGCACTACTCATCGTTTGTGTTTATACTCTTTGTCTTATATTTCTTCTCTTTCATGTATGATTATATGATTATGTCATACACGTTGTTACGGGTTCAGCGGGGGAGCCCTATAGTGGTATAAAATAAAATAAAGAAATCTGTAATAACAAGTACATTTAATTTTCTTCTTAGAAATTTAAGCAGGTAATAACTATATAATAGCTATGCTAGCTCAGTCGTAACTTACATATATGTATTTAATTTAGAGCACAGGGGTGAGTCTGTGTTTCAGGATGCTGGAAGACCTCGGTAAACTATTTGGTAAAGGTAATTAAATGTTGGGCGCCTTAATAAAATATGTAATAGGGAACACTCTGACCTCGGGTTAAAAAAAAAACACGAGAGTTGGGCCCTGCAGCCGCGTGGTGGTGAGCTCAACCACCCCGGTGCCACAGCAGCCGCCTCCGAACGTCCATGCCAGTTAAGTGGTCAAGGGCAGCACCAGCTCAGCGCGGCCTGGAGCACAACCTCGCTCATGCCGACGCCCTTGACTAACTAGGGAACTGAAGGGGTAAACAAAACCTCCTCTTGAAAGCCCTGGAAATAATTTAAAAACAATAAGTATGAGGCTTTGCCGATCCTCGACGAGGGTTAAAATTCGCAAGAACGGTTGAGCAACTTACCCAATGCAGAAAAGAAGCCGGCTTTGTAAATCCGTGCCTTCATGTCTATGCATGGGGCCTTCAGAGGTTATGGTAAGTAGAACATAATATTCTCCCTGAAAATAAGTAATAAAACAATAAGCACTGAACACGTCTCGAACAATTTGATACGTAGATCAAGAAAAATACTTACGATTAAGCGGTTTAAGCCGCGATTTAAAAAACAATGTGGCACACTGGCCTTTGAAGAAAACGGAATCCTCTCGCTACAACATCTCATCCGAAATGCCGATGACAGCTGACAGATCGAATCACAGATACTCCCACCGCTGCGTCTCGTTGCGCGTACGACGCAGATACAGCGACCGAAACTCGTTTCAATAAAAAAAATAATTTCCAAAAAAGGAAAGAAGAAAGTTATAAAATATTTAATTGTGTTTTAATATTTGTAAATTAATAAAAGTAAACCTTTTATTGAAGAAAAATCAGACAGCGAGCTACTCACGCCCTCTGTCGATATTTTCAGCAACTAATTAGCTTTCGGACCGACGTTAATACGATCAATGCAAGTATTACCATCGCCCAACGCTAGATGTCCTATGAGGTCTAAAAAAATATTGTTACAGTACATCCCTTCCCGAATAAAATTTTGACGTAGGCAAAATTTTGAGCTGGTCTCCAGCTCCAAACATCTATCTGCAGAAAATAAAAAATAATAAAAAAAATAAAAAACAACCACCCAAATCGTACCCACGCACTAAACCACAAACTTAATTTATAAGACTAGACGTTCGCAAGTAAATCTCTAAGCTACATTACTACGAAACGTCGCATCGCTTATATTTCTTGGTGACATAACGAACGGCCCAAGCCGCGGGTTATGCGTCCAAGAGATACAGCGGAAGACGGCATATAGCCAAGTGAAATTAAACTACTTAACTAAGATCGGTGACTGCTACTTTACACTATTTAAGTAACGCGCGCTTATCAGGCCGTGCCTTAAGTCGACACAGGTCTGGACGCTAATACCTATAAGACAATACCACAACACAACGATACGTTAACCAGCTGTGTCTGAACGACAGGCAGACGGTAACGTTCGAAACAACACGAGACACAAGGAAGTCGACTGTACAGACTCCATTTCCGGCAATGCAAGTCTGTCAGTCTGATACACAAAAATCCGATGTTTGCGGATAACGCTTTAAGGCGTGTACCACAGAACAACCCCCTAACATCAACATTAACGTTCACGCATATGATTTAAGTCATACCGCAAAGCGTTAACAAGGAATACGACACTGCTATTAAGAGTTTGACGGTTTAAAATCCGCCAGAACCCGACCAGCCAGTGCCGTTTGGAATGCTGGTTTAAAGCGCCAGCACCCCGGTAAAATACGCGAAGAGACTTTTAAATCGTCCTCTCTACCCACCACTCAAACAAACCACCTGCCTGAGTTACGTTTGCTCAGACACGATCGAAAGAAAGTAATACGCGTGTTCGAAAGGTAATTTTCCCCTCCGGACACTACGTACATAAACTCCTGCCCGCAACCACAAAAAAAACTCCTACCGAACATCAACAACAAAAACTAACGCGCAATCACCGATAGTAAACTAATAAGGTAAATATTTACTCCATCTAAAGTAACAACGATAAGGAAAAAACTCGATTTAAGTCGAGATAATAGATAAGGAAAAGTAGGTAATAAACATAACTCCCGTACGAAACAACTCTAATATCACTACAATAAGACTCAAGTTAAAGATAACCCTCAAAGAAATGAACCCGGTTATTGTTAAATGCACACGCTGGATTAAGTTAAACTATTAAAGAACTAAGAGGTTACCCAGTTATTTAAAACTTAAAGGAATGTTGAATTTTTTTTTTTTAAAGAATCACCCTGTATGCTCTTCACATGTTTAACTTACTGTGTTAAGGTTCCATAAGTATTTTACATGAATATATTGTGCTACCATTTACAAAACCCCAATTCACTATCGTTAAGTTAGTAATAATATATACAGCACCAATAATGTGCCTGACTGTACTTAATTATTCTCCTACGCATCTACAGTAAGTAATAATATTTAATATTAAATTAAGCACCTTCCGGAACAACAGTAATAATTTTAGTACAACATTATAAAAAAAATAACCTGCTGACTGTACATCGTTCACATCAAAAAGACAAATTCATCTTCAACTACTAAGTATAAAAAGAATGGACAAGCTTGCGGTACTATTTAAAAGAAAATTGTAGGTATCATTTGCTTACACTTCACTTCGGTAAAGGAATAACATATAGGTTATGGTTAGCACTTTCAGCAATTAATAAATAAAATTCACTAATTATATTTGGTAACTTACTAAACAAGGGTTAATAATTCCAACTGACTGTACTTTTAACACGAGAAACCATTATTTTTAAACAATTATTTTGCCAACCATACCAATGAGGATAAATGTACACTAAAATAGGTACAGAAATACTAGTAATACACTGTTCATAACATTCTACTTGAGATTATTTAACTTGCTACCTTTATAACTACAAGCTTTAAGATTTATAATATTACACCCTCAAAAGTACAAATAAAATATTTAGTTTTAATTACACAGTACCGCAACACTCTAAGGTAAATTAATAGGTATTTGTAATAATACAAGGATGGCTATAACTTTATAACCTCCATTTTACACATCACATCGTACTTAACCGCGTTAAGTACAAAAGGAAATAATTAATAAAATAATGGTCTTCCAGCTTGAACACACTAGAGCCACACGTAGGGCTGCCACTTTTACGGGTTCAGCGGGGGAGCCCTATAGTGGTATAAAATAAAATAAAGAAATCTGTAATAACAAGTACATTTAATTTTCTTCTTAGAAATTTAAGCAGGTAATAACTATATAATAGCTATGCTAGCTCAGTCGTAACTTACATATATGTATTTAATTTAGAGCACAGGGGTGAGTCTGTGTTTCAGGATGCTGGAAGACCTCGGTAAACTATTTGGTAAAGGTAATTAAATGTTGGGCGCCTTAATAAAATATGTAATAGGGAACACTCTGACCTCGGGTTAAAAAAAAAACACGAGAGTTGGGCCCTGCAGCCGCGTGGTGGTGAGCTCAACCACCCCGGTGCCACAGCAGCCGCCACCGAACGTCCATGCCAGTTAAGTGGTCAAGGGCAGCACCAGCTCAGCGCGGCCTGGAGCACAACCTCGCTCATGCCGACGCCCTTGACTAACTAGGGAACTGAAGGGGTAAACAAAACCTCCTCTTGAAAGCCCTGGAAATAATTTAAAAACAATAAGTATGAGGCTTTGCCGATCCTCGACGAGGGTTAAAATTCGCAAGAACGGTTGAGCAACTTACCCAATGCAGAAGCCGGCTTTGTAAATCCGTGCCTTCATGTCTATGCATGGGGCCTTCAGAGGTTATGGTAAGTAGAACATAATATTCTCCCTGAAAATAAGTAATAAAACAATAAGCACTGAACACGTCTCGAACAATTTGATACGTAGATCAAGAAAAATACTTACGATTAAGCGGTTTAAGCCGCGATTTAAAAAACAATGTGGCACACTGGCCTTTGAAGAAAACGGAATCCTCTCGCTACAACATCTCATCCGAAATGCCGATGACAGCTGACAGATCGAATCACAGATACTCCCACCGCTGCGTCTCGTTGCGCGTACGACGCAGATACAGCGACCGAAACTCGTTTCAATAAAAAAAATAATTTCCAAAAAAGGAAAGAAGAAAGTTATAAAATATTTAATTGTGTTTTAATATTTGTAAATTAATAAAAGTAAACCTTTTATTGAAGAAAAATCAGACAGCGAGCTACTCACGCCCTCTGTCGATATTTTCAGCAACTAATTAGCTTTCGGACCGACGTTAATACGATCAATGCAAGTATTACCATCGCCCAACGCTAGATGTCCTATGAGGTCTAAAAAAATATTGTTACAACGTTACATGTCTTTAACATTTAATTTTCCAAAGAAAACAGCACAACAGTTCTCTCTTCTGATTTATTTTTCCTAGACATAATTAGTTTTATCTGAATTTAATTTTGAATAATTAGTGAAAACACTGGTGAAAATGCGTTTTCACTAAGGCGATACGGCGTTTATTGTTTAAACGGGTTTCTACTGAAAAATTACAAAAAAATATACACGAAAGAAAATGTGACCAAATCCACATCCACCGGTGGCCGGGGCGGGAATCGAACCCGCGTCTTCAGCTTACGCGGCTAACGTCCTGACCACTAGACCACAAGGCTACCAAAAACATCAAAAAAATTTCATAAAAATTGGATTACAAAAAAGGTTAGAAAAACGTGTTTTGTAAGTAATTTTGCCAAGTAAAAGGTCAAATATGACCAAGAAAATACAAAGAAAAAGAAAAAGCACATCCAGCCTCTATAAAAGTAGGTCCCACGTGTCTTCGGATGATTTCCTTTCCTACACGTAGACTTTAATAAAATACGGAACAACTACCTACTTTTGCCTTGTTATGGCGGAAGTGCGCAAGTAAATGTTCAGTCAGCTGCAATAGTTGCTAAGCGGGCGAGGTGTTCAAATGATCTTCACGCATCTTTATTGTTAAGAGAATAAGAGTGCGTCAGGGTAATTTTGAACATCTTGCCCGCTTAGCAACTTCTGCTGCTGACTGTTCATAATATTTAAATTCTGCTTTTTGAAGTATTTAGGGAAGATTTTCATGTTATTACGGCCAAAGCGGAATTATTTGCGCGAATACATGTTAATAGATCTGCGTTTTGATAGATTTTACATTTATTTTCGATTTATTCGTGTTGTATGAAATTTTTATAAAATAAGATATTCAACGCGTTCTATAAATTTTATCAATTTCGCGCAAATGAGTTAATGTTTTCGCAAGTTACAGGCCAATTAGTTTTTTTTTTAATTCGTTTTTGGTTAAAGAAATGTCACTTTTGACACTGACATAATCAAGTGTTTTTTTAATATAATTGAAACAATAATAGGGTATTTGACTACTAGTCAAATCAGTTTCTTTTTTCGAACTGTCAAAACGATTTTGCTACTATGGAATTTATATGAAACACTAGCATGTGACGTCACAATCAAATAACCTACTCTTTGTAGTTTTATACAAGTTTTAAATTAGAAATTGTGTCTAAAACTAACTGCTGTATTCGTTTCTCTATTAATCTTCTGGTGCTTTATTTCATGCAGGGTGTAAAATAATTTATTTTAAATACAGTCAAATACTCTATAAGAAAAAAATACTTAGCAAATACGCCATAAAGCTGTAAACAAATATGTATGTAAAATGGTCCGCGCACATCCTTGTACGCACGGAGTGACGTGCTTTCCAGGATAATTAGGGTTCCGTACCCAAAGGGTAAAAACGGGACCCTATTACTAAGACTCCGCTGTCCGTCTCACGAACCGTGATAGCTAGACAGTTAAAATTTTCACAGATGATGTATTTCTGTTGCCGCTATAACAACAAATACTAAAAACAGAATAAAATAAAGATTTAAGTGGGGCTTCCATACAAAAAACGTGATTTTTGACCGAAGTTAAGCAACGTCGGGCGGGGTCAGTACTTGGATGGGTGACCGTTTTTTTGCTTTTTTTTTCTATTTTTTGTTGATGGTGCGGAACCCTCCGTGCGCGAGTCCGACTCGCACTTGGCCGGTTTTTTTTTCTTCGGAGTAGTTTCGTGCACGTTTTGAGTTGAGTAGGTCAGCGGTTTTGAGGTAACGAGACCGTAAAGTTTGAGAACCTTTGAACCGTCGAAGTTTTGTTCGGGTACGTCGTTTCGCGCGTCTTGGAGCAAGAAAATTACTCATGTTACTATCGATTAGACTTTAGAGTACTGCTTCCGAGATTTAAGTTTTATCTTATTTGAACTACCATAACCATAACTACCATAAGGTCTCAAAGCATAAGACTTGAATGCTTTGAGACCTCTGCTTTAAAGGGGAATATCGGCCTGTCAGTTATACACAAAAGGTGACAGTTCCGAACAACTGACAGGCCGATATCGTCCGACCGATTGATAATCTGTGGGCCCCTTAAGAGCCAACAGGAGTGGTCATTTCTCCAAACGTACTCGACTGTTTCCTCCGTGGGTTTTGAAGCTAGAGCAATGATATTTTCAACACAGATTAATATTTTCAATATCTGTGTCGGACCGTTTTGCTTTTTTTAAGGCGCTAGATCCCTTCAAAAAGCGGCCAAGTGCGAGTCGGACTCGCCCATGAAGGGTTCCGTATTTAGGCGATTTAAGACGTATAAAAAAAAACTACTTACTAGATCTCGTTCAAACCAATTTTAGGTGGAAGTTTACATGGTAATGTACATCATATATTTTTTTTAGTTTTATCATTCTCTTATTTTAGAAGTTACAGGGAGGGGGACACACATTTTACCACTTTGGAAGTGTCTCTCGCGCAAACTATTCAGTTTAGAAAAAAATGATATTAGAAACCTCAATATCATTTTTGAAGACCTATCCATAGATACCCCACACGTATGGGTTTGATGAAAAAAAAATTTTTGAGTTTCAGTTCGAAGTATGGGGAACCCCAAAAATTTATTGTTTTTTTTTCTATTTTTGTGTGAAAATCTTAATGCGGTTCACAGAATACATCTACTTTTCAACAGTATAGTTCTTATAGTTTCGGAGAAAAGTGGCTGTGACATACGGACGGACAGACAGACGGACAGACAGACAGACAGACATGACGAATCTATAAGGGTTCCGTTTTTTGCCATTTGGCTACGGAACCCTAAAAATGGCCGAAATGGCCTAATTGACTATGCCGCAATGAGAGGCGTGGTATTCAAAACTGATATCAATTAGCCAAAAAAGAAAAACGGTCCGACACAGATAATTTCATAATCACTTAGATTTTCAAATTTGGTTACGATTGGTTAAGTTTTGGAGGAGGAAACAGTCGAGTGCGAAACCTCGTTTTTGGAGATTTTTACGCAGGATTTTTCGCCTTGTCCTTATCGCACTAGTTTTAGGAGCCGCTTCCGTTAGCGAGACGGGTATATTTACCTAAAATATTTAAATCTCAGCTCCTGTTTCGTCTTAAGAGTCCGCAGCAAGCTCGGTTCTCCATACAATCGTAATTACGCTCTCATTTTAAAACGACTAGCTAGATTGCTCTGAAACATTGTACTTACAATAAGATAAGGTATATCTATGCCTGTAATTAGTGTATATAGCTTCAGATAACATTGTTAAAAAAATACAGCGAAATTATTTTTTTGATACAAACCGTTTTTTGCTCTATTTCGTTTGTTTTTTAAGCTGGAGCTATATAAACTGATTACAGGCATAGATATACCTCATGTCATTGTATATGCATTGTTTCATTACAATCCAACACGTCGTTTTAAAATGAGAACGAAACTCCTTTTGTATGGGAAGATGCGGACTCTTAAGAGTCGACTTATTTTTACACTCGTATTGGAAGCTATAAACAAAGTCAACAATATGGGTTGTTTATATGTATTAACCTGTCGTTTCCCACGATATGACGTCACCCATAAGCGTTCTGGCTCAAATATGAGCCACTGGGAGCTGACAGATTAAAGATTAAAACAAGTAACAAACAACAAAAACCCTTAAAATAAAAATTATAACTAAAATTAAAAACTAAGCTTAAATTATAAATAAAAAATTTGGCCTAAATCGCCGCCTATTGGCCGGGGTTGTTTTGTTTTTAAATTCGCAGAGGTTTTCAGTTGCTGCCAAGGGGGATTAAAAACCAATGGACCAGAGTGGAACAAGGAAGATTAGTTATTAATAGTTTAATCCTTATTTCAAACTTTTAATTGACAAGGAAAATCCCAGGCTTTCCAAACTGTTTTCATAATAAAAGGTTTTCGCGGTAACGTTTCATTATAAAATTTATAAAACCACGGTCGCGTACACGGGAGTAAGTTTTAATGAATATTAATTTCCAAGTATTACTAGGGTATGTATATGTATGTATATTTAATCCCAATAAAAACATAAATGTGAAATGAGTGCCAAGTTCAATATTAAAGGGGCCACTGATGATCAGTCCGCCAAACGATATCAGTAAAGTCACTCAGTTAAAAACAAAAGGTGACAGCTCCGGACAACTGACAGGCCGATATTGTCCGATATCATCAGAGTGGGCCCCTTAAGAATATGTGTCGTTGTTAACTCGCTGACAAAAGAATTGAGATCTATATGGGTGCCAAGTTCTGTGATGTGTAGAAAATCCAGAATTTATAAAGTATTTGTCTTGGCTAGTTTTTACCAACAAACCAAATTTTAGCAAAGCAAACAATAATACTTAACTGATCATCACTATAATATTAATTTGACTTCCATTTTTCCTTCAACAGTTCAAGAATTATTACAGAAAAAATTATAGTCGCTTGTACCAAGTAGAGAAACGTAGACAGAGGGTAAATCGTCAATTCCTGGCCACCGGTTAATAACTGGCCACCTTATACTAAAAATGAATTCTATTCACCTATAAACTAAATTTATTTTAGTATAAGGTTTCAATAACTGGCCGCCTTTCAACAACTAGCCACCTTATAGGTACTATAATGAATTCAGAGGCCAGTAATTGACGCATTAACCTATATATTGGTTATGATGGTTACATTAATTACCCGCTTAAAAAAACGCGGAATAGATTACGTTATCCTCCATAATAAAATTTAATATTTTCCTTATGAATCAGCGGATTACGGTATTAATTATTCATAGTCTAACCCAAAGTTCTGTTTTTCTTTATAAACCAGTATACTTTAATAACATTACTCATACAAAATCTATGTGATGAGGGTTCTAGATTATACTGGTGGATGTTTGAGGCCCCTACCCCCCTTTTCTGTAATGATATGGGTTGGGGAAGCTGTCAAATCAATTTCTAATTTTAAGTCGTCTCGAACGGGGCATCGATTTTAGGCCTCGTGTTAAATGTAATCGGATGCTGTGTACAGTCGCCATCATATATATCTGAGCGGCCAAGGTGCTCACAAATATCTGAACACGCCTCTATTATCAAGGCGTTAGAGTCGTGTTCAGATATTTTTGAGCACCTTGGCCGCTCCGATATATCTGATGGCAACTGTACCTACACAGCATCCGATTACATTTAACACGTATTGACAACGTTGTATTAGGTTTCGTAAAGGGGCCAAATCATTTACCGAACTTCAAAATGGCGGGAATATTTTATAATATATAGTTGGTCAAGCAGATCTTGTCAGTAGAAAAAGGCGGCAAATTTGAAATTGTAGGCGCGAAGGGATATCGTCCCATAGAAAATTTGAATTTCGCGCCTTTTTTTAGCTTATAGTTGGTCAAACCAATTTGTTAGTAAATAAGAACAAACAAAACTATACTTATCCTTTTCTTTTGGATACTAGTACTAGTGTAAGACAAAGATAGTATGATTATCTCTGTCTATGTTTGAAATGATACAGTCCTATGACAAATTATATTTTATTATGCTTGAGGTTCTGTGAGGTGATGGATGGAAGTTGAATATTTTCTTTTTTCTTTAATTATATTTTGAATTGTACAGTGCTTTAGTTTATAACTGTTATGCTGTATAACTTTTATGTAATAAATAAATTATATATTTAATTTTTCATGCTCTGAAAGAGGGTCATATTTGTTGTTTAATTCGTCATTGTTGTTTAATAAACCGGCCAAGTGCGAGTCGGACTCGCGTTCTAAGGGTTCCGTACATTAAGTCCGACTCACGCTTGACTGCACATTTCTAATAGGTTTTCCTGTCATCTATAGCTAAAGAACTATTTTGTGTATTTTTTACAAAATTTTAGACCTAGTAGTTTCGGAGATAAGGGGGGGTATTTTGTTTGCTTATTTTCTTGAATAACTGCTAAACTATTTATTAAAAAATTATAAAAAAATATATATTTGAGATTTTTTCAATAAGCTCTTTCATTTGATATGTAACACGATATAGTTAGAAAAACTTTATTTTTTAATTTTCTCATTTACCCCCCAAAAATTGCCTCCATATTTAAAATCCATTTATTTACGTTATACGTCCATCTTTGGGTCACAAACTTACATATGTGTGCCAAATTTCAACTTAATTGGTCCAGTAGTTTCGGAGAAAATAGGCTGTGACAGACGGACGGACAGACACGCGAGTGATTCTATTAGGGTTCTGTTTTTTCCTTTTGAGGTACGGAACCCTAAAAAGTGTGCAGAAAGTGATACGTTTCTGTACTAGAGCATTTTACTTTCCAAGTACGATTTTTTTAATTTTTTTGTAAAGTCCAGCTATCACTTTGCTAAAAACAACTATTGACATTAGCGAAATCATCATATATAGAGAAGGGCTTGTACTTATTTCAGTTTATAATTTAGGTAAATTTAATTAATTTATTTTTCGTTTATTTATTTAATTTCGTATTTATTTATAAAGTACCCAGGGAAAAAACACGAATCAAACTTTTTTAATAAAAGAATTCGATTTGTCCCCAAAGTTATCCAGTAAAAACTGTTTATAAAACAAAAAAAAAACTAAACAAAACCTCACTCCACATGCGCGTTCTATCAAAAATTTTAACGTAGCAAGAGAACTACCAAATAACCTGTCATCAAAGCTACCGTTTTCAAAGTATCTGATTCAAAGCGGATTTTAATTAACTTTTCAAATCTAAAACCCGACAAAAACAACAACAAGTGCATAAGTGCAGCACACGGAAAATTTTCTGCGCTGCGGAACCAACTGTCAGTTTCATGATCATTAAAGTCTGTTTTTAAAATATTTGTTTAATCATAAAGGCACAGAATAAATAAAAGTAGGTAGGTACAGAAAATTCACTCTCTAACAAAATGCGTCTATTACGACAGATATGACCGCTAGGTGGCGCAAGCGCGAACAGGCGTCCGTTCCGTAGCGGTGCGCGGCAACTAATACTATTAGACACCAAAATTGGCGTGGACCGCATGTGCTTGTAGCGACGCGACGATATCTCGGAGTGAGCCACGGCTGATAAAGGTCACAACCTCCTGAGACCCAGTAACATTTGTTTTGTTATTGAATTTGGAACCCTTAGTTACTCAATGAAAGTTCAAAATATATTTTGGAATATGTACAAAAATTTGTACGCAGGGTCTTAGGAGGTTAATACCACCTTGTAACGCGTAGCTCCGATATATCTAATATCGACTTTAATAGATATTCTCATGAGAATTTCTAGTTTATTCTAGCTCCGCCAACAGGAACGATAACTTCCTGAACTGTTTCTAATGTATTTTTCAGCTTCGTTATAACAATTTTGCTCACTAGCTTGGATTGCAGAAAGAAATACGATAGAGTACATCCCTCTGGCTTCTAAGAGGAAAGTGGAATAACATCAAATCAAATAATATATCATTAATTTTTAGGCAACTAAGGGCCATACATATCTTACAAATTCGCCTTTGTCGCGTCGCGTGTCACTTATTTTTACGGCCTATTGCAGGTGACTACAACTTTGAAATGACCCATTTACCGACATTTGGAAAAAAGGAAACACGGCTAATCCTTTGTTCTAAACATAATGAATTGGAATTAACACTGTCTTTTGTTTTCCCTTATTACAACAGAAACGCAAACTCATTTTTAAGGAAAAACTCTAGGGAAATTGGAAAGGCTTCAGATCAGATAATATCATAATATTCATTTATGTGATAAAAGTAAGGGACGGCAGGATTATTCAAATGTTGAATGATTATGTAAAGGTACCTAATAGATTCATAGAGGGTCGACCCTTGGGACTGGTGAGAACAGTTGTTAGAAAATTATAGTTTTCGGTCTTGGCTTAGATCATATCGAAACATATATGTAGCTCTCGAAATGTACCTGATTTGCACAGATTTCTGAATCAACTGTTATGGTTGAATCTGTGCAAACATATATTTGTTGTCAAACAAATATAAAGCCTGTAAATTTGTGGCCCTAAAGGGGCCCACTGATTACCGTCCGCCGGACGATATCAGCCAGTCAGTTAAACGCAAAAGGTGACAGTTCCGAACAACTGACAGGTTGGATTCGTCCGGCGGACTGGTATTAGTAGGCCCCTTAAGATAGTGTTGCTACTAGCAGCTTACAATGTCTAGCAGCTATAGTTTGTCAAAGGACTGTCTCATTTCAAACATAGACAGAGAGAATCATACTATCCTTGTCTTACTCTAGTACTAGCACCCAAAAGAAAAGGATGAGTATAGTTTTTTTGTTCTTATTTACTGACAATTTGGTTTGACCAACTATATTCGACTTTGGATCGATCCAGTTATTTGAGTTCTATGAAAAAGCAAATACAAATTTTAGAATAAACACTCAAACGTCCATGCCGTAAAAAAGAAAATTATAAAAATAAGTCTCCAAAAACAAATAACAAACCTAGTGCCGGGGTGTGTCAATTATTTTCGCATTACGTGACTGGAATATTTTCTGCCAGCATTTATTTGTACACATTTATACATTTCTGGCCTCCATTAGCGCTTTTCATCACCCGTCTCAATAACCCGCAATCATTACGGTTTACGTCAGTAACCTGTCATTCTGGTCCATAACACATAATATACGTATCGGCAGGAGAGTTGTGGTGAATGATTACACGCAGCCTATATCACAGTAAAAAGTAACAGTGGACCGACGCCTTTGATGTTTGAGTAAATTCCGACACCGCACAAGAAAACAGTTGAGTTGTCACAGACTTTTACACAACTACCCGAAATTTACAAACATTTCTTAGAAGAGAAACGCTGGCCCTATAAGTAGTACGAGCTACTAACAATGGCGATGTATGCAGCTCGGGTGCACACAATATGGCTTGCAAAAACACTTAGTAGAAATGCCAAGTTATAAAGTGAATAATGCCTATAAGGCTAACTGCAACACTACAACCGGTATTTTCACATTTTTCGCACGTACAAAGTTATTAAGTTACGAGCCCTTTAGTTAGTCCATAAACCGTCTAAAAGAGTTCGCAAACCTCACTAACGCAATTTGTGCGAGCTGTTACATTGTCACCGCTTACCAGGATACATTTGATAGGAAAAGTCGAAGCCGACCAGTTAAATGCTTGCTTGAATCACTTACAGCCGTTAAAGAACTGGAGGTCACCTTAAACCAGTCAGTTCGGGAACTATAATTATTTAAGCAATCAGAACGAGCTGCTGTCAGAGAATTTTGCGACCGTACGAGCCTTGTTAGTTCGAGGGCTCTATAAAACCGTAAAACAACTCTTTACACACCCATATAACTGAACCGAACAATCGGCGTTTATTGCCGTATATTATACAATAATTCAAGTGTTTGAAACTTCAAACGGCGACCGGAGTTTCAGCTGGAAAGTTGAACGTTGGCTGACTCGAGCCGTATTTCAGGGTAAAATGAAGATTCTACGAGAGTTTCGCATCATTGGCTGTTGGATAAGAACATTTCTTGCGGCATAAGTTACGTGTATCCGACTTAAAAGTACCCGAGTTTGTAATATCTTGCCTGCATCACTTTGAACTGATTTTGCGAGTGTGCTTGTGAAAATACCTGGAGCCTTACCATGATGTCCTTATTGCGATTCTGTTTAGGACCCAAACTGAGTCGCTAAAGGACGGAGCTATATAAGTCGCATAACTCCGTCCCTTAGCAATTCAGTTTAGGTCCTAAACAGAATCGCAATAAGGACATCATGGTAAGGCTCCTGATCTAAAATGTATGCGAAATAGGAATGATGTCAGTTATCATTGGAAGTATTTAATTCAGGAAATCAAAGAAACGAAATCACTTCACTTTCGTCTGTTCTTAGAAAACAGGTATTTTTGCAGTTGTCGAACCTGAAACAAATGAAATGGTGGTGTTTTTTCTTCTTTTTAAATATTTAATTGAGAGATTCATAATCACACTTTGTAAAACTGAAAAATTAAAAAAAAAACCTAAATGTAAATAATTTCAAAATTGCTTTATTAGGATTAGATATGAGGATATGAAGTATAAAATTTGAGGTATATTTTACAAAACATTTTTTAACGGTATTGTATCTGGAGAAACCCAAACTTGGTATGTTTTGAAAATTATTTATTGTATTATTTAAAAAAAATACTGAAATGTAATGATGTGATATATTTTTGGAATCGGCTCAGAAAGCCCTTTCGTTTAATACCACACACGATAGGTACAATATTTTTTTAAATTCCATAAAAAAAAAAGATGACGTCATAACTCCTCTCGTTTTTTTTATTTGTTGGTGCTTCAGGTCAAATTGTTTCAAATGTTCGTACCGATTTTCATACCTTTAACATCATTTGCAGCATTTTACTGAATTTCTCGGTGTACCGCCAGCGCTATATATATTATACTACTCTTTGCCTTTTCTTTAAACTTTTTTTTGACAAGTTTTCACAGACAATTACATCAAGGCGGTTTGTTTACAAAGGGGCCTACCGGGAAGTGCGAAAATCGAAACTCAGCTATTTGCCTCTTTATCGCTCGAATATGCAAGAGTGATTGAGAGGTTAGATAACAAAATTTCGAATTTCTGACTGTATTTTTCTTTAAATATTTTCAAATACAATTAAGTTGCGTTGTTTTATCACAAAGTTAAAAAGACTTAAAAGACTACTGTCTGTATCATCACCATCAGATCAGCTCGATGGTACCATAAAAATATTGTATTGTCACCCATATTCATGAATCTAGTATTAAACTGGATTGGGCATGAGTGGTGGGGATAACTGACAGAACGGGATAGACTTATGTATCTTTCAGTAGGAGTAGCAGCGAAAGCGCTATTATTGTTTGTCCTTGTCACAGTCTCACATTTTTTTTATTCCTCACCGTAAATTAGCATGGATGATTGGTCGAATTTATTTGTTGCCCACCATAACAAATAAATTCTACCTATCATAGCGTCGCATTGCGTATGTTTTGTCCCTCACGGAGGCACGCGTAGACCACTTCTATAGGATGCTACCTTCTATGCCCATATTACATATTATGTACTTATGTAAATTTTCAGCTTCATTGAACACCCGGGAAGTGGGTCAAATTTAATTTGCATGATTTGATTGGAACCGGGACAGATGAAACTAACTAAAATCTTGTAAAAATGTGGCTTTCCAATTTCTATTGCAACTTCAGATGAAAACGTCCTTATTGAAGCATAAGGACCCTTAATTTATGGAAAGCCACATACAACAACCAATTCGAGGCTACTAGGCGGCAAAATACGACTCAATACGAGTAGGTAGGTCAAATAAGAGTAATAAAATACGGATTTATATTTGGCCAAATATTCTTTATTGTGACAAAGTTATTCTTCCTCGCGTTATCCCGATTTTGCCACGGATCATGAGAACCTATGGTTCGCTTGACAATTTCTTAATTGGTTGCAGGAGGTCTTTGGAGGTTTATTATAAATACTGGAAGGCACTTTAGTTTGTCAATACATTATTTATTATTTAATTTATAAACTTTATAAACACAACATTACATGACGGCGTTTGGAAGTAGAGTAATTGACATTCTCAAGTTTGAATTAAACATCATTCAAACTTGAGCTTCTGTATTCAAATTAAATGTGTCAAGCCAGTGTCGATTGCATATACACCCTCTACACAGGGACCGGAAAACCCCTTTTAAAGATTAATCGTATCGATAAAGTAACCCTATTAAATGCTTACCCAGAGGTCATGGTTACCCTATCGTTTGGCTTACCGTATCGTTATGGAAACCATTTTGAATATGATTAATCATATTAGATGTGGTTACCAAATCAAATAGGGTGTAGATAAGGTAGTTAAGCCTATAATATTTACCGCTTACCCCTTTATAGGGTAACCCTTTTCCCGTCTCTTTTCTACGTAGGCGGCGATTCTACCTTTCTCATTGAACAGAACAGGATAGATAGAGATAGGTAGGCGGGGGGCGGGGGGGCGGCAGCCGCAAAAGCGAAACAAGTGGAGTGAATTGGAGCAGTCACATCACATTCTGGAGTCCTCTCTAATTACTCGTGTTACTCGCGTCCTGAGTTTGGTGACACGACGTCATGGAATATACAGAATAGACATCTTGTGAGCGATAGACCAACGAATGCGCTGTAGGCGATGCGGCTGCGAGTAGTGGAACTTACGTGACAATTTCCATCAATCAAAAAGGGACTACATTGCTGATGGTCGATAAAGGCTATTAATAATTGAATTTTAACAGCAAGAATGCCTTATTGACAAGCGATCTTTTTGTTGAACCCACACCTACACGTCAAATAATGCTTGCTCCACACATTCTCTTATAAACGCTCAAAATTGTAAAAAAAATTAAAGAATTTACTCATCACCTCTCTCAACTCAAGCTGCCTATTTCTAATCCACGTTAACAAACCACAAGTTGTACCTTAACACATTTCGTAAACTATATATTCAGAAAAGTCCGTATTTTATTTCTAAGTGGAACATGAATATAGCTGGTCAAGCAGATCTTGACAGTAAAAAAGGCGCGAAATTCAAATTTTCTATGGGACGATATCCCTTCGCGCCTACATTTTTCAAATTTGCCGCCTTTTCTACTGACAAGATCTGCTTGACCAGCTATAGCTTATATTACCTTTTTGGCATAAAAATAATCTAAATTAGTCAAAATATTTTGACTAAATATTGCACTACTACTACCTACTATATAGGTACCTACCTTAGTAACTTGGTAACTTTGTGTCACCAACTATTTTGATGCTACCTACAAAGAGCATCAAAATAGTTGGTGACTGACAGGTCAGGCTCCGGTCTTGGTAAGTAATGTAGCCAAATACTGGTAAGTAATATAGTCATAAGACCTACTGTATTTGGCTATATTACTTACCAAGACCTAAAAGTACCTATTGTTTAATATGTATCTACACAGAGATGATTTTTAATTAAAGGAAATTAAATACATATATGTTATTCAACTACAAATAAAAAAATTAGATCTATACTTGGTCAACCAGAACTTGACAGTAGAAAAAGGCGGCAAATTTGAAAAATGTAGTTGTAGGCGCGAAGGGATATCGTCCCATAGAAAATTTGAATTTCGCGCCTTTTTTGACTGACAAGATTTGGTTGACCAGCTATATTTCAGTTTACACATTTTTTTTCGTTTAATTTTAATAAAACATTAAAGTTTTTAAGCATTAAACTTTATTTAATTTTCTTCACTATAGATTATTTTCTGATATTCAAGTAGGTATGGTGTTTCAGGTTGGTAACAGGAAATAAGAAAACCACGCTGGTGGTCCACATCTGTAAGTTTAAATATGAAACATGATAAAAACACTTAAATTAAAAACTTAATGTCTTCCCAGCTTTGCTCGAAAACATATAAAAACTCAAAAATGCGCGTTTTCCCAGATATAAAACCTAGCTAGATCGATTTTGCGCCCCCGAAAACCCCCATATAGCAAATTTCATCTAAATCGTTAGAGTCGTTCCCGAGATCCCCGAAATATATATACATATAAATAAATAAATAAATATACAAGAATTGCTCGTTTAAAGGTATAAGATATATATTATTAAAAACTTATAAATAAATTATTTGCCCTAAATCGTGGTAGTGACCTACCAAGTGCGGTAGGGTGCCCAGAAAGGCTGCAGGCTGACCGCTTGCCCCGCTGGATAACAATGCTGATCCGCATCATCAGAAGCATACAGATATAAAGCGCTTTGACAGCTCCTCATAGAGGCAACGCGCGCTAGGCCGCACGCCATAAATCTAAGCTAAAGTCTTAAATTCGAGATCATGAACATGAAATATTTGTTCGCTATAATAGTAAAATCATAGGTCTAATACCTATGATTTTAATATTATAGCGAAAAGTTAGCAGGAGACGGCCGTGCCGTGGTCGTGGTAGGTACAGCATGCGTGGACCAGACAAGCAAACCCTGAATTATTTACCTACCTATTTTACTATACCTTTGTTCACCTATGTATATTTACTCTTCTTTCCAAGATAATCATTTTTTTTTTCAAGATGTAACCCGTATAATCGGGCTGTATAATTTGCCTCAATTTTTTTACACAATGTTGTATGTAATTTTAATTCGATAATTAATGATGTTTTACATATTTATCATATACTATTTTTCCAATTTTTCTTGTATATTACGTTGTTTATTTCGATTGACGTGTTTATTATTTTCGTTACTATGACAGCGGTTTTTTTTTGGCATTTAGCCAGTGTCATGTCGATATAAAAACACTTTAAAAATGCAACGGAAAGGTTGAGTCCTCCATACAATGACATTATTATAACTCAAACAAGAACCATCCAAAGGGGAATGGGGGAAATTGCGATAGGTATTTGCTTCTCTATCACTCTTGCATATCCGAGCGAAATTTAATGGTGGCACATAACGAAATTGGTTTCGCGGAAGGAAACCGTCTTTATTCATCAATGTTATATTTATTAGGAACAAACGTTGACTGCCGACCAACTGCCGACTGTCCTATATATTACACTACTCTTTGCTGCCGACTTCTAGCGCTGGCGGTACACCGCGAAAATCAGTAAAATGCTGCAAATGGTGTTAAAGGTCTGAAAATCGGTACGATTGATCTTTAGGACATTTGAAACAATTTGACCCGAAGCGCCAACAAATAAAAAAAAACGAGAGGAGTTATGACGTCATGTTTCTTTTGTATGAAAAAAAAATAATTAGAAACCTATCGTGTGTGGTATTCAACGAAAGGGCTTTCTGAGCCAATGCTAAAAATATATCACATCGTTACATTTCAGTCATTTTGTTTAAATTATAATAAAAATAGTTTTCAAAACATACCAAGTTTGGGCTTCTCCAGATACAATACCGTTAATTTTTTTTTGTAAAATATACCTCAAATTATCCGTAATATCCTCATATCTAACCCTAATAAAGCAATTTTGAAATTATTTACATTTAATTTTTTTTTTAATTTTTCAATTTTACAAAGTGTAATAATAGCCCTGCCGAATATAATGTCCGAATATTATGTCCGAATGAATAAATACGAGTAATAATGTCATTCGGGTAAAATAAGAGTATTGAAACTTGGTTTTTCTACTCCCGTACTTTTATTTGTCATTTAAAGGGTCGTGCACACACCTTTAAACCCCCTATAGTTCTTATCTTATAGTTAGCAGTATCTTTTTGGCACTTTTACGATACTTCGTGTAATCACCACTTAAAAAATATTGTATGGAATACATTGTTGCCAACCTAATTTTAATTGTCATTTCTGACAGACGAGTGAACCATAGACATGTTTTGGTTACTGGTACGATTTTTTTTTTTCATCTTTATAGGGCTGTATCTCCTAAACCGTGCGTCGTAGAGCAAAAATAATCAAATTTTCGTTCCCCTTTAAGAAATCCCTAAGTAAGATTTAAAAAACAAAAAAAGAAAAAAAGGAAGAGAAATATTTACAGGGCTGTATCTCCTAAACCGTGCGTCGTAGCGCAAAAGTAATAAAATTTTCGTTCCCCTTAAAAGTCCCACCCACTGAACAACCTATCACATTAGGACATGAAACAATCATCATCATCCATTTTTATTATTATTTCATTGCATTTCAAAGTAAGCGCTTGGTCGTAGAAAAAGTATTGTATGCAACGTTGTTTAACTTTCAAAAAATACTCGTGGCGTCTTTATTAAATTTACTTACTCACGCCACTCGCCTTTTTTGACCTCTCTTAAACAACGGTTGCATAAAATACTACTGCATGTTCCTTTGGTAATATCTAAGCTTTAAGAAAAAGTTCTAATGAGTGGGGGTGGAGAACTCGGGAGAGGGGGGGCGTTAATAGTACATTATTGTCGAGGTTCGGAAGTAGCTACTTGCTGGCTGAGGATTCGTTTTAAACGGACGACCTTGGGAGTCCGTTTAATTGAATCCGAAGCCAGCAAGTAGCCTTCCAGCCGAGTCATATATAGTGCTTTTCTCAAAAATGGTGCAAGAAATAGAAATATTTTACAGAACTTACAGAAGCAACGTTCTAATTTTCACAGAAAAATACAACCATTAAAAAAATTTGCTTGCCGCCTTTAAAAAAAAAAAAGAAGTGTATTTTTCTGCTGAAAATACGCCAACCTATTTGAGACACCTAAATAGTCGCGGTACCAACATTTAGCCTGTAACAGACGATCGCACCGCACCGCGACCTTGGAGCGTCGCACCCATAAGTGAGAGCGAGAAACAGATATCTTTCTCCCTCTCACTTATGGGTGAAACAGATATCTCTTTCTCGCTCTCACTTATGGGTGAAACAGATATCTCTTTCTCGCTCTCACTTATGGGTGCGACGCTCCAAGGTCGCGGTGCGGTGCGATAGTCTGTTATAGGCTTTATAATAAGTGCTGATCATCTGTTTGGCTGTTTAAGGGACCTATGCCTTCATTTGATATGGCCATTTAAAGTTTTAAAAAGTTTGGAACTCGTTAAATAATGGAATTTGTATGCGACATTGCAGTCCCGAAATCGAGACTGCAATGTTTTTAACTTTTTAATTTTTTGAATGACCATAAACTACGCACTTCGCGACCTATTTTTTAACCGGCAACGTCGACTTTGCCGTTCATTTTTGAGAAAAGGTGAGTTTTTTCAGTTAATTCTTTCTTAATTCTTACATAGACAATTTTTACTACGACTTATAGATTCCGAGATATAAGCGACTTTCTGAAAAAAACGTTATATATTAATTTTATGCTTTCTTTGTAATATTATCAGCATGAAAATTGCAAAAGTTATTGAGCGAAAAATTCGGAATATGAAGTGATTCCGTTTCTTTGCTCGTGAGTGTATGTGATTGCGTAAATAATTTGCTTTTGTAACAGTATATTCCAAGATACCTATAACCTTCCATCGTATCTCCTGAATACGTTTATCCCATTATATAGGTAGCCCGCTAACCTTATGTTTTGGTACATTCAAGCGGCCGCTATGGAGACCAAAAGTGGTCACGTTTTTAGGGTTCCGTAGCCAAATGGCAAAAAACGGAACCCTTATAGATTCGTCATGTCTGTCTGTCTGTCTGTCTGTCCGTCTGTCCGTCTGTCCGTCTGTCTGTCCGTCCGTATGTCACAGCCACTTTTCTCCGAAACTATAAGAACTATACTGTTGAAACTTGGTAAGTAGATGTATTCTGTAAACCGCATTAAGATTTTCACACAAAAATAGAAAAAAAACAATAAATTTTTGGGGTTCCCCATACTTCGAACTGAAACTCAAAAATTTTTTTTTCATCAAACCAAAATTTTCATCAATACGTGTGGGGTATCTAGGGATAGGTCTTCAAAAATGATATTGAGGTTTCTAATATCATTTTTTTCTAAACTGAATAGTTTGCGCGAGAGACACTTCCAAAGTGGTAAAATGTGTGTCCCCCCCTGTAACTTCTAAAATAAGAGAATGATAAAACTAAAAAAAATATATGATGTACATTACCATGTAAACTTCCACCGAAAATTGGTTTGAACGAGATCTAGTAAGTAGTTTTTTTTTATACGTCATAAATCGCCTAAATACGGAACCCTTCATGGGCGAGTCCGACTCGCACTTGGCCGCTTTTTCATTTGTAGGAGTTTTCGCACTTAAATTTGTAATGTTCTTATTGGAAAGATGCGAAGTCGGTGGAGGGAGAAGTAGTCCTGATTGTCACAAACACAGGTAATCTTATGGAATGTCTGACATAAATGCTAGCGGCAGCCGCTTGAACAAATTTTACTCCATAAGATTTAACGTAGAAAAGCCGACAAAATGAGGGCAGCACCAGTCGTGCACCTAGCGAATACGCGATGGCTTACCATTGCATTTACACACTTCATTCGTTATGCGTACTGTAAAGGGATACGGCCTATACGGATGTAGAAGATAGATAAACACGCTAAGATGGTCTTCTGTATATTCTTTTTATAAATTTCAGCTAAATTACAATAATATTTGGTTAGCCCTGATGGCTGCCTCTTTCGGAATGCCGATCCACACACCCGTGCCATCTGACAGCGAGATCAGATTCTAAATTTAAAAGTGGCCTAGCTGTCAGCCACTGACCAAAAAGCTATAAAGCTTGCAAACCTAGTACCTAAGTATCATTCTACTTAGATCTCATTTCTCACAAAATCCATTTTAACTAGCTAATATTAGGTATATTAGCTAGCATACAATACTTCACTCGGAATTATTACCATTGGACAAAAAGCCCAGTCGATTTGAATATTAAATTGTATAAGAAAATTCGATTACACCGTTGAAACAATTTATTAATTATATTTTGATAGAATATTGTCCCTTTTGTTCTTGGATCTGATTTCAAAGGAGTTTGTTCCTTATGCGTTTGACAGACTGATTTAATAAAGCCACGTCACCCTTTATTTCATTCTATTTGGGTTATTTTGATATTTTTATTAAATAAAAATTGGGCCAAAAACAACTATACCGTAAAACGGGGTGAGTAGGTTTCGCGGGGAGAGGTGGGCTATGAATGGGGAGAGAAGGTTTGAGAGGGGGATGAGAAGGGATTTTAAGGCTACTGCTACAAAAATAATGTAGGTATTCCAATTTAAAACAGACCTATAGTAATACGCATAATAAAAAAAAATCGATCCAACAATCTTCCAAAATCACCTTTGTATGAAAACCCCTCTCACCCCAAATACGAGGCACTACGGGGTGATGTGGGTTTTCCTCTTTATCGTCAAAGTTATGAAATGGAACTACCCAAAATAAAATAAAAACTAAAATACAAACGTCCGGAACCTTTATTATACCTATACACCATTCAGTTTTCATATGTAAAAATAAAATGTTATCGAGGTTTGAATTTCAGTGTTGACCCTACTCACCCCATTTTACGGTATACCTACAGAGCTACATCAGTTTGTTTTTCCTCGATAACTTTTAGTGCATTGACGTATATATCTCAGGACTGGCCTTACGGGCAATAAGAATGGGGTATGAATGGGGCCAGTACAGCGGTGTGACACTGGTACAACGCGATTTGCCGATGACTTCCCATCACGCGCGCGTAGGGTTTGCAATCCGGATCCGAAATGTATGAAATTATCCGGATCTGGATCCGGATCCGCGAATCTTCCCATACATTTCGGATCCGTCGTGCAAACCCTACGCGCGCGCGGTCGCAACAACCCGCGGCACTGACCCCACTCACAGTATAAGCTGTAACTGGCCCCAGGAGCTAAAACGTAGTGATTATATTCTCTTTGCCAGGAGCGGCCAAACAGTAAAATATCATGTTAAAAAAAACAACTGACAGGCCGATGTCGTCCGGCGGACTGGTAATCAGTGGGCCCCTTTAGACTACACGATTGGCTTGAATTCGTGAGTGACACCGCTAAACTAGTACCATTTTTTAGTGCACGTAAGGCATGTTTTAGTGTTATTGATGCGTGATGTAACTGATGTAAAATATTTGTCATTTATTTAAAGAGCTACAGTCTGCAACCTTATTGTGCTTATTTTGCGTTATTTTCCTTTGTCCGTTGTTTTTTTGCGACGATAAATGACTTTTTATTTTTTTATTTTGTACTTCGTCCTGCTCGATGAAACACTTTATTCTAGAGTGAGACCAAGATAACTCTGCGGCGATTTTTGTAGCTCAGTATTTTATACCTACTTACATCAAAATTAGAATAAAGCCGATCCCATACAATCAACATGCTTAAATTAAATGAAACTTATTTTCAACATACCTATTTATTAAAGGAACAATTAGAAAATATTCGTCGAATAGTACCTATATAGGATGTTTCCGAAACTTTTCTCGTCACATTAGTTTATCGATATATCGATATACCCCTCACTAAACCTACCGAGTTACGTGAAAGTTTCGCTTGGATAGTTTGACGTTTTCGCGATGACAGTAGCTGTCAGCGCCATCTTGCTCACGAGTGCTCTTATTAAGTTGCCAGCCTATCCTATGTTATAGGGGTTTTACTCAAAGAGTAGTATAATATGTTTAACTGGAATGAGAAATATAGTTGGTCAAACCAAATTGCCAGTAAATAGAAACAAAAAAAACTATAGGTACTCATCCTTTTCTTTTGGTTGCTAGTACTAGTGTAAGACAAAGAAAGTATGATTATATCTGTCTATGTTTAAAATAAGACAGTGCTTTGAAAAACTATGGCTACAAATAGAACTAGCCGTATAGTTCTAACTTACACATTTTTTAAATTAAAGTAAAAAAGCGGCCAAGTGCGAGTCGGACTCGCCCATGAAGGGTTCCGTATTTAGGCGATTTATGACGTATTAAAAAAAACTACTTACTAGATCTCGTTCAAACCAATTTTCGGTGGAAGTTTGCATAGTAATGTACATCATATATTTTTTTTAGTCTTATCATTCTCTTATTTTAGAAGTTACAGGGGGGGGGGGACACACATTTTACCACTTTGGAAGTGTCTTTCACGCAAACTATTCAGTTTAGAAAAGAATGATATTAGAAACCTCAATATCATTTTTGAAGACCTATCCATAGATACCCCACACGTATGGGTTTGATGAAAAAAAAAAATGTCGAGTTTCAGTTCTAAGTATGGGGAACCCACAAAAAAATTTTTTTTTCTATTTTTGTGTGAAAATCTTAATGCGGTTCACAGAATACATCTACTTACCAAGTTTCAACAGTATAGGTCTTATAGTTTCGGAAAAAAGTGGCTGTGACATACGGACGGACAGACAGACGGACAGACAGACAGACGCTTCCCGCTGTCAGTCTGTCTGTATGTATGCTTAGATATTTAAAACTACGCAACGGATTGTGATGCGTTTTTTTTAATACCTAGATAGAATGATTCAAGAGGAAGGTTTTTGTATAATTTGTTAACCCGTGCGAAGCCGGGGCGGGTCGCTCATAACAAATAATCGTATAAATAAGCTCATAGCTTCTCACTGTTATATTGACAATAAAAATTCCTGGACCGACCTCAAGCGGAATTTGGGAGCGCGTTCCTGTACGTTCTTGTGTGGAATCTGCTATTTTCGGATTATTTTGGCGGAGCTAACACGTGCGGATTTTCTTTAGGTCCTCCTAAGGCCCAAGGGCCTATAGATAGTACATCTTCAGTTCGATGAAATTTAAACCATATTCAATTGGAACAGAGTTGCATTTTTTTTGATTCGTTAAATTTTCAAACAATAATCAACTCTATTTCCTGCGCTTAGGGTTAGCACGATGGATCTGAAATGTATGGGAAGAGCCGCGGATACGGATAATTTCATACATTTCAGATCCGGATTGCATGCCCTACCTGCGCTATAGGTTCTTTCAGTGGCAAATTTTGGGTTTTGCATTTAGTATGGCTGGGCCTTTAGGAGGCTAGATTTTATACGTATTGGTACCAAATATATTTATTTCGATATCGATATTTTAGACATGTACCTACCAACATTAATTGCTCAAAATCTAGATAAGTAATTCAGAGGGCGCTAACGCAAAGTTATAGTTTTTATATTGAATTTTTTATACATTGTAATCAGGGGAAAAATTCATGAAAAAATTCACACGCACACTTATATTAGGGGCAGACTGAAAATGTTTAAATTGGCTCGATAGAATACAATCACGAAAATATATCCAATTTTAATTTATTTTCAGATGTATATCGTTACCCTGCAGATGTTTTACTATAGAGAGCTCCCCCCTTAAATATAAGTAATATTTTTCTCTTATAAACATGCCCTTGACTTTATCGAAGTATAATAAAATAAATAATAAACTGCAAGTCAGCGAAGATGTTTCATTTTCTTTGTGCAAATTCTTTTTTTTTGCTATCCCCTATCCAGAGCGTAGAAAACAAAATATGCCCTATCCCCCCGTAATAAGGTCCATGATTGAACGTTTACTATTTCACTGTTTGCCCTACATACACAATGACTTGGGGGTATAAAAGCAAAACAGGGTATATGAGCTAACTGTTGAAATGTTATTTGTAGCCAGTCAACAATCGGAGCGCTTACCCTACGCGAGGGAATAATGTAATAACGTTTCGTAGATACGGCTTTATATATTTTATATTGGATTATTTTATTTACTGATATTGAGATTTTTCTTTCCAGTTTCCGCCATTTGTATTGCGTTATACAAGTATGAAGAATACAGTTTTAATATACCTAAGTAGTTTATTGGAGAATAAGAGCGTGTCAAGGTACCACTAGACTTATATCGACCGGGATATGAACCGTGGTTACCTTTTGTATTGTTTTCGAGCTCCCGATATTTCGACGCAGTTACATAGGTACGTCTTGTTCACGGGTAACATCAGATCGGATCGCATCGGGTAATATCGGGAGCTCGAAAACAATACAAAAGGTAATCACGGTTCATGGGTCAATTTTCAAATAGGCATTTTTTGCTGTCCCACGGCTAAAACTCGAAGTCCATAGGACTTAAAGACTAGATATGTATATACGGCGAAATTTGCCGTTTTGCGCGTGTCCCAGTGGCGGCATAGCCCAATAAAAAAAATCATAACTTTGGATGTAAGCAAAGTATTATTAATAGCTTTATATTTTTATAAAGAGCATTTTCTAGAGAATTTATTTAATCGTTTCGATAATTTAATGCTTTATTTAATAAAACAAGGGAAGCCTTTTTATCGTTGTCCCGCGCGGCACTTATTTTGTTATGACTTAAAGATACCCCCCCAAAATCTTCTTTGTCTATCGAATAATGATTAGATTAACTTTACGACGCAATAGTGCGGTTAGTTGGGCGTCTATCATCATTAAATATGCACGCGGAAACAGTTTTATTTATATTAAAACAGGTAATAATATCTTTCGATATATTTTGGTACGACTACAATGACATTTGTATGGACGCTTCATATGTTGGTACACAGTCGAAATAAAAATGTGTATTTTATAATAATAGTTGCAAATATAGTGTTAAAATATGTAGTAAAATAAATAATTGAATCAGTTATATGGTGTAAGAAAATTCGCCAAGCCGTACAGATGTCGATTGTGGCATACAAATGTCGACATAGTGCCATACAAATGTCGAAAAGGCGTCATACAAATGTCGAAAAGGCGTCATACAAATGTCGTCAGGGTCTTACAAATGCCACAAAATTAATAAACAGTGACATAAACATTTTGATACTGCCATACAATGTCTAAAAAATACATGTCAAAAGCGCCTTAAAAATTGCTAAATAGTGCCATACAAATGTCAATCTTTAGACGTCCATATCTAACTAACTATAAAAAGTAGAGTGGTGCCTCGTACAGTATATTTTTTGTTGTTAAAAATCCTTCCTAAATCGATGATAATAAATCTAATTTTCCAAAAATAAAAAATTGCCATACAAATGTCGAAAAAACACCCTCTTCAAAAATTGACCCTCATATCCCGGTCGATATGTCTAGTGAAACTAAACGTGAATCATTCAAAACGTGTCAAGGTAATTTTGAACACCTCGCCCGCTTAGCAACTTCTGCTGCTGACTGTATTAACGATACTAAATAAAGGACTACAAATAAAACTACACCATAATACACTCCTAACTTTACTAACTTATAAAATATGTTCCACATGTCACCTTCATGAGATATGGTGCCCCGAAGGTTGGCAGCGTTGCCACTTCGCTATGTGTACCTATACCTACATACACACGTGTGTTAGATATAGCAAACTATGTATTTGTTAGTGTCCGACCGGATTTTATGCGGAAACCGGAACTGAAGGTTCGGTTTTGACACAGTTTCGAAATTTAGATAGGCGTGTTAAAATGTTAGAAAAACTTAAAGTGACGTGAAAATATAATCATATTAATAATTTGCTTGAGATTATTTTAATTAGGTATATTACCGCACAAAGTGTCCGAAATTATCAGTATATAAGTATCTTCGGACTTTGTAATAAAAAAACCGAAGTAAGTACATAGCTATATATTGTTTAATGTAAGGACTAATAAACTCCTTTATTATCCAAATTGCAAACGTCATTACCATGTCATTATCATCATTCACTTGAGGTTGGCGCAACATGTCTTTTTCTTCCATACTTATGTTGCTCGTCATCTCATCATTCACTTGTGTTCGATTAATAAATAACATCTCTTACGCAGTCCACCGATATGATGCAGTTTCCTCGGTTTTCTTTTCCTCTTACTTTGTAGGTGCTATGTACCTACGCATGAAAAATCACAAATATATCGTACCACGGTAATGACATGTGCGTCTCATTACCGGTCACGTTTGTCACAACCATGTCTCCTTTCAACATAAAATGTCATTTCCCATTCCATCTACGATATAATCGAGTTTAAGAAACGATGGAAATTTTCATTGTGTAATACTTAACAAGCTCTTTAGCTTGGCAAAGTTGTTACTGTTATTGTTGCGTTATAGCTTGAATAAAAGTGGTAGGAAAAGACGCAGTTTTAATGTTTTTTGGACAGTTTTAAGCAAGTGCAAATTTAAAGTAGAAAATTAGAACATATTATGAACGACATATTTTTTATTTGTGGTTTACTACGAATTGTTATTGAGTAATTAATGTTTTCTATAGGGAGCGTGCATGAACTATAGTGGGCAGCACAGGAGCCGTCAGATTTTTGGTGCGAGGCGTAAATGTGAAGTTTATGCTTCCAATGTAGCCCACAATATGGCAGAAGTTACTATGCACAAGACAACTTACGAAAACTTTACATGGCACTTGCTTAATTGCTTGCTTTTTAAAAAGCGGCCAAGTGCGAGTCGGACTCGCCCATGAAGGGTTCCGTATTTAGGGGATTTATGACGTATTAAAAAAAACTACTTACTAGATCTCGTTCAAACCAATTTTCGGTGGAAGTTTGCATGGTAATGTACATCATATATTTTTTTTAGTTTTATCATTCTCTTATTTTAGAAGTTACAGGGGGGGGGGGACACACATTATACCACTTTGGAAGTGTCTCTCGCGCAAACTATTCAGTTTAGAAAAAAAGAATATTAGAAACCTCAATATCATTTTTGAAGACCTGTCCATAGATACTCCACACGTATGGGTTTGATGAAAAAAAATTTTTGAGTTTCAGTTCTAAATATGGAGAAGCCCTAAAAAAATTTTTTTTTTCTATTTTTGTGTGAAAATCTGAATGCGGTTCACAGAATACATCTACTTACCAAGTTTCAACAGTATAGGTCTTATAGTTTCGGAAAAAAGTGGCTGTGACATACGGACGGACGGACAGACAGACAGACAGACATGACGAATCTATAAGGGTTCCGTTTTTTGCCATTTGGCTACGGAACGCTAAAAATGTGAATGTGAAGGAATAAAACATAAATTAACTAGTTGAGGCTAGTAAAGTTTTATGAATAAGGGGGTATGTATGTATAAATACTTGTATTTCTATCATTTTGTGTGTATTTATTTATATCATTAATTATTTATTATTCTTGGGTTTTGGTATGACTATTACATATTTGGTGATGAGGTGAAAGCTGTAAATCTTTTTTATTAGGTAGTTCCTTGTGTTATAATTTATAATTGACCTACGAGAGTCGTTTGTCTCATAAATTCAGAAGTCAATTAAATCCAAAATAACTTATTAATGAAGGGTACTTTTTGTTAAATTCTTTAAATTGAATTATATAGTCTGTCGAGTTTTATAAGTCTCTAGTATAAAGGCTTAAAAAGTTAGCAATTAAGTTCAAATTTAGGTTCGATACAATTTTAGAACTTTATAAGTTTTTTTACATATTTAGTTAATAAAAACCGTTTAAATTTTAACAATTTATTACGGTTTTGATCTTTGATAGGACCTTGAAGATCGCTCACGCTGATCGGTGCATGCAAAATGAAAATCGTGCGTGAGATGTCAAAGTCAGAGTTAGACCAAGATAAGTCTGAAACGATGTTGATAGCACACGCAGTGCAAGTGTTATTAACCGCCTTAAAAAAAAAGGAGGTTCTCAGTTTGACCCGTATGTATGTATGTATGTATGTATGTATGTATGTATGTATGTATGTATGTATGTATGTATGTATGTATGTATATTTGTTCGCGATTATCTCGCGTTTGGCTGAACCGATTTTGATGCGGTTTTCAGAAAAGTGTTTCTTACATTCTGGAGAAGGTTTTAGTATACATAGATCTGAGCTGATGCTGAACCCTGGCTGTACCTAGTGGAACTCAGGTTTGGTGCAACATAGGCTCACGCTGTTTTGGTCATCCGACACGCCTTGATGAGCACTTGGGAGAGCAGTACCCAAGATAGAGCTGATGCTGAACCCTGGATGTACCTAGTGGAACTCGGGATGTACCTAGTATTGGGACAGCTCGGGTTCAAATTAAATACTCTCTTAGGGTTCCTTGATTTATTGGTTTTACATTTTCATTTCCGCTTCACACAATATCCATCCATGTAGTTTATAGCTAATTCACATGAGATAAATCATAAAACTCTTTAGATTATCACACCATGATCACCGCGTCGTCTACCTAGTTGTCCTCTGTCCTTTTTTTTTTTAATAACCTTTTTAGTTCTGACAGCTGTCACATTTTCCCGCGCATCGCGCTTTAGTTTTTTTTAAAAGGCCTCCCACTAATAAGGCGCGTTCACATTTACTTACAATTTGATATAAAGATAAAACCATAAAACTAAAATTAACTATGAACGCGATGTTGGAACCTAACAGCTTCGGCCATCCTCTTTAAGCGAGTCCCTTCGCTTAGATTGCTGTCACAACGCAAAACTATCTAGCTTTATATAATACTATTTTTAGAGATCAACGACGACACGTTCAACATAGGTATAATGATTGAACTTTGCTTCGAATGACAACATAACATCAACATACAATTTATACGTTACCTAAAACAAATGAAATAAAAATAAAAATTATCAACAATCAACAAAAATGACGTCTGTTTCAGACGATAAGCATTCGCTGAGGTACATACAACAGGTAGTATAATAACTACATCGGCCATCCTCTTTAAGCGAGTCCCTTCGCTTAGAATACTTTCACAAAGAAAACTACCCAAGTATAATACATACTATGCTCAGAAATCAACGATAACAAATTCAGCACTTAAACTTTGCGTCTACATACACATCAACATACATTTAACAAATGAAAACAACATTCGATGTCTATTTCAGACGATAATCATAACGACGATTATATCGGGTGGAACAGAACGAAGGACTTTTATGCAAACAGGGCATTGTTTAGCTTTAGGGTATGTACGTTATTTTTCACTCACTAATCACGTTAATATTTCTAGCCGTTTGTGACATACACTTTGTTAAACATTAGTGCAAAAATCTGCATGTTTCAACCCTAGCAACTTGGATCTACAAGTATCGAATGTAGTCAAATTAATGTGTCAATTTAAAATGTAAATAACTTTGTAGTGGAAGGATTGTCACTGATATACAATATTTCATTTTAATTATTTTGTTTTACTCTTTAATCCAGCTTTACGATTAAAACAACTCAATTGTAGAACACTTAGATCACTATCCTTTCAACTCAGTGTATAGAAATGTTCCAACCTGTATAACTGGTAAGTACAATAGACATTAACATATATGAAACAGTTTATGAAATCTTGCAAATGTTACAAACATATATTATTAGTAGGTAGATATTACAATGCAAAATATATTTTTGTTAATACCCCATCTTCATGTGCAAACATGCTTACTCACTTTCAGTAGCGCTATGATCGGATGCATCCGATTCTAAATCACGAGAAAACACCATACTTTAGATAAGAGTGCAAAATGATTTTATGAATAGGATGTGTTACTACTACTAATTAATACACAAGTCGTTAAGGTCCCATACATGGTTGTATTTTGTCAATAGCCTCATACTTTCTACCGTTCCTTCGAATACGGTAGTGACCCAGGGACCCTGGTACTGGTATTCCTGGTGGGGAGTTTCTTCTAGTGATATGAAGCAAACCCTCTTAGCCGTTCCACGGGACTCTTTGGTGCAGTCTTATGTTTGGTCGTATATACGCACCAGTACATCGGTGATGTGAGACAAACTGGAACACCGAAGCAGCTTATGCGCTCTCATTACTCGAACGGTCATCCCAGGCTTGGTGTCCCACACAGCTCTTATACTCACAAATTTAGTGGATCCGTCGACAAACTATAGCAAATATATAACTATTAGCTTTCTTCTGGAGATCCGTCTTAGGTGCAGTTCTAACAGCATATCCCCTAATGAAATGCCTGAAATACCCAGGTACTTAGAGAAACTGGCGTTTTTCAGGTTGGTTAGTCGGTTGGGGAAACTCAGAGACTACAATCTGTCTTCCTACTAACAAGCCAGATTCCCCGAGTACTTACCCTAAATCTAGGAATTCAGTGAGGAACAAATAACATTTATGTACTCAATTTAGAATGAGACCACCTTTCTTCAAATTGCAGCACCTCTCCTCCAATCTCTGATTACCTTCGGTAAAGTAGGTACTCTGGACTCGCATGTCATCCACGTGAACTAAAAATGTCTATATAAACTTTTGCATATTTAACCTGAGCGTCTCGGAGTATCTTGTGAATAGATCCATTCAAGGTCCAGCGAAGTTAACATCAATTCGGGGTAATATTTTTTTGTAGTCTAATACAATACTAGCTACTACTAAGGTTAGCATAAGACGAGAATTCTCTGACAATACCACTGACGACCATTTTCCTGAATCAAATCTCTTGACAATATACCCGTATACAACTGGTTAGGAGTCTTCTAGATCGATTACCATCTCGGCACTGTCAGTGAATCCTAGGTCTTCAGGCCAAACAGAAAAGCCATTCTTATGATGTATACGAGTACCTGTTTCAGTTTTGAACACTAATCTCAGGCAATTCCTGGTTACAATGCAGTTATGCATTAATGTCGGCGATTAATAAGGTTCCCTTTTTTTGGTAGTCATATTTGGTAGTTACAAACTAAGAGAGCGTCACTTCGTTTCTTGTCTCATACATATATACCAGGTAGGTACTACTGGTACAATGTACCTAAAATAGATTATCTTCATCCCGCAGCGGGCCGTTCACGTATACCACAGAAAGCAAACAACTATAGAAATGTAACTTACGCTTGAAACGAGTGGCATGAGTAAGATTAGCTTCGTAATCGGATCACAGAAAATAATTGTCAGTTCACTACGAAAGTTTATGCGTGTAACTAATCCATTTTAAAATATAAAAAATGAAGTTGTGCTCTGTTCACGAGGGGAAAAGCTAGCTTAATAACACAAATATCACCCATGAAGGCGTTGCATGCCATCGATCAGTCTTATTTCTTTAACTTTTTTTTAAATATATTTTTTTCGTAATCAGTTTTCTGCATCTGACTTTTTTTATTTTATTACCCAATACAAAATTTAATTTTATGTGTATACGATAAGGTCGATATCTATTTAGCTTTAAACCGTCGATAGTTCTTGAATAATATTCAATCGATTTATCTTAACCATTACTGCTCGCTACTCAAACGTGCGAGAAAAGTACCAAAAACTCCAAGTGTAAAAGAGATGAAGCATAGACGCTGGTTGTGACATCTTTTGTGGAGTAGTGGAACTGCAGCGTGTGTATAGATCAACTATTTGATGCTAGATGTCGCTATTTTCAAACCAAAAGTGTGTAGTGCAATTTCCACAATGTTTCTTTGTTTATAAAGTTCAATTATCATGGCGGGCGATGGCTTCTAATTTCTTTTGTAATAAGATAGTATGGGCCAAGTTTTGGCGACACCGGTTCTTATAGTACCTAACCATAGACCTGTAATATTAAATCATTGCACCTAACCCAGACTCAGACTCAAGTCGCTTCCCTAGTTTTGTTTTTCCGTGACGTATCGTATTCTGACGTATCTGTTACCAGCCTTACCAGCCAACATATAAGCGGTCTTGTGTAAGTTAATCCGGTATTATAGCAATAATAACATCCGGTTTTTCAGTAAAGGAGTGCACTAATAAAGTTGGAGAGCTGAAACGTAATCATCTACAATTTATACTTCAATGTGTTTCCTGTGTTCCCTGGACTTCAGCTTTACAATAGAGATGCCTATAAGCGTCAAACTCTTTTCTACACCCCTCTACAAAGGCAAATTATCAAGATAATGAATTAGGATCCCTAGAACTTTTGTTGTAGTAACTCTAATGAAGGAGCACTCACTTTCCAGATCGATGAGACATGTGTTAAATTAATTTTGTCATTCATAAGTTTTTTTTCTTTTTGGGTCGCTATTGTTAATAGTCACTACGTAAACTTAACGTGATTGACTTTACTGGCTATGTGAATGTCATTCATATGATGTTAGTATTTTTATTTCCAAAAACATTCTGCCGTCAAACGTCTTGACCAATCACAAAGCATGCATTTTACCACAGACGTATGTCATTTGAGGTAACCTATTATTTATAATAATGCTACGAACATTCGCCATATTGTCAGTACTGAAATACTTGAACACTTGCGCTCTGTGCTACCTGTGCACCACTGTGCACCTACTTTAATTGCTTTATCCTCAATTCCTAAGATATCTTCCTTATCTTTATACTTAGACCGATTTAACAAATAGAATAAAAGACTAGGTAACCCCTGGTACCAAGTATTAGCTACCCCGCATAGTTTGGGTAACGCATAGTGGATTGTTGCCTTATTTATCATTATATATATATTTTTCAGCCCGGCCATATGTTTCGGCACATTCCGCTTTCCTTAGCCAATCTAGCCCGGTCTGTACTTTTGTCTATCACATTGGTATTATAGGGTAACTTATATTTATCCAAAACCCTGACCTTGTAACAAATACTTATAAACTAATCTAATATAGCATTAGTCTCTGATTGTTTACTTGTTCCTCAATCAAGGTAGTGATGATCCCGATGAAGATGTTGAATAATCCCTCAGCCTTGTCGTTGTTGTTGTTGCTCTGACAGCACTGCAGCGACTGACTCATCCTTGAATCCTCATCCATATCCATTAGTACTGGGTTCTCCATCCTTGAACCCATTGCCCTCCACATTATCTGAAAATAAGATTCACGGCCTAGTCCTTGGCCTCCCTCCCCTCCTTCCCCTCAATTAATCCATCCTTATCCATATCCATTAGTGCCGGGTTCTCCATCCTTGAACCCAATGCACATGTTCATGGCCTTGGCCTTCCTGATGTCTTAGCCCTTCCCCTCGACTAAGTCCACCAATATCCAGTCCCTGACGTACTGACCCTCCTCCTTGGTCAGTTCCGCCAGTATCCATTCCTTGACGTACTGACACTCCTCCTTGGTCAGTTCCGTCATCCATCCTGAAACTTCCAAGCATATGTCAACCTCTAGTATTTTTTTTCACACTTTCCAGTCTCTTACTCTTTCTACATAAGTATATTATACAAAAATTATATATCTACATATATTACTCAAACAAAGACTAGGTAATTATTTTTGACAGATAAAAATTAAGAATCAAATATAATAGTCACTAGTGTTCACATGAACACATACATACAAAGACCACTTCTTCAGTCAGGGGATGTCACTTAATATTTGTGTATTTTTAAAATACAAATCCATTTCCTTGGCTGTGCCTGTACCTTTGTTTAATTCATTTTCAATTACATGTTGCCAGTGCAGCATTATCAAAATCTAAGTAAATATGGTAACTTAAGACTCAATCCAACACCAGATGACTGATGTTAAACTGGCAATGTTAGAAGTGTTAGAACAATAAATACATTTGTAGTAACATTGTACTATTACAAAAATAATCTGTAACACACTCACACACACACATACATGGTACACACTATAATAATATCATCTCATAATGCCATCATGTTTCTGTATCCTTTTATGAAACTGAAGAATCTCAACTGTGTGAACCAGGATGTTGGACACCTGGACGGTGAGAATGTCAAATATGAAATTTAATCAATTCGACTAGGTACCTTTAATAAATTGTAACATGGGTGGGTAACTTGTACTTGACTCATTGCATGTTTTAACTAAACAATAACAACATAGTTATAGTGTCAATCATGAAGTAGTAGATCATCATATCATTTTCTTTTATTGCCAAATATGAGAGGCTAATTTTGTAAGATAATACATATGGGTAAAAAAATAAGTAACCAACTCAAAGTACCTTGTGATTTGTTTACCTTTGATTGAAATGTGGGGCCAAAACTGCAAAACTGCTTTTGCAATAACTGATCAAGTTGGACAACAAGACTCTTGCTCCCAAAAGAAACTATCTTATGTCCTCATCTTTATAAGGCAATGTTAAGCATGCAGGCATGTCATGTGTAGAAATTGTTGACATGAAATGAATCCTATTAATTCTACAAAATGAATTAAATAACAAGTAAATTTTAGTTACCTACAAATCTTTCCAGTCCCAATGACAGGTACAAGTTAATGCATAATTGGAATGTAAGAAAGTGCAGTAAGGAAAAAAAACTGTTTCTTGCAATTATTCACTAGTATAAGCCTGTACTTCAATCTGTTATATTGATAAAAGCACTCAAAACAATCAATAGTTTATCTTATAATCACTTTCCTTTCCAGTTTATTTTTAACAATATCCGAGAATCTTTATCATGTTGAATCGTTTCACTCCATTACAAAGTATGTATTCCAAAATAAAGACTGTTTACCTGCTGTTCTCCGGGATGTGGACGTGATTTAAGGCGATTCACATGAGAGTAGCTCCATGTAGCCTTACGCTCCCACTTGCTGAACTATTGGGACAGCTCGGGTTCAAATTAAATACTCTCTTAGGGTTCCTTGATTTATTGGTTTTACATTTTCATTTCCGCTTCACACAATATCCATCCATGTAGTTTATAGCTAATTCACATGAGATAAATCATAAAACTCTTTAGATTATCACACCATGATCACCGCGTCGTCTACCTAGTTGTCCTCTGTCCTTTTTTTTTTTAATAACCTTTTTAGTTCTGACAGCTGTCACATTTTCCCGCGCATCGCGCTTTAGTTTTTTTTTAAAGGCCTCCCACTAATAAGGCGCGTTCACATTTACTTACAATTTGATATAAAGATAAAACCATAAAACTAAAATTAACTATGAACGCGATGTTGGAACCTAACACTAGTGGAACTCAGGTTTGGTGCAACATAGGCCCACGCTATTTTGGTCATCCGTCTCATCTTGATGAGCACTTGGGCAGCACCCAAGATAGAGCTGATGCACCAAATCACCCTGGCTGGCAGGGTTCACCCTGGCTGTACCTAGTGGAACTCAGGTTTGGTGCAACATAGGCCCACGCTATTTTGGTCATCCGTAACATCTTGATGAGCACTTGGGAGAGCAGTACCCAAGATTGAGCTGATGCTGAACCCTGGCTGTACCTAGTGGAACTCAGGTTTGATGCAACATAGGCCCACGCTATTTTGGTCATCCGTCTCATCTTGTTGAGCACTTGGGAGAGCAGTACCCAAGATAGAGCTGATGCTGAACCCTGGCTGTACCTAGTGGAACTCAGGTTTGGTGCAACATAGGCCAACGCTATTTTGGCCATCCGTCACATCTTGATGAGCACTTGGGAGAGCAGTACCCAAGATAGAGCTGATGCACCAAATCACCCTGGCTGGCAGGGTTCACCCTGGCTGTACCTAGTGGAACTCAGGTTTGGTGCAACATAGGCCCACGCTATTTTGGTCATCCGTAACATCTTGATGAGCACTTGGGAGAGCAGTACCCAAGATTGAGCTGATGCTGAACCCTGGCTGTACCTAGTGGAACTCAGGTTTGGTGCAACATAGGCCAACGCTATTTTGGCCATCCGTCACATCTTGATGAGCAGTTGGGAGAGCAGTACCCAAGATAGAGCTGATGCTGAACCCTGGCTGTACCTAGTGGAACTCAGGTTTGGTGCAACATAGGCCCACGCTATTTTGGTCATCCGTCACATCTTGATGAGCACTTGGGAGAGCAGTACCCAAGATAGAGCTGATGCTGAACCCTTGCTGTACCTAGTGGAACTCAGGTTTGGTGCAACATAGGCCCACGCTATTTTGGTAATCTGTCACATCTTGATGAGCACTTGGGAGAGCAGTACCCAAGATAGAGCTGATGCTGAACCCTTGCTGTACCTAGTGGAACTTAGGTTTGGTGCAACATAGGCACACTTTGTTTTGGTTAACCGACTTGTCGTCGTGTGCCTATGTTGCAGAGTTCCACTAGGTGGGTCGATGAACTTTTTTCTAACTGCCTTTAAAAAAAGGACGTTCTCAGTTTGACCCGTATGTATGTATGTACGTATGTATGTGTGTATATTTGTTCGTGATTATCTCGCGTTTGGCTGAACCGATTTTGATGCGGTTTTCAGAAAAGTGTTTGTTACATTCTGGAGAAGGTTTTAGTGTACAGTACATGGATGGTTTGAAAAACCAATTGGACCCGGTAGGTGGCCATGCTATCGGTATACCTACCAACAAATTTATGTTGCTGAAACCGATTTAGATAAAATAGTGGGAGTGGGAGTCGGACTCGGACTGGGACTGGGAATGGGAGTGGAAGTGGGAGCAATATACATACAAATCGTTTAGCACCAAAACGTCATATTATGTTCATATGTTGTGTCGCGATTATCATCGAGTTGCCCGAGCCCAAAACTAAATGGAGAGCCTAACAAACTAGTATTTTAGCCCAAAACCTAAAATAAATGAAGTACCTACCTATCACTAAAAAGGAAAAAATAAAATAAAATAAATAAAAAATAATTAATAAATTAAAAATAAACAAAAATAAAACCTAAATAAAATAACTTATTATAATATCTTTTTTAAAAAAAGGGAACCGCCTTCAAAAAACCAACCCACTGAAAAGTACAAAATAATTTTTATATTGCACCCCTTTACGTGTCCAGTCCCTATCCCGTTGTAAAGCAAATTTTTGCCAAAAAGTAATTAATACCTAATAATAAGAAAATTAATAATCATCCGGGTAATTACTTAGTTTTTGAAGGCGGTGCCAAACCAACAAAAACAGTCTTTACTACCAATCACAAAAAAAATGCGAGTACGTAGTACCTACAAGAACTAAATTAATGAGCAATCTAAGTATGTCTTTATAATGCAAGTAAGTGCAGCGTTCTTCGTTGTCTAAAATATCGGTTCTCAAAAATTTTGGTTTGGCACCGACTTCAAAAACTAAGTAATTACCCGGATGATTATTAATTTTCTTATTATTAGGTATTAATTACTTTTTGGCAAAAATTTGCTTTACAACGGGATAGGGACTGGACACGTAAAGGGGTGCTATATAAAAATTATTTTGTACTTTTCAGTGGGTTGGTTTTTTGAAGGCGGTTCCCTTTTTTTAAAAAAGATATTATAATAAGTTATTTTATTTAGGTTTTATTTTTGTTTATTTTTAATTTTTTTTTAAACGTCAAACTTCTATGAAATTATGACGTAATAACATTTGCACTTCGTGTGCTATCAAAATCGTTGCAGACTTATCTTGGTCTAACTCTATCAAAACCTGTTCAAAACCATAGCAAATTTCGATTCCCTGCGGGCTCAGCACGGTTCCATTTTTATCGACTATCACTATGCCCGTCACTTTCGCACTTACATACTTGTTAGAACGTGACAGACATGGTGATAAACGATAAAAATGCGACCTTGCTACTAGGGCTGGTCCCTGGTCCCTGTCGCGTTCGATAAATTTATCACGTACGTCGCTTTAATAGCACAGTGTCTTAATGTCCAAAGACTACCGTCCAGTTAATTCGCAAGTTTATCTAATAAGAAAATAAAGGCATTGTAGTCCACGGCAGTTGCATTTGCCAAATTGCAGCGCTAACTGCACAGTTTACATTTATTGCGTGCGAGCTCCCTTTGTGTTTTACTTTAATTTTCTACTGTTGCAGTTTACAATCTTGTACTTTGTTTTTAAGGAAATCTTGCTGCAGCGGAATAAATAAATATTATAAGGACATTCTTACACAAATTGACTAAGTCCCACGGTAAGCTCAAGAAGGCTTGTGTTGTTGTGTCTGAGTTACCACTCAGACAACGATATATATTAACTCACATTTATAGACGGGTCTAACGCGAATTTTATTCACGTTATTTTTTTATTCAATTTATAAATGTGAGTTAATATGTGTTCAAAACGCGAAAGTTTTAAATATTATAACGATATATATAATATAAGTACAAATACATACTTAATTACATAGAAAACTTCCATGACTCAGGAACAAATATCTGTGCTCATCACACAAATAAATGCCCTTACCGGGATTCGAACCCAAGACCATCGCCTTCATAGGCAGGGTCCCTAGGACTCTCTACCCACTAGGCCAAGTCGTAAGTCGTAGTAGACGTCAAGTTGTGCCAACCCTAATAATTGCTCGGAGCAATGCTGAGCCGAACGGAGCCGAGAATACCCGAAAGGAACAGTTTCGCCCCCCTGCTATTACGTATTAAAATATTAAAATATCCGTTCGTATCCATAAACACATATGTACCTACATATACTCACTTCAATCGCGTACACTGTCACCATTTCTTGTTCACGATAAGTTTCTTTAAGAGCCCATCAACGTGCGTCCAAAGTTAAAACGGCCGTTTTTGTTTTGAGTTTATAGATTGACGAATCCAGCAACATAGAAACTAGTTTGATATTCAAAGGGTACATTAATACAAGATAGAGTACGTAGCGGCCCCTTTTTTTAAATAGATTTCGTTAAATTTAAATAATCACGATTATTTAATTAGCAGTGGCGGTAGTGTGCACGTTGATGGGCTCTTAAATACATAGGTAACCGAACAACAAAGTTAGCAAATAAATCAAAGATACGATGTTCAAATTGACACCTAAAACGCATCCCATTTTAGGGTCCCGATGTTATGGCTGGAACCCCACAAAATTAAATAACGCACCCCTATTTTACACCCCACAATAACATCGCCGCAGTAAAACAACAAAATGCGTGTTCTTGTTTCTTAGATAAATAATTTTATTGCGAGCGGTATCGCGGTACTTACAAAGAGACTTAAGATTATTGAGATAAAACGAACATTTGTGTATGTGTCTTATTTGAATATCTCCTCGTACCTACATGGTTTCAGTCCTAAATATGTTACCTACTTGAATGTCCATGCAAAGTTTCATGTCATTTTAGCATGTCGTATTACCTATTTCTAAGCTATTATGGGAGCGAAACTTTGACTGTGTGATGGTGGCTAGAGTTAGACCAAGATAACCAACAGCTGCAACTATTTTGATAGCACACGCAGTGCAAGTGTTATTTTAAACGTCAAACGTCTATGAAATTATGACGTATAAATAATAGGTAGGTACTTTTTGCATTGCGTGTGCTATCAAAATCGTTGCAGACTTGTCCTAACTCTAGATTCACGGGACTTTTTTAGAACGTTTGCACATTGTCCGATCCGATATCGGTACCCGGGTATAAAATGTTGTTTTTTATTCATATAAGAATTATTTATTGATAAATTAAATCGTTTTGTGTCTTGATGTGTGTTGTGTTGGTCACCCTAATTTTGAGTCCGCTTTCAGATTTTATAGGCTTACAAAATTAACATTATTTTATCTTTCTTCAGGTAAGGCATCTATTTGGTGACCGTTTTATTCCTGTGGTAATGTAACATTTCTGCTATAATAATTGTATGATATAGTTGTAATGGTGTTATTGTAAATATTGAAATGTATACCTATCTGTAAATAAGTAGGTATAGCGAAGACGTAGGTATCACTATATATAGTATAAAATAAAGTCGCTTCCCGCTGTCTGTCTGTCTGTCTGTCTGTATGTATGCTTAGATCTCTAAAACTACGCAACGGATTTTAACGCGGTTTTTTTCAATAGATAGAGTGATTCAAGAGGAAGGTTTATGTATAATTTGTTAACCCGTGCGAAGCCGGGGCGGGTCGTATAGTATATATACTACGTCTTTCCTCAATCTTTTGACCCTCAAATCAATAACAATCTATATAATTTCCGATTGATATAATTTTATTATTCCCCCCTAAGTATCCGCGCGAACATAGTCATAAAGACAATTTCCTCAAAAGACCTATAATGATTTCTTACGACTCACAGTATATTTTATAGCTTTATTGTTTATCTCCCATTTTATGATGCATAAAATAAATCACCATGACGTATTATTTGTTATTTTATCGACCCTAAGTTGTTGGATATAGACCTAAAGTTTGTCACCACTGACTTGAGTTTGTCACGTGTCAATGCAATTTGAATTTAAAGTAAAGCATAGTAAGGTACAAATTCACTTGCGTCTCAAAACAGGCATTCTGTAAAAGTGCACTCTCATTATTTATTTAAAATGTCATTTTCCAGTACGAAAATGCGGTCGGTTAAACCCTTTTGGAGGTAATTTTACTAGTTTAGGGGCGTTTCGCGAAATCTAATTTAACTCTAACTCTTATTCTTATCACGTTAAAGTTTTATTTCGTAATTCAGTAACCATCGTGATATTCAAGAACTAATACGATTTCACACCGAAGGGTCCGCCCGCATCTCTGATACGGTAATAAAATAATAACTTAGTTGTAAAAAAATGATGGAACACCCTTTTAAAATAAATCGACCAACTTCGGAATCGTTTAGATAAAGAAATGTCTCGTATGAAAAGGGGTTCGTAAATGCTTATCATAACTTTGTATTATGCAGTTTTTTTTAATGTAGGTATAGTATTTCACAGAAATTTTAGTATAAATAACTAGTGATATGTCCAAGGGATCTGACGAGCATAATTTTAAATAAAAGTACTTAGATAAAAGTTAAACCCTGCACGACGGCCATATTTTCCGCGCAAGTTTCGCGCGGCGCGCCACATATTTTGTTTCCTTCTAATTTCCTGGCTTTACGGCTTCTTAAAGAACAAATAACCACCAAAAAGCAACCACAAAGAAACCAATCTAACGTAATTGCCACGTAAAGTATGCAAATAGACTAAATAAAGGCGCATTTACAACAGTTCCGTGCGCTGCCGGAATGTACTAAAAACAGGACAGTGGGAATTAATCGTCTGCCGCCGAGTTCTTGGCACTGTTTAAATTGGTTCTTCACCTAAGTTTTAATTTATGACAACATTGCACTTTGAGATTGTATATAACTACGAGCAATAGGCATAGGCATATTTAGGTATGACAATCGCTGCTTGTCTCAAACCGATACAAGTGCGAAATTTTCAATTCGCACGTGTATCGTACGTTTTACTGTGGCCCTTTAAATTTTCAACGTAGTCACGTAATGTGCTTATAATAGCATAGGGTGTCGTAATGGAGCCTGGCCCCTATTTCACCACGGTGACAGGTGCGACAATTGTCGACATCACTGTTGCTGACGTCACAGGCCTCCATAGACTACGGTAACCACTTACCATCGGACGGGCGATGTGCTTGTTTGCCACCAACATATTCATTAAAAAAAAAACTCCATTATATTGCCAATAAATAAGTAATTATTTTGCGAAGCTAATGACAATTGTCACAAGAAACACGACAATTGTCACGAAATTCCGACACAACTCATTTTCTGTCAAGAATTACCGAAAATTCTATTAAATCGTGTGACAATTGTCATCATCATCATAATAAACTTCGAAAGAGAAATACCTGTTTTTTGCCGATATAATAAAGTTTTTTTGAATAATACAATGATGGTGGCAAACAGGAATACGGCCCGCCCGACGGTAAGCGGTAACCGTAGCCCATGGATGCCTGTGACGTCAGCAACAGTAACATTTGTCGAATTGTCGCACCTGTCGCCGTGGTGAAATAGGGGCCAGATGTACTGTAAACTCTATAACCTAAGGTGCAGTGGGTTCAGGCAGCAACGCTTGCTTAGATTATAATACGGTTGCCAAAAATATGAATAACAACAATCTTTAATAATATGTTTTACCATGCCTCCCATACAACTCATTGTTTATGTAGTTATGAGGCACTAGACTAGAGTCGCTTACTTATTTCACTATGATTATCATCATAATCATCATCATAATTCTTAAGAGCCTGGCTCTTGTCTGTGGAGTGTGGAGTAATCGCCATCCCGTTCTTCTCTCTGCCGCTATGATACCTTTAAACGAGCAATTCTTGTTAATTTATTTATATTGTATATTTCGGTGATCTCGGAAACGGTTTTAATGATTTCGATGAAATTTGCTATTAGGGGGTTTTCGGGGGTGAAAAATCGATCTAGCTAAGTCTTATCGCTGGGAAAACGCTCATTTTTGAGTTTTTATATGTTTTCCGAGCAAAGCTCGGTCAGATATTATTTACTAATACGAGTATGTCTGTCGGCCTCATCTATGGTGCATGTTGCAACAGATGCATCTCCATTAGTGGTTTGTCGATTACAAGCATTAATTGATAGCCATTGCACACATGTCTATCTAGGTCACAGCATTGTTTAATGCCCTAAAGTACCTAATGTACTAGAGCGACTATTCAACTTTTAAAACATGGTGTAAAAAAAAAACAAAATTCAAAAATGTATCTTTTGTGGAATTAGGCCTCAACGGCTATTTTACAACTCAATACAAATGTAGTGTATAATTGTTTTCCATCGTATTTTCTCGGCAACGTTCGTAAGTTTCCGTGAAAACACGATGGAAAACAATTATGCACTATATCTGTACAACATTTACAGTGACATCGTTAACATGTCATATACATATAGTAGTGACATTAAAAATACCTAGGTATTTGGAGGCTGCCGCTTAATTTCTAGGATCTAGGATCAAACTTAGTTGATCAAGTACCCCAGCAACGCCATCATTCTACTATAACTATAATCCCCTAAATAAGGAGCAAAAGGGCCCATCTCCAATCCAGAGGGAACCAACCGTTTAGTCTGCGCTCAATTTCTGCCTTAGAGCATTTTATAATCGGAGTCTCCTTTAAAAGTCTACCCCTCTGCCGAAAACCTTGCACATTGTGCATATTGACGTTTCGCCGGCTGAGAATACGTTGGTGCCATATCCATTTTTGGGCAAAACCGTTTTATAGAGATTTCTAAAATAACAAAAAATATGCTATAATTGACACTAATCGATTTTAGAAAAATAATATTTTAGAAAAATGTGCCATATCCGCATTTTAGTATAGGATACAGAAAATTATCACAAAAGTGTGACATATCCAACACTTTTGTGTCATATCATACATTGTACGTTTAACATTTACTCATCAAAAACGGATATGACAATAATATAAATGCTTTAATTTCATGATTACCACTGTATTCACAATATTTATATGATACTAAATAGTAAACATATGTGCCTAAATGTTAAATAAGTTCAATATTTCCTAAATGTAAAACTTTTCGAGAAACATTTTTTTTTGCTTCTTTTCGCTCTCCTGTAAACCAACGTAAGTGGCGTATGGCACAAATGTATTCTCACCCGACGGTTTATCTGACATGGCTATTAACACGTTACGTACAAATAACCATAGATTTTACGTGCCCCTCCTCCGCAAAAATCGGCAGACTGTTTTGTAGAGAAACTGACAGACTAGGCTTGGGGAGTCTCCAGTTACTAAAATGCTCTAAGATTTCTGCTTATGTATGCGATTAATTTTCGTATAACTTAAGGTCAATTTTTTTATGGAATACAAAATTATTATCTTAAATAGATTAGCTAAATAGATTTTCTAGATTCAGATGTATGTGATCCAACATATTTAGTTACGAAAAAATATCAGCATTTGACTGTAATTCGTGGTTTCGTTCTTTAACTTCTTTTTCCACAGCAAGTTAAGGCAAGTTTCACGTTTTAGGTAGCTGCAGAAGAACTTTAAAAACTCGGAAAGGAGTGAAACAAACTTTAGTAAAATACTCCAACTTTTAACTGGTTTTTTCTCATGTCGTGTTTCCTAAACCTGACGTAGATATAGAAACTTTACGACATCGTATCGCAGTATTCCATGTGGATAAACTTATCTTAATACCCTTAAACGAGCAATCTGGTATATTTATTTATTTATAAATATATATATATTTCGGAGATCTCGGAATATATTATTATTGTAAAAAAGCGGCCAAGTGCGAGTCGGACTCGCCCATGAAGGGTTCCGTATTTAGGCGATTTATGACGTATAAAAAAAAACTACTTACTAGATCTCGCTCAAACCAATTTTTGGTGGAAGTTTACATGGTAATCTACATCATATATTTTTTTTAGTTTTATCATTCTCTTATTTTAGAAGTTACAGGGGGGGGGACACACATTTTACCACTTTGGAAGTGTCTCTCGCGCAAACTATTCAGTTTAGAAAAAAATGATATTAGAAACCTCAATATCATTTTTGAAGACCTATCCATAGATACCCCACACGTATGGGTTTGATGAAAAAAAAAATTTTTGAGTTTCAGTTCGAAGTATGGGGAACCCCAAAAATTTATTGTTTTTTTTCTATTTTTGTGTGAAAATCTTAATGCGGTTCACAGAATACATCTACTTACCAAGTTTCAACAGTATAGTTCTTATAGTTTCGGAGAAAAGTGGCTGTGACATACGGACGGACAGACAGACGGACAGACGGACAGACGGACAGACGGACAGACGGACAGACAGACAGACAGACAGACAGACAGACATGACGAATCTATAAGGGTTCCGTTTTTTGCCATTTGGCTACGGAACCCTAAAAACTATACGGTAAACGTCCTACATAATCCATTATTCCATCTCTGAGACTGAGATTGAAGAAAGATGGCAACTAAAATTGTCAAGCACTGGATAACTTTAAACGGGGCATTCCATTTGTTGTAGAAATACCGGAATTGATGGGGACCAATACTGAAATATCAAAATCTGTATTGAAAATGTTTGGGTTCTGTTTATAAAAAAATATGAAATTACTAGTATAACTGCCATGTTTGCAAATATTTAGTTAGGTACATTTTAGACTCTTCTTTTCACTGACCTTCTGTTACAGAAATAGTATAGATTACCTATGTTATTAAATATGTAACAAAACATTAACTTTTCGGAATTTCGGAATTCCGGTATTCAGAGCCTATATCGTATTTCAATACCGATATGAGAATCGTCCGACACTGGATGTCCTAATCTGTAACAGAAACCGAAGTGACACTATAATTGTTATGTAATTCAGATTTAGTGTGAAACACATAAAATGAAAATTACTTATATGATTACTATAACGTTAACCATTCCGTTACTACAAAATAAATAAATACTAACGTCTTTTGAAGTCTTAACAATACATTTAATTACACATAGGTCACCGATTTACCAAGAAGGAACTACGAGTATACCAATGTCAGTAAAAACATTTCCCATCCATTCCAAACTTTACTTTTAACGCAACACAATTACTTTTCAAACGTATCTTACAAAGAAAAAAATGAAGCTATGTAATTTCGGACTTTATATCAATATTACTAAGGTTAAGTTTTGTCTGTGTTGTCCGAGCACTCTGATCTATTGATCTATTGTAGGAACATAGTAACGGAGGTAATTAAAGATTGTGTGTTTCTATTTTGGTCTTATAACCGTCTTAAAACAGATCTTGTGCAGGAATATATGGCAATGTGTGGAGCTGTGGAGGTGTTTGGACAGTAACGATACTCGTAAAAGGATCTAGACGGAGAAAAGCAGGAATAAGGATGGATGACCCCCCAGATCATATATTGAAATAGATGCCGTAAGAAATTGTTCAGTATCAAAATCAAGCGTGTATATTTTGTAAATTATGACGTCGCTAGCGCAATTTCTTATTGGGAAAGGCGGTTTTTGATATTTGGTTGACTTTTTACCGTTGATTACGGCGCAATTAGGGGATTCAATGCGCGCCACCGAAGGTTTATATTAGATACTGGATGGAACAGTTATTTTTTTTGCTAATCAACATTGACCGTCACCGAGCAAGACAGGTGATCATAGGAAACTAGAAAAAACAGTCCGAAAGATCAAGCTAGAGGATTGTGTCCCACTCGCACTGTTGACATAATTAATGTTATGTTGAAATTATTGTCTAATGACATCATTCCATCTTAATCAAAACGAGACGCAATCCTGTAGTTTGACTTTCCTTTCGGTTACACTTTTTTGTCGACTTACTCAGTCCGGATTATTTATAGGTCAGGTTACTGCCTAGTAACAATAAAACGCGAAGTAGTCTAGTACGATATATGGGTCTGAAGTTACTTCTACGCTTCTAAGATTGTGTAGGTAGAACATTACCTTCCTTTTAAAGGACTTGTTGTAAAGTAAATTTTACTTGTTTGGTGGTAAATCAACTGAAAAACTCTGATATGAGGTGCGAGAGAAATGAGGTGGTATGTTTAGGATAGTGTTTACGTGCGCAGTCTTAGTTTATTTTTTATTGAATGAATTCTAAGGATTAGGTTCATATATGCTGCTTCTAAGGTTCTTATATGCTACAAATTGGCACCATCATTTTGTCATTATATCCAAAAATGCCATTGGGCAGGGCAAGACCAAAAGCAGCAATAGAACTTTAAATAATCTCAACTAGCTACTATACAACACAAGTACGAGCGAGATGCATTGTAAGTAATATCAAAACAAATTCAGTTTCTTAAAGTTTCTAAAGCCTCTCCAGGATCTCTCGACTTTGATGGCAACCCTTCAGGTCCATTTTATTGACAATAATATATGTATTGCAAACCGACCCAACCACAAGTTGGCAACTCCTAGACCCAACATTACCGTTTAAATAAATAGGACCAAGTACGGAACCCTGCGGGACACCGTAATGGATTTATTTGCCTATGCCTATGGATACATTTGTAGTTTGTATTGCAGACCGATACATCATAATATTATTCATACACTTAATCCTTCACTCCGCGCGAATAGAATCCGTTCCTGGATATCTGCACTCCCAACTCAAAACGAACAAACATCAAACGCTTCTTAAAGTTCTTCTGCTCTTGTGTCAAAGTCGAAAATCGTTTGATGCAACTGCAAAATAAACTATCACTAACGATCATTCAGAAGCTAGCACTTGTTATCATCCTTGTTGCATAGTTGTTAGAGTTGATATTTGTTTGGTAGAAGCGCAAAACAATTTTAAAGCATACATAGTCACGGTCCATAAGAAGGTGTTATGCTTCAGCAGTTTAATGCTTGCAAGTCCTTAGGGGAACTCGTTCCTCAACCGATTTATTTATAAGCAGGATGTTGCTGTCATTTCAATCATGTCTGGCTCGAAATTCAGGTTATTCAGCAAAAAACGTACGGAGAAAATTGTTGTACAGCGAGAAAGCAAGTCTGCCCAATGAGATGTATCATTTCTTATTTACAGGATTCTGTTCGCAATATAGGGATTTTAGGTTTTCGCTCTTCGTTGTTTGGCTTATTTGCAACGTAATTTTTAGACCGTTTTCATTGTTATATTTATTCTATTTGCACATTACGAACATTTATAATATTTTGATTGCCAAGTTGTGAGTTGAGATATGAATAAGCAACAATTTGTGAAATTAAGGATCTGCCTATTCTATTATTTCTACCTAAGTACATATAACTTTGTAAAAATCCAATGCTTGATATAGTATCTTAAATTAAAAACTGAGGACATTATTGTTGAAGCCTGACCAGAAATATATGATCATTGTCAAGAGGGCGCTTTTGTTCTCAATTCTCATGTAGGGTGACAGTTCAGTTTAGTATGAAAATATCCGTTCCGGTGAAATTCCGCAACATGGTGCGTGATCCTGCGGCCATAGCACGGTCACATTCTGGTCAGGCTTTAACTTCATAACATTATACGAGCATTCACTAATAAATTGTGACAACGCTGTATTTTATTTTTTATATTTTGCTCATCAATTCCATACTTTACTGATTAATTAAAAACATTAATTAAACAATCTAAACTAAAACTAATATTGAGATAAGAATTTTTCTTTGTGCCTTTTTATTTTTTAGTCACAGTAATTATGAAACTTAAATCAAAGTCTTTTCAATACTTATCTCGGTGACCATAAATCTAAAAGGCACAAAAATGAGGAAAAGTTTTTCCGCTACTTTATAAACATTAAAATCAAGTGTAGTAACGCGATTATACTTGCAAAGGCCATGTCGCCCTGTGGATTAAATTCACTGGCCGAAATACATATTAGCAAATAAATTGCCTTTTCGAGAACCGTACCCTGTGGCATCCCTTACCGAACCATCTACACGGATGATCCAGTATATGTTGGTCCTTGATAGGTCAAAGTTGTTATGAAGCTTGAGGTCGAATAATACTGGATTGATTAAGGGTGGGCAATGAAAGTATCCCTGGCCTTCGGCATTTTGGGCATCTCTGTACAAATAGCAACTGTCCATCGGTGGACCTTATGCATTTTGTAATAAGGTTTACCGTTGGACAGTTAACAGTGTGGGCAATGGTACCTACGACGTGTTTTGTATATATTGCGGTTTTCTTTAGTACTTCTGAGTTTAATTTCTTTTAGTCATTGTTTTGTGTCTTTTACGAGTATGTTAGTGTTATTTTGTTTTTGTCTTTATTTTCTTCTTTTAATTTTATTCTCTTCCGTCTTTGAGAGTCATCTATAGGTAGGGGATTTTGAATAATGAACTAGCCCATAGATTGGTAATTGAAATAGAGTTAGACCAAGATAAGTGTGCAACGATTTTAATAGCACACGCAGTGCAAATGTTATTTTTAACGTCTAACGTCTATGAAAATATGATGTATTATAAATAAAACTTGCATTGCGTGTGCTATCAAAATCGTTGCAGACTTGTCTATATCTATCTCTAATTATGATAGTATAGTAAATTATCAAGATAAGATATATATTAGCTAATTGGTAAACAAATCAAGAAACCGTAATCTTTCTTTGTACCTACCATTATAAAGCTAACGTTCACGCTTGACTGACTTCACTTCCGACACAGAAAGTCTCATCTAAATAGTCGTATATCTGAGTTATAATATAACCTTTAGTACAAGCCCGATATTAACTCGCAGTCGACATACCTTTAAGGTTGCATTCGGTTGGCGACTGCAGCAGCGTTGCTGGTGCAGCCGCGAGAAATGGGGGGTCACTAGTAAGTAATTTTCTTGATAAATAACGTGGTTGTCGTCGACGCATTCATTCGAATTGCGATTGTCCGCCCGATTCGAACTTTAAGATACGTCAAAAATTTGTTAAATATACGATATGGATGGATCTGGATCGGATATGTCAGTGTCATAAGTGACATTTTTGACGTATCTTAAAGTTCGAATCAGGCAGTAAGTAGCTTTACTGCATTTGTAATTCTGTCTTTTACTAGGTACTTCACGATTAAGTAGATGAAAGATTTAAGGTCATGTGGGGAGAAGAGCAATATACTTAGTTTATTTTGCTCGGACAAATGAAACAGTATGAGGATTCCTTACAAGTTAATCTTTCCTTAGTGTTTATCTTACCCCATCGAATCTGAGATGACATTTAAACGAATTCGCAAACAGAAGCTAGTTTCCAAGATAAATTGGATTGCTGTGGTTGCCTCATTGATTTCGCGAGAAGACCTTTCAATCTGTCACTCACTTTACACACCGCTCATTTTCTGCATTAACGGCGCACCAGCAACGCTGCAGTCGCGATTCGAACGTAACCTTTATTCATATATGTCGTGTCAGTCACATCCATTGTTGCTTGTCGCAGAAGCGTGACGTGGAATGTCTTTGTGTAGCAATAAGAACGTACGTCATTGGACGGGTAACTGTTGAGAAGTTACTTGATTTATAAGACTCGTTCCCATATAAAACTTCTAAGAGCAGAAAAAGAGTACAGAGATGCCATCGCCCACACTGTTAACTGACAGTTCGTAAACCTTATTACAAAAGGCATAAGGTCCACTGATGGACAGTTAAGATTGTTGCTGTTTGTACGTGGTACGTGGACACTGCACTGCTATACTTTAGTTTTTATCTTTAATTAGTTTGGCGAGACTTTTAATTGGAGGGGAATCCGCATGAGGTTCAAAATCTTAATTTTATGAGAAATAAAACAAGTTTCTATTATAGATGAAGAAAAGAAGAATGGAAAACATACCTACAAAAAAGTGACCAGTCCTAATTAAAATAGGAAAACTTCGCTGTTTTGGATAATTTTGGACGCAAACTGTAGTCATATAATGTCGTGTGTAGAGATTACTCTATTTGGATGTTTATGTCTGCTTTTTGTGTGTCGTTGGCGCATGTGTTGTCTCACAGTTTTAAGTCAGGTCCCTACTGAAAACCAGCATCACGGATTGCCGCGGCCGCGCTGCCGTGTCACGCCAAACTCCGTTAACTCGAGTTACATGAGTTACGGGTATCCAGTCTAAATCGTATTAAAAACCATTAAATATATATCTTCTAAAAGAACATTTTAAAAACCTTCATTATTTACTGAGAAAAGCATATGACTAACTCATGTAACTTCATTTTTTTGCCGATGGCGTCAGACACAACTCAGTTAACTTGAGTTGCATGATATATGTTCTTAAGTTACCGGAGTTAGGCAATTTGGCATGACTGACCGAGCGCTTGGTTTATACGACAACAATATTATTTCGCTTAATACGTGGCACGTCTGATCACGCGTATGTCATGTAACTTGACTTACATGACTTCGTGTGACCACTGTAGTATGGAAGAGTTGGTCATGCGGAACCATTTAATTAGAATAAAATGAAAACTATTCAATTATGCGAAAAAAATTTAAAGATCCTATTCTGTGACCATTTTTTTCTACATGTAGATCAGAAAAAATTAAAAAATTACGATAAACCGTCATCGATAACAGCATTTGAATCTTTAAAACTTAAAACGTAATTATCTCGAAACTCAACTTTTAAAGTTACACGAGATGCGCGTGACACGGCATGCCGGGGTCGTATTTTAGCGTCCAATGTTTTTGTTTATGTATGTATGTCTTGTTTTCTTAAAGATAAAGATAAAGATTATTTATTTGTCAAACATGAGTTAAGCAGTATATAGATGTTATAAATATTGTACAAAGTTGTCCTTCATGCGTTGCCTTTCGGCGTACAAAATATAGTAAACCTATCAAATAATAAATCTAAGTATATACAGTTTAACCTATGGGCACTCCTTAAAATTAAAATATAAATTTAACAATTATTACTACTAATAGGTAGACATTGGACTTAAAAACTAATATTATTAATAAAATCATTGACATTGTAATAACATTTTTCCAATAATAATTTCTTTAAATGTCGCTTAAACAAGTTAATACTACTATTCCTAATTTCCATTGGTATCTTATTATAGATTTATACCAAGTATACTCTTTCTCAGCAGGGCAGTATTAGCAATTTGATTGTGAATTCTATTATTATCCCGTTCTCTTAATGAAGCACACACTGAGTTTTGCCTGTGAAATAGGTAGGTAGGGTTATTGCTAACAAATAAAGCTACTTCATAGATGTAAATAGATGGAAATGTCAATATTTTATATGTAATATGTTGTGTTGTATTTCTTTATGTAATATGTTGTGGTGTTATATATGTATTTTCCTTCTTCTTTCTTCTTCTTTCTTTCTTCTTATGCAGGGTGGCAGCGTTGTTTCGTCCTCTTCTGATGCTGAAACAAGGACACATAAGTTTAACTTATCCACCGCGCGATATATTCATTTCCTATCACAACATTCACGTTTCTAATTCAAATCAACGTGCCCTTATCCCGGACTTAGACGAAAGCCGGGACGCGAAAGATAAAGGGTCATTGGGTCACTTTTGTCGATCCCGTTCGCATTGTTCCCCATTTTTCTGGACACGCATTTGCAGAGATTCGTAAGCCTTATTGCGAAGGCATAAGATCCACTAATTGTTAATTAAGGGGTCTGTAGGTTGGGTTACATGGTTGTTCTTTGAAGGAGAACATGTGGTGTACAATTGATAATGATTTTAGGAAATTAGATTTAGATATAAGGTACTGAGGGCCTTGCCAATATGCCAATCGTTTTCGCCGTAGCGAACGAAAAGGTAATCTCTTTCTATCACTCTTCCATATTAGTGCGACAGAGATATTAGCGTTTCGTTCAGTGAATAAAATGCAACTTTGCTATGAGTTTTTGAACAGTCAATAGAGCCTTTAATTTTATCAGTTTGTGTGGTGAAAAAATATTCATTTTTTTTTCATTTCTTTACTTAAATATAAGTAATGTGTGTCTTCGGGGTTCGTAACATTCGATAGAAAAATACTATATTACTCCTAAAATAATTTCCCTAAGCGAGAATCTAAAATATGTAACGAAAATAATAGAAATAAAATGAGAAAACGAGCCGTGTCATTGAGAATAATGGCCATACGGTTTCACGTAATTTATGGGTTGACCCTTGCTACGGTTCGGTTTCCTCTTTTACCTTTGTTACTACCTTTCTTTTACGTATTATGACGTATTATGATACAGTTTTTGATTTATTTTCATTGTATGACATTTTCAGATAATGTTAGTATGTATGTATGTAGATTGATGTCACCAAACGTTTTGATACTTAATACGAGTTTATAAGTCCGGGGGGTCTCGTTGTTTCCTATAAAGTTGTCATATTATCATTAGTCATAAAACTGAAACCGTTAACATTTCAGGATTTTCGTTAGGATAACCTCCTAACGACCATATAGGATAACCTATATGGTTAGGTTAGGTTTGTTTTATGGCAATCCTGAAAAGTGACGCGTGTCTGAACCAAATGAATTATGACTAACGAAAATGCGGGCAAACAATACATTATGGCTTAAAACTATTTGGGAAACAATAGAGACCCAAGTCCGGGCATATGAAGGATATGGTGAAATACCTATTCAATGTCAACGAGTAAGTCTCGGCAGCTCAGTTGGTATAAAAACAACCAAACACAGTCGCCATCAGATATATCGGAGCGGCCAATATGCTCATAAAATATCTGAACACGCCTCTCGCCTCTATTGACAAGGCGTCAGAATGCGTCAGATATTTTAGAGCACCTTGGCCGCTCCGATTAATCTGATGGCAAGTGTACAATCCATACTAATATTATAAATGCGAAAGTGTGTCTGTCTCTCTGTCTGTTCCCTCTTCACGCTTAACCGCTGAACCGATTTAGTTGAAATTTGGTATAAGTAGAGATAGTTTGAGTCCCGGGGAAGGACATAGGGTAGTTTTTATCCCGGAAGTCATCCTTTAAGGGGGTAAAAATGGGGGTGGAAGTTTGTACGTGGAATCGATAAAAAGCAGATTGGATCAAAAATAAGCTACCTACCCAAATTACTAACACCACGCGAAGTCGCGGGCAAAAGCTAGTGATTACATAAGAACGATCTCAGACGGTCAATAAAAACAGATCGGAGCGTAACGAACCACATCGTTACATATATCCTTCCCGCTCCTAATGTAACAAAAACATACGTAATCCGTGACGTCTTGAGATATCAATCATCAAGGACAATGACGTACGAGCCGTATGTGCTGGGATTATGGGAGTATGCGTGACCGTTAGCTGTAAGTTAGTATCAAATATCTATTTAATTAAAGTATAGTAGAGTTGGACCGAGGTAAGTCTGTCTTTTGATGTCATACAGGTCTGGCACTTTTCTGTTAATAGGACAGGTTTTTTTTTCTTTTTTGCATAAAAATTTTTTGTTAAATAATATTTTGCAACATAATAATTTCCTCATAGGTGATGTGGAAAGCAGTGATGTGTCAACATTTGAATCCCTCACTACGCTCAGGATCCAATGTATGCCCTCGTAAATATGTCATTTTGCTTCCTTGTGACACAATCTAGTAATATGAATACACCGTAAAAGTGAGCTGCTGATTTCAGACACGTCGGTGGCAAGTATACCCTTCGAGAAACTACATAAGGTCAATGTGGTTAATTTCGTCATAGGGACTATTCCGTCCACGAGCGTATATTTCTTTGATTTTCAACCGTAGGAAAAAACCATTTGCTTCTGATTGCTGAAACTAAAAGCAATCGCCGCTTTGTCGATGAATTTATCAATTTTGTTCGTTGTTCGAGAAAAACGCTAATGGACGGAATAGTCCCTATGACGGTATTAGCCACATTGACCTTACTGCAAACTATTTCCACAGCAAGGATTGAATTTGCTCTACAAATTGGAATAATTTCGCTCTACATTTTCTTGCGCTGTGCTGTTTAGCCTTACCACATGCTCACCAGTTACCACACCGGCGATTTGCGACTTAGTTTACCGTTTTCTACCACGAATTCCAAATTCAAACGGTTGCCAAATGTTTCAAGAGAAGTATTATTTTAATTAAACGGGATTTAACCTCCTGAGTTCCAGGAGCAATTGGCTACTTTCCTACTAGTCATTAGTCAAATCAGCTTCTTTTTTAGAACTGTCAAAACGATTTTCTAATATGGAATTTATATGAAAACGTGTGTAGTGACGTCACGGTCAACTCACCAGTCACCTACTTTTTATGTTTCAATCCAATTTATTAAATAGAAATAGTATTTAAAATTAAAAATAAGTGCTATCTGTATTTTTCTAATAATTATCTGGTGCTTTATTTCGTGCACGGTGTGAAATGAAATAATGTATTTTAAGTAGAGGAAAGTACCGAATTGTTTGATTTTAGAAATTGAACCATCTAAAATGTGTTGTTGTAAAATATAATTGCGTATATTTATGTTTATGTAAATATTACTTCGATCGTGATACCTTGACGTCACAGTGATAACTGTATACCTACTTAGCAGGTATACTCTGGCAAACCCACTTTGTCAGTAGAAAAAGGCGCGAAATTCAAATTTGCTATGGCATCCAACCCTTCGCGCCTACAGTTTTAAACTTGCCGCCATTTCAAATGGCGGAAATGGCTTGCCAAACTATACACACTATTATTTTCTACTCTGTGGCCTTGACTATAAGATAAGATAAGATAAGATAAGATACATTTATTTCATTATAAAATACATTATAAATTTGGCTTAAATCAAACCTAAAACGCATTACTATAATGATCGTCAGAGATTACGTTCATGCAAAGGAATACAATTATGTATAATTATTATTCTTATAGCATAGTATCTTACAATTATTATTAGGATCAGTTCTATACAAATTCATAATTTAATTGTTTGAATTAATATCAAATTCGGAATAATCATTAGTCATGTACTCTTTAACGCTGTACAATGTGCGAGACAACAGTAGTGTTTTCACCCGTAAACGGAATAAACTTTCGCTTTCTATATTTTTAATATTGTATGGTAACTTATTATAGAGTTCACAATATATATAGCTGTTTTGTTCTGTGTACTTAACTAGTACGTACGTACTATTATTATCTACTCTGTGGCCGTACACTATCTGTTTTGTACTGTCACTTCACATTGGTATCGGGCCCCAGCGGAGACATTAGTCCATTACACGAGCCATTTGATTGGTCCAAATGGAAATCGTGAGAGAACTCCGTTGCTGTGATTGGCCCTTTTCATTCCCTTGGGATGGATAGTAAAGTGGTCCTGTAGATTGAGTAGAAACGTTTTCTATTTGGTGCATGCTTAAGAAAAAACTCGACTAAAGGTTGAATTGGGATGGCGACTGCAGCAGCATTACTGCTGCGGCATTGAGGGCGATGTAACTGTCAATCTCGTTGATAAAATAAGTGATGGAATAGTAGTTTATGTGACTGCTACATAATGAGCACACGAGTGTTTTAATGCCTAATTATGTACAGTTACATACACTACTTTATCTAAACACATACTTCAAACTAATTAAAAGTTAAACTGTACGTCAAATGGCGGTGAATGAAAACTTTTTTCACGCATGTCACGCATCCGTAGTTTTTTTTTAATCCTAGACAAACGAATGAAGTCCCTATTCTCATGTCACTCGAGATCAAATATCGTGCTGTTTATACTAGTGGCTCTGTGAGCTGTAGACCTCGCGAGCATAGCTTATTGGGACCGTGCACGATGACAGCGCCACACAGCGGTTTGATCAATCAACAATACAAAGATTTTAATTTATTAAAAAAATACAAAGTTTAAGGGAAAAAAATACAAAAAGTTATGTCTTACTGGGGATCGAACCCAGACTTTCTGTGTGCAAACAAAAAAAGCGATTGTTTACAAAAAGCGCCATGATAGTTCTTAGCTAATTTGACGAAATTCGGCTACTCATTCTCGAGTACAAACTAAATATCTAAATACCGCCTAAACCAGTAATACAATTTTTCTGCATTTTTTGCCATTTACTATGTAAATATGTCTCAAAAAGAAAATACTCTTAAGATATCGATACGACTATTTGTTTAAGCGCGACGTATCACAACTCCTCCATTTTTGAAAATTTCCAAAAACGGGATCGACAAAAAAAAAAAATTTACTCATCAAATCTGGTCACAAAATTTCACAAGAATCGGTTGGGAATTGTGACTTGTAGAGGAGAACATCCGGACATACAAAAGCAAAATGCCAGAGTCAAAACGTAGACCTTCGCTACGCTTCGGTCAATTAATACTAAATTGATGTTTCGTATCGATAACTGTTTTAATATCTATGAATACTAGAATAGAGACCCACTTAAGTTTTGACTGCTGTTTCAAATTTAAACTCATAACGTTACAAAAATCTGTAATGTAATAACATTAAAGTACAAATTTTACCTACTACCACAGATAAGAAAGTTCTCATAGTAAAATTGGTTGTAATAAAGCTTGTCATTTCCTACGGTTTCTGAACGCATTAGAGCACTAATGACATGTGCGTAGATAAACGTTCTAAAGGTATAATTGTAATGGAAATTGCACCAGAATTGCTGCCGCAAATGTCAAAAACGATGTTGTTTGATGTTTCCCGGATTGACATTTACGTCTGCAATGCAGCCAGCAGCAATGGCGCGCTGCAAAACTGCAGTAGTAGGGATGCTGGTGTAGTCTGAATCCGAACAGAACACAATTTTCAAGGAAATTTGACAATTAAATCACCAATTTACTGCTGCAACCACTACTGTCGCAACCTGAATGTTACCTTTACTGATCTTAGCCAGTCAGTGGTTTACACAAGTTTATAACATAGATTAGATAATGGCGACACTGTTTGAAATTTGCGAGGAAACTAACCTATTTAAATATAACTTACTTGAGCTCCTGAAAGTGAAACTTAATGTGGGTCATAAACCTTAATAGGGTCACGTTAAGTTATAAATAAGAAGGCCCAACTTGTACTTAGAACTTGCCCTTAGCTATAAACTATGAATATCCGCCACGGTGGAACCCGTCCTAATTTCTCGACTATATGCCATCTTACTAAGACTAGGCGTCTTTGACCAACTCTAAGGGTTGTTTCTAAAGTTGTGTTAGTTTCATAAAGTTAAAGTTAAAAAATAAGGAAAGCCCCTACTTTTTCACATCACCTATTCGAAAAAGGGCTTTATCTTCATTGCTAGGAGTGATCAAAGCGCCACTTTGTTCTCTCCTCCTCAAAGATGGTCTAAATCTTCTTCCTGATTGGTTGATTCTTAAGTTTCTGAACCAAGCGCAGCACAGTTCATTAGGTCATTTATGTTAGAGCTTTAATCCTTTTAAAAAGAAGAAAGGTTGTTTATAGGTGCAGAAACTCATTGTGCACCTATCCCTTGATATCCTTTTAAGCCTTATAAAAGAAAATCTTAAATGTATTGAATGAATGAAAAACTTTATTTTTAGGCAACTATTGGCCCATAGATAAATACCTACCCTAAACCTAGCATAGGTACAGTATATTATTATAAAATATATCTTAAGACTAAAAACACACAATTATGGCTGCAATGCAGTTAGCAACCCCGCAGTGTCAGTGCTGGTATTGTTAGTATTTATTAAAGTTTACCCCTTTCTTACGCAATGGAACCATTAAAAATAGACGACAAATTGAAATCCCTAACGACGGCGACGCACATTTTTTACAAGCGGTCCCATTGTTTCCCATAAAGTTTTAAGTCATAATGTATTGTTTGTCATATTACCATTAGTCATAAAACTGAAACCGTTAACTTTTCAGGATTTTCGTTAGGTTATCCTATAGATAGGTTAGATTTGATTTGTTTTATGGCAATCCTGAAAAGTGACGCGTTTCTGAACCAAATGAATTATGACTAACGAAAATGCGGGCAAACAATACATTTTGACTTAAAAATATTTGGGAAACAATAGAGACCCTTTTTACAAATATCTCTCTACATTTTGCTATAGATTTTGCGACAAATAATCAAAGCACCGTTTGAGCGGATTCCAATCATGCGTGGCTGTGACGCCTGTTCGCCGCAGAGTCCACATTCTGTCCGGTCTCACCGGGATTTTGGAAATGTTTGATGTGTTAGGAGATTGTAATGTTACATTTCCAACTAGCTTCTGCTCGTACCTTTGAGATTAGCTCTTTTGTTGTTTAAGGTCGTATGATGGTATCGGTCTGGAATAGGCATGACAAATTTTAGCAACATTCATCATCAATGGCCACTGCATCTGTGCAGAAATGATAGTCAAAGTCCGACTTTACTCGCGAAACGCTCCTAACAAAACTATAAGTGAATGTGACGTCACGGTCGCTGAGAGCCCATCTTGAGGTATGGAAAACAAGAAAATTGCGATATTGTCGGTCAAATATTGCGTATAATGTATATAGTTGCTATTATGCAATATGCAATATATTTTTAGATAGAATGTAAGGAATCGAGTACCCTTACTCAATTCCTTTTGGAAGTTAAATAATCTTAAATTTAGAAACTCTCCTCCTGTATTTTTGTATCAAATCCATATATATATATGTATTATTTTAACTGCTAGATATTGTTATAAAATTCAACATGTGTCATCATCCCTATTATCCCGCGCGCGGCGCGACAATTCATTCCACAGTTTAGCGTGCGAGTCAGAAAGTTTCTGAGAAAACCCACAGTTGAGGACTGCCAACCATCTATTTAAATGGAGAAATGAAAATGTAAAAGCTGTCACATAAACCTGTCGATATCCAGATTAAATGACAAATAATCAAACGTTAACTTTGAGCCGATTGGACCAATCATTCTGACGCGTGTCGCTCGCAGGATATCCGGTTCGATCCGGATTTATAGGCCGCAAAATCGCTAATTTCCCACCAAAGCGTTTAAGAGGATTGCTGTAGCATATTACGTATTGCTGTTTGAGATATGCGATCTGCAAATAAACATCGCTCCCATATTGTATGTATTCCCTGACATACACTTGTAGAAATGTTTGCGTAACATTAACAAAATATTCCGTTTTACTAACACATAAATTCGGATTTGCGAACTGTGACACCGGCCAATATGTCGGTTTGTGACAGCAAAATCTGTTGTAGGATTTGATCAAAATGTATTTCTTTGTTACTTAGGTAAGTTCTGTTGTTTTTGGAATTACTCAAGTTAAGTTCGTCCGATTATACCGTCGTCGCCCATATACATACCTATATGTTTGTATACTTGTTATTAAGTTTTTTTAACTGGCATCAAAATAAAATTATGCTTCTTAATGCCCTTGTCCACGTTTTCACTAACAATTAAATTTTTTAAAGACAAATATATAAATACAGAATCAACAATTACATTTTAAAAGGCAAATAGGTATATTATAGAAAAACAGAAATACAGAATTTATTGTCACACGTCATAAATTATGTGGTATCAATGAAACCATTGAATTAATGGTTAACCAAACGTTTGTGCACTAATTAATGTATTACCCAATAGCCAAGCTTAATGTTAATTCCAGGAATATATAAATAGAAAGGCAATCGCCATGTTTGTAGAAAACCTTTGCGTATTTTGGTCTAATTTAAATTCGTGCTGGTAATAGCTACCCATATTTGCTCAGGTGGGGCGAGTTGCACAAAATCAAATTGAAATTTGCTGTAATATAACGATACAGTTTGCAAACAGGGATTGGTCGCTCTTAGAGCATTAATACTGGAATTCCGCAATCCCGAATACCGGATTATCGGACAAATTTTTACGATATTTGAATACCGGAATTATCATGTAAAAGTTGTAAAACTAGCTAGCCTCAAAAATGTTGCCTATTAGCGCCACTTGCATCATGCCACTAACCCGGGGTTAACCGGTTACACCGTTAACCCAGTGTCAAATTTTACTGGTAATCAAGGTAGCTCCAGGATTAACCGGTTAAGCCCGGGTTAATGAATGGTGCCAGTGGCCCTTAGTCGTTAAATCATTTCCACCTTCTTATGTGTCAAATTGAAACATATCCTTTCTTAGTACATACACTTTTTTGCCAACATCTACTCTTTTTGATTAATCGTTTTGTATCCGCTATCTAAAGGTTGCCTGAAGAGATCGCTCGTTAGCATTAAGACCGCCTGTTGTCTGCCTCTATCTTTAAGCTGTATCTTTTACTGAGGTCTAAAGAGTATTCTATCTGTTCATTTTACCTCTAAATTTTTACAAACTTTTAAGCATATTGTGTACACACATGTTTAAAACTGCTAACAGACTCGTGCAAAATTTTACATAACAAAGTTCTTCTCATAACATGAGTCCTAATTAGCAAAGGCACAAAGCAACACGATTCAAAATTCAACCAAAGTAACTCTGAACAATAACATGAGCATACAAAATCACATAAAAGTACAATAACAGACTAAGGAGCTAGCCCCAATAGATCTATACATCTTATGAAACAAAGACTACGCCTCGTCTGTCTGTTTTTATGTATGTTTGTTCGCAATAAACTCAAAAACTACTGAACGGATTTTCATACAGTCTTCACTTATCAATAGAGTGATTCTTGAGGATGGTTTAGGTGTATAATTTGTTAGCGTTTAGCCGTGGCGGGTCGCTAGTAATACATAATGACAAAGAGAACAGTGAAACCCAGAACCCTAAAACGAATATCTTTAAATTTCATTCTCCACCGATGAAAAACTGCATATTATAGCAAACTATTTGCATGTGGCAGTGGTTCCTAAAGTTGACTGGGCTCCGACCCATCTAATAAAAAAACCGGCCAAGTGCGAGTCGGACTCGCGCACGGAGGGTTCCGCACCATCAACAAAAATAGAGTAAAACAAGCAAAAAAACGGTCACCCATCCAAGTACTGACCCCGCCCGACGTTGCTTAACTTCGGTCAAAAATCACGTTTGTTGTATGGGAGCCCCACTTAAATCTTTATTTTATTCTGTTTTTAGTATTTGTTGTTATAGCGGCAACAGAAATACATCATCTGTGAAAATTTCAACTGTCTAGCTATCACGGTTCGTGAGATACAGCCTGGTGACAGACGGACGGACAGCGGAGTCTTAGTAATAGGGTCCCGTTTTTACCCTTTGGGTACGGAACCCTAAAAACTGTCAAATTCGGGACCTCCACTTCTTGGCCGTCTTAAAAAGGGGGCATAAAATATTATTGGTAACGCTCAGATTCCCTAGTAGTTTCAGGGCCTACTCAATAGTCGGTTGCGACCCATAGTTTGGAAAATGTTGGTCGATTACGTCTGCCACTTGTCTCAAGCGGTTGGTAAATAAAATAAGTGTCGCGGCGATTTTATAGTAGGCAGAGTAGCTGAGTTTTGAGACAAAAACTAGTTTAATAATTTAGTTATTATATAATACATATATCAACTTCATGCAACCAAGCCTTCAGCTAGTCTGTAGCGACCAATAACGACCATACCTTCTTAGAAACCGTCTCAGTTAAATAGTAAACCTATAACTTCGGTGCTCCTGAAATCGTCAACCGTTTTCCGTGACCAGCTCCCCGTCTATAAGGTTGATGTTTACACGAAGCATATTTTTGTAAATCAAATCCCTATTAAGTGACGCTTCGGAAACTTTGTAAATTAAGAAACAAAAGTTGGAAACGTAGAATGTTTTTGAATCAGGTTGGGTTTGCGGCAGAGGGGTTTAGAGTTCTTTAGTAAGCAATTTTAAGTGTGGATTGAAAATATAATTTTAAAGAAGATAATATAAATATACAATAATTCAGCTTGTATTTATGTCCCACTGCTGGGCACAGGCCACCGATCGTAAAGGCATTTATTTGTGTGACGAACACAGATATTTGTTCCTGAGTCATGGATGTTTTCTATGTACATATATGTTAGCACTCTGCTTCCTTTTGAGCGCTAATCGTAGTAACTCGTAGTAGGGAGGGCTGAGGTTTTCGGTGTAGAAAAGAAACTTCGTTGTATAATACTCATATTTATCGTTTATTTATAACTTTATGCAGCACACTTTTTAAACTATCAGTACTTTAGCTATTTTAGTAATATTATAGTAGCACCATCGTACAGTAAATAACAATAATACACTTTTAGGACACTTTTTTTGTCAGCATAGGCTGTTAAGGTCTTACTCCTAAGGCTGCTCAGATAATAATGGTCGCTTCAATGAGGAGCAACGCCTTTTATTAGATTATCACCCCTCCAATCCTAACCATTTCTACCTGTTCGTCAGGTGGGGTAGACGACCGGTAGTGACGTCACAATTACTTAATTATTTTAACTAAAGTTGAATTGGCAAGTTCAATCACATTACTTTTTATAAATGAACACAAGTAAATAAAAATGCGATGTTTTATTATTCTTATCTTTGGAAAGCCGCTAACATATATGACACCGTTAAAAGCGGTTTAGACTCTCGCGCGAGCCACGAGACGAGCCGCGTGCCGAGCCACGAGACGAGAGTGTAAGCGGTGGGCTCGCGGCTCGTCTCGTGGCTCGCAAGCTCGTCGAGCTAATATAATTTAAACACTAACGGTACGGCATAAGGTTTATAACCGAATGACAAGCCGAACGCGAGTGTAAGCGGTGGACTCGCGTCTCGTGGCGCGGCTCGCGGTTCGTCTCGTGGCTCGCGCGAGAGTCTAAATCGACTTTTAGATTGTAAAATAACGGATTCACAATCCTACAGTGTCATATATAAGCATGTATTTATCTATATACGTATGTGTATATCGTCGCCTAGTACCCATAATACAAGTTTTGCTTAGTTTGGGACTAGGGGTACTATGTAAGACATCCCCTTATAATTATTTAATTTATTTTAATCCTATCAAAGTGTACCTAAATAGCAAAGACTGTTTAATCTCCATTGTGAAAGCTATCTTCGAAAAACCAAACATTTAACTTATTTCCCACAAAATAGTTACCTCAAACAAGCCTTAAATCCCCCTTATCGGAGTTGCACTGACTTGCGAAAACAAAAAGAAAACAGTGCAACGAATCAGCTATGGCTTATCTGTACGTGGACGGACGGACGGACACACAATAAGGCGCGATTAAAAACAGTGCGGCGACTTAATAACGTGAAACTGGGTTAGGTTGTGGACTGGACGCAAGCGGCGAGCGGCCAATCAAGGCCATTCATACCTTATTGCGCTCGACCAAATCAAATGTATGAACGGTTTTGATTTGTCGGGGATCTTCCTCTTTTACTCTAATGAAGGCGTGATTAGAGTGACAGAAAAATGCCAGCAATTTGCGAAATTAGGTTTTCGCGGTAGCCCCTCAGTCCGTTTTAGAAAAATGCTCGACTAGAAGCGGTAAACCAACTACCGATTGTCTTTTTTATGGCTCTGGCTCTATACGCTTTATATTCTCGCGTAAAACATGAACATGTAGTTTTTCTATATTTATATTTTATGACGGTTCATTATTTTGTAAGTGGGTAGATTTGCACAGTGTAGTTTTTAGGGTTCCGTAGCCAAAGGGTAAAAACGGGACCCTATTACTAAGACTCCGCTGTCCGTCCGTCCATCCGTCCGTCCGTCCGTCCGTCCGTCCGTCCGTCCGTCCGTCCGTCCGTCCGTCCGTCCGTCCGTCCGTCCGTCCGTCCGTCCGTCCGTCCGTCCGTCCGTCCGTCCGTCTGTCACCAGGCTGTATCTCACGAACCGTGATAGCTAGTCAGTTGAAATTTTCACAGATTATGTATTTCTGTTGCCGCTATAACAACAAATACTGAAAACAGAATAAAATAAAGATTTAAGTGGGGCTCCCATACAACAAACGTGATTTTTGACCGAAGTTAAGCAACGTCGGGCGGGGTCAGTACTTGGATGGGTGACCGTTTTTTTGCTTGTTTTGGCTCGATATTTTGCTCTATTTTTTGTTGATGGTGCGGAACCCTCCGTGCGCGAGTCCGACTCGCACTTGGCCGGTTTATTCCTCAGTCACCCGTTGACCACGAACGCTGTAAAGGGTTCCAAACGTTGGGATGTATAGTATAAATCAATATACGCGATATAATCCGTTTTAATAGATTTATTTCATAAGCGGGTAACTATCGCGGTAACCGAAGACAATATTATGTAGTTTTTCTGTTCATAAATAGTAACTGATAAGGTACCTGACCCAAGTAAGGCGCAGTGCCTATTAAGACCCACGTTTGAAATATTCGCACCTACTTGGCCAAACGGATGGAGCTGGCTTGGCCGCGTGTCTAACCTTAAGTCTTTTATTGCATCTTATAATATGGGTCGGGTACCATATAATATAAGTGATTTCCAAAATTGAAAAAAGGAGGGAAAGGGATCTATTCCACAAGAATTTGATTATAAAATTTGAACTTTCTGTCAACAGCCATTCATTGACAAAATGTTGAGGATGAATCCTTTTTGCTAAGCTACGTCCAATGTTGTGCTTAGAACGTTATTTGAGTAAGAAAGAATTCGTAATAATTAAAATCCATTACAGTGTAGGTATTGTGCAATAGGTAACTAGGTATGGAGCAAATTTATAACGATCGCTGACTGTTCATACTACCGGTGAGTTGCCCAGAGTATACCCTCACTCACAAAGAAAACTCGCTCATCTCTTGACACTTACGGCTCGACCACGACATTGAGCGACTTGCGACGGAGCGATAACCATAGGTTGGAGCGAGACACAGCGATCGGACATTTCGTTCCCACCTATGGTTCTCGCTGCCGCCGTCGCCAGTCGTGGCCGAGCCGTCACGCTTATCGCCATCGGTCGGATAGCAGCCTTAGAAAGATAGATAGTGGGAAGCTGTTGATCCAAGCCCGGAGCTGGGTTGTATGTTTCCAGAAACTTCTGCTGAGTGTGAGTTTCAGATGTTTCAGACATTTTTATACATGAACGCTGTACGATCAACCGAATTGCGGTGTTATAAATTTTGCATTATAGTAAACACCGCGGTGCAAATAATGAGAGACCAGGGGGCTCAGCACGATTCCATTTTTATCGACTATCACTATGCCCGTCACTTTCGCACTTGCATAATTGTTAGAACGTGACAGGCATGGTGATAAACGATAAAAATGCGACCGTGCTACTAGGGCAGGTAAATCACAAATCATGTAGAGTAGCTACAATCACTACATAAATAAAATAAATAAATAAATAAATATTGGGGGACATCTTACACAGATCAACCTAGCCCCAAACTAAGCAAAGCTTGTACTATGGGTCCTAGGCGACGATATACATACTTATATGGATAAATACATACTTATATACATAGAAAACATCCATGACTCCGGAACAAATATTAGTGTTCATCACACAACTAAATGCCCTTACCGGGATTCGAACCCAGGACCATCGGCTTAGCAGGCAGGGTCACTACCCACAAGGCCAGACCGGTCGTCATAGTATAAAACAAAGTCGCTTCCCGCTGTCTGTCTGTCCCTATGTATGCTTAGATCTTTAAAACTACGCAACAGATATTGATGCGGTTTTTTAAAATAAATAGAGTGATTTAAGAGAAAGGTTTACGTATAATTTGTTTACCCGTGCAAAGCCGGGGCGGGTCGCTAGTTTACCATAAACAAGAGTCATAGAGCTGTCTAAGTTACCCATTCCATTTCTGACCGCAGCTGCACTACTGGTACTGAACGCGTCGCTGTTACTGTCAATTTCCATAGTAAAATGAACAGTAGTGCAGCTGCGGTTGGAAATGGACTGTCACCTTAAGTCTGACGTTTCAGAAATTTCTGTCCGTTTTAAAATCATTGACGTGAAGAACGTGCGATTCCAATGCGGATTATAATCGCGTCTGACATGTACGACATGTACGTGCAACTAACTAAAGTCCAAAATGCATGTAAGTACAGTGTATAATTAATAATGTAGCATAACAATCTAGTATTTTCTTATACTAGTTTTAAAACCCCAAAAAAAGTATGAGCATAGTTTTTATTTTATACTACAGAACACATATGTACATGTATTTTCGCCCTTTTCGAAATTTTCGACATATGCACGGAAAGTGCTTTTTCCCGCACTAGAGCGATGGTACAGACGATTCAATCTCTAACAAAACGCGTCTATTACGACAGATATGACCGCTAGGTGGCGCAAGCGCGAGCAGGCGTCCGTTCCGTATAGCGGTGCGCGGCAACCACTACTGCTAGACACCAAAATTGGTGTGGGCTGCATGTACTTGTAGTGACGCGACGAAATCGCGGAGTGAGCCACGCCTGGTACTGCAAACGATTTTTTTTTGAGGTTCGAAATTCAACCCCAAAGCACCTCACTAGTAACAGACTTGGCGGAATCAGCGGAATCCCGGCTTAATGAAAAAAAGATGAAAGCGGAAGGGGGTCATTCTGCAACATTGATTCCGCGAGCTTTGCTGCTTTATTAAAGAAATCCGAATCTAACTGCTCTGAGGGGCTACCGGGAAAACCGACTCTCGCGAATTGCGGGGATCTTTCTCTTTTACTCCAATGAAGGCGTAATTAGAGTGACAGAGAAAAATGCCCGCAATTTGCGAATTACGGTTTTTGCGGGAGCCCCCCTGACTCGGCGTTAGATGACTCAAACGATTGTTGCCGTCTGAAACTCCTTTAACCGTTTTCTGGTAACGATGTGGACGCTTAATTTTATGTACAGTCAGCATCAAAAGTAGCGGATCAGACTACGCGTCAAAAGTAGATACTTATAACAGTTTTGAATGATTCACGGTTAGTTTCACTAGACTTATATCGACCGGGATATGAACCGTGATTACCTTTTGTTGTTTTCGAGCTCCCGATATTTCGACGCAGTTATACATGCATCTTGTTCATGGGTAAAGATAATCACGGTTCATATCCCGGTCGATATGTCGGCGGCAGATCGTAAAATCGGCCATATCGAGATATTCCTAGGCATATTATGAAACGCCGCCATTTCATGATCTGACTAAGATTAACCCAGGCGTATCACGATCTGCCTTATAAAAGAGGCGGCAGATCGGTCAGACCAATGTATTCGTTGATATTCCTAGCTTCATACCGGGCGCATCGTAAAATAATTGATGAGATAATCCTAGGCATATCATGAAACGCCGCCATTTCATGATCTGACTAAAATTAACTCAGGCATATCACGATCTGTCTTATAAAAGATTCGGCAGATCGATGGGAGCAATGTATTCGTCGAATTCCTAGCTTCATTCATACCGATCGCATCGTAAAATAATTGCATTTTTTGCCACTGGTGGCGCTGCATTCTATATGGCGCTGCGTCCGAGTCCAGTGTTGCCAGATCGTACCTTTTAATACAAGTTTACGTTCCTTTTGAGCCTTGAGGTTTGCTCGATATGGCTGGTCGTGGCTAGGCAGATCATGAAATGCCGGCGTTTCATGATCTGCCTAGGAATATCACCCCTTGAGGTTTGCACGATATGGCTGGTCGTCGCTAGGCAGATCATGAAATGCCGGCGTTTCATGATCTGCCTAGGAATATCACCCCTTGAGTTTGCACGATATGGCTGATGGTCGCGCTAGGCAGATCATGAAATGCCGGCGTTTCATGATATGCCTAGGAATATCACACCCTACTTATTTGATATGCCTAAACGTCGCTAGGCAAATCGTCAAACGTTGATGTTTGAACGATATGGCTGGTAGTCGCTGGTCAGATCATGAAATGGCGGCGTTTCATGGTATGCCTAGGAATATCTCGATATGGCTGATTTTACGATCTGCCTCCGACATATATGTCTAGTATCTACTATGCCCTAAAAACTTAACAAAACGAGATATTTGTCTGTATATGTAGAATAATTAGGTTGTGACAGATACCTACAAACGCAAACTATATCTCTACTTGTAAAAGTATCCCAGGATGGCAGTTACTTTTAGTTAGCGCGTTGTTTCATCCTCTACTATTGATGTTGACTGTACCAATGTACATTCTTGACAACCATGTTGTAAAAAGTGACTCAGGTGAACGTAACCATGAAACCGAATAAGACTTCATGATACAGCCATAAGCAGTAAGTCCTACACTGTTCTGGACTTCTTACGGCCCGATTCAAACAATGCTTGTAAGATATCACAGCGATGCGATACCGATCTGTCAGGGTCAAAAGTGACATTTCTTTAACCAAAATCGTCACCGATGACACTGACAGATCGGTATTACTGTATCGCTGCGACATCTTAGAAGCATTGTTCGAACACGGCCGTTAGTAAGTAGTAACGGTTCATTTAGACACCGCACGGGTAACGACGCAACCTTTGTGCTTAATGCACACTGGGATAAAGGCACTTAGCCTCGCCTGAAAAGCTGGATTTCTTGCTGGAATTGTTATTGCCTTAATTGGTAAGAGAAAATGCTGTAAGAAAAATATTTCGTCTCTGTCGATTGTGTAACGGATTGTATGACGGGTGACGAATTGTCCCAAACGGTTTATTTTTATCACTACATAGTATAAAACAAAGTCGCTTCCCGCTGTCTGTCTTTCCCTATTCAAAAAATTCAAAAATATTTATTTCGTGTTGTTTACACACAAACATACAATGATCTATGTATGCCTAGATCTTTAAAACTACGCAAAGGATTTTGATGCGGTTTTTTAAATAGAGTAATTCAAGAGGAAGGTTCATGTATAATTTGTTAACCCGTGCGAAGCCGGGGCGGGTCGCTAGCGCAATATATTATACACCCGCGCGTTAAAAGACGCGCTTTGCACAGAATCACAGAATAACTAATAGTACTACCGTACAGAATCCTGTCTAAAAAACCTATCCTTGACAGCCAGTCACGTTGTCCCCCTCTAACGCATTGTCGCGTTCTTCTCGCCCATTAGACTGTGCCTTAGGAGTGAAATATCACAACCTTTGTGTTTTTAATGCACACAGTGGGATAACGGCGCTTAGTTTCGCCTGAAAGGCTTCTGGGTTCCTTAGGTCGGCTTAACGACTTGCTGGTATTGTTATTAGCTTCATTGGGTTCAGAGGATTCAAGGAAAATTATTTTCTCTGTATCCGTCGTGTAAAGAAAATGGCCACTAGTGTTGTGTAATAAAATATTAACATTAAGGTAAAGTGCACAGGCATATTTATGAGAAAATATATTTAAAAAAATGTTTTACTTCATGAGAATAAGTTTTTTGTACAGGTGTGGTGCATAATTGTTTTCCATCGTATTTTCACGGAAACGTACGAACGTGTCTTGCTATTTCAGTCAGCCTCGGTACAAAAAGTACTGAGGTTGACGAAGTAACATGACAATTATACGAACGTTTCTGAGAAAATACGATGCACTACATATATGTATATGTATAATCTCGCTCAATAATCTCATTTTTTCGTACGTTTCTTTCAACCGGTAACTATAATACCAATCATCGTGACAATTTTAACGAAACCAAACTCAATTAGGTTACGTTCCCATGGCACAGAGTTCCTATAGCCACCTTATGTGTCCATCTTCAGATCAGCTCGATGGTAGATGAGCGTTTTCCAAAAAAAGTGTACCTACATTTCATTCATGTCTTCAAAATATTGACTTATTGGGCTCATTTTACTCAGAATCATTTGTACATTCACGCCTCATACATAAAAAAATGTGTCCAAAAATTTCCTTTCCTGATCGTCACATTCTTGTATGATTTTTTTTTTATTTGTATGAACGTGACGCACTGGAAAAAAATTTTTTCATACAAAATTTTGGGACACATTTTTCCATGTATGAGGCGTGAATGTACAAATGATTCTGAGTAAAATGAGCCCAAGAAGTCAATATTTTGAAGACATGAATGAAATGTACACTTTTTTTGGAAAACGCTCAGGTATCATAATAATTGCATTGTCACCCAACTTACATATACAACATATACTGTATGTACCTAGTACTAGCGACCCCCCGCGGCTTCGCACGGGTTAACAAATTATACATCAACCTTCCTGTTAAATCACTCTATCTATTTAAAAAAAACCGCATCAAAATCCGTTGTGTAGTTTTAAAGATCTAAGCATACATAGGGATAGATAGACAGCGGGAAGCGTCTTTGTTTGATACTATGTAGTGATATAGGTATGTAAGTTTCAGCTCAATTGAATAATGAGAAATGGATAATTTATTAGCTTGCATTATTTTACCCGAACATATATTGTAAGTTAAATAAAAGCGTGTAAATACATATGCAGAAGGACTTTCCTGATATATTTTTTCTTGCCCCGAGCAAAATTAACTATTTTCTCTTACTCCACCTGAGCTTTTAGAAAATAATTACGCTGCATATCAAGTTTGTGTTTTCACAGTCTTCAACTTTATTAATTACAGATTAATTATGGAAGTGCATATGAAAACACTAAGTTCAACAAAACCGAGTGGTTTAGCATGTCTGAAACCTAATTAAAACTAACTATCCAGGAGCAAAGAGTATACTAAGGTCTCATATTACTTGTCGTAATATAATAATTTAAGCATTATAATCGTAATCAACTGCAAACAATTGTTCTTTATAAAACGTGCATCATCACTACATTAGTATAAAACAAAGTCGCTTCCCGCTGTCTGTCTGTATGATATGCTTAGATCTTTAAAACTACGCAACGGATTTTGATGTAAAATTTGTTAACACGTGCGAAGACGGGGCGGGTCGCTAGTAAATTTATGTTTTAGAGACTTACGGCCCGATTCGAACTTTAAGATACCTATACGTCGAATATTAAGTCTAGATACGGTATGGATTAGATATGCCAACGAAAACTAGTACCAGACAGATATATGTTCCTTGAATGTGCCAAGATTCACGTAGATTTAGACGTATATCGTTTTAATTGTATGGGAGCGGCGTTTTGGTTACGGGTTCGTGTGACTCTTAACTTTTCCCTGGTAGATAGGAAGTTCACTGGGGCAAATACCGTAAAATGGGGTGAGTAGGGTTCGCGGGGAGAGTACTCTCCCCATTCATAACCCAATGAATGGGGAGAGAAGGGTTGAAAGGGGGGTGAGATAGATTTTTAAGGCTACTGCTACAAAAATAATATATTCCAATTTAAAATGGAGCTACAGTAATACTCATAATAAAAAAAATCGATCCAACAATCTTCCAAAATCACCTTTGTATGAAAACCCAACTCAGCCCATTATGAGGGACTACGGGGTGAGGTGGGTTTTCCTGTTTATCGTCAAAGTTATGAAATGGAACTACCCAAAATAAAATAAAAACTAAAATACAAACGTCCGGAACACTTACGTATTCACCATTCAGTTTGCATATGTAAAAATAAAATGTTATCGAGGTTTGAATGTCAGTTTTGCGCCTACTCACCCCATTTTACGGTACCTATATAATATCTAAACCAATACATCGTACAATATTCCACTGCCAATAAATACAAATTTCTGCGAAGGAAGCGCTTTAAATGAGGTATTTTGCAATATCAGTATGGACGCCGCCGGCTTTCCATATTGCGGGCAATCGTACCAGTAATCCGCACAAATTGGCCTCTGTGGCCGCACGGTAAAATAGTCGGGATACACAGGCCGATTCGAACGTAAACTGACATCAGAATGATATTGGAATCATATCAGTTAGCTGTCTCGCTCGCACTAATACAAGCACGGACAAGTCTGAGCGAATAACAGCTAACTGGTGATTCCATTGTCATTTGGTTTGATGTGCATCACGTTCGAATTAGCCTGACAGTCGGGAAACATTAATATAGTGAAGTCTATAATTTATATTACAGAGTGATTTTGTTATGTCTGACCATTACGTACTCTATCGGCTTGATTCTAATTTTAAGATGCGTCTAAAATGAGATCTAGATGTAGATACGGTATGCATCGGATCTGTCAGTGTCAAAAGTGACGTTTTTATTTGAAGAACTTTCAGTACCTAATAGTGTACTGAAAAATTAAAAATGACCCACTATCCAATGTACAAAATTTTGTTTACGGAACATTTATACATATACCTATGGGATCATTTCGGTCTTACAAATCAGTTAAATGTGTTTACAACTCGTTACACAAAGTAATTATTAAAAAGGTTTACGATGTACTTTTCCATCGTATTTTCACGGAAACGTACGAACGTGTCTTAGAGCGGTTTCGCACTACATCCGATCCGAATCCGATCCGAACACGTGAAAATATGGGTCTAGAAAACTCTGACCGAATTCGGATATTCGCTTACGCACTAGTCCTATGATCCTATCCGAACCCGTGAAAATATGTCTAACTCGGACCGAATTCGGATATTCGCTTATGCACTAGTCCTATCCGCAAACCCCGCCCGCCCCGCTGCCCCTATGCTCGTACGCAGCTCGGCTTTAACTCGGACGCAGTGCGCGAGCGTTCATACAAATAATACTAAGGCTACTTCGGTCCGTCAAAAATCTCCTCCGGAATGGAGATTCTAGAATGACGGAAAGAAATCGGATGACGGATATCGGGTGTAGTGCGTAACTTACCATAGAAATAGTTCTACTTCTACGGCTACAACGGACCATATTTTCACGGGTTCGGATCGGATTCGGATCGGACGTCGTGCGAAACCGCCCTTGCTATATCAGTCAGTCTCGGTACAAAAAGTACTAAGGTTGACTGTAGTAGCATGACAAATACGAAAGTTGCGAAGTCACAAAATTCCGAAGTTCTACCAGAGTGACGTAATTGATCCCAAGGCAAGTACTTAGAACACCTTTTAATATCTTTTTTCTACTCCAGCACTTAAATGTGTCAATTAAATGACTGACAGTGATATCTAGAGCAATGTAATTTGAATGATTTGTCTATAGGCTCATAAGATGACTGCTAGCAGTCATCTTAAGATGACTGCTAGCAGTCATCTTATGAGTATAATACAACTGCTTTATTTTTTTTAAAGATACAAGTTCCGATCATCTTGATTGAAAGAGGTATGTTTTCATTTACAATAATAACTCTTTTTTTTTTAAATAATAACTCAATTTTTTTTAAATAATAACTCTTTTTTTTAATAATAACTCTTTTTTTTTTTTTTTCTTTTTTTTTTTTTTTTGCTGCAGCTGTCATAGAAAAAGTAATGTATGCAACAGCTCATAATTGGTTCTTAAAATTCTTGGGTCTTTTTTTACAAAACTCGACTACGTCTCGTTTTGTAACTTCGACCCTTGAATTTTAAGAACCCTTATTATATCACTGTTGCATAATAGTAGTTTATGCAACAGTGATATAATAAGGGTTCTTAAAATTCAAGGGTCGAAGTTTCTACTCCAGCACTTAAATGTGTCAATTAAATGACTGACAGTGATATCTAAAGCAATGTCATTTGAATGATTTGTCTATAGGCTCATAAGATGACTGCTAGCAGTCATCTTATGAGTATAATACAACTGCTTTATTTTTTTTAAAGATACAAGTTCCGATCATCTTGATTGATAGAGGTATGTTTTCATTTACAATAATAACTCTTTTTTTTTTAAATAATAACTCAATTTTTTTTAAATAATAACTCTTTTTTTTTAATAATCTCTTTTTTTTAATAGCAGCTGTCATAGAAAAAGTAATGTATGCAACAGCTCATAATTGGTTCTTAAAATTCTCGGGTCTTTTTTTACAAAACTCGACTACGTCTCGTTTTGTAACTTCGACCCTTGAATTTTAAGAACCCTTATTATATCACTGTTGCATAAACTACTATTAAAAGCAATGTCTATAGAGCAGGGATTATAAACCTTTGGTGTTATTAAAATTAAAATGTATAAAGACGGGATCATAAACCTTTGGTCCTATTTAAAATTTACTCCGCTTTTTAAATCCGCTCACGTCCCGTATTTGTTTATATTCCTTGTCCGGGACACAGAGGCAGGTTTTACACATGATTTGTTAGAAGAATTGCCTTTTCCCTCCGCATCCGTCAGATGCCCGCTAACTTTTTGTTTAGAGTTTGAAATTTTATCGTGCGTTAGAACTAGAGGATTTGAAGAATGTAACGAATTTGGAGCTTTTGTGTGATATGGAATTCCACTATTAAGAGTTGGTTGTATTGTAAGAAGATATGTGGATTATATTATAACCAATAGCACTAATTGATTCCCATATGTCTTCTCTCATCTCTACCTCAGTGGAAAGGCAGCCTTATGCTGATTGGTGCTCAACGGTCGTATCAAAACAAATTGACAACTGATTGATATAGGCAATTTTAGAAATTCATCCATTTATTCACTCGTCCATCATATTTCACTGCTTTACTGCATATCGTTTAGCTTATGGCAAACGATATTATCGTTTTATTACTTTTAGGGTTCCGTACCTAAAAAGAAAAAAAAACGGAACCCTAATAGGATCACTCGTCTGTCTGTCCGTCCGTCTGTCACAGCATATTTTCTCCGAAACTACTATACCAATTAAGTTGAAATTTGGCACACATATGTAAGTTTGTGAGCCAAAGATGGACGTGGAACGTAAATAAATGTATTTTAAATATGGAGGCCATTTTTAGGGGGGTAAATGAGAAAATTAAAAAATAAAGTTTATCAAACTATATCGTGTTATATATCAAGTGAAAGAGCTCATTGTTACGATCTCAAATATTTTTTTTTATAATTTTACGATTAATAGTTTAGCAGTTATTCAAGAAAATAGGCAAAAAATTACCATTCCCCCTTATCTCCGAAACTACCGGGTCTAAAATATTGTAAAACATACACAAAATAGTTATTTCAACCTATTAGAAATGTGCAGTCAAGCGTGAGTCGGACTTAATGTACGGAACCCTTGGAACGCGAGTCCGACTCGCACTTGGCCGGTTTTTTAGAGTTCCGTACCTCAAAACTCACTCACTCGTGCGTCTGTCGGTCTGTTTGTCCGACCATTTCTCCGCCTTTATCTCCGAAACTACGGGTCTAAAATGAAAAAAATAATACATAAAATAGTTCTTTAAAAAAAAAGCGCTGGTGGCCTAGCGGTAACAGCGTGCGACTTGCAATCCGGAGGTCGCGGGTTCAAACCCCGGCTCGTACCAATGAGTTTTTCGGAACTTATGTACGAAATATCATTTGATATTTACCAGTCGCTTTTCGGTGAGGAAACCGGACTAATCCCAATAAGGCCTAGTTTACCCTCTGGGTTGGAAGGTCAGATGGCAGTCGCTTTCGTATAAACTAGTGCCTACGGGACAAACGCGAGGAAGATGATGATATAAAATAGTTCTTTACCTATAGATGACAGGAAAACCTATTAGAAATGTGCAGTCAAGCGTGAGTCGGACTTAATGTACGGAACCCTTGGAACGCGAGTCCGACTCGCACTTGGCCGGTTTTTTAGGGTTCCGTAGCCAAATGGCAAAAAACGGAACCCTTATAGATTCGTCATTTATTTTATTTTATTTTATTTTTATTTCAAAATAAGTTATACAGCATAACAGTATAAATACCAAACCACTGCTAACTTACACAGAATATTATAAGAAAAAGAACAGTATACAATTAATCACAAATTACACAATATTAACATACGATAATGTACCATTTTAAACTGTAGAAGGTCGTGCATCCATCTTCTCACAAAACCTCAAACATTCATCACGCACAACCACCTGTCTGCCTGCAAACAAATCACACTGAGAGGCTGATGCAAGGAGCGCATTCAAAAGGAGCAAAGAACGAACCAGAGGGGAATTCCTACGTGCTACAGTACGCGAAGCCGGGACTGCCAGGAGACAACGGTCACGAGGTCTGAACTCGATTCTGGTCCGTGAGGGAACGTACAGACGTACTAGTTGCCCCGCCAGCTCAGTACAGTCCGACTCCCCGCGCAGGATACCGCAAGCAGTAGTAAGAAGTCCAAAATTACGTCTTACCTCCAGAGAGTTGAAACCCAGTATTCCTAGCAAAAATTTGGTTGGGTATAGGAACGGATAGTACCCATACATTTTTTTATAGAGGAACCGTAAGAATATACCCCATACTTAGAACTGAAACTCAAAAAAATTTTTTTTTTCATCAAACCCATACGTGTGGGGTATCTATGGATAGGTCTTCAAAAATGATATTGAGGTTTCTAATATCATTTTTTTTTCTAAACTGAATAGTTTGCGCGAGAGACACTTTCAAAGTGGTAAAATGTGTGTCCCCCCCCCCTGTAACTTCTAAAATAAGAGAAGGATAAAACTAAAAAAAAGATATGATGTACATTACCATGCAAACTTCCACCGAAAATTGGTTTGAACAAGATCTAGTAAGTAGTTTTTTTTAATACGTCATAAATCCCCTAAATACGGAACCCTTCATGGGCAAATCCGACTCGCACTTGGCCGCTTTTTAAAGTAGTCGACGACGCGTTACTACTTTTCCGTTAATAAAAATAAATCGTCTGATGCGATAAAACTACCTACGGACGACCTTTATTATTAAGTTTCCCTCGCAATTTCCTTGCGTTTTCTGCAATATTCCTTTCCCACTGCTCTAGATAACCTCCAAGTATTTATGCAGCAGCTATTTTCAACGTAAAAATCTAATAGACGAAGAGCTAGTGTCGGAAAATGGTTCAGGATTGCGAGAGAAGAAGAGAGAAGAAACTTAGCTTGCTTTACTAACCTTTAAGTAATTACTAAATCGGAAATCCGGCCAGCAAAACTTTTCAGTTGGAAAAAAGGATTGTCTAAGAAATGAAAAATAACAAAGATTTCTCATTTACCTATAAAGGGATATGCCTTATAGGAGTTATAGGTTATTTTATTTTATTATTAGAAAACCGCATTTTTACCACCAATGAGCACCTGCCAGCTGCCATACATATCTAGTAATAAGGATAGTATAATAAACTAATTATTCTCGTACTTCTCGCGTCGAATGATGGTCATTGGTTATTTGATTGTAGTCTTAATTTAAAATAACATTGAAGAAATATATTTTTGACATATTTTTATCACTTAAATGTTACATTTCTAAAGTAATTAATATGCCAAACTTCCAAAAAATGCGTACAAACATTTTACGTGACAGCTACCTTATATAAAAATGAACTAGCATTGGCATATGGACCATCATTATTCATTAAATTTGACGCGCCAGTATAGAGCGGTTTCATTGCTCTCCTTGTTATACTTAATAATATCAACATATAAAAAACTCCAAAATGCGCGTTTTCCCAGAGATAAGACCTAGCTAGATCGATTTTTCGCCCCCGAAAACCCCCAAATAGTAATTTTCATATATATAAATAAATAATCAAGAATTGCTCGTTTAAGGAAGGGTAGAAAGGTATTAGATTTTTTGGGGCCAGCTCTTAGTCTATAACGCAAGCAGCTAGAAAAAGGATGTAAAAAAAAGATAAAATAAATTGAATGGCTCAGTATTTAATGAGCTTAACATAATGAAAGATCAGGTCAGAATTATACGAAAATAAAGTACTTATTCATTAATTAATGATCCAATAATGATCGTCCTGTACGGATATGATGGTCATTCTTGTCTACGTAAACAGCGTGATAAAACAATGTCCGTCACTTTCTATCCCGCGGTGTCAAAAAGTGACAGTTATTTTATCACGTGGATAAAACGATCCATAATACCGGCGTATTATGGATGATTTTATCCGCCAGCAGCAGTTTTAAGTAAAATGACGCAATGACTGTATATTTACTTTTGATTTGTTGAAAGCCTCATAAAGTATAATCATTTATTTTAAACATTATTTAACGACTTAATCAGACCAATGACGTACCTCCAGTATTTAGTCTCGACGAGCCGCGCCACGACTAATGGCCTCGATTTTTCAAGTAATTCTTAGTTGGTTTTCGTTAATCCTTACAAATTGGATAGAGTGGAGTTAGTGGAGCCGATAAGGGAGGGAATTAATGTAGTCGAAACTGTGGAGACGTGGATAAGTACTTATAGTATAGCTATAGGATTAGCTTAGCTTTATCCAGTGTACTAAATACGTAGGCGAACAACACGTGATCGCGAAGCGAAGCGATGCGGCGCGGGGTTAATCAATCCTTTGATGCCTAATAGAAGTGTCCTACGTGGGCGATCTCGTTGCGAACGCGAACGCCGTGGGACCACACCGCACCGCGCCGCGCCGCTTCGCGTTCGCGAGTTGTTCGCTTACGTAAAGGGACCCACTGATTAACAGTCCGCCGGACGGTATCGGCCTGACAGAACAAAACTTTCACAGTTGCGAACCACTGACAGGCCGATACCGTCCGGCAGACTGTTAATCAGTGGGCCCCTTAAGACGCAGCGTTAGACGTAAATGCGTACGGCTAGCGAATGTAGGGTGAAAAAATACGACAATTCTAACTCTTCCAATCACTCAGTAGCTCACATGATGTGCATTACAATATAAATTCCACAAGGAATAAAATCAATAGCAAAATCTGAATCATTTGAAACCGCATTGAATAATTATTTATTAGATACAAGTTATTATTCTCTGCAGGAGTTTTTTGATGATTCTTCCCAAAAAAATAAAATGTCAGATTTTTTTTAATAATTATTTAATTATCTTTTTAATTAAGTATAATTGCTACTTTAATATAAAAACCTTGTTGTATCTAATTCTCTATGTTACGGTGTTTCTCGTATTTGTTTATCTACGTACAATAAAGAATATACATACATACATAAACCCGTCCAAGAACTAAAAGAAAAAGGTGAATCTCACTTTGTCCCGCGCTAGATCAAAAATTTCCATATATTATGTACACACGCTCGGACACAGGACGGAAACGGAAACTAACTCTGAATTCCGATAAGTCTTAATGTGTGGCCATGAAAATGGCGATAATGTACTCGCTAACGCTCTATGGGCTGTAATCGCGAAAATCTGAGTTCATAAATTGCGGGCATTTTTCTCTGTCACTCTAATTACAGTCTCTACTCTAGTTACGCCTTCATTGGAGTAAAAGAAAAAGATCCCCGCAATTTGCGAAGTGGTTTTCGCGGTAGACCCTCCGTAATGGTTGGTCGGAAATTGCTGCTGAATACGGTCAAGGTGCAATTGCACAGAATATGTAATAGCCAGTGGGTTCAGACTCTTGAAGAATCGTAGAACAAAAAAATGATTAGCAGTTTTGAGGAGCATAATATGATGTTGATAAACAATCAAGCAAAATTATTGTTTGTTTGGGACATTCATCTTTCGCTCCATTAGAATAAAATTACGAGCATAGTTCTAAAACGCTCCATTAAAAAATATTTTTACACAAAAGCTATTCTTCTTCTTCTTTTTAATTAAGAGCTGTGCTCTTGTCGGTGGAGCAATCTCCAACTCATCCGGTCCTCTGCCAGCTCTTTAACCTTCTGGTATGACACTACCTGAACCTTTTCTTTTATTTGGTTGAAATAATTTTTCCTCGACAAAAGCTATTAACATGAATTAAATCAAACGCGCAACGAAGAATGTAAAATTAAGGCCTCCAAGTGGAGGTCTTAAATATTCTTAGCAGTACATAAACCGTTCCTTTTAAGGCCCCAACACAACATGCGATACTTCATCTTTCACGTGACTAAGTTTTATAGAGTCTCCCCGTTTTTTATTGCCAAAGAATAAAATATTTCTGCTTCTGTTCTCTGAGAAATATTACCTGTTTCAGTCAGTAATGTATTTTCCTTTAGGTATTGATGAAATAACAGCTTTGTATCCTTTGATATATTTATATTTTCCTTTTTACACTAAGGGTTTATTTATATTTTCCTTTTGTACCTTTTTACGCTGGTTTCTCTTGTTTATTATTCCTGTTTAAGCATGTTTTCTTGACCGTTACCGATAAACATAATACTGTTTGTTTAGTTTTGCATCATGTAAATATCATTTAGTTTAGCTTAAGGTACCGTTCCGATATCAACTGCAGCTGCATTACTGTTGCGTTGGTTATACTACTAAGTAGTCAAATCAGTTTCTTTGTTTCGAACTGTCAAAACGATTTTGCTACTATGGAATTTATAAGGAACACTAGCATGTGACATCACAATCAATTTACCTACTGTTTATAGTTTTACGGGTTTTAAAATAGAAATTGTGTCTAAAAATAACTGCTGTCTATGTTTCTCTACTAATATTCTGGTGCTTTATTTTATTATTATGGGCCGCATTACTTATTTGGTTATAGTGCCGAATATTCGGCAAAAATGTTTGTCTTGTGGCAACACTGTAAAAGGTCCTCCAGAACTTTAAGTACTTACCTATCAAATAACAAGCAACTGACTACATAGAATGATACAGATGAACCGAACGGCCGCATGGTATTCGGTTCGGTAAGATCTGAACCGAAAATTCGGTTGAACGTTCGTATTCGCAAATTCCATATTCGGCCCGTCTTTACTGCAAAGGTTAAACATTAGTTAATTAAGTTAATATGACACAAGACCGAAAGGTTGGTTAGGTAAAGTAAAAGAAAAGCCCAGTAACAGTGGGGTTAATTACAAGAGTGCCTTAGAAATTAGCTTTGCTTAAATAATCAAGAAAGTGGATCCCTAAGGGTCCCAAGTGTTTAAATGCTGTCGCTCCCCCCACTGAACTTATAGGAGAAACACTTAAGTACAGTCAGCAGCAGTAGTTGGTAAGCGTGCAAGGTATTCAAAATTACCTTGACGCGCTCTTATTCTCTTAACAATAAAATCGCGTCAAGATAATTTTGTACACCTTATCTTAGCAACTTCTGCTGCTGACTGTACACCGGTTGTTGACAATTCCTCCGTTCGCATTCTGTCTTCATTGTGTCTTTTCAATGAGAATCAAACAAAAATAAGCCCTTTTGAAAAGACACTCCTCACTTGTTTTTGTGTCCAGTTCAGTGAGCGGCACATCAAAGGGTCTGCAGACGATTTTCATTATGCCTGTCCCTTAGGGTCAGAATATTATATTAAATATTATTATGGGAATCTTACACAAATCGACATGGTCCAATGGTAAAATCCGTCGCACGCGTCCGCGCCAAGCGTTGCTCACGTTGCGTCTTACGTAAGCGAACAACTCCACACGCGAAGCGAAGCGGCGCAGCGCGGCGCGGCGCAGCGGGCCCACGGCGTTCGCGTTCGCAACGAGATCGCTCACGTAGGACACTTCCATAGGTATCAAAGGATTGATTCACCCCGTGCCGCATCGCTTCGCTTCGCGTTCGCGTTGTTCGCCTACGTAGTACGCTGCGTCATACAATTTTTCGTTAACCCGCTCACCCGCTCCGTGCAACCGCAGCTACCGGTCCGCCCTAAGATTGCCTCTAAATATTTATTATTAGAAGTTAGATGGAGTTGCAGTCCATAAATGAAAAATTGTATGCCTTACGGCACAACATAGTGATACAATGATGATGTATGCGGGACCTGTACTTATGTATATATGTCGGCGGCCGATCGTAAGATTAGGCATATAGTGAAATTCCTAGGCATATCGTGAAACGTGAAAATCTTTGACCCGTTCCCTGAGCCGACGGGCTACTATTTCTGCGCAGTTTGCCCTTCGGGCATCTAAAGCAACCTAACGAACCTATCCTATTATATTGGTTTAATGTCACTATCGTCAAAACATTACACAGGAACATTACGATCTGCCTGATCTTACGATCGGCCGCCGACATATATATTACCTATGTGTGACGTTATCTATGAAAAGGGACCTTATTGTCGATGGCGCATACGCCATTATTAAAGATGCTCCGATATAAATATAATGCCGCGTGACGCTATGCGGCGTAAGCGCCATCGACAATAAGGTCCCTTTTCATAGATAATGCCCCATGTTGGACAAATAAATGCTTTTGACTTTTTGAAGTTAGTTGAAAAGCCCTCTAGTGCTCGGCAATCCTGGAGCATATAATTCAATTACCCATAGACATAATCAACTTTATAGATCCATCAACCCTTATGCGTTTTATTACGTAATTTAATAAATATCTTGATCGTAATGGATCGTATCGTAGTGACAATTGGCCCCCATCGTCGCTGATTGGCTGATTGATTGGCGTGGTGTAATTAACGTAGGTTCGGCAATTGCGTTGACGTAATACGAATGGATTAATGAGGTTAGGATTTCGAAAAATGTACAGAGGGGACTTCAATACGTTGACAATTATATGTGACGTTATCTATGAAAAGGGACCTTATTGTCGATGGCGCTTACGCCATTATTAACGATGCTCCGATAGAAGCACAATGCCGCGTGACGCTGTGCGGCGTAAGCGCCATCGACAATAAGGTCCCTTTTCATAGATAATGCCCCATATTATATAAATAAAAATAAAACTATAGATAGGATTATAAGTCCTACCACAAGGATAGGAAGGGTTAACATAAAGAAGAGATATATTTCAAATTTTGCAGTAAGTCCCAATTTGTGCGGCAACGTAGGTTTATATTCAAATTTCGTCAAGTGGATGAAAACTAGCGCAATGACCCTATAGTCGAGTTTAGGTACTGACAGTTTTGTCAGACACATCTGCCAAATAGATCTGACGGACAAAAATATGTCCACAATCATTCCAAAAACTCGAAATAGCCCAGGGGAAACATCTCGTACTTTAATTACATCTGACATCTGAAACACAATCAAACCGAAAACTGCTCCCAGGAACCCCAATTTAGTTCCAAGACAAAGCAAAAGCAGTTCTGGGAAATAAAAAAGCGTCACGTGCAAACTGGGGACATTAATGTTCTGTCCTTTTCTCGCATTAGGCAATTACATGCTCCCTTTCGTGTTCCAAAGATTCCGGGCCGTTCGCAAAGTTTCGGGAAAGTTTTCCTTTTTCCTGTAATCGTGAGCGAGTGGTGTGCTTCGGGAATATTTGGAGGTTTCGGGGAATTTTGTTGAAATAACTGAAGAACTAACCGAGTGTCAAAATATTTTCAATAAGGTAAATATCCAGAGAGGAAAATGAGGACTACGTCTGTATGAAAAGGCGATTTCGCGCGAGTCTTCCACTTCGTCTTTATGGGGGTTTTCAGTGGTACCATTAAAAAAAGCGGCCAAGTGCGAGTCGGACTCGCCCATGAAGGGTTCCGTATTTAGGCGATTTATGTCGTATTAAAAAAAACTACTTACTAGATCTCGTTCAAACCAATTTTAGGTGGAAGTTGTCATGGTAATGTACATCATATATTTTTTTTAGTTTTATCATTCTGTTATTTTAGAAGTTACAGGGGGGGGGACACACACATTTTACCACTTTGGAAGTGTCTCTCGCGCAAACTATTCAGTTTAGAAAAAAATGATATTAGAAACCTCAATATCATTTTTGAAGACCTATCCATAGATACCCCACACGTATGGGTTTGATGAAAAAAAAATTTGAGTTTCAGTTCTAAGTATAGGGAACCCCAAAAATTTATTGTTTTATTTCTATTTTTGTATGAAAATCTTAATGCGGTTCACAGAATACATCTACTTACCAAGTTTCAACAGTATAGTTCTTATAGTTACGGAGAAAAGTGACTGTGACATACGGACGGACAGATGGACAGACAGACAGACAGACAGACATGACGAATCTATAAGGGTTCCGTTTTTTGCCATTTGGCTACGGAACCCTAAAAATGGTACCTACCACATATTTTTTTTCGCAAAACCATCAACTTTTTTCTGTTATTTAGACTCAGAATCACGAGTACTATTGAATGAGACAAAGAAAAAAGTGTCCCCAGTTTTCATACAAATTTTGGGTGTCAGTATAGTAACGGTCCATTGTGAAAATGCGTTACAAAACTGTAATTTTTTTTGGGACACATTTTTTTTTTCATTTTAAATCGATAGTCCTTGTGAATCTGAGTAGAAACAACCCAAAATTTGATGGATTTTCGAAAAAAATAAATGGTACACTAAGTGAAAATGCCCCAATACAAAGTGATGATCACTTATGTCCTTTTGTATTATAATTTGCCGTTATTTCGTTGTTGATACTTGATTCCACTAATTTGGGAGCGTTAAAGCTTAATGGCCACTCCTTATGTAAATACTTGGGAGATATTAATGAAATGGTAATACTTGGTAATACTGATGGAAACAATCATTAAAGATGTATGCTAATGGCTTTGTCAAAGAATACTTGTAGATAAGTATTAGTGATTATTCAAGTATTATGGAGTTTATAAATTTTATAATGCAATATAGCTGGTGCAAAAAGACCTACTGGGCGTCCAATGCTCAGGTTTAAGGACTCGTGCAAGCGTGACACGAAGGACTTTGGAATTGAGCCAAAAAACCGGGAACTCCTAGCACTGGACAGACTGGAATGGCGTCACTTACTACGCAAAGGTAGAACAAATCACGACGATCAGTGGTTTGAAAAACTTAAGGAGCGTCGTCTAAAGAGACAACTACGGGCACCTCCAGCTACCGCCAAATTTACTTGTGACTATTGTGGGAAGCAGTGCAGGGCCCGCATCGGTTTGTTCAGTCACAAGAAAAGATGCGACTCTCGGAATACACAGCAGCTGTTATAAATATCTGAAAAGGATGTAAAGGCCAATGATGATGATGATGGAGTTTATAATGCAATATAAGGAAATTTCAGTGTTTATTTTGAAATAATAAATACATAGGTACTTGTATACTACTTGTACCAGAGCCCTTTTTAGGGTTCCGTAGCCAAATGGCAAAAAACGGAACCCTTATAGATTCTTAATTTTAATTTTTAACAAGCAGAAACGTCTGCGAACGATGCTATTAAGCTTACAATAAATTTAAAAGTGGAAAAATTACTGTCTTGTGTGAGACTTGAACTCACGGCCTCTGGAGTATCGATCCAGAGGCCGTGAGTTCAAGTCTCACCCAAGACAGTAATTTTTCCACTTTTAAATTTATTCTAACCTTATAGATTCGTCATGTCTGTCTGTCCGTCTGTCTGTCCGTCTGTCTGTCCGTCCGTATGTCACAGCCACTTTTCTCCGAAACTATAAGAACTATACTGTTGAAACTTGGTAAGTAGATGTATTCTGTGAACCGCATTAAGATTTTCACACAAAAATAGAAAAAAAACAATTAATTTTTGGGGTTCCCCATACTTCGAACTGAAACTCAAAATTTTTTTTTTCATCAAACCCATACGTGTGGGGTATCTATGGATAGGTCTTCAAAAATGATATTGAGGTTCCTAATATCATTTTTTTCTAAACTGAATAGTTTGCGCGAGAGACACTTCCAAAGTGGTAAAATGTGTCCCCCCCCCCCTAACTTCTAAAATAAGAGAATGATAAAACTAAAAAAAATATATGATGTACATTACCATGTAAACTTCCACCGAAAATTGGTTTGAACGAGATCTAGCAAGTAGTTTTTTTTTAATACGTCATAAATCGCCTAAATACGGAACCCTTCATGGGCGAGTCCGACTCGCACTTGGCCGCTTTTTAGGGTTCCGTAGCCAAATGGCAAAAAACGGAACCCTTATAGATTCGTCATGTCTGTCTGTCTGTCTGTCTGTCTGTCTGTCCGTCTGTCCGTCTGTCCGTCTGTCTGTCCGTCCGTATGTCACAGCCACTTTTCTCCGAAACTATAAGAACTATACTGTTGAAACTTGGTAAGTAGATGTATTCTGTGAACCGCATTAAGATTTTCACACAAAAATAAAAAATAAACAATAAATTTTTGGGGTTCCCCATACTTCGAACTGAAACTCAAAAATTTTTTTTTCATCAAACCCATACGTGTGGGGTATCTATGGATAGGTCTTCAAAAATGATATTGAGGTTTCTAATATCATTTTTTTCTAAACTGAATAGTTTGCGCGAGAGACACTTCCAAAGTGGTAAAATGTGTGTCCCCCCCCCTGTAACTTCTAAAATAAGAGAATGATAAAACTAAAAAAAATATATGATGTACATTACCATGTAAACTTCCACCGAAAATTGGTTTGAACGAGATCTAGTAAGTAGTTTTTTTTATACGTCATAAATCGCCTAAATACGGAACCCTTCATGGGCGAGTCCGACTCGCACTTGGCCGCTTTTTTAAGTCTGGGTCTATTTACGTTTCAAAACTCCTAGAGAAAAGGGGCCCATTGATTAACAGTCCGCCGGACGGTATCGGCCTGTTAGTTGTTCGGAACTGTCAATTTTTTTTTCTAACTGACAGGCCGATACCATCCGGCGGACTGTTAATCAGTGGGCCCTTTAAATTTCATTCGATAGCGTGACGATCGAGAATTCACGTTTGCGTTAAGTATGTCTATTTTTGTACGTGATTTTGAACAGCGCGCCAAGCGGGACGTTTTGGAACGCCACATCACGAACAGAAGAGGGGGGACGGGGCCTTTAACGCAAACGCGTACGTCACGTCACTTCGGTTCGATTCGTAACTTCGGCTCTTGAATTTTAAGAACCCTTATTATGTACCTGTTGCACAAAATACGAATTATATTATCATCAATAAAATAGAAGTGCGGTAAATTTATTACTTTATTATCTACCTGAATTACGGATACCGAATTTACGGATGAATCAAAATAAATCTGACAATACCTTTATATATAAACTTAAATAGAATGTGACACCCAACCCTTAAAATAAATCCGGGACTTTACAATACCAATCTAAGTCCAAGTCCAACGGAAATGGCCGAGATATTATCACGGAACCCTTAGTGTTATTAGGGTCGCGCATTCACGTTATGGGATGACGAGATTCTCTCGTTTGTCGCCATAATGGCGACATCGCACAGTGTTACCGGAATACAACATTTGGTCTCGGATTTGGAAGAGGTTCTTGATTAATTAAATTAGTTAATTAGTCGTTTTCAATCTTAGGCTTACATTTTATTTAAAATTTACTCCAAAGTTTGAAAAATTCTGTTAATTTATTTGCTATTAAATATAAGTGTAACTTTTGCTTTATTTTAATTTAGTTGTCGAATTATTTTTATTTTTTCTCAGATTTAGATAAAATTTGGTGGATAGATAGAGTTCCCTGTTCTGTATAATATAAGCGCATTTTCACCGTATGTCCTTAATTACATACGTAATTTTTTTGAGAACAAGTATTGTCTTCGTACTTGTTCCGTCCAGAACGAAGAGTTCTTCAAACCAACCAAGTTTATTCCAAATCTAACGGAAAAAATCTATAACAAAATAAAAGTTTGTTCTTGCGTAATTACCTCATTTATTTACTGGCAGATATGCATACTAACTATTATATAATCTGTGATACTATGTAGTTGTAAGAAATACAATACCTAAACTAGTTAGTTTAATGTTTTCCAGATACATAATCAAACAGTAACCCTAGTGTAAATTTCATTCGATATCATTCGATTATGTCTCATTTTGTATGGGATTTTGACTTCCCAAAACGACCCGCTTGGCGCGCTGTTCAAATTCCCATACAAAATGAGACTTAACGCAAACGCGTATGTCCGTCACGCTATCCAATGAAATTTACACTAGGGGTTCTGAAAACATACTTCGACTTGGCAAAGACTTGCGTCATTATTTGGACCCCCAAGTATCCTCTGGCTGGAGTCGATGTAGCTTTATTTGACGTTCATAAACGCATTGTAATATGCCTACTTGAATAAACCATCTTTTATCTTATCTTATCTTATTCTCATTTCGGAAGCGGTGTGCGTCGTCCTCCGATACTTATATAGATTATAGATCGGCAGTTGTTATAGATTGTTAGTTGTTATTGGACTATTGGGTCATCGTTTGGGTTATTACTTATCGTTTATCGTCGATATCGCTGTGAATTTACTACGTTTCCACTTTCATGGGGAGTATTTGTAAAAAGGTTCGTTAGAGTGAAGCGATACGGGAGGCCTCTTTCAGTGCGTTTTCAATTTTATATTTATTTAGGGTTCTTAGATTTAATTTAGTTTTATTCATACATGTATTTAGTTCCTAAATTTCCTAATTATGATTTGGATGTTGCATATACTTAGGCGTAAGCTTCTTTTATAATTTAGGCAAATAATGAAATCGTGTTTAAACCCCTTAGGTAGATAATATCTTCAATTAACATAAACAGAAGAAAATATTATTTTATTATCATTATTTGCTATTTTCGTACATACAAATTTACCTTACTCCGATCCCTATTACCAGCCTCATTTACTTTCTTATTATTACATTCCGGCTTACCATCAAATTTTGGAGTTACCCTATTTTTAGCATAAATGTTATTAAATATGAAGGTTAAACTTACCTTTATATAAACAGCATTCCAAACTGGTTACTCCCTTGGGAGCAGAAGGCGGGATAATTATTATTTGGTTATTCTATATTATTCTTATCGCTTTCCGTACAAAAAACAATAGCGTTTTTTTTTTAAAAACGCTATATTTTTTGTCAATGTAACACAAAAATTTTTTGCGTGATTTCTGTATAAAACAATGTTTTACTATCAATTTAAGCGCAAACGAATATTCGAAAGTAGATAAATGCGCACATATTTAATGCAATAATAGTGTTGGTGTAATGACTTAATAAGACGCAATAGGGATGATGACACATGTTGAATTTTATAACAAAATGTAGTAAAATAGATAGCAAACGAGCAATTTATCGCAATAATGTGGATATTAAAATAAAATATTGAAAAATTACAAAATTACAGGACCTGAAAGTTTCAAAATTTAAGTTTTTTTTAACTTCGAAAAACGATAAAAGTAAGGGTACCATTCGATTCCTTACATTTCATCCAAAAAAATATTCTATAGCAACTATATACATAAACGCAATATTTCACCGAGAAAAACGCAATTTTCTTGTTTTGTCCATAGGTACTACAAGGTTGGGCGATGACGTCACGGCCTCTGGCCGTTTTGTATAGGGCGTTTCGCGAGTGAAGTGCGACTGTCGGACTTTGACTACAATTTCTGACTTTTGTGTTACTTTAATGCAATGGATCCCATATAGACATTTGATCCTAAAAACAAACCCGATCGATTGATACCATAAAAAAAATTAGTCATGTAGCCTATTGTTTTTGTATGGAAAGAGAACCACCTTAATTGTCCGCAGTAAGCTCGATTCTCCATGCAAACGTAGTTACGCTCTCATTTTAAAACGACTAGCTAGATTGCTCTGAAACTTTGTACTTACAATAGGATAAGGTTTATCTAGTCCTGTAATTAATTTAGCTTCAGATACCGTGGTTAAAAAAATACAGCGAAGTTCAGGTTTCATACAAAACTTGTGTTTGATCTATTTAGTTTGTTTTATAAACTGGAGCTATGTAAACTTATTACAGGACTAGATATACCCAATGTCATTGTGTGTGCAAAGTTTCATTACAATCCAACACGTAGTTTTAAAATGAGACCATTTGAATGGGAAGGTGAAATTCGGTCAAGCTTGCCGGGGACTTTGCTTTGCTTAAATAAATAAATAATGCCAAAGGAGAACATTTATTTATACTTATGTCTTGATTACTTGTTTTACTTTATTTAGTCGTCAGATCTTCATTTTATTTATATCTGGCAATTTATCAAGAATCCCAATTACCCTCTTAATGCTCATTTGTCTCACAAATTAAGTGCCAAATATTTCACCCCGTATTAACCGTTGGAACGAATTACCTTAATTAATAATCATTATCAAAATTTGGCACATCTGTAGGTAACGTATTGTATTAAATATCGATGAGTGATGTTTAAAGTTTAACGAGTAGATGAAGGGATACAGCAATTAATTCAGATTTGAGTTTATTCAGCTGTTATTTTAAATTGCGTGGATTATTTAAGTACCTTTTTAGGGATCCGTACCTAAAAAGAAAATAAGTTTTTGGCAAAAATTTAATTTTTGGTACAAGCTTTTATCGCTGACTGTACTTTTCTTACGACAGACAACTAATACTCATCGAGACAATTTTAAAATCCCCTAACACAATTAGTTTGCGTTGTTTCATCACAGAGTTCCTATGGCTCCTGTCTCCATCATCAGATCAGTTCGACAGTACCATATTATTGTATTGTCATCAGAACTACATACAGCTGCCAATTTTCATGACGCTACGATCCTTGGAAGATGGTTAAATTAGTTACCTTAGATTCCATTACATAGTTACATACAGGTCAACCTAATAAAAGCTTGTTAAAAACTGTCTGTCCGTCTGTCACAGCTTATTTTCTCCGACACTACTGGACCAATTATATATACATATAAGGTAAGCGTGGCTGCCGGCAAAATTTGACTGGCCTTCACTTTGGATTTTGTAAGCTGGTTCAATAATTAAATAATTAAGCATTTATGGAAATTTAAAAAAATGGCGGATCCATTGGGGCTTGGTTTACAGCTCGTCTAAGTTTTTAAATCCCTTGTCTCCCGTACTTAATTATAAGAATGCTATATTCGTCACAAGCCGCCCCCTGTCACTGTCGCTGGAGGATGATTAAAATATAATTACTATAACGTAGAACACACTTAACTGACCGTCGGTAAACCCTAATGGCTTTGTTATAAGGTTTACGAATTATCAGTCAACAGTATTTAGGGGCAGAATAAGTAGTTTGAATAGTATCAACTCCATACGTCAGTATATAGCAGTTTTGAATGATTCACGGTTAGTTTTACTAGTCACTAGACTTATACCCGTGAGCAAGATGCATGTAACTGCGTCAAAATATCGGGAGCTCGAAAACAATACAAAAGGTAATCACGGTTCATCTCCCGGTCGATATAAGTCTATACTCCATACATCAGTTTTATTTATTACCAAAACGCGGGTTATTTTGTAGTCGACATCTAGCGTCATAAAAATATACGACGAATAAGTAGGTACCTATAACTACTGAAAACTAGACAATAGGTATTTATTAAAAAGAATCTCATTCTCACGATTTCGGTAGTGATCAAAGTTAACCAAAACCACACATGTGTCTTTACCCCGTTGCGTCAAGAAATTAAAAAGTGAATATGTCAAAATTAATGCGCTGACAGATGTGGGTTCCCGGGGGTGGCTAATGACAATGACACGCTTGTTAATACACATAATTTAGTTTAAAATTAACTTTTATTTACAGTCACTTTAGTATAGATCTGCGATAAATCCAAGTTCAGCCAGCATTTGCGTTGTCTATTGGAACTAATCTCTGATCCCAACTATCGGATTTGTGCATCCGTAGCGTAAGAGATCGTCTTGTTTTGAATTTAGAAGTATCGTGTTTCATGCATGTTCTATGTCAACCGTGAGCTATTCAAATATGGACTTTAATTCTTTGGAATAAGGTTCTTGACAGTAAGTATATTAAAATATTTATAATGGGCATTCAGTTGTCTAAACAAATCGGTTCGAAACTTGAAACGGGACTACTTATGTGTATTAGGCGGGTGATTATCGATTAATAGTTGTTTGTTAGTGGATTAATCGATTTGTTTATAATTCAAACATGGCGAACATATGACCACTTGAAAGTTTACCGTTTCGTATAAGTAAAAAATGATTCCTTTGACCGCCTGTCTGGCCCAGTAAGTAGTAGGTATGACCCCGCCTAATAATACCGATGGTCCTGGGTTCAAATCCCGGCAAGGGCAATTATTTGTGTGATGAGCACGGATATTTGTTCCTGAATCGTGGGTGTTTTCTATACATATATTATATTTATAATTAGTTACTTATTTATTATATGTATAGTTATCTCACTACCCACAACACAAGCCTTAATTATTGAGCTTACAGTGGAGCTGACTATTTATTTTCTGTAGTTCTTATTTCTAATTTAATATCTCGAGTAAAATATGATCACTGCACTCTGGCATGTATCCAAATGAGCAAAGTTTATTTCATTATTAGTCAGTATGTCTTAAAGTAAAACATCTCTACTTTTAGTTCGCGCCACACCAATTACAACAAGTTGCAAATATGTTGTACTTTAAAATACCCTTTTTAAAACCCGTACAAATTTAAATCCTAACTCCATGTTAACTCGGTCCATAATTGCTCAATCGGGATTTCAATTCTCTTTTTCTAGCAACACTTATCCTCGATATAGTCCTAAGAAAGGTCAAACGCAATTAAACAAACCAAGCAATAAAGCACTTTGCGCTATTTTTAACAAGGTTCAAGATCAAATGACAAGAATACGTGACGAGGGGCGAAACTGATTGCGGCCACACAAAAGGTGATTCAGTGCTTTCGTGTTAGCTGTTATTACTATCGCTTCTTACTACAAGCGTACCGCGAACAATAAAAATTGAAATTTCCCTATCTGCCTCTCTAATAGGTCGAACGTGCTAGAGTGATAGAGAGGCAGATACCAACATTTCGATTTTCGACGACCACCGGCCCTTTAAATATAAGGGCGAATTTTGACTGCAGCAACTGACTGAGTGTGATTCCATACTTGAAGTCGCACTTGACACCATGCAGTCGCGCGCGACAACGCAAGTCATAAACGGTTCGAGGTTGCAATCGGGATGAAACGCAAATACAAGCAAGATAGAAACATAGCGAAAGAGACAAATATAAACGTCTCTCTACTGGTTTTAATAAACCGCGGGCACAGAATAAATAATAGTACTAAGTACAGAAGACTCACTCTCTAACAAAACGCGTCTGTTACGATCAGCGCAGATATGGCCGCTAGGTGGCGACAGCGCCACGCGCGGCTTATGGCTTTCCCCAAAATTGGGGCCGAACGGATGTACTGTTAGCTACCTGTAGCAAAGCGACGAAATCGCGGAGTGAGACACGCCTGCCGCGGGCCAGACGTAAATCGGGATGACAAATTATTTACCTATTTGTGTGGCTGCAGTTCATCAACCCACCAACGGGGCGGTAGCTGACGTCGACGAGGGTTCATTACACATCAGACGAGTTTTAACATGGAAATCTGTTGCTAGCCCGTGGTCTATAAGAAATCGACTCGCGATCGCTCGATTAGCAATTGGAATTAGGCGTTTGGAGAGCTGCCAATTATGCGCTTGCAGAAAACTTGCCCGTTAAAAGGATTAGTGAAGCCCTAGAAACAGATTTAGACGACTTGTTATTATTTCGGACTTGGCAGAGATTAATACTAATTAAGAGTCAGACGAACCCACCGCCAAAAAGCCGCTCCCATGTGGCGCTCCATATACAAGGCGCATATGGTGGAAATATTCGCTGTCCTCGGGTGAAATCTTGGTAGCTCAGTCGGCAGAGCATGGGCTAGCGATCCAGTTTCGCGAGTTCGAGCCTCGCCTGAGACTGTGAATGTTTCCACTTTTAATTTATTTCTAAGCATAAATAATACCATCGTCTGCAAACGTTTCTGGAAATTAATTTATATCTTAACGGAATACCGTAGTTTTTATAATATAATTTTTACACATTTTAGGTAATCAAGGGCAAATGCCAAAAAAAAGCACACACGGAACTAGAATATACATATTTGCAAGAGACAATTCTAAAAAGTTAAAATGTTATCTCAATTACTCTAAAAATATAATTACTTCTGTTGAAAATTGTGCTCGTCAGATCCCTCGGCTATCTCTCCCGCGCGATGGATATTTCTTCCGTCGCAATCTTTTCTCTCCTAATTTCCTGGCTCTAAGCCCCTCTGGCTCTATGCTCTTGGGCTGCGATGGGGTATCGCTGGAGCGGTGATGCTGTTGCAGCGGACTTGCGCGATTTCCAAACGGATAACTGGCGGGAGATGGCACAGGATCGAGACAACTGGCGTGTACTCGCGTCGGAGGCCAAGACTAATTTTGGGTCGCTGCGCCATTCGTAACAAATGCCCTCTGTTAATACCTCCAATGTAATTTAGCTGATATCTTTGCAAAACGCTCACAAAGGAAACACACAGATTTCAAAAGTAATTCTCACTTTACTGATCAGTCACGCAAATGAAAGAGCCGAGCCAATTAAAAAGTCTTTCGGTTAAAATCCTCAAATGACAATTAAATCGGACGTTTTCTGACATTAGTCGGGTTAGCCAGCTCGTCATAGCTGGGTTAAAATAATGTAAAAGTTAACGGAAGTTTTAATGCACGTCGGGAGTAACAAAGTTTAGTTTTGGGAAACAGTGTTTTGACTACGCTTCTTCTTAATATTGTCTTCTTGACAAAAAAAACAGTTTTAATAATTTTTAATGTATAACTATTTTTTGAGCCTATTCGGATGTATAACTAAAAAACTATAAATTTAAGGGCTAATATGCTTCACTACATAGTATAAAACAAAGTCGCTTCCTGCTGTTCTGTCCCTACGTATGCTTAAATCTTTAAAACTACGCAACGGATTTTGATGACGTTTTTTTTAATAGATAGAGTGATTCAAGGGGAAGGTTTATGTATAAAGTGTTAAGCCGAGGCGGGTCGCTAGTAAAATTTATAGTTTTTGTTTATAATTTCTATATGTGGGTAGTTTGCCACATTGTAATTTTGACAACGGTGAGTATATTTTTCCTCAGTTACCCGTTGACCAAACGCGTGAGAGTCGCTGTAAAATTAAAAAAAAAGTCAGAATACTGTTTAAAATAACAGCACCGTGTTCAAGCTACAAAAGTACGTCCAAGATTAATGTCCTGTTTCTTGGCGCTGCAAGTTTGACAGTTGTTAAGGTTTTAAACAGAAATTAAGAACTGTGTCTGTATTTATGTGGAGTAACGAGATAGCGAAAAGTTTCGCTATGCTCAGTCTTGAGTTCTTTTAGTCTGACCGAATGAATAAGTAAGTCGATTTGCAGTTCCGCTGCGTGAGATAAAGTTTTAGTTTAAAATGGTACGCGATATATCAGGGTGGGTAAAGAATACAATACAATACAATACAAATCCTCTTTATTGCACAACCTCAGAATAAATGTAAGTACATGCAAATACAAATAATACATGAAGACAGAGGTAAACAACAGGCGGCCTTATCGCTAACGAGCGATCTCTAAAGCGATTTTAAGTAATCTTAAAAACAAGATTTTAATAACATATTTTGAAATTGAGCATTGATTATGTGTGTGATTTGATAGCCAAAAATCGCGGGTTCGAATCTCAGAGCAGAAAAAATCGTTCTCGTAATAAATTCTGAAAGATGATGATGTTACTTGTATTCAAGTGTGTTTTGCAACTTTTGCAAGTCTAATTGGTGTAAACCGTTCTTGTAATATACATAAATAATAATATAATAAATAATAATGACAAAAAATGCAATCAGAATCCTTATTATAGGTAGGTACCTACAGTCCTACACAGCTCGCTTCAGGATTTCTTGGGGTGTCATTCAAACTTGATGCAAGAGAGGGCTCAGATCAGAGATCATGCATTTATGCAATTTATCTCTTGATGTTTAGAAAAGCGCTGGTGGCCTAGCGGTAAAGCGTGCGACTTGCAATCTGGAGGTCGCGGGTTCGAACCCCGGCTCGTACCAATGAGTTTTTCGGAACTTATGTACGAAATATCATTTGGTATTTACCAGTCGCTTTTCGGTGAAGGAAAACATCGTGAGGAAACCGGACTAATCCCAATACGGGCCTAGTTTACCCTCTGGGTTGGAAGGTCAGATGGCAGTCGCTTTCGTAAAAACTAGTGCCCACGCCAATTACTGGGATTAGTTGCCAAGCGGACCCCAGGATCCTATGAGCCGTGGCAAAATGCCGGGACAACGCGAGGAAGATGATGATGATGATCTCTTGATGTTTAGAGTGTGTATCTGGGCCCTTTTATGAATGATGCACTTTAGAATGGTCGGGGTCCGGTCCGAGGCGTCCAACACTTCTCGACCCCGACCTTCACAGACCCTCGTGTGTCCTCAGTCGTCCTCGTGTGTCCACGTTCGTCCTACTTTATATCATAAAATAAAATAAAAAAATATTTCCAAATCAAAGCATATATGTATTTAATTTAAAACACTTAAAATAAAAACTTATAAATAAAAAAATTGGCCTAGGTCGTGGTCGCTCGGTACCCAGAAGGCTGGCCGGATTGCCCCGCTGGATGGCAATGCTGATCGGCTGGGCAAAATAAAAATTGTTTGTAACATTCCTACTAACTCCTCAGGAATAAACGCTTTTAACTCCCGACAAAAGCTACATTTGTTCAAAAATCGAATCTAACCCGAGTGTAGGTACTATTTGAAATAGTTCCCCGGCAATAACTTATCCATTATCAGCTTTATGGCCCGGTAATAAAACGGTTTCTTCAACGGCTTTGATAAATCATAGTGGCGCGATTTCGTACGTTTTTATCGATGTTTTTCCGCCGTTTAAGTTTATGTTAGTCTTTATTCTCGGTTGGGGCATTGGACAAAGGTTTTTAAAGAGAGTGAAAGGTGAATACATTGATCATACTCATCATCATAACCAACGGACAGACATAGAAGTACAAGTGGTTAAGGTAGACTCCACGGGTAGCAAGATATCACTCATATCTTAATCTGACACGGTCGAGTAACTACAAAACTCCACTCTTGGGCCGGTTACCACAGCGAGAGACGTTTTTTTACATTTGTATCATTTGTGTGACCAGACCAAAGTTAGAGACATTATGGCCATCATATATTTTGTGTAGGTATTTAATAAATGAATAAAATATGTCTTCTTTATGGGAAAATATAGAGAGAGAGGTAGATAGAGCAAGAAAACGATCGAAAACTTTATCGATAGCGTCAATATCGAGTGTGTCGCATCCCTTGCATTTGCCTGGTGCATTGCATTGGAAACTATTTCCCTTGTTATTGGCAAAGTTGAACCGTTCAGTCTTAACTTACAACTTTCGTACATTTAAACGTTACAGTTTTGCACTAGGATTGTTTGTTAATTTGTTTTCTAGTTTAGTTTTTGTTGAATGGTTTGGATAAGTCTCGTTGTATGTGAAATTACTACGTGTACTAATGTTACAAATAAGTAAGTATCGGGAAATATAGGTACTCTTGAATAGAAAAGAAGATTTTTGAATAATAAACTTCAAATCCGAAACTATGTAATTTCTAAAAGACAAATATTATATAAACTAACGTTAGGTCAGACTTATTTAATACTTGTACAACATTGATTTATTGAATTAATACAATTTTATTAGTTTCTTAATATTGTTAGGATTACCTACCGTCAACTATTTCATTGAATCATATCCTAACACATTTAATGTAGTTAAAACTAATTTTCGTTACCTACACAAAATGAATGAAATTATGACAGTTAAACCTTTCAGAGAATTTATAAAACAAGCCAAATTTACAACACAAACCTTCTTGGCTTACTGTGGGACTTAGTCATTCTGTGTAAGAATGTCCTATAATATTTGCCTATCCTGTGCCATATATTTGTGTTCTGTGTTTTGTACAATAAAGAGTTTATAGTTTATTTACATACATACATACATATTTATAAAAGGGAATTTTATAAGTCCTAGCCTTCTGACTCAATGGTAAAACAATGATTTGATTTTGATTGTGTATTTTTTTTGACGAAAAAAAAAATCAGTTGTATTTTGTTTCCTCAAAATACAGCATTAAATGTTTATAGATTATCGCGGGCCTTAACCCTTCGATTCAATTATGTAAAAAAAAGAAAAAACCCTCTTTCCTTTTTAAAACCTTTTGGCTAGCACTTAATCAACATTATACAATGGCCGAATAACTCCCCCCCTTTTCACCAATCTTCTTTCAGCATCACTTATCTTAACCGGACGCCGCTCCGGTGTGTGAGCGAGACAGTGCTATACACGTTTACAGGTTTTTTTTAAAATTAAGTACTTGTAATATTTTGCGAGATGAACATATTATAATATAGGTCATACTAAGCAACTTCTACTATGGGACTAGGGTTTGCACGACGGACCAGAAATGACAGACACAGACAACAGATCCGGATAAATTCATACATTCGGATCCGGATTGCAAACCCTACAGGAACCAACTCCAAAATCAATCCTAAATTGGCTGTTTCATACATGTTAGCTGGACAAATTGATGTTTTCTATGGGAGTGCCAATCTTATTTTTGGCGATTTCGGGATTAGTCCCATAGTATCAGTTCCTGAGTAGGACCTATACCATCATAATAGGATATTCTCATCGCAAAATATTGTCAGTAATTCAATAACGACCTGTATAGCGTTGTCTCCCTCGCACCAGCGTGAAGACCGCCATTAATTTCTTAACCGTACAACGCTAAGTAATGAAGGGTGACGTTAAGCTTTCGTGGTTATTTGATATTTAGGGACAATGGAACCTTGTGCTGTCTCTTTTACTTTGCAAGAGCGGTAGGTATGCGTGAAAGGGGGAGCATTATCGAAGGTTGGAGTGGAAAGCGTCGGTTTACTTTTGCGAAGGGTTAAATAATCGGTGGTTAGAGCCGTTAGAGGTTATTCTCAAATCATACAAACTATATGTCTTACAGCCCTAGTAGCACGGTAGCATTTTTATCGTTTATCACCATGTCTGTCACGTTCTAACAAGTATGTAAGTGCGAAAGTGACGGGCATAGTGATAGTCGATAAAAATGGAACATCCGCAGGTCAACATATTGGTGCCCCAAAGGTACCCCTCATGTTTAAAATTAATTTGTTTACGTTACATGTCCATCTTTGGGTCACTAATATACATATGTGTATCAAATTTCAACTCACTTGGTCTAGTAAGTAGTTTCCGAGAAAATAGGCTGTGACAGACGGACAGACAGACAGACGCACGAGTGATCCTATAAGGGTTCCGTTTTTTCCTTTTGAGGTACGGGACCCTAAAAAACATAATGTATACAGATATTGAATTACCTAATGATATTCAAAATCCGGAATATTTACGAACAAAAAATTATAAACAGCCCATTTCCCAATAGAGCTGATTGCTCCATAGACAATTTCCAAATAAATTCGGTAAAATAATTGCTAGTTCGAATTTGAACAGTGAACGTTTTCGATAATATTGTCAATGGTAATGTAATTTTGTCACGAAAATATTGGGTTTACCCAATTAATTGGTAAACTCATTATTTTGGTTAAAATTTCGTGTTCAGTTGAAAACGTTTAAATTTTACGAGATACACGTTTCTTTTTCTGTATATAGTTTGAGGTCAGGGAAAGGAAAATGTATTTAGTTTTTTCAATAGAATAGCTTTACCACGCATATCCCAGAATTTACCACGAACCGATATATCCATCGATGTATGTACCTATCAAACGATTCAAGGTAATTTCTGCGTAACAGAAATCCAAGCTTACTACATACTTGTTTGTTCCACTTCGTTTCATCCTTGTGGTATTCCGGGAAATACTTTCATCTCAATATTTTCTATTTGTAAGAATTTCAAGATAAAAATATGATTATTATTGATTTGTGAAAATATGTAGGTATATAAAACAGAAATAGGTAATGTATTTTTATCTTTGGTAATATGCCCCAGAGGCCCTCTTTAGATATAGATTTTTAGTTTTCCTTTTTTTTAAATGTTTTTTATGATATATTAGTACGAGGGAAACAAGTATCCGACGAATTAAATTTTGATGTTTTTTTTGATAAAAAAATGCGTTTGACCCGAAAAAACACGTGTCCATTATTTTTTCATTTTCTCCAACATATAATCAGACCAGTAATTAACTAGCAATTTGCTTGAACAAAACTCTTTAAAGAAATGAGGGTTTGGTCACTTTTCAGTAATTTGGAGGACGATTGCTCCCAGTAGGTTCAGTAGTCTAAAAGATTTTTTTAGTTTGGGCAGCTAAAAAAATCTTTTAGGCTACTATATAAAAAAACGACTATACATATAACATATATAAAAAACCGATCAAGTGCGAGTCGGACTCACGTTCCAAGGGTTCCGTACATTACCCAATTTTTAACAATGTATTTTCTTATGTGGAACGTGAATGAATTGTCTTTAAAAAACCCGTAGGGGTTGGATCAAAAACTATAATTTATTCCGACTCACGCTTTACTGCACATTTCTAATAGGTTTTCCTGTCATCTATAGGCAAAGAACTATTTTGTGTATTTTTTTCAAAATTTTAGTCCTTGTAGTTTTGGAGAGAATGGGGGGAGAATGGTCGGACAGACAGACAGACAGACGGACGCACGAGGGATCCTTGAAGGGTTCCGTTTTTTCCTTTTGAGGTACAAATCCCTAAAAATTAATCAAATCGGAGCCGGACAGTGTTGGGTACCTTTCCTTGTTAGATGTGCCACTCGAATCGCAGCTTTTACAAGTAAAATGAATGAATGAATGAATGAATGAATGAATGATAATTTATTCGAAACACACATACACAACAACACTAAAATAGGCTTAAATCTAGGTAAATTAGTAGGTAAGTAACAGTGCTGCGAGGGGTTCCAGAAAAGGATAACACTCAGCATGTGTCGTAGCACATGAGTTGTGTTACGACGCTGATTTTCAGTGTACCCATTGACACTTAAAACAAACACAAAACAACACAGAACATAAAAACAAAACCGAAGCAGAATACAACAGAATGTGCAGTTGACACTGTAATTTGTTTATAAAACCGGGACATGTTTATTTATAAATATTTGTACAATACATTGTACACACAAAATGGCGCTTATGTGGCGACATCGCGCTTGTAAACGCTTCAAAACGCTTCTGTGTAGTCTGTGAGACGGAATTATTTACGGCTCGCTCCCCTCGCTCGTAACTAAAATTAAAATGATTAGGCATCATCAAATACCTACCGGCGGACATTAACGGCTTATGTTAACGACCGGTGCTTTCTGTACCCCTACCACGAGTTTACTGCTCAGAGCACCTTTTCCAGGCTGCACCAATCTCCCGTTTTCCCAAAAAACCCAAATTTATTCCAATTTGAAGACAAGTCACATTTTCCGAAAGTCTAATCGAATTTAAACCTTAAAGCGGAATCCTAAATTTGAAATTCTATTGGCGCGTATGTGGTCGGGTAAATAGGACCTCGATGACTGTCGTTGCGTGATTCGTGGTACAGTCTCCATCAAACATATTTGAACTGCCAACGAGCTCAGAAATACATAGACATGCACGTTAACGTCTTCGTAACAGATACTTGTTCAGATATTTGTGAACACCTTGGCCGCTCCGATGTGACTGATGGCGACTGTACAAGGAAGCTGTACAGAGCTAGGAACACGTCAAAAGTATCTAACTACCTCTTAATACCTTAGAAATTATGTAAAATAATTAGGTTAAGACAGATAATTTTGAGATACTCATACTGGGGCCTCATTCGAGAAGCGACTTTAGACGTCTCGTGTTGAACTCCCGTTGAATCTGAACAATCCTGTGTCAAAATTTGACATTCATTAGCGATCCACAGTTAAGTGACAACCAAACCAAACCATTATAAGCCTTAAAGTAGTAATAAAACAAAGTAGATTTTTGTTGAATTATTGGTTGTATCAAATGATAGTATCCGCACTGCGAATGCGATTGCGAACATGCGATTCATTCAACTGTTGAATTGAAGTGGACGCTAAATCTGACAGTTGTGCATCTCGATAAGCACAAGGGGCCCAGTATAGATAAATCTTTATTTAGAAAAGTATTTCAAGGTGGCAAATACTTTTGGCAGGAGAAGTAGAGGAGAGTAGGAGACTGCTATAGTTATTGGCCACTCCTAACAAATCAGAAAGGAACAAGCCAATTGAAGCCTTATTATTAAAAGTGGCCAATTACTATGTAGTGAGTCACGTTATTTCATATGCTACTATTAATACTGACTGCTGGCTATACTGATACCTTGATACGAGCGAGATGCACAGCGAGTTCCGATAAACGCTAGCAACTACGGATGCTTCATGGTAGCGGCACCGCTGAATTTAGCACTTTCCGCTGGGCGTTATTCAATTACGAACGGTTTTGGAATGTTTGCAGAATGTTCAAGTTATTTTAATTGCTGCTTATGTTTTTACCTTTTATGCTGAGAGGACATGCTGAATATAGTTTTGGCGATAAATTATTATACGCATACTATTAGCTTTTATGTGACTTGAGCACGATTTTACATGGAATTTATTCGCATGTATTGCAGCTGCCAATTTAACGCGAATCTTATAAAAAATATCATAAACGAGGAAGGCCGATAAGATCAAGCTAACTTCAGTGACAAAATCATCATTAAACGTCAAACTTCTAATACCTATGTGTCGTTTATAATGACACATTCACACTGTTCTATTGCATTGCATGTCTGCTTATATAGATCCGAACTCTTGGTATAGGTGAAAATTTTCTGTTTAAGCCACTTTTTTTCCCAAATTTTGGAATTTATATGTTATATCTACTCAGAATCTTGAGCCCTTTCGATCCTGATAGAAGAAATAAAGTGTACTAAATTTCCTTATAAATTGATCGTTTCTTCCATTCCTCGACCGTCATACAAACTCTATGGAAAAATGGACAGAAAGGAAAGACAATTCTTGGCACACTTTATTTCTCCTATTAGGATTGAAAGAGCTAAAGTAGCAAAAACATAAACTTCCCCAAATAGAAAAGGTGTAGTCTATGTACAACACTTTACGAATTTTGCAACATACAAGAAATTAAACACCAAATGTTATGACTCTTTTTTTAAAACCGTTCTTTTTCAGTAACATCTCATTTCGGCTTATTTCGAACGCGTCGACAGTTTGTACTTCAAAGAAACAATTATTTTTCACCGCCGACGCCAAAGGGTAGAGTTAGGAATAAACTTATAATTGGAGCTTGAAATTTGAATTATTATATGGCTTGCGGCCTCGCTTGTATTAAGTTTCGAACGCTCATTCCAAATCGGTTTCTTTAAGACAAAAGGAAACATTAATGTCATAAAGTTTCGAGGAAGTTTGAAGACATTTTTGACATTGTTTTGTGACAAATTAGACTGTAATTTTCATTTATTACCTACGTACCCAGATACTGTGCCCTGTGACATCTTTTCTGATACTTTGTGAAATAAATTCATGACTTTTTTATGGCAAATAAACTTCAGTGTTGTTAGGTTAAGGGAAAGGATCAGCGTATTGCCACGGCAAGCCATAGCGCTGATTTTCGGTAGGGATCTAACTTAAACAACACAACACAACAAACACAGACCCAACACAATTTTTAACACAACAACAACAAAACACCTTCCTTGTTTTAACAATTAAAACAAGGAACACGGACAGAAAAAACAACAATAAAAACCATTTTCTGCTTGTTCCAGATATGACCTTGTGTAGTGCAGTGTTCAGTGACAGTGCGATGTCACCATGAAGCTGTGGAAGAGTCTGAAGATCTCCATCGGGAGCCGGGCTGACCCCAAGGCGTTTAGCCAGGATTTACCGCAGTGGGGGCAGGGGTATGAGCTTGACGGTAAGTTACCCCTATAGTTTGTTTCTCTACTGGTCGAAGCCATCAAACTGCTTCCCATTCCCTCCTCACAATCCCGTAATTTTCATACCATCCATCCATCCGTCCATCCATCCGTCCATCCATCCATCCATCCTTCTATCCATCCGTCCTTCCACCCATCCATCCATCCAATCATCCATCCATCCATCAATCCAGCAAAGTTCAGTGACAACGCGATGTCACCATGAAGCTGTGGATGAGCCTCAAGATCTCCATCGACAGCCGAGCTGACTCCAAGGCGTTTTTTTTTACCGCAGTGGAGCCAGGGGCTTAGCTTGACGGTAAGTTACCCCTATAGTCTTTCTCTACTGGTCGAATTCATTAAACTGATTCCCATTCCCTCTTATTAATCCCGTCACTTTCAATTCATATTTCATCCCTTGGATGAATTCCAGGTGAAATATAACCTGTCTGTAACCCAGGTTAGTGACAATCCTCTTTGTTGTGCTTCCGTGATTGAGCAACAAACATCCAAACATAATATATTTAATACATAGTAGGGGGGCACATTCCACGTAGAACTGATGGCTGCTGAGTCAGACGGTCCTATCCATCCATCGATCCATCCAGCCATCCATCCATCGATCCATCCAGCCATCCATCCATTCATCCATCGGCATCCTATCCATCCATCCATGTAATAGTAGCGGTACTGATAATTCCGCTACTCGAGGCTAGATGTTGTCTACGAAAATAATCGGCGTTTTGGTACCAACACTGATGTATGGAGTGAGCACTCTATGCTTACTATACAGGGTGCTTCCTGTAACAGGAGCAATAAATTAAACTAAAGGCTGTACTCCTCAAACTGACCAACATTTGTTTAGCAACTTTTGAAAATAACTCATGTTTTGATTTTTATTACACTTTAAAGTTTATTCTAAGACGCAATGTATTGCAAATTTTGTTATGTTTAAAGCGTGACAAGCAACGTCAAACACACTGATGTCACCGTACATTGAAGGCAATATTTATTTTGTATGAAAACGAGGAAGTCTAAAGGATTCATAATTTTTAAAAGTTGCTGAACAAATGTTGGTCAGTTTGAGGAGTACAGCCTTTAGTTTAATTTATTTCTCCTGTTACAGGAAAGACCCTGTATGTATTGTTCCTTGTATATTAAATGCGGCCTTTTATGGCCAAATTTACTTCAGTTGTCATAAATTTCATTTTGATGTGGAAAACTACATCATCAATCATCATCAATATTTTTAAGAGCTATCTAAGCTCTTGTCGGTGGAGTAATCGCCACTATTCTCTTTTCTGGGAGCTACATATTAAGTACTAAAGCTATATAGGAAATAAATAAAATTATAATATGACATCGAAAATATCGTTTCTATTTAAAAATCTTTTGAATAAGTAGTCTTCATTTGAAAACCCATTCAACCATTGAACTCATACAAAAAGATCAAAGTAGAGATACCACATTCGGTAATGACAAAAAGGAAAGCCACAACAAAAGGATTTTAACGAATTCCGATATCAGCATGTTTCACGTGAGCGAATAATTGAAATTACTTCGACAAGACTATAGGAAACTGTTAATTATGAGGAATTATTAAGAGAACCGAATGGGGCTGATTCTGATTTAACAATTTGACGTGGTTTCCATTTTGTTTTGATACGACTTTGATTTGTGTCATCATCTGACGCGCACCAATAAGTGCGAGCGAGATGCCTTACGAGATTACTCCTGATAGAAAAGGACGCTTAACACGAGTAATTTCGTACATTGTTGACGTGCCTGTATCCATTTCCATAGTAGTTGTCGTTCAATAACCGGTTAAAGTGACAGAACCATTTTATTTGAAGTGAAAACTTCTTTAGCGGCGCTGGGCACTTTTTGAAGTGGGGAAAAAATGATACATTTAAATATACATTTAAATACGATAATACGAGTAGTATATTTTTCGTGTTGTTCTTCTTGAATATTTAAATTTCTACAGTCGAGTTTCTAAGTATTACAACAAAAGTCTATAAATAAATTAATCTAACTGTAGCCAAATCGAAGTTCGCAAATTTCGGGCATCTTTCTCTGTCACTCTAAACGCCTTAATTGGAGTAAAAAAGAAAGATCCCCGTAATTTTCGAATTTTAGTTTTCCCAGGTCGAGATAATTATGTAGATTTTATCGTCGACACAATATATTTGTAAATTCTAGTCTACAGCTCACAGATCGATTAGTATTACTAATAACAATGCAAGGTCAATGTCTAGACGCCAGATATCGAAATGAACTTGATCTAATCAGCCAATAATCTAAAATTAAACCCCACGTATATTATTAAATGAGATATAGGCATTTACATTGTAGGTAAGTAATTGTATTATTAAATTGTACAACGGGACTTAATCGCGTATCCAAGTTTTTAAGATTTACCTCCGAGGACGGCGTTGTCCCCGTGGTCTCGGAGAAGACTGGCTTAAGTTGACATCAGCATCTTCTAACCGCGCGAGTTTTTCGAACTACCCGCACTGGGTCTTGTTTATCCGCTTGAACGTTTTGCGCACTAGGGATGTCACTAGGGGTGTTAAGAGCCAACAGGAGCTAAGATTTAAATATTTTAGGTAAATATACCCGTCTCGCTAACGGAAGCGGCTCCTAAAACTAGTGCGATAAGGACAAGGCGAAAAATCCTGCGTAAAAATATCAAAAATCGAGGTTTCGTACTCGACTGTTTCCTCCTCCAAAAATTAACCAATCGTAACCAAATTTGGAAATCTAAATGATTATGACATTATCTGTGTCGGACCGTTTTGCTTTTTTGACTAATTGATGTCAGTTTTGAATAGCACGCCTCTCATTGCGGCATAGTCAATTAGGCCATTTTGGCCATTTTTGAAGGGCTCTAGCGCCTTAAAAAATAAAAATATCAAAAAAAGCAAAACGGTCCGACACAGATATTGACAATATTAATCTGTGTTGAAAAAATCATTGCTCTAGCTACAAAACCCACGGAGGAAACAGTCGAGTACGTTTGTATGGAGAAATGACCACTCCTGTTGGCTCTTAAGTCCCGTTGTACAATTTAATAATGTGTAAAAATCATGAAAGTTTAAATCAGTGTTAAGTAATTGTATGTTTGTATCTCAACTTTAATAAGCGGATTTGAATGAAATGTTGATACAACAATTATAAATTTACATTGTTACATTCTTAAACAAATTTTAATAAACGTATAAGTAGACCTCTTTTTGCGTCGGGGGTTAAAATATGTCTAAAAATAACTGTTGTCTACAAAGACAGTTTTGTAATGATTCGCGGTTAGTTTCACTAGACTTATATCGACCGGGATATGAACCGTGATTACATTTTACCCGTGAACAAGATGCATGTAACTGCTGTCTACGAATTCATATTAATGTTCTGGTGCTTGAAACTATTTTTACAGTACATATGGGGCTACTTTTCCGCACTAGTGCGTAAAATAGCACTTTTCGTGCGTATGTCGAAACTTTAAAGTGCCATATGTACTGTAAAACGTTGTTCGATACAAGTGCGAAAAAGAGGAAATTCGAAACGAGTGGCGATAAATTAAAACACGACCGAAGGGAGTGTTTTAAATCGACACGAGTTGCGAATTACCTATTCGCACGTGTATAAAACTAACTAATAACTAATAAACTAAAAATAACTAATTTTAAATACAGTCAACATCCCTATAATAACGTGAAAACTGCTAATCAATGCTAACCCGTTACATCTACTTACGTTACGTTACGTATAATTTGCTCCCACCGCAAAACGCTTTATTATTTCAGATCAACAACCAATATTTTTGTTTTAATTAATATAAGTTTCCTCAATGTAACACCTGATTCTGTAAATTATTCAAATTATACTACATTGGGTAGAGGATTTTATGGCACGAGTTTACGATTCCAATACCACCTGTGTTACATCAAATGTGGTTCTTCGTTCTTTAATGTTCAATACGGTATAATTACAGTCATAGTCCGCCATTTTGTTTTAGGTTTGACATAAAAGTATGAAAGGTAGATTCGGCATACGTTGAAAAACTGGAAAAAAAATATTATAAGTGCTATCAAATAATTTCTTAAGTATTTCATTTTTAATCCATCCAACGACCTAGTAACACACGCGTGATACTAACTCAATTTGGGCCGTGGCGATTCACGATCACACGTGTGGTACTAGCAATATGAGCATATATGTATCAGTTTTGTAATTAATGTATGTGTGTACATAAGTTTCCACGCGTACTTACAGAGGTACTTCCTCTCGTACCACGAGAAAAAATATAAAAGGTTCTCAATTATTAACAAAGATAAATAACAAAAATCCACTAAGAATCTGAAAAACAAAAGGCATATTCAAAAGTAACAATCTTGAGCCAAATTTCCAAATCGTTGCAATCTCAGTCGTGGCCTGAGGCAGCAATACGACTATATTGGATGCTCCAACGAAATGTCGAAACAAAATTCGAAATTAGCCGAAATGAGGTCCAATAGACCGAGAGCCGCCAACGGAAAATTGTACATTATCATGTGAGCAACGAAACTTGACAGTTTGTTGTGTACTGGGATATTACTGGTTACTGGCATTTAGCAGCTGTTCATTGGTGGAAATCAGAGAATGCGAGCCACTTGAATGCGAGTTTTAGAGTTCTTTTTTTCTTAATAAATCGGAAAGAAATATAAAAAGTAGGCGAGTTGACCGTGACGTCACGATGTAATGTTTCATATAAATTCCATACTAGCGAATCGTTTTGACAGTTCTAAAAAAGAAACTGATTTGACTAGTAGGAAAATACCCTATTATCGTCGCCTATAGACACCTGCAACACCAGAACGGCATTTAAGATAGAAGTACCATCTTTTCTTGAAGATTTGAAGATCTTCCGGACCGATACGTCAGGTAATATCGCGGGCGACAACTGACAGTTCATGCCACAGTTTAGCTGTGCGAGGAAGAAGGCGGTGTAGTATTAAGGGGAATTCGAATATAACATTGTCAGACGGAAATTGGAAATTATTAATTAACAATTAATAATTTCCATTAACCATTAAATCCGCAATTAATCAATTGCATTACGCATCAATTTAGTTAAAGTTAATTAGAATTGAATTTTCAGACGTTTAATTACATTGATTGTCAATCTAAATTAACGTTTAGTACAATTAAATCATTTTTTTCATAAACTAATAATTAATGTTACTATTGCTTAGAAACTTGGAGCTAGGTATTAAAATTAAAAATAAGCATATGAATACAAGCTTCAGCTTTTGTGTTAACGGCGTTTGTCTATGTTGCACCAAACCTGAGTTCCATCAGGTACTGCCAGGGTTCAGCATCAGCTCTATCTTGGGTACTGTTCTCCCAAGTGCTCATCAAGACGAGTCGGATGACCAAAACGGCGTGTGTCTATGTTGCACCAAACTTGAGTTCCACTAGGTACTGCCAGGGTTCAGCATCAGCTCTGTCTTGGGTACTGCTCTCCCAAGTGCTTATCAAGACGAGTCGGATGACCAAAACGGAGTTTGTTTATGTTGCACCAAACCTGAGTTACACTAGGTACAGCCAGGGTTCAGCATCAGCTCTATCTTGGGTAGGTACTGCTCTCCCAAGTGCTCATCAAGACGAGTCGGATGACCAAAACGGCGTGTGTGTATGTTGCACCAAACCTGAATTCCACTAGGTACACCCAGGGTTCAGCATCATCAGCTCTATCTTGGGTACTGGTCTCCCAAGTGCTCATCAAGACGAGTCGTATGACCAAACGGCGTGTTTATATGTTGCACCAAACCTGAGTTCCGCTAGCTAGACAAAAATTACGGGCGCCTTTATAAAATTGCGATATATTTTTGTTAATTGATATTTATCTATAATATTTTTAATTGTCATTAAAAATTGATTTAATTTTTAATGGTTTGTAAAGCATTAACCATTAATTCTTTTTAATTTTTAATGGTTCGAAATAAATTAATATTAATGCAAATTGATGTTAATGCGAATTGACAATTAAATTTATTTCAATGGTTAATGGTTAATTCGAATTAACCTTTTCAATGGTTAATTTTTAATGGTAATTGGCATTAACGTTCGTTCAACACTGGTCAGACGTTATTATACAAGTGCCAGATGATATCTTAGTAATTTCATACGGCGTTATTCATAAACGTCTGCTAATTTAATCAGCTGATGATCATCGTATGCCCCTCTCTATGGCATAACGACAGCTAGGGACAAACGACGATCATCAACTGATTAATTTAGCAGCCGTTTATGAATAACGCCAATTGTTATCGCCTGTGGTTTTCATTTCTATAATGCGCAATGTTGATTATTCTAATCATAAAATAAAGGACCGGCCTATTATAATTGAGACAACTTTGGCTCTCCTTTTTTCCAACTAAAAAGTTTTGTTGGCCAGCCATTTTTCGGGGTCGGCTCTTAATCTACAAAACGCGGGGATTTCCGATAACGATGATTACTTTTCCTTTATAATAGATGTCATATTTAGACCGTAGTAAAACTGAATGGGTAATAGGAGCTTAGCAATCAGTGGTTGAATTGAGGGATCTAATGTTCGTTTAACGATCTTTGGTTTAACGGTGGGCTGTTACTGTCTGATTCGATCCTTGTTTATCTTTTTGCAGTCTTAACTCATGATAGAACGAAGATTCCTTCCTTTACGGATATACAATATATATCTACATTTAATTACACAAACGGGTCTACCGCGATATAATTTCATTGTTTTTACCTTAAATTCCGGCTTTACAGCTGAGTTGCATCAGCTATGGTCACGGAAAGACAGTGAAAACAATGAAATTATATCGCGGTAGACCCGTTCATATAATGAAATATGTGTACAAAACGCGAGAGTTTAAAGTGTTATTCTTTTTGATAATTTCATGGCCAAGAATTCCACATTGTAATTGTTAAATGTGACGTTATCGATGAAAAGGGACCTTATTGTCGATGGCGCTTACGCTTGGCTCCAATATAAATACAATGCCGCGCGACGCTGTGCGGCGTAAGCGCCATCGACAATAAGGTCCCTTTTCATACGCTAACGCTGACGTGACGCTAATCTCGTGGTATGTGATGTGGCATATAACTAGCTAACATTAGGTAAATCAAGTTAAACCATCATTAACTCATCCACAAATACAATTTACAATCCTGAATACGCACAAATACAATACCAATACAGTACATTCGACGATATACAATACTATTATGAATACGAACTAATTATCAAGGACTTAACATAATTCTACAGACCATACATTGAACTAAACCACAGAGTAATATTATAGTACTACCGCACAGAAAGGACACTTCCTACAAAACTTGAAGTTTGTTGTTGGATGTCGGTTCATCATGATATCCCTTTCTAACTTATGGCACTATCCCTTTCGGCTATTTCGGGTTGCCAAAATTCAAATCATTATCTTATTGTGATCGTGCACGCGGGACGTCAAGGTTGTGTCAACCCTAATTAATTGCTTCTTACTTATGCTACAGGTAAAAAATTTGACCTTAGTCGCCGTCAACGGGCAGGGTGCCCAGAAGGCTGGCACACTAGGCGAAAGGTATGGTGCAATCTTTTTGAGCGATACCTTTGGCCTACTGTTGAGTAGATGATGTTAATTTTTGATAAGTATTTAACAAATTGACACATCGATATTAAACTCTCGTGAGACATATTTAAAACTCCGGATGCGGAGTGCACCGCCCCCCCCCCCCCCCCCGCCCCCGTCAGCGTGCACGCAACGAGCGACGAGGCGGGCGGCGCGATCAGTGCACGATTTGCAGTCGCCGCGAGCACTCGAGCCTGAGGATGGACCCCCGAAGGACCCGAAACATGTCGCCAATAGCGACTAAAAATTCAAGTGAGTGAAACCTTTGTCGTATAAACAGTTTAAATTGACACATATTAGTGAAAGAATAAGAATCAAAGTCAAATGGCGTTCTAACAGTTTTAATCTTCTGTCGAAAGATGACAGTAAATTTACTGAGGCTACATAATTATGTAAATAAATAAATAAATAAATGGTGGTAAATTTACCATGACAGTAACTCTCTATACACTTCATTCTCTTTGGTACTAATAAGGGCGCATGCAATATCTAGTTCAACCAATGGTCTGTGGATAATTCCGTTCTGTAAACACGTATAACATTACTCCAATGGCCGCTGTCGTTACATTTGCTGATTGTTGAGCCAATACTGGAGCCAATTAGCACCGCAAATGGCACAATCTGACAATCAGACGTACGATAATGTACACGCATAATTGTAAACGTAATTAGCGTAATGCGATGACTGGTAATAAAACGGATTGTCCGAAAGGCATAAAGTTCGCCTTTTTAACAAGCTTTTATTAGGTCGACCTGTATGTAACTATGTAATGGAATCTAAGGTAACTAATCTAACCATCTTCCAAGGATCGTAGCGTCATGAAAATTGGCAGCTGTATGTAGTTCTGATGACAATACAATAATATGGCACTGTCGAACTGATCTGATGATGGAGCCAGGAGGGTGGCCATAGGAACTCTGTGATGAAACAACGCAACCTAATTGTGTTAGGGGTTTTTAGAATTGTCTCGATGAGGATGATAAAAGCTTGTACCAAAAATTAAATTTTTGCCAAAAACTTATTATTTAACATGCTCTTATTTTGCGTAATGTTTTCTATATATACCTAATAATAAAATAATAATTTGAGCCTATATACGTCCCACTGCTGGGCACAGGCCTCCTCTCATGGGCGAGAGGGCTTGGGCTATAGAATAGAATAGAATAGAATAGAATAGAAAAATATTTATTCAGGCAACACATCATTACATTACAGAATAACAGAACAATAAACATTTGACATTACATAACAAAAATGTGAAACGAGAAGTATACAAAACAGTCAAAACACAGATAAAGATGTGAGGCTGAAATGGTCTCCACTCAGCAATGCAGTTAGCACGACTTAGCGTTGCCAACGGCGCTGGTTTTCTGTGGAGCCAGCGAGGTGTGCAGTGCGGGACAGCATACTGCGCGACTTGTACGTCAGTAGTAAGTAATAGTAGTTTATGAGTGAGATAAGATAATTAAATAACGTAATATGTTTTAAATAGGAAATACCAATACTTATATATTACAAAAAATATTATACATATAGAAGTTATTACATGGCGGTTAAGTAAGCATCGACTTTGAGGTTAAGGAGCTATAGTTAATACTGATGATGCCCTTGGGCAGCAATACCTTGTTGAGCCAATAGGTGTTTTTTCAGAATGGATTTGAACCCACTAACAGTCATGCTCTCCCAGATAGGTGGCGGAAGGTTATTCCAGCACTTCGTGGCAGCATAACGAAAACTGCCACGAAATGCTGCGGGCTAATCAGTCGGGGACTACGCCTGATACGACGCTGATAGAAGGCCAACTTATCATGCAAATATGTGGGTTTTTTACTATTAACGATACCAAATAAAAGCGTGGCAAAATGTAGGGTACGTCGACCATTCATATTTAAAAGTTTGTTATCGTTTAGATACGGAGTAATATGAGATCTTGGGAGTATTGGGAAACAGAAGCGTGTGCAGGCATTTTGTAGTCGTTGTACGACTTTCTTGGTGCGAGAGAGTAGGCAATCACCATACACCGTATCCGCGTAATTCAGTTTGGACAGGATGAGTGTGTCGCACAATTTCACACGCATATCTACACTGAGATAATTACGAACTCTGTAAAGGACTGTTAGTCTATAGAAGCAGTTTCTTACAGTTTCTAAGATGTGGTTTTCAAAGTGGAGAGAGCTATCCATAAGCAGGCCTAGGTTGCGGGCTTCCGATACCATCTCGACATATTTTCCTGAAATATTAACTTGCGGATTTGCAGCAGTAATTCGGTTAACTTGTTTTTTTGAGCCCAAAACGAGGAACTTGGATTTTGTCGGATTGAGAGCTAGACTATTCATTTCTGACCAGCGGTCAATGCGATGCAGATCTTCATTTAGTCTATCGACCGCTCGATGCGTATCTTCTGGTTTGAATGATATGAAAAGCTGTATGTCATCGGCATAGATATGGAATTTGCAATGTTTTATATTATGTATGATATCCGCACTGTAGAGACTATACAACACTGGGCCAAGAATAGAGCCCTGCGGCACCCCTCTGGATACCGGAAGTAATCCTGATGCTACAGTTAAGCCATCTGCGCCATGCACTTGACCAAATTGCGATCGGTTACTCATATAGCTTGCGAACCACTTTATCGAGTTGCTGCTGAAACCATAGTATGCTAGTTTAGATAGAAGAGTAGGTGTGTTAATGCAGTCAAAGGCACGAGAAAAATCTAGAAGGGCTAATATTGTTCCTTCACCTACATCTTGTGAGGACAAAATTTCATCTATCACATCAAGAAGGGCTGTGGAGGTGCTATGCCCTTTTCTAAAGCCAGATTGCCTTAATGGGAGTATGTTATTACTTTCAAGAAAATCAGTTAGCTGCATGCATACCACCTTCTCAAGTATTTTAGATAGGAGAGGTAGTATGCTGATTGGCCTTAGGTCTTTGTAATCGGTGGGGTGGGGCGTTTTAGGAATAGGTTTAACTGTCGCTATTTTCCACAGTTCGGGAAAAACATTTGTTTCAATTGACTTATTAACTATGTTCGTGATTATGGTTAATGTTCTTGGGAGAGTCATTATCAACATGTCCAAGGATAGACCGTCGACCCCTGCAGCATTAGTTGATATCGATTTAATAATCTTGGCCACCAAAGTTTCATTGACAGTTTTTAGGTTAAACACCGCAGGGCCATATCGATTGGACTCTAGAAAAGTTATGTAAGAGACGTCTACCACATCGTTACCGGGTATATTTAAAAAGTGAGTATTAATAGAGTTAGGATCTGTGAGATGTGATGGGAGTTCTAATTCCTTTGACTTGAAGTCTACTAGGTTGTTTTTAATATTTTTCCAAAGTTTTTTGGGGTCATTGATATTTCTGTTTATGTGATACTGGAAGTAAGCGGCTTGCTCGTGATAAAGTGATACGTTTACTAACTTTTTCAGATCTTTATAATACTATTTGTGTGTATCTAGTTTAGTGTCACGATATTTAGAATGTGCTAGGTCTCTCAACCTCATCATCTCTCTAATATTGGAAGTGATCCAAGGGAAAGAGCTTGATTTAATGTGAACTTCTTTTAAGGGTGCATATATATCAAAAACATTTATTAAGCAGGAGTTAAACTGTGTCACCATATCGTCGACGCTGCCCTTGACCAGTTCTTCCCACCGAATAATATTAATAGTGTTATTAAAATTGTCAATGTCAATATTTTTAATTGGCCTATATACAAACATTTTCGGGGGTGGTTTTACTTTTTTGATATCTACTTGGCAGGTGATGAATGCATGGCTGCTTAGGTCAGGGATATGGGTAACGGACACATTAGAAACAGCCTTATTACAACATATAACATCTATAAGACTCTCACTATGTTCAGTGAAGTGCGTTGGTTGAGTTACGTACTGTGTCATATGCATGCAATTCAAAAAATTGATAAGTTTCTTAGAGTTTGATTCCTGCCTATTTAGAATATTGATGTTAAAATCGCCTAATAGACTAATATAGTCAAACATCGCAAATGAGGACAGGGAATCACTGAGAGCATCCAGAAATGTGTCAACGTCAAACCAGGGGGGCCGATATGCAGTACCTACAGCTAGTTTAAGACCATTGATATTGAGGCTGAGCCACATCTATAGTCCCCACGCTAGCCCAATACGGATTGGGGACTTCACATACACCTTTGAATTTCTTCGCAGATGTATGCAGGTTTCCTCACGATGTTTTCCTTCACCGAAAAGCTAGTGGTTAATATCAAATGATATTTCGTAAGTACATAAATTCCGAAAAACTCATTGGTATTGATGATTTTTATATTAAAGGAAAATGGAAAAACTAACCACTCGAACTTGCGACCTTTTAGAATAGAATAAAACTTATTCTTAAGCACAAACATACGAGGCAATACATAATATAAAAGAAAACACAAAATAAGATTAAAGTGCCACGAAATGGCCTCATCTCAGCATGTTGCTGGTGGCTTCCAGCGCTGGTCTTCCGATGAGACCATCAAGTGAGAAGAATCATGGAAGGTAGCAGACAAGAAGAAAAAGACATAAAAAACATACTTTTGATACACCATACCGCTCTCCCTCACTACGCTCATGATTCAGTGTACGCCCACGCTGTAAATATGTCATTTTGCTCCCTTGTGACACAATCTACTATTGTAAACTAGACCGTACCAAGACACATGTCTCTAGCCAGAAGTAATAGATTACGCCATCCAGTTTCAAAGGAACGATATATGATGACCACAGACTACCAAACATAGACTACGTTTTAGAATACCTATGCTTTGTAAAGCGTTTACAAAAACTGAAGTCATCTAGATGACTATAGGCGCTCTCGGTGGTATGCGGTTACCGTATTCTATGGACACTTGCAAATACAGAGGTGTCAGTGTCACTTTTTAATACCTCGGGGACTTTATTCTAACGGCGTTATTCATAAACGTCTGCTAAGTTAATCAGCTGATAATCGTCGTTTGTTCCTCTCTATGGCATAACGACAGATAGGACAATCAGATAGGTCATAGACGACGACCATCAACTGATTAAGTTAGTAGCCGTTTATGAAAAACGCCACTAGTATATAAGTATTATATATATTTTTTATATTAAAGGAGGACTTGAACCCGCATCCTCCACAATCCGTGTGTTGCTCTTAACCAAATGAGCTACGGAAGCCTACCAGGACATCGCAAATCTTTCTATTCCTTCCTTTATTTATTTATTTATCGTATGGCATTAAAGTTACTGGATTTAATTTAAATATTATCCTAGAGATTGATGTTTGCACTCTTCAGATACTCGATGGCCCTTTCACTGAGGTTCGTGAGGTCTTCGATCCGTCCGTTGAATTTGGTGAAAGGGCATTCTAGAACAATGTGTTCGACTGTCTGCTCAGGGTCACCACAGGCGCACTGGGGGGAGTCACACCAGCCCCATTTATGCCAATGGTAGGCACAGTTTCCCACGCCTGTTCTGATGCGGTTCAATTGGCTCCATACCCGGCGCTGTTTGTCGAAGCCAGGTGGACGTGCTTTTGGGTTGAGTGTGAAAAGTTGTTCACCCTTAAGTTGTTGGGCACTCCACTCGGTCATCCATGAGTCGTGTATGTCCCACTCGTTGTCAATATGCACCATCCCAAGAGCTGGCGGGTTACGAGACTTGAGTCGTTTCTCTCCAAAGTCAGTGAGGTCTTTATGGATAGGCAGTGTGGGTTGACATTTGGTTTTTATAGCCTCTCGGAGCTGGCACTTTATTCGTCGCAGGTGTGGTGGTTCTATCGCGCTAAGAGCTGGGAGCCAGAATGTTGGAGTGGGTTTGAGGCAACCAGTGATCAGCCGCATGGTTTCGTTCAGCTGTACATCCACGGAACCAGCATGTGCGCTGTTCATCCATACAGGGGCACAGTACTCGGCCGTAGAATAAACCAGGGCTAGCGCCGTAGTACGCAAGCAGGATGCAGAAGCTCCCCAAGAGGTTCCAGTAAGTTTTTGGACTATGTTGTTCCTGGTCCTTATTTTACTCTTCAGCTTCTCAGTGTGCAGTCGGAATGTCAAGCTTCTGTCGAGTGTGACACCGAGGTACTTTGGGGCATTGTTGTGCTGTAAGGTGGTATCACGGAATTTAACTCTCAGGGTCTTATGTGCGAGCCTATTGGACAGGTGAAAACAGCAGACTTCTGTCTTAGAGGGATTTGGGCACAGACGCCAACGGGTGAAGAAGTCGTCCAACTTCGCCAGATCCTTCTCCAGTATGGGCTCCGATGACTCCATGCTCCGCTGCTGGGTTACGAGGGCAAGATCATCGGCATATCCAAATTGGCGTGATACAGTGCCGGGGATGTCATGTATGTATAGATTAAACAGCATTGGAGCTAAGACAGAGCCTTGAGGGAGACCATTATTGAGCACTCTCACTTTACTGGCCGATTCACCAAGAAACACCTGAAACGTCCTGTTTGTGAGTGTGTCCTCAATTATCCTGTAGAGTTTGATACATGGGATGACCTTAAGGAGTTTGTAAAGTAGTCCCTTCTTCCAGACGGTATCATAGGCTGCGGTGAGGTCTTCCATTATGCATACACGCCTTTGGGGTGGCGTATAGCGACATGTACCGAAAGACGATTACATCTTTTTAAAATTTGGAATATCGCTCGCAGACGTATCTGCTTGTTAAAAAAATTATTAAGTATTATAATTACTCACTACACAATAAGCCATTCCTAGCGGTTGTATTGTACCCTACACCTTGGTTTACTACGACATTACCTACATTATAGACGGACTGCAACTTGTATGGGAACTGCACGCCGACGATGCAGTATTTTGTGGAGTCCCGTATGCTCGTTCTATGACGCAAGTGATCTGTGACGATAACACACGTTCCTGTTCATGACAGGTCGAATTGCGGGAGATAACAGTCTTTTGATCAAGTCTAGACTGCCAAGGCTAGGTTAGAATGCCTAAGCAATGAAAACGCTTAGAGCTTTAGCTACACGTGTGAAATATGCGGGTGTTCGCACCTAGCTGTACTAAATCCGCACTTAAAGGATGACTCACGTTAGACCGGGCCGGGTCCGGGCCGGAGCTTCCGCGGCTTACTTTTCTATGACAGGTGATCACGTGATGCTTTCCATAGAAAACGAAGCGCCAGAAGCTACGGCCCGGACACGGCCCGGTCTAACGTGAGTCATCCTTAACAGTTTATTTTATACATCAAAATATTTCAAATGCATCAAACCAGCAGCCATTCCGTCAGACGCAGAATGAAATTAAAAACTTTTGTGTGCACCCAAAATTCTTTTGCACTATTTTTCAACGTACATTTTATATGTAAATCAAACATATAAAATGTACGTTGAAAAATAGTCACTGTTTGTTGTTACTATTTTCAGCGAAATTCTGCGCAACTAACGTTTTTTTTTGTACCTATTTCAGCTCAGTCTTTCATCGCTATTTGTATATGTATTCGTACATATATTTAGTATGTAGTTCCTACCTATTTTATGCAATCGTTATTTGTGTACCTACGTACACATAGTAGTATCTTATGCAATTATGGCCAACTGCCTACATGTATATTATAGAGATTTTCAATTTGAGTACTGGCTAATAATTACGTTCTATGTACCAATTTTTTAATTACCAAACAAATTTAATTTTGGTTTTAATTACCAATATTTCGCCAAATTGTAAAGCAGTTTGTTGGCGCCGCTCTAAAATAATCTTAAACTAAAAAAGGTTCACTAAAAATTCTGTCACTATTGAATACTTTTTTAACCCCCGATGCAAAAAATTAATATTTCAGTTCAGAGAAGGGTCAAAGGGTCATGGATTATCCAATATAAAATAGTTATTTGTACAACAAAAGCACTCGAAGAAATGTCAAACTTTGATCTCATTTCGAGTCCCGTGCAAGCGAAAGATTCTATAATACATTCGGACCGTATCTTACAAAGCTTTTTGTAAAAAAAAAGCTTTGTAAGATACGGTCCGAATTGCGGATACGTACTATTTGTCAACCATGGTAGAAATTCTTAAAAGTTAAATAATTAATTTTGCGTGATGATCTGTGTATTTTTGAGTTCATTATTTTAATTGTACAATAAAATACCTAAAATATAGTATTTTATCAGTTTTTATCAAATCTTAAACTCTATTTTTATTAATTAATTATTAAGAATTTATACTCGTACGTGGTTTGGAACGATGCGGTCTGAAGTTTTTCGGGGGTCTATTATAAAACGTGAATATACCGTTGAATGTCATTTTAACTTTTTTTTGTCTGTTTCTTTTTGCTAACAGTGTGAAAGGGACAGAGATAATAGTACCCAAGTATCTCGAACTTGTATTAGACCCCGCCTGTTGAAATGACATTTGACTATAAAGGTCAGTTGAATGTCATTTTGTCTCACTGAGTGAGAAAAATGGCATTTTGCTCATTGTTTTTAAAAAGCAAAATACGTAAGTAAGTTCGAGCTGCTGAGGTGAAAAATATATAGGTATATTTTAAAGGAGGGTCTTTCTTTTTAAGAATCCTTTTCGTAATATTCTTAACGAAAACGATTATAGAACTCGTCGTTTTAGTAGGTTCACGAATCACGTATCCATATTGCATTTTCCTATATTTTTTTCCGGTACACCGCCTTCAAAACTTCATGCCGTTCCAGTCACTTTCATTATTTCGCCGAACTCAAAAAGTTCGTTTCGTAGTCATTGAATTAAAACTTCCGAAAACTTTCCCACCGCCCCAGCGAGTTTCGGGTTTGCAATCGAGTAAAAAAAACGGTTCACGGTTAAGAGAAATCTGGGTATGGCGTTAATTTTCCAGTGGTTTGAAGTAAATTATGCCAAGGAACATTGCGAGTTTAGAAGTCCCGGGCTGCCTTGTTTATGTAAAATGGAGGAAATCTGTAGGTTTTCCTTACGCGGTAATTACTCTGAGGGCCTATCGTGAATCACGTTCGACGTGTTGGATCTCTGTCGCACTCGCACGTAACTTCGTACGTAAATGTGACAGTCATCCCAATTTTAACACATACATTTTTGGTAAAACTTTAAATACACACATTTAGTCGGTTCTACTAATTATACCACAGTACCTATCCATATTAACTCACATTTATAGACGGGTCTAACGCGAAATTTATTCAATTACCTTTATTTACCGACGCTTCGACACAGGTTTCACTGCTCATGGTCGCGGCTAACTGATGTCCTAGCAAAATGTCAAAACAGAGATTTGTGCAACTACCCGATGAAAAAAACGACGAATGTGAGTTAATATGTGTTCAAAACGCGAAGGTTTTAAATATTAAAGTTGCCGTCATTAGAACTTGCAAACTATGTAAACAAACCGCCATATTGAAATTGTCTCTGAATGACGAATTTACTAGTGATGGGCAAGACTCTTACTTACTACTTTACTAATGTCAAACCATATCGAGTAATAAAATACCAAAATTAAAAAACAAGTAGTTACTTATTTTTAATTTGTTTAATCACGATCAGAAGACAAATTGGTACTTAAGAATGATGTATTGATGTATTTTACAACCGCGGCGGTAGGTACAGAGCGTGAGTTGGGTAGTGTGTAACGGGTTTATATCACAAACTTTAGTCACAACACTACCCATCATAGACAATTCTAAAATTTAAAAGAAACAAAAACGTCATTCCATCAGAATAACCTAACTTATGAAACCATTTTAAACTTTTAATTAAATATCCAAGATACAGTTATATATTTTTGTATTTTACGGAACGGACCGTTTCAATAGTATGTGTATTATAAGCGCAACCAGTTTACCACCACCTTTAGCTGTCACTCCTGACGTCACGACCTGCCAGTACCTATCTACCTAGCTATAGGATCGGTGAGCACGCGGCGCGCACAGCTATCGCCCGGCATTGACTTCGTGGCGCTTGAGGCAGACGGACATCTCCAGAATTACTTGTAGTCGAGGGTCGCGTGAGCCATATATTTTTGATTGTGATTTTTGAAGTGCAAAGGAATAAGCAATTGTTATTGTTGTAGATGTTAAATTAAACGGTTTTCTTTATAAAACAATTTTTATTCAATCATGTATTACCTAGATCCTTATATCAGTATTGGGATAAAGAACTAGTTTGCCCACATGAGTGTATTTCTGTGCTAAAATTTAAATTAAGAAAACCGTTACATACTCAAGTGTGTTGTGTTTTAAACACCAGCGATTGCTTTTTCCTTTATTGTTGCTTACTGTGTTTTATTCTTTTGTGTGAATTCATTTTGTGAGTGAATTTTATTATGACGGGTAGTGGATCACGATCTCGTAGCCGAGAGCGACCAGGCACTCGAGGTAGGTCGCGCGTCCGCAAACGGCGTCATTTTCGAAATAGGCGGGTTTCGCGTAGTAGATCTGGTGCGTATAGCAGTGATGACTCACGACGTAGCTCGAGTGATGAACAGCGTGATCCGCGGAATGGCTCGCGCGTTCTGGATCGGAGTAATTCGCGGAGCACCGATGAACGCCCTTCACGAAGTAGGGTTAGGCGACGCTCGCGTTACAGTAGGAACAGGCGTCGGTCGCGTAGTAGAACCCAACTTAGGTCGAATAGCAGGGCTAGGCGTAGCCATTCGCATGACGTCTCGCGTATCCCACGGCGCGACCGTTCGCGAAGTAGCTTACGTGGCGTGTCGCGACAGGTTTTGCGTAATATCTCGCGCGATAGGGAGATGCAAGCGCGTACGGAAACGGAACATGTACCTACACCTAGAACGCCACCGTTATCAGATTTTCCCAGCATACCGCCTAGACAGCGCTCTTTGGAATCTCGCGCCCCCGGTTCCGAGGCGTCTACTCTTGCACATGCTTTGATGCAGGCTATTCAATCTGTGCAGCCAATCAGGTCACAACATTATTATGTGTCAAATTTTGATCCTGCGTTACATAACATTGAAGCATGGTGCGAAGAAGTGGACCGCGCCAGAACTGCCAACAACTGGAACGATCACGAATGTTTATCGCGCGTAGCTTCGTGCTTAAAGGGTGACGCTAAAGTTTGGCTAAGCGAATGGGTCACTAATGATAGGACGTGGTCAAATTTTAAACGGGAATTTAAATCATTATGTCCTAATAAGTTAGATTACGCTAACATTCTTTTTGATTCGATGAATGCTACGTCAGATAAATACTCTAGCTTCGCGGAATATGCGCGGCGTACGCTACTGCGTTTAAAAATTGTAGAAGGTTTGAGTGATGAGCTGAGGACCTTAATTGTCATTCGCGGCTTAGACGATCCCCAAGTGCGCGCTGCGGCAGCTAACGCGAACCTTGTGCCTGAAAACATTGTTTCCTTTTTGTCGATTTATACAAAACCAAAGCGTGACAACGTAGATTACAATAAAAATCGTCCTCAAACAAAAAATAACGCTAGTTTGGGTAAAAAATGTTTTAATTGTAATCAAGTAGGACATCTTAGTCGAGACTGTAAACGACAAAAACCTCCTAGTGGTAAAACTGACGCACAGTCCGGGACAGGTTCAGGCTCCGGTTCAAGCCCTAGCAATTTTTGTACATTCTGCAAAAAACAAGGACACACCGAGGACAAATGTTTTGCGAAGTCACGGTCGGAACAATTTAACGCAATCGGATCTTAAATCTTTTTTTTTTCTTTTAAATCTTTAAATATTTGTTCTCAGCGGTCAGGTACCTCTGACAACAAAAATATAACTACTGCAGTAATAAACGGATTACCTGTTGACGTACTCATTGATAGCGGTGCCATTGATGCGTCCTTGATTTCTTCAGACCTTCTTAAATACATTTCTTGCCAGCCGTAGTATTGAAAGGCGGGTTTACTGAAAAACTTCTGCTTCTCAGCACGTCTTATGTAAACGCTAACGGTTGAGTTTAGTAACATTTCTCTTGAGGTTGATTTTTTAGTTGTGCTGCCGCGATATATGAACATACCCATTATAATAGGCACCGACGACGTACTGAATCAGGAGGGAGTAACTTACGTTCGACACGAGCGATAAACACGAGCAGTATCTTACGCACACGGAGGCTCCTCTAATTAGCGTTAACAACGTTGAGTTAGCTAATCAGCCTAAAGTAAACACGCCTCTTCTGGGCGAGGACTTGGCCAGCCTTATGACTGTCATTAACAAATTTTCAGTTATTGATACCTGGTAGGTACTGTAACAACTAAGTACCGTTCGTACGGGCGAGGCGCTTACCAATAAATTTTAAAGTGAATGTATGTCTTACTGATTTTGTAATTCCGGGAGATCATTTTGAATATGTTAAGATGCCGTATGATTTGGCCAATTCGCCTATCGTTTACCAAACGTATAATTAACGATACTTTGCATCATCCTATTAATGAAAGGATCGTCCTAGTTTAAGTTGACGACTTACTACTTTTGAGTAATACCGTAAGCGAGGGAATCCAGTTATTAGAAAAGGTTCTAGACTCTTAAGACTGCGACTTCGATCATACCTACGTAAATGTTCGTTTCTTGTAACTGAGGTTGAATACTTGGGTAAGGTTATATATCTCAGGGTCAGGTTAGACCGAGCCCAAGGAAAGTTGAAGCCTTAGCTAACAGAACGCCTACCATTCGCATTTTAATGCGAGATGTGGCTATTGAAGGTTCTTCTCCAAACCGAGAGGCTCTGCGCGAGATTACAAGGAGCCGGGCCCAACACTTGCTGAAAAGGAATCAGGCCCAGCAAGACGAACGACTCAACCAGTGACGACATCCGCCTCGTCAATATAAACTTCATGACTTAGTGTTCGTTGTAAAGTTTTCTCAGTCGACAGGAAAGCTCGATTCCGGTATGCGCGGCCCTTACCAGAAGTACTACCGAGTGGACGCTACGCGCTTCGATTGCTTAGCGGTGGCTACGGCAAGACAACGCAGGCTGCGGCAAGACAACGCAGGCTGCGGCTCAACACATGGTGCCGTGGCGAGGTGTCCGATTGTCGGACTGCACACACGTACGATAACGGTCTGCGTGTGGTGCTGTTTAGTGTTCACACGTATGAATACGGTCTGCGTGTTGAACGATCTACACATGATTACGGTCTGTGTGCTATGTAGTTTACACGTATGATAACGGTCTGCGTGTAGACTGGGCTTGCACGTATGAATACGGTCTGCGTGTCAAGCAACTTGACGTACGATTATGGTCTGCGTCAAGTATGTTTCAGATGAAGGCTGTGAGCTTTCGTTCGCCAGGGACCAGAGACTATGGCAGTTTCTACTGGCGACGAATATCGACTTCTGGGTTCGATTTTTTTAAAGAGAGACGTCTCTGTTTACCTTGAGAATGAAGAATGTGTGCGGGCTCTGCTTTGATTGATGAGTGAATTAATTGAATGATGAATGAGCGCAAGTTTTGATAGTCTGTGTGAAGAAGCATAAGATTGTTAAGCGTGTTTCTAACTTAGTGTTGTTTGCAGGTAAAAACTTAGAAGATGGTGAAACATCCTCTTCTATTGCAGCAGCTGGTCCATCTGTGTCGCAAGTGGACTCTCACCCTGAACTGCCTATGGTGGATACCCCTGGCCAGAGCGACGCTACGCGAGCACGTGTCGAGGGCGACACGCTGTCAGGACAGGCCGTATAAGCGCAACCAGTTTACCACCACCTTTAGCTGTCACTCCTGACGTCACGACCTGCCAGTACCTATCTACCTAGCTATAGGATCGGTGAGCACGCGGCGCGCACAGCTATCGCCCGGCATTGACTTCGTGGCGCTTGAGGCAGACGGACATCTCCAGAATTACTCGTAGTCGAGGGTCGCGTGAGCCATATATTTTTGATTGTGATTTTTGAAGTGCAAAGGAATAAGCAATTGTTATTGTTGTAGATGTTAAATTAAACGGTTTTCTTTATAAAACAATTTTTATTCAATCATGTATTACCTAGATCCTTATAGTATAGTTTGAATTGTGTTTGATGGGGTAGTGTGAACATTCAAGGAGAAACAGTCACAAAACAAAGTTACATTGTTTGTTTACATAGTTTGCAAGTTCTAATGACGGCAACTTTTATAGTAGGTACCTATCCATTCCGTGGTAAAAGTACCCCATGACTAGTTAGTAAAGGTAAATGCTACAAGATGGCAACAGAAGTCATTTATCATTTCGACCGTCTCGTTTAAAGGCAACTTTCCAACAAAATCCACGCACGAACGGCCCCGCTGAAAAAAGTAGACCTACGACCTGGCACCACGTCAAAGTTATAAATTTTCAGTTACGATGTTCTAACTTAATAGCGTGGAGAACATTCCGACTTTATTGGATTTTGGAAAGTTTATTTTTATGGTTTTCACTTTTCAACGCTTTTGGAGTTGATAATGCAATTCTGCTCAGCGGTTGATTGAACTGTAAACTTATAATATATCTCTCAAATTTATTTAAAATACCTACTTACTAACACCATACACCATTAGGCTGGGGTTTCATAAGTAAGAGTCCTGTGTCCAATAGCGGAACCTCCGTTTTACACAATATATAAAGTGGTAATGAATGATAAGAGTAAATATGTTTTATAAAAACATGATTCCAATATAACACTTTAAACTCTCGCGTTTTGTACACAAAAAGAAAAAAAAGTTAATAAAAAGGGAAAAAGTTAAAACAATGAAATTAAATCACTTTAGACCCGAAGGGCCCGAAACATGTCGCCAATAGCGACTAAAAATTCAAGTGAGTGAAACCGTTGTCGTATAAACCCGTTACTGACTTTAATTATGTTAACATGTTTCCGGTTCATTAAACATTATATATTAAAACGTGTCACTCACGTATTTTAAGTTTTGATGTTTCCGGTTAATATAAATTAAACAACCACAATAATTAAATGTCATTGAATCCCGAAGTTATTTGATACCCTTTGTGCATAGTTAATTGTCAAATGGCAGATAAATACTGGAAACCACTAAATAGCCTAAATGAATAAGTAATAATAATAGCGGTTTGTCAGCAACACAAATGTCACTGTATAAAGCTAAGCTTTATAAACATTACCTATTAATAATAATTGAACGTTGGTTACAGGTTCAATTATTGTTTTTGGTTTGAAACACTAATGTGACTGTATTTTTTGGTGAAAATATAGGCTCTCCTCAGGCCTTACACTGAGTGGACGCTCGAAGCGGAGCGTTCGGCGGGGCGTGCAGCGTGCAGCGTGGCGTCGGGCTCACAAGTAATTTGAGCAGCGTTTACTAAGGCCGCTCCTATACGCTTGCATTTGTTTAACATGCACGCCGCACGCCCCGCCCCGCTGCACGCCCAACTCGAGCGTCCACTCAGGCCTTACACTTGCCCTGGCGATAAGCCGGGGCTGCCGGAGGGCGCCGTGGTGGAGTGTCATCGGTCCCAGTGCGCCCTCACGAACGGCAGAGAGGGTGAAACGCCGGAGTGGGTTTAGTGGGTAGGGCCAAATTCTCCCCCTCTCTTGCCAGGAGAGAGGAAAGGAGCGGTGAGTCCCACACACCGTGCATAAACGCATTCCCACTCCGTCAAAAAAAAAAGGCCTTACACTTAACTAATCCTTTTCGAAGCTAGGTAAATACAAACGCCTCCATGATGCATCTAAGAACCAAATCGTTCTAAAGTCCCATTGACAACTTCGCTCAGCCGGATTACGAGTTAAATGTGTCTTAATCAACTCGGGTGTATAAGGTGTTAGTAACAAAGGACGTACCTACAGAACATTTCGGCAAAGTGGGATTCATTGACTTGAGTAGACAGACGTTTGTTAGTACGGCAGTAGAACGAGCTAGGTGTTTAAAATATAAACACGTTTTTTTTCTCGATAAAAAAGTATTTTTTTATAGTATTTTATGCAACAGGTACATAATTTACAAATAAGAGTACTGGAGTAGAAAAAAAATAATTATTCTACCCCAGCACTTTTATTCGCACAGTTATGTGCTCATATCACTCATATGTAACGTCACAACCTCAATCGTTGGCATAACGACGGGAAGCGACTGAAGTACACAAACACAAACATATAGCAATATTATGACCACAATAACAATAACCAAATTAGCTAGCTCATTTCAATTAAGAGGCAACAGGAGTGGTCATTTCTCCATACAAACGTACTCGACTGTTTCCTCCGTGGGTTTTGAAGCTAGACCAATGATTTTTTTCAACACAGATTATTAATATTATTATTATTAATATCTGTGTCGAACTATTTTGCTTTATATGATATTTTTGTTTTTTTAAGGCGCTAGAGCACTTCAAATATTGGCAAAATCGGCCTAATTTACTAGGCCGCAAAGAGAAGCATGGTATTCCAAACTGACATCGATTAGCCTAAAAACCAAAACAGTCCGACAAAGATAATTTCATTACAATTTATATCTCAAAATTTCGTTACATATGGTTAAGTTTTGGGGGAGGAAACAGTCGAGTACGAAACCTCGTTTTGTGAGATATTTATGCAGGATTTTTCGCCTTGTCCTTATCGCACTAGTTTTAGGAGCCGCTTCCATTAGCGAGACGGGTATATTTACCTGAAATATTTACATCTCATCTCAGCTCCCGTATCCTCTTAATACAAATTAATTCACAATAAAATTAATTGCTTGTGTTCTATATTTTTATAGGTATCTACAATCATTCACGAGCGAAGGTTAGCTTTATAAATTACATATTAGTCTATGAAAATATATTTGTGAAAGTTATAAAACCACATTTAAGCATATTCCAGAGAATATTCGAGATCCAAGCTAGCTTTAATTAAATGTTAATTGACTTTATAAATAGATAGGAAACTGTGTGAAGCTTTTGATCTATTGAACTCGCCTCTAGATCAAGTCTCGGCGCATTTCGTATTAATTAATGAGGATCGTACCTACTGGCCGCAAGAACTGAATATAATATATATATATATGTCGGAGCGAGACACCAGAAAGACGTATTGCAGTGTTACAGTTCATAGCTTTAAACGCCTGTATAAAGTCGATTAGCAATGTTTGGCTACGTATTATTTGCTTGTAACGAAATAATAAAGTTGCGTAGTGAATAACGCCACCATCTATTGGCGTATTGTTGAACTAATATGACAGGTAGAAGGCTTTGGAACGTCAAGAGGTGTATCTTGAGTGAACGTAGGCACGAGTGGGCATTTTTGTCGTTATGTTGGTAGACTGGTCAGGCAGGTTTACCAACTTGAATTGGAGGCGGGAGCGGTTGGCTCCGCCGCTGGAACTGGCTTCCTTCTTCTGGATCGGACCGCGCTAGAGATCGGACGTTAGCCAAGCTCGTGCCTAATTCGCTACGTTCCTGAAGGCTTATACCTGAAGGATTATTCTTAAAGCTTATAGATTCTCACGTTCTTTAACCGTTTCACTAAGTGTTTTATTCTAAGTGTTATTTTGATTTCTTATGTGCCATTAGAAGCTTACTTTTGTAAAAATAAAGAAACTATGTGTTGTTTTGAAAAGATGTGTCCCGCCGAGTTTGTTGCCGGGTTAAATCTTCTCGGGTCAGAGGTGTAGGGTTGGAACCGGTTTAGTTTGACTGAAATAAAGATTTGAACGTTTTCATGTGATCTTTTTATTTTAAATCAAATCCAAATAGTGATTGGTCGTTTTGATTATTTAGTACTGAAATATAGTAGGCACTAGTATGGTTAACGAGTCTGAATGTTTATTTCATGCGTTGGTAGAGACAAACCAAAGAAAGTCTGCAGCGCTAGATTAAAAGTAGTTTTTAAAAATCAGTATGCGACAACACCACAGAAAATGGATTAAATAGTCTTGATACTTGTGAAATTTCTACCATATTTACCGTCTATGAAAAAATTAAGCTGTATGCACAGCTTTATTTTATGGTAAAATAAATTTCATTCCAACAATAGATGTCACTATTAATATGTAGACATATACTAATATTGATAAATAATATTGGGAGAATGTGACATTTGGCTTCATCAAAATTAATAAGCTTTTGTAATATCCGCGACGGCGGTAAATAGGTACAGAGGGCCTACCGCGAACACCGAAGTTCTCAATATGCGAGCATCTTTCTCTTTTACTCCCATTAAGGCGTAATTAGATTGACAGAGAAATTGCCCGCAATTTGCGTGAGCGTCAGGATGACAGGACCATGATGGCTATTTATAACGAGTGTTACTCCAAGATTTAGTACCTATTTAGTACTATTTGGTACCTGACATCAAATATTTAGTACCTCAATATAAATCGAGAAATATTAAAAATAAAGTGGCCAGCCATTCTGACGTCAGGTTGACAGGACCAAGTCGAATTCCCCTATTTGTAGGCGTTATATCGAATCCATCTTTTGACAAAGATTTAGTACCTAATTAGTACTTTTCATAATTATTCTTCTTATTTAATTTCGACTTACCGTAAAAAAGTTACAGCTAGAATAAACTTTGTATGTGCACAGTGGTGCAGCCAGTCAATGTGAACCGGGCCTAAAAGTTTGTTCAAAAGTTAATATTTTTGACTACAACATTTACTTTACGTTGTTTGGCCAATCCAAAATGAACCACGAGCGTAGTGAGTGGTTTGAAAGTAGAATCTTGAGCATTGCAAGGATTTCAAGGCATGAGGTTTAAATAATTTTTCTACCGAGGGACACACAACCTTTTTGACCACACCAACTTGAGGGAAATACTCACTTAAAATTGAAAATCATCACTTAAAGTCAATTTGTAGCGTTCCACGGGAAAAGGTAAGGTAAGGGTTATGAGGGTTTCTAGTTTCGGAGATAATGTTTTGTAAAAAGTTGAAGTAATGCTATTTTTTTATTATTATGTGATCTAAAACCTTAATGCTTAACGTTGGTTTACATATTTTTATTTTTGTTGTAAGTAAGTTATAAGCCTACTAAGCCTAGTAATGTCTTCTCGAAGTTTAGTAGAAAAGGTAGCTTATGGAGGAGTGACTGAAAATTCCAAAAATACCTAGGCAATACGCGAAAAGAAGTTTAGTAAAGAACTGTATTAGCATTCTGAAAAACTAATTTGATAATTTCAGTTCTGGTCGGGGGGCCTAGCCAATATTATAACCGTACATCGACCTACATTACAAATCCAAGTAGCCTGCTATTATACCAAAGTTACTCTCGTCAAGTCTTTCTTGACTAGAATAATCTTCATTTGGTGCAATAAATCTGCCATTGCTTTGCTGAAAAATGCCAACATCCAACGCATTGCTATAGGTCATCCAACCTCAAAGCCGCTTGTCTTCAATGGCAACCAAAATATATTATTGATAAGAAATAGACGATATATACATACTACGAGGGGCGTTCAAAATATTCTCGGTATTGATATCTTACGACCTCTTCTAAAATTTCTTTCGTTACTGGCCGCTAAGGTTTATTCATTGACATTAAAAAAAAGTATAATTCGAAGCGAGATGTTCTTTTGTTTTTCTGCAATTGCTGAACAAACATGAACATCATGTGGGAATTGACAATGTTAACTAAATTAGAACATCGATGCGTGATAAAATTCTTGACTAAACAGGGTAAAAATCAAAAAACCATAAAAGAGGAAATGGATTGTGTTTACCGTGAGTCTGCTCCTTCTTTATCTACCATTCAAAAGTGGTCAAGCGAGTTTAAACGTGGAAGGGAGAGTGTTGAAGACGACCCTAGACCTGGCCGGCCTGTAGTAGCTACTTCACAAGAAAATATTGATAAAGTGGAAAAACTTATATTGGAAGATGGTCGAGTGAAGGTAAAATCTATAGCACAAGTAACCAATCTCTCTATTGGTACCGTACATGATATTATCCATGACCATCTTAATATGTCAAAAGTAAGTGCAAGATGGGTTCCGCGAATGCTGACTCGGCTTCAAAAAGACATGCGTGTAGCTTGTTGTTCCGATTTTATTGACCTGTGCGGTGAAAATCCTGATGAGGTGCTGCAAAGAATAGTTACTGGAGATGAAACCTGGGTTCATCATTATGACCCAGAGAGTAAACAAGAGTCCATGCAGTGGCACATTAAGGGTTCAGCTCATCCCAAGAAGTTCAAGGTCATCCCTTCAGCTGGCAAGGTCATGGCCACGATATTTTGGGATTGTGAAGGAGTATTACTGATCGATTATAAAGAAAAAGGTGTAAATATCACAGGACAGTACTACGCTAACATTCTACGTCAATTAAAGGATGCAATCAAAGAAAAGAGGCGAGGAAAGTTAACCAAAGGTGTTATGCTTCTGCATGACAACGCTCCCGTCCATACTGCTCATATTGCCAAGGCAGCTATTGTTGAATGTGGGTTTGAAACTGTTACTCACCCACCGTATAGTCCGGACTTAGCCCCCAGCGACTTCTTTTTGTTCCCCAATCTTAAAAAGGATCTGCGTGGAAATAAATTTTCCGATGATGAAGCATTGAAGGCGGCAGTGGAGGAGCATTTTTACACCAAAGATAAAAAATATTTTTATGCAGGATTAAAAAAAATAATTGATCGATCTTTTAAGTGTATGAACATAGGGGGGGAGTATATTGAAAAATAAAAATATCAAACTTTTCGTACTTGTTTGTTTTCATTCTCATACCGAGAATATTTTGAACACCCCTCGTATCTTAACCCCAAAATAAGATTAGTTTATCTTAACTGTTCCATCATCATCATGCCTCATCATGTAACTTAACCACAAAGTACCTTTTCTTTACATATAAATTATTGGTACTTTTAAGATTATTATGACGAGGAACTAATTAAATTTGAAGCAGTTTAGTGTAAATTAATATTTTAAATTCATAAAAAATAAACTTCAATGTAATTGATGTTTTGTAGTGATGTATTATTAAATTTATTTTCATAAGGTACCTTTTCTTAAATGTATGTGTTTCTTTTCGCAAGTACCGTTATTGTTATGTAAGTTTAAAGTAGCATAAGAGGTTTTTTAAATATAGTATTTAGTTGCGGTTTTAGGATTTATTTCATTTGTATGACATAATTTCTTTCATATGTGCTCAGAAAAATTGATTGTGGGTAAAATTTTAGTCAAAAATATTCAATTTTGTGATTTTTCATGAAAGTGAGTGAGAGAGTGCACCGCACCGCGACCGTTTAATGGAAATCCGTGGTCTCTGCCCACCCCTCCGGGAAATAGGCGTGATTATATGTAATAAATTCTGTAATAAATTCGAGTTATTTCCTCATTTAAGCGCTGGTGGCCTAGCGGTAAGAGCGTGTGACTTGCAATCCGGAGGTTGCGGGTTCGAACCCCGGCTCGTACCAATGAGTTTTCGGAACTTATGTACGAAATATCATTTGATATTTACCAGTCGCTTTTCGGTGAAGGAAAACATCGTGAGGAAACCGGACTAATCCCAATACTGGCCATGTTTAAACTGGTTGGAAGGTCAGATGGCAGTCGCTTTCGTAAAAACTAGTGCCCACGCCAATAATTAGTTGCCAAGTAATATATATAATCCCAGTAATTAGTTGCCAAGCGGACCCCAGGCTCCCATGAGCCGTGGCAAAATGCCGGGACAACGCGAGGAAGATGATTATTTCCTCATGTTGGCTGGTAAAATTGACTTTAAGTGATGATTTTCAAATCAAAAATGTTGTGTCACTCGGTAGAAAAATTGTTTAAACCGCAATGGCTTGAAACCCTCGCAATGCTCAAGATTCCACTTTCAAACCACTCACTACGCTCGTGGTTCATTTTGGATTGGCCAAACAACGTAAAGTAAATGTTGTAATCAAAAATAATAACTTTTGAACAAACTTTTAGGCCCGGTTCACATTGACTGGCTGCACCACTGTGCACATACAAAGTTTATTCTAGCTGTAACTTTTTTACGGTAAGTCGAAATTAAATAAGAAGAATAATTATGAAAAGTACTAATTAGGTACTAAATCTTTGTCAAAAGATGGATTCGATATAACGCCTACAAATAGGGGAATTCGACTTGGTCCTGTCAACCTGACGTCAGAATGGCTGGCCACTTTATTTTCAATATTTCTCGATTTCTATTGAGGTACTAAATATTTGATGTCAGGTACCAAATAGTACTAAATAGGTACTAAATCTTGGAGTAACACTCGTTATAAATAGCCATCATGGTCCTGTCATCCTGACGCTCACCAATTTGCGAACTAAAGTTTTCGGAAAAACGAAATAAACCATTAAAACAATAAACATATATTAAAAATTAATTTTAGCTTTAACTAGTAGGTACCCATGCCGTGAGCATAAGCATGGAGGTTGTGGGTTCGAGCTCAAAACCCGGCTAGTACCAATGAGTTTCTCGAAATGTTAGAGGAAGTTCATAAGTATGCCTATACCTATTAGGTGTGTTCAATTTGCTGTGAAACCTTTGTCTAAACCAATATTATATTATCTATCTTAATACTTCACCATATGTACCTACATATGGTGAAGTATTAAGATGTTTCATTCCACTTACCCGTCATCAACTCCAAATTTTGTAAACATTGTCGTTTTTCAGCTTGAATCGCCTCGTGCTGACTTTTTACAAGTGTAAAATTATTCGTCATGCGGAAAAGTAACTCCCGCACGCCGGTTTTGTAAGGTTTCACCATGTTTATTCCGTTCATCACAAAACACAATGAATATTTAAACGATTTTGACAAACACATACCATAGTGCATGACGTTTACTGACTGCTTAAAAACATTGCCATATGTAGTTTTTTAATTCGATGTCAAATTATTGCGCTGCAGACTTTCTTTGGTTTGTCTCTAGCATACCTACTATTTTGGCTGTGAAGTAATACATCGAGGTACCATGCCCACCACCCGCTATCAATAGCCCCACACAATTAGCCCTCTCCCTTTTCGACATATACATATACTAGCTTGAATTCAGTGTGGCCAGTGACCAGTTTGGCACTGACATAAACGCTATCGAGAACGTAAATTTATATGCATCTCGCTCGTACTCGCATTATATTGCGAGCGAGATGTACATAGGTATAGAAAGTAAATTACGTAGATGTTAGCGTATACCGTTAGCGTTACGTAGACGTTAGCGTTTCACACTGTCAGTGACTCATGGTATGGGTACAGAAGTGTTTACCAAACTCTAATTGTGATACATATAGAGACCAATATTTTTCTATAAAGCTATTTGAAAATATATACTTACCCCCTTATTCATAAATGCGCTACAAACTTCAATTACTTAACTAATAATCGTTTGTCCTTATCTGTCATTCTGACTTATGTATTTGTAAGAAAGGGATAAAACATAATTTAACTAAATCAGGCCCGTAAAGTTTTATGAATACGGGGGTTAATCTTCACACGCGCACCCGCTACTAATGATGCTGATTGGATGACTAACAGGCGTATTCTGATTTTAATATCAGGTTATGAATAGGATCTGGATTATGTAGTTATGGCTCTGATTCAGAACCGGTTGTTAAAATTAGAATATGCCTGGTAGTCACGGGCTCACGGGGCGGGACACCCCATAGTGCGGAAATCGTTTATAGCGTAAAGCTTGTCAAATCTAACAAACCCTTGATAATCTTTGTCCTTTTCCTTCATTTTAACATTTGTGTTTGTTAGAAGGGGACAACATTTTACAGAGGTTTACTAACGGCCGTATTCGAACAATGATTTTAAGAGATCACTGCGTTACGATAACGATCTGTCAGTGTCAAAAGTGAAATTTCTTCAACCGAAAACGTCAGTAATGACACTGACAGATCGGTATCGTACCGCAGTGATCTCTTAGAAGCATTGTTCGAATTGGGCCGTAGGTTTAATGTATGAGGGGGTTGTTACTGTCAGTGCCTAACTATGCGTAAACGTATCAATGTGTGTGAGGGTTCCGTAGGTGAAAATATTCTGTCGTAACCATGACAACGTGGTACAGAATAGGTTGTAATTAACATACAGGCATATACGAGTATGTAGCAGGGATGTAACGGATGTGGTTTTATCGGAACCGAAAGCGGAACCAGATGTTTAAATTTAGTTTATCGGAACCAGAAACGGAATCAGAACCGAAAACGGAACCGGAACCAGAACCGGAGCCTGAGTCAGCATATCAGTAGGTATACATTACACAACACAACACATACGAATAGGTACTTTAAATTCAAAAACACGGATATACCAGAACATCTAATTACTGCAGCACGTTGCAAGCGGGGCTATGAGCGAATGACTGGTATAAACCTGTTTGTTTTTGATGTACATCGCTCATGTCCCGCTGCCGCGCTAAGCATTGACATCCGATATAACTTCCGTTTTAAAAGTAATGGAACCGGAACAGAAACGGATGTGTAATACCAAACGGAAGTTCCGACTTAACGGAAACGGAAACGGAGCTCCGTAACATCCCTGGTATGTAGTATATGTACTTTTGAACATAATATGATATACGATTTTTTACTTGAATGACACGACTGTTATAATTATAGGTACTATATTTAGACAAGTATTCTTATGGCAAATATCATGACAAATAATAAAAAGCAAAAATCTGTGTATAAAACGAATAAAACTCAAGAAGTAATATTACGTATACGTATTTCCTTATACTGTCGCAGATAAAAATATTTATGTATCGCCAAGTCGAGCAAAACAAAGAGGCACGGCCGTACCATCCTTTTCTCGAAGCGTTTCAGGCCATTTTCGACGTCCTGTAATTTTGTGCTGGCTGAAGCTAGAACCCTGAATTTTCAGTAATCTATAGGGCTTAACATTCTTAAGATATGTTCTCAAAAACATTCAATTTGAATTTGTAGTTTAAGAATTATTGTATGTCAAAATTCCTAAATTTCGACACTGTTTCACTCACTCACGATCATCATAATTCTAAGGTACTTCTAGCATACCCACAAGCTTCAAATTTTAAAGATAAGTAGTTTTCAGCTTATCAAGCCATAACAAACACCAAAAATACTTTGCCTTGGGAGCCAACTACGACTTCGTGCCCGTTGCCGTCGAGACAGCCGGGCCCTGGGGACGGGAGGCGCGTGAGCTCTTTAGAGAGCTGGGCAAGCGGCTAAGGGAAAAGGGGAATGACCCCCGTTCTGAGTCATGGCTTGTCCAACAGGTCTCCATCGCCATACAGCGGGGTAACGCTGCAAGTGTGATGGGGACCTTTGGACCCGGCATGGCTCAGAACGGGTTTTAGTTCTTAAGTTTTATATGTACCTTTATATTATTGAAATAAAAATCATGTTCAAGCCATAGAAAACCTAAAAATATTGCCATATCAGTCATCACGTTTTAAAGATCTAAGAACTGCATAAGTAAGTTTGTAATCCCATACAAATATATGCTATTACAAAGTTACTGTTGCAGTTTCTACAAATAGTAGGTAAAGTAAAGGTACACTACGATGTACGATGCGAGTATGAATGAAGATGTGTTTAGTTATGATATGTGTATACATAGTATGGGTATGAGACCTGAAAAGAAGGACTGCCTACAAAAAGAGTGAGATCCCATCAAAAACATTACATGTAAAAAGGTGCAAGTCTCGCAACGCTTCTACTACAGAAAAGTTTTGAGATGTAATGTGAAACCAAGTCGGTTATTTTAATCAGTGCCAGGGGGTGTTAAAACCGTATCAATAAGATATCTTTAATTATCTCAAATTAAAGATATCTTATTGATACGGTTTTAACACCCCCTGGCACTGATTAAAATAACCGACTTGGTTTCACATTACATCTCAAAACTTTTCTGTAGTAGAAGCGTTGCGAGACTTGCACCTTTTTACATGTAATGTTTTTGATGGGATAAGGTATTTCATATGCTCTTCAAATATTTATTGATATACGGCTTAGGTATATAAATACGAGAAGAACGATTAAAGTTAAACGAATTATATAAAATACTTAAGACGCCTCGACCTTAGGCTTTTACTTAAAAAGAATAAATTAAATTAGCAGACTTCAGTCTGTAGCTTTTAAAAAAGTTACATTTTAATTCCAACAAAGACTCAAAGTAAAAAGCTTTTTTAACATGTTTTCTTATACAAAAGATAAAATGGCAATTTAGGAAAATCGATTAGCAATAACTTGCTACAAATCAAGCGTGAAAGGGAAATATGAAAAAACACGCAATTTACGTCCAAAAACGGAACTTTGGTCATAAATGTCAGTGTTAAACCTCGAAATGGGCGAATTGTGCTTAAAATGGCGGTTGTTACGGATCAAAACTTCGTACATGACAGTAATATTTTTGGCTCACGACGTTACAGTCGCTACCCTGACTATTAACAGGATTATGGGGACTTTTTCAGTGAGCAGCTCACAGTACATACAGTGTTAATAATATATAAGGAATTTTCGGAAAAGTATTTTAGAAAGTTCATTATGTTTATCTGTAGGTAAACAAAAATGTTGTGTCGTAATGTATAAAACTGGCGATACCATGCACTCTCAACTGTCTTGAGACATACTTTCAACTCACTTGTTTTAAGTCCCTCGCGCGACATCGAGAGACTACAACGACAGCGCAAGACATCCCCAACCGGTAATATCAAAAACTTTTTACAAAAAAAAATTAAACCGACTTCAAAAAGGATGAAATAAAATATTATCCTTTTTGAAGTCTATGCGTTACCAACTGATATGTTTGAAGTCGGTGCCAAGCCAAGTAGTAACAATATGAGACAAAAATGGGATTTATAGCCATAATAAAGCTGATTATTTTTGACTGGTATTGTTACTACTTGGCTTGGCACCGACTTCAAACATATCAGTTGGTAACGCATAGACTTCAAAAAGGATAATATTTTATTTCATCCTTTTTGAAGTCGGTTTAATTTTTTTTGTAAAAAGTTTTATTTTTCCAGTTTTTTTACTTTCAATCGGTGAGTGAAAAATCAATCATCCCCTATTTTCCTACCCTTAAGGTTGGATTTTTTTTTCCAAATTTATATGGGATCAACTTCGGGGTATACCCTTTCCAATAAAAAAATAATTATCAAAATCGAACTACTCTGTAAAAAGTTATGCGTGGTCATACATAAAAAAAAAATATACGCGTCGACTTGAGAACCTCCTCCGTTATTTTCGTCGGTTAAAAACGTGCGCCCAGCGCGCGGCGGGGCGTGCAGCAGTACGTGGCGCGCGGCCATCTTACTGTTAGTGCTTGAAAATGGAGACTTAAGCTCCGAAACATGTCGTGCGAGTACGAGTAACTAAAAACAGCTAAACCGACTCTATAAAATAAATAAATAAAAAATCCACTTTCCATCTGTTGAAAAAGCGCAATACGGACCATAGATTACCCGCGAAACAGAGCCGTCTTCCAAGCCGTTGCGTTTCCAATTTAGCAACAATAAAACGCAAAATTGAAATTATCCGCAGCAGATTTATTAGTCGTAAAGCCGGGGAGTAATCGCAGAACACGGTCGCGCGTGAATGGGTTTCCTTTTTTGCCAAAAAATTAAATGTTTTAGTAATATTGGCAGGTTGACAAGTTTTTTGGCGAAATTATAGTATCTTATAGGAACTGTTCTTGGTACTTAGTTGTTTTATAGTAACTTAGCTTAGAATAAAATAGTATTATACTAAGTACAGAAGATTCACTCTCAAACAAAACGCGTCTATTACGACATATATAACCGCTAGGTGCAAGCGCGAGCAGGCGTCCGTTCCGTAGCGGTGCGCGGCAACTACAATGGCTAGACACCAAAATTGGTGTGGGCCGCATTGTACTTGTAGCGACGCGATGAAATTGCGGAGTGAGCCACGCCTGCTGTGGGTTGAAAGTAATCGTGAAGTTCAAGGTATTATTATGCTTACGGTAAATTAAATTTGCAGTTTAGTGGTTCTGGAGATAAATATGACTTTTCTTCAATCAAAAACGTCACATTTGACACTGACAGATTCAGAATCCAGATCGAATTCATAACAAATAATATCAAAATACACATACAAAAAACAATAAGACTAACTTAAGCCTAGTCAAATGGTCCCCCGCGTGTTGTCCCTGACGCAAAGGTACCCATCACACTAGCAGCGTTACCACGTTGAATGGCGATGGACAACCTTTGCGCCAGGTACGAACCCGCGCGGGCGTCAGCACCCCTCTCCCTAATTCGACGTCCCACTTCCCTAATAAAGGCAATAGCCTTCGACCCCCAGCACCCAATAGTAGTCTCAAACGCAAGGGGCACAAAATAATAATTACTGGCCAGGTTCGCGTACTTATCCCGCTTCTTGACCGCGGCAAAATCTGCAGCGGCACCAGCCGTTCGCACAGTTCGGCCGAGGTGTGAGGCTGCGAAAGTGCTAACCCACGTGGCGTCCCATAGCAGGCACTTACCCCTCTGCCACGGCACCAAAGTCATAACCTATTCATAACCTATTATTCAAATCAGAATAGGCCTGTTAGTCAACGATAGTTTTATATATGTATGTATATTCAGTCTCACAGGATGTTTGTATGATTCATGAGTGACTAATTATAATGTTTATAACGCGGTCTCGCACTTCAAACGATCTAACTGGGGTATTCTGTCTCGGTTGAGACCGCTAAATCATTGTGAGATATATTCGTTAGATTATTAGTTTGCTATTATTAGGGGTACTTACTTAACTGACGGTTTGTTGGTTATGATTCGGAAGAAGGTCTGGCTGCGAGTTTGTGATATTTTATATATGTGAAAATATATAATTAACCTAAACATACAAATAGAGCATACTTAGATTATTCTATGGTAAAAACTACCCCCTATAACATCAAAATATAGCAATTCAATTCATGTCGTTTTTAGGGTTCCGTACCTAAAGGGTAAAAACGGGACCCTATTACTAAGACTCCGCTGTCCGTCCGTCCGTCTGTCACCAGGCTGTATCTCATGAACCGTGATAGCTAGACAGTTGAAATTTTCACAGATGATGTATTTCTGTTGCCGCTATAACAACAGTTATTTACTTGGTTATCAACGCTACCTAACATGCCAATTACATACCTAACATATTTTTTTTCGTTTTTTTTTATATTGTGGCATATTTGCAAGTTTAAATATAAATGTAATTACGTCTAAATACATATAGGTAAATATTGTGGGTCAATATTACACAAATTGACCAAGTTCTTGGCAAACTCATACGTATTAGAACATTTTTTTTTTTCTGAAAATATTTTAATTTGTTTTTATTCCAAGTAAACACATTACTATATAGTGGCCAGGGGGCACCAGCCTTTAGTAAGAAGTACATATACTTGGAAAAATTCGACCTATGCCGCTGTGGCCCGTTGCCGGAATGGCAACAGGCACCTTCTGCGATAGCAGAGGACGCTGGTTCGATTCCAGTCTGGGGTACTGGAAGCCTGGGTCACTTTTTCTTAGTAAATATAATAATATGACATTTATTTCAGTTTATAACTCACACTCATATTCATACTTTATTGATATTATAAATACTCGGTAAAAAACAGAAAATTAAAGTTTCTTATTAGTCTTATTGCCTAGATGAAGCAAAATATCGAAACGGCCAAGGATAAGCTGAAAAAGCCCAAAATAATAAGTTAAAAAAAATATGGAAACCGCTCAACAGCAAAAATTCCAAAGAAGTAAAACGGGAACATTTTCAAAATAAATTTTCATTAAAAATAACTTAAACGCAACACTGGAAAAATACTTTCTAGCTTGTTGCTTTGCGCAAAGACTCTAATTAACATACTTATTAATTAAGAAGGAGGGGTAGTTAGAAATAAGATTGCATGAAATTGCAAGGCAACGTGATTGCAAAATAAAGGGCTGCTGCTACTTGTGCTTGTTTTCGCATTATAATGCAAAATCTGCACAACTCCTTATTACCTTTATAAAGATCCTACTGCTACTTCTTTAAAACAGTCTTTAAAACAATATAGTCATTCGACGAAGCCATCTAGACAGGGCAATCGTGAGGAGCGAGGGGTGGGTCGCGCGCACCCGAGCTGCATCTATCGCCATAGTTAGTAGCTCGGTACTACTTACAGGGCTAGCGTAAAAAAAATCTCGATTTCATATTAGGGACTCCTTCTGATACTACCGACGACCCAGTTTATGTTTCTTGATACCTGTCCAAATCCATAAATCATAACTCCATTACCTATAGGGTCAAAGCGGGAACAGTGGCTCAGTCGCCAAAAAATCGATATGCACTGTACGACTGTAGCATTCTTACTTGTTAGAATAACCATTGCTTGTCGAATTGAAGTTGTTCGATTACTGAATATTTCGGTAGTAGTATTAGTAGGGAAGCTCATAGCCTCTCTCATGTTGGAATTAGGTTGTCACTAGTCACTGTGCCCGGCTATTTTTTCCGAGCCACTGTTCCCTTCTTGACCCTGCTCGTAAAAGACCTAAAGAAAAGAAAGAAAACTAATAATAAGCAAACATAGGAAGACAAGACAATCTCTTTATACGTACCGCTCCGCACTACAAGGTTTAATGCTGTACGTGACGCGCTCTTTTTAATTAAAATTTCTGCTAAGGCTTTCCGTGGCACGTGTCGGGAAAATAACTTTTTACATCGACAAGTGTGCGTAATATGTTAAGCTGAAGATAAAATGTAATGAGGGCTTTGATTTTAATAGGGTCGAAAACCCCCACAGATTAGCTAGAAAGAGTGAGCGCGAAGCGTCTTTTCAAATAGGGCAAAAATATTATTAAAAATATTACCTAGGTAATACGATAAAATTGATAACTCTTTGATTATTTTGCTATCTCTATTCTATTCTCTATTATATTAAACCTCCGCTGTCAGATTGTCAGAGTGCTCCATCTAATTTAAAGAACCGTTAGAGATAGAGAGTTAATAATTGCTGAGAGTGTATTTTTCTATTACCACATTCATTGCCACACCGCCAAACAAGACATCCGCGGCAGGCCACAAAAATTTCTTCATATAAAGTTGTAGTACCACGATCCCGACTATGCGGGTCGTCCGGCCTGGGAACGAAATCATAAAATACCCGATAGTCGTGTTTATGGCACTGAATGTGTTTAGAGTTGAGGGTGCCTATATGCAAAAAGAGTGATTTTTGTGGTGTAAGATTTGTCGTTCATCGATCTTTCTCGTGACCCGTTTTAGGCGACAGGTTGAAGAGTACCCTTTTTTTCACCGCACTCGAATTCACCCCGTCTGCGAAAATCACCCACTAAGCGCCTATCAGGGACAAACGTCGCACGTGTAATGATTTTCAACCGTAGAGAAATTCAAAAAAATCTGTTACTCATCAACTTAAGAACCAACTATATTGGAGACTCCTCGATTGGGTTCCTTTATTCACACCGTTAAAGTTCAGCCAGCAGATTTTTTGAAAAAATCGTAGCGTTTTCTTAGATCACAATATGGTTGCCAAAAATTTAACTAGCAACCTTAAGGCCCTTCTCTAGTGACTTCATTGATTCGAAACATGATTTCTTGACTTTCACTAGATAGAAAAAAATCTCCCCCCGGTCGGGCAAAGATGGGAATACTTTGTAAACCATATTGCTAAGACATAAGGCTCACCGATGGTCACTCAATTAAGAGTGTGACTTACTGTAATTTAGTATCAAGTCAAAATCTGAAGTTATACTGGTTTCACTGACTGATGTATTTTTTGTTTAATAGTCCTGGAACCCTTTCGGTAACATTTGGTGAAAGGTCATCGTTTTGTTGTCGAATCGGCGCTTATCAACAGTTGACCACATATGGTATGTGAGGAATTTTGATGTTTGACGTATTAATTAAGATAAATGTAAAAATAGTTTATTATTCAAGTAGGCATATTACAAATATTACAATGAGCTTATGAAGGTCAAATAAAGCTACACCGGCTCTAACCTTACACCTCTGCCTCGAGAAGATTTAAATCCCCCCTCAATTGGAGGAGGGTATCCCAATTGAGAATTACCTCTGTGCCATTAAGTGATAATTGACCGAGCGAAACTGAAAAGCTTGGGCAAAAAACTTTCGTATCTCCGGGTGTTGTTCTCCTCAACAGGTCTCATATATCTCAACCGATTTTCGTGAAATTTTGTGAGCAGGTTCAAGAAATAAATAGATTTATTTTGTTGATTCAGTTAATGAAAATTTTTCAAAATGGCGGAGCCACGGGGGTTTGCTAGGTCTACAGTACACAGAGCCACTAGTCAAACACTTCTATTAAAATACAATTTGATTAACTTGGGAAGAAAACGACACTGATATATATTCAGAATATTGAAGAATTGAGATTCGAATATGGTTGTTCATTGTGAATAATTAACTTTTATATTAATGTGACTTACAAGCATCAAATTAAAATGAGCAGCTCTTACGTTAGAAATAAATTAACTCCACTGTCTTACGACTTTGAAATTATGGAAGCACTTAAATACTTAAAAGTGGTTCCGACATGTGCTTGCAAGTTTCGCCGTAATTGTTCCACTTAAACATTCTGTTAAGTCTAACTTTGCATAATTCAGGCATTTAAAAGATGACGTTCAAGGAGCAGTAATTACTTAGATAACTTTTACTAACGAATACTCAAAATACCATCTGATAACTATTTGGGACACAGAAATTTAAGTAAGTAAGTATTTACAATACAATATATTTTATTTCCAGACCATATCCATAGTGTTAGTGTACATTCCCTTAAACTTTTGGACGCCAATGACCGATATATCCGCACCGTAGGTTCAACGCCAAAGACCGATTAATCGGTCAAAGACCACAGAGCAACATAGACCTACGTGCATATGCATAAAGTTTAATTTCAGTTTTGAAACTTCGGTGACGTGACGTGGCGTCAGCGTGACAGCTTTTGTGTTTGACACAAAAGGTTACCTAATCGTTTGCGTCGAAAAGGTTACCTAATCCTATGTTAGTGAAACCTATACTAAATTATAATTTATTTGCAAAGAATAAGTATAGGTACAATTAGTGACTTAGGATAATTGTTAGCTTATTCCTATACAGCTAACAATGAAAAAAAAATTATTTCCTTACCTAGATTACTCTAAAACCTCGCTTCACTCAGTCAATCATTAATTCATTACAAATATCTTTAAATTTATTTTCTTTTTCAATGAAGAGACATTAGGTAAAACAAGCATCAACGGTTGCACTCCGGGAGTGCCGATAGGAGTGAAAACTCACCTCACTATGTTACCGACGCCCGGTCGGTAACACGATACATACGTTTAGCGGAGGTATTTTATTTATTTATTATATATTATTATCATTCTCAAATAAGATCACACTTTTTCATTGACAAGTTTATTTAGGTACATAATGCCAAGACAACGTCAAATTATTTGAACATAGGTAAAGAGTCTCGAAAAGGAGTCCGCAACATAAATGTCAAATAACATTGAGTTTTTCTTTATTGATTTAAATGCCATTTAAATTATGAGTGGCCACCTTACGGGGCTTACGGTCACGTGATCGCCTTACGCTGTCTCGAGTTTATCATTTTTTCCCCACCTCAAAAAGTGCCCAGCGCCGCTAAAGAAGTTTTCACTTCAAAAAATCTCCTCATTTATGAAAGACATGGGCTATCAGAAAAATATATCGAAATGATCCTCCAAAATTGGCCTCCAAATGACGTACTTAAACTAGTCAACTTATAACTTGAGTCAATATTTAAGTTTCCTGAAGCAGGTACTTGATTCTATTGGCTCAAGAGAAACTCGATGAATTGTCCAAATGGAGATAATCAAACCAATTCATGATCAAATTTGATATCCATTTGACGGTAACTTGTTTGGGTTTGATTTGATTATGTTTGATGATTTTGGGGACCCAGAGTGTAACAGAGTTTAGTAAGGGTTGCTAACTTAAAGTGTTTCTGATTGATTATTTTCGAAGTTAATTTAAATAGTTCTCACGTCCATCCAACATTTAAAACGAAATTTAAAGAGTCCAAAACGCTATACATAGGTACCAGAGAAAACCTACCATGGGGGCTAGAGGTCTTGAAAGTGAAATAAAAAGCGGCCAAGTGCGAGTCGGACTCGCCCATGAAGGGTTCCGTATTTAGGCGATTTATGACGTATTAAAAAAAACTACTTACTAGATCTCGTTCAAACCAATTTTCGGTGGAAGTTTACATGGATTACCATGGAATAACAGAATGATAAATGTACAGAATGTACATTAGTACATCATATATTTTTTTTAGTTTTATCATTCTGTTATTTTAGAAGTTACAGGGGGGGGGGACACACATTTTACCACTTTGGAAGTGTCTCTCGCGCAAACTATTCAGTTTAGAAAAAAATGATATTAGAAACCTCAATATCATTTTTGAAGACCTATCCTATACCCCACACGTATGGGTTTGATGAAAAAAAAAAATTGAGTTTCAGTTCTAAGTATGGGGAACCCCAAAAATTTATTGTTTTTTTTCTATTTTTGTGTGAAAATCTTAATGCGGTTCACAGAATACATCTACTTACCAAGTAACAGTATAGTTCTTATAGTTTCGGAGAAAAGTGACTGTGACATACGGACGGACAGACGGACAGACAGACAGACAGACATGACGAATCTATAAGGGTTCCGTTTTTTGCCATTTGGCTACGGAACCCTAAAAAGCACACTGAATCTCTAGAAATTCTAGAATCACTTGCCAAAACGCTATTAAAAGCATTGCAAAGACATCTAGAAAAAAAAATAGGCTAGAGACTTAACTGCAAACGATTTATCTGCAGGGCTATAACAGCGAAAATCGAAGTTCGCAAATTGCGGGCATCTTTCTCTGTCACTCTAATTACGCTTTCATTAGAGTAAATGAGAAAGATCCCCGCCATTTGCGAATTTCGGTTTTCGCGGTTGACCCCAGTTCATTTAAATAAACTTCACTTTCATCCAAAATTTATAGCGAGTCAATATTTCCGAAGACAATATTTTATAAATTTCACTTCATAGATTTTAAACTACACTACAAAAGATTCACCTCATTTAAACCAACCTCACGTCCATACAAAATTTAAAGCGACTCAAAAATGCTATGCCAGTGAAAATACCTACAATGGGAACGGAAGGTATCGGCAGTGAAAAGATCACGTAATCCATTACTAGGTGCGCGTGACTCTTGACTCTTGGACCGACGGGGTAAAGGCCGAAACACACTCGAACCTGCCGGGGGTGAAAGTTTTATGTTTTTAAACACGTTAAAAAATTTACTTTGTTCGCTTTTTTATTTGTGTAAGGCCTGAGTGGACGCTCGAAGCGGAGCGTTCGACGGGGCGTGCAGCGTGGCGTCGGGCTCACAAGTAATTTGAGCAGCGTGTACTACGCTTGCATTTGTTTAACATGCACGCCACAGTCGGCCGCACGCCTCGCCCCGCTGCACGCCCAACTCGAGCGTCCACTCAGACTAACACTCCTTAGATTAAGGTAAGGTTTAGGTTTCCGCTTGACTACGTACGTACCCTTTGCTTAATCATTAAGGTTACAAAAAATATTATTATGACATACCTAATTGTGTATGTCATAACAATTTAAGGCCAAACAAGCTAGTCAAGAGGGGCTATAAAATCGCAAATAAGTGTTTTTTTAAATTCCTGGAGCAAAAGCCGCATGGGGTTCAGGCTTTACATTCCCATTGTGTAACGAGTGCAAGCGCGCCTAATGTTCTTATGATTTTACTGTCGCCATCAGATGAGCGGCCGAGATGCTCAAAAATATCTGAGTACCTACGCACTCTACCGCCTTGACAATAGAGGCGGGTTCAGATATTTGTGAGCACCTTGGCCGCTCCGATATATCCAATGGCGACTGCACATAATAGAATTGATAGGAGCGATCAATGGGGGTTTAAAGGTCCGTTTTTATTGTTTTTCTTAAATAACTCGTAAACGGTGGCCAGTAGCAAAACATGCTCAAAAAGTGTTAGTGAATTGATCCTTAATAATACTGTAATATATATTTTTCTAGATTTTTTTTAAGTTGTGATTGTATTATGAGTATAAAAATGAACATTCCGCAGCACTTGGTTGCCAAATTAATCCTCCTTGTCGTTTTATTCGAAACGCATTTGAAATAACACCTTTGCCGTAATTTTATTTACTTATCTGCCTTTGAGGAAGAGGATCGTGCGAATGGCTCTCAAACGTGTGAACGCTCAAGCTCAATTTTCAGTCAGCATTATTACGTTTGCATAGGTGGGGCAATTGCGAAATTGCGAAAATGATATCTACACGTGTGATGTCTATTTTTATCTTCTAGCCAGGTGGCTAGATGATAAAAATAGACTTGTGTAGGTATCTACACGCAAATACAATTTTATTTTGATTTGTCCTCAAAGGATTAAAATTAAAGGATTGTTCGACGTTTAGGCCATTATTGTTTCTTCCTATTCGCGATTCTGCACAATATGAATTCCACACAGCTGAATTTTATCACATGCGTTATTCTTTACAGCCATAAGATAAGGAATTGTATAGGCTTGTGGCTGTACAAACCTTATTTCTGAAAAACTTTTTACTAGGTATAGAAAACTTTCGAAAAGGATAAAGTTCTATATAGAATTATAAGCAATTTATCTTATGATATCGGTAAAATTAAAACTCATATTTATAACATCATCGAAAAAATGGTACTTGCATAATATTTGTAATAAGGTCAATAGGTAAGGGGATAAGTGTGGCTGAGGAATTAGTGACACTGACGCAAGTAGCAAATGTATGAACTCGCAATATACACTAATCAGAGTGTAAACAGGCCCCAATGTGAAGGCCACACTTACCCGTATCCCACACTTTACCTATTCTCCTGCGATACAAAATCCGCGAAACATTAGTTCCTTGAAATCTCATCACCTGATTTATGGCAGGTACTTTGCACTTGTACCCCAAAGTTAAGAGCCCATCAACGTGCACACTAGCGCCACTGCTAAATAATCGTGATTATTTAAATTTAAGGAAATATATTAAAAAAAACCGGCCAAGTGCGAGTCGAACTCGCGCACGGAGGGTTCCGCACCATCAACAAAAAATAGAGCAAAACAAGCAAAAAAACGGTCACCCATCCAAGTACTGACCCCGCCCGACGTTGCTTAACTTCGGTCAAAAATCACGTTTGTTGTATGGGAGCCCCACTTAAATCTTTATTTTATCCTGTTTTTAGTATTTGTTGTTATAGCGGCAACAGAAATACATCATCTGTGAAAATTTCAACTGTCTAGCTATCACGGTTCGTGAGATACAGCCTGGTGACAGACGGACGGACGGACGGACGGACGGACGGACGGACGGACGGACGGACAGCGGAGTCTTAGTAATAGGGTCCCGTTTTTACCCTTTGGGTACGGAACCCTAAAAAAGGGGGCCGCTACGGACTGCATGTGTCTTGTATTAAAGTACCTTTTGAATACATTAAACTAGTTTCTATGTCGCTGAATTCGTCAATCTATGCGTCCAAAGTTAAAACGGCCGTTTTTGTTTTGAGTTTATAGATTGACGAATCCAGCCACTAAGAAACTAGTTTGATGTATTCAAAAGGTACTTTAATACAAGATACAGTACGTAGCGGCCCCCGTTTTTTAAATATCTTTTGTTAAATTGAAATAATCACGATTATTTAGCAGTGGCGCTAGTGTGCACGTTGATGGGCTCTTAAGTTCACCTGTTTCCGTAGAGTTTACTGGCGAAGTTCGCTAACTTACTTGATATACTTACCCTTGGGATAGGTGTTATCCTCGGCAGAGTAGATTTATAAAAAGAGGGAATAAAGTAGTATTAAACCTCAACTTTGGGAACAAATCTAAATATCATAGATAGAGCATCGTTCGCAGACGTTTCTGCTTGTTAAAAATTTAAATTAAATATAAATATTTTATTAAATACTAACTGCTGCCCGCGAATTTAACTAAATCTCAAACTATCGTTAAAATTTGCCCCCTAGAAACCAATGTCTGAGAGGCTACCGCGAAAAACGAAATTCGCAAATTGCGGAGATCTTTCTCTTTTACTCCAATGAAGGCGTAATTATAGTGACAGAGAAAAATGCCCGGAATTTGCGAACTTTGGTTTTCGTGGTTATAGCCATGGATATTATAGACGGTCAAGCAGATCCTGTCAGTAGAAAAAGGCGGCAAATTTGAAAAAGGTAGGCGCGAAGGGATATCGTCCCATAGAAAATTTGTTTTTCGCACCTTTTTCTACTGACAAGATCTGCTTGACCATCTATAGTAACCCACTAGATCCTCATTGCCAAGTCAGAAGGGGCTTTACATTATTCTTTCAAGTTATCTGTGGTTACGTCACATCAAGCTATGGGTCTGACCCTCGGTTACTCGTAGCACGCGTTTTGGTTTATTTATTTAAAGATATAAAACGGAATAGTCACATAGGTTTTCGGGGATTTTACGATCCAGAATAACCAAGAGGGGCTACCGCGAAAACCGAATTTTGCAAATTGCGGGGATCTTTCTCTTTTACTCCAATGAAGGCGTAATTAGAGTGACAGAGAAAAATGCCCGCAATTTGCGAAATTCGGTTTTCGCGGTAGCCCCTCTGAATGGAAAATGGTAGGTATTGGAACAGAAAATACAATCGAACCAAACCGATAGTTGGTAGACTTGAACCAAGAAGCTAAATCAGGATAGTATTTACAATAACAAAGTGAGGCAATGTCATCAAATGTATGTATACGAAAATATCAACGGGAAGTACCTACTGATATGTATATACGTAACGAGTTATGGACCTACCGCCAGTCTCATAATAAATCGCCTACTGAACGGACGTGTGACTTTCCTTTATGCACCCTGCACATATACTACATTGGCGATCGACGATTAAAATAATATGGACTATTGATGCGTGCAAAAATACAATATTGTTTTTATTACTGTGATAGTGGTGTGTAAATATTTAACTGATTTGAGAGCGATTAGTTTGTGGTGGATAATACACGTGGTACAAAAAAATGTCGGTTGGGAAGATTAAGGCTTTCGAAGTAGCTTCTGGCAGTTGGACACAGTACATCGAGCGTTTGGAGATGTATTTTAAAGCAAACGACATTAAAGCGGAGGTGCAACTACCAACGTTAATAGCAGTCATGGGCGCGGACGCGTACGAGTTATTGAGAAATTTAACTAGCCCTAAGAAGCCCGCGGACATGAAATACGCAGATGTCGTTAAGATCATGCAAGATCATGTGGAACCCAAGCCTTCGTTTATGGCCGAGAGGTATCGTTTCCGGCTGCGGCGTCAGGGCGAAGAGGAAACCGTGGCTCAATACCTCACGGAGCTCAAGAAATTGTCCAAACATTGCGAGTTTGATACGTCATTAGAGGACAATCTCCGTGATCAGTTTACGTGTGGATTAAAAAACGACACTATCAAACAACGCCTTTTTGCCGAGAAAAGTTTGACCTATTCAAAAGCGGTAAGCCTTGCGCTCTCGTTGGAAGCGGCGGAGAGGGACGCAGCGACTGTAGAACGCCCAAGTGCGAGCGAGAGCAACGTTGCCAGATCGGACATGGCGGCCGTAAATTCAATCACACCGGGACCACGTGGCGGAAATAGAGGCAATAACCGACAGAATAACAGTACCAGCACCAGCAATATGCCTAACAATGGCTCCAGATGTGCAGTTTGTGGACGGGAAGGCCACCGTGAAGCTGGTTGCCGCTATAAAAAGTTCACGTGCAGCAAGTGTGGGTGCGTGGGGCATCTAAGGCGGGTGTGCCCGTCTTGGGACGCAGCTAGCGGCCAGGGTGCTACCAGGGGGCGCAGCTCGGGCGGCGCCAGGCGCGGCGCGGGCGCAGGCGGTCGCGGCTCTCGGCGCGCCTTTCACCACGTCCAGGCGGCACAAAATGAGACTCCAGGGGCCGACGAGGACAATTCGTCGGAAACTGATTTTGAAGAAAATTTGCATCATCTCTGCTTGAACGACTACAGTGCGGTAAGCATGTCTATGCACGTAGACAACATCATGTTAGAAATGGAAATAGACACAGGTTCCCCGATATCCTGCATTAGCAAGGAAAACTATTATAAATATTTTAGGCATAGGCCGATTAAGCCATTCAATTTGACATTTACATTTATTGATGGGAGTAAATTTAAACCGTTAGGAGTTATAAGACCAGATGTTGTTTACGAAGGGAAATTAAAAACCTTAGAACTGTTTGTTGTACAAGGGGGTACAACATCTTTGTTAGGCCGACAATGGCTAAGGGAGCTAGGGATTAAGATCCCAGTATTTAACTGTCAAACTGTGAGTAATGATGAACTGTGTAAATTACTCGACAGGTATAAGGAGCTATTCAGCGGCGGGTTGGGGCGGTTTACGGGCGGCAAGGCGACTCTTCGCGTGAAGGAGGGCGCGGCACCGGTGTACTGTCGCGCGCGGCCGCTGCCGTACGCGCTGCGCGACCGGGTGGACCACGAGCTGGACGAGATGCTGCGCAGCGGAGTCATCGAGCCCGTCGACACTTCCGAGTGGGCCACGCCCCTAGTGCCGGTACGTAAAGCTGATGGTGGATTAAGGATTTGTGCCGATTACAAAATAACTCTGAACCCGAATTTGCTGATCGATAGGTACCCGCTTCCAAAAATTGATGATTTATTAGTAAGGCTGAATGGGGCTCGCGTTTTCTCGAAAATTGATTTAACTCAAGCGTATAATCAGGTAGAACTAGATAATTCGAAGCAGTATACGGTTATTAACACGCATAGGGGATTGTTTAAGTACAATAGGTTGGTCTACGGTCTATCTTCTAGTCCAGGTATTTTTCAGAGAATCATGGCTAATTTACTAAAGGATATTCCACACGTAGAGGTATTTTTAGACGACATTTTAATAGGCACACCAGACGTGGCATCGCATTTAGTGACATTGGACAAGGTTTTACAGAGATTGCATAGTCATGGCATGAAACTAAAAAAAAGTAAATGTTTCTTTTTTACTGAAGAAGTGAAGTACTTAGGTTTTATTATTTCTAAAGATGGCATTAAAGCCGACCCGGCCAAGATTGAGGCAATTGTTAAAATTCCACGACCACAGAACATAACAGAGTTAAAATCATTTTTAGGCGTCGTCAACTTCTATGCTAGGTTCGTGGCAAAGTTAAGCACCATATTGTCGCCTTTATATGACTTGCTTAGGAAGGGTGTAGCGTGGAAATGGGGTAAACAATGTGAAAATGCATTTAAAACAATTAAGCAGGTATTAGTAAGCGCCGAAGTATTGATGCATTACGATCAAAACAAACCCCTGATTCTTACGACAGATGCTAGTTCGCGCGGAATTTCCGGCGTGTTGACCCAACCCTGCGCCGGCGCCGGCGTCGGCGCGCGGCGGGGCGCGGCGGCGGAGCGGCCGGTCGCTTATGTCTCGCGCTCACTTAACGACGCGGAGCGTAATTATTCGCAAATCGACAGAGAAGCTTTAGCGATTGTGTTTAGTTTTGAAAAATTGCATCAGTTTTTATATGGTAGGCGTTTCGTGTTAAGGACTGATCATAAACCCCTAGTTAGTATATTTGGTCCAAAACAAGGTATCCCTGCTATGGTAGCGAGTAGATTGCAAAGGTGGGCGATCAAGCTGTCTGCTTATACCTACGACATAGAATACGTGAGGACAGACGCGAACGGCGCCGATGGGTTATCGCGCTTGCCGGTACCGGTTAAAAATGCGACGTCTATGGATGGCCCACCTCCAGAGCAAACCTATTTGCATTTTGTACAAAATGAAATGTTGTTGGACTACCACGAAATCAAAACACAAACTCAACGAGATCCAATTTTAGGTCGGGTTTTAAGTTATTTACGATCGAGTTGGCCACCTGAGATAGAAATAGATAATTTACGCCCTTATCATAACAGGAAAGGCGAACTTTATGAGGAATTAGGATGTGTTATGTGGGGCCATCGCGTTGTAATACCACAGAGCTGTCAGAAAAAAGTATTGGCCCTATTGCATGAAAGTCATATGGGGATTGTGAAAACTAAAGCATTCACAAGGAGTTATGTATGGTGGCCCGGCGTCGATGAGGCCGTGGAGGCCATGTGTCGCGCATGCACGGTGTGCGCGGCCGAGGCCGACGCGCCGCCCCGGCACGGGCCCGCGGCGTGGCCATTCCCGGCGAGAGCGTGGTCCAGGGTGCACGCCGATTTTTTAGGCCCTATAGGTGGGGAAACTTATCTCATTTTGGTGGATGCACGATCAAAATGGTTGGAGGTCTTCCCCCGATGTAGCACTTCCGCGTGTAATACAATTGAAAAACTAAGCGAAGCTTTCGCTCGTTGGGGTCTGCCAAGACAATTTGTATCAGATAATGGACCGCCGTTTACTAGTAGGGAATTTGCGGCATATTTGACAACTAATGGTATTGAACATTTGTTTTCTGCGCCATATCACCCGGCATCGAACGGAGCAGCGGAAAATGCCGTGCGCACTATCAAAAAGGTTATTAAAAAAGCTGTTAGGCAAAAGCAAAATATAAATATTGCAATCAATACATTTTTATTACATTATCGGAACACCGAACACTGCACAACGGGTGAAAGTCCGGCGGCATTAATGCTGGGTAGGCAAATACGTACAAAATTAGATGCTATTAGACCAGATTGTGAGAAAAAGGCGCGCGAGTCCCAAAAGAAACAAATGTCTAGTACTGCAGGTATAAAACGTGTATTTCAGCCGGGCGAACTCGTTTGGGCACGGCAATACCAGGGCGACACCAAATGGACACCGGGCCAGATATTACGGAGAGAGGGAACAACCGACTACACAGTGTTAGATAGCTTAGGCAGGGGGTCCCATAGGCACGTCGATCAGCTAAAGCGGCGTTCAGGTGTTTTAGTGTGTCCACCAGATCCATCAGCTTTACTCTTACCACAGGGCAGACCATCGGAACAAGGGAGCACGGCTAAAGAGGCTGCAGTCACTCCAAGTACGCCAGGTCAAGCGGGATCATCGGCGACACCGCCAGATACTCCGGCGCGCAAGGTCATCACACCCGGAAGCACGCGACACAGTACACCGCCATCACCTACCGCTGGTCCCAGTAATGATCCCCAATCGTCGCCCTTGCCGACACCGGAACCGCCTCAACCCCGCCATGTTAGGGAGTGCCGGCTTTTAAATCCACCGAAATATAAATTTTAGTTAGGTAATTTTGTTTTTAGGATTTTATCACGATACCTATTACAAGCAATAAGTAATCTTACCATTGATATACCTACCTTACCTCGTGGCAATAAGGATCACAAATAGTTAGTTGTGTGACAATAATAAATTACCTATCTAAATAGTAGTAAGTAAATAATTAATTATTTAGGTTAACCTACTGATACGTTGTTAATTGGGTATCATAAAATAAATGTTTCTTTGTTAAAACTTTTTCTTTTGTTACATGTGTGTAGATGAATATTTACCTATATTTAAATTGTTTAAGTTATACTACCTATATTACTGTTTAGAATCAATGCCATACTTAAATACGTTGATCTACAGGAAGGTCAGTAACCCTTCTGCGAGAGTAAACAACTTAATTAAATGTTATACTTACCTATGTACGTTCCTATGCCTACAGCTCACCAGCTGATCTGCATTCCGATTTACGATGACCTTGTTTAGTTACCGATAAAAAGTAAGATGTTAACTATTTACATATGTTGCACTCCAGTTTAGCATTGTGACGTGTAGATATAGTTTTTTTTTATGTAGTACATATTAAGAAGAGAGTAAGAGATAGTTACTTATTTGTTAAAATGTATAACGGTGATAATGGTGGATAGGTACTTAAATGATAAGAGTTTTGTTGGCCGACTGAGATTGAAGTTTTTCTTTTTTTTAAGACTATTTATGTTTATGTTTAAGAAGAGAGTAATGATATGTATATACGTAACGAGTTATGGACCTACCGCCAGTCTCATAATAAATCGCCTACTGAACGGACGTGTGACTTTCCTTTATGCACCCTGCACATATACTACACCTACCATATAAAAGATTCCATAGAGAGTGTCGGAATATACATTTTTTTTCGGCATAAACGGCTGTATCTTTTTTTAACGTTAATTCACAAGTTTCATTTTTACACAGCTTCAAGGGACTGTAGACCTGAATATATGGTTTTAATTTTAACTCGATACCTCCACGCGTTCCCGAGATGAAGGGTCTTCACAGACAGACAGACGGGCGGACGACAGCAAAGTGATCCTATAAGGGTTCCGTTTTTCCTTTTGAGGTACGGAACCCTAAAAAAGCACCGATCTCTGCTAATTGTGGATTCAACGCGAGCTCGCTATTCAATGTAACTGTCTGAACGAGAACGAAATAAATATGAACGAGGAAATATTCTCGAGCGAGAACGTTCCCTATGTAAAACGGAGAACGCTCTCGAGAACGGCACAACCCTAATGCTTGTGTTTACTTATTTCGCCCGTTGATAAATGATTCGCCGGCGCTGGCTAATTTCTGCTGTCGGAATTAAACTGAATGTCAGATGCAGCGAAGCGTTTGTATGCCATTTGCTAAGCACAGACGACAAGCAAGAAGCTTATGCTTTTTCTTTGCGGATACGTGTTTTGAAAATGTCTCCCTGGTATTATTTTGTCGTCATTACTTTTATCACTAAATAATTAAATATTAACGCTGGGCCAAATTAGCCACGGACTGGATCCCACAGGATGGATCTCGGGGCAAAGGAAGACCCAAACGGAGATGGCGGGACAACCTTGATGCATTCTGTGTGGAGTGGCGGGAGTGTGCATTGGACAGAGTCAAGTGGAGGGAAAGAGGGGAGGCCTTTGCCCAGCAGTGGGACACACCAATAGGCTAATTAAAAAAAAAAAATTAAATATTATGACAATCTTACACAAATCGACCTAGTAAGCTCAAAAAGGCTTGTAGTGTGGGTACCAGACGACGGAATCGATAAAGATAGATATCATAGATAAGTAGATAGATTTTTAACTGAATATCAGATGCAGCGAAGCTGTTGTATGCCATTTGCTAAGCACGAGAAGCGAGAAGCTGAGGTTTTCTTTGCGAACGCGTTTTTTGGAAAAGCCACTGGTATTCAATAATCATCCATAATTTTATTCACATAGGATCTACGTCTTATAAATCGTTGCAGATTTTTACAGATTATAAATGAAAGTGATATACAGTTCTTTGCAATTTATAGTATTATAGGACCGCGGTTCCGCCGCGACGAGGGTGGTCTAGGGGTCAGGGCGTTCGCCGCGATCTTAGCGGCTAAATATCGTCGCTATACTTACTCAACCTCGTATCTGCAACACTCATTTGATGACAAAAACACCTGTATTCCGAATGAAAGAAAAGCGACATTTCCATCAAATTATTGTTGCAGATATGAGGTTGAGTAAGTATAGCGGCGATATGCCGGTTCGACTTCACCACCGGACGGACAGCTTCGTCACTTTTTCTTTAATATATGACAACCATTTCAGTTCATAATTTGTGTATAGTAGTCTGATTACTTTAAAAACACAAATCAAAATGTTTGATAAAAATATTTGTTCCCGTAAAAGTTGAACGTTCACATCTTTTACATCACATTCTAATTGGAGTACTTGCCTTTTTGTTGAATTTTTCCATTGTGGTCGATCGTCTGTCATGTCAAAAGCATGTCATTAAAATTCTAGAATATAAATCTACATATTTACTTTTATATGCTTGGTTGATCGCTTCTCGTTAAAATCTGTCTGGCTCTGTGAGACACGTTCCTTTACGTAAAATACATGATTTTTGATACTATCATGAAATATACTTTTCAAGAATTCTGATGCTTCGTTAAATGTCTGTATATTTTTATATGTGTGCCTTAGAATTGAACAAATCGTTTTTGGATATGTCTAGTTTCATTGGTACCTACCTAGTAGTTACTATTTATTATGTAGCTGTGTGTTTCGTTTATACAGGGTACCCTAGCCATTGGACAAATCCGAAATATACATACGCATTAGGGCTCATTTAGACGGCGCGCGAACTCGTATACGATTTTAGCTACATCGCGGACCAATGAGGTTACATCAATTTAGCCGATGGATCAAACTACGCAATGTAATCAAACTCGCATGCGAGTTCTCGCCCCGTCTAAATAGGCCCTTAGGTTATTAAGAACCAGTATACAAAGAATGATAACAACCGGTGTAGCGGTTACGAAGATATTAACTTACGATTTTTTACTTTGGAGCAGCCTGTATGTGTTAGTCCCGGGTCCCGTTTTTACCCTTTTGTTACGTAACCCTAAAAATAGTGAAGTAGAAAAGCAGGTAGATATTTACTCTAGTTTATTAACTAGCACCAAACATAAGAGCTCAAGCTCCCAAAAAATAACCTACATCTTTATAAAAAGCGCACCTCGGGCAATGAAAGCGATGCAGTGCAACATGTATTCAAATTATGATGCACATTTCCATTTGGGGAGTACTCTATGCTCTTATTTGTTGGCAAAACCTTATTTTTACGAGGCTGCATTAATATCAATATAATAATTAAACACTTAGTATGATGAAAATTCGCTTACGTAGTGAAATTGTATACATCATCAACATATATATGTCATACGGCTTAGGATTAAAAAAATAAGTGCGAGTCGGACTCGCCCACCTAGGGTTCCGTACTTTTTAGTATTTGTTGTTATAGCGGCAACAGAAATACATTATCTGTGTAGACTGTTAATTCCAACTGCCTATTAGCTATCACGGTTCAGGTTCGGACAGATAGGCGGACAGACATACGGACAGACGGACAGAGGAGTCTTAGTAATGGGGTCTCGTTTTTACCCTTTAGGTACGCAACTCTTAAAACACTGTTTACGAACTGTTTTAACAATTGAAATTAAAAGTATGTTGAAAAATGTCGTATGAAACACATGTGCTTCGGTCATTACACACATTGGCTTTCTTATTGCACAATATCGCCTTGAGTACTATTACATAACAACCAAGCACTCCCCAATACAACCACAAGCTCCCAAATACTACAGCAACCCAATACTACCACAAACTCACAAACAAACCCACAAAAACAGTTTCCACAACAAATAGAAGGGAATCTTTTTACGTTTCAAAATGAAACGTCAAGTTTTACTAACGACGCAAACAAGAATTAAAGTAATCAGCGAGCGCAAACAAAAAGTTGATGAATGGACTAGACCGAGCCCGCGACGGGTATTTTTGTTCTTTTGAATAATCATGCAGTTATGAGTATATTTTATAGTGGAAATTTGCGGGTAAAATTTTTCGTTTTCCAACGAAAAATTGTACTTACCCGCAAATTTAAACCAACTAACGAATATTAACTAATATTAAACCAACGTTTAATATTCGTTATAACACGAATCGATCTGTAGTGGGGTTAATTTTATGCTGAAATTTGAATTAAAGCCAGGAAAACATGTGCTCTTTGGATAATTATGAAAGAAAATATAATAAAAAGTGATGTTAACAGTGAAGTTGACGGGTATTTTGACGTGATAATGTCTTATAAATCGATGAACACCGGTAGCATGCACGAAAGTGTCACGTTGTGGACAGATCTCCATGGTAACGTTGCGGACAGATCTCCACGTGTGAATAAATGTTAATTTATTGAAAAAAATGAACTTTACAATTAACTCCTTCTTTGTATTATACAAAATAATGATAATTCAGTGATAATAATTCAATTCAATTCATAAACAAAAGTAGCAATTTTTCTTGTTTTCTTGTGACGTAATCACGCAAAATAATCGTCCGTAAACCGACTTTACAGAAAACCATATATTTTTTTGTTCTGTTTTGAAAAATCATGCAGATATGAGTAGATTTTATGGTGGAAATTTCCGGGTCCAATTTTTTTGTTGGTTTTATGATTTTAACACCAGTCTATCTGTAGTGGGGTTAATGTTTTAATATATTTAATACGAGACTTAATACGTCGATCCTTTTTGGGATAAATATTGAATGTTAACCTTTTGGACGCCAATGACCGATATATCCGCACCGTAGGTTTTTTTAAGATAAGATAAGATAAAGTTTATTACATAATACAACGCCAAAGACCAATTAATCGGTTACAGACCACAGAGTAACTTAGACCTACGTGCATATGCATAAAGTTCAATTTCAGTTTTGACATTTCAATGACGTGGCGTATGAGTGACAGCTTTTGTGTTTGAAATGGCGTCGAAAAGGTTAATATGTATATGTTGTACATAAACTAACACACAAATTAAACGCATATACCATCTCCATTCTATCGGAAGTAAAAATAAAATTATTAAAAACACTTCTTCATCCCTTGAACCCTTTTTGTTAAAAAACGTTCACAAAGACTATTAATTCTCCGCCATTTAAAATAGGTCGTTTACTCTTTTATGATTTATCTGGCTGTCTGTCTGTCTGCAAACATCAATATTGCTACAGATGTAGTGCATAATTGTTTTCCATCGTACTTTCTTGGAAACGTATACGAATTCGTCATGCTACTTCAATCAACCTCAGTACTTTTTAGGGTTCCGTAGCCAAATGGCAAAAAACGGGACCCTTATGGATTCGTCATGTCTGTCTGTCCGTCTGTCCGTTTGTCTGTCCGTCCGTATGTCACAGCCACTTTTTTCCGAAACTATAAGAACTATCTGTTGAAACTTGGTAAATAGATGTATTCTGTGAACCGCATTAAGATTTTCACACAAAAATAGAAAAAAAAACAATAAATTTTGGGGGTTCCCCATACTTAGTACTGAAACTCAATTTTTTTTATTTTCATCAAACCCATACGTGTGAGGTATTTATGGATAGGTCTTCAAAAATGATATTGAGGTTTCTAATATCATTTTTTTCTAAACTGAATAGTTTGCGCGAGAGACACTTCCAAAGTGGTAAAATGTGTGCCCCCCCCCTGTAACTTCTAAAATAAGAGAATGATAAAACTAAAAAAAAATATGATGTACATTACCATGCAAACTTCAACGGAAAATTGTTTTGAACGAGATCTAGTAAGTAGTTTTTTTTTGAATACGTCATAAATCTCCTAAATACGGAACCCTTCATGGGCGAGTCCGACTCGCACTTGGCCGCTTTTTTTTGTACCTACCGAGACTGATTGAAATAGCAATAAGACACGTTCGTACAAACGGTCTCTCAAACGAAATTCATTTACCATCTTCATTCCGTTGGGAGTAAAAAGTAAAAACATCTTCATCCTTTGAATCCTTTTTTCTAAAGACTATTAATTCTCCGCCATTTAAAAGATGTTTTACTCGTTAAGACACGACCTCTGTTCTGAATCCGGTAAACCATTTATTCTTTTATGATTTATGGCTGTCTGTCTGTCTGTAAACATCAATATTGGTAACTTTTTATGACTCACCCTGAAACCCGATGCGATTTCGCGTTTTACGTTCACAGTGACCGAATCATAGTAGGCTTTAAAACAGTACTACCACAGTATAAGGAATGGGTAGCAAACTCTGAGAACTATTTATTATTCACAAGCTTTTATCGCTGACTGTACTTTTCTTACGACAGACAACTAATACTCATCGAGACAATTCTAAAAACCCCTAACACAATTAGGTTGCGTTGTTTCATCACAGAGTTCCTATGGCCACCTCCTGTCTCCATCATCAGATCAGTTCGACAGTACCATATTATTGTATTGTCATCAGAACTACATACAGCTGCCAATTTTCATGACGCTACGATCCTTGGAAGATGGTTAAATTAATAGTTACCTTAGATTCCATTACATTAGTTACATACAGGTCGACCTAATAAAGGCTTGTTAAAAAGAATGTGAGAGATACCCGCTTCGCCGCAGTTTAGATCTTGTGCTACCTGAATCACACTTTGCATACTATAAGAAGAGCATCAACCATATCGCAATCAAAATATATAATAGTCTTGACGTAAAAATTAAGGATTCCAGTAATGTTAAGGAGTTCAGTACAAATCTTAGGACATACTTAATAAGTAGATCATTCTATAACTTGGACGAATACTTTGGTAAGATATTTGATTAACCTTGAACACACTCATTTACTTTAAATTTTAATTGTTTTAGACTGTTATTATTATTATTTGTAGAATTTTCTGATGTCTTGTGTTAATCTGATAACGTCATCAATTTTAATTCTAATTATGTGTTATTTATTATTCATATTATTGACATGTTCTGTTTAAATTGGTCTCGCTACTGCATGGACTCTTCCTTATTTGCAATAAAGAATTTGAGTATTGAGTATTGAGTATTGAGACCCAGGGCTATAACCGCGAAAATCGAAGTTCGCAATCTGTCACTCTAATTACGCCTTCATTGGAGTAAAAGAGAAAGATCCCCGCAATTTGCGAGATTCGGTTTTCGCGGTAGCCCCTCAGTAGTCCAACTTCGAACAATTTATAATTCTCGTTCGAAATTCAAAATCTCGAACACATTTGCTTGCGCGCGACGGTCCGCCCGGGCGCCTTAGAAACCCTTCTTAAATCTGTCGCGTCGTCACTTGTTTTTACCCGAGATCCGCTCATTTCTAGTGTTCCGTACAAAACGTTGTTCACGGAACACTTATGGGATCTGTTCAGTCTTGGAAATCGGTTATTTTCTTTGAAGTTGGATTACACGGTATAGGTACAATCGGTGACATCGGTGTAGGTACACTATTAGTACGGTTTTAAAATAGTTCACGGGTACTTCTAGACTACCCGATGTGGATAGAGCCTTTTCTGTTTCTACATGAACACATGTAGAAACAGAAAGCTGTAACTAATAGGTATTAACAGCGCGCCAACGCGGCGGGGCTAGTTTGCGCTTAAGTTAGTTTTTTGTTTTCTCTGGATTGTAATTGTTTGTTATATGTTAAAACCATGAGTACCGTTGTCACTTTCACCTTCAATAATAATTGCTCAGAAACCTATGTTACAGTCTGGTTTGATTTTGTCCTACTGTATTAACTTCTACTGTGGCGGGTATATCATGAAGCGATCCCAGCTACGTCAATATTTTGTTACAAAGAGTGACATTTGATCCTTTTTTCGTTGATTCTGTTAGGATTGGAATGGTTTCATAGGCCGAAATTGAAACCGAGTACCTATAGATATGTTTGTTTTATGTTGTTATGTACTGTAGGCACTTCAGTTTGCAATGTACTTCCCTACAAATATATTTTGTTACTTAATCATCATCTTCCTCGCGTTTTTCCCGGCATTTTGCCACGGCTCATAGGAGCCTGGGGTCCGCTTGGTAACTAATCCCAGTAATTGGCGTGGTCACTAGTTTTCACGAAAGCGACCACTGCCATCTGACCTTCCAACCCAGAGGGTAAACTAGGCCCGTATTGGGATTAGTCCGGTTTCCTCACGATGTTTTCCTTCACCGAAAAGCGACTGGTAAATATCAAATGATATTTCGTACATAAGTTCCGAAAAACTCATTGGTACGAGCCGGGGTTCGAACCGGCGACCTCCGGATTGCAAGTCGCACGCTCTTACCGCTAGGCCACCAGCGCTTCTCCTTCTCTTCTTCATATTTTGTTACTTAATATGTTCGTAAAATTTAGATATTTTACTTCGCTCAATAGTTAATTTTTTTCTGTTTATTTCTCACTGTCAAGGTACGCTTTTCTGTTTTGCCCTATGGTTGACTGGTAGAGAATGCTTATTATAGCGGCATTAGGTCCGCCTGTTGTACCTACTCTTTTTTATGTGCAATAAAGTCTAAAAATAAATAAATAAACCTACCAGAAACGGAAAATTTTGGAAAAAGCTCTACATTTTGCATCACGGTATCTTATTTTAAAATCCCCCGGGAACACTTGATGAAGGCTTTTGTGTTTAAACTTTCCATTGTTCGGCACAGGGAAGCTTTTGTATGAGAATGTTAGATATTAAAGTAGATAACAAAAAACATACATTGAGATATCATACAAAATACTTTGCAGTTTGAACTTTTGCACAAAATTAGTAATGAATTTTAAAATTAGGACTGAAAAAATAAAAACCGGCCAAGTGCGAGTCGGACTCGCGCACGGAGGGTTCCGCACCATCAACAAAAATAGAGCAAAACAAGCAAAAAAACGGTCACCCATCCAAGTACTGACCCCGCCCGACGTTGCTTAACTTCGGTCAAAAATCACGTTTGTTGTATGGGAGCCCCACTTAAATCTTTATTTTATTCTGTTTTTAGTAGGTATTTGTTGTTATAGCGGCAACAGAAATACATCATCTGTGAAAATTTCAACTGTCTAGCTATCACGGTTCGTGAGATACAGCCTGGTGACAGACGGACGGACGGAAGGACGGACGGACGGACGGACAGCGGAGTCTTAGTAATAGGGTCCCGTTTTTACCCTTTGGGTACGGAACCCTAAAAAGCAAGGATTAAGAATGACTCACGTTAGACCGGGCCGTGACCGGGCCGTATCCGGTCTGGAGCTTCCGGCGGTTACTTTTCTATGAGAGATGACAGGGTGATCACTGATCACGTGATGCTTTCCATAGAAAACGACCGGACACGGCCCAGTCTAACGTGAGTCATCCTTTACTCACGCTAGAACGGTCCGGGTCCAGGCCAAGGCCTCCGACACTTCGTTTTCTATAGAAATCACGTAATCACCGATCAGCCATCATAAAAAAACGAATTATATTTTGAGAGTAAAGTTTGTTACCTTTTTTCCTGGCCCTCTAAAATCTCTAACGCCCACTTGCACCGTCCCACTAACCCGGGGTTGAGCGGTTAAACCGTTAACCTAGTGTCAAATTGTACTGGTAACCATGGTAACTCCAGGTTTATCCGGTTAACCACGGATTAGTGGAATGGTGCAAGTGGAGCTAAGACAATTTAGCCCTGAAGCACAGTTTTGTACTAAAGTACAGTACATTAAGTTAAATTTAGCCCTGAAGCAGGTGTGGCTCACTCCGCGATTTCGTCGCTTTGCTACAGGTAGCTAAAAGTACATTCGTTCGGCCCCAATTTTGGGGAAATCCATAAGCCGCGCGTGGCGCTGACGCTACCTAGCGGCCATATCTGTGCTGATCGTAACAGACGCGTTTTGTTAGAGAGTGAGTCTTCTGTAACTAGTACTATTATTTATTCTGTGCCTGAAGCACAGTTTTGCACTAAAGTACAGTACATTAAGTTAAATTTCAAGCTGGAACTCGTAAATACGAAGCTGCGCAGAACAATAAAGGTGTAGATAAATCGAGCATGCAGGCGTTATATCAGTCGCTAAACAGCTTGCAAACGCTATGCCAGCTAGACTAGCTGCTTTAGACTCCGCAAGGCAATATTCGAAAGATGAGAGCAGCAGCGTTACTATTGCGCCGTTGACACGAGAGATGTCGCTGTTAAATTCGTTTATAAGATGAGTGACGGATAGAAGTTAAAACGTTCTATTGGCGATAGTTAACATCGATAAAGGCGTTATATCACTCGCTAAACAGCTTGAAAATGCTATACCAGTCTTTAAACTAGCTGCTTTAGACTCCGTAAGGTAACATTCGAAAGATGAGAGCAGCAGCGTTACCGTTGCGGCGTTGATACGAAAGATGTCACTGTCAAATTCCTTTATAAGATGAGTGACTGATAGAAGTTAGAACGTTCTATTGGCGATAGTTAACATCGATAAATCGAGCATGCAGGCGTTATATCACTCGCTAAACAGCTTGCAAACGCTATGCCAGTCTAGACTAGGTGCTTTAGACTCCGCAAGGCAACATTCGAAAGATGAGAGCAGCAGCATGTTGCAGCGTTGACACGAGAGATGTCACTGTCAAATTCCTTTATAAGATGAGTGACGGATAGAAGTTAGAACGTTCTATTTGCGATAGTTAACATCGATAAATCGAGCATGCAGGCTTTATATCACTCGCTAAACAGCTTTCAAACGCTATGCCAGTCTAGAATAGCTGCTTTAGACTCCGCAAGGCAAAATTCGGAAGATGAGAGCAGCAGCATGTTGCAGTGTTGACACGAGAGATGTCACTGTCAAATTCCTTTATAAGATGAGTGACGGATAGAAGTTAGAACGTTCTATTTGCGACAGTTAACATCGATAAATCGGGGATGCAGGCGTTATATCACACGCTAAACAGCTTTCAAACGCTATAACAGTCTTTAGACTAGCTGTTTTAGACTCCGCAAGGCAATATTCGAAAGATGAGAGCAGCAGCGTTACTGTTGCGGCGTTGACACGAGAGATGTCAATTTGCAATTGATTAAAAAAGTGTACCAAAAATTCAATATAAAATCTGTAACTTTGCATTTGCCTCGTCTTATACAAGCGTAGCGAGTGTCAAATTTTAGCAATGTAGCGTCTGTAGCGAACTTTTCCACTTTCTCAGTGTGGCAACCACCAGTATGGCATTAACATACACGCTATCGAGACGGCTCGTACTCGCATATGAGTGCGAACAAGATGTACCTATATAAAGTAAATTACGGAGACGCGTTAGTGTATATGTCAGTTTTGACACTGAAACCCATGGTACGGGCTCAGCCCCCGAATACGATTTCGAAACGTACGTGCAAGTGGTCTGTGGCGCTTCTTCTAAGAGTAGTGAGCAAAAGTTGTGAGATTTCGCGTGGACAAGTTGAAGTGTTTTATAGTTTTATGATATGGCTTGCATTTGCGCAAGAATATATGTGGCACGTTTTGAGAGAGCGCTGGTGGTCTAGCGGTAAGAGCGTGTGACTTTCAATACGGAGGTCGCGGGTTCAACCCCCGGAGCGTATCAATGAGTTTTTCGGGACTTATATACGTAATATTATTCGCTTTTCGGTGAAAGAAAACATCGTGAGGAAACCGGACTAATCCAAATAAGGCCTAGTTTCCCCTCTGGGTGGGAAGGTCAGACCTTACTATTTGTATTTGATTATTTATGAATAAATTGCATGATTGATCATTAGAAAAATTAAAATTATCAGTAAGTGTACTTCTAATAAAAAAAATGCAATTATTCTATAGGTATTTATTATAAATACAAATAAAATATTCTTAATGTCAACTTATCAGACCCTTACCTTCTCGTATCTTGCCGAGCGTTTGTCTACTTAAAATACCTGAGTGACTCGTTCTTAATATATTTTTTCTACTCCCGTACTTTTATTTTTCATTTAAAAGGTCGTACACACACCTTTAAACCCCTATGTTATAGTTGTCAAGACAAGTCTTTAGTCTATTCCCCAAAAAAGTATTTGTGCATACACGCAGTATCTTTTTGGTACTTTTACGATACTTCGTGTAATCACCACTTAAAAAATATTGTATGAAATACATTGTTGCCAACCTAATTTTAATTGTCATCTCTGACAGATGAGTACTAATTAGTAGAAACAATAAAATTGCTTCAGAAGTCAGAAACGCGCATGTGACACCCGTAATATAGCAAGATCCATAGACTACGAACACCGCTTAGCGTTGCTTGTTAGTCTCCATAGGCTACTGTGGCCAAAATCGAGAAAAAAACTGTCCAATATTGTAATTTTACTAAGAGCAAGTACCAGGGCCTCATGAGTTACAAGAAGGTGTCGCTGACCAAACGGCCGTGGGGCGCGGGGCGCGGTGGCCGGGTCGCGTATCTTAGCTGTATACTTTTGGTTTGTTTACATACATATATGTCCTATATGATTCCACTTGTTTAAAGTATTATTTATGTTGAATGTAAGTGCTTGGTCGTAGAAAAAGTATTGTATGCAACGTTGTTTAACTGAGTCAAAAAATACTCGTGGCGTCTTTATTAACAATTTTCGGCTTCGCCTCAAATTGTTACTCACGCCACTCGCCTTTTTTGACCTCTCTTAAACAACGGTTGCATAAAATACTATAAATTATGATTTTGCTTTTTTTTGTTGCAGTGTTCAAATCCCAGACATCTCTGTCCACCGACAGTGGTCTGTGCACGGAGCGTGGGCTGCGTCGGACTCACATAGAGCTGATAAAACCCCCCGGGAAGAGGATCGGACTCAAACTGGCAGGTAAGATTTTCATTTTTATCAAATCGACCCGCCCCGGCTTCGCACAGGTTAATTAATTATACGTAAACCTTCCTCTGGAATCACTCTATCTTTAAAAAAAACCGCATGAAAATCTGTTGCGTAGTTTTAAAGATCTAAGCATACATAGGGACAGACAGCGGGAAGCGACTTTGTTTTATAGTTTATACTATGTAGTAATATATAGTATGTGAAGCCATTTTCTATTCTATTCTATTCTATTCTATTATATTTTAGTCAGTAGAAAAAAGCGGCAAATCTAGAAAAATTTAGATGCGAAGGGTTATGGTCTCATAGAAAATTTTAATTTCGCGCCTTTATTTGCTGAAAAACTTGTTTGACAGACTATATGTAACTTCGTATTAAGTAAAGTCGCTCTCTATGGGTTCGGGCTTTTAACACACAAATAAATGCCCTTATGGCTCCTCTACACGATGGGCCAACGCCGGCCACTCCAAGGGACGCAGCCATGCGGTAGAATGAGATAGCAATATCACTTGCTCCCTCTAACGCATAAATGCGTCCCTTGGAGTGGCCGGCGTTGGCTCATCGTGTAGAGGAGCCATTACCGGGATTCAACCTCGGCAGAGTCACTATCATCAAATAGGCTGAGATCGTTCAATAACACCCTATATTTTAGCTACGCGTACATTTTTACAACGAGTGTATAAAACGTTATCGTGAGTCGGTTCAGTGATCACGCGATTGAAGTGACTCAACCCACTGAGGCATGAAGATGCGATGCTACTCGGAAAATTTAAAAATTTTAATACCAACGATATGAGAAGAGAAACCCATAAAATGTGTTTGAAGCATTTGAAGAAGTGGCGCAAGATTCTTTATGATAATTTATTTTCAAACGATTTACGTAATTTACGTAACGTAACGATACGTTATTTTCACGTAATGGGTACAAGTTTACGATCTATTGTAGTTGAAATGTGGCAGTACTTATGTACAACTTTATATAAAATAACGAATACGTCTACACAAGTTATACAGGGTGGCCCATTTAGATCGGTCAGTATGGGAAAGTCTGAAACTAGAAGACATACGAAGATCTCTTCTTAGGAACCATGTCATCGATTTTAATAACAGGAAAAACTGCATTCATACATTTAAAAAAAACCTGTACTCAGCTCGGGAATCGAACCCGGACGTTTTGAAAAATAAAACTAAAACTATTTCTATTTAGATTTTTCTATTTAGATATCGATTGTGTAGGTCTTAAGCAGTAAATTTTACTATGAAACATGATGTCTAAAATGATAAATTGTTTTCAAACTCTTTAATTTATTTTAGTAAGTTTTCGAAATGACCACCGCCTTTTTATTATTTTGAGTAGGTACAGGTTTTTTTTAAATGTATGAATGCAGTTTTTCTTGTTATTAAAATCGATGACATGGTTCCTAAGAACAGATCTTCGTATGTCTTATAGTTTCAGACTTTCCCATACTGACCGATCTAAATGGGCCATCCTGTATATTAACAGGATAATTCAAGATCATTTTTAATAACAAATTTATAAGAAAGCTCGCGAAATCCAAACGGTCAGTCTACGTCCTCGGCCCTCTAATATACAGCAAGATACCGGACAGTATCAGGGATGCACCTTCCTCACATGTATTTAAAAGCAAACTTAAAAAATGGCTCCTACAGGCGCAATTTTATGATGTAAATGAATTATTAAACAATAAATAAATGTATGAAATATATGTACAAAATGTAATATCTAAATTAATGTTGATGTTATTTATACACTAATAACGATATGTTAGTTATAAGTGTTATAACTATATAATGCTTTAAATGTAAATTTATAAACCGACTTGTAACGATGTTACTAATAAATATTTTCTTTTCTTTTCTTTTCTTTCTATATTAAGATGTAAGGAAATATCCTTATCTCATAATAAAATATAGGTCAATGTAATACATGATTTATTATTAAATTCACTCCTACACACGTCTAATTTTGTATACAAGCATACACTTAGTGCTATATGATACCCTTATGATATAATATCTTCTCCTATTTGGATATACGAGGGACGTCTGAAAACTTCTAAGCCTAAGATACAAAAACACAATTTTCAAAGGTAAATCACTGTTTATTTTTCGATATAATCTCCTCCCAAATCAATGCACTTTTTACATTTTTTATATAGTGCTTTTAGCCCATTAAAAAAATATTCTTTATTTTGCCCTTCAAAATGCTCCTCTACGGCCGCCTTCATCTCTTCGTCACTAGTAAATCGCTTTCCCCTCAACTCTTTCTTCAAATTATTGAATAGAAAATAGTCGCTAGGGGCTAGGTCGGGGCTGTACGGTGGGTGGTCGATTTCGTCAAAGCCAACTTCCTTCAAAGCACGCCTCGCAACATGAGCGGTGTGGACGGGTGCGTTGTCTTGCAAAAACAAAATTCCTTTCCTTAGTTTACCTCTCCTTTTTTCAACTATTGCTTGTCGTACCTGTCTTACAAGATCTGCATAATAAAGTGCATTTATTGTGGAACCCTTTTCTAAATAATCGATTAAAAGAATACCATCACAGTCCCAAAACACCGTAGCCATTAACTTAGAGGCCGACTTTTGCACTTTAAATTTCTTCGGCGGCCGTTCCCCCTTCTCAATCCACTGCATTGATTCGGACTTACACTCCGGGTCATACTGTCTGATCCATGTTTCATCGACAGTTACTATTCGGGAACAAACTTCGTCTATATTATCTTCGCACAAGTCTAAAAACGCCTGGGAAGTTTCAACACGACGTTCTTTATCGAAGGCAGTAAGCATTTTCGGCACCCAACGAGCACTAACTTTACTCATGTGCAAATGTTCGTGTAAAATTTCTCCGACTCGTTCTTTACTTATACCTAGGACCTCAGCTATTTGCCAAACCTTAATTCTTCTATCTTCCAATACCAACTTTTTGACTTTGGCTACGTTTTCTTCGGTCACTACCGATATTGGCCGCCCTGAGCGGGGGTCGTCTTCGATGGATTCCCGCCCGAGTTTAAATAAGCGACTCCACTTTTTGACTGTGGCATAAGAAGGCCCAGAAGCACCGTAAATAATAGCCATTTCCTCAAAAATACACTGCGGTGATTTTTCACTTTTTGTAAGGAACTTAATTACAGCACGATGCTCAATTTTCGTAATATTCGCTGGTAATTCACACATTATGTAGTTTCTAGTTGAATATCTCGAAACAGAATAATAAAAATCTGACATATTGTTTTCTTAATAATTTATTTTTAAATGGCCTTTCTAGCGGCCAGTATCATAAACACATATACAACCTCGAAATACCTTAGGCTTAGAAGTTTTCAGACGTCCCTCGTACACATCCAATTATTATATTAATATTAATAGATTCGTATTTATAAAGTTGTATTCGGCTAATAGGGTGGTCCTTATTTCGTCAGTTATTTTTCCAAGGGACAACCGGTTAATGTATTCTCTGCCGCCAAAAAAAATTCAATCACTGCATAGTATAAAACAAAGGCGCTTCCCGCTGTCTGTCTGTCCCTATATGTATGCTTAAGAGCCAACAGGAGTGGTCATTTCTCCATACAAACGTACTCGACTGTTTCCTCCGTGGGTTTTAAAGCTAGAGCAATGATTTTTTCAACACAGATTAATATTGTCAATATCTGTGTCGGACCGTTTTGCTTTTTTTGATATTTTTGTTTTTTAAGGCGCTAGAGCCCTTCAAAAATGGCCAAAATGGCCTAATTGACTATGCCGCAATGAGAGGCGTGCTATTCAAAACTGACATCAATTAGTCAAAAAATCAAAACGGTCCGACACAGATAATGTTATAATCATTTAGATTTCCAAATTTGGTTACGATTGGTTAAGTTTTGGAGGAGGAAACAGTCGAGTACGAAACCTCGATTTTTGATATTTTTACGCAGGATTTTTCGCCTTGTCCTTATCGCACTAGTTTTAGGAGCCGCTTCTGTTAGGGAGACGGGTATATTTACCTAAAATATTTAAATATTAGCTCCTGTTGGCCCTTAAGAGCAACACACGGATTGTGGAGGATGCGGGTTCAAGTCCTGCCGGAAGCGTAACGTTGTAACGTAAGCGTTGGCTCTTAAATCTTTAAAACTACGCAACGGATTTTGATGCCGTTTTTTTTAATAAATAGAGTGATTTAAGAGGAAGGTTTATGTATAATTTGTTAACCCGTGCGAAGCCAGGGCGGGTCGCTAGTTTAACATAAAATAACAACGCTGTTTTTAGTGTTCCGCACAAAACTTTTTTTAAATATTCACGCACCTCTCAACCATTACTTTAGAACCCCTAGAACCCTTAGTGGATGGGATAAGGGCAAGCGAATGATGTTATACAGGGTGTTTCCTGTAACAGGAGTAATAATTTAAACTGTAGGCGGTACTCCTCAAACTGACCAACATTTGTTCAGCAACTTTTAAAAATAACTTATGTTTTAATTTTTATTACACTTTAAAGTTTATTCTAAGACGCAATGTATTGCAAATTTTGTTATGTTTAAACTTTTAAAGCGTGACAAGCAACGTCAAACACACTGATGTCAGCGTACATTGAAGGCAATATTTATTTTGTATGAAAAAGAGGAAGTTTAAAGGATTCATAAATTTTAAAAGTTGCTGAACAAATGTTGGTTAGTTTGAGGAGTACAGCCTTTAGTTTAATTTATTGCTCTTGTTACAGGAAGCACCCTGTATACCTATGTATTTTGTATGTGTTTATCTATTATACTCTTATACATCATCATCATCATTGGCCTTTACATCCTTTTCAGATGTTTATTACAGCTGCTATGTATTCCGAGAGTCTTATACATACTTATACTATAAATAACCAAGCCTAAGAAAAACATCGAATAAAGAAAAATAAACAACGTACCATGATATGATAGATGACAAACCTGTTATTTAAATAATCATAAATCCTTATTTGAATAAAGTCAGCATACCGAATTTCCTTTTGACATTTCCAAGGAGAACCAACAATAATAAAATAACCGAACATCAGCAATACGGATTCCGATAAATTCTCCAAAGGGCTTTGTAGAAGAACTGCGATCCATCATATAACGCTGCGTCTTACGTAAGCGAACAACTCGCGAACGCGACGCGACGCGGCGCGGCGCGGCGCGGCGGACCCGCGGCGTTCGCGTTCGCAACGGAATCGCCCACGTAGAACACTAAACTTCTATAGGTATCAAAGGATTGATTCACCCCGCGCCGCATCGCTTCGCTTCGCGTTCGGGTGTTGTTCGCCTACGTAGTAGTTACGCTGCGTAAAACAACTGTGCCATAAGCCAGTCGGTACGCAGTATGAATAGTAATGCAGAAGATTAAGTGGATGTTAGGAAAGTTGCTGGCTCCTGTTTCATTATTGTGATTAGGGGAGGATATTTCATATAAGATTTGCTGGCTATGGATGAGGTCTTGGTGGCTAAGATGGCAGAGCGCTGGAGTATCGATCCAGAGGCCGTGAGTTGAAGTCTCACCCAAGACAGTAACTTTTCCACTTTAAAATTTATTCTAAGCTTAATAGCATCATGGGCGTACGCACGGTGGGGCAAGGTGGGGCAGTTGCCCAACCCTGCTGTCTGACCCGAAGTTAAGATTTTTTTTTAAATTGGACCAAGATTTATAAGTTTTTTACTTCTGCCCCACCCCTTAACAAATTCTGGGTAATTCTGGGTACGCCCATGAATATAGCATCGTTTTTGTGTAGGGATATTCGTGATAGGGCAATCTGATTTTTTCAGCATTTAAGAGCTTAAAATATATTTATTGATAAACGAGATTAGATTTGACACTAAGTAGGAACCTATTCCATGTCCAAACTATGTAAGTAATATAATCCTTCATACTAAAAATCGGTTTTTAAAACCTGGTGGAATGTTGATTAAAAATAAAATCATTTTACATACGTGATAAGGAATTAATTATTAGTAGTTATAATTTTAGCTTATCTCATATTATACAAATTACAAGATGGTATAGCAACTATATGTCGCAAGAATTATAGCTTTTCATGTTTTCTAAACCTCAAGATTTTTAACTGAAACAAATGTGATTATCATCACCTACTGTTCTTCTTAAATACAACGTCGAAGGAGCTCTAAAGGCCTCCCTCATCCCAAAACTTTTGTGGGTCACCTCGAATCGTACTCAGTTCAGTAACGTGTTTAACTTGCTGTAAGTAAATAAAGAATACTGTTTAACACAAGTCTTGTGGGGAAATAGACCCAAGAGCAATGAAAAGGTTTATCTTCAACAAAAATCAAACGGGTAACCATTTTTGTCACCATTTTCGAAATCCACACCCTAGTACCATGATGACTTTAACGAAAAAATAACATGGCCGCCATCTTTAAATCCAAAACGGACATCATTTTTTTTTAAATGTGCACCCACGAAATTCTCGGAAATGACTACCATGACGACTTTGGGAGTAAATTGGGAACGATATACTGTGATAAATTAATTGATGATATGTCGAGAAATATGCTTTATTTGGGTATGACTGCGATAAGTCTGTATTGAGACAAGACTCAGGAACATATCTGTGCTCATGACACAAATAAATACCCTTACCGGGATTCGAACCCAGCACGGCGGTTTCACAGCCAGGGTTACTACCCTGCCAGACCAGTCGTTAAAGTCGTAATACTTAATGAATTTCACAGTCCAAGTCCAAATTGGTCAGAATTTAAATTAGACATTAAATGCTGCATTGCAGTCACTGCACTCAATATATTCATGACATAAGTAATTCAGTGGCGCTCCAAATGCACATAATTAGTATGGAACTAGTTCCCAATTCTATATGCATTTGAAATACAGTTAGAAATTAGATTTACTTGGAGTCTTGGAACTTTAAGCGCGATGCATCAGTCAAAAAAACCGGCCAAGTGCGAGTCGGACTCGCGCACGGAGGGTTCCGCACCATCAACAAAAAATAGAGCAAAAAAATCGTGTTTGTTGTATGGGAGCCCCCCTTAAATATTTATTTTGTTTTATTTTTAGTATTTGTTGTTATAGCGGCAACAGAGATACCTACATCATTTGTGAAAATTTCAACTGTCTAGTTAAGCGGTTCATGAGATACAGCCTGGTGACAGACGGACGGACGTACGGACGGACAGCGAAGTCTTAGTAATAGGGTCCCGTTTTTTACCCTTTGGGTACGGAACCCTAAAAATTACTTAATCGTTGAAAGTACCTAGTGGATCTTCAAATTGAGGTTACTTAATAATACCTACCTACCTATATATTATTACTAGGGATGTAACGATACATGATTTTGCCGATACGATACCGATACCGATATTTAAAGTAATTAAATAATCGGCGATACCGATACCGATATCGATAGCCTGGTAGTTAGTTAATGAATCAATTAAATAAAGAATAATATCCTTTATATGCATAAAACATACTTATGTTTAATAGACACTCGATTTTAAAAAGTGTGAAAAACTGAAAAGTAAAAATAACGAAACATAACGAAATTAGCATCTGAATTGACGGGTAAGTTTCAAACTTATGGATAAATGTCACTATAGTCAGGTCGTCACGATTTGGTTGATGTCTTGTAATCATTTGATTTGTGTATTACGAGGGGTATTCAAAATATTCTCGGTATGAGAATGAAAACAAACAAGTACGAAAAGTTTGATATTTTTATTTTTCAATATACTCCCCCCCTATGTTCATACACTTAAAAGATCGATCAATTATTTTTTTTAATCCCTCGTAAAAATATTTTTTATCTTTCGTGTAAAAATGCTCCTCCACTGCCGCCTTCAATGCTTCATCGTCAGAAAATTTATTTCCACGCAGATCCTTTTTAAGATTGGGGAGCAAAAAGAAGTCGCTGGGGGCTAAGTCCGGACTATACGGTGGGTGAGTAACAGTTTTAAACCCACGTTCAACAATAGCTGCCTTGGCAATATGAGCAGTATGGACGGGGGCGTTGTCATGCAGAAGCAGAATACCTTTGGTTAACTTTCCTCGCCTCTTTTCTTTAATTACATCCTTTAATTGACGTAGAATGTTAGCGTAGTACTGTCCTGTGATATTTACACCTTTTTCTTTATAATCGATTAGTAATACTCCTTCACAATCCCAAAATATCGTGGCCATGACCTTGCCAGCTGAAGGGATGACCTTCAACTTCTTGGGATGAGCTGAACCCTTAATGTGCCACTGCATGGACTCTTGTTTACTCTCTGGGTCATAATGATGAACCCAGGTTTCATCTCCAGTAACTATTCTTTGCAGCACCTCATCAGGATTTTCACCGCACAGGTCAATAAAATCGGAACAACAAGCTACACGCATGTCTTTTTGAAGCCGAGTCAGCATTCGCGGAACCCATCTTGCACTTACTTTTGACATATTAAGATGGTCATGTATAATATCATGTACGGTACCAATAGAGAGATTGGTTACTTGTGCTATAGATTTTACCTTCACTCGACCATCTTCCAATATAAGTTTTTCCACTTTATCAATATTTTCTTGTGAAGTAGCTACTACAGGCCGGCCAGGTCTAGGGTCATCTTCAATACTCTCCCTTCCGCGTTTAAACTCGCTTGACCACTTTTGAATGGTAGATAAAGAAGGAGCAGACTCACGGTAAACACAATCCATTTCCTCTTTTATGGTTTTTTGATTTTTACCCTGTTTTGTCAAGAATTTTATCACGCATCGATGTTCTAATTTAGTTAACATTGTCAATTCGCACAGGATGTTCATGTTTGTTCAGCAATTGCAGAAAAACAAAAGACTATCTCGGTTCGAATTATACTTTTTTTTAATGTCAATGAATAAACCTTAGCGGCCAGTAACGAAAGAAATTTTAGAAGAGGTCGTAAGATATCAATACCGAGAATATTTTGAACGCCCCTCGTAGGTAGGTATCACGGATTGCTAGCGAAGGGCGTAATTAAACGACCAAACCTAAAAAAAAGAAACCAAAAAAAGAAAATTGACTTTATGGTATTCATTTTATCTAAATCGAGTCAGCCATTTAAGCGTAAAAACCGAAGAAATATCCAAACATCAAACTTCGCACTTATTAAAGTTGTCGGAATAAAACAAGAATCATCTGCTAATTTCCATTGTCCCCACTATACAAATTGTTGCTATATAAAATTCAAAACGAGCGCCCTCTTGACAATACTCCCAAAGTTCTGGTTTACCTATACTTTCCGCTGTAAAGTTAAGAACGTACTGTCGTTAAAATAAACTTTACCTACCAAAAGAACTTAAAAGTTTGTTTCCTATTTCAACTATGTCGATATCGAACGATAAATCTGTCATAATAGTACCTACCTACGTAGCTTGTAACTATCGTAAAAATTGGCAGTGCGGCGCGCGGTGACGTGCGTGCGTGAGCGGGTGTGGCAACCAACTGGCTTGCTTTTGCTTACCGTGAACGGGAACAGATTCGTAGGTATAAATCCGAGCTCGCGCGGAGAGTTCCATAGGCCTGCCTAGACTGACTCATTAAAGGTTCCGTCACAAAGGCGCGTTTTCCGGGCGCAGCGTGAGCGGGGCGCGCCGTTTTTACATTTTATATAAAACGCTCACGCCCCGCCCGGAAACCTGTGTGACGGAACCTTTAGCTTGACACATTCAAAACGATCATACGTTTCCGTGAAAATACGATGGTAAAGGATTATGCACTACATCTGTATAAAGATCGTATCTGTATTCTTTTTACGATTGGATAAAATTGTCCATAGATTTATTGCTTTGACTATGATATTCGAAATTAAAATGCAGAAAAAAGACAGTACCTATGTGTAAAGCCAATTTGGACAATTTTGAGGTAATTGGAAATTCACAACCTCTCAATTTGTTAGTGACACAGATGATTGGTCGGACTATACTTTAACTAGGTAATGTCACTCACAACACAACCCGAGCCCGTACCATGAGTCACTAACAGTGTCAAAACTGACATTTACGCTATCGAGAACGTAATTTACTTTCTATACATCTCGTTTGCACTAATATGCGAGTACGAGCGAGATGTATAGAAAGTGTATTACGTTCTCGACGACGTTTATGTCAGTAACAAACTGAGTAGCCGTACTGGATGTCACTCACACTCACAACTCACAACACGGACTAGGTATTGTCCTAACAAAGTAAAAAACAATAAATCATGCCGTAGCACTTACTGGCTAGGGTTGACGCTCCAAAAATACACCGCGACCAAACGCTTAAATATCTGTGACAAAATACTTAGGTGCCAACATAACCACAATCACACATAATGTTGTCTTTCAAGTAAAGCCCGCATTTGGACAGCCCTGTTACAAAACAAAACAACCACCATTTTAAAGCGAACTATTTTAAACCCTAATTTACTTAATATAAGGTTCACATTTGTGTAACGGCGTACGAGTTGTAACTGTTATTAGGGTTGCGATCTTTCATTTAGTACAGTCGGAACCCGAAGCGTTGCTAAACATCGCCAAGCGGTGTGAGACTCGTAAACAAAGTAGGCGCCGATGTAAAATAGACCTTGTTAGTGGGGGTGAGGGTTTTGTTTTGAGTGGCTGTTGCGGGTGGAGTTTTAAGACCGAAACTGAAACGTCACGACAGCTGTGTGGTGTTAACTTTTTACAAGGAGCAAATGATAGTTGAAGTGGCACGGCTGAATGTATGGCGGGTTGCGAATATGGTGTTTTATTTCGATAATACTTAGTTTTGTATGACTGTGATGTACAAAAAATATCAGTTCAGGTATTGGTAGAAGTCCTGTTTCCTGGCGATATTTTCCTACACCAAAAAGCGCCTAAAATATCGAAAGCGGTTTAAATTATAAATTGTCATGCAATGTAAAATCCTGCAGAAACATGGCGAAGTGTTCAAAATGCATATTCTTATTACTTACCTAAACAATATAATTCAGAACGTTTTGAAACCTCACCCCCTTAACTTTGGGTGTTATTAACTGTACCAAATATCAAGTAACAATCACGTAAGCGTAGCTTTGTGACAACAACAGTGCAAACTAATTTAGGACAGGGGAAACTACGGCTAGAATTTGGATATTTGATTTGAATCGTGTAAGGCACACGTCGATACGGAGTTTTGGAGGTTATAGGACAAATTGCTTTTGAACAATGAGAAATGTACAGTTTAGTTTCGGCCAAATCATTTACGTACCTATAGTTGGTCAAACCAGACTTGGCCTTTACTAGAGCGGCACAAGCAGGAACTGCGTGTCACGGAAATGAAGATGCTGCGGTGGATGTGCGGAGTTTCACGCAAGGATCGCGTCCGAAACGCCCACATCCGGGGTAGTCTTGGCGTCCGTGACATCGCTGACAAACTGCAAGAGTGCCGCCTTCGTTGGTATAGCCACGTCTCGCGCAGACCGGCAAGTTACGTGGGTAACAAATGCCTGGCCATGCCGGCTCCTCCCGGTACGGGAAGAAAAGGCCGGCCCAGGAAGCGATGGCTTGATGTCGTTAAGGAGGACATGCGTGCCAACGGACTCACCACCAGGGACGCCGAAGATCGGGCAAAGTGGACACGAAGGAGTCGGAAGGCGGACCCCGGGTCCTCGCGCCCCGCGCGGGGGCACAGCTGGGATTGACGCCAGGATGATGATGAGTTGGTCAAACCAATTTGTCAGTCAGTAAGAACCAGGAAAACTATAGGTACTCATCCTTTTCTTTTGGGTGCTAGTACTAGTGTAAGACAAAGATAGAGATGATTCTCTCTGTCTGTTTGAAATGAGACAGTCCTTTGACAAAGTATATTAGACGGATCTAGCCTTATGAGTTGCGGTCACGGTCTGAATTGAGTGTTAGAGTCACAGACAAGACATCCTCTAGACTGAGCATAGTAACGCTACCCCCTCTGCCACTATATACGGTAGTTTTACTCCATCTTCGAGTCAAAGTGTCAGAATCCCGTGCCGCGATTGGTCCGTGTCTTTGAACGGACCAATCACGGCACGGGATTCGCTCACCTCGTACCCCCGCACCCCCGTATTTTTGGCAGCATCGGTTTCATGAAATAATTGCTCTAAACTCCGTCTAGAGGATAGTCTATGGTTTACATACTAGCTATGTAAACAAAATGTATGCAAGTTCCATAGAACGGCACTGTCACATCTAGTAAAACCCCGACACGCGCTCATAATAAAACTATTTTTACCTCCCCCGCTACAAATTTAGCCCGGACTAATTGACGCCTTAAATCTGTCCACGCGACTCCCCGCTCGCGTTATGATCTCGCGGAGATATGGAGTTTCTAGTTTTTAACCTTTTGAAGACTCTTACTATGAATTAAAGTGACCGTAGGGGACAATTGGGACATTTCATACACGTTACGTTTTTTGTATGATCTCGTGGATATATGGATTCGAGTTCTACACACATACATATAATCACGCCTATTTCCCGGAGGGGTAAGCAGAGACCACGGATTTCCACTTTCATACACGTTACGTTTTTTGTATGATCTCGTGGAGATATGGAGTTTCTAGTTTTTAACCTTTCTTCCTACCTACCTACACACATACATATAATCACGCCTTCACGCCTATTTCCCGGAGGGGTAGGCAGAGACCACGGATTTCCACTTGCAGACTTTGAAGACTCTATTCCACTCTGGCCAAGCTCTTTGAGTCAATAGTCCACCGAACTTTATGTGCACAGGTAAAACCGTTTTTATGTGACGCACAACACGGATTCAGACATAGTCGCTCGGTTAACACCAACCTATTAATCTTGGCTGATAGTTTATCTGAGCACCTGGATAGAGGTATCCAAGTCGATGTCCTTTATTTTGATTTCAGTAAGGCTTTCGATCGCGTGGATAACGATGTGTTGTTGGCGAAACTGGATCGGATTGGTTTTTCTCCCGCATTGTTGTCTTTCTTCGCTAGTTATTTGCGCGATCGGCAGCAGTACGTCAAGCATGGATGTTTTGTCTCGGCCCCATACCATACCCGGTCTGGGGTCAGTCAAGGCTCCATATTAGGTCCTTTCTTGTTCGGGATCATGATAAACGACCTCGGTTCGGTCCTTCAATCGGCTCAGTGTCTTCTATATGCAGATGACCTTAAGTTGGTGTATGGAGTGGAGCAAAGTACTGACTGTGAGTCGTTACAAAGGGACATCGACTCGGTTTTTCTCTGGAGCACCGAAATCAAGCTGCTGTTCAACCCGGCTAAGTGTTGCGTCTGCACTTTCAGCCGTGCTCATATGCCGTTGCATGCACAATATGTGCTGGGGTCCGAGCCTATAAACCGCGTGTTTTCTATTAAAGATCTAGGTGTGGTTTTCGATATGCGGCTCACTTTTCATGAGCATATCTCGACGCTTGCTGCCAACTGCTTTCGAAGACTGGGCTTCGTTACACGTAACCTTCGTCAGTTTAACGATCCTGTTGCTATCAGGCTTGTCTATAATGCACTTGTAAGAAGCAAGCTTGAGACATCATCGATCGTTTGGCATCCCCACGAATCTACCTACAGTTTGCTTCTTGAAAAGGTACAAAAAGCCTTTTTAAGGTTTTTATACAAGAAAATGTTTGGATATTACCCGTTTCTTTATCCGACAAAGTATCTCCTTGGGACCTTAGGTTACAACTCTTTGGAGGTGAGACGTAACCTTAGCTTATTGACGTTGGCGTGTCGGACCCTGCGCGGTGATTCGGACTGTCCAGAATTGGTGAGTCGACTTGTGCGACTACATGTGCCAGACATCCCCAGGATAGCCCTCAGACCGCGGCGACGCGATCTGTTGGCTTTGCCAGCGGGACGCACCGTGTCACGAATGAACTCTCCGCTGCTCCGTGCCCTCACACAGTTGAATGCACTCTTGGCATCAGCACCCGAGTGCGACCTGTTTGCGTGGCGTTGGGTGTCTGTGAGAAATGAATGCCTGAGATTCTGTGAGGTGATGGATGCGAGGCCTACATCCGTTAAGGTGTAATTGTGGATGTGATAAGGGACTATAGTGATTTGTAATTGTGTTATTTTATTTGTAATTGTTTGTTTGTACCTGATTGTTATTCGTAATAGTTATATGTACCTGCTTGGTATATGTTAATGTTAAGTTTCATGGCGTATTAGATCTGTCTGTAAGGTCATGTAAACATATTTCAAATAAAATAAAAATAAAATAAAAATAAATGAAATTACAGTAATCGTAGGGGACATTTCATACACTTTTTACTATTTGACGCCTTAAATCTGTCCACGCGACTCCCCGCCTGTGTTATAATCTTGTGGAGTTATGGAGCTTCTAATTTTTAACCTTTTGTAGACTTACCATGAATAATAATGACCGTAGGGGAAGATGAGGATACTTCAATACACTTTTTACTAATTGATGCCTTAAATCTGTCCACGCCACTCCCTGCTCGCGTTATGATCTCGTGGAATTATGGAGCTACTAGTTTTTAACCTTTTGTAGACTTGCCATGAATAATAGTGACCATAGGGGAAGATTGGGGCATTTAGATTGGGGGACAGCTTTTCTAGAAAGACATCTACACAATTCCACAGGAAATTCATTATTTTGAATAATAACATTTTGAAATCCCATTCCGATACGAAAATACTTATGTTTCTTCTGTTCCCAGTTTTAAGATGGCTGGGTGCGTAAATGAATAAGGGAAGGAAGTAACAAGGGACGGGTCACAAGGATAGGTACCCATAGAGTATGGGTACCCCTATGTATATGGGTTTCTTCTATATCTATCTTTATGGGTAAGTATAGAAGTAAAACCATATGGTATTGCTGTCGACCTCAATTGAATGAACGAGCAAAATAAACTTTGCAAGGGTAAGAATATTTGTTTGGGTCCGGGCGTGTGTTGTTTTTGTTGACCCACATATAGTTGATATTGCCAGGGTCAGGGTCATATGGGTCAAACGCTGATGTAAACAAAAGTTGTTACTCCTCTAGGCAGTAGGTATATTAGTTAACAGCTTGCGTGATTATGTACAAGTAAGTGAATATAAAAAAATCCTTTTTTTCCGGATAAAGGTTCCAAGAGAAAATTATGTATCTAAATAAAATAAATTATTATACCTCATAACATAATTATTTAATTACACAAACGGGTCTACCGCGATATAACAATAACGGGGACCATCTCCGGATGTATCACATTGCGCGTTCGGGAATGGTATCCGCCACGTGTATCCCTTGCTTTTAGATTAATTTGTCTTAAAGGGCCTCTGCGCTGTTGACTTCAACCCCACGCCCACGCATGCCTCCCAAAAGTCCGCGACCCCATGGTCCCGTGATATGGAAAGATAGACAACGAATAATAATATGTGTACAAAATGTGTATCTGGGTCTTTATATGAAAAAAGGTCGCCTGAGGTTGCCTACCTAAATAGGTAGGCAATAGTCATTTCAGCTGGCTCTGAATTAGGCTAAAGAGGGCGTTACAGTCGAAACTCGTAACCAAAGTTCTACGAACCCTCTAATCCAAGAGCTCAAATAAACACTTGATTAGCACACGTACTGGCGAGCGCCGAGTATAGTCGACATCAATTGTAGCATATAGTGTTTTATGCACCAAATTATGTGCCATCCTGGTCGAATTGAATTATTTTTCAGATCCATACTAATCCATATCCATACTAATATTATAAATGCGAAAGTGTGTCTGTCTGTCTGTCTGTTACCTCTTCACGCTTAAACCGCTGAACGAATTTAGTTTAAATTTAGCATAGAGATAGTTTGAGTCCCGGAAAGGACATAGGATAGTTTTTATCTCGGGAAGCATCCCTAAAGAATATGAAAAGGGGGGGGGGGGGGGTGGCAATGACAAAATTAATGAGTTGCCTGTTAATTGGTGTAAGCAATAGCAAGCACATTATGCTCGAAATTATTGTCATCAGATTTTACCCAGGCGCTGTAATGATTCCACGCAGGCGAAGTCACGGGCAAAAGCTAGTAGAGGTATATCTCTACAGTTCGCGTTTAGAAGTATATGTACGAGTCTTATTATTCTATATACAGACACATATATTTTAGTTAAACTATCATAGACGCGTAGTCTGATCCGCCTTTTGTTGCTGACTGTACGCTTGGTATGCAGTGCAGATTTCACACCGCACTGTGGGTTAGATGGTCACGATAATACGGTCAAAGTTTGAACTATGCCTTGTTAACTATTTTCCATCACAACAGTAACACAGTTATACAGGATGTAACAAAAATAGTGGGGATCCATTTAATAAATAGGTTACATACCTATATCTAAAATATTTAGACGTAGAACTTTTACTCTATGTAATCTTTGTTTTACAATTTCTAGCAACGAAAACTAGTAACAGACACGTACATATGTATAAGTTAGGTACTTGAATGTTTATATCAAATTTTATGCTATCAATTTTTATAGAATGTCGTTTTAAATTGTTCAAATTGAACTTTCTTAATTATATAAACATTTAAAGCCCGATTATACTGCCGTATAACCTCACCATTTTAGCAGCTACTAAAACAACAACAACGTTACAAAATATCTCACAAATCTTCACCACCAATCACGGCTCAAATTCCCTTTTTATTATTAATATAAAACCGCGGCAACCTCAAAATGGCGCGTTAATTCCAAAATGGCGGCCGAAGAATTCCGCGGCCGCCGATTTACGGCCCGCACGCGATTTATTGCACACAGGACCCTCATATTATAGCGGCACTCACTTGGAAAACCCCTGTTTATGCGTTAATATTTACGATTAAGTGTGCGGTAAAATTTAAGGAACTCGCGAAAATGTCTTATATAAATGTACTTGCTTACGCTCCGCTAGAACAGGCGAATGAAACGAAAGAACATAATAATAAAAATAGTACCTATTGAAATTGTCTTCGGTTACCGCGATAGTTATTCACCCGTTGACCACAAACGCTGTAGGGTTCGAAACGTCGGGATGTAGAATAAATTCAATATACGCGATATAATCCGTTTTAATAGTTTTATTTCATGAGTACCTATTGAGTTAATTAGGGAATGTAAACCGGTACCTAGTTTTTTCATAAAAAAATAAAAACTGAGAAATTAATGCGTTTCTGTCCTAATTATATACTTTTAATATATTTTTGCCCTGTTATTGAAATTTTTGGGTACAATTATTAGCTTTAATCGATTGCTTACATATTTAGCTATCCAGTAAGATATTTTTTGTATTCGTAGGACGAAAAATTGGCCAAAAATACCACGTGCACCCGTGCTCAGCTGTTTGAAAAATTAAAAATGCCGCCATTTTTTTGCCGTTGACGTAAAAAAAAACACGTGGTGATTTATCGATGAAATCGATTGTACTACACGCCCTTAACGGCTCCGACGTCGGTGACCGGACACCCTGTTGATAGAATACTCTGTACCACCAATAATGGCACACCTAAGTAAAAAGATACAAAAGAAAAGAACAATTGATTAAATGTAGAGGCAGACAACAGGATATAGGGCCCAAACGAGCAGACGAATCCTCGGATGGGAAACAATCCCCGTCGCCCAAGGACACCTGCAACACCGAAGGGTTGCAAGTGCGTTGCCGTTGGGAGTACGCTCTTTTCTTGAAGTTTATTGCCGGCTTAAGATGGAATACAATCTTTTTTTTAAAGGTCTTAACCCTTAATCGATACCGTCCACTATACTAGCTGTATCGGTCCGGAAATAATGCGGGCGACAGTTCATTCCACAGTTTCGCTGTGCGAGGCAAGAAGTTGCAGGAGAAACGCACAGTTGAGGACTGCCAACTATCTAAGTGTTGAAGATAGCAATGTCGCGATGGCGGAAAGAAGCGACAGGGATTGAGAAGAAAGACATTTATTCCATAAAGCACACATACACAGGACAGGACAATAAGATAAAAGAAATAAGATAAACAGAAAATAATTGAAGGGATGTTTACAAAAACAACATAATTGACTACACTGGTTGACACCTGAAACGATTAACAATGTTCTTAAAAAAGTATCAACCGCTCTAAGCAGTTTTATGTTGTTTTTGTAAACATCCCTTCAATTAAAAACGGCAAAATAAAGATAAAATTATGTACACAACCCGAACAATTCCTCGGAGCATTTTACGTTTCCAAACTATCAGTCTTAGGTACAATACATATTTGATTACGACCTTACGACGCGTCGCTTTCGGCTTAATTAGAACAACGGGTCACAGAAGGGTTAAAAAGATAAATGTCGACATGACATTAGTGACGGTAGGAACTCGAGTCTTTTGAGTCTAAGAAGAACTCGACTCGTTTTTACGAGAGTCTGCTAAAGAATCCGAGTCTTTAAGTCCCGAGTCGAGTACTTTATTAAATATTTTTTAAGTGCAACTCAAAAGGACTCGAGCCTCTGAATAAAGACTCCGTCAACAATATAGTGGGTTTCAACTAACTAGTACATAGTAATAAAGAAAATACTTGTATTATTGTATGGTGTAGTAACCCATAATACATGAAGACAATACATTTTGAATATTTTTGTAAAAACAGTTATCTGAAAAGCGCTTAAGTCTCTACAAAATGCTCGGGTCTCGAACTAGTTGAAACGAACTCAAGTCTCGACTTAAACAAAATCGAGCCTTAAAGCAGAGTACTTAAAGGACTCGAGTTTTAACTAACACTAGACTCAAACTACGAGTAAGTACCTACTTCATCACATATTCCTCGCAAGAATTCCAGATTAACATTCAGCCCAAATATCCCTTGCAAAGTAAACGTCTCCGACTCTCCGTTGTACAGTTTTGTTTCCTTAAACAATTACTCTGTCAGGTCCGCCCGTTACAAACTTAACGTTTGCCGGTGGATAAAACAAGAAGCTAAGTAACCGCATACTTCGCTGTTCGTAGTTTCAAGTTGACAGCGCCGTCCCCGCCCGCAAAGATAAATTGGTATTGAAGTTTAATTGGGAAGTATTATTTAATTAGTGGATACAAGACCCTTTAGGTCACATGCGAGGACTTGATTGGCGGACGAGAATTTAGTTTGATCAGTTTAATTGTTGGTAAATGCCGATGGCAAAGTTTGGGACGCTTCAATTAACCGTCGATAAGACGTTATTTAAACGAAAATCAATTTTCAAATCATTAGATACCTGTGACGAAATATAACATCGTAGGTACCCTATGTAGGGTGACTGCTACAGTTATTGGTATGGCGTTTTCTAAAATAAATATTGAAAACCTGATTCTCACAAATCGTGGTGATTTTGGGTTCTTTCACTAGCATATTCAATTCCGATGATAAAAAAATGGCACATTTTGTATGAAAATTATACGTTCCACTATGTCACGCACATACAAGTGACTTAAGTATACCATAGAATAACTTAGACATACTGTAGCTTAAACTGTTTTTTGAGAAGTTTTCACAGACAATTAATATGTAATTGATACATCAAGGCGGTTTGTTTACAAAGGGCCTATCGGGACACGCGAAATCGAAACTCAGCTATCTGCTATACTTGCTAGAGGTTAGATAACAAAATTTTCGACTCTCTCGTTTGCGGTAGAGCCTTAGATTGTGACTTATTGTAGGAGTGGCGCCCCCTACGCAGACTTTCGCGTAATATTCCCTATTGGAGCGATTTAGACATTCGTTTTGATTTAAACTTAATTTTATTTTAAACCTGGCATGCCCAACATTTCGTGAAAAGCCGGCCAAGTGCGCACGCTTGACTGCACATTTCTAATAGGTTTTCCTAAAGGTAAAGAACTATTTTATGTATTTTTAACAAAATGTTAGACCCAGTAGTTTCGGAGATAAAGGGGGCCGATTGGTCGGACAGACAGACGGACGCACGAGTAGTAGGCTTTTGTCCTAAGTATAATATTAATTTATTTATCTCTAACGCAATATGCTAAAACGCGCAAAATATGAGAATCCTATAAAAAATTTAAGGTAAATGATGAACCAGAATTCCACGGTAATATATCAAATAAATCTTTACCGAAGCTTTATCACCTTGCGGTGTACCTTGGGGAACGCCTATATTCTTGTTTGCAGTCGGATAGCATACGTTTACGTTAAATTTATGTATCAAACATCGTAATGGTTGTGTGTACGGGCAAACACGAATTATACGGGTAAGACCTCGATGTTTTCGTTTTATAGGTATTTATGGTATGTGCGAAGTTTGGTGTTGAAATAAAGATTTAGGGCCAGATTTGTAGTAGGCACATGCAGGCCAATTCAAACGTGTACTGAAACCAACCCGGTATTTTTTTTAAATTTGTTTTATGATATAGGATGCAAACGAGCAGACGGATCACCTGATGGTAAGCGATTACCGCCGCCCATGGACACCCGCAACACCAGAAGGGTTGCAAGCGCGTTGCCGGCCTTTAAGATGGGAGTACGCTCTTTTCTTGAAGGTTTGAAGGTCGTATGGGTCCCGAAATACCGCAGGTTCATTCCACAGTTTGGCTGTGCGAGGCAGGAAGTTTCTGGAGAAACGCACAGTTGAGGACTTTTGTACGAGTATTTTTGTAATAAATAATTCAAAATAATCTGCATAAAGTTTTAAGCCCAACTAGAAAAGTTGTACATAAATACTTAATTCCGTAAAAGCAGGAGTGGATTTTCGCAGTTTGTGTTTAAAAATAAACTTTAGCTTTAAAAAATAATTTTATCTGCACATTTTATAGTTATAAAGAGTTATTATCTAATGTTTAGTTCATTTGTCATTGGTTTTTATTTATAGTTTTATTTGTTTCCTTGTATCTTGTTTTGTAGTTTCACAGTGCCTTGGTTTTTACTGTAATGCTGTGTCACTTAAGGTGACAGTCCATTTCCAACCGCAGCTGCACTACTGTTCATTTTACTATCGAAATTGACAGTAACAGCGACGCGTTCAGTACCAGTAGTGCAGCTGCGGTCAGAAATGGAATGTTAGCCTTATTTGAGTAATAAATAAATAAATTATGAAGTCTAAGTTACGTAATTTACTGTCTATAATTATACATCTCGCTCGCACTAACGTGTACAACGACCTATTTAAAACACCTTAAAACACCTTTAAAAACACACTTTTAAAACACCTTATTATCATTCAATAAACTTTTTTATTAAACCTTGACTGTTTTCTTTTCTGAGTTTACGGTAACGGTGTCTTTAATTACCCGAAAAGTTCGGTACCGATTGTATATCGCATCTGTCCCGAACACTGCCAATAAATATGTAAATTGTTCCGTATTAAGGGCGGTAAGGAAAGCGCTTACGCTACGTCTTACGTAGGCGAACAACGCGCGAACGCCGCGCGGCCGCCGCGCCGCTTCGCGTCTAAATCGCTCACGTACGAGTAGGACATACCTATACGTATCAACGGTTTGTTTCATCCTCGCCGCGCCGCGCCGCGCCGCGCCGCGTTCGCGCGTTGTCCGCCTACGTAAGCCGTAGCGTTAGTGAAAGTACCTCTAGATCGCTTTAAGAGGAGGCTAACGCAAAAATGTAGTTTTGTATTGAATTTTTACACGAGTTAAGGAACGCTTCCCACGTATCCCCGACCTCCAGCAACACACCGACGGCAAGACATTAAAGATTATCTTCAGCGTCGATAGAAGGAATGCAGACGCACCTAATGGGATAAACAAACGCACCCTTTGATACAAGTACAGGCGTATGTAATGCATCACCTATTTTATGGCGGTTGTCAATTAATGCCGCTCCCACGGGATCGACTCTTCATTATCTTAATGGCAGCGACAGCATAAACGCTCCAGAAACTTCTCATGGCCTACGTGACTCCAGACAACGCATCCCCACGGTTTCGGGATGAATATAAGCGGCCATCCCGACCAGCGGAAGACAGTTCTCATCGAGTTCTCATCGAGTTCTCATCGAGTCCTCATCTAGTTCGCATCCAGCGACCAGGCTACACGTGAGCTCCGAATCGCTCGGTGTACCGGTACACCCTCGCGCTTCTAAACTATATTGAATTAAACTCGTAATTGTAAAATCAAATAAAGTAAATACCTCCTCATCGGTGTTTTATAAGAAGACCTCCGTTCTCTCAAGACACTTAACTGGTGACAGCGACGGGCGAGTCTCCCAGCGAGCAGCGGCTACACATCGTCGGCGCGAACTGGAAGGTTTCAACCTGAAGAGATTCGACCACTGCCTTATGAAGACCACAGTACTCATCGCACTGGCGGCTACCCTGTGAGTTTTCCTACATTTTCCTTTCATTTTCCTAATTATTTTGTACGCATTTCCACTATTTTTTTTTTTTTCTCTTTAAAAAAAAAAAAGAAGAGTTCCATTCTGTATTTCATATTTGATAGGATTTAATTAATTTAATATCAAAATGGCTCTGAATCATACTACGATCGAAAAATATTTGCCCAAATATGAAGGTGATAGACAAACTTTAGATTTCTTTTTAAATCAAGTTACTATGTTAGCTAGAGCAGCAGACGCTGACGCAAGGGCCCTGTTTCCAATTATATTAAAAAGCAAGTTACGCGGGGAAGCAATTAAAGCAATTGCTCACATGCCAAACAACACGGTAGAAGAAATTGTAAATTCCTTAAGGTCTAAATTTGGTGACACTAGAAGTATAGAACAAATTCTTTCTGAAATCACTCGCATTAAACGGTTCCCTAACGAAAGTGCTCTAGGATTTGCTGATAAAATAAAAGAACTTTTGTACGCAGCGAAAAATAAAGCGGATTCACCGCAAGCAACAGCCATTTTGGAGAACGTTTGCATCGACCAATTATGTAAACACTTGGATATCGCGACTGATCGATTAATCCGTTCCGCGCAACACACCACTTTTGATGACGCGTATAATCAATTAAAACACGAGTTAGAAGTCCACCCCGAGTACTTCCAGAGAAAACAAGAAAAATCATTTAAATCTAATCCAAGATTTAACTATAATAATAAAAACTATAATCAACATACTGTACTAAAACCGAATTTCAATCAAAACCGCGTAAATCAACACCAATCTAACCAATTCGCACAAATATCTTATCCTAATCTGCAGTTAAATAACAACAACAATCAAATGCATTGGGCCAACCAACCGCGACCAACTCCGGAACAATGGCGACAAACATACCCGCCAAAACACCAACCTCAAAGATTAACTGACCATTTAGATAGTGATATTTCAATGAGAACCGCGACTAGTAGGCGACCTGTAAATCGTCCGCCAAGACCGCGACCGGTAGAAGTTTTTAATACACAAATAAATACCAATGAACATAATGGTAATTACGAACATAATTATGACCCCAACACGTATGATGGCGATGATTTTTTTCAAGAAACAGGACCACAAAACGAATTGACGTAAAATTAAATTATTTAGATAAAGATCATCTCCCATATATCACTATAGATGAATGGGGAGGAAAAATCTTAATAGATTCTGGTAGTAATAGGTGCCTTATTGGATCATCAATATTGAAGTCTAATAGGAATTTTAATAATAAAGTTATCGATAAAGAGTTTACAATTACGACTGCTCATAGTAAAACAAAACATCGAGGAGCTATTAATTTAAAATTATACCCGTTAGGCGAAGACATAGAACATGAATTTTTGATCTATGACTTTGACCCCAAATATGCGGGAATGATAGGATGGGACCTGATTTTAAAGCTTAACGCAATAATTCATCCAAAAAAGTGTGAACTTATCATGCCAAACAAAATAATTCCAATTAGCATAGACTATCCGGAGAAAATCTCAAAAATCGATCCGCTCTCGGATAATCTAATTACATGTGTATCTAACAAACCGGACGGCGAATACTTTATCCCTGAAATCGGGACAAACACCGTCCTCATTAATTGTGCATTAGTGTCAGTGATAGATGGCAAATATAGATTAGGTGTCACAAACCTAAGTCCTAGGCCCCAAAAATTCAAAAATAATTTTGATAATTTCTTACAACCAATACCGAATGGATTAAAATCTGTATCGGAAGTATTAGACAATGTTAAAATAAACAAAACGGAAGCTAGTAAATTAACGATTCGAACGGATCACATGAATATGGAAGAAAAAGCTAAAATTACCAAGTTAGTACACGAATTTAAAGACGTGTTTCATACGGGTCAAGAGCCACTTACCTTTACCCATACAGTTAAACATAAATTACGTTTGACAGATGATACACCCATTTATGTGCGCAATTACAGGAAACCACCAAAACAACAAGAGGAAATAGACAAACAAGTTAACGAGTTACTTAAAAATGGCATTATCCGTGAGTCTAATTCCCCTTGGAGTTGTCCTGTTCACATTGTACCTAAAAAACCTGACGCATCCGGTAAGGTTAAATGGCGCATGGTCATAGACTATAGGCAATTAAATGCAAAGACAATCGAAGATAAATATCCTCTGCCAAATATAGAGGAAATATTGGATAAATTAGGTAGAGCTTCACTTACGTACTTCACTACGCTAGACCTCGCGAGTGGGTACCATCAGATAGAAATGCACGAGGAAGATATCGAAAAAACTGCGTTTTCAACTAATCACGGACATTGGGAATTTTTACGCATGCCTTTTGGTTTAAAAAACGCTCCGGCTACATTTCAACGATTAATGGATTTAATATTACGCGACCTCTTATATAATACATGCCTCGTATATCTAGACGATATAATCATTTACTCAACTTCGTTGGACGAGCACATACAAAAATTACGAAAAGTATTTGAACGCTTGCGACAACATAATTTAAAAATACAACCAGATAAATCTGAGTTTCTTCAAAAACATGTAGAGTACTTAGGACACGAGTTAACACCTAACGGTCTAACACCTAACCAACGCAAAGTACAAGACATAGTTAATTTCCCAGTACCAAAAACCGAAAAAGAAATACGATCCTTTTTGGGATTGACAGGCTATTATAGGAGATTCATTAATAACTATGCTCAAATAACAAAACCATTGACTAAATGCTTAAAAAAACGCGCCAAGATTATAATAGATGATGAGTTTTTAAAGTCAGTACAGAAGCTAAAAGAATTAATTACCAACGAACCTATTTTAAAGTATCCAGATTTTGATCAACAATTTATTGTTACCACAGACGCTAGTGACATAGCGTTAGGAGCGGTTTTGTCTCAGAAAGAAGATAATGTCGAAAAACCAATCGCTTATGCATCTAGAACTTTATCTGATACAGCATCTAAATATTCTACAACTGAAAAAGAGCTACTTGCGATAGTTTGGGCTTGCAAACACTTTAGACCGTACTTATATGGTCGTAAGTTCATCATTTACACCGATCATAAACCTTTAACTTGGTTAATGTCTTTAAAAGACCCCAATTCTAGGTTAACTAGGTGGAGACTTCGACTAGCTGAATTCGACTTCGAAATAAAATACAAACAAGGCTCTATTAACTCGAACGCAGATGCTTTGTCACGGGTAAAAATTAATTTTAACGATAATGAATCAATATTAGCTCAGAACGGTAGCGACATGGATGAACAAATTAACTACAATGATAACCGCGAAGAAATCCAAACACAGCACTCACAAGATGACAACATACACCAGGGAATTCCTATTATGAATGATGTCATAAATAAAAAGCCACATCAAATTTATTTTAAACTACACAATAAATTAGATAATATAAACGTGCGAAAGGAAGACGGTAACGAAATCATAGAAGTTAGCCTGTATACATCTAAACGACCAGGAGAAGCACTCAGGAAACTTGCACGCGAGTATTTAAAACCAGGTATTCACTATTACGCTTTCTTTTACGTAGATGAATTATATCAAGAAATGGTAAAGATCCTCACTAAAGAACATAATCCTCAAATTCGTATAACTCGTTGTACTGAAATAGTGGAAACCGTAGTTGAAAAGGAAAAGCGAATCGATATCATAAAAAGTTATCACGAAGGAAAAACGAATCATCGCGGTATTACCGAAACTTTAATGCATATTAGTAGGAAATATTGGTGGAAAAATATTATGTCCGATATCCGCGAATATATTAATAACTGCTCTATTTGTAAGGCAGGCAAATACGAACGGCATCCAATGCGTCCACCAATGTTATTGCCACCAATAGCTTTGCGACCACTTAATCATATTTTTTGCGATGTTGTTGATATTGAAGGCAAGCTTTACTTATCTATAGTAGACGGATTCTCTCGTTTCGCAGTAGTTAAAAGATTAAAAGATAAAAATAGCTCAACAGTTATGTCAAAACTTCTTTCTTACTTTGCACACTATGGTGTCCCTGCAGAAATAACGACTGACGCAGGAAAAGAATTCGCACTACTTAAGGAATTAGTTAATTTATATCACATTAAGATTAATTTCACTACGCCTTATAATCCAGCATCACACGGGATCGTCGAAAGATTCCACTCAACGTTGAGAGAACATTGTCGATTGCTTAGTGAACAATATAAAAATAAACTACCGCACGATGACAAAATGAAACTCGCATTAATAGCATACAACAGCTCGATACAATCAGACACAAAATTAACTCCACATGAAATCTTATTTGGACATATCGAAACGGAACCTTTGTTTAACTTTCTCCATGATTCACAGTTGTTAAATACTCTATTGGAAAAACATAGAGAACATTTAAAAACGGTTTACGATTATATATACAAAATAAAACGGGATGCTCAAATAAAAAGAACAGACGAATATAATAAGAATACCGAATTACCAGCCCCAATAGTCGAAACTCACGAAAAACTCCCAACCACTAATAAACAAGCTAACGTATTTTGTACTCGCCGAAAAACCTACATTCGCGACACAAAAGCCCCAAAAATATATTTGGATAGTCGAGGTAAACGACGAGCAGCAAATAAATTGAGGCCTGTTGTTGTTACAGGTTCCTCCAAGTCCAGGGTAGTCAACCCTACCAAATCAAGAAGTTAGAAAATCCCAATGGCATATACCTCGAAAAAATAGGACCAATTGCAGAAATAGAAGGCTACAGATATCTAACCAAAAGATGTAATCTAACCGAAATCCTTAACATCCTTAACAAATTAATGTCTAATAGAGTTCAAACTGATAATTACCACATTAACAGTCTTTATACCCATTTATTAGGAAGATTAAAAGGATTAATGAACCAAAACGTTGGTCGATCCAAACGCGGCCTTATTGATGGTCTTGGAACAATTGTTAAATTTATAGCTGGAAACCCTGATGCGAATGATTTAAAAGAAATTAATAACAATATTCAAACCCTTACAAATAACCAAGAAACATTACTTAACAACTTAAACGAAACTATTAACAAAGTTGACTTAAGGCTTAAAAGCATTACAAAACGTTTAAACACTATGTACGAAGTAAGTTTTACTAATAAGGCAAATATTGATATTTTAACTACTTTTATATTAATGGAAGATATAATTAATATCTTAGAGTTAGGCATAACATTAGCTAAGCCAGGAATACCTTGTAAAGACATTTTTGAGGAGGCAAACAATGTAGAAGTCGATCGTATTATGGTTTACACTGTTAGTAATGTCATACACTTTGTTGCAAAAACAGCGGAAATTAAAGCTAAAAGTGGTAATGCATACAACCTCATCCCTTTCCCGACTCATGATGGTCTAATCCTCGAAATCCAAAAACCTTCAATCCTCATTAAAAACTCATGGTACGCCTACCCAAGTGCTGAACAATGCAAAGCTAAGAAAACCATGATGGTCTGCAAACACGTTTGGTGGAAGGACTCCAATAAAACACCTGACTGCATCCATCAAGCTCTGCTTCTCAAAAACAACCACACGTGCCTTACGACGAAACTAGAAGAAGAGGAAGCTATCACAACAATAAACGACGGCAATTTCCTGTTATACTCAAGAGGACCACAACGAGTAACCATCAATTGCAATGAAACGTTTTACGAAGTCATCCAAGGGCCATATAAACTACACCTTAATCCCGGCTGTGAACTACAGATGGCGAACCTATATACTAAAGTGATCTCGAAAACCAACAATCTATTCAAAGAAGAAGTCCAGCAGATACAGATGCACTTAGAACAAAAAACAGATAAGATCCAATATACGGATGAAGATTTACAAATACACCTGAAGCCATTAGAATCAACAATCAAATCAAACATACATCAACATATTTGGATACCCAGCGTGTGGAGCATAAGCATATTTATGTGCCTCATCGGGTGCGCCATATACCTCAAGTGCACCCAACGCCGCAGCAGCATCGAGAACACGGGCGTAACAAGCTACACCCTTAGTTCTCTCTTAAGGGGGGAGGAGTTAAGGAACGCTTCCCACGTATCCCCGACCTCCAGCAACACACCGACGGCAAGACATTAAAGATTATCTTCAGCGTCGATAGAAGGAATGCAGACGCACCTAATGGGATAAACAAACGCACCCTTTGATACAAGTACAGGCGTATGTAATGCATCACCTATTTTATGGCGGTTGTCAATTAATGCCGCTCCCACGGGATCGACTCTTCATTATCTTAATGGCAGCGACAGCATAAACGCTCCAGAAACTTCTCATGGCCTACGTGACTCCAGACAACGCATCCCCACGGTTTCGGGATGAATATAAGCGGCCATCCCGACCAGCGGAAGACAGTTCTCATCGAGTTCTCATCGAGTTCTCATCGAGTCCTCATCTAGTTCGCATCCAGCGACCAGGCTACACGTGAGCTCCGAATCGCTCGGTGTACCGGTACACCCTCGCGCTTCTAAACTATATTGA